>NC_073302.1:323725188-325062688 GCF_027595985.1 Sorex araneus
GGAGAGAGAAAGGAGAGAGAAAGGAGAGAGAAAGGAGAGAGAAAGGAGAGAGAAAGGAGAGAGAAAGGGGAGAGAGAGAGAGAGAGAGAGAGAGAGAGAGAGAGAGAGAGAGAGAGAGAGACACGCGGGGGGGGGGGCGGGGGTGATGAACACATCTAACTAGCTGGCTTACTTCAGACTCTGCTTGGGAATCACTCCTGGATGTGTTTAGGGGAACTATATGTGCTGTCAGGGATTGAACCAAATTAGCACTGTCTCTCTGGCCCAAGAGCTATGAGCTTTAAATAGTATTTTCCCATTTAGCACTCTTACTAACAACAGTTTGGATACATATGGGACATATTTTATGTTCAGGTCATGGGCTAACAGTGGTTTTCCACCCACACATCCACAAATTTCCTTCTGGTCGGCACAAAAATGTATTTGTATTTTAAATGACTACAAAATTGTCATTTTATATTATACTTTAAAACTAATGCATTAAAATATTTAAAATGGGGGCTGGAGTGATACTGCAGGTAAGGCATTGCATGCGGCCAACCCAGGTTTGGTCTCCAGCATCTCATATGATCTCCTGGGCACAGCCAGGAGTGACCCTGAGCACCACTGAGTATTGCCCTCAAACAAAATAAGAAAAAACAAAAGTATTTAAAGTGTCTTCTTTCTACTCACACTGTGAAATGCTTAGTATTGTTTGTTTTTGGTTTGGGGCCACACCTAGCTTAGTGAGTCGGAAGTCACTCCAACAGTGCTCAGGGGCCCATACAATCCCCAGTGTATTGGGGGTCAAACCCACAGCTTCTGCATGCAAAACACATGCCTTAGCCCTTTGAACCATCTCCTTGACCCCAGATTTATTTAATTTTTGTGATATATGGACTTGGGGGCCACCCCTGGCCATACTCAGAGCATACTCCTAGCTCTGCTGTGCTTAGGGCTCATTCCTGACAGTGGTTGGTAGACCTTATGGTTCCAAGATCACATTAGGGTTGGGTGCATTCGAAGAAAGCACCTTAATCTCTCTGCTGTCTTTCTGACCCCCTAAAGCCAAATTTTAACAAGATCACAGACTATAAGAAATATTTCATCTGTCACCCACTCTCTTTAATCTGAGATCTAAAATTAATTATTTTTTTTTGTGATGCTGGGAATTGAGTCCCCGTCTCATGCATGCCAGGTCAGACATGTGCTTTACTGTAGAGCCCATCCCGAGCTCCTCCTGTTCTTACCAATTTGTAAATATGAAAAGCTTGAAAACTGCTGGGTGAGAGGAAACGTAATTGAGTAATTGAGTCATTTTTCAGAAGAGTGACTTTTCTGATTTGGTATAATATACTCAAAAAATATTCAAAGACAGAAGAAAGGATTTTAGAAATTTAAATTTGTGGTTTCCAGGCCAAGAGCACCCTTCCCTTCCCCCACCCCAAGCCCTTAGGGCAATTGCTGAGGTCTGATTGCAAAGGAGGTGAGGAGAGATTTGTTTAGGAATATTGCTGTAACAATGAACCTACCTCACAGACCAGTAGGGTATTATAGGGAGTCCGTAAATAATCCACACAGACATGGACAGTTAATTCAGTTCACAGAAACCAGGCCACACAATGGAGGAAAGAAAGCTCCCTTAAAGAAATAGTACCAGGGAACTCAAACAGGTATGTGGAAAAGAAACAAAAAGAAAATAAATGTCAATATTTAACACCAAATACAAAATTTATTTTAAATGGATTAAAGACTTGGATATAGAATTTAAATTCATGAATTTACATAGAAGAAAACATAGGTGACTCCCTTACACACTGACCGTAGAGGTGTGTATTTGAGGATCCAAAAACATCAACAAGGAAAACAGAAAAAAAAAAATTTTTTTTTTTTTAAATTTTGGGCTATACCAGGCTTTGCTCCTACTCCAGGCTTTGTGTGCGGAGCTCACTCTTGGCAGGGATCAGGGAACCATACAGGGTCCTGGGGAACAAATGGGGTAGCTGTGTGCAAGACAAGTGCCCGATTTGTCTGTACTGACTTCCTGGTCCAAGGGAAAATTCAAATGAGAGTAAGTCCTACTAAAAACCTCTCGCACTGTGTAAGAAATCATCACAAAGACAAGGAGTCCTACTGAGTAATGATATTGACACATCATACAGGAGTCAAGGAATTAATATTCAAATATTTTTTTTTAAAAAAAGGGAAGAAAAAATAACACTCATGTAGTTAAAAAATAAAACAACAACCAGAAAAAAAAATTTTAATGTTTGGGCCATACCTGATAGTACTAGAGACTTTTTCTTGGCTCCTCGTGGTGCTGGGGATTTGAATTAGTGTTGGCCACATGCAAAGCAAGAGCTTTTCTTCCTGTAATGCCATTCGAGCACAATCAACCCAGTTAATCAGCTCAATTCTAGTACAATCATCCCACTGGGAGATGTGAATAGACACATTTCAAAGAAGACATATAGATGTCCAATAGGCATATGGAAAAATGCTCAGTTTCTCATATCAGGGAGAGGCAAATCAGACATAAGAGATCCCATTTAACAACTATGAGAATAGATTATTTTGAAAAGACTGAAAACTATAAGTGCTCGCAAGTATGTAGGGGGAAAGGAACTCTTAATACACCATTGTTGGGAGTGCAACTTGGTGTGGGCTTTAAGGGAATTGGTGTGGAAATTTCTTTAAAAACCAACATAGAAATATGATGTAATCCAGAGGATACAAGTTCCAAGTATTTATCCAAAGAAGAGAAAAACATCAATTTCTAAAACAGGTACATATGTCCATATGTCGATAGCTGTATTATTCACAAAATCCAGGGCATGGACACAGCAATGCCCATCAATAGGTCATTGGATAAAGAAATTGTGGCAAGGCATGCCCAATGAATACTACATAGCTATTAAAAAGATAAAATCTTACTGTGTGCTGCAACATGAATGGAACTTGAGATGGTTAGGACAAGATAAATCAATTAGAAAGTGAAAGACAGCTACCTATTGGATACTCTCATGTGAATAGTAAGTAAAAGCAAATAAGTCAGCTAAATATGTCAAAACTCTTAGTCTGTGGGGAAATGCAGTGGTTACAGCATTTGGTTAAATGCAGTGGTTAAAACCCATTAAACCAGGGCTGGAGCGATAGCACAGCGGGTAGAACATTTGCCTTGCACACGGCCAACCCAGGTTCGATTCCCAGCAGCATCCCATATGGTCCTTCAAGCATTGCCAGGAGTAATTCCTGAGTACATAAACCAGGAGTAATCCCTGTGCATTGCCGGGTGCGACCCAAAAAGCAAAAAACAAAACAAAACAAAACAAAACAAAAAAACAAAAAATCCCCAAAACTATTAAACCAAGATGAATGGTTACCTCTTGCTCAAAGGCTGATGATCATCCAAAGATGTAAAAATGTTGAAAACTGTATTTAGATTATTTCTAAGTCATCAGCTTAGAAAATATGCTAACAAGTTGAAGTTTATTCTGACAAATTGCTGCTAACAATTTATCTAAGCCCTGTGTGTGTGTGTGTGTGTGTGTGTGGTGTTGGGAATGAATCCATGACCTCATATGCACAAGGCATGTGCTCTCACACTTGAACTATCTTCTTAGCCCTCACCTAAAACTCTTAATTGGAAGTAGTAGAAATCAATTCTGGGTAATTGGGCACAATGGTGTGGGTGTGGAGTGTTTCTTGGAACTCAAGGAAGTGGTCAGGAAGCTAGTCTGGCTGATCAGTCCCCCTCATTGTTTTTCATTCCTGCCACCCTTGGGCTGTTGGTAGCATTCCTCTCCCTCTCCCCAGTGCTGCTGCTTCTGGGGGCTGGCGGAAGGAGGCTTGGCTTTCTGTATGCTTCAGTGCTGACTGGTTTAAACACTGGGGAGAGAAAGTGTGAGCCCATATGAGGTAAGTCTCCACACAGGGGTTATTGCGTGGGAGGAGGTTCATACAGTGGGAACCACCCGAGAGAGAGAGAAGAGAGGGCAGTGCTCACAGGAAAGAGGGCTGCCCTAAGTGGAGATCTCACATTTAAGGTGTTTGGGCCAGGCGGGGCAGTGTTTGGGCCACACCAATGGTGCTCAAAGCTTATGTCTGGCACTGTGCTTAGGGATCACTCCTGGCCTGGATTCATGGACCATATGTGATGACCGGGATAGCACCCATATCAGCTAGATCCGTGGCTAGGATCTTACCCTTGTACTATCTTTCCAGCCTCTCACATTTTATTTCTTAAAGTAAGATTAAAAATGATTCTTCATGTTTTTGAAATTTCTTTCCAAAAGGTTAGTTACCTAAAAGAGAAGAGTAGTAGAACATGTATAAATTAAAAATATATGTGTGTGTGTGTATATATATATATATGTATATATATATATATATATGTATGTATTAAGGTTCTTCAATCCCATGTCCTCCCTCAAATACGTATCTTGCTCACTTGACTGTTTCTTTTCTTGCTTATTTCTGCTCTGGAGAAGTCTGTTTCCTCTTTTGAACACGCATTTCTCCCCTTTCTCCCCTGACATCTTTCAAAATAAGTTTCAATAAAAACTTTCTTGTTGCACACAAAAAAATTAATTTTGTATATTAAGAAGTTGTTTACCACTTCTTACTTTTGATTCATCACTTAAGAATGCTTAATAGCTAGGTAAGAAAATCTTGCAGCTAATTTATACTGAGTGCTTCCTTTTATGTAAGCAGTGTGCTTGAGACTTTTGTGACTATAAGGAAGTTTATTAAATGCTTTTACTCTCAGAAACATGTGATCATGCTGGGATTTAGTTAACTCTAAAGAAATGTTTTCATTATGTGAACCTCAAATTGAGAGTTTTCCGTGCCGAGTTCATTACATTGGCCTTTGTCTGGAAATCATTTGTCTCAGGAGACACTTGGCAGTGCTCAGTGATGACTCCTGGCTCAGGGCTCAGTGCTCGTTCCCTGCAGAACCTGGGGGACCATGCAATGGTGGGATTGGAAATGGACCCCCTGATGGAAACATGTTCTCAATCTGCCGAGCTCTCTTTCCGGCCCTGGAAATCATGTTATCATGGGTACTGAAGGGCGTTGGGGCTGGCTTGGGGCTGGTTTCCAGCAGATGGGGCCCCTCAGAAATGACTGCCTGAATCCTGTCTGCAGTTGTGTGACTTGGCATTGGGTCGTGCATCTTGCTCTCGCTTTGAGTTTCAGCCCTGGTGGGAGGCTCCACAGTGGCCAGGCTGCTGCCCTAGACCGCTCTAGAAGACGTGGCCAATGAGTGATGGCCATGGCCCAGGTCCTTGCCCTAGCAACTCCATTTTAGTCTTCAACTCTTCATCCAAAACTCCTGGTCAGCAGATGTGCCCTGATTCCTTTCCTCTTCTTTGAAGTCCTGTGTTTGATGGCTCTTGCATGTGGATTGACCTATGAGGTTTGTCTCTAAGTTGTCTTTCTACAGGAAGGCTTTGATGCAGAACTGGGGTTTTTTTGACCTGTTTTCAGCAAGCTCAGAGCACTCCCCACACGTGCTTGTGACCTGGAGGTTAGTCTAACTCTTGGAGATTTTATTGTGGCACTTATGTTAGGTGACTGAACTTCACATAATCTTTTCTCTAAAACAATTTTTTTAAGTTGTTTTTGGTGCACTCCTGGCAGTGCTCAGAGGCTACTCTGGCTCAGTGCTCAAGGTTTGCCCCTGGTGGTACTGGGGAAACCAGTGCTGGGAGTCAAACCAGGCCTCCTGCTGCAGGACACTTGTGCCAGCCCTTTGAGGTATCTTTTCTGCATATAAATATATATGGAGCAATAGCACAGCGGGTAGATCGTTTGCCTTGCACACGGCCAACCCGGGTTTGATTCCTCCGTCCCTCTCAGAGAGCCCAGCAAGCTACTGAGAGTATCCCACCCACACGGCAGAGCCTGGCAAGCTACTCATAGCGTATTCAATATGCCCAAAACAATAACAACAAGCCTCATAATGGAGACGTTACCAGTGCCCGCTAAGCAAATTGATGAGCAAGGGGACAACAGTGCTACAGTGTTACACATATAATTTATAAATATAAATATAATTTATATAATTTATATTTATAAATATATTTTCTATAATTTATATTTATAAATTATATTTATGCTTGTAAATTATACATATATACATAAATTATATAATATACATATACACATACATAAATTATATATTTATAAATATAAATTATAAATATATGATATATAAATATATATAAGTATATATATAAATTTTTGGTGGGGAAATAGGGGCTTGGGCCATACCCAGAGTTTCTCAGGGCTTATTCCTGGTTCTGTTCTCAGGGATCTCTCCTGATGGTGCTCAGGGACTTTATACGGTGCTAGGGATTGAACAAGGGTCACTCATATATTAGGCAAGGCCCTTAACCCCAGGAATCTTTGGCCTTATACAGTATTAATTTAATTTATTATTATTTTTGGCTTAGCAGCTACAACTAGTAGCTCAGAGTTTACTCCAGGCTCTGCTTAAGAATCACCATATGTGGGTCTGGAGCAATAGCACAATGGGTAGGGTGTTTGCCTTGCACACTTGCACACTTGCACAATGCTGTTCAATTCCCAGCATTCCACATGGTCCCCTGAGCACTGCCAGGAGTAATTCCTGAGCTCAGAGCCAGGAGTAACCCCGGTGCATTGCCAGGTGTGACCCAAAAAGCAAATAAAATAAAATCACCATATGCACTGCTGGGGATTGAACCCTCAGCTGTCCTGCACAGGGCAAGCATCTTCCATGCTGTGCTATCTTCCTGAGCCCCCCACAGAGCATTTTAAAGACTTTGATCAGAGATAGTAATTTCCAGTGATGTGTAATTCATTTTTTTTTTCCTCCTTGGAATTTGTTTCCTAGTCTTTGCTTATCTTTCACTGTATACATTTTCTCCTCTTGGTTCCTCACTTTTTTTTTTGGTAAAAAGAGAAGTAATAGTTTTCTTTTATTTTTTATTTTTTTGCTTTTTGGGTCACACTTGGCGATGCGTAGGGGTTACTTCTGGCTCATGCACTCAGGAAGTACTCCTGGCAGTGCTCAGGGACCATGGGGGATGCTGGGAATAGAACCTGGGTCGGCAGTGTGCAAGGCAAATGCCCTACCTGCTGTGCTGTCACTCCAGCTCCAGCCTATTAACTTTTCTTTTTTTTTTTTTAATTTTTATTTTATTGAATCACCGTGAAAAAAGTTACAAAGCTTTCAGGTTTAAGTCTCAGTCATAAAATGATCAAACCCCCATCCCTTCACCAGTGCACATGTTTCACCACCAAGAATCCTGATATATCCCCCTCCCACCCCACCCCCAGTTGAGTGGCTAATGATCTTCACTTTATACTTTGAGTACATTCAGTATTTCAACAGAGAACTCACTATTATTATTTAGAATTTCCCCCCAACAATCAAACCTGCTGTAAAGGCATCATTTGATAATTTGTTTTTCATTGCTGAGAGTGAAGAATATATGAGCTCGCGCAGCCGCTTTTGGATTTCTGATATTTTAGTAATTAAGTCCAGAGAGATTTCTGCCAGAAGTCACTGAAAGACAAGGTCTAGAGAGATAAACCTTTCCCCTCCCTGGGCGGCCTGCGGTTGTAGCTCAGTTCATAGTCTAGATGTATTTCTGTAAGAAGCTGCTGGGTGCCAAAAGTGATTAGTAGCCCTCCAGGATCATAGTCATTAAGGAGCAGAGAAGCCGTTTCATGTGTGTGGCCGCTCCAGTTCTCATCTGGGTGGGGAGCGTGTCCGGCCTATTAACTTTTCAAATCAAGATGGCAAAGGAAAATAAAAAAAATAAAAAATAAATAAAAAAACCAACAAGATGGCAAAGGAAGAAAAAGTGATTGAATGTTTTCTGCATGTGTTTCGAACTTAAGAAGAATGACTTAGTTCATAGTAGTTTCTTTTTCTTAGGAACATATTTTTGAGGATTTAATATTTTTGATTCACTTGGTATAACAATGACTAATATGCTTTATATAATCTCATAATTCCTATGCTACTGCTTTCTTAAAGCCCCATGCCCGTTGTGTTTTTCTCTCCCTTTTTTATGTTCCTGTTTTTGTACGAGTCACAGATGGCTGTGTAGTTTCAAGAACTAGATCATTTATTCTGATTATTTCCTCACTCTTCTCAGGAATAATCAGATGTGTAGATCGTCCTTAACAATGACTGGTAGTGGAAGTCCCAAAAGGCTGGTGATCTGGTGTTTAGTTTGGGGCCTCACTTCTCTTTGTTGAGAAACTTAATCTCGTTTGAGGCTCATCAGAGTACTGAATGTTCTAGTTTCTTATCGTAATTGACATCTGTGATTATAGCCAGAAGTGCTGCCTTCATATGGGTGACATCAGTACAAATGAAGCAGCTGATTCTGTTTCAGCGGATGAGCATGAGAGTTGTAATTATGAATCTGTGAAGTCAGTGGTTATTGAATAAGGGGGCTTAGTTTGGGAGTGATGCAGGAGAGATGTCTTTCTTTTCACCTATAGCTTTGGGACATAGGCTATTTCATATATCACACTGGTAATAGCATCTCTTTTATGGAAAGATTATCTCTTTGCTTCCTTTCGTTGTTTTCATGACTGGGGTATGGTATCTGTTGTGGTACCTGTGGGATATTGTGAACTTTAAGGGGTGAGTGCCACATACATTTTTGTTTGTTTGTTATTTTTGTTTGGGGGCCATACCTGGCATTGCTCAGGGCTTACTCCTGGCTCTGCACTCAGGAATTACTAGTGTTCAGGTGACCCTATGGGATGTTGGGGATCCAACACAAGTCAGCCACATGCAAACAAGGCAAAAACCCTACCCACTATTCTGTGGCTCCAGCCTGAGCACCAGATACTTGAATATGGTGCTTTGGACCACAAATGGCAGCATTGGGCTTATAGGCTGAAGCTGATTGAACCCACAGGCTCATGCCTTAAGGCAAATATTCCATCACCACGTCTTCTCCAGGTGCCTAAAACATTCTGGCCTGGAGTCATGTCTTCAGTTTCTCCAGATTTTCCATTTAGTATATTTGATTATGGTTTGGTGGGCCACACCCATCAGTGCTCAGATTTACTCTTGGATCTGCATTCTGGGATCACTTTTGACAGGGCTCCGGGGACCATATTGGAGTGACTATCTAGGTTGGCTGATTTCAATGAGGCAAGTGTCCTACTATCTCGCCAGTCCTATTTGATATATTTTATGTTGCATTAGACTGTGGCACATGTACCATCTCAACTAGAGTGGTTAAATGCAGGGTTCAAGAGGATAAAATAGTGGGTTTAACCAATATGCATGGTTAAACTTTACATTCCTCCATGCAAATAGATTTACCTAATTTTTCTAATTTATTTTAAAAACAAAGGACTGGATTGTAGGTCAGTGGTAGAGCACTTGCTCGCATGTATCAGGTCTGAGTTTGATTCCTGGCACTACAGAAAAACTACAATAAAGTCTACCACATTCTGGGGCCAGAGTGATAGTACAGCAGGGAGGGAGTTTGCCTTGCATGCAGCCGAACTGGGTTTGATCCCCGGCATCCCATATGGTCCCCCAAGCAACACCAGGAGTAATCCCTGAGTGCAGAGCCAGGAGTAAGCCCTGAGAATCAGCTGGGTGTGACCCAAAAAGCCAAAAAAAAAGTACCACATTAAAAAGAGAAAAATCTATTTTGGAAATCTGAGAGTCCCATAAGATAATGGAGGAGAAGAGCATGCACCCTTGAACCGGGGTGTGGGCGCCTGTGGAATGAGTGTGTCCCATCACCAGCTCACACCCTCCAAACTCCACAATCTCTCACCTTCTTCCCCTCAGGTAATCTCAGTTCTCATGTCATTGTTCATGGATTTATTTTCACTTTCTTTTGTCCTCCACCATATACTTTTATGAGGCAAGATGGTGATTCACCGAGAGGTCTAGAGAGAAGGTTTCTCACCCTGGGTCCATTTCTAAAGACTTGTGTAGATTTGGAAATCATGAGAGTTTCTTCATAGCAGGATTCTAGGGGGGGCATTCCCATCATCTTTCAAATAAATGGCACCTCTGAGATTACTTGTTCACAGAATGCAGTGTGAATGGGGACTTCAAGGCTTAGGAGAGAGGCAATGCTAGGACTCACCCCTAGGCCACATATGGGATAAGTAGGTGGGAAATAATGAATTTGGGTATTATAAACATTGGAAGATGTTTGTGATAAATATCTATGTTTATAATAACATTATCAAAGCAATAAAAACTCATGAGTGTCAGTCTGTCCTCTCTGTGTATGAATTCTATTTACAGGGGAATAATAAAATATGCTTGCTAATCAGAGTAGTGTTTCATTTTCGTGAGTTCACTTGTTAACAGTGTTTGACTTCATGTATAATCTGCCTCAGTAGGACATTTTGACCTGCATTTCCAGTGTCTGAATTAGAAATCTGTTACTGAAATTGAAAAGGCATTTACTTGGGGATAGTGTTGAAAAATCCATAACATGATATTAAGTCCATGGGAGAGAGGGGATATGTTGGCTGAGTAATTTGAATACATGATTTCCACATCTTTTAATTCGAAGTTGCTATGAAATTAGTGACAAAGCAGAATCTCTAACATGTTTTATTGCATTGGAGCATAAGTATATCTTTAATATTTTGGTATTTAAATAATGCCCAAGGCTAGTTATAAATATATGTTAGTGGAAACATAGAAAGCAAATTATAGTGTGAAAGAGCCCCTTCTCATGAATGGGACATGGGGAGCCATCCTTAATAATACGCTTCTAGAAAGTTTCTAAGAACATTCCTTGTACATATATTATACATTTGAGAATGCATTAACTCCAGTTTAAGGAAAATGAAACTCCTAAGAATTTATCAGTACATGTAGGAAATTAGTGTAGGAAATGAGAAGTAAAATTGTTCTCCGATTACTAATAAATGAAATGCCTTAAATCCAAGTCCCAAATGTGATATAGATTCCTACTTAGTGTCTTTCTTTTAAAACTTTCCCCCCCTCTTCCTTCTAATTCTTCGGATTATTCTGGTTTCTTTAAGAGACAGTCACCCAGCAACAGTGAATGCTGATTTTATCTGACAAGCCATAGTCCCTCCGGCTTTCTGTGTTGGTCTAGATAGACCAGTAAGTTGCTTACTCTTCATTTTTGCTTTGCGTTTTACTCTAAGTGATGTGCTGTATAACCAAGAAACATCTGTGTACAAATTTTCTGGGGTCACTATGCCTCAGAAAGGCCTAGAGAATCCAAAGAAAATCCTTCAGTTTTTTTTTTTTTTTTTTTTTTAGAATCATTACATGCAGCTGTATTATAGCTGCAAGGCTGAACTGGTCTTTGAATAACCATGTCTCCTGAGAGGGTTCATTGTGTGGGCTGGTATTTGGATTTCTTTTTAGTCTGGTTGTGGTTCCTACATTGCTGTATGAAAGTGGCCATCTCTTTAGGTACAAAAATACTTTTTTTTTTAAGTAAATAGCTTGAATAAGACATCCTTTGCTTACTATATTCTGAGGAATGTAGGTAAGTTACCTTTGATGTAATTAGTTTGGAGTGCTTAAGCAAAAACATGGGAATTTAAAACTTAGAAGTATTGGCTTTAAAAAAATAAGCTAACTGCTTTTAAATAACATTATTTTGTGATTTTCATAAATCATGTTGTTTATTTTTATGATTGTTTATTAGATATTTAAGCTTATTATTGATATATCCCTACTTAAGATAGATTTAAAAATGAAAAAATATCATGAACAAATGCGAATATACTTTTACATTAAAATGTAATGGAAGAAAGCTAGATATTTATGAAGCTGTGTTTTGGTATACATAATAACATACAAAAATTATTAGGTAACATGCAAAAATCTTATCTATTGTTACAATTGACCATAGTCAAGATATGGTTAAATGTACCTACAACACATGTTATATGATACAAACTGTTTTATATGTACTTTAATTGGACATAGTACATATTCCATATTTACTCTTATTACCTGAAGGGCTAAATTCTTCATTATTTGGTTAACTTTGTGCTATGCAATCTATAGCATAGCTTTGAGTATGTTTCTATGTGCATGTATGTGTGTGTGGACAAAAAGTGAGGCAGAGTAGGTAGGAGGGGCAGAAGGAAACTAAGACTACTTGAATATTTATGATTTATAATGCTCTGAGCATGTTTAACCTAGCATTTGGCTTTCACACCATCTTAGCAGCAAGATATGAAAATTGAGCGAGCACAACTTTGTTATTTATGCGGTTAATGACATGTTTAAAGAATAGAAATGTCTGAAACATAGTTATTTGCAAGAGGGAAATGTTGACACGTTTCGCCCAGTAAAATCGCTGCCTAAGCTTTCAGGAATGCAGCTATAAGATTGTGAATACGGTGGGGGTGGGGGTTGTCTTCCAATACTGCTTTTGAGGTTTCAGGAATTTTTTAAAAGTGAAACAAAATAGGTTTTTATTGAAAAAACGTAGATAAATGTGATAGGAGAGAGAAAGATACATGTTTAAGAGTGAACATGGGCTTCACTAGGAATAAAGCTGGTTTAGGGGAACCTTAAGCTAGAAAATCTTGAAATAAAGGTAATTTTTTGTGGAATAATGTCCAGGAATCAGCATTCCTTTTGGGGGCAGGGCTATGCCCACCAGTGCTCAGGGGCTTTTCCTGGCCTCCACTCGGGAGAGGGGCACCGCGTGCTTTCTCAGGGCCTAAGCAGGGCTCCACTGCTTGGGAACAAGTGCCTTGCCTTTCGTACTACGTCTCTGCCCCAGGAATCAGAATTCTCCAAAGTGGGTAGGTTGGACTTGTGTTAAATCCCCTGGTGAACTTTAGAGGAAAAATTTCCCTTGGGGCTGGCATCTTTGTCATACTCAGTTAGGTCCCTGCACTGCACTGAGGGACTTTGCATTGCCTAGTGTGAATTATCTAAGAAAGACTCACTGAGAGGCCCGACTCTCAGAGGAAGGCAGCTATCTAAGTCCCGTTTAGTTGATCTTTTTTGGTGTGTTTTTTTTTTTCCCCTCATAGTGCCTGGGACCATCACTGACCAGACCTGAGCTCTTGTCCTTTGCACTATTGCCTGACCCGACAACCTTAGGGTTGGGGTTTTGGTATTTTTTTCCTGTTTGTTTTGTGCTCATACCTGGTTGTGCTCTGGAATTACTCCTGGCTTTGTGCTCAGGAATCATTCCTGGTGGAGCTCAGGGGCCCAGACAGGGTGCTGCAGACTTTGCTTGGGTTGGCTGCATCAAGGCAAGTGCTCCACTTGCTGTACTATCTCTCTAGCTCCACAACCTTAAGGTTTTAAAAGAAATTTATTTACTCACGAGGCTTAAACAGAATATTTGTTCACTGTCTAGGCTTTCCTAGGTGTGAAATATTTATTTTTCTTTGTAGTTAAAGCAGAGTATTAGTTAATTGTTTAATCTTTGTAACTGTCACTGTCATCCTCCTGGACATCGATTTTTGCTCGAGCAGGCACTATTAACGTCTCCATTGTGAGACTTGTTACTGTTTTTGGCATATCAAATACACTATGGGGAGCTTGCCAGGCTCTGCTGTGCGGGCAGGATACTCTCAGTAGCTTGCCAGGCTCTCTGAGAGGGACCAAGGAATTGAACTGGGATCAGCCATGTGCAAGGCAAACGCCCTACCTGCTGTGCTATCGCTCCAGCCTTTTAAGCTCCAGTGCTTTCTTGGTAGCAGGAAGGATTTCTTCCCCAGATAGTCTCCTTTCCTTGTTTCTGCCTTTCCCAAGCATTTATCTCCCTGGGCTTCCCTGCAAGATCAAGGCATGGAGAATCATAGCATCTTTATTAGCACAAATTTTTCTTTTTTTCTGGTGTGTTTTGAGCTTTGAGCACTTGGGGGTGTCTTGTGTCTTCTCACTCTCTTACGTGCTCATCACCTTATAACTGCATTTTTTTTTTTGAGGTGGGGGCCTTCTTTATCAACCTCTGGGAAAAGTAGTGACTACTTGTTATCTCTATAACATAAAATGTGTAGGGTTGTAAAGACATTTTAATTACAAACCTTGTGTGGTTTTGGGGTGGGTGGGGAAAGGGGTTTGTTGAGGTAGTTGTTTTTGCCATGGCAAATGAATGCAGTTTCTTGGACAGTGTTCACCAATCAGTACTATTTTCATTTAAAAGACTCAAGCTTGTATGTTATAGAAAAGATTGAAGTAATGTTGCTCAGGTCACAGACTTAAGTAGTATCTTCCTCTGAGCTTCATTTTTCCGTTATTTATTTTTCTGCAGTGGGTGAAACTTCAGCACCTAAGGCACCCAGAATCAGTATCCTAAACTCACAATATCAGTTTAAAGAACAAAAAGAATATTGTTTCTCCCTTTCCCCCTCAACTTATACTAAGAACATATGCTCTTCTTGTGAGCGTGGTGGTGATCATCCAGCCTTCTGAAGATATGAATACACGTGAAGTAGCCTTTCTAGATGGTGTTTAACTCAGCGGTCATGTGTGGGCGCTTGTCGTGTGCCAGGCTCTCCACAATGCAGCGCAGATAACAGCGGGGCCAAGAGCCTCTTAAGCTTCAGCTGGCTTTTCTCCTCCTTTTCCTCTCACCACCCCTTGGCAGCTCAGATCCATCCCAACAATTTCCAGCCCTCGATCTCGCTGGGCCTCCTTCCCTAGACATTTCAGCCAGACCAATGTGTTACTATCTCTCTGCAGTGCTGGCAGCCTCGCACTGTCCCAGAATAGAACCCCAGCTCCTGGCCGCTTGCAGCCCCGCAGCCCCGCCCGGGCCCTGGCAGCTCGACACTGTGTCCTGTCCTTCCACACTCGGCCAGTGCCATTCCTCCCTGCCCTGGCTCTCCGCCCACTCCCCTCCATGCCCCTTTCTGGGCAAACACAATATTCTTTTAGTTGTGTTTACTGCTTCTCTGGCCTGTCGACCCTTCTTCAGAGGGTGGCCCTTGTCTCATTGTGCTTCACTTCCCAATCCAGCCTTTTGCAGCCAAGGACTGTACCCAGACATCAAATAAATGTTCTATTTTTCTCCATGAGTACCCCCTAATTGTTTTATTTTTAAAAAATGGTTTTTACTAGCCATGACCCCTGATTGATTACAAATTGTATTCCAAGATCTTGAGTGTCATTAATCACCACTTATAAGGGGGAACCAGAGTCCCATTTTTTGAAATGCAAAGCCAGACTGAAAATACGTTTGATTGACCATCATTACAAAAAAGAAACTCTAAGTTTACCTTAAGGTCATAAGCCCACACCATAGTTGTCATAACCACAAAAGGGGATCTGTCACCTCTCCCCACCCCAAGGTAGCAAGGAACCTTCAGAAAAGACCCGAGGGTCTGGGGAGGTAGATAGCACAGCGGTTAGGTCACTGGCTTTGCGTGACCTGGGATGACCCTAGTTTAATCCGCAGAATCACCAGTGCATATGGTCCCTGAGCTCCACTAAGAGTGATCTGAGCACAGAGCCAGAACAATGAGCACCCTCCTCATAAACATTGCTCTCCCTGCCAAAAAAAAAGGGGTCTCAGGTTAAGGCATCTGGTTTCTAAAAAGTCTTCTTAGGATGTAAATCAGTAACTTTGGTTTTTGTGTGTATTTTATGTGTTTTTGTGTTAAGTTTACATATGTATTTTGTCTTTGGATAATTATAGTGTTGCTGAATTAAAAAAAAACAGTATTTTCCTTTCTCCATTCATTGTTGCTGTTGCTGTTGCCATAGTGATGGCAGAGATTACATACCTGGCTGTGGTGCTCACACATTTTTCGCTGTGAACTTGCGGAGTTCACACCTCCTTTATGACAATCATATGTTTGAGTTTTTCACTGAAGTTCGCATCAGTCGTGGTGCTTGCACATCTGCTCGCCAGGGCACACACTCTTAGAGTCACAGGAGTTCCTGTGGTGACCCTTGCTGGGGTCACTGTGGTGCTCACACATGCTCACTAGAGGGCGCTCATCCTCCAGACCCCAGTAAATAACGCCAGCTTGACAACAAACCTGTTTGTTGCCTTCAAGAGCAGAGTTCTGTGGCAGGGCATTCCCCTTTGTTCTCTCTCCTTTTGGGTGTTGCAGTTTGCAATAGAGGTATTGAGTGGCCTTCATGTTCGGTCTATAGTCTACTTTCAGCTCTCATCTCCAACCCAAATGGGTCCTCCCGATATCCTCTACTTGGTGTTCCCTTCTCTATCTGAGCTGCCTTTTCCCCCAGCATGTGAGGCCAGTTCATTGGTGGAGGTGAACGGGCACTGGTGGAGGGATGGGTAAACGATCACGGTATGAGTAAAATGCAAACACAAAAGTTCATAAATTTGTAACTGTACATCACAGTGATTCTGTAATTAAAAATTAATTAATTAATTATTTTTTTTAAAAAGCAGAGTTTTGTGGAGTTAAGCTGTGATCACTGGCATAGTTGCCGTGTGAGATGCACGTAGCTTCCGCGCTTGTGGCCTCCTCACACTCTTACCCGGTCCAGTGCAGCAGTGGACCATGGTGCTGTTTGGGGTCAAGTCCATCTCATGAACATAAAAGAAGGGGCCCTCACAGCCGGCCCCTTAACTCTAAGCCACGCATGCAGACTTCTCCACAAGGCAGAACAGACGTGCAGCATGTCTTATGCCACTTATTTGTGGTTTTCCATCTCCTGGGGCTCAAACTCCAATCCCAAATTGATGCGCCTTCTGTTGCTGGGTAGGCCGAGTCTTGACCAGGAATACGTCAGTTGCCTAGATATCTGCTCTCAGTGGGCAGACATTGGGCTGATTCCCATTCCTGAAGAGTTCAGTGTCAGATTCATGTTAGAAGGAACCTCAGAAATGATTGAGGGGATGCTAATAATGGACTTGAAGTATTGAGGGTAGTATTAATGTTACTATATTTCAGGGTAGTTGAGGGCTTAAGGTAATACTTTGCTTGTTTGCATTACCAGTAATTTCAGGAATTACCCAGTAATTTCAGGAATCACTCCTGGTTGTGCTCAGGGGACCTTATGGGATGCTGGAGACTAAAACCGGGTCAGCTCATGGAAGGCATTGCCTGACTCGCTGTACAGGTACATTCCTGCGTGCTACCCGCTACCATATGGTCTCCCACACTTTGTGGAGGGCCCTTGAGGAAAGCTCCATGTGCCTCTTGAGGTACCCCTGACTCCGCCAGGGTGACCCCAGGTGATTTCCAGAACTTCAGGGCCCAGCTGCACTGCGTCCTCGGGCCTTGGAATTAAACTGTCAGCCTTGTTTGCCAAGAACTGGCAGAGGGGCCCCCTCCTTAGCACCACTTGGGAGGCCCCAAACAAACAAAATTATAGTATTTAAGTACTTTAACGACTCATTTCCACATTTTAATGTTTCTGATAGTAAGTTGTATTCTTAATATCATAGGCTACCTCTTAGCTTTGACATAGGATTAGAAGAGATTGACATGTGATTTTTTTTTACATATATATGTAATTGAATCACCATGAGATACACAATTACAAAGCTGTTCATGAATCGGGTTTCAATAATACAATGTACCAACACCCATCCCTCCACCAGTGTACATTTCCCACCACCAGTGTCCCCAGTTTCTCTCCTGCCACCTCCTTGACACACCCCAGGCTAACTCTATGACAGGCACTTTTTCCCCCCTCTCTCCCTCTCCTATTCCCCCCTCTCCTGTTCTCTCCTGCCCCTTCTCCACCTCTTCCCTTATCCCCTTTCCTTCTCTCTCCTCCCTCTTTCTCCCTTTCCTCTCTTTTGGGCATTATAGTTTGCCATACGGATACAGAGAGGTTATCATGTTTGTTCCTTTACCTGCTTTCAGCACACAGTTCTCATCCAGAGTGATCATTTTCAACTATCATTTCCATAGTGATCCCTTCTCTGTCCCAACTGCCTTCTCACCCAGTCCATGAGGCAGGCTTCCAACCATGGACCAATGCTCGTGGCTCGTGTTTGTACTGTCCTTGGATATTAGTCTCATACTACTTTTTTTTTTTAATGTCCTACAAACAAGTGCAGTCATTCTACAACTGCCCCTCTCCTTCTGACTCATTTTGAGTGTTGTGATGTTGTGATATGATGTTGATGATCCATAGGCATTCCCCAAAGTGGTGAGATTTATTAGTAGAAACCATTATTTTTAGTCAGAATATTTATTTTATTTGGCTAAAATGAAAAAGTACATAAGGACATGCCTAAAATATGTAGAACAGCAAGGCAGATTTACTCTTTGCCCCATTAAGAATAAATCTTCTACATATAAATAGTAGAACGTTTATATTTGAAATATTTTGTTTCTGATTGTCAGTGTGACTAATAACCTTCAGTTTCTGGAGTGTGGACAATAACCTTCAATCTATATTTTGAGGTTTTGAGCTGTGATCATGACAGAGATTTCTGGAGGGTAGAAACCATTTTTGATGTGTGGATACTGGCTAAACATCAAATTCAGTAGCGAACCAGGCTATAACTGCCCCGACTAAGTAAGCTCCCATTTTTAGGTATGGAAATAGGTCTTGTGTGACTTGTTTGCCACTTTTCTTCTTGGAACTCTGTCGTCTCACTCAGCTTTTCCCTCATACTGGGAAAATTAAAGAAGTTTCGGGCTTAAAAAGGAACTAAAAAATTGGAAAACAGGAGACCTCTCCGAACATGATGAGTGGAACTTCCATCTGACTTGTGATTCTCTCCTGGGCGTCTACTCCAAGAACCCCAAGAATAATAATCCGAAAGGCATATGCACAACTTTATCAAAGCACTATTTACAGTAGCCAAGATCTGGAAGCAGCCCAAGTGCCCAACAGCATATGAGTGAATAAAAAAATTGTGGTATATATGCACCATGGAATACCATGAGACTGTGAGAAAAGATGAAATCATGCATTTTGCTGCAGCTTGGATGCAATCAGAGAGTGTCAAACTAAGTGAAGTGAATCAGATAAACACCAGATGATCTCATATGCAGAGTATAAGGAAATAAGGAAAGGGATTAACCAATCCCAAAGCAAACACCCCCTCAGGTATGATAATAGAACTGGGAGCTGAGGAAGCTAAGGAGATTCAGGACTGTGGGATTTTGACACACTTTGGGAGGGTCTGGTGCAGTAGCTCTGCAGCTGTAGACCACCCGCTTCAGAAGGGTCAGAGACTACGATACTACAAAAAATTAACTTAAAGGGGACTAAAAGAGGACGGTCTCTCTCTCTGCTCCCCTTCTCTCCCTTTCTCCCTCCCCCCGCCCCACTGCCCAGCCTGTAGGGTGATTCTTTTTTAGAGGGAGGGCACACCTTGTAGGGATAAGGGGCTATTTCTGATTCTGTTTGGAGGTTGTTCTTGGTGGGGCTCAGGGGACCAAGTGGTGCATGAGATTGAACGTGGCCTAGCATGCAAAACGTATGCTCAACCTGTCAAGCCATCTCTGGATCTGTAGTGTAGTTTTTTTTCACCATGATATGTGTTTTGATTTAAGTCATCTTTTTTTAATTGCACAAGTATCAGTATACATATATACACATATATGTATATATATTAGATGTATATTAGATATAATATATCTATGATACTTGTATATAATTTTTAAAAGATTATTTAAATCAAAATGGATATCATATACATGTGCATATGTTTTGTGTTTTAGGCACCATAGGCTGTACACAGGGCTTACTCCTGGCTCTGTGCTCAGGGATCACTCTTGGCAGGGCTTGAGGAACCATATGGGGTGTCATGTACAGTAACTCCTAAGATTTTGATTTTTTGTTGCTGTTACAAAGTATCTATTAAGAGTAATATAATTCATGTAAAAGAATGTCAACTTTTCCCTCCAAATTTTATTTAGGCACCATCATTTAAAGTAGTGTAAATGGTAGACTTTCAGGCATAAACGTTCTAACCCCACACCCACCCCCAGCGGTGTCTCAAGGTCTGCGGGTGATTCTTTGTTCTGCGTTGAGGCACTCCCAGCAGTGCTGAGGGGAGGGTCATGGAGGGCTATTTTCTGCCTGTGTTGCTAGGAATCACTTAACAAGGCAAGTGCCTTAACCCCTGTCCTGTCCCGTGCATCTTAATAGAAGGATGAAATAGGACAGGCAGCAAATGTTCAAAGTGATTGTTTTTCGTGGTTTTCAAGGTCACACCCAGTAGTGCTCTGAGGCTACTTCCAGCTCTCTGTCCTCAGGGGTCACCCCAGCAGTGGTCAGGGACCCAGACTGTTCTGGGGCTGGAACCCCAACCTCCTGCATGCCGAACTCTCTCTCTCTCTCTGGGCCCAGTTCTGTCAGTTTTCTCTGTTGGGAGTTTTCGGCAGGAAGCACTGAATGAACAGTCTCGGCTCTCCATGAGCCATCACTGCCCTCCTCACTGCTTCTGGTTTTCACATCCACATTTAAAACACTGTATATTTTGTGTCTCTTGTCACTTTGAGGCATCGATTAGCTTCCTATTCTACAAGGATTTTGATACCTCACTGCCTTCTAAAAATTGCCACATGAAATTTTGTTTTGTTTTCTTTGGGGACCACATCTGGCGGTCTTCAGGGGCTGACTCCTGACTCTGCATTCCTGGCGGGCTTGGGGACCATATGTGATGCTGGGAATCAAACCCAGGCCACATCGAGGCAAATGCCCTACCTGCTGAACTATAGCTCTGGCGCTCATGTGCAATTTTTGGTCTAAATCATATTTTCTGTTTCTGGTAACAGGACTGTTTAGCTGTCCTATCTGGAAACCTGGTCAGGGTAATCAGACCAGGTTTGATATGTTCTCTCTTATTTCTACTTGTTTTATTCAACTCGTTTTATTGTTCCACCTTTGAACTCTTGGCCAAACTTGACCACCTCATTCAGACATGTGAGATTTCTCTCATTTCAGTTTGTCCTGTGGTTAAATCTTTCTGATCTTCAGGCACATTCTGACAGGACCCCTGGCTTCCTCTGCTCCTGGGCTGCTGCCATGGGGATGAGAGGGGGAGGGTCTGGCCTGCGAGGGCTCCTCATTCCTCTGGGATACCCTGTTACTTGGTGGCACTCTCCACCCTGGCTCTCTTCCTTCATTCGGTGCTTTCCCCTCAGTGGATTCTTGAGGAAGTATGAAAGGAAAGTTTGCTGCCTCACCTGCCTGAAAGTCCCTTTCTCCACACCCTTGTATGAGGCAGGATGGGGATGCCAATTGGAAAATACTTTTCTGTGAGAAATAGGCTAGCGATGCTTTGCTGTGTTACTGGCAATTTATTTAATTCTGTGCTGCAATTCCCTCAAGGTAGAAAGGGATAGTAGTACTTTACACCCCTGCACATGTGTACATGGAGTATGATAATTCATTCAAAACACTTGGAAGCTTTTCGTTGTTGTTGGATGTAGTAGCCTTAGATTGGATTTGGTTATCATATTATTATTATTATTATTATTATTATTTTGGTGGGGGTGGTTTGGCTGAGCCAGAATCAAACTCTGAGCTTCATACATTTGAGGCATTCATTCTACCACTGAGCCACATTCTGGCTCTGTTGCTATTACTATAATATAGTCATTTTGAAACGTTACAGTGGCAAACAGTGAGATGATCTTTTATCTCATAGTTTCTCTCCATATAATATATATATGTATATATTATGTATATGTATGTTTGTTTTTATGTTGGACAAATGTATTGGCACAAGAATTTTTCTTCGTGGGGATGGAGTCATAGTGCAGTCGGTAGGACACAGTGCAGTTGCCTTGATGTGTCTGACCGTGGTTTGACCCTGGCACCACATGTTCCCCTGAGTTTGCCAGGAGTGGGCCCTGAGCACAGAGCCAGAAATAAGCCCTGAGCACCACCACATGTGTCCCCCAAACAAAAACAAAATAGTTTCAATTTGAGTGATGAAATATTTTTTAATTAAGTCCTTAATTTCAAAGCAATCCTTTCTAATTCTGTGTATGGGACTTTTATTTAAGTCCCTAGGCAACTTTTAAACTTTATCTTCTAAAACTTGTAAGTTATGTCTTTCTTGTTCATTTTGAAGCACTTGAGTTCTTTCCTATAAAGACCTGGGTTTTAAAAAATAGGTAAGTATCACTGTCACTGTATCACTGTTATCAAGTTATTCATCGATTTGCTCAAGTGGGCACCAGTAACATCTCTATTAGTCCCTGTTGCGTGCTAGTGTACCCGATGGTATATTAGATAAGTAAATTTAAAAAAAAACTGGGCTTTTTGAGGCACCATGAATATGACATATTTTCTTCTAGGATATTAATAATATTAGAAAAAAACTTCCTTTGACCTTCCCAACCTCAGTGTTCTCTGACAATTAAAACAAAGAGTGCGCCCCCCCTCAAGTGGAGCCAGGGCTGGACCATCCCCTCCATGCTCGGTCTGCTCCCAGCTCTGTGCTCAGGGACCACTCCTGGAGGAGATCGAATGCAGGTTGGCCACATGCAAGGCAAACACTGTCCCCACTGCACTATTGCTCTGGCCACCATTAATAATTTTTTTTAGTGATGTCAAAGATTGAACTCAGAAACTCATATATGGAAAGCATTTGTGCAACTGCTAACCTACATATCCAGCCCCATTTTAAAGTTTATTTATAAAAGTAAGCATACATAGGCACTGCAATTTTATTCATAGATGTTTTCATTGTCATTATACTTTCTTGTAAATACAGTGAATTTTTTTTTTCTGTTGGGGTGAGGGTGGCATTCCTGGGTGATACTTGGCAACCAACTGGGCCAGATGGCTCGATGCTTACAGCTGTCAGTGTGACACTGCTGTGCCCACATGGTGTTGGGGGTAGCTGGGCCACCTCAGTGGTGCTTTTGGGTCCTCCAAGGGCTGTGCTCAGTGGGTTCTCCAGGGGCTATGCTCAGTGGTGCTTGGGGAACCAAGTGTTACCTGAGGTTGAATGAACTCAGGACCTCACACAATTCAGACACAAGCTATCTGCTTGGTTCCAGAATGATAAACCTTAAGGATTCACGTCATCCACTGATTTTCTTAGATGCCATGGAAAATTAGGAGCTTTCCCTATGGCCTTACAACCGTTTTGAAGTTCAACAGTAGAGCCCTTGCCTGGCAAAGATAAGACCCTAGCTTTGATCCTTTTTTTTTTTTTTTGGGGGTCACACCCGGCGATGCACAGGTTTCTCCTGGCTCTGCACTCAGGAATTACTCCTGGCGATGCTCGGGGGACCATATGGGATTCTGGGAATCGAACCCGGATCGGCAGCGTACAAGGCAAACGCCCTTCCCGCTGTGCTATTGCTTCAGCCCCCTGGCTTTGATCCTTTGCATTGCAGAAACAAAGATGAGAATTACCCCTGAGACTGGATGGTGACATTTCCTAAAGTAGAGGGGCAGAAGAGACCCCCTGCACACACTTGGGTTCCTTCTAGCGGGGAAGATGGGAGGAGACTCAGGTTAAATACTTGCTAGAGTCAGTTCTCAGATTAGAGTTTTAGGAACTGGAGACAAAGGACCCCAGGAAACTGAAGCAGGAGGAGAGACACACGGGAGGAATGGGACTTGTGCCCTTTGGGGTAAGTGGGGTGGACACATTGTCCCAGTTCTTCAGTGACTTAATTAAGGACTCTGATTATTTATATAGTATATGTACTTGCATGTGGCACTCTATGAACATTTAATTACCCATTAGTTGCCAAGTTTCTGATCTTGATGCTACACTGATAGCGATGGCTATTAACCTATAATTTCAGTTATATTGCCTTTGACATCTAAACCAAATTGTAAAAAATTCTGGAAATGGCCACTTAGTGTCAATTGTTCTTAAAAATGCTTCTAAAATTTCATGAGACTTAAAAGATGTAAACTAATGCTAGCATGAAGATCTCTTAACCTATACTGTATCATAGCTTTATCTTGTAATAGTCACTGTCACTGTCATCCCATTGCTCATCAATTTGTTCAAGCAGGCACCAGTAATGTCTCTCATTGAGAGACTTATTGTTACTGTTTTTGGCATATCCAGTACGCACGGGTAGCTTGCCAGGCTCTGCCCCATGGGCTCGATACTCTCAGTCGCTTGCCAGGCACTCCGAGGGGGGCAGAGGAACCGAACACAGGTTGGCTGCGTGAAAGGTAAACACCCAACCACTGTCCTATCACTCACTATGTGAAAATTTACAGGAGGAGGACTTAGGTAAATCTCATGTATTGAGGAGCCCGTGTCTGGCACTCTGTTGTGTTTGTGATTTATTTTATTTTTTTGTGGGGGGGGGGTCACACCCAGCGATGCTCAGGGGTTACTCCTGGCTCTGCACTCAGGAATTACTCCTGGTGGTGCAGGGGACCATATGAGATGCCAGAGATCAACCCAGGTTGGCTGCCTGCATGGCAGACATCCTACCGCTGTACTATAGCTCCGGCCCCTGAGTTTGTGATTTAGAAGGCCCTTGGTGCCTGATTTTGTGAGTGGGTGTTTTATGAAGATTAATATTAATTACTTTACCTACAGTAATTAATATTAATTAACTGGGTCTATCCTATTCTTGCACTAGTAACCTTGCTGAGTCAAGGAAGAAAAATGATATCAGAAAAAATACATATTTTGGCTGAGAGAGATGGCTCACTGGGCCAAGTGTGTGGTTTGCATACAGGAGATCTGGATTTGACTGCTGACACCACATTGTGCCCCAGAACCTCTGGGAGTGACCCCCAAACACTGAGCCAGGAGTAGTGCCAGGTTACAGCTGGTTATGATCCACTATAATGACAGTATCATGCAAATGGCAGTACTGAAGCTTTGGGGAGTCATTCAAGGTCCTCATACCATGGCCAGGGGCCAAAGCTGGCTGCTGTCTCTTGCTTATTCACTTGTGTATTGTCCCGGGCTGCTGTCTTCGTTCCATCATAACTACGTTGAGTAGTTACACCAGAGACTTCTTGGACCGTAAAGCCTGAAGCACTGTTTGGCCCTCTATAGAAATAGTTTCTCAATGCCAGGATTAAATCAACTTTCTGGAAGTATGAATACTTCCTGGAAGAAACAAACTTGGAAAAGATTTAAGAAAGAGAACAGAGCAGGGAAATTGTTTTGGATGTGGGAGAAGCATTATTCTAAGCTCTTGGTGGTATGATTTTCCATTCAAACACAATTTATGCAGAAATTAGTTTCCCATAGCTATGTTTAGATACTGTGAGTTAGATGTCCGAGCATTATCTGTCAGTTAAAGGACAGGGCACATGGAAGTCACTGCCCTCTTTGTACCCCCCAGTAATGTTTAGTTCATAATTTTGTTTGGATTCAGCAAGTCCTACTTAGAAGATGGTTTGACAAAACAAAAGATAATTAAAACAGTGCCATTCATAGTGATTACTCCCTTCTTTCAAAGTGGTGATGTATTTTTTTAAGAACAGGTACTTTATCGTACCCACCCGCCACCAAAAAAAAAATCAACAACATAAAAACCACCTTTAGCAGTCATCCAGCTCAGATGTGATGCTAATTTAATTAAGAGCTTGTTCAGCTCTTCCAGGTTAAAGGGCAGCAGTGCTCCAAGTGTGGTTCCAGGGACCCAGGCTCCTCCGTGCTGTGCTGTATATTACTCTGTAATATAGGCTTCAGCCCTTGGCTTCCAGGATTCCTCTGTCTCAGTCATATCAGGGGAAATGGCATGAAGAATCATAGTGGCTTTTCAGGTTCAGGCCAAGAGGAGGCCCATGTTAATGTCCACTCACTTTCTTTTGCTGGGACACAAGGCTTTTCTGTGCAAGAGAGGTAGGCTCACACCATCCCTTACCAGATCAAACAGAAAACATTGTTGGTGCCCTGCAATCTGTTCTCTGTCACAGTTACTATTTTTTCCCTTAAGTCTCTTTCCCTTTTCAGAACAATATTTCAGCAGCATGAAGAAGCCTTCACTTATTTCTCATTATCCTTTCCTTCCCCTGAAACCTGTGGAGAAATAATGTCAGCAGCATTGGGAGCCCATAGAAAAGGTCTTTATCGGTGTGATGGGTGGAACACTGGCATCATCATTGGCATCGTTGGTCTGGAAATAGAATCTTTTCCTGCTACTGTAATACTTGATACAAAAGATTCCCAATCCTTTCACCCCATGGCAAAGGATAATAGTGCACTGCCTGACTTGCTGTGTATGGCTTGATGGGGGACAGGGGAACATCGTGTCAACATCCCTGCTCAACATCACTGTTTCAACAGGAAGTGCATGTCAGAACCCCAGTGAGATGGATAGTAGCCCTTCAGAGTAAGATAGCTATTTGGGGCAGGAGGAGATGCTAGTGATCCCACTTCCTGCCTCACATGTGCTGGGAAAGTGTTGTACTGCCCAAGATGGGTATTGACAACCACAGCCAAGCAAACATTCTAGAAAATAACAAAGTGTTGATAAAGGTATAAATAAATTAGAGCAGATTCTGTTCATTGCTGGTAGAAATGGTGCATATACAGTAGAGATATCTTGATGGTTTCTCAGGATACTATACACAGAACTGTTCTTATGATCCAGCGGGTCCTCATTGAGTATCTACCTCAGAAATTGCAAGCAGCATCAAAGAAGAGAGCAGTATACCCCTGTCGACAGCAAAGTCATTCATGATAGACAACATGTTGAAGTAACCCAGATGTCCCTCTGTAGGTGAATGGATAAACATGATGTGACAGATGTATGGTTTTGTTTTGTGTATGTATACCTATTTTACATTAAGTATTACTCAACCTTAGAAGGAAGGAAGTTTTGAATGCATGCTGTAACATGAGGAATCTTAGTATTTTCCTAGGTGAAATAAGCTCATTACAAAAGGACAAACATTGTGTTACTCCTCTTAAATGAGATACTGAAAGTAGTCAAAAATTCAGAGGTGGAAAGTTGAATGAAGGGTGGGAAGAAGGATGTGAAGTTACTGTTTCATGGGTACAGAGATTTAGTTAGGAAAGGGGGAAATTTGATATAATGTATAATTGTACACTTGAAAATAATCTTTTGGTAGATAAAGTAAAAGTACTAGACAGAGAGAAAAAAGATGAATCTAGGCTGGCCGCAGGTTAACCCCTGTACTATCTCTTTGAACCCCTTACCAGAATCTTTTTTGTTTGTTTTTGAGCCACACCTGGAAGTGCTCAGGGATTTCTCAGCTCTGTGCCAAGAGATCACTCATGGCAGACTCAGAGGACCGTATTAGTGTTGGGGATTGAACTGGGTGGACTGGCCACAGGGCAAGTGCCCTACCCATGGTACTACCTCTCCAGCCCAGACTTTACAAGAATCTTTTAAATGAGTATTTGACTCTATGGAAACAGAAGTGTAGCATATTTAGTGCTTTTTTAAGTTATAACCTCACTCCATAGATCTGGGAAAAAAATCTGACTTTAAAAAATATTTTTGGACTAAATCCCGCAGTGCTCAGGAGCTATTGCCAGCCCTGTGTTTGGGGTTAGGGGTTCATTCTCCCTGGAGTGCTCAGGGATCACGGACTAGTGGGAACTGAACCCAGGGCTCCTGCTTTGATAGTGTGTTTCTGGTTCATTGATCTGTCTCCCTGGCCCCATGACTCCTTAAAAATAAATAGTGGGGCTGGAATGATAGCACAGCATGCGGTCAACCCGGATTGATTCCCAGCATTCCATATGGTCCCCCAAGCACTGCCAGGAGTAATTCCTGAGTTCATGAGCCAGGAGTAACCCCTATGAATCGCCAGTGTGACCCAAAAAGCAAATATATATATATATATATATATATATATATATATATATGTGTGTGTGTGTGTGTGTGTATATATACATATATATAGTGAAAAGAATGTCTAATTATAGTTTCTAGTCATTTACAAATCAGAGAGCCCTATAAATATCTGGATGCAGAATCTTCTTGAGTTTGTGTGCTGCGAAGATAAACACTGCAGCCCTCCTGCCCCCAGAGTCACGGAGCTGCTTCCATGTTGCATGGCCAGAAACCCAGGGCTCGCTATGTGCAGCGATGCAGAAACTTTCTGTTCTGGCTCTCCTCCCCTCCTGCTCCAATCCAGGTCATTGAAACTGGAGTCGAGAGGAAAGTTCACAAAATTGAAACTGAGTGCTGCTCCCAATCCAGAAATTTATTGGCTAGTGTCATTTCTCATGGGTATTTTATTTCTTCAGAACAGAACCATGACCTCTGATTAACGAACAGTAGGATTAGAAGAACAGTGAATAGGTACTCATTTGTAGACATAGATTAAACATTTGGGCCTTGCTTAGACATTTTATCCAAAATAAACATAGTAAAAATTTTAGTTATTTTTAAAAAATTGCTGGGCTTAATGCTTCCCTTGGTTGTTCTTACAGGTTTTTAAAGTGTATAATTTAGTGGCTTTTTTTTTTTCGGTCACACCCGGCAATACACAGGTGTTACTCCTGGCTCTACACTCAGAAAGTACTTCTGATGGTGCTTAGGGGACCATATGGGATGCTGGGAATCGAACCTGGGTCGGCCTCATGCAAGGCAAACGCCCTACCTGCTGTGCTATCGCTCCAGCCCCTTAGTGGCTGTTTTGATTTTGTTTGGTTTGCTTTTGGTTTGGGGACCACAACCATCAGTGCTCAGAATCTGTCTCAGTGTTCAGAGATCATTTTTTTAAATTATTTTTTTATTTTTTAATGAATCAATGTGAGATAACAGTTACAGACTTACAAACTTTAGTGCTTATGTTTCAGTCATACAATGGTCGAGTACTCATCCCTCCACCAGTGCCCGTTCTCCACCACCAATGTTCCCAATACCCCTCCCCCCAACCTCTTGACCTCCCCACTCCCCACCCCATGGCAGGTGGATTCCCTTTTACTTTCTCTCACCTTTAGGGTGTTGTGGTCTGCAATGCAGGTATTAAGTGGCCATCATGTTTGGTCTATAGTCTACTTTTGGCACACATCTCCTATCCCGAGCGGGTCCTCCAAGCATCCTTTACTTGGTCGTCCCTTCTCTATCTGAGCTGCCTTTTCCTCCAGTATATGAGGCCGGCTTCCAAGCCATGGAGCAATCCTCCAGGTCCTTACCTCTACTATCCTTGGGTGTTATTCTCCCATTTTGTTACTTTATATTCCACACATGAGTACAGTCTTCCTGTGTCTCCCTCTATTTCTGACTCATCTCACTCAACTTGATACCCTCCATGTTGACCCACTTATATGCAAATTTCATGACTTCATCTTTTCTAACAGCTACATAGTATTCCATTGTGTAGATGTATCAAAGTTTCTTTAACTAGTCATCTGTTCTTGGGTACTCGGGTTTTTTCCAGATTCTGGCTATTGTAAACATATAATGAACATACGAGTGCAGATGTCATTTCTACTACACTTTTTTTGCATCTTTGGGGTATATTCCCAGAAGTGGTATTGCTGGGTCAAACGGGAGCTCAATTTCTAATTTTTTGAGAAATGTCCATACTGTTTTCCAAGAGGGTTGAACCAGTCGGCATTCCCACCAGCACTGAAAGAGAGTCCCTTTCTTCCCACATCCATGCCAACATTGGTTGCTTTTGTTCTTTTGGATGTGGGCCAGTCTCTGTGGTGTGAGATGATATCTCATAGTTATTTTGTTCTGCATCTCCCTGATGATTAGTGATGAGGAGCATTTTTTCATGTGTCTTTTTTTCATTTGGATTTCTTCCTTGAGAAAGTTTCTGTTCATTTCATTGCCCCCATTTTCTGATGGGGTTGAATATTTTCTTCTTGTGGAGTTCAACCAGTGCCCTGTATATCCTTGATATCAACCCCTTATCAGATGGGAATTGGGTGAATATTCTTTCCCATTCTGTAGACTGTCTTTGTATTCTGGTCACCGTTTCTTTTGAGGTACAGAAGCTTCTTAGTTTAAGATAGTTCCATTTGTTTACCTGTTTCCATTTTTCAGGGATCATTTTTGGCAGGGATCAGGGAACCTTATGTGGTGCCAGGGAATCAAACCCAGGTTGACCATGTGCAAGGCAAGTGCCTTAACCTCTGTACTATCTTTCTGACGTCTATAATTTTTAGCTTTTAGTCTACTTAGAGCACTGTGCAATTATCACCATAAGCCTTACAGCATTTTCATTACACTTTAAAACAAATCCCTCCCTTTCATGTAGTCAATCTTCTGTTCATTCCCTTTTCCCCTTTACTCCCTAGAGAACAACTCACATATGTTCTGTCTTTACAGATTTGCATGTAAATGAAATGCTCTTGACACTTTTTTAAAAAATTTATTTTATTGAATCACCATGTGGAAAGTTACAAAGTTCTCAGCCTTATGTCTCAGTTATACAATGCTCAAACACCCATCCTTTCACCAGTGCCCATATTCCACCACCAAAAAAAAAAAACCAGTATACCTCCCCCCCAACCCCTCAACACCCCCCCATTAACTGATAAATTTCACTTCCTTTTCTCTTTACCTTGATTACATTCCATATGAAAACACAAAACTCACTATTGTTGTTGGAGTTTAAATACAGAACTCACTATTCTTGTTGGAATTTATCCCCCAAGAATATGGCCCTATTGACAGGGAAACATTTGATAATTAGTTTTTCACTGATGAGAATGAAGAGATATAAAGTCGTGCGGCCACTACCGCTACTGGTTTAAGATTTCTGTATTTTAGTAATTAAGTCCAGGGAGATTTAAGTTGGAAATTGAATCATTTCCCTTCCTGGAGCAGCATGGAGCAAAAGCTTAGTTCACAGTCTGGAGACATGGCTGCAAGCACTCGCTGGGACCCCAAGTCATCTAGCAGGCTCTGGATCCTGGTCATTCAGCAGCAAAGCGGCTGTGCAAAGGCATGGCCACCCGGGTCAAATCTCGTTGGAGCTTGAGCCGGCACCGGCCCCGGCCCGAGACTGCCCAGGCGTCCCGCTGTTTCAAGTTCAAAACACATTTTTTCTTTTTTTTCCCCACACCACCAAGTTCATACCTGTTTAAAAGTTCCATAAAATGGCAGACACCATGCCACTTCCTCCCGGAGGGAAGAAAAACCAAGGAAGAAGGATATTACCCCCGTTAGCCGGCGTGGGGCAAAAGCTTAGTTCACAGTCTGGAGAGACGTGGCTGCAAGCACTCGCTGGGACCCCAGGTCATATAGCTGGCTCTGGGTCCTGGTCGTTCAGCAGCAAAGTGGCTGTGCAAAGGCATGGCCACCAGGGTCGAATCTCAGCGGAGCTCGAGCCGCACTCTTGACATTTTATGGAAATGGAATCATATACAAAAACTGTGTATGTTTAACTTAGCATAACCACAAACATTTTTGGTTAGGTTTACTTTACTCTGATATACTTTTTGGCCGCTTGTTTGGCACCTAGAAGCTATTCCCAGTAGTGCTTGGGGGACATGCTGAGCAGAGGCTGAAACTCGGGTCTGCAGCATGCAAAATATTTGCTTCAGCCTCCTGCACTACCTCCCGGGGCCCATGTAATGTTTCTTTTTAACCTACCTCCTTCTCTTCCCCCTGTTGAGATGGTTGTTGTGTCAATAGGCATGAGCACACATGCTTAGTTGTGGTACTCACACATTGGGTTGTTGTACTCAGTGAGAGTTTGTTTTGTGGCCACACATGGATGTGCTCAGGGCTCACTCCTGGGAGGGTTCTGGGTATCATGTACAGTGCTGAGATTGAACCTGGGTTGGCTGCATGCAAAGCAAGCACTTTACCCACTATACTATCTCTCCAGCTCTAAATGGTATATGTTTAAAACAATAATTAGAATAGGGGAAATAAGTGCACTAAATCTTCTTTCCAATTTTTTGTGCTTGTCAAGTCTGTCTGATAATCATTTTTCCACAAAAACATTAAGGCATCTCCTCCATAAATTAAAAAAAACACCAACAAACTCTAATTATATTAGGGTGAGATGCTGGAGAAAAGTTGGACTAGTGGCCATTCTGTCAACCAACAAGAAGAAAGAGTCATTAGACTTAATTATCTTCTCTCTCACAAGAAAGAATCTATGTGAGAAGGAAAGCAGTGCCATGGTTGCAATGTCTGTCATGGGCATTTTAGTGGCATCTTTGTTCCCATCCCACCCCACCATAACCCATGAAGGGTGTCAAACATAGCTAATTTACTCATCTGATCCACTGTCATAGATTCTAAATGTGAAAATTAAGTGATTTAAATTAATTCTTAGATGATGTGTTAATTTTTCTAATATTACTTGAGCTAAACATTTTATTTTTTTCCAGGGAACAAGTCATTTCAACTTCAAATCATCTTACACTAAGATGTTTTTCCCTGTGATGAAAAATTTGGAGATGGACACTTTTTCCTTCCCTCTCATTTGAAATGATCAAAAGATAAACTAAAATAGCAAGAATTTAAAGATGTTCAGGATGAGTGATGATCATTCAGATGACAAGACAAAAGATGAATTGAAATCCTTATTTATCAGTGATAAAGGTGGAAAGACTTATGCATACAATCAAAAATCACTTACACAAAACTCTCCAACCAATTATGTGAATTGGAATTCTGCCAATCCAGATGATATGGTGATTGACTATGAAACGAGCTCTGCCATGGACTTCACTCAAAATATTTCTTCAAACTCTCAGTGGAATGAAGCACTTGATCATGAAAGGTCTTCAAGTGATTTCATTAGTAAGGAGGTATTAGATATGCATATGGATTCCACATGTCAGTCTTCAGAACATGTTATGAATACAGAGGAACCCAAGTACATATATAACTTTAAATCTCTGGAATCATTTCAGGACCAGAGCACTGAGTCACCTCTGCCTTTTATGTGGGGCTCTAATGATTATTTAAACTGTACAGACTACCCTACTGTCTTGCGGCTAAACCAGACATTTGACCTGAAAGCTGATACAGTTAACTGTACCTTCATAACACATCCTTCCACTCAAGAGAATCATACCACTGGAAGTCTTCAACCAACCTGCATGGAAAGTGGGAATGCATCTTTATCCTGTTCATCTTGTCTGTTGTCCCCTTCTGATAAAGTACATGTGAGAGAAATGAGTTGCGTTAGAGACACGTTTGAAAACTCTCAAGTCACAGCACCAGCAGTGCAAGATAACACTTATACGGTATCTGGTGATGTGGTGATGCAAACTGATGTTTTTGTTCCAGATACTGAAAATCAGTGTCAGAATTCTTCAGGAAAAGTTACCTTTGAGTACACAGATAGATCACAGCAAAGACAAGTTAGCAAAAAAGAGATAAAATCTCCAACACCAGTTTCGCATAACATGGATGATCCCAGTGGACCTGCATTAGAAGAGTTCTTTTGTTTACCAGAAGATAAACCAAATAATGAGATGCAGTCACAGATCTCATATGGACAAAGAGAGGTTGGCCAAAATATAAGAGAAACAGCATCCGATTGTCTTATAGATGATGAATGCCTTTTACCTACATCAGCTTTTGATTCATTTAAAGACCAAATATTGAACCCTGAGCATACAGGCACTGTGGCTGAAGAAACACAAAATATCTCAGTTAAAGAGGATTTGGGAATCCAAAGTCATACCAAGGAATTGATCTTGAGTAGCCCATCCTGTTCGGTGACTTCATCCATTGAACAAAGTTTGGATGATGTGGTTGTTAGCACAAATAACAAGGTTTTCACATCAACACCAGTCCTAAAACCTACAAATAACACCTTTTGTACGTCACCTGTTAAAGCAACAGAGAAATGTAAAGTGGAGAAAAGTAACCAAGAGCTTAAAAATTTACCAAACTTGAATGGGACTTCTATAAACATATCTAAACCTACTCTAGGAAAATCAACAACCAAAAGTAATATCTCTGTAGGCAGCAAAGTTAGGAAAACAGAAATTATAAGTTACCCAATACCAAATTTTAAGAATATCAAAGCAAAAGTTATATCTAGATCAGTGTTGCCACCCGAAGACCCTGCATTATCGAAGGTTTCACCCAGACCTCCTTTAGCCAGTATCTCAACACCTGTATCTTCAAGTCAGTTGACAGCTTTGAATAAAACACCAAGATCTAGCTCGAATGCAAACACAAAAGTAGAAATCCTAATTAACAAGACACATAAGCAGCAATTTAATAAACTCATTACTAGCCAGGCTGTGCATGTTACAACTCATTCTAAAAATGCTTCACACAAGCTTCCAAGAACAACATCTGCCATGAAATCAAATCAGGAAGATGTTGACAAAGCAAGTTCTACTTACTCAGCCACTGGGTCCGTGGCTCCGTTTTTTCAGATCAAAAGCCTAGTCCCAGTTAGAATGGAAAACTCCGAGTGTCTTGAATTGACATATGATCCCAATATCAACAGGATTAGCCCTGAAAAAGAGGGTGAAAAAGAAAACAGGACATCTATGGAAAAACAAGAGTTGGAAAAGGAAAGTTTGAACAAAACCTTTCAATATGGTTCTCTCTTCTTGGTAAGTTACATTTTTATCTGCTTCACTGAGTGATGAAAGAAACAAATATATTAACAATTAGCAATGTATTTTATGTTAATGGTCAATAAAATTGCAGAACTAGATATGTAGTTTGCTTTCAGTTGGTAATAGTAATTTTCTTATCAGTAATCTTGAGAGTGTTAGTTACTTTGATAAGGAAATATGAATATTGAAAAACATCCTCAAGTTCAATACTTTGTATTTGAATACCAATGTTCCTTTGAATGGTATTCTAAATGAACAAGCTAATATATCTAATATTTTAGATTATTTGAAATCACATGTCTGTTTATATTATGGCAGAAAAATGTTTACAAACTTTACAATGTATTGGACCACACCAAAAAATTGTCCAGGGAGTTCTGATAAACATATCAACATAAAAATAGCTCTGTCGACAGGAGTGCTCTGGGTTCTGCCTCTGATCAGTTAATGTGCCTTTAGACAAGAAATCTTTCGAGGTCCAAAGGTGAAAGTTTTGAACAGATGGATGTCCAAGGCTGCTTGCAGCCCTGACATATGGATTCCTGGCATGTACAAATAAAATCTGGTTTATATATTTATGGTGAAAAAGAGGCATGATTTTCTATCGCACCAGTCAGGTACTTGGGCATAGGGCATGACTAGATAGTTCCTTTTGAAGAGTAATGAATTCGTATGCAGTCCAAAGATTATTTTTAGTCTATAACATGAGGAAATGAGTTTTCTGCATTTCAAAGGCATTCAGCACTGGCTGCTGGGCTTGTCCTCAGCTATTTCCGGCAGTAGGACTTACTGGGTATCAGCATCCATTTCACACAGGGTCCTGTCCTCTGGCCAGGAGAGGAGACAGGTGCTCTGCTCTTGGGAGGACAGACAGACCGGAGGGAGACGTCTGGGTGGGTCATGGCTCAGAAGAAGGAAAGGGCTGTTTTGTGTCTGTTAGGATGCACAGGGAACTGTTAGATCCATTATGCTAGGAGGTAAGTTTAGACTTGAGCTAGATTAGCTCTGACATTTTTTGGGGAAGGGGGAGCACGTTTGGCAGTGCTCAGGGCTGCTCCCTGAGCGTTGCAGTGCTTGGGAATGTACAGTGACACGGATAGACCTTCGGTCATCGACATGCAAAGCATTCACTGCAACTCTTGGAGTTAACGTCCCAGCCTTCAGTTTAGACTTTTTATTTTTCACCTCAGGCAGTAGGATTGGGGAGCTCCCTAGAGGTGCTCCACAGGTGCCAGGGCTGTTCCTGTTTGGGCTGGTGGTTCAGTCCTTTGGCCCGAGGATGAGGTGCTGCTCAGGCCCTGCAGGGCTGGGGACCCCCAGATTGACACCCAGCAATGCCAGGGGTCAAACCAGGGTCAGGTCCTATACTGTCAATCAGCCCTCTGGTTTTGACTTTTATGATATATTTTCTCTGATAAGGAAAATGATGAACTACAACACTGATATCCAAACTAAGAAGATTGCCATTATTTCAGATTACATTCTAAATTCTTTTTGTTGATATCTTTAGGGAAGCTCATTTTATATAGTTTGGAATTAATTAATTATAATTAGCATTCTTTTTGATGTTTATTGATGACCATAACATTTAGGGGCTGGAGAATAGGTAGAGTTAGGGCATATGCCTCTTATATGGCACTCAATGCAGAACAAATGAAAAAGATACCTTTATTTTCATCTTTGATTTCTGGGAACTTTCATTCCTTATATGTTGATCTCCAACACACTTTCTCCCCTAAACTAAACTAGCATAAATATGTTGATCTTGAATTGGTTATAAAAATTTGAAACTTAAAGCTTGTCTGATGTGTGCATGGATTACCAAGACTTAGCTTGGTTTAAATTTCTTGTGTGCAGAATGAAAGTCAGTGTTTCAGACTCAGGATAAGGTTAATCAAGTGATAGAAGGTTGAAATGGAGAAGGTTGAAATCTTGGAGAAGAAGCAGTTTTCATTTTAGGGATTCCTCAGTTAGGGTATCTCTATTTTTGGCCTAACCTTTGTACTTACCAACTAGTGTAAACAGCTCATTCTTTCTCCATGAGGATGTTTTTAGCACCATTCCCTCTGGTTATCACAAATTCACTTTTTACACATTTCCATGTATGGTGGGGAGAAGCTGTAGCAGGCATGCTTGGTGCTTATGGTGTCGAGTGAATCACAGACATTTATTTCCTGTTTCACTCAAATTCCTGTTTTGGTTGCTTCAGTAGTGCTCAAGGATAGTATATAAATCTGCCCCAGGTGTCTGATGACAACCATCTTGTTAAAATATGCATTTTCTGTGTTCCCTGCTGATTTGGGGCTAAATTAAGCTGTGAATTTATTAAACCTTAAGCTGCTTACAGCCTCGTGGCTCTTGGGTTAGGCTTTGTTTGAGATTTCACAAAGGTTTTTTTGTTTTGTTTTGTCTTTTTGTTGTTGTTGGGGATTTTTTTTGTTTGTTTTTTGTTTTTTGTTTTTGGGTCACACCCAGCAATGCACAGGGGTTCAGGGTTTACTCCTGGCTCTGCAATCAGGAATTACCCTTGGCGGTGCTCAGGGGACCATGTGGGATGCTGGGACTCGAACCGGGGTTGGCCATGTGCAAGGCAAACACCCTACCTGCTGGGCTATTGCTCCAGCCCCTTTGTTTTTAAATTTATTTGGGGGCTATATCTGGTGATGCTCGGGGGCTGCTCCTGGTCGTTCTCAGGACACCACATGGTGCCTCCATGCAAAGTATGCACTCAGCCCACTCAGCTATCTACCTGGGCCAAGAGGCTGGATTAATATTCAGTACACCCAGCAGTGCTTAGCGCTTATTCCTGGCTCCTTGCTCAGGAATCACTCGTGAAAGGCCTCAAGATGTGCCAGTGATCAAACCAGTCTCTTGCCCAAAACAACACATGCAAGACAAGTTCCTTACTTTCTGTACTATTTCTCTGACCCCTTGAAATAAGATTTGATGTTAATAGAGGTGGAGTATAGTTATCTGTTATTGTGTAGTATAAGATAGTGATAGTGAGAACAAGGCAGTGTTGTATTATCTTAAAGGATAGGAATTGATACTTATTGTCTACCAGGAATAAGTGCTCCTCAAGTATCTGGTATAATTATGTAATTTGATTGTCTTAGTAATGTTCAAATACTTTATGTCACTGGTATTTAGCCTTTTTACAGCCGTGGGCTGGTGAAAGTAGAAACATTTTTCCAGACCAAAATGAAAACCATTCTTATAAGATTTATATGCTAACACATATTGATTTATTTGTATATGTTTTATTGTATTATTATTATTTGGTGTTTTGGACTATACCCAGCAGTGCTTAGAGATGACTCCTAGCTCTGTGCCCAGAGCTCACTCCTGGTCTGGGACCCATACACAATGCTGGAGATCAAACCAGGCTCAGCCAAGTGCAAGGCAAGCACCTCAACCTTTGTACAGTCACTCCAGCCCAATTTTTGGGCTGGAGGGGTTACAATTCTCTTGTTTTAAATGAATCACTATGAGATACATAGATAAAGAGCTGTTCATGGTCAGGTTTCAGTCATACAGTGCTCTAGCACCCCTTTCTCCACCAGTGCACATTTCCCACCAGTTTGCCTCCCATCACACTTCCCCCCACTCTCTAGCCCGCCTCTATGGCAGGAAGTCTCACTCTGTCTCACTTTCTCTGTCTCTCTCTCTCCCTCCCTTCTCCCTTTCTCTCTCTTTATCTCTCTCTCTCTCTCACTCTATACTAAGGTTATCATATTTCTTCCTTTGCCTGTTTTCAGCATGTAGTTCTTATCCAGAGTGATCGTTTCCAACTATCATTGTCATAGTGGTCCCTTCTCTATCCCAACTGCCTTCTCCTCCATCCAAAACTTGAGGCAGGCCTCCAATCATGGACCAATCCTCCTGCCCCTTATTTCTATTGTCCTTGGGTATCAGTCTCATGATCTTTTTATATCTAATAAATGAGTGCAATTATTTTTTTGTCCTTCACCTTCTGACTCATTTCACATAGCATGATACTCTCCATGTACATCCACTTAATAAGTGAATTTTATAACTTCATTTTTCCTAACAGCTGCATCGTATTCCATTGTGTAGATGTACCATGGTTTTTTTTTTTTTTTTAACCAGTCAACTGTTCGCAGGCATTTGCATTGTTTCCAGATTCTGACCAGCCCAATTTTTACTGTTTTCAAATCTCCCTCTTCCTGCCCTTCCTCCTGTCCATTGGCATTGATGCCTTTGTTGCAGTGACCAGGAGCCATACCCGTACCTGTTGCTCACTGGGGACTTTATACCAGGTCATGGCTTGCACACGTGCACTCCTTTAGTTGCAGTGCTTGCCCACCTATGCACCAGGGTATGCACTGCTAATTGAGGCACACAAGCTCTGGTTGTGGTGATTGCTGGGGGTTGATGGTGTGCTCTACATTTGCTCACCAGAAGCTGCACTTCCTGGCTGCTGCACTCCCACTTTTTTTAGTTGAAAAACTCACTGGTATCGCATCCATTTCCTGATGCTTCCTGCCAGGATTGAACAGTAGAGTTGTTGGGATTGTACTTGGCATTTGCGGGACACTGGAGACGTTGAATTGTGGCTCTGTGTTTGTACGGCAGGTGCTCTAAGTCCTTGGGCTATTCCGCTGGGCCCTTCCATATCAATATTTTTATGAGTGCTGCCACACAATCAGGACACACCATGTATTTTGTGACAACCCCCACCCCTGCCCTGGAACTGGAAGGAAATTTCTGCAGACCAGAGCCCAGTCCCTTACATATATTTTATTTGCTCTTCTCAGTGACAGCAGGTCATTGTTAGCCAAATGTGAAAGCTCCAAAGAGATTATTTAGAATGCACACATCCAGTAAGTAATAAAATATAGATGCAAACTTTGATTCCTGACTTGATCCAAGGCCCTTTCTGCTAGGTGCACTGCAGGCTTCAAAAATTGGTGTGCTCTTTGCTCTGAAAGGCAGAATGAATCTGATTTGTTAGATTCTCTTTTGGAAATCCATGAAAAGCCTAGTTTCCATTTCCCAAGAAGGTTTTGTCTGGGGCATTGTCCCTGCCAGTCCGTGTTAGCGGTTGGAGAGCTCTGCCAGTGTGGACACCACCACCTGCTTTTCCAGGCCCATATTATGGTGTTCATCAGTGTTCTTTTGGCATGGTTAGTGTTGATTTATCTTGCACATGAATATAGCTTCTCTCAGCATGACTTTCACATACCTTTACTAGAAACTGGCCATTTATAACTTATTTGACAGAGGGATCCTTGGTGAATATGCCCTTTGGAGGTTAAGAGTGTGAATATTGGAGTGAACAGTTGGTTTTGCATTACAGCTCTTGTTCACTGGCAAAAGTCACCTTGGGCAAGTTCTTTATGTATAAGAAGCTTAATTTCTCCTTATGTGATAGGAGATGCAAATGATAGCTCCCAGGGCTCGACTGTGTGCTTTGGGAACACTCAGAGGGTGCATACTGTGTGCTCTATCCAGTGCCACCTGCTGGGACGATAGAGAGGAGAAAGACACAGCCCTTGACTAAGCATGATGCCAAGTGCAGGGGTCAGATCAGAAGGTAAACCATGGGGATGTTCTGTATCTCCTGAGGACATCATAGCCTAGTCGTCACATGCTGTGTGGCAGGGGACAGAATGGAGCCTCGGTGCTCATGAAACAGGTTCCTCTCAGAGGGAACTTGAAGGGTGAAAAGGCAAGTGTGGGAGAGGAATTTTGGGTGGTGGGAATGACAAATGCAAAACGAAGCAGATTGTCTCACTTAAGAGACCCCTGCTATGGAGGGTGATGGGAGCTGGGGATGCAGCACAGTAGTTTACCCGCATCCACACCATTCCCCCAGGAAGGAATAAACTGGGGGCATGGCAGCGAGTGTCACATCCATAGGAGCACACTGTGCTGTGTTTACAAGTGCCAATGGGGGCTGGAGTGATAGGACAGCAGGTGGACTTTCACCTTGCATGTGGCTGACCCAGGTTCGATCCTTGGCACCCCATATGGTTCCCTGAGCCCTCCACAGGTGATCCCAGAGTGCAGTGCCAGGAGTAAGCCTGAGCACCACTGGGTGTGGCCCCCAAACCAAAACCAAACCAAAAAGATGAGCCAACTATTTGGAAAACAAAGGGAAGCACAACTGGCCCAGTTTTAAACTCTAGAGATTCCTTTCACGGGAAATTGGAAGAGGAATTTGAAACTGGTGAACCCAGAAAGGATATGGTTTCAGAAATTCTAGAAAGAAATGTAGGTTCTGCAGTGAGGTAGGAGAAAGAGGAGATAATGCCATCAAAGGAGTTGAGAAAGTAAGAGAGAAGGCATCTAGAAATCACTTTCATTTTTTATGACAAGTGCCTCTGATTACCTTGTGACAAATATGGGATGAGAGAAGTTTTTAGATAGATTGGTAGAATATTTTTAATTTAGAAATTGCTTATATCTTCTATAAGAGTATCAATCCATTGGGTTATTATGAGAAGACACACACATTTGGAACATAAGATGGGATTTTTTTTATAGTGTGAGTGATTTCTTGGTCAGTAAAATAACACTATGTATGTCTTTATATAGTTAGAGGTGCTGGAGGGGCACTAAATGGACAGGTATAGAAGGACACCAAATAGATGGGAATTTCACGGAGTACTGACTTGGACAATTGGACTTTGGGTGCCACAGTGCAAGGCTGATGTCCGAAAAGGTGGACAGGATGATCTTGGTATAGACAGATGGTGAGGAAAGAGAGCTGGACTAAGTTAAGAACCCTTGCAGAATTAGCATTTTAATGGAAAGCAACAATAGAAGCCAGAGAAGACCTAAGTATACAGGTAGAAAGAGGACCAGAAAAAAACTTTGTTGGAGAAACCAGAGGAAAATGGAGCCCCCAGAGTTGGTGGCCGTGTTGGGAACACCCTGGGGCTGGAACTGGAATTGAACTAGTGACACTGGTCACCTGGGGATAGCTTCACTTTATGAATGGAAAAGTCAGCCATTAAGAGTTTTGTTTCTTCCTAGTTAAAATCACTGTATTACTGTCATCCTGTTGCTCATCGATTTGCTCGAGCAAGCACTAGTAACATCTCCATTGTGAGACTTGTTACTGTTTTTTGGCATATCGAATACACCATAGGGAGCTTGCCAGGCTCTGCTGTGAGAGCGAGATACTCTCAGTAGCTTGCCGGGCTCTCTGAGAGGGGCGGAGGAATCGAACCCGGGACAGCCACATGCAAGGCGAATGCCTTACCCGCTCCAGCCCCATAGTTAAAATGAGAATCAAAATTTCCTTCTGGCATATATCACAGGGAAATTAGAAATTAGAAATTCATTCTCTTACTTAGCCAATAGGACTGGAGCAATAGCACAACCGGTAGGGCGTTTGCCTTGCATGCAGCCAACATGAATTCGATTCCTCCGTCCCTCCTGGAGAGCTCGGCAAGCTACCGAGAGTATCCTGCCCGCATGGAAGAGCCTGGCAAGCTACCCGTGGCATATTTGATATGTCAAAAACAGTAACAAGTCTCACAATGGAAACATTAACAGTGCCTGCTCGAGCAAATCGATGAACAACAAGTCAACAGTGCTACCAACAAGTGCTACTTAGCCAATGCTACAAGAAAGTAGTCTAGGGAAGCAGGCTCGAGAGCAGCATTCCCCAGCTGGGGAGGGGCCACAGGTGGAACTCTAAGTAGGGACCCTGGCATGAGGTTAAGGGGCCAACTGGGAACTGGAGGAGGCAAAGAAAGGAATCAAGGTCGGAACGGGGCCATGGTTGTTAGGCTTAAGCAAATACTGTTCCTCACTCATGTAGTCCAGTGTTTGGCCAAGATGGGTCCTGAAGGCTACTGGAACATCTGGAAGGGCAGTTAGAAGCTTTGGATGCAATTAGGGGGTGGTAGTCTATGGTTAGCTTAAACAGAGGAAGGTGTTTTGGGGGGTAGCCATAAGCAGGTTTTTTTGTTTGTTTTTACTGAAAGAAGGTGGTAGGTTAACTGAGTTTGGGAACCTCTGCTCTTATTTTGCCCTTCCCAACAGGGCGCTGCTCCAAAACCTGCTACCACCTCCGGGAGGAGTATATCCAAGCCTGACTCCTCCAGTCTGAGAAAAACGCCTGTTCCAAAAGCCAAAGCGGGGCCCGCTGTTTCCTGTTTGAGGCGGAACAGCGGCAGTCGTAACCTTAGTTCTGATGGAAGCCTGTCTTCGCAGAGGATCCGGCGTGTGTCCTCTCCTGGTAAGAATAAATGGACTCAGCTGGACACTCCAGCAGTGTAAGAATTACTCAAGTGAGAAACGAGACAGTTTTGGTTATGGCACTAACATAGACTAATGTGGTTTGCCTTTCTTTGACCAGCACCTTGTATGCTTGAGGAGAAGAGAAAAAGATGTCAAAGACACAGCCTTTATTTTTGAGCAGAGGAAAGACTAGTTGGGGGAAAGGGGAGGGAGAAATTACTTCCAAGCTTTTCAGAAGGATACACAAACATCCAATTTCTGCCTGTTATTATAAATTATTTCATTAAATTGTATTTAAACATGTGATGAAGTGCCAGTATTAGGTTTCTATATTGGGTGTTCAATATGCCCTTTGACATTTGAACAGATTTGTTTTGCTCTTGGATTTTACTAAGTGACAGATTACACATTTTCAGTCATTTTAGGAATATAGTTTAAATTTTTAAATGTGAAAAAATTTAAATGTGAAAAAAGTTGTTTTGTTCTTGGATTTTACAGATTGCACATTTTCAGTCATTTTAGGAGTATAGTTTAAATTTTTAAACTAATTGTATTAGTTTGCATTTTAAAAGTAGTAGGAGTGTTAAAGTCGCAGTAGATTTGTGAAATTTGAGCATTTTAGAAGCAGATGTTAAGTGCTTCTTAACTTCTAACTTCTTAACTTAAAATGTGCCAGATTTACAAATTTCTACTGGAAATCAAAACAGAAAATAAAGTCTGCTGGCTTCATGGGGACTCAAGACCCAAACACGCGCTGGCCCATGCAGCTCACTGGGTCAGTACCTCCCTGCATTTCAACAGAGAATCTTGAGAAAATTAAAGCAGGCAAGATGGATTTAAGAGTAATGTCCCTTATAAATGATCGAACGGCCTGAGAAAGTGCCTCCAGAATTATGTGTCCATATACATGAGAACATGTTATAGCAAGTAACAAAAACAAGCCAATTTCTAAGGCTCTCTTTACTGCTCCATCTTGCCTGTCAGCAATCTGAGTCTCTTTGGGGCCTTGGGGCTCAGCTGACTTCCTGAGGTGGGGTTCCCGCCTGTGGTTCTCTGGAGTGCAGGAGGCTCAAATCCCAGAAAGCCAAAGTGCTCATACTTAGAAAAAAAATTAGACCAAACTCCAGGATATATTTTATTGGATTGGTTAATTTGGGGGGGGATTGATTAAATATTATTATAATTTATGATTGTTATCTAGGTAAAGGGTAAAAGTAGCATTTCAGTTTATGGTATTGGTGTAGAGTCGCTGACGTTCCCTGATCCATCATCCCTGTCTCTGTGCCGCCTCCTCTAGTCTGACCTGCCCTACTTCCACCATCACACAGTGTTGGATTTTCAGCTGTGGTTTCCATGCATACTGTTACTCCCTTAGTCACTGCCCACATGTCCCAGACCCTCCCCACGAGCCCATGGAGCTTCAGTCAAACTCATCCTTCACTCATACCAGGATAAATTTTAGCAGATGGGCTATTTAAGGTAGGAAATCCATCTCATCTAGGAGTGATGCACTTTTGTAGGTACTCGTGACTGTATACCCTACAATGTCGTGTCTGGAACAGAGAATAGATTTCTGTTTAATTTTGATGAAAGATAGGGAGTCACTGAGCTCTTAATAGCTTGTATAAGTAACCTTGATAAACTGATTTATACATTCAGAGTTTTCAACCTGAGTTAAAAACTAAATTGTATTTCATCTGGTGGTTTTCCATCTAAATATAAAACATGTGTCAGTGTTCTTATCACTCTGGATAAGGACTGCATGTTCAAACTTGGGAAAGGAGCAAACACAGTAACTTCTCAGTATCTGTGTTGCAAACCATAATGCCCTGAAAGTGGGGGTGTGGGGGAGAGAGGGGGGAGAAAGGGAAAAAGAGGGCAGAGAGAAGGGGGAGAGGCGGGAGAGGAGGAGGAAAAGGGACACAGAGAGAAGAAAAGTGCCTGCCATAGAGGGAGGCTGGTGGTGGTGGAAACTGGGGACTTGGGTGGTGGAAAATGTACACTGGGGGAAGGGGGGTGTTGGAACCCAACCTTGAACAGCTTGTAACTGTGTATCTCATGGTGATTCAATTAAAAAAAAAATAATCCTTTTAAAGTAGGGAAAAAAATCATGTAAGAGAAACTTTATGGATTTGCATTTTTAATTTTAATGGTGGGCAGATAAATTTAACTATATCTTAAAAATTATTAGCACCTAATTTGGATAATGACAATTGCTGAGAGGTAGTGGTTATTTGGAGGGGGTGGGGCAAAGAGTTAAGTCACCTGAGAGTTAGAAGAGGAACAGAAAATCAAGGAGCCCAAACAAAGCACCTTCAGAGCCTGAAAGCTTGTTACTGTTCAGTGACCATACAATGATGTGCTTGTGCATTTGAAAACTGAGACCCAGTGGATGTCCCTGTACTCATACAGTTGCTCTCTCGAAAGGAAAACAGCAGGAATGTTCTTGCCGAATGGGTCTTTTCAATAAATCCGTTCAGAGAACTAAGTGGAAACCCAGATTTGGCACTGAAGTAGCCATAACACAGGTATGAGAAAAAATTGTAATTAAACCCAGTGGCACTCTTTGGTTTCACTTGTCAAAGTCAGAAAGTTTATAAGGAAACAGATCAGAAGTGACTCGAGCAAACTGGAGCCGCAATATCTTTACTTCTTTGGCAATAAGTGTGTTTGAACACTGTGAATGCAGATAAGAGAGGGAGGAAAACTAGTTCTAACAATTTGGATGCAAACAACAGCAGCTTAGAGTAGCTATTCACTAAGCTCGGGCTTGATTTTCATTATTTTCTTGTAAATTCATTTAGCTGTTACTAATAGCTCGTGGGGATCGGCCCTTTCTACAGCCAGGGAAGCCGTTAAAGGCCTGCACCTGCTTTCTGGGGGTTATGTGGCTGAAGGCGGGAAGGAGGGGTGCTTGCTCTCTGACCTCCATGACCCAGACTCAAGCAGAGCTCCTTAAACTCTCCCCCTCACGGCCCCTCTTTTTTCCAGTGGGGAAACTGTTTTTGATTTTTGACTATACCCCGTGGTGCTCAGGGTCTGTTCCTGGTCTGTGCTCAGGAGTGACACCTGGAGATGCTCCAGGGACCATGTGGGGTTCCCGGGCCTTTGAACTGGGGTAGGCAATATGCAAGGCAAATGCCTGAACTCATGTACCCTCTGCCCCCCTCCCAGAAACCTTTATGTCACCTCAGGTGGGTAAGTACATAAAAATAGGTAAAACAAATCAAGCACTTGCTGATAATAATAAATCATAAAGAATGTGTTTTAAAATGCCAAGATTTTTGGCAACCACCATGTTCAATTATGCAGCAAGGTCACAGCCAACACTTTCAGAAGCTGGATTTTTAAAAAAAATGCACTACTAATAGTGACCAGAGGTTTGGAAAAATTCTTTTTATGATTTAGAACTGGTGACATCTGTTTTCAGGTTCTTTCTTTTTTTTTTTTTTTTGGCTTTTTGGGTCACACCCAGCGATGCTCAGGGGTTACTCCTGGCTTTGCACTCAGGAATTACTCCTGGCGGTGCTTGGGGGACCATATGGGATGCCGGGGATCAAACCTGGGTTGGCCACGTGCAAGGCAAATGCCCTACCCGCTGTGCTATCGCTCTGGCCCCCTGTTTTCAGGTTCTTGACAGTGTTCCAGGAGGTCAGTGAACGGGAATGGCCCCTGGAAATGAACCCAGTGGAATAACTGCTTCGTACATCTTGGTGCTCAGATCAGGCCTCAGCATATACCCACCCGCCGCCGTCTCGGGCAGCCCGTGACTCTGAATGTGTGTGTGGGCTCACGTGAACACACACATTCCTACTTAATCCTACTCTTGGGCTGCCAGTGGCCAGCCAGGACAGAGTAGGATTAAGAAGGAGCACGGAAAACACAGCACTCCCTGCCACTGTTTCTCAGCCCTTTTCCGACCGTGACCCCTTCTGACCTGGTCCTTCCAGGCCCTACTGGTTGTCTCCCTGGGCCCCAGCTCTGGCTCTTCATTTGTATGATTTTCACAAGTCCCCCTTGGGGTCTCAAGAGAGCCACATGGCCCCAGCTACCATGTGGCCCAGCAGCCTTTGCCTACTTCGTGAAGGCAAAGCGTGTTTATCAGCGAGACCAGGACACCACCCAGTAGGCGGGAGAGGGTGCGGCCACGGCCCTAGGGCTGTGGGAGTTAGCGGGAGAAGAATGTTGGGGGCCGGTCTGATTATACCCCCAAGAAAGGCTCATGAAATCCTTTCTTTTTCTTCCAGACAAAGAGAAATAATAAGGGGGAAAGATTTGCTTTAATTTAGTTTATTGTGGGTTAATAATATAAATTCCCCTGGAACCAAGAGTACAGCCCTACTTGTAACAACTTGCCTGCCATTCATGACCGGGTTTTCTTCTTTCCTCCTAAGTTGTTTCCTTCCTAGTTGTTTCTGTAAACTGATCTTTCTTGTTTACTAGTGTCAGCGGGCATTTAAAATCTTTCCCATTTACTTTGGCTTCTAATTTGAAAGTTTAGAGACAGCAAAATTATGAGAACTTGATTTGTGTGCTTGACTAATATAAGTGAGTTATTAAAAATCAGAAATGGCATCTTAATTTATTTCAAAGCTAACCTCAGTGAGTTGGTGATAGATGTTCCTACATTTATATGTAATTAAAACTCTTCTCAAAGAATGGATCTCAAGGTTTGTTTCCGTAAAGATAATACAGTAGCATGTTTTGAGTGCTAAACACTGTTGCAAACTATTTACATAATCTCATTTAATTATCACAGTTCATGATCACATATCACTTTTTATGATGGTCCCATTCTACTGATGTGGAATTTGAGGTTTTGAAATCTGAAGTAACTTTCCCAGAGCTTCACAGTTAATTGGGGAGAAGCAGGAACTCCAGCCAGCCTGCGTGTGTTCATTTCCCCTGACATCCACACTCTGGTCCCCGCACACACACTCACTCAATAGTGCCTCCCCAGTGCCCTGCCTGCTCTTCTAAGTGCTGAGAATAAAGTTGTGCACAAAAGACCATGTCCTTGCTTTCCTGGAGCGTTACATTCCAGCGAGATGAATCCATTGAGACGGTGTCAGGTGTTGAGTGCTAAAAGGAAAAGCAGTGAAGGCGGTTCCCGCTCAAGTCAAGGTACTCAGGAACAGCCTTACAATGGGACATCAGCCAACGGCTTAAGGGGGAGAAGGGAGCATTCAGTGCTTGGGGACTGTGCACTGATGGACCTGGAGTGGGCCACTTAGCCCCCGTCCTAGCTCTCTGAGCCCAGGAAGGAAGCACTGGGGTTTATGATGCAAAGACTTTTAGGTAGAGGGAACAGTGAGTATAGAGAGGCCATAGGGAGGCAGGAAGGGCCAGGGAGAGGGGATGGAAGAGGAGATGAGGATGACCAAGCAAGGTCTTGGAGGCACCTGGGAGACAAGTGCATCTTGTCTTTTCTTCCTTAGCAACAATATCGCCTGTGTGTTCTTGATCATTTGGCAGCTACTGTGTGCTGTATTTTCTTTCTTTTCTTTTCAGGCACCCCTGGTTGACAATACTGCTAATGACAAGGTTTCATGCATAATACAATCTCTCACCACACCCTCCACCAGGGTGTCCATTTCCCTTCACCATTGTCCCAGAGTTCTGCCCTCCATCCCCTACACACACAAACGCTCGCGCACACACACACACACACACACACACACACACACACACACACACACACACACACACACTGCCATTACCTTCTGTTCTTCCCCTGGGGTAGCTTCCTTCAAAGTTCTGTTGCCTTTCGGTATTTGTTATTCCCCTACTATGTTTCTTTATATTCCTCAATTGAGAGAGTTCATTCTGGGTCTGTCCATCTCTAACTGCATTCATCTTGATACTCTTCGTATCTAACCATGTAGCAAGAAATTGCATGATTTTATCTTTTCTTACAGCTGAGTAATATTCTGTTGTGTATATGTACCATGGTTTCTTCTAGTCATCTATTCTTGGACACTTGAATTGTTTTTAGATTTTGGCTACTGTGAATAGTTTCCACTATATTTTCAATTACTTCAAGCAGAATGAGTTAAACTATGCTTACCATGTTACCATGTATGCTGTTAATTATCCAGATGGATGTGTTGAATGTCTGAAATGCACTGACTAGTCTATTTGATTGAGAGACACAATGAGTTCTGAGCCCTTTAATGAGTTTATGGGTTGGGGTGAGGTGGAAAAGGGCTGTTTAAGGAAGTGTGTGTGTGTGTGTGTTGGGGGGGAGGGTTAGCAGGGGTTGGACCTCATACATCCTACTGTGCTCAGGTATCTGTGATCATGGAGATGGGAGTGGATCATAGGCAGTGTCAGGGTAAAACTCCAGTCAGCACCTTACCTGCTATGCTCCGGTGCCTAAGGAAATTATTTAATCATCCACCTCCTACCCCCATACGTTTGAGAATTTACTTTTAAAAAACCAAGAAAACAATCTCCTATCCCTTAAAAAAAAAAATCAAAGAACTAATTGCATGAACTTGGATTTCCTGGAAAATCTGGACCACACAATTTTTAAAAATGTTTAATTTTTTTGGAGACCTCCTAAATACGCTCAGAGAGGCCAGAGGCCAGCAGTCCTCAGCCAACCAGTGCAAGGGCCGAGATGTAGACCTGCTCAGGCCATGTGGTGCCAGGGATCAACCCTGAAGCCCATGCGTATAAGGCATATACTCTTGGCCACTGAGAGGGCCTGAGCTCCCATTCAGAGTTTTAGAAGGGGGACCTGGAGAGATAGTACAGCAGGTAGGGTTCCTGCCTTACACGTGGCTGACCCAGGTTCAACGCCCAGCACCCCTTGTGACTAGGGTCCCCTGAGTAACACCAGGACTAATTCCTGAGTGTAGAGCCAAAGTAAGCCCTGAGCAGTTGTGGCCCTAAATTATTTATGATGGTTTATAATATTATGGAATTTAAGGGATTTAGCTCTTTACGGTTTATATTTTCCCATCCTAATCTCCAAATTTCTAGTGCTCTCCTGCCCCTAAAAGGATCCTGTGCTCATTTCTCTCATGTTCTTTTCCCTTCAATAACCACTACAGATTTCATCAAGTCTTGAAGTGACATTTGCGGGGGTTTTGCCCGTTCATTGCTTTACTTTGTCACTAAATATAAACTTTTCATTCTTCAAATTCCAGTTGGTTGTCCCAGCCCCACTGATACTCTACATTGAATATGCTGTTTTTTAGTTCTTTTCCTTTTTTTTTTTTTAGGTGGTGGTGTAGGGGCTACATGTTGCAGTGCTAAGGGGCTATTCGTGGCTCTGTCTCTATGCTCGGGAGATCCCTGGTGGTACTGAGGGTTTGAACCCGGGTTGTGGCCCCCTATACACAGCAATTGTTTGACCTTTTCGACCCTCTCTCGACCTTTGGACAGTGTGTCGGACCCCTGATACAGGGTGGCTGTTTTCTCCTGTCTGTCATTTCACTGAATTGTGAGCTCCACTACTCTTAAGCCCACTTGGCTACTTTTATGTTTGCCCGTGCTCATATACCAGCGTGCCTATTATAATACAACAGGTATTTTGTATGGAGCAGAGTTTGTTGACAATAAGGAGAGCCCCACAAACTCTGCCTAAGGGAAGACGGAAGAAATGCAATGACATTTGAAGTGACCTTTGTGCCAGACGAGTTTGCCAGCCATAGAAGCTGTGTGAACCTCATGAAAGGCTGTGGTGGTCCCAGAGACTGGGGTCAGCAAGCCCGAGCAGACTATGGTGGCATGAAAGATGGGCTTCAAGAGAGGTGAAGTCAGTCAGTTCAGCTATTCGAGACTAGAACTAGGAAACGTCTTACAAGTCTTTGGGAATAGAAGGAAAAGTGAATCTGTGAAACTTCCAGCAGGAGGGGCTGGTCGGCTGGTGGGTCCTGTTGATGGTGGATGACTCCAAGCATGTTGTCAGACTTTGTGTTTGGGGGACGAGGTACACATGAGTTCCTGGTACAAAAGAGAAGCAAAGAAGCAAGAATTAGTTTCCAGGAGGCAAATAAAGAGTTTCACTTGGTGCTTGTTGAACCTGAAGTGATTACAGATGGAAAAGTTACCTCCAGAGGGCATGGACTCAGTTGAAGCTAAGGTGGTAACGCTTGGTGTGTAGGGGGTTGGGAAGCCCATAGTGAAAGAGCCAATAGTGAGGTGAGGGTCAGGGCTGACAGCCAGGTGACAGGACCACTGGTTGTGTGCAATGCACAGGCAAATCTGTCCTTGGAACAGAGAAGGGAAAGCCAATGTATTAGATGCACTTGGAGCTCAGTCCTCCTCAGCCACCCCCACAGTGTTGAGTGAGAGTATCAGTGATGGGTTCTGGATGGACAACTTCTTTAATATTTTCCAACTCACTTTTATGAGGCTGGTGACAGCTTCCAAGTGTATTCATACACACTTTTATTGCTTTGTTTTTGAGCCATACCTGGCGGTGTTCAGGGATTACTTCAGGATCTATACCCAGGGATTGTTACTGATGGCACTCAGGGACCTGTGTGATGCCAACGAGCAACCCTGGGCTTCTCACATGGAGAGCCTGCACTTCACTCATTGAGCTAGATCTCTGCTGTCCCCAGATTTTATTGGTTTGCTTATTTGTGTGTTTATTTAAATATTTATTTGGGGGGATTGAGCTTGGGGGCTGTTCTGGCATTGGTGCTTGGGGGTCATCCCGGGCATGCTCAAGGGTACCATGTTTAGTGCCAGAGATTTGTATTCGGGTTGGCAGGATGCAAGGCCAACACCCTGTAATTCCTGTGCTCTATCCCCAGTCCTGGTTTGCTTATTTTTGTAACCTGAGAAAAGGCAGTAGACGTCAGCTGCTCTATTTGGGGTCTGTCTGGCTCTGCTCAAGAGCCTTGGCTACTGATGGTGCCAGGACGGTGCCCATGCCATCTTTTGCTCTTTTCCTGTGAGCAGTGCTCAGCATAAAGGCCATGTAAGCTCAGTTAAGATCAGTTATCAATTTGCTGAGGAGCTGATGAAGGCTCCTGGTCTTCATCTCTGGAAGCTTCCGAATGAATGTGGCCCCTCTGCATTTCTGCTTCCTTGCACCGCCAGGGCTGTGAGTAAGGAGGGGAGTTTTATTGACTCTCCATCAGGCGTCCTGTGAGCAGACATGCAGAGGCAGGCTCTGCGGGGATTGCCATGGGCTCTGTGCTTCTTTGCAGTCCAAGCTATCACACGAGCCTGACTCCGTGGGCTCTCCTTGTTTCTCAGCCCAATTAACTGCCCTCTGAAGACTCCGAGTGTTTTTGTTGTGACTCACGGCCCTGCTATGACTTTCTCTTTCAAGTGTACTTTGGATTTAAGCAAAAGGTGATTGTGATGCAGAGCCCAGCTGCTCGCATCCTACTCACATAAGCTTGTTTTGGCTAACTCCAGAATGAGAGTTATTGAATTTTGCAATATTTCAGTGTAGACTGCCGCTGAACCAGTGTTATAAAGAATAATGCGTTCACTTCCCAGTCTGAGGGTGTTCACTCTGAGTGTGATCCTCCCAACCCTGAGGAGCTGTGGGCTAAGACGTGGTTCTTGCCCTCAAGGTACTACCAGTCAAATAGGAAAGATGACAAATTCATCCCTCATCACTTTTTCCAATTAAAAAAATTTTTAAGAGCTGTGTAATTTCCACAGAGGATAAGATTAAAAATACCAGTGTTTGTCAGATTTTTTTTTTTTGCCAGGATGAAGCTGGTTTGATAGTTGAGACTCACCAGGATTGAATATCTCACTCTTGGCTTAATATTAATATTTTCTGCATTTAAGTTTTGCCCCTGAGGCCTCAAAAATAAAAATAGAAATATGTGTATTGACTTTTTATTTGTTTATTTTTTTGTGTCTTTCCTGGTGTATAGGAAAGAGAAACACAAAGGCAGTTAGGGTGGAGAGCAGAGAATGGGAAGACTGAGCTCCGTAAGAAGAGAGAAATGGGGAGACGGGCAGGGCAGACTGGCGATGGGCATCCATTGCCATGTGCCGGGCTGCATCGGTGTCTGGCTGTCAGTGAAGAGAAGAGGCCCGACAGCACACATCTGTCAGTGTCAAGGAAAGAATGAGGGGGACCTGCTCCAAAGCAGGGTAAACCTTACTCTTACCTCTTCAGAATACCACAGTTAATTAGAAAATTCCTCAGATTTTCACTATTTACTTCTCTAGGCTCTTTGTTTGTTTTGGGGCGCCACACCGACCAGTGCTCAGGGCTTACTGCTGGCTCTGCATTCAGGAAGTCTGGGAGACCACATGTGGTACTGGGGATCAAACCTGGGTTGGCATGTACAAAGCAAATGCCATTCTTCTACTCTCACTTTGGCCCCCAGAAGACTATCTAAAAAAAAGTACTGCATTTTAGTGAGAAGTTTGTGTGTGTGTGTGTGTGTGTGTGTGTGTGTGTGTGTGTAGGGGGATTATCCATAGTTTCACCAATACCAAGTAGTTTTTAGTCATCACTTATAACTTTAATCCTCTTTTTGCATGATTTCACAATACATGACATATATGTCATGGAGACACAGTACTTACTGACTTAGAAACTACCTGTGAGGAAGTGCTTAGTTGATGGAATTTTTCCCATTTAAATGATATGGTGCCAATTTTCCTAGATCCCTGAATTCTTTTGTTTGCTTATTTGTTTAGGGCCACACCTGGCAATGTCCAGGGCTTATTCCTGACTCTTGGCTCAGGCATCATTTTTTGGCAAAGCTCACAGACCCTTATGAGGTATCAGGAATTGAACCCACATTTGCTGCATGCAAAGCAAGTGCCCTAACCACTGTAAAATCACTCTGATCCTCCAGGATCCCTGAATTCTTAAGTATTAATTAATAACATTTTTTTTTGCTTTTTGGGTCACACCCGGTGATGCACAGGGGTTACTCCTGGCTTTGCACTCAGGAATTACCCCTGGTGGTGCTCAGGGGACCATGTGGGATGCTGGGATTCGAACCCGGGTTGGCCGAGTGCAAGGCAAACGCCCTACCACTATGCTATTGCTCCAGCCCCTCATTAATAACATATTAAACGAGTATATAATGTTATTGTTGATGTCACTAATGATGTGATGTCATTTATTTCTTGGATCATTAGGCTTGCCAATATTTTCTGTTTCCTAAATCACTTCACTTCACACTGAAGGACTTTGTAAAGATATAAGCTGTATGGATGCGGTTTGGGGGTATATTCCTTTAGGTAAAATAGAGGTTACTTTTGACTCCATTCAGAAATTACTCCTGATGGTGTGCCGGGAACCATATGGGATGCCAGGAATTGAACCCAGGTTGACTGTGTGCAAGGCAAATGCCCTACCAGCTCTACTGTGGTTCTTGCTGCAGGTGTGAACATCTTTAGGGCTTTGAATCTATGCTGCCAAGTTGCCTTTCACAACAGCAAACAAGTCAGTGTTCTTATTTTGAGTGTGTAAGACTGTTTCCCAACACCTGCCGATTCTGTCGTTACTAACCCTCCAGTCCAAATACAAGCTGTATATGAAAATGCAAAGTGATGTCTTATTTTAATTGGCATGTACATGGCACACAAATATTGTTTGAATAAATGTAAATTCAATGACTAGAGTAACTAAAGACACAGAAATGAAGATCAAAGTGTTTCCTCCTTGAAATTTTGTTCATCTGGGAGAGAAATTTTATCCATAAAGTACAAGGCTATTTGACAGTACAGAGTACTAACACACTGGGTGGGACATGTTGATGCTGAAGTTGTGTGTGGCCAGAGTGCGCTTTAAGGATAGCAAGAAATAAAACATGGAAGAGTTTAATGAGAGATAAAAATGGTGGAAAACCAAATGATATTCAGTCTTAAAAATAATAAAAACTTAAAAAACAATTCCTGGTGAAATCTAGAGAGGAAAAGAAGTGGGAATAAAGAATAGAGGGTAGGATGGTGCCTAATAAAGAATATTAGGGGATCTTATATACATGTTGAGATAGTTAAAATACAAATAGAATAAAATAATGTCTGGGGCAGGGAGGAAAAAAATTTAATGTCTTTGGATTTTTGATTTGGGGCCACACTCGGTGCTTAGAGACTATTCCTGCCTTAGTGCATGGGGATTACTCTGTGGTGTTCATGGGATGGACCCTGAGCCTCCAGCATGAAAAGCACGTGCTTGTCCTGTAGCGCAGTATCTCTGGATTTGACCTTTAAGATTCTAAATGCATGTAAGTCATTCATTGCTTAAATGAATGATGGATTGGGAATAGACTAAAAACATTTTTTGAATGAGGCAGGGAAGAATGAAGCTGTCAGCTTACTTTTAATAAAAGAGCAAAAACTATTAAATGGAGCAAGGGAAGTCTCTTCAGCAAGTGGTGCTGGGAAAACTGTCAGTCACGTGCAAAATAAATAAATAAAACCCCAAACCTCAGACCTTTCTCTAACACGATGCATAAAAGGAAAATCAAAATGGATTAAAGATCTCAATATCAGGCCTGAATCCATAAGATACACAGAGGAAAACACAGGCAGAACTCCCTGTGGAATTGGAGCTAGAGGCATCTTGAAGAAGATGACGCCATTGGCCAAGCAAGTGGAAGCAGAGCTATGCAATGGGACTACATTAAATTAAGAAGCTTTCTATATGTCAAAGGGGAAAATGACCAGAATACTAAGATGCCCCACAGACTGGGAGAAACTATTTGCCCACCATTCATCTGATAAAGAGTTAATATCCAAGATATATGTAAAGCACTGGTAGATTTTTTCAAGAAAAAGTCCAACCTATCTAAAAATGGGGGAAAGAGATGAACAGTAACATCCTCAAAAAAGCACAAATGTCCAAAAGGCACATGAAAAAATGCTCTGCATCACTAATCAACAGGGAAATATAAATCGAAACAATGAAATATCACTTCACTCCAGAGACTGCTATACCTCAAAAGAGCAATAGCAAATAGTGTGTTACCATGAATGCAGCACTCATTCACTGCTGGTGGAAACATCAACTGGCCCAACCCTTTTGGAAAACAATATGGACATTCCTAAAATTCAAGGAATTGAGCTTCCATAGGATCCAGCAATTCCACAATAGATCCCAAGAGCCCAAAAGTACAATGCGGAAAAGACATCTGCACGCTGGTGTGCATTACAGAACAATTTACAATAGTCAAACTCTGGAAATAACCTGAGTCCAGAACAGATGTCTGGATAAAAAAAAAAAACTAGGATACATATACACAGTGGAATACTACTGGGTGAAAAAAAAAGAAAAAGGCATAAAGACATACAATTTGCTGGTATGTAGCTGGATCTGGAGTATCGTGTTGAGTGAAGTTTAGAGGGAGAGGGATAGACACAGAACAATCCATCTCATATGCATAATATAAAGAAACATAGTAGTGGGGTAACAAAAGGCCAAAGGCAATGTCAGGGAAGGGTATGATATAATATTGATGGAGGGGAGCAGAGACCCTGGAAGACAGAGTGCTGAATGGAGGTTGGAAGTTCTACCACAGAGGCAGGTTGGGGCCAAGAGGATAACTGGGGACATTGGTGGATACTGAAGGGACTGGTAGAATATGCCTGAAACTCTATCATGAATAACTTGGTAACTTTGTGACTCATGGTGATTCAATTTAAAAGAAAAATGAAGCTCTTATTAACTGAGGTGGGGAAGACTGAAGGAGACACAGATGTTGGGAGGAAGATCTCGAAAACTCTTTATAGAGATTTTAGTTGAGATGAATACTAGATACACATGTGAAAGTGTTGAGTGGAAAGTTGGATAAACGAGTCTAATGTGATCTAGAGCTGTAAATTTGGCATTCATTAACATTTAGAGCCACTAGATTGTATGAGCTCACTGAGAAAATGAGTGTAGATAATTTGAAAAGATAGATGTACACCTCTGTTCATTGCCTCACTACTTACAGTAGCCAAGATCTGGTAACAACCTAAAAGTCCGACGACAGATGAGTAATAAAGGAGTTGTATATATACATAATGGAATCCTACTGAGTTATAAGAAAAGATGAAATCTTGGCTTTTATGACATCATGGATGAGATTAAAGTAGGGGGTCTTTCTAAGGAGAGTAATTTGGAAAGAGCAAGACAAATGCTGGATGATCTCACTCATCTTTGGGATAGAAAGAAACAGGGGGAACAGAAAAGGGAGAAAAAAAACAATTCCTTCGATTCTGACCATAGAACAGAGAACACCAAAGGGAAGAGTTGAAAGGGTAGAGAGGGCTCATAGGACAGTGGTGGTGTGCCATTGATACTTGGGTGATAATACACACTTTGTGATTTAAATTGTATTTTAAATTTAATTTAGTTGTATACATATTGCAATATATTATAGGTATACAATTTATAGCTATAAAAGAAATTTATAGGTATAAAAGAAATTTAATTGTATACCTATTTCTTGGGCTGGAGTGATAGCGCAGCGGGAAGGGCATTTGCCTTGCACTTGGTTGACCAGGGTTCGATCCCTCCACCCCTCTCGAGAGCCCGGCAAGCTACCGAGAGTATCTCGCTCTCATGGTAGAGCCTGACAAGCTACCCGAGATGTATTCAATATGCCAAAACTAACAACAAGTCTCACAATGGAGATGTTACTGTTTCCCGCTCAAGCAAATTGATGAGCAATGGATGACAGTGACAGTGACTTATTTCTTATTATAATTACACATTATCTTAAAATACAATTTAATAATAAGTGTAGAAAGAAAACAGTGTGCTGCTAGGAGTGTCATGTAAAACTTGAAAGTACCTCTGTGTAGCCCTAAAAGCCTAGGCATATGCGGAGAAATCAGCCAGGAAACCAAGAAAGAGTAGGTGAGCAGGAAGTCAAAATGGTGTTCTGGTAGCCCAGGAGAGAAATGAGGAATTAGCTTGGGAAATTCTGCTGCTGAGGGAAATGGGATAACTAGAATCACAGTCACTTTGCCACAGGTAACAGAATACCCGGCCAGTTGGCTTAAGCAAGAAGGGGTGTATTGAACAGAAACTCACAAGTCTTCAGTTCAGGTGCTGTAACTCGGTAATGTCAACCTGCTGTCACCCTGCTCCTCCGGCCTCAGCATGTGGCCTTAATCAGTGACTTTTCAGTTAAAACATGGTCGCTAAGAATTCCAAGTGCCAAGTCCTGTTTCACCTGTGCCCAGGAGCTGGACCCAAAGGCCACTGTCCCAGTGCTCAACTGACATGCTAGTCTACATTTACTGGACTGGGAAGCATCTGCTCAGCACAGGACCTCCCAGCACTCTTGTCTTCAAATATTTTTGGTGCAAACTGGTCCACATGGTCACCCCTAACTTCAGGAAAGGTTGGGAACACAAGTATTTGCGTTTAAAACCTTCCTTTAGGACGTGAGTAACAGAAATGGGGGTCTGGAATGACAGTTGGGGTCTAGGAAATGCATTAAAGAAACACTAAGGCTAATTTTTAAAAGATTGAACTATATTTTTCTTAGCCCTCACAGCATGTTGCTTATATTGTATGTGTATGATTCTTTGGTATTGATTTGATATTATCAATTATCCTCTGTCTTTTGTTTTGCTATATAAGTGTCTTTTTTATATGATGACACATTTTTATAGTCAAAATACATTTTATATAGTCAAAGAAAACATTTTTCCTTATGTTTTTTTAGACCTTCCCTCTTGAAACTGAAGACTGATCAACATTATTTTGATTAGTTTGTTTTAATTTGTTTTTGTTTAGGTGTATAGTGAAAACTCAGATTTAATTTTTTTATCTTAAATTAAGCTTAAGGGTACAACTAGAATCTATAGCAATATACTATAGGCTTGTTCATTTTTTTTTACAGCAGCAGCAGGGTATGGGGGGATGCACACCCAGTGGTGCTCTGGGCTTACTTCGACTTTGTGCTTTGGGATCACTCTGGTGTGCCTCAGGGAACCATGCACGATGAAAGATTAACCGGGCTGGCTGTATGCAAGACAAGTCCCTGAGCAATATGCTCCCTTCAGCCCCAGGCCTGTTGTTTTAAAGAGTAACATCAAACTTGGTGAAGCACAGAATAAAGTAGCAAAATTATAGCATATATTTCTGTGGCAACTTTTGTATACTTATGATATTTAAATATATATGATAGATATGTAGATACCTATATTTCTATATCAATGTGACATTTCTAATAATAAAATACTAGCATTACATGATCATCACGGCAGAGCCTGGCAAGCTACCTGTGGTGTATTCAATATGCCAAAAACAGTAACAACAAGTCTCACAATGGAGTGGTGCCCGCTCAAGCAAATCAATGAACAATGGGATGACAGTGCTACAGTGCTACATGATCATATTTTATATTCCTGTTACACTTTTTAATGAGTCAGGTACTATTCTAATCATTTAGAAATATAAACACCTTCCAGTGGATGCTCTGATGATGGGTGTGGTATTTCAAATATGCGCATGAGAATTAGTATTGTAATTGTATTATAAACCACAGAATCTCAATTAAAATAAAAAAAGTGTAAACTAGTTTAGCATATTAGCATTGTACTACACTGCATCTTATTTTAATTTTTTAAATGCAGTTATAAGACAAGTAAATAGGTTTTTAAGTACCCCAGACCTGGGTAAGGTTGGTGAAAGACAAGCTGTACGACTTACCTAAGCAAACAGCATGCAAGGAAGGCACCTGCCTCTCTGTCTGTCTGTCTGTCTGTCTCTCCCTTTTTCCTCCCCCCTCTCTCTCCCTCTTTCCCTCTTTCTCTCTACTTTATCCTGTCTCTTTTCTTCTCTCTCTTTTCTCTCTCTCTCTCTTCTCTCTCCTAATTTTTCTTTTTGTGTGTGTGGTAAATACATATTACATAAAATTTGCCATTTTGACCCTTTTTTAAAAGCTGTTGTGGTTGAGCTTTATGAGTTCTTTATATATCCTGAATATTAGTCCTTTACCTGGCTATGAAAGGCAAGTATTTTATCCAATTCAGTAAAATGTCTTTAATTTTGAACCCTAATTTCTTTTCCTGCACAAATTTTTTAAGTACAATTATATCGTTCCAATTATTTTTTCTTTTGTTATCTTTGCCAATGGGGTTGATTGATTAAGGACACCTCTGAGACATTTTGAACATTTTTAAGTGAACAATTCTGTGGAATTAAGTCAATTCACGTTGCAAAACCATTACCGTCATCTGTCTTCAGGACATTGTCATCTTCCCCAATTCCCAGCATGTCCCTATTGAGCACTATCACTGTCTTCTCTTCTCCTCTTCCCCCTGGCCCACAGCCATCATTTCACCTTCTGTCTTTTTTTTTTGTCGTTGCGTGACTGGATTTTATTTTCCTCAGAACAGTGTCTTCAAGGTTCCTCTGTGTTCTAACCTGTCAAAATGTTCTTTCCTTTTAAGGTTGAGTTGTATTTTGTTGTATGTGCATGCCTAGTTTGGTCGACCCATTCATCTGCTCATAAATACTTGAGTAATTCTTCCTTTTGATTATGAATAATACTGCAATGTGTATTGTGTCTAATTAGCTTGAAAACCCTGTTTTCGTTTTTGTTGTGTGTTACATAAAATGGTACTGCTGGGTCATAAGGTGTTTATTTTTTCCAAAAATTCTTCTTCCGCTCCCCATTAAAAACATCTTCACATGGATTTAAATTGGTGTGTATGCAATTAATATTTAAAACAGGGAAGAACGAACATATATTCCCATATTATCCAATCTTTTTAACTCTTATTTTAATAATTTTCCATAATATCTCCTCTTTTTTTTTTTTTTTTGCTTTTTTGGGGTCACATGCAGCGATGCTCAGGGCTCTGCACTCAGGAATTACCCCTGGTCATGCTCAGGGGACCATATGGGATGCTGGGAATCGAACCTGGGTCGGCCTCGTGCAAGGCAAACGCCTTACCTGCTGTGCTATCACTCCAGCCCCATATCTCCTCTTTTTTATAAAATAATTTGTAGGAAGTATATGCACACACTCATTTGTGTGGGCAGCTACTTTTTTATTGTAAAGTAAAGGATCTTCCTTCATTTTTCCCCCTGTCCCATCAGAAAGCTGTGGACTGTTGTTTACTCTATTTTGAAAGTAGCCTTTCAGTCTATTTAAATAGTTTTTAGGCCATAATACTTCACCACTGAAGTGAGGCTCTTAAATGTCTACTTCAGTGTGACTGAGAGAATTTGGTGCTTTAAAGTTGAGAGTAAATCTGTAAGCCATTGTTTTAAATATGAATAGTTTATTTCTTCTGTAACATTGTTATTTTAACCTTTTAGGTAGACAAAGTTTAATTCATTTGGGGGAGGTGTGGTGACAGGCTTACTCCTGGCTCTGTACTCAGGGATCAGTACTGGAAGTGCTCAGGGGACCATATATGCTGCCAGAGACCAATATGGGCTCAGCTGCAGGCAGGGCAAGTTCCTTAACCTCTGTACTATTTCTCCAAGCTTTTTTATGCTTTTAATAAAGTATTAAAAAATTTAATACTTTTGGGGGCTGGAGAGGATAGCACAGCGGGTAGGGCGTTTGCCTTGCACGCAGCCGACCCGGGTTCAAATCCCAGCATCCCATATGGTCCCCTGAGCACGGCCAGGGATAATTCCTGAGTGCAAAGCCAGGAGTAACCCCTGTGCATCGCCAGGTGTGACCCAAAAAGAAAAAAAAAATTTAATACTTTTAATAAAGTATTAAATATCAAGCATACATTATATACTCTTGCATTCTCATTTTCCTTCTTTTTATCACTCAGTGCTACTACAAACTATGCAAATCACATAACAAAATATTCTGTGAGGTTATAATGGAATTCTCTATTTGCTTTTGTTTTTTATTGGTATACTTTTTATTTGGTAATATTTTTTATTCACTCCAAGCTTATTGTAAGTAGGTACTTAAATAATGCTCTAAAAATACTTTAAAAATAGTTAATACTTAAAAAATACTTAAATAATCCAGTCTTTGATTCTCATGAGGTGTTCATAGCCATATTTCTATTGGGATAATTGATGTGTTCTATTAGGTAATAGAGTAGGTTTTTTATTTCTTCAGAAAATTAATTAGTTCCTTAAAATTCTTTAAAATTGCTGAAGAGTTAGTACAGTGGGGAAGGTGTTTCACTTGCATGAGGCTGATCCTGATTGAATTCCCAGCACCACATATGGTCACCGGAGCACCACCAGAGGTAATGGCTTGAGTGCAGAGTCAGGAGTGAGTCCTGAGCACATCCTGGTATGTCCCTCCAAACAAAACAGCTTATTAAAATTAATTAAATCATTAAAAATCAGTGAATGCAAACACATCTTCAAAGACTTACAAACTCATTTTTATCATTGCGGAATAGCTTGGCAAAAAAAATTAAACCTAAATTAATTTTCTTGATTGAGAACTGAGAGTTCAGGAGTTTACAGATGAGAAATTGTTTTGACTGGTAGATGTTTTTGTTGCTTTGGAAACAGCTCTCCTTGCCCTGAAGGTGTTTTGTGAGTAGTGTGGGACCTTCGTTCTTTCCCAGCCCATTTCGTAAAGAAAGGAGGAATCCAAATTAGAGCTGGGAGATTACAGTGCATACCTGAAGGCTGGACTTTCTTTGGGAGAATGAATCATTTCATGTGTCAGGACAAAGGAGAAACATCCAAGAGTTTGGTCATTCTTAGGTTACCTGTCTTTATGGAAGCATGAAGAATTTTCCAGTAGTATAGTAAAATGATTCTTCACAATAGCCATTGAGAGCAGTAAGTAGGGTGTTGAATTTTTTTTCTCAGTGAAATAAAAGGATTAAAGAAGGATTGGGAAGGTAGTTCAAAGGGCTGAGCAAATACTCTGTGTATGGAAGGCCCCGATTCCATCCCTGGCACCATTTGGTTCCTCCAGCACTGCTGGGAGTGACCCTTCAGCTAGGAGTAACCCAGAGCACTGCCAAATGAGACCCCCTGCCCCAAATATAGCTAGTGCTTATAGAGGCACAGGAATAAACATGCTTGTTACAATCTATAAACATTATGAATCTTTTTTTTTCTTTTATGGTGTGGCGTAGCTAAGTAGATATTTGACATCATTGACCTTAATAATATTAATAGTATATAAACATGTTAATTTTAAAGAGAAAATTCACATGAAGGAATATGTATGCAAAGTGTAAAAGAATATGTTCCCATTTCTACATGTTCCCATGTCTTTCCCTCCATGTATCACTTTGCTAATTCTCATACCACTGCTATGAAATTCTTGTATATCCTTTTTAATTTTCAACGGGTAGACAAATTAAAAATGCTTTAATTTAATGATATATTTTTTGATTTGTGCAGGGACCATACCCAGAATTATCTCAGGTGTCACTCTTGATGGTACCATGGGAACCAGATGGGAGTCCTACTGGAATCAGCCAGGTTCGAGGGAAGCAGCGTAGCCTCTGTATTCTCTCCCACCTCCCAAACTGCACAATATTAATATTCTATTTCTTTCACTTCATAAATATTTCCAATTGATTTTCAGTTGAAAATTCTTTTTTTGTTTGTGAGGGAGTGCTTTTTGGGTCACACCCGTCAATGCTCAGTGGTTACTCTTGGATCTGCATTTAAAAATTACTCCTGGCAGGAGGTTGACTCCATGGCTTCGAGGCTGGCCTCACGTTCCGGGGAAAGGTCAACTCAGAGAAGCGATCACCAACTACATTGTAGTCGAAGGCCATGTGGGGGAAGGGAGTTGCGGGCTGAATGAGGGCTAGAGACTGAGCACAGCGGCCACTCAACACCTTTATTGCAAACCACAACAGCTAATTAGAGAGAGAAAACAGAAGGGAATGCCTTGCCACAGTGGCAGGGTGGGGTGGGGGGGAGATGGGTTTGGGGAGGGTGGGAGGGACACTGGGTTTACGGGTGGTGGAGAATGGGCACTGGTGAAGGGATGGGTTCCCAAACTTTGCATGAGGGAAGTATAAGCACAAAAGTGTATAAATCTGTAACTGTACCCTCACGGTGATTCTCTAATTAAAAATAAATAAATTTTAAAAAAAAATTACTCCTGGCAGTGCTTGGGAGAGCATACCTGCTGGGTATCAAACCCGGCAATACCGAGGGAGTACTTCTGACTTTGCACTCAGGAACTACTCCTGGCATTGCTTAGGGGATATTTCGAGACACTGGGGATCGGCCCCGGGTCAGCCGCATGCAAGGCTTACCTGGTGTACTGTCACACCCCCCTTCTGATTTTCAGTTTTGCAAGGTATCCCTTATTGTGTTTTTGTTGTTGAAAACAGTATATTTGACTGGGTTCCCAAGTTGTCATACTAAATTGTTTGATGATAAGCTTCAAATCCAGTAAACTCGGTTGCTAAGACAAAGTGCAGATGATTTTACCTAGACAAAAGATGGTTGTAATTGTAGAATCTAAATAAATCTCTTGTCTATTTAAGTTTATGTAACTGCATGAATGTAAAGCAAGCCCCTAGTAATAACTCAGCAGATGTATTTTTAAATGCCCAGGGGACCATATGGGATGCTGGGTATCAAGCACATGTTGACTTGCAAGTGCCCTACCCACTCTATCTCTCTAGCCCCCAGATTTTTTAGACAAGTTTTTTTTTTTTTTGTCACTCCAGCATTTTCTGGATACTGTGTGGTGCTGAGGACCAAACTGGAGCTCCCACATACAAAGCATGAGCTCCGGCCCTTGGAGTTATCTCCATGACACATGATTTCACTGTTTAAGAATTTGGTGCTCCTGTTCCACAATAGCCAAAATAATAGCATTACATGAGGCTGACACCCAATGACAGTAGATACAAGGGCCAGGGGGATTGCCCCATAGCTGGAAGACTGCTTCATGAGTGGAAGGGAGAAGGCAGATGGAATAGAGAAGTGATCACTAAGAAAATGATGGCTGGAGGAATCATTTGGGATGGGAGATGCATGCCGAAAGTAGATAATGGACCAAACATGATGATCTCTCAGTGTCTGTGTTGCAAGCCATAATGCCCAAAAGTAGAGAGAGAGTATGGGGAATATTGTCTGCCATGGAGGCAGGAGGAGGATGGGAAAGGGGGGGTATACCCGGGATATTGGTGGTGGGGAATGTGCACTGGTGAAGAGATAGGTGTTTGATCATTGTGTGATTGTAACCCAAACAGGAAAGCTTGTAAATATCTCATGGTGATTTAATAAAACTAAAAAAAAATGTTGGTGCTCAGTTCTTCATAGTCTCTCTGACCAATTTTGCTTTTTCTTGCTTTTAATATTGCTTATGATATGCATGTTTTACTGCTTTTTAAAATGTAAAGTCCCCTTACAGGGACCCATGGCTGTTTGGTTAAACTGGTGAGACAGTGGTTGTATCTGTGTTTCTCACCGGTACACTGGAGGAACATCTTCTTGTTAGAGAAGAGGCTCACAGACTTCATGGTCCCTGGAGAGCTGTGAGACCCCCAAGTTAGCTACATGCCCACCTACATAGTTTCCCCATCTATCAGCTGTGGATTCTGATAGTAATATCCTTGCAGGGTTACTCTTCATTTCCTCAAGCTTGTACTTTAGGCATAATTTCCTGTCCTCTGTGTTCAAACATGAATAACGGCACCATGTGGAAGACTTGGGCTAGAACCATATGTTGCTTTAGGTGAAAGGGCTGGGCGGGGATGATAGGGAAACTAGCTGAGAAATGGTAGTTGGGGATCAGGTGCCAGACTGTGGATGGCGGCCAGAGAGGTTCAGGTTGTAGCAGTTTTGAGACATATTAAGAAATGCCCATAAAACCTATAGTGCCTTAGTGAGACATCCCTGTCTGAAGAATAAGTGAGTTTTCAAATTTACTGAGCCCTGATGTCACTGGGGCCCTGGTCCAAAACTTGCCTCTGTTACTTGCTTGGCCTTGTTCCTTGGAAATTGCTCCTTTTTCCGAGGATGATTCATCTGAGTTCTGCTGCTGACAAAGAGGAGTCGTTGGATGGATTATGTTTTTAAAATCAGATTTTTATCTTAAAATAAAAAAAACCAACTTTTTCCATGCTTCCAGAGACTAGGGGTTAAATAAACACTTAAAAATAAATGTGCGCTTGAATATTACCTGCTAGTTATCATAGGGAATGTACAAGGCTGGAGAAATAAGTACAGGGGTCAGGCTCTTGCCTTGCACACAGCTGGCTCTGATTCAGTTCTCAGAACTGGATGTGGTCCTCCGAGCAGTGCCAGGAGTGATCCCTGAGTACAGAGCCAGAAGTAAGTCCTGAGCATAGCCAGATGTGGGCCCAAAACAAAAAGAGTTAAGTATAGTTGTTTTAGAGCAGGCTTGCATAATCTTCTACTTGTTACCCCTTTTCACATGAGATATTCAACATGAGTGAGCACTGCCAGGAACACTTTGACTCAATATGTGGTTGATTTAGAATTAATGTTTGGTTGTTGTGTTCAGAATACTTTTACAGTCGCCTTTCTTTTTTGCCACACCCCCATTTAGTTACTCGATCCATATGGAATCGTGGCCCACAGTCTAAGAAATTAGTCTTTGGGGTTCTGAGAGATAAATTAACAGCCTAAGTGCATACTTTGCATGCAGGAAATTGAATTCAATCACTAGCACTGTCAGATGAGGCCCTCTCACCAAAATAAGGACAGGAAACTAGGGTGTAGACAAAATAGAAGAGGCATGAATAGCTTCTGTGGGACTTAGATTAAGATGAGGATCTCTTTAGAATGGAAGAGGGTGAGTAGTGAATGAGTATAGTGCTTTCTGGGTTAAGAGAAAACTGTTGATTGGAGCAGTGTGTTGTGGTATGAATGCATAGTACAGCTGGAGACTGGTACAGCTTACTGTGGTGGTTTTGAATAAGCTCTAAAGAGCTTATTTTCTCTTTTCTCTATTAAGACTTATAAGTAAACTCACTGGGACAAAACAGTGAGTGTTACTTTTCAGAAATATTACTTAACTCGTTTATGGTAACATCAATATGGGCAATGTAGTTTTTATTTAAAGTGTGCTCATCTTTTGGTATTCTTTTGATTAGGTGACACTAATAGCATGGAGAATCTTGGTCTGGGATACATGGGATCATAGAAGGAAAGAATGTGATTTCAGCTCTAATGTTCTTGTGATCTTAAATATGAGGCCTGGGAGAAAAAAGAGTTATAATTAGCACTGGTAGACAGAATAAAGTTGAATTGTCCAGTAAGGATTTTAGAAAAATTTGGTTGGGGTAGTGTTTGGTGCCTAGGGGTTACTTGCGGCTCTGTGCTTGGAAAGTGCTCCTAGTGGTGCTCAGGGGCACACTGTGCATGCTAAGAACTAAATATGGGTTGAATGTGAAACAAGCACCGTAAAGTCTGGACTGTGTCTCTCCCCAGTAAGGAATTTGTACAGGTAATCTAGAAGGCGAGTGGCATTGGAATTCAGGATAAGGCTGCAGGTGAGAATCTAGAACTCATCAAAATGGAACGGCAGGTGGTGTAGAGTAAATAAAATGGATGCAATCCTCAATATTTCCCAGACCTTATATTGACAGGATCATCTCTTTGAGCAGAGGGCAGGGGAGATAGTTTTAAAACAAACCAACCAAACTTGAGTAATGCTTTGTGTGCAGGAGACCCAGGTTTGATGCCTGGCACCAGATGAACTCCAAGACCACCCCGCCACCAAATCTTGGGCAATGCGAGGAGTTGTCCCTGGGCACTGCCGAGTGTGACCTAAAAGCAAAATAAATAAATACTAATCTCTCCAAGAAGGGAACTTGAAGCATAAAAGAGAGTGAGGAGAGTAAATGGGAAAGGAGAATTTGGGATTACCCATGTGCAAATAGCAGGCATGAGGATCCGGAATCCGCTGGTTTTGGAAAGGTCAAGCATGGAAGTACATATGTTAACTAGTGAGTGGGCATACTCCTGCTGCAAGATAGAGATGCTGAGGTGATGACCATTTAAGTTTAGCAATAAGAGGTACAGATGTAGGTGTGGAAAGAGTAATTATATAGCACCACCTTGTGGTTAATATGTGGTATTTTAAAACGATTTTTCTCATCCTCTATTTCATTTTTTAAAATTTACCTATTTTTCATATGGTAATTGGGCTAGTTCATTTACTTTTTTGCTTTAACCTTTTGTGTACCTTCAGGGCTGTGAGTATTGCATCTGTTTTTTTTTTTCATTGATACAACTTTGCCAAACGCTTCTATGGCACGTGATCCTGCTATCTATTGTATGGAAGGTGTGAGTTAATTCTTTCAGGGCACAGGGTGACAACCACTCTTCCCGTATCTTCATCACTTCCCATCCTCTCTGCCCTTCTGACTGTAAATGATCAAAAAAATAAGTGAGTACACATGAAGACAAAATCTTTCATTTGAAGCTAGAGGATTCTGAGTGACCAGTTGCATTAAGACAGCAACAGGAGTTTGCACAGCATCACTATGGGTGAGTGTCTGGGGGCCTCTGAGGGTGCTGAAGCCAGAAGAGCTAATACTGGGGGTAGCTCAGCAGGCTGACTGCAGGCTTTGTCTGAGGGAGGGCGAGGTACCACCAGGAGTGATCCTGAGCAACAGGCCAGGCAGAGCTCCTGAGAGCTACTAAGTGTAGTCCGAAAGGGGGAAAAAATGAAAAAATGATAGAAAAGTGAATGCTTCTCAAAACCCACAATTTTTTATTCTCAGTGGAGGGGCAAACATGCATTGTTTTCCTTAATGTTATTCTGACACTTTAGCTGGGAAAACATCTCTTGATGAATTTCTATGAAATTCTATGATGTGTATGTTTAAATGTCTAGTATTGTCTCATGAAGAATTACAAGATGTAACACTGTAGCAATGTTGTCCCGTTGTTCATTGATTTGCTCAGCGCGGGCACCAGTAACATCTCCATGTGTGACTTCTTGTTACTGTTTTTGGCATATCGAATATGCCACAGGTAGCTTGCCAGACTCTGCCGTGTGGGCGAGATACTCTCGGTAGCTTGCTGGGCTCTCTGAGAGGGATGGAGGAATCTAACCCAAGTCAGCCGTGTACAAGGCAAATGCCCTACCTGTTATGCTATGGCTCCAGCCCTACAAGATATACCTTTATTTTTTCCTTTTTTTTTTTTTAAGACTGGAGAGATAGCACAGCAGGTAGAGTGTTTGCTTTGCATGTGGCCAACCCGGGTTCTATTCCTCCATCCCTGTTGGAGAGCCCGGTAAGCTACTGAGAGTATACCGCCTGCATGGCAGAGCCTGGTAAGCTCCCCATGGCATATTCGATATGCCAAAAACAGTAACAACAATCTCACAATGGAGACGTTACTGGTGCCCGCTCAAGCAAATTGATGAACAATGGGATGACAATGCTAAAGTGCTGTATTTATTTATTTATTTTAAATTATTTATTTTATTGAATCACCATATGGAAAGTTACAAAGTTCTCAGGCTTATGTCTCAGATAGACAATGCTCAAACACCCGTCCCTTCACCAGTGCCCATATTCCACCACCAAAAACCCCAGTATACCTCCCACCCCCCATCCCCTGACCCCCACCTGTGTAGCTGATAAATTTCACTTCATTTTCTCTTTACCTTGATTACATTCCATATTTTAACACAAAACTCACTATTGTTGCTGGAGTTTCCCCCCCAAACAAACAGCCCTACTGACAAGGAAGCATTTGATAATTAGTTTTCCATTGCTGAGAATGACGAGATATGAAGTCATGTGGCCACTATCACAGCTGCCCAGTTTAGGATTTCTGTATTTTTGTCACTGTCACTGTCACTGTCATCCGGTTGCTCATCAATTTGTTCGAGCAGGCACCAGTAACGTCTCTCATTGAGAAACTTATTGTTACGGTTTTTGTCATATCCAATATGCACGGGTAGCTTGCCAGGCTCTGCCGAGCTGGCTCGATACTCTCCATAGCTTGCCGGGATCCCCCAAGAGGGGAGGAGGAATCAAACACGGCTTGGCCGCGTGAAAGGTGAATGCCCAACCGCTGTGCTATCGCTAGTACTTTAGTAATTAAGTCCAGGGAGATTTATGTTAGAAATTGCATCATTTCCCTTCCTAGGGCAGCATGAGGCAATGGCTTAGTTCACAGTCTGAAGACATGGCTGCAAGCAGTTGCTGGGACCAAAAGTAGTCTAACTGGCCTCCAAATTGTGGTTGATCAGCAGCAGAGCGGCCGCACAAAAGTGTGGCCACTCGGGTCAAACCCGGCCCGAGACTGCCCACGCATCCCGCTGTTTCAAGTTCCTGTCTTTTTTTTTTCTCCTTTCCGCACCACCAAGTTCGTACCTGCTTAATAGTCCTCATAATATGGCGGATGCCACGTCGAGTCTCCCCCAAAAGGGAAAAAACACCTAGAAAGAAGGATCTTTCCCCTCCTCAGCCGGCATGGGGCTATGGCTTAGTTCACAGTCTAGAGACATGGCTGCAAGTAGTTGCTGGGACCAAAAGTAGTCTAGCCGGCCTCCGGATCATGGTCAATCAGCAGCAGAGTGGCCGCACAAAAGTGTGGGCCCTCGGGTCGAATCTCAGCCTAAAGTGCTTTAAAGAATTGTGATTTACAAAGTTATGATAGTTGAGTTTAGGCATATAATATTTTAGCTCCAATTTCACCACCAGTGTCAACTTCCCTTCACCAAACAAAGTTGCACCTTTTAAAGCACTAGGAATTTGCACTGTTTCAAACAAACCTATTTAAGATAGACAAATCTCCAAAGGGCTGTTGGAACCCTGCTGAAAATTAGAGAAAAGATAACTTCAGTTCCACTTACTTTGTAAGAAGCTATTTTGTAGATGCATGTTTTCTTTTGGTTTGGTACCTTGTGGTCCTCTTGGGATCATGCAGCCTGGGATCAAACTGGGGCCTCTGGCATGCAAGAATCACACACTGTGCCCATGGAATCATTTCCTTGGTCTGGTGAATTTTTAATTTAATTGATTAGTTCATTACCGTAAAGTGACCCCCCCCGCCACCCTACACACACACACACAGAGTCATTACCTTTATTGTTTTAAAAATCACTTTCATTTGGGGGCAACAGCTAGCAGTGCCCAGGGGCTTTGCCAGCTGTGTGCTCAAGGGTTGCTCCCAGCACTGCAATGGGACAATTTTTGGTGCTAGGAATTGAGCCAGAGTTGATCGCATGCAAGGCAAGTGCCTTAATCCATGTACTATCTCTCTGGACCCTATTGAATAAATTTTATAATTGAATTCTTTGGCTGCTGGACTCACTGTGGTATGTTATAACTCGATTTTGTGTGATTTAAACCCAGGATTTTAAAACAATTTTCAGTTACTGTAAATTCTGTTTTTCTGTGTACTGGTGGACTAGTTGGGCTATCCTTTTCATTCAAAAGATGTATTTGTCTTAATATTTACTTGTACATTTCCTCTTCTCTCTTCCTTACAAAATAATTTGTGGAGTCATTAACTTAAATCATATTGGGATGCTGGGAACCGAACCCGGGTCGGCTGCATGCAAGGCAAACGCCTCAGCCGCTGTGCTATTGCTCCAGCCCAAGTTTCTCCATTTCAAAAAGGACTCGTTGGAGGCTGGTGAGAGATGGCAGGTAAACCTGCCAACCTGAGTTCAATCCCTGGCACCACATATGGTTCCCCAAGCCTGCCAGGAGTAAGCCCTGAGCACTGTTGTGTGCCCACCCCCACCCCCCCAAAAAAAGGGAAAAGGTGAGAGGTTAGGGATGAAGGCTATTATTTAACCTTTCTGGGTATCAGGCACTTTTACAGGATCTGTGTGTGTGTGTGTGTGTGTGTGTGTGTGTGTGTATGCGTGTGTTGTATGCATGCACGCTCGCGTGCTTCCTCTCTTTCAAATTCCTTCTGTTGTGACTGAGTCGAAATGTAAGTAATCAAAGCACAGAGAGGTTGTGGGTCCCAGGATGTTCCACCTGTGAGCAGTAGGCTGAGACGCTTGTAGGGTAGAAGGCATTGACCTAGTGGCTGAATTAAGGCACACATTTCCAAGAGGTCACTGAGCAGCAGGGTCTCAGGTGACAGTAAGTAGCCAGGTCCCAGACCTTGAGGAATACTGGAATCTGCTCCTTGAAAACAGGCAGGGTTGTTCATCTGCTTCCTGTACTGAATGTTGAAGTGGAAGCAGTGGGAGTTGGGGGGTGGGGGTGGGGAGGAGAGTTTGGGGTATAACAATTCTCCAGGAATTCAAAAATGCCATTCACTTGTGCATCTCTGCCTCACTTAAAAAAAAAAAAAGTCATTTCACCTGCAGCATACTCTGTTTGCAATGGAAATTTAAACCACAAAACTCCCTACACCATCACCCCTGCCCGGGAGGACCACAAAGAGCTCTGGGATGTGTGTGCCTGGCAGCAGACAGCCTGTGCCCTGCTCCCCCCTGCCACTCACGGCCACATTCCCGTCCTGTGCCTGACCCTCCTGAGGAGGATGTGAAATGCCTTTGTCCGTGCCTTTTTGTCTCTCAACAAAAGGGGCTTGCCCTTTCCCCACGGAGCCTGTCTAGCGGCGATGTGTCCCTGTTGCCAACGAAGCAGTGAGCTCCCACATCCCTCTCAGCTTGATTTGTGCTCGGGTTTAGTCTGCTGTGTGTGCAGTGCCCGGGAGCTTAGATTCCCGCCCCCTCCTCCGTTCCAATTCACCAAGAGCAAAGCATGAGGGCTACGAGTGTGAACATGGCTGCAGTTTCCCCTGCTTAAGCTGGCTGGCTTTGATCCTTTTAAATGACTATACCAGGAGGATTTCGCAGTTGTACAGAAACGGAGATTTCTTCAAAAATATTTATCAATTCTACACTCACCCCACCGGCTGGTTCCGAGAAGCACTACGATGCTACCTTGTTGACACTGCTGCTCCTGGGATCCTACAGCCTTTGTATAATTCCTTTGTTAGCCACGTTTACTGGGAAAAGAAGTAGGTCGCCGATTTCTTGTTTGATTCTTCCTTTTTTTTTTTCTTTTGTAAGCATGCCTTAATTTTATTCAATAAATGGATTTAGCATCTCTTGATGGCTATTTTTTGTAACTTGTAACTATGTTTATAATACTAATTCTTGAGCAGATTCATATTTAAATTGTGGGTGATGCTATATAGGCTCAATCATTATGTGTTAGGAGACTCTTACTAAAAATAATTTACCAACATTATTGACATTCTTGACACATGAAATTGCTTTTGTTATTTCTGATTAGATAGCTAGTAGTTTTTGAGAAAGTAGCATATAGCTATAAGTCCAGAAACATACTTTCCTAGAATTAAAATGAAAACATTACACCTTTATTTTATTCATTGTGTTACATTATATCCAAAAGTATTACAGGTGTATGGCTTTAAAAGGTAACCATAAAACATGGGAAAATAAGTGTGAGCTAAAATTTTAGTTCTGATAATAATGGGTTATGCTAGGAAATTAGCCATTATTTGAAAAACATTTAAACTCAACAGGGTTGATCATTTGAACCCTGTTATAATAGGTTTTCTTGCTTTGTCTGCTCTGCTCTTTGTGATGTGATCCTGTGAATGGCATTCACTATGAAAGACTGAGATCACACGGTGTTATTGGAGAATTAGTATCTGGCTCTTGGTACATTAGGATCTTAAAGAAATTACATCACCAAGTTTAAAATGACCAAATCAAAATATTTAAGATTTGGCAGGTTCTAGCGATTCTTTTGAGTATATTCTATTGAGCACAAAAATATAATGCCGATATAAAGCACTGCACAGTTTTGATATAAAATGTACTCATTTGGGGGGCTTAAAGGTTATTTATATGCTCTTTTAGATTTAGAGATCTAAAGTCTAGTTTAAGATCATTGAATAAAAATAAATGATATGTTGAGGTCTTGAATAGACTTGAAGTTTTGAGGGCCATGTGTAAGTGATAAAGGAATTCTTTGTGGCTGGAGAGATAGTACAGTGGTAAAGCCCTTGCCTTGCACGTGGTCAATCTGGGTCGATCCCTAATATGACATATGGTCCCCTGAGTCTTACCAGGAGTGGTCCCTGAACACAGAGCCAGGAGTAAGCCATGAGCAGAGTCAGGAGTGAGCCCTGAGCACTGCTGGGTGTGGCCCCCAAACAAACAAAAATAACAACAACACAATGATATCTTGGGAAAGCATATAATTTAGCTACATTAGTAAACAGAAAGTTCCTTTTCTTGCCAGCTTGGCTATGAAAACATGTTTAGTTGGGGGAGACAGATGGGAAGGGAAAATAAGAGATGCTCACCAGAGCTATTTGCACTATCTAGGAAGTTGAGCAGAGGAGACTAAACAAAGAAATAGAACATTCATTGAAACCTTCAGAATTAGCTGTTGCTGTGCTGGTGTGATAGGTGGAAAGGGAGGTAAACTGATTCATCCAGTTTTCCTACCGATACCAAACGGGACCAGTCTTTCATTCTCTCAGACTTGGGGTTCCTACGAATTAAATGGTGATGGTAGGCGGACACGACACCTATGCAGGATTCTTGAAGCAACAAATATTTCTATTTTAATTTTTTTCCCCACAAAATGATGGTCACTAAATATGTGGAGGGGAGTATTTTGAGCTGTTTGACAGATTCAGCTGATAGTAAGATTAGTGTAATTTCCCTTTGTCTTGTAATTTCCCTTGGGTCCTAGGCAGATCCAAGTAAGAAACACTTGGTGTAGTAGTTCAAACTTTTTCAAGTTTCTTCCAGGAATATTGTAAGGGTTTATGCTTGACTAGTGATATTTGCAATCAGGTAGAGAGAGAAGGGATGGAAGACTGGTAACACATACTTTAGCCTTTAGCCCTGTATTAGAAACCCTACTTAAAACTTGCACACATTTAAGTGGATTACTAAATAAAGTAATATTACCTATGCCAGTATTAATCTTGTTTTCATTCTTTTAACATTTTCTAGAGCAAATAGGAAACTTTTTTTTTTTTTAGTAATTCTGCTTTTGGAACTTGAAAGCTTAGTCTTCCTTTGTGATTTGATTTCAAGCCAGGCCGGCAGGTGCTCAGGCCCAGTGGGGAGTGGAAACAGACCCCACCCCCCACTCAAGAAAGGAACAGAATGTTGGCTCTGTGTGTACATAATTTACAAAGCAAAGCCAAAAATAAGTTAGGTGCAAGAATATCATATGAATGTTAATTTACAAATAAAAGTCGAGAACAACAAGATGTTCTTTGATAGAAAAATAATTTCTTCTACTATAGGTTTCTCTGAGAAGTTCTCCATTCTTTAACTCCGCATCTCTCTAATTTCCGTTGAGCCACATTTTGACCATGGGAACATGAAAATGTCAGCCTAATTCTGGCATAGTTGGGCTGCCAATGGAAGAAGGGCCATTAAGATTGTACCTAAGAGCTCGCTGAGACCTGAGCAGCTATGTGTGGGGTTTTGTGTATTAGCAAGCACCTGTCAGAGAGTGTGTCACTCTGGCTGGAACACGAATGCCTCCTAGGGACTGAGGTTCGAAGTCTCTTAGTGGGGGTCCCCTGAGAGCCTATGGCCAGCCTGCTTCCATAGCTAATACTCAGACCCACTCACTGTACGCAGAGATCAGGACCAGAGCGCTGAGCTCAGATTCTGTTCCATGACTTGAAACTGTCATGTGTCTTACCATTACGGAAGTAAGACCACTGAGGAGTTTATAACCCCAGACAAGGGTCAGTTTAAGTGCTGTCAGGATGCCCCACCATCTGCCATGTTGGAAACTGAAAGAGGGGGCAGGGGAGATACTCAGAGATGTATCCTTCAAGTTGAGGTGTCTGAGGAAGCACTGGGTCAGCTCAGAGTGTCTAAAAGAGTGAAACATGTATAAATGGTGGCCATGAAAGTATATGCAGCTGTGCACAGTTTGTCTCCTATGATAGGGACGTGAGGAGAGGTAGAGGTGAGGAATGTGTGAAATCAAGGATCATAGAACACATAATAAATGTAAATGTTATATAATTTCAAGTATATATTACGAATGTCATTGCATTTATACCCAAGTCAGACTCATCATGTTTTGTTTCTGGGTCACAGCCTGTGGTCCTCAGCTACTTCCAGTCTGTGCTTGGGGTCGCTTCAACATTGAGCTGTTTGATTTCCAGGCGTTTGATTTGATTCTCCGTTTCCGTGCGTGGTTAACTTCTATCTTCAGTGCATTGTGGTCTGAAAAGATAGCTGATACAATTTCTATCTTCCTGATTCTATTTATTGAGCTATGTTTTGTGGCCCAGCATATGGTCTATCTTGGAAAATGTTCCAAGAATGTGGAAAAGAATGTGTATTTGGTTTGGGGGGAGTGAAGGGCCTGTACATGTCTGTGAGCCCTCTCTCTTCCATTTCTTCCTTCAGAGCCAGTGCTTCCTTGCTGAGTTTTAGTCTTGTTGATCTATCCAGAAGTGATAGGGTGGTTTTGAAGTCTCTGACGACTATTGTGTTGCTACCAGTGTCCTCCTTGAAGTCTATTACTTGTTTTAACTATTTTGCTGCTCCCTCATTGGTGCATATATGTTTCGGAGTATGATTTCTCCCTGATGTACATGTCCCTTGGTTATTTAAAAATTGCCTTATCTGTCCCTTATAATATTTTTCAGCCTGAAATCTATGTTGTCAGATACTAGTATGGCCACCCCGGAATTTTTTGAGGGAGTTGTTTGCTTGAAGGATTGTTTTCCATCCATTGACTTTGAGTCTGTGTTTGCTTTGACTTTTCAGACGTCTCTCTTGTAGGCAACAGAATGTTGGATTCAGTGTTTTAATCCATTTTGCTGCTCTGTGTCTCTTAATTGGTGCACATAGAGCTTTGATATTGGGAGACATTATTGTCATGAGGTTTTGTGTCATCTTTCTGTAGAATTTTTTTGTGCTTGTGGAGTTTGTCTTGTCTTACAGTAGCCTCTTTAGACCTTCTTTTGAAGTTGATTTTCAGTCGATAAAGTTCTTGAGCTGTTGTTTATCCATGAAATAGTGTGTCATTCCTTTGAGTCTGAGTGAGAGTCTAGCTCGATAAAGTATTCTTGGTGAGCATTCATTTCATTAAGTGTTTTCATTATATCCCACCACTGTCTTCAGGCTCAGATGGTTTCCTCTGAGAAGTCTGCTGTAAATTTAAGGAATGATCCTTTGTATGTGATTTCCTTCTTTGACCTTGCTGCTTGCAATATTGTTTATCTATCTGTGGTATTTGTCATTCTGTTTATATGTCTTGGAGTCTTTTTTTTTTTTTTGCTTTTGGGGTCACACTCGGCGATGCACAGGGGTTACTCCTGGCTTTGTGCTCAGGAATTACTCTTCACGGTGCTCAGGGGACCATATGGGATGCTGGGATTTGAACCCAGGTCGGCCGCGTGCAAGGCAAACGCCCTACCCGCTGTGCTATCTCTCCAGCCCCTTGGAGTCTTTTTATTAGGATCTCTTTTAGCTGGTGCCCTTTAGGCTTCTTGGATCTGCATGCCTGCTTTCTCCGGCTCTGGGAACTTCTCAGCAATGATATCTTTAACTGTTAGCACCTCATTGGGGCTGCCTCCCTGTCCTAAAATTCTGATGGTTCTTATGTTGTTCTTTTGAATTCATTTTGGGAATTCATTTCTCCCCTTCAAGAATACTAACTTCCTCTTTGGTGCTCCTCTGTGACTTATGTGGGGCTTCTGAGCAGCTACAGGGGATGTGTACTTTAACATTAGGCTTCTTCAGATTTGTGTGTCTACCATTATTTTTGTGAATTTGGGGAGTATTTTGATTGGAATGGGCTAGTGGACTATTGGCCTAATGTGTTTGGGAGAGCTGGGCTGTCATCATAAGATTAGGTAATGGAGGGTAAAATTTGAGTTCAAAGCGCTGTGAAAGGGGAAAATAACTGCAAAATAACTGCACCACCTCGGAGGCCATGCCCTGTACCTGTGGAGGCATGACCTGTGCTGGTCCTGGGTTAGAATTCTACTTCCAGGGCATTTCTGAAAATGCAGGAGTCCCCTCTGGTCTAGGTGCTCCTTTGGGCACCTTAGCTGAGAAGGGCCTTCCAGTTCACTCTGGCTGCTTGCTTGGCATGCCACCCCAGAGTCCATGCCTTGGGTCTGCTTCCCGGTCCTGTGGTACTCTGATGATTCTTATGTTGTTCCTTTTGAATTCATCTTGGAGGTCTCTTATTCGCCCTTGAACTATCTTGAGGTCTTTTTCCTTTGACTGTTGTTGCCTATATGCTTTCCGCAGCTCATCTTCAAGCTCAGTGGGTGCTTCAGAGTGCTGGGTCGGATGTCAAGGGGCAGGGGGGAGACCTTGTGATACTGGAGATTGGACCCCAGAATCCCTCGTGCAAAGTGTGCACTGAGCACCTCAAGCTCTCCCTCCGGCCCCAGAGACAGGAAGGCTGTTCTTCAATAGGGATTTTGACTTTTGCATGGAATAAAGTTGATGATCCACCTAGTGCCGGATCTCGTGGGATACTGAGTCTGAAAAGTCAGAGTGAGACAGTTCTCAGGACCACATCTCCTGATCTGTGCGTGAGAAAGGACAGGAGTTTTGTGCCTCACTAGAAATGGGCTTTTTGCTCTAGTGCAGCAATTCCCAAAGTGGGCAGTCTCTCTTCCTGCAAGTGCTTGGGTAATGGGTGGGGTGGGGACTGGTGGTCTTGAATCAACTGGGGGCCGCTTTTTGTCAGTTTGCTTAAAGATGGTAGGCTTCCAGGGAAGCATGAGATGATTTATTTTCTGAAAAAGCAAAGGTAAGTCAAACAAGCCTGGGCATCTCCCTGCCAAAGGAAAGCTTTAGGCTGAGCACCTTGGAAGCTGAAGGGTTACCTTCGTGTTCAAAGCTCAGAAGCCAGAGGCATCAAGTTTAGGGTCAAATGATGTAACATTAGGTGTGAAATGAAACTTCAGGGTTTCTAAATCTGAAAATAGGTGACCTAATTGCGGCTGGGTTTTTATCCCCATTTGTATCGCAGTATCATGGTTTATGAAACTGTTAATCATTCTTTCATATACGTGTCCCTCCACACCGCACCCCTCTCCAGATTCCTGCTTCCGGCCACCAGTGTCTCAAGGGTCCCTTCACACCCCCCAGGTAGTTCAGTTCTATAGACAAAATCTCTGGTTTTGATGCCTTTGTCCATTTGTTATTCCCTTACTATGGACTAAATAGTAAGGGAATAACAAATTAAGTTTCTTTAAATGCAGCATATGAGAGAGATTTTTTTTTAGTGATGGAGGTGATAACACCAGTGCACAAATAAATGGATAAAACATAACTCCTAAAACCCCACAGCAATGTGACTCGATAAAAAGTTACTGAGAACTAATTAGTATTCACTTTTCAAAGCAATACTGCTTGGGCACGTATATAAATTTTATGAGTTAATGATATGAATAATTTTGTACAAATACTTTTTAAAATTTACATGAAATAGATAAACCCCACAGATGATTTAGTAAACATGAGGAAAGGATAATTTTTTTAATTTACTTATTTTTATTTTCAAAATAAAGTTTTCAAAAAAGTTAAAATAATTGATTACATTCAATATTTCAACACCAATCCCACTTCCATTACACCTTCCCACCACCTTTATTTTGAGTTTTCCCACCACCACCCAAGCCTGTCCCAAAGGCAGACGCTAAATAACTTATTTTGTATTGCTTGTTATAAATAATTGACTAAAAATTATTCAAAAAGGTTTCCTTAGAGGAAAGTGTATGAAAATTGTTGTGTCTCATCTTGGAGTCAATAAATCCCTGAATTAGAGATCATTAACATGTTGTTAAAGTTTGAGTCTTATGTGCTTATATGTGTGTGTATGTGTGTGTACATATATTTTTTTATGAATATTGGTTGTCTTCTACCTTACACCCCACCAAATGTGGTGTGCTACTCTTGATATATCAGTGGCATCATTGTATGAAATGTTGTGTGGACATGAAAGTGGCTGCTCGCTCCTGGAATTCTACAATATTTTCATAGGGTGCTAAAAGTTAATTTTTTTTAAGCTGGATGGTGATTTATGGGTCAGAGGTAATCTGTGAAGCATGCTTCAATTCTTTTTAATTTAATGGAAAATCTGAATAGGCCTACAAAAGTATGAAAGTATATTTTATCCTGTTGGCTTTATGTTAGAAAATATTGTAGTTAATGCTTAAGTATCTGCATTAATGAGTAACATATTTTAATAAAAATGTAGAGAGATACAAAAATAATCACTTGACTAGGCATAGTAAAACATTCAAAATAAAGGAAACATTAATTCAATATTGAAAAAGTATAAAACCCTCAGCAAGTGAGGAATGAGCAGACTGTCTTGATCTGGTAAGGACAACCATAAGCACCATGAATGAACATAATCAGTGGCAAAGTGCTGAGAAGTTTGTATTTTATTATTAATTTAAAAAAGAGCACACCAATCTGTGTTCAGGGCTTATTCCTGGTTTTGTAATCAGAAATTGCTGCTGGGGACCAAATGTGGTATTGAAGCAAGAGCTTTACCACTGTAGTATCTCTCACCACTGTATTATTTCTCCTACCCAGCCTTGACAGTTCAAGAACCTCCTTAATGTATGTTGCAAAACAGGTTTCAAGACTATGAGTTCTCTAAACTGTTACCTGTCCATGAATCTCTGTGTTATTCCTCCAAATCTGAACTATAATCCAGTTGGATAGAGTATCCTTGGGGAGGTTTTTATTTCTTTGAGTTTTTTTTCCAAACTATATCTTGCTCTTCTAACTCATAGTCTCATTTGACAGGTTTGCTCGATATCTATGTGTGTTCTTTTGTATGCAGTTTTCTTTCTTTATCTTGTTTCTTTCAGTATTCTCTATCTTTAGCTTTTTTCATTCTGAGCGCAGTGTGTGTGTGTGTGTGTGTGTGTGTGTGTGTGTGTGTGTGTGTGTGTCTTGGATTTTTTCCATTTCTATTTTCACTGTGACCTTTAGGTCTCTTGGATATGGGTAACTATACTCCTCCACTCTGGGATATTCATTGTTGTTGTTTGCTTTGGTCCTGTAATGCTCAGGGCTGATTCCTGGCTCTGTGCTCAGGGATGACTCCTGGGTGCGGGGAGGGAGGGACGCTTGGAGAATCATATGGGTTGCGGGAATCAAACCTGGGTCAGCTAAATGCAGGGCAAGTGCCCTATCCATTGTATTCCAGCCCTAATTCTGGGAAATTCTTATCTATTATTTCTTTAGCTAGTGATTCTTCAACAAATTCACTTCATATTCTTCTGGGATAACAATAATTCTTATATCATTCTTCTTGAACTACTCCCATAATTCTTGGATGTACATCATTTCTTTTCAGACTCTTTTCATCTTCTCATTTTCTAGAGATTTCCTTTACATCACCTTGGAGTTCTTTTCCTCAGCTGCTGTTATTCTGCTGCTTGGACCTACTGTTGAATTTTTTCTATCACTGACCATATTCTTTTCTGTCACTTGACCATAGTTTTCTCATGTCTGCCCTCATATTTTCTTGTGCCTTGCTACCTCTGCGATCGTTTCTTTGAGCTCATTAAACATCAATTTGATATCTCTAAAGTCACTCTGTGAGTTTACAGAATTTGCTGGCACTGAGAGAGCCTTCGTGGTTTTGTTTCACTCATTGAGCTTTATGGGCTTCTTCATGGCTCCCCCCACAGTGCTCCTGCTGTGCTGAGGCTGGATCTTTGGATTTAGACCCACTGTGCATCTCTGAAAGATTATGCTGGGTATTTTTCTTTTCCTTACCTAACGGTCTTCCTCAGGTAAGGAAAGTAACTAGGAGTTCTAGTGTGAGATGTGATGCTCAGCTGCATGGTTCGGGAAGCAAGCAACAGCACAGAGAGTTTTGGGGTGTGAGGAGTGGATGTTAAGGTTGCGTGAGCAATCAGAGGATCTGAGCAGCGGAGGTGGGTCTGCTGAGATGGGAGAGGTTGGACGGGAGGATGTTGGCTGCTGTTGAATTTAACTGAAGTGTTTCACACAAAACCGACTTCAATCCAGATTGCCATCAGACCTGCCTAAAACCTAACATCAGGCTGAGGAGATAATATAGGGGTGTGTGTGCATGCACAGCCTTGCATGTAGCCAACCTCACCTTTATCCCTTACATCCAGTATCCCCGATGCATTATCAGGTTTATCCCTCCTGATTCCCCAGCGCTGTGGGGTCCAAGTAGCACCATTTCCTCAGGTCCTCCCTTTAAGTCAATTGGCTGAGGATTAGCATAAGTGGCCCCCACCCAGGAACCCCTGAGCACTGCTGGGTAGAATGGCCCCAAATAAAAAACTAATCACATTTCCTTTCTTGGATTTTGACTTAGCAAAAACTGATATGCGAATTATAACTCAATACCTCGTTTTTAAAGAAAAAAAATTAAAAATTTACTCTGAATCTTAGTTCTGTTGTTTTTAGACTCCGGAGCTATTTCCCATCTGCCTTTTAAAAGGTTGTATCGAACTTTATCATGGAAGTATCAATATTGATTTTTTTTTCATTTGTTCCCTGTCAACTTAGGAAAAACCCAGTGTCTAGGTCCTGGGCAAGGAGAAAGCATTGGAAAGAAGCACAGGAAATTGGCAGGAACTTGACAGTAGGAGGGAAGGCTTTGTGTTGACCTAATACTGCAAACATCATCTGGCCACAGGAAGAATAACAGATGACTCTAGAGAGAGACCTGATGTAGATTAAGGGGGAAATAACAGCACAGACTACGAATGGGGAAAGATACCTGCCAGCACTCTTACAGGAACTGGGCTGGTTAAGTCCACGGAAAACAGTCTAGCTCTCTTCAGATTTCTGATGTATTTGCAAGTAAAGTTAGATGCTTTAACCCAACATTATCCTACACTTCTAAAAAATAAAAGGCTGGGGAGATAGTTCTGAGGGTGCTGAGCACATGTTTAGAATGGTGGGGTCTTGAGTTTGATCCCCTCAATCATGCATGCCCCCGACCCCACCAGTGCTGGGCATATCCCTGGTGGCCTACTCTGCCTCAGAGGGTGGAACCCTAGTCCTGCACTGTCCTACCCCACCAGCTTTGTTGAGTGTGGGACCTACAAAAAGTGCAACTTGTGGCCATAGAAATAGTTCAGAGGTTAAGTGCTTACCTAGCATAGGGCGCGGGCCTGGGTTCAAATCCTGGCACCTCTGGGGCTGGAACAATAGCATAGCGGGTAGGGCATTTGCCTTACATGCGGCCGACCCGGGTTTGATTCCCAGCATCCCACATGGTCCCCTGAGCATCGCCAGGAGTAATTCCTGAGTGCAGAGCCAGGAGTAACCTCTGAGCATTGCCGGGTGTGACCCAAAAAGCAAAAAAAAAAAAAAAAAAAAATCCTGGCACCTCATATCTTGAGCACCCACTAGCATTAGCGTGACCCTTGAGTTACTAAGAGCTAGGTGTGACTCCTGAGAACTGCCGAGAACAACAGGGGTTGGGGAGGGGATGGGCAGGGGAAGGAGGAGGGAAGGTAAAGCAGGAATCAAGGTTGACAATATAAGGAGGCCCCTTTCCCAAGCTCTCCCCCGCCCACATACACGCTCCCCCTTTTAGCTCTTTTGGCTGGTCTAATAAACAGATTAATGGGAGAGGAGGGGGAAGTATGTGTGCATGGGAACCCCAGGAGGATTTGAAACTTCACAATAGCCAGGCAGGGTAGTGCTTCCATGCCATCCTGAGCCAGGGAGAACAGGGCTAGGACCAAGGACTTCAACGGGGAGAAAAACAACTTAATGGCAGTTGGAAAAGTAAATATTTCAAGTGGTTGCCATGCCATGCAGAGAAAGAGAGATGTTGAGAGGAATTTGAAATCACGGGCCTCACTCACCCCCTCAGTCCAGCGTACCTCCCTGGTACCCTTTGTTGTTGTCTCTAGGGGTAGTTGCCTTCCTGGAACAGAATCCCTTTGGCAGGCAGTTAAGGGAGAAATGAAATGGTTCTGTCTGGTGATGCTAAAACATTGCCAGTCTCAACCCAGGGGATGTGACTCTGGGGTAGAGTGCATCCCTTGCGTGAGTGAGGCTCTCGATCCCCTTCACCACAACACACACCCTAGACAGAGTCCTAAATATTCCTTATGTTAAGAGACATACTTGAGGGTGACAAATTTTACTCCCCCACATAATGAAAATTCGTGATTGCAGCTACTAAAGATTAGAATACAATTGGATGCTCAGAACTAGGTGCTCAGAACTGGTTGTCAAAGACTAGAAATAATAAAAAATACAACTTGGCGGGGGTGGAGGGGCTGGAAAGATAGTACAGCAGGTAAGGTACTTGCCTTGCATATGCCTGACCTGGTTTTAATCCCTGGCATCCCATCTGGTCCCCTGAGAATCGACAGATCTGACCCCATCCCCAAATGCAGGTCACATTGGTGCATGTGTGTTGGGGTGGGGGATAAGAAGTGTGAATGCAGCAGGGAGTGAATGCAGCACCTCCAGCCCTGCAGGCCCAGGAGTGTGTGTGGTGAAAGTGGCTTGTACAGGAGCAAGGAGACGGCACTAAGAATGCCAACTTGTAGGGGAAGAAAAAAATTCCAAGAAATTTCTGTCATTTCCAACTATTTTTGAATACCTATCCCCCTCCCCCTGGCAATATAAAAGGACAAACTCCTGTGTTTTTACTCCTGGATGTTATATAATGTGATAATCTCTCAGGAAGAACAAAACAGCACCATTAAAATTCTTTGTAGGGGTTAGTCTTCTGTAGAGGGTACTCATTCAAAGATTATTCAGTTGTTGAGAACAAAAACGAAAGTAAGAAGTTGGATGTTTTACAGACATTGCATTTGCAGTCCAGCCTGCTGGACACAAGCCCTATCTTCTTTCTCTGCCTCTTCCTCTGCCCTGACTACAAATACACAACTTAAGGATGCTATAGAAGATTCATGGGAAGTCGTGCTTGTAAAGAGGAAGGTAACAATTTAGGAAAGACCTGTAAAAATATGATCAGCACGTGTGGTATGTGTAGTATGTATGTGTGTGCGTGTGTGTGTGTGCATATGTGCGCACGTGTGTGTGGTTGTCCATTCACACATGCTGGAAACGGCCTTGACATGTGATTTATATACTTTACCTCTGAGCTACATTCCCAGAACTGCTGGAAAAGGACTATTAAAGATACATTGGTGCTAACTCACTTTTCATGAGATATGATTAGAATTGTGACACCTGAGGAGTTGGTTTGGGGGCCACATATGGTGGTGCTGGAGGCTACTCATGGTTTTGTGTTTGGGAGTTGCTCTGAGAGGTACTTGGGAATCAGGCAGTGGAGGGGATCTAACGCGGACTCCTCTTCATATGCAATTTCAAAGGCAGTTTTGGAGCTGGAGAGAACACAAAGGACTGAGTGCTTTGTGTGCAGGAGACCCACGTTTGGTCCCGCAAGCACTGCAGGAAGCAACACCTGAGCACATGCAAAAAACAAACAAAAATTTTTTTAATTAAAAAAGAAAGATGTTTTAATATTGGAGAAGTCCCATTTAGCCTCTAGCTTTGGGACTTGGGTCCCTTTGTTCCCAGTCAGATGTTGCAGTTGGACAAGCAGAAGCGGATCCTCCTTGTGGCAACCAAGGAGTGATGCTAGCATGTAGCTAGGAAGCTGCTTGCTCATCCTCTACCTCGGCCTCATGGAGCTGGCAGTGCTTCCTAGTTGCACTCTGAACATACTTACTGCATGACATGGATGAATATATAACATGTCTCCCGGCTTCTGTTGGCAATGAAAGCTGAGTTGGACGAGAAGCATAAGTAGACGTGTAACTGTGGCCCCTGTATATGACGTAGTGTTGACCCTGCATATCCCCAAGGATAGGAGTTAATTCCTCCTGTGTTTTGTATTCCCAGCGTGCTGGGACTGTGCCCACTGGAGGTATTTAGTGAGGATTTGCTGGTTCCAGGAGGATGAAAGGAATTGTGGAAAATGCTGCTGTATTTATAGAAAAATATGTTTTTCTGTTCTTTTACAGCTGGCAATGCTGCTCTTATCAAGTTTGAGGAGAAACCTCCCAAACCAGCCTTTCAAAATGGCTCACCAGCATCCTTGTATCTGAAGCCTTCGGCACCCAGAGTACACACCCACTTACTGAAAGCTCCTCTGAAAGGTATGGTCTTCAGGATGGGCTTCTAAAAGAGGAATGATAAAACTCAAATGCTTGGCTCTTCACTGTATCACTGTCTTCCCATTGATCATCGATTTGCTCGAGCGGGCCCAGTAACATCTCCATTCATCTTAGTCCTGAGATTTTAGCAGCCTCTCTTTACTCATCCTTCCCAATGGTGCCGCATCAGACTTTCTTCAGGGTCAGGGTAATGAGACCCATCATTGTTACTGTATTTGGCATATGAATACACCATGGAGAGCTTGCCAGGCTCTCCCCTAAGTGGGCAGAAAACTCTCGGTAGTTCGAGAGGGAGAACTAGGCTATAAGATGTCTTCTTCCGGGAGCTTGGTTTTATAGTCTCTGGATGTTGGCCGTTGATGGGATTACACGGCAGCCAGAGGCAGTTTCTGGGTGTAACCACCTAGCTACTGGAAAATGGGGGATCTGGGCAGAAGAGGCCAAGTCCTGATCCGAGCAGGCATGATCTCAGCCCTGAAATTCTAGTTTTCAAAATTGTTTTTATAGAATTTATAAGCTTTTATACCACAGATCTTAGTTGAGCAGAAACCAGCACTCTCTTTTTACAGCAGATACATGTTGTAGATTATCCTCACTGCTGGAAAATCCTACACACAGAATGTGGCTGTTCTGACTAGTGCTGTGCAGATGATTGCACTGTACAAGTGGCTGTGTTATGTCTAGTAGGAGCAAGCATAGTTTCTTTTCTCTTGTGACTTAGCTTGTGGCTCTGCATCTATTATAAATTTGGGTTGAACTTTTTCAATTTCACTGGCATAAACCTGACCAAATTTTAATGTATTTGATGATCATGAAGTATAGTGTAAGGATTCCCTTTGTTGTATTTTATTTTGTATCAATTTAGAGGACAAAAGTTTAAGTATACTACCTTCATTAGCTTAATATCAGGTGAAATGCATTTTAATTATTGGCAATTCCAGCAGTCACACCTGCACTATCTTTCCAGCAGTGGGCTAGTATAATGAATAACAAATGGGGTAACTCAGTTCCCTTGACATTTTACTTTAGCTGTTCTTGTCTGAATAAACAGTGTGATTTGTCCTGCTAAAATTGATTCTCTTTGTGGTGATGAATTCATACCATTGTATCACTTTTACTAGAATTATTCCTAGAGATGAAGTTGTTTTTATCTCAGTGGCATTTCCCACCTGGAACCTAAAACTTAGATGCTAATAAATTGGGATGGAAGAGCCGAAGAAACCTCAATTTTTAGATGGCTTGTTGTATGTGACATTTAAGATAAAACGTGTGTTACAAATATTTATTTTATATTTTAGGTCCTTCAAGAAAGAGTTTTTTCACAGCCTATAATACAGGTAAGTGACCATGTTAAATATGGATGAAGAAAAATATTTTTTTGTAAAGTTATGGTATCATTCTTAGTATTTCAGCTTATTCATAATGTCTCATTTGTTTTGTTTCGGGGGCATACCTGGCGCTGATCAGGACTTATTCCTGCCTTTGCTCAGGGGTTGCTCCTGATGGGCTCAGGGGACCTTAGGGTGCTGGGACTGGCCTGTGTTGGTGTATTCAAGGCAAGTACCCTCACTGCCATGTTACTCTCTTGCCTGACAGTGACTTTTCATGTTTTGTTAATAAATAGAATTTCAGGTTGTAGCATAAACCTATCACTGTCATCCCGTTGCTCATCGATTTGTTCGAGCAGGCACCAGTAACGTCTCTCATTGAGAGACTTATTGTTACTGTTTTTAGCATAAACCTATACTGGATGAATATAAGGTTCAAACTTGGGTAATAAAATTTACAAACTATCTGAAACAACATTTTACTAATACCAGGTGTATTTTTTAAAATATGATTTTTGTCCTGGGGGCCATACACAGTGTTACTGGCGGGCTACTCCAAGAGTAGTACTAGGGAAACCGTGTACCACCAAGGTTCGAACCTAGGCCTCCTACGTGCAAAGCATGCACTCAGCCCTTTGGAAATGGATAGTTTGGGGCTGAGGAGATTGTACAAGGGTTACAGTGCTTGCCTCGTACAAGCAGGGCAACAGGGGTCACCTTGCAGTTGCTGGTCCGAGTTCTGCCCCCAGTACCATGTACGGTTGCCAGAGCACCAGGAATAAGCCCTGAGCACTGCTGGGTGTGACCCCTCAATCAACAAAGCATGAAAGAAATTCTAGAAAAATTTTAAATTAATTTTTGTTATGTGATTCTGTGTAGGGGATGGGGAGGAACACTCTCCTGGCGGTGCTCAGGAGACCATGTGGTGCCTGGGATCAAACCCAGGACTTCTGCATGCAAAGCATATGCTCCAGCCCATGAGCCATCTTTCTCTTCAATACTCAGTTTTGATTTTTTGAGGGGTAATTGTGGGTCACACCTAGCAGTGCTCAGGGGTGGCTCTCAGCTCTTGATGTACCCTGGGCATCCTCTCAGCAGTGCTCAGGGGGCCCTGTGTTGCTGATTATTGAACTTGGGCTTCCTGCATCATGCAAAGCATGCTCTCAGCCCTTCCAGCTATCTTTTTGGCTTGAATTTAAATTTTGTTTTTGTTTTCTGGCATGCCTGGCAGTGCTCAGCGCTTATTCCTGGTTCTGTGTTCAGGGACTGGAGTGATAGCACAGTGGGTAGGGCATTTGCCTTGCACAAGGCCGACCTGGGTTCGATTCCTTCATCCCTCTTGAAGAGCCCGACAAGCTACCGAGAGTATGCCACCTGCACAGCAGAGCCTAGCAAGCTACCTGTGTCATATTCGATATGCCAAAAAACAGTAACAAGTCTCACAATGGAGACATTGCCCGCTCAAGCAAATCGATGAACAGTAGGATGACAGTGCTACAGATGTGAAATAGGGGGTCCAGTTTCATTCATTTGCACATATATGTGGTGAGCGGACCTTCAGCACATAGCTTGCGGTCAAACATTCACATAAACAGGTTGAGAAAGCCATTTTACAAGAACCGGAGGACTGGGACATTTTTACAAGAGCAGGATGGTTAGCCAACAGGAACAGATAGATCAGCCTTCTGGATATCTATTGTTATCTCCCCTAGTTGCCCCGGGTGCCATTAGTTACTTCTAGTTTTACCGTAAGGCCATGATGCAAGTAGATTGAAGCCTAAGCATACATAAGTGCTGTGGAGTTACAATAAAGTATTCTTCTTATTTTGCTTTTGCTCACCTCTGTGTGTGTGTGTCTCCCCTCTCCCTATCACACCCTCTCCTTGTGAGCCCCATTATCCAGTCCGCGGGATGGGACACGTATATATCCAGTTGCCACCATCATTCACCGAAAAACCCAATTTTTTTCCTTTGTTAAAAATAGCATCTATAAATATGAGGGGTTCCCCCACCCCCGGACTCTTAAATCTGTCCCATGCCTTGCCTTGTGAGTGTCACACAGTCTTGATTACTAAGGTGTTCTATTTTAAAATAGAGGATTATGAATCTTCTAACTTGTTCTTTTTCTTGACTCTTGACTATTCTAGATGATACAAGAATTTTTTTTTTTTAATTTGGCCTCATATGCAGTGCTTAGGGTACCCAGGGGTCATTGCTGGTAATTCTCCACCAACTAGACTGAACAGTTTGGTGCTAGGGCCCAGTGGTGCAGTGCTGTTCAGGCCTGAGGGTACTTAGGGACCATTGAGGTTAGACTTGGCAGTGCTGGTGCAAGGTGTGGCATGAGTGCTAGGGATCAGAGCAAGGGTATTTTGCCTGACAGGCATGAGCCTCTGACCCTGTAGCTGTCTCCCATCATATCAGCTTTGCTGTCAGCTTGCCATGTGGATAAAGAAAGATTCAACTGAGATTTTGATAAAGATTACATTGGATCCATGTATGAATTTGTAGAGCATTCCTTCATTTAAAATATTAAGGCTTTTCATCAGTGAGTGTGACACATCTACCTTTATACCTAGGTATCTTTTTTGTTTCACTCAATAGTATTTTGTATTTTTCAAAATAGGAGCTTTGCATTTCTCTTGGTGACTGTTTCTGTGTGCATTTTCCTGTGCTTTGAAAACTACCCCCAATATAGGTCACAGTCAGGGAGGTTATTAAGAAAATGAATATGCCTGTATGAATGTGAATTAGATATGAAGCTTAGAAAGAGGACCTTAATTCATGTCTCAAATCTCTAATCATATGAACGGGTATACGGAGTATTTCTTCTTTCTTTGTCACATTTTTGGGTCGGCATGATGCAAAGCATGTCATTGACCTTAGATGTATCACTAACACTTGATAGTTATAGGAGAAGAAATGGAAAATAGGAGCCATGTGGTGATTCTTTTCAAAATCTTTAATCATGGGATATGGGAAATGGGACAGATTCAAGAGTGCCTAGCTCCAATTAGTAAAATTACTAATCAGCAAGCTAATAATTGCAGTGGGGAAAAAAATGATGTACCCACATTGCAGTTTTATCTACATTATGTGCTATGTCTGTTGCGGCCAGGACTTTTCAGAGTTCTTCTGTTTGACTTACTAATAGATCAGTCTATCCTGGTATTACATGGGCCTGCTGAGGAAAATCACAGGCTGACGGCTTTGGGAGAAGTGGTATCTGAACTATCAGTGATTTAGAGTACATGGTGCTACCTCTGATCTTAGTTTTCTTTTCTGTGTGATTGAAAGGCCTGATCATCACGTCACATCAATTCTTTCATATTTGGTTGTGTTTATGTCCATCTGTTAAAGAACACAGAAGACAGTGCTGTTCAGGCATAATCCTCTGAGCGTTAACTTTTAAATAATTGTATTTTCTTTGAAATTATTTATTTCATTTTATTTTCTGAATTGAGAAGACATTTAAGAGGATGGGAAAAGGGGCAGGGCAGGAAGTCTCCTGTAGTATGGGAGGGGTGTCTCCAAATAACTCTGAGATTATTTATTTTAGAGCAGCAACCTTGAAAACCAACTTCATAATTCTTTAATTTTATTCATTCATTTGTTTATTTTTGAGGTGGTCCCGGTTATGCTATGGCTACTCCAAGGGAGTCACTCCCTGGGGTTCTAGGGCACACAAGGTGCCATGGATGAAGCTTAGGCTCCCACATTCAAAACATGATTCAACCCATGTTGAAGGTGTCTCTCTGCTCCTAGTTTTAGTAAAATAATCACTTGATTTTAATTCTGGCATTTTACTAAATTCTTGTTTAGTTTTGGAAATCACTTTTAGCCTTTTAAATTTTTTAGGGGGGTAGGCACACACCCAGTGCTATTCAGGGCTTACTCCTCGCTCTGTGCTCAGGAATCACTACTGATGGTACTTGGAGGACACCATTTGCAGCATGGAGGATAAATCACTGTATCACTGTCATCCTGTTGCTCATAGATTTCCTCAATCGGGCACCAGTAATGTCGCCATTACGAGACTTGTTGTTACTGTTTTTGGCATATCGAATATGCCACGAGTATTGCCAGGCTCTGCCGTGCGGGCAGGATAGTCTCAGTAGCTTGCTGGACTCTCCAAGAGGAATGGAGGAATCAAACACAGGTTGGCCGCATGCAAGGCAAACGCTCTACCCACTGTGCTCTCGCTCCAGGAATTTATCACCAGAGATCAAATAAAACACTGGTAGGTTAAGTTTTGCAACCAACTCTAGACTGACATCAACTGTGCACAAGGCAAGTGCCTTCCCCACTGTACTATCTTTCAGGGCCCTATAAAATTTAGTTTGTTTTCACCATAGGGGATAGTCATGGATCATGCTTGGGGGACCACACAGGGCTATGGTTCGAACTTGTGCCTCCTGCAGGCAAGGCATGTGCACCATCAACATTTTGAATTCTAATACAGGACTGCTGTATAAAGAGCCCTGAAAGGGTGGCTCCTCAGCTGCTGGGGTGGAGGCAGTGATACTCCACCCTGGGTTTTTAGAATTCTGCTCAGGAGCCAGGGATGTGACTCAATGGCAAAGTAAGCACCTTGCACACGTTTGAGCTACGTTCAGTCTTTGGTACAACAAGAAAATAAAAAGAAGGCTAGAGTTCTGTTCAAGAAAGTTATTTTTTTGTTTTGCTTTGTATTCCTGGGATCAATCCCAGGGTTTTGTGTTTGTGAGACATATGCTTTGAGCCACATAACCAGCCAAAGTTGAATATTTTACATCCTTAAAACAAATAGAGAAAAAGATCTTAGACAAAACAGAATACCACAGACAATCAAGAACCATTCATCCGGGATGGGGTGGAGTCTGTCTGGTGTAATTTATTTCAAGATGATGATGCTGTCAGATTCTAGCCAGTGTTGATGCTAAATAAAACATGGTTTTCTGCTTATGAGGAAAATGTGACACACACCACATACTGTTATTAATTGGTTCCATCACACACTGAAATTGCTTAGGACACCAAAGCACCAGAGTTGTGTTTATGCAGTATCACTCCCCCACCCCACCCCTGCCCCCAGTCACCACCACTGGCCGTTTTACACAACCCCGCACAGCCCAAGGAAATTGGATGCTTCCTGTACCCCTTTCCCAAAGTTTTGGGAAATTGAGCATTGCAAACCTGCTCTGTTGAAGTATAATGCTCTTTTGTGCTTCCTCTGTTGAAAGGGACTTAAGTATTGATTCAGGACCATCTGAACTTTTCTCCCAAACAAATGCTGATACTATTTTGATAAGAAATTAATTGGATGTTTTAAATCAGGAGGGAGTATGTTTTGCTAATGAGGCTTGTTGGGACAATGGCTGTATTTTGCCAGAAGTGGCTCACCCATGCATCACCTGTCACACAAACATATATTCCAGCTGAATTGGAGCTTTAACCAAAATGGGACCACTAAAGGTGCAATGGATTTAGATCATTGTTCACCATGTGTAGTATAAACCTCCCTACTTTAAAAGAAGATATTGTGGGGCCGTAGCAATAGTACAGTGGGTAGGGCTTTTGCCTTGCACATGGCCAGCCCATGCTCGATCTTTGATATCCCATATGGTCCCTTAACACTGCAAAGTGTGATTCCTGAGTGCAGAGCCAGTAGTAAGTCCTGAGCACTGCAAACATTTTCTTCACGAATCACAAAATCCTGTTGATCGTTGATTTCTTGAGCAGGCTCAGTAACCTCTCCATTCATCCTATCCCTGAGATTTTAGAAGCCTCTCTCTACTCGGCCTTCCCAATGATGCCACATTGGAGGCTCTTTCAGGGTTAGGGGAATGAGATCCAGTTTGTTACTGGCTTTAGCATATGAATACACCATGGGAAGCTTTCAAGGCTGTCTCATGTGGGCAGGAAACTCTCAGTAGCTTGCTGGTTTCTCCCAGAGGGATAATTAGGTTATAAGATATCATGCGGCCTGGAAGTGGCTGCACGCTTCTGAGTAGCTTGCTTTTAAGTCTCTGGATATTGGCCGTTGATGGGATTACACACACCACGGTTCCTCTGCTGGTACTTCATGCGTGAGGCTTGTCCGAACGTGTGGAGAGGGACCTTGAGCATGGCTGTGTCTAGGTTCCGGTGGTCTTCAGCCGCCAGGAGCTCTGCTCAGGGCGGGGAGGGAAGCTGGAGCCCATCCCCTCCGAGGGGCCCCAGGGAAGACAGCCAGGCGTGCGGGCAAGAGACTCTCTTTGACTCTGTAAACGTTTTCTTACAGTCCTAAAATTACTTTCCATTGCTTCTCTCTCTTTGTGCCATTGGTTGAACTTTGCCTATTATGTGGGCCTTTAAAAAAAAAAAAGGCCTTTCTGTTAATAAACTTTTTTGGAAGTTAATGTTTGTTTTTTTCTGGTTTCATGAACTCAGACAAGAACAGAAAATTAGAAACATCTAATTTTTTTTAATTGAATCACTGTGAGATACAGTTACAAAGCTTTTATGTTTGAGTTTCAGTCAATACCCACCCATCCATCCACCAGTGCACATTCTCCACCAATGTCCCCCATATTATATCCCCCCTTTCCAACCCTCCCCTGCCTCTCTGGCAGACAGTTTCTCCCATACTCTCCTCTACTTTTGAGTATTATGGTTTGCAATATAGATACTGAGAGGCTATCACGTTTGGCTCTTTATTTACTTTCAGCACACATCTCCCATCCCTAACAATTCCTCCCACCAGAAAATTAGAAACATTTAGTCAATAATTTTTTTAAAAATATCATGTCTACCTCATATCTCAGAACATTGCTGTTATTTGGGAACATTATTTCACATGCTTCACTCTTGTTTTTCACTACTGGGGATCAAAACCAGGGCCTCTCACACACTGCTTTACTTTTTTTGGGTTTCTTACACCACTCTTGGCAGTGCTCAGTGCTTACTCTTGGCTCTGATTAAGGGATCACCTGGCAGGGCTCAGGGCATTATATGGGGTGCCGGAGATGAAACCTGGGTTGGCCACGTGAAAGACAAGCCCCCCACCTACTCCAACCTCCACTCTCTTTAATTGAGATCCCGCTGATCATACAATTTTAAATAATGGGTTTTTCTTACATGACATCCTGAAATAACTGTTGCTGTACTTCATAAAAATGTATTCATAATTTTTATAGCTTGTCTTAAGGAGCCAACATTTCCTTACATTCCTCCTATTGTCCATGTTGCTCCTATCATGTTGTCTTCTTTTTTTTTTTTTTTTTTTGCTTTTTGGGTCACACCCAGCAATGCACAGGGGTTACTCCTGGCTCATACACTCAGGAATTACTCCTGGCAGTGCTTGGGTGACCATATGGGATGCTGGGAATCGAACCCGGGTTGGCTGCGTGCAAGGCAAACGCCCTACCCGCTGTGCTATCTCTCCAGCCCCGTGTTGTCTTTTTATTTCTTCTTATGTTGTCCTAATACATTGAAGTAGGTGCATAACACCAGAGGCTAACACCGAAATGTGGTTTAACGAACAGAAGTTGGAGCGTACATCTCAATGTGTTAAATAAAATCAGCATTTTGTATTATAAAAATGGAACATTTGGGACCATATCCAGGTTCAATCCCAGCATCTCATATCGTCCCCTGACCCCTGCCAGGAGTAATCCCTGAACGAAGTGCTAGGAGTAAGCCCTGAGTACAGCCAGGTATGGCCAAAAAAAAAAAAAAAAAAGAAGAAGAGGGGACACATTTTTAAGTTTTAGGTTCTCCTCTAGTGTAATTTCATAAACTTCCCTCCTCTACTTCTCCCCTCCCTTTCTCTCCCATCCCTCCACTTCCCTCACTTCTCTTCCTTCTATAGAGTGACCATACAGTAAGGGCTGATCAAGGGAGCAATCAGCCTTTGGAGCCAATTTTAAAAACCTGTGCTCCCCTGAAGCAGCATATTGTAAAAATAGTCATACCTCTCCAATATCTGCCTATTCAGTTATTTTTAGGAAGAACAGATAGAATGTGTTTAGCAGAGAAATCCTGGCACGTTGGATTGTCTGTAAAAGTTGGCTGGTGTTGCTGCCAAGAGATTGTCAAGTCTTTGTTTGATTCACCGCCAGGGGGCAGATTATGTCTCATAAAGAATTGTGACCCAGACAAAAAACTGAGCTATGAGTTTTACATCTAATGCCTGTTACTTTTGTGTGTCCTTTACTATGCAAACAAGATTTGCTTCTGACTCTCTTGCTTGACTGGGACTACTATTTATTCTTGCAATTCCTTACTCAGCTGTTAAATAGATTATTAGCAACATTTACTTTATGGCGCAGCTTAATGTAGTACAGGGCAAAATTTTAATGACTAATGAATTGATGAAATATTGCTATTTCCTCTTTTGGGTAGTCTATTCTAAAAAGCTGCCCCTTTACTAGAATAGAGTTTGCCGTTAGTTAATAATTAGAAAACACCCAATCTCACCATAATTCCATATGGTATGTTATTGTGTCTTTTAAAAATAGCATTTTAACTTTATAAAATTTATGCTGAATACATTTTGTGACTTTTTTTCTGAAAGACTTGATTTTGGGACCTCACTTGGTGGTGCTCAGGGGCTACTGTCCCTGTGCTAAGGAGTCACTCCCAGCAGCGCTTAGGAGGGACCATTTCTGTTGCTGGAGATCAAACTCGAGTCCATTACTCCAGGCCTTACCTCTTGTGCCGTCTCTCTGGCCAAGTGTCTTGGTTTCTGTAAGTTTGGGGCAGGCAGGAGAGATAGTTATAGCATATTAATATGCCAAACCATAAGGAAAGGGTTGATTTAAAAGGAAAAAAAAAAACAGTAACGCAGTGAAAGGCAACACCTAAATGTAGGTTTTGTGACTTTAATTTCTCGGTCCTTTGTGCTTCAGCTGCCTGGTGTAATGTGCGTATTTGATCAATTGTGCGTGAACATGTTGTACGTGTCCCACAACCAGCCCTGTCGCAGCCTTTGAAGCAGCCGCCGAGGGCTGAGCGGAGAGGAAGGAGGCAGCACGCAGAACTTCTCTTCCTGCCTCTGCCCTTCCCCCTCCATGCCGTGCCGAAATGCTCTGTTTCTGAGAGGATTTGTTTCCTGCACATTTTAAGAGTATTTAGTAGCGTTATTTATGGTTAACTGTTTTTATTTATTTCTGTTTCTGAGTCATTTTTTTTTAGAAAATCTTGCAAACAACCATAGATTGTTCAGCAAGATATATATGTTTTGAAATTGGGGGAAAAAACATGGTGTTTAGTCTGATGTAATTTACTCCTGATTTAATAATACTTTCTTTTTTGGTGGGGTGGGTATTTGGGACATATGAGTGGTATTCAGTGTGTAAAAACACAAAAAAGAAAAAGGAAGGGGGTCGGGGATCAATTGTGCGTGAACACCTCACCGCACCGCGCTGGGCACTGGGCACAGGGCAGCGGCGCTGACACTCCCGCCACCCGCGTTCGGTAGTCTCCAGCCGCTTCCCCCAACCCGGGGAGGTTGATGGCAATGATGAGGCAGGCGAAGGAAGGAAGGAACGGAGGCCAGACTGGTTGGTCTCAGTTGCAGTTTATTCCAGTCCCATCTCCATTCTCCTCTGATTCTCCTCCTGCTTCTTCCTCCCCCATCCTACTTCATTCTCTTTCTCCTCTGGGTCTCAATCTCGATCTAGCTTCTCCAGATCTGGCACTGGAGACTGGCTCTGGGACTGGCCCTGGGACTGGCCCTGGAACTCGACAGCACTCGCCCCCAGCCCTCCTCTCACAGCCACCTTAAATCCCCCCCCATCCAGGCTTATGCATAGGTGTGGTTACAATCCATAGGGGGTAAAGTTCTATCCCTTAGGGGATGCTTTCACTAGGACAGAATCTCTTTCAGCAGGACATCCGACCAAGAGCGGAATCCCCTGGGTGTGTTTCCCCTCTTTGTCCAACTAACATATAAGTATTCATATTATAAATCATTTTGTATGGACATAGCAAGAGATGCATTAAGCTTATAGAATTGCTCACCGGATGTCACCTCTATCTCAGACTACAGTGCCCAAGCCAGATTAGTCTTTCCTAGCCCTAGCAGGGTCCTAGTCTCGTTGTTGCTTCTGGATCATGACATAACATGTCCATGACCAAGCTCTTAACATATAATTAAGCATTAGGCACTTTGGCCAGGTCCATCTCGATGCCAGAGTAGCACATAATTCACCGCTTGCCCTGGGTCCGTCCCGTCCCTCGTTGGGACCCTACTTTTGGGGGTGCTAGGAAGTAAGGCCAGCTGAGGTTTAAGTCGAGAAAGCAGATGCCCGGGAGTGAATAATATTTGAAGCCAATTAAATCCCATGTTACCAAAGCATATTAATGTTTTTCTTTGTCCATACAAAACGGATATGTATTCAAAAGACATGAGAGGAGAAAGACAATATTAACTTACAATACAAGTTCACTGTCCTAGCAAGGTCTGACCTTACAGATTAACAGAGTTTGATTAGAGAAAGAGCAGATAAACTGGTAGAAGTGGTTACAGATAAACAAAGGAATGGGAGTGACTGATATACCTAAACTCCTAGTGGCAAGGGGAGCAGGACATACCAATGTAGTCTAGAATTGTTTAGAGATTATTACCAGATAAACCCAAACTCTGTGGCAAGGGAGAAAGGACAAACCAATGATATCCAACAATTCAGGACTTACTCCTGACTCTATCCTCAGGAGTTACTCCTAGTGGTGCTCAAGGGACCAAATATGATACTGGGGATTGAACCCAAATTGGCTACATGGAAGGCAAACTCCCTACCCATGTACTATGTCTCCAGCCCATAGTTGCTTTCTTTAAGTGAGCATTTGCCAAATTTTCTCATTTCCAAATTTTTATCTCTTTTTTTATATTTTAATGATTTTTGTTTTTACAAACCACTCCACTAAAATAAAAATGTAACACATGTCAATACATATCAATACGCCCTCCCTGCATACTTTGTTTCAGAGCATCACTGTGAGAGACCCTCAGGTTTCCTGTTAATGTCATTGGTGGCTGGAGTACATGTTCTGCATGCAGGAGCCCCGAGTTCCATCCCTAGAACTGTGTGTCTTCCTGAGCATCGGGCCAGGAGCAGTCCCCAAGTATTGCAGGGTGTGGCCCCCAAACCACCACAGCAATAAAGAGGTCATTGGTTATGAAATAATCAGGAGGTTTCTCTTGCTTCCCGTCAGGTGTGTTTTTATTCCCTTTGTAAACCAATTAGAGGGTTGAAATAATTTTTTTTTAATTTTAACCTCATCTAAGGCATCAACTTTCACCCACAGGTTTACATAGAAAACATCTGAAAACAGTGCTTAGTGTTATTAATGCAACTGTAAACAATTTCAAATTTGTCCAATGAAACACAAATTACTGTAACATGAACTCAGATTTTTCTGCTTACAAAGTAAACATTAGGCACTTGAAGTAGTTAATTTCCCTTAATGATCTTCCAAGCCCTTGCAGAATCGGTGCCATTATTGGTGGTTATATAAAGCGCCTAAGACCACCCACTTTCTCCTCCCCTTTGCCATCGCTGATGAAAACCATAATGACCCACAAGCATGCAGAGCGTGATGTCACTGGGGAGGCTGCTCGCCTCCCGAGCTGCTCCGAGGAGATTGTATTAGAAGGAAGAGCGTTGTTTTGGCGACATCTGGGAGGGGAAAGGAAGCCAGAAGCCCCGGGAGCGCGCCGGGCTGCTTTCTCCCTGCCTGTGTGTGGTGGAATGATATTTGCAACCCCTAGCTGTGGGCCCGGCCTCCAGGAGGGCTGAGTCTGGGACGACAGCATGTGAGACGCCACGGGAGCTGTTTTCCTCTGTGCCAGCTGCCCACCTGCTCTGAAGACATGTTGTTGTCTCCCAAATTCTCCCTCTCGACCATTCACGTGCGGCTGACGGCCAAGGGGTTGCTTCGAAATCTCCGGCTCCCTTCAGGCTTCAGGAGGAGCGCTGTCATTTTCCACACAGGTTGGTCTGGCTTCCAGCTCTGCCCTGGAGTGGCCGGGCAGGGGGTGGACATCTTGGTGAACTTGCAGATGTTTATCAGAAAATTCCTTAGGAGATTAAGGGAAAAAAAAAAACGCTGAGGGGGGAGGAAGAAGGGGGATAAGAATTGAATTCGCTGGCACATTTAAGCTGTTTCTCTTAGGTCTCAGCAGGGGTTGCGAGCAGATGTGTCTGGGTTTGTTTGCAGAAGGCAGGATGGTTGCCCGGGTGCTTCCCAGCGCTTTCCTCTGGGCACCAACCAGATCTGTGGCCAACTGATGCCCGTCACATCATGTTTTGTACCTCAGACGATCTAGGACAGAGGGCCCCTGTGGATGGCCGGGAGTCTGTCTCTTTCTTAGAGAGGGGGCTGCCTCGTGAGCGTTTCTGTGGTGGTTTATTCTGGAGTTTCTGGCTGGCACGGTGCGAGTTGTGTTTACTAGACTGCGAGGTTTCCTGACTTCTAAATGCCTCTGAAATAAAACACCCTCAAGGCTGTAGTGTGGTCACGCGTGAGCCGCACGTTTTGTTTTGTTTTTTTTCTAGCTTCAGTGAAAATGTTAGTGAGTCCGAGAGGCTGCCTCAGATGTCTGTGCTTGTAGCTGCTGCTTCCTGCTGTGCCGGGCTGCAAACACAGTCCGTGTGTATTTTAGGCACCCACCAACCTGCGTGCTCCCCGTGGCGGGTGCCAGCTGCTGCCTCTTGTTCCGGATGATTATTGCCCTCCTGAGCCAGGAAAGCGATTTTCTCCCTGAAAACTAGGGTGTTGGGAGAGGCGGGCTTGGCTGGTCAGTGCCAACGAGCCTGCGACGGGCAGTGTGCTCTGTCCTGTGCCTGCCGGTCCCCGTGTCTCTTGTTTTGCTCTTGGCTCAGTCCCTGGTGGTTTGTTCCCCAGCCCGGAGCCGGCTGCAGCTTTCCCAGAGGCCTCTCCCCTGGCCGTGGGAGAATTCTTATTTTTTTCCAGCGCCTCCTCCTCCTGCTTCACAGCTCCCCTTGGCCTGCCCTTTGCGCCTGCCCGCCCGCCCCTGCCTGAGGCGAGCTCTTAGGGAAGGGAACTGAGCTTGCTGGAGCCGGTGGGGGTGTGGGGTGGAGGGAGAGAGGGCATGGGGGGGCCGCGTCTCTTCCTCTTTCACCTCAGTTCCCATCTTTTTTTTTTTTTTACCAAACATAAAAAAAAAATTAAAATTAAAAAGGTGGGGAGAGAATGGAGGAAATCCAAGGGTCTCTGTATTTGCCATCACTTGTATGACCTGAAAGAGCGCCAAATAGCTTTGCACTTTAATTTTTAAAAAAGAAATACATTGGGCCAGAGAAAGAGAGAGGTAGTTCAACAGGTAAGGCACTTGCCTTGCATGCAGCCAAGCTGCATTTGCTGTCTGGCCCACACACAGTTTTCTGACCCAACCCCACCCCCAAATAAAGAATGTAGCCCATGCCCCAGGTTCAGAAGGAAACTGGGCAGTGGAGAGGTTGGATAGGGATGGGGACCCCACTTTCTGTGCCCGTCCTCACCACAGCAGGGGGTGTTCATGAATGTGACCTCACACGAGTCTCTCTGGGTCTTCTGCATCCCTGTGCCCCAGAAGCCGTGACGTCAGGACTTTGCTTTTTGGTTTTTGTGTCTTCTGAGTCCACATTGATCCCCACATCCTTTCTCAGCTTTGATTTACCAACACCCCTCGGGTCCTGAAAATTTTAGGTGGGTTTTATCAGGTTCCTGTAAAGCAGGTAGTTTTCCATGAGAAAGTTAAGCTAAGGGGGCTTTTCATACCAGAGTTTGGCTGATGGGGATAATTTAGGTATGCTTTTTTTTTTTTCTGAATTCGTTCAACAATAGTTTGATAGCTACATTTGACTGCAGTCAGACATTGTGGAGGTTGTGTGTACTCAGAGATGTTCTGACCTGTCTTGTTTTGCACCTGAAAATGGGAGGCCCAGAGAAGTGAATTAACTTGCCCCGGGGCACACAGGCAGCAAGTGGCAGAGAAGGACAGACTAAAACCCTAAACTCTGTTATAGACTGACTTATAGATTCCATCTCCTGCCTGTGAAAAGTGCCATGGTTCTGTTAGCCCTGATGAAAAGTTTTGTGGAGGAGAGGCATTTTTAAGGGATGTAAAGAAGGTAATTTCACTTACCCTTGGAAGGAAACTTTTGTGAGCTTATCTACATGGCTCTCTCAGTTTAAGGTCTGAGAAGTCTTCTGGTAAAACGGATGTTGAAGTCATTGCATTCGCTCTCATCTGTCCAGCCTGGGAGAAGAAGTGTGTGTCTGTGTCTTGGGTCTGTATTTTGTTCAAGGATGTTGATATTGGTGGTGTTGGTATTGGTTGCCTTAGTGCCAGTGGTGTTGACCTGGATTCCAAGACACCAGGATTGTAGCCTTGATTCTGCTGGTCTCCAAGTACAGGGCCTTGAACTCTTACCATGCAGGAACTACAAAATAAAAGAGTTTGAAGAGGTGATTCTGAAATTTAAATTTTAAACTCTGATTTTCCTGGATGTGGATTTATAAACACTCTGGATGTGTTACTGGAACTTTAAATTTTAACTTTTACAAATTAATTTTCTCCTGTCTCCCAAATTAAGTGAAATTTCCTGATTATTTTTCTTCATACTCTACTCTGTAATCAAACCTCAGTTTCATTTGTATCACTGTCTTTCACTTATTCTCCCCTTCTTGGTACTTTCAAGACTGGGAGTCAGACTTTATTCTTTGAAATGTCTGTTGGTTTTAGCTGGCTGCTGCTACACTAGCTCAGATTTTATTGGTAGTTTGAGGCATTTAAAATTGCTTGTCTGGGGGCTGGATCAATAGCACAGCGGGTAGGGCGTTTCCCTTGCACACGGCCGACCCGGGTTCAAATCCCAGCATCCCATATGGTCCCCTGAGCACCGCCAGGGGTAATTCCTGAGTGCAAAGCCAGGAGTAACCCCTGTGCATCGCCAGACATGACTCAAAAAGAAAAAAAAAAAGAAACAAAAGTTTAAAATTGCTTGTCTGACCCAAGGATGGTAGATACAAGGGTCAGGGGGGTTGCCCCATAGCTGGAAGCCTCCTTCACGAGCAGAGGGGGAGAAGGCAGATGGAATAGAGAAGGGATCACTAAGAAAATGATGGCTGGGGGAACCAGTTGGGATGGGAGATGCATGCCGAAAGTAGATAATGGACATGATGACCTCTCAGTGTCCATGTTGCAAGCAATAATGCCCAAAAGTAGAGAGTATGGGGAATATTTTCTGCCTTAGAGGCAGGGGGAGGGTGGGAAAGGGGGGGGTATACCAGGGATATTGGTGGTGGTTAATGTGCACTGGTGGAGGGATGGGTGTTTGATCATTGTGAGATTGTAACCCAAACATGAAAGCTTGTAACTATCTTATGGTGATTCAATAAAATTAAAAAAAAAATTGCTTGTCTGGGGGAACACTCATCAATGTTCAGGGCTTACTCCTGGCTCTGTGCTCAGGGATCACTCCTGACTGGTGCATGGAGGAATCACGTGCAGTGCTAGAAATTGAACCTGGTTTGCCAAGATGCAGGACAAGTGATTTAACCCCTGTACCATCTCTATTTCCCTGTGAAATTGCTCTTTTTATAAGTGAAAAATGATCAAATATTTTAAGTTTCTTGTCATCTAAGCTAAACCGTGGCCGTTTGAAGGATGCTATGTTAGATCTTCCACCAGTCCTTGACTCCTTCTAAACCATATTTCAGTAGTGCCAAACTAACCCATTCATTTCATAGCTATTTATTAGGCATGTATCATGTGCCACATACAATGCCGAGTGCTAAAAACCAAGCTAGGCCAAGTCACGCAAAGCCTGTACCTTCATACAGCCCACAGTTCCGCAGAGAAAGGCAGGCTTGAGACATCAGGCACTTGTGGCTGGACCTGAGGCAGACACCCAGATTACACTTAGCTAGGGTTCACTTTATCCACAGAACCCAGATGAAGTTTCATTTACACTGGGACATCAGGATATGCTAACTGAGCCAAGAAGCAAAAAACGAGAGAATAGCACATGAAAAGCTAAAAAGTGAGGAGAGAAATACTCCTTCCAGGAAACTAAAGGATATTTGTAATCTGAGCAAAAACTGCAGCAGGGTACTTGGCAGTAAAGTAAATATGGTGCTTAGAGGGGTCCAGAGAGCACAGGCCCTTTCCTGGAACCTTGCTCAGGCCACTGTGTGCCCTAGGAAACTGGCATTGAGGCACCTACTGACAAAGCACCTGTTGGACTGTGGATGCAGATCTAATTTGGGGTGCCTGTGGCAGGGTGGGGTGGTTTTGAGCCATATACAGCAGTGCTTGGGGCTTACTTCATCTCAGTACTCAGGGATCATTCCACGTAGGGCACAGGAGACTGTATATGGTGTCAGGGATTAAATTTGGGTCATCTTCATGTAAGGATAGGTGCTTTACCTGCTGTACTATTTCTCTCTTCCCTAGTTGTAATTTTATAATGGGCCAGTAGAAAGAAAATCACGCTCTAAATAAAAATTTACCTTGCTACAATGACTAGAATTCTCTTCTCTCTCTCTCTCTCTCTCCCTCCCTCCCTCCCTCCCTCACTCTCCCTCTCTCTCTCCCTCTCTCTCTCTCCCCTCTCCTTCTCCCTCTCCCTCTCCCTCTCCCTCTCCCTCCCCCTCCCTCCCAACACTGCTCAGGGACTACTCTTTACTCTGTTCTCAGGGTTTTCTCCTGGCAGCGCTCAGGGGATCATGCAGTGCTGGGGATTAAACCCAAGCCTCCCAAATGTAAAGCATCTACTCAGCCTATTGACCTATTTTCCGAGGCCTAGAATTCATTTTTTTTAAATGAAATTGGAGATGCCTATATTATCCTGGAAAGTGCTGTTTCGAACCTCAAAGAGTTCATGTTCTCTTGGATTCAGGTGAAGGCAATTCACAACAGTAAGGAATAGATTTTTCTTCTCAGCTACTGACATTAAGAGTGATTACTATAGCAGAAAGGAAGATAGGTGCATGTATATATTGAGAAAGTACTTTTATAGGTATTATTAGTTTGGGGGGCACACCCAATGATGCTTTGGCATATTCTTGGCCGTGCTCAGGGATCACTCTGGCATATCTCAGCCAGGACCATCTGCAAGTGCTGGAGATCAAATCTAGGTCAGCTGCAAGCAAGGTAAGCAGCTTACCTGCTTTACTCTCTCCAGTCCCTAGCAAAAGTAGCATTACTAGAACAAATGATTTTCATTTATTTCCTGTACCCCTAAAAAAGAAACATTTTGGTCTGGGAAAGTAACTTAAAGGATCAGCCACAAGACTGGCATCGCAAGGACCCGAGTTTGGTCCTCAGCACGTGTTCCCCGGAGCATTGCCCAGCGTGGCCCACACGCCAGCCAGATCCCCGACGCCCACCACGAGCACCACGTGAAATGGCTCCTATTTAAAAAAGAAAAAGAAAAAAACTAAGGAACGAGAACTATTTTGACTAGATATTTAATAGGAGCCAGACAGGATGCAAATTCATTTTATTTCACTTAAAGGACAGTCGTCCAATTTTGCTCTTGCCATTGGTATTCACTTCTAAGTTTGTCCAGCCAGAGTGCTGCTCGCAGCAAGTGACAGCTTACCTAAGAAGCAGCCTATTTGTCTCGCCTAAGAGGCTGACTTCGTTGTTCAGTGGCTCACTGGTGCCAGGATCAACATCTTTCTTTTCTCATGAGCCCTCCTTCCTCAGGACTGTGGCCTCATGATCTCACAATGGCTGCTCCAGGCAAAACAAAATAAAACAGGGACAAGGTAGTGACAAATCACTGAAGTTTACATCTCATTGGCCAAACCTCAGTCACATGGCTCTCTCTTTCTGCAAGAAAGTCTGGGAAATTGAGTGTTTGCTTTCTCCACTCTCTGTGGTACATGCAGGTATCAAGGGCTACAGGTTTATTACAATATCTGCCACAGAGAAGGCAAATAGTTGCTTCTCAAAGGTTGATAGTGGTCACTGATAAGTAAGGGGAATGTATCATAATGGGCTGAACCTTGCAACAGACCTTGGTGTTTTTCGGTTATGTTATGGATAGGTTTTTGTTTCTTTGGTAACAGTTATTATATAATCACTTCAAACAATCAGTTTCTGATTTTGTTTAGGTTGATAATTGATTTTGATCTCTACAATTAGTTTTCAGTTATAAAATGATATTGATAAAGGATGCCATCAAATTCAAATGTGTTATGTATTTAAAATCTGTTAACTAAAGATTAATATCTCATTAGTGCATTTATGGTAGGATTTTATTTTTGCATCATTAAGGTGACTTTGAATAAACCTTGGGTTCTCTTGCAGTTCTGTCTGGGAAGGAAATTTAGAAAAATATTTATTCAAAGTTACAGATATTAGAACTTGTATGTAAAAAGCTTATCAGTCATTTTATATCTAATCATTTTAGACCACGAAAAGCATCAAAAAAACCAAATTCAGGGTGTTTTTTTGGTTTTTGTTTTTGGCTTTTGGGTCACACCCAGAGATGCACAGGGGTTACTCCTGGCTCATGCACTCAGGAATTAACTCTTGGAGGTGCTCAGGGGACCATATGGGATGCTCGGAATCGAACCTGGGTTGGCCAAGTGCCAGGCAAATGCCCTACCCGCTGTGTTATCACTCCAGCCCCCCAAAAGACCAAATTCAAATAGAAGAGAGACAGAGCTTTCTGAAAACTACCACTTCATCTTACAAATTCTATTTGGCTTCCTTGAAAGCAGCCTTGAAGAGGTTGCTGGCCTCTTGCCACATTGATAATCGTGAGAACTGGGCTGTGGATGGTGTTAAGCTAAGAACAGCTTGTCACGGATTGATCTTGGAGCTCCTTAGCCCTGTTGGCTTATAGCTATAGCTTTGCTGTGACATGACAATGAGCCTTGAAGAAGGCAGTGTAGTGTCAATTTCTCAGTGCATTTTCATAAATTAACATATGTGTGTATGTATATATGGGCTATACTAAGTAGTACTCAGGTGCTGCCAGAATAGCAATTAGTGTGTTGGGGTTTAAAAATATTATTTAAAGATTTTTTTTATTTTGGGAGGGCTTTCCCAAGCTGTGCTGAGGAAGCTCAGGGGCCCCTGGTGGCGATTCAGGATGGAGATTCAGTGAAAGGGCCTGAGGATGTACCGCTGACCCTGCGAGTGCTCAGAGCCTCCAGGCCCATCCTTGGCCCTACTCGGGGACCACATGCTGGTGCTGCAGATCAAACCGGGGTTGGTTACATGCAAGGCATGTGCCTTCATCCCTGTGCGCTCTTTCCGAATCTTCAGTTTTTAAAGTTGCTTTAGTTCACCAACTAACTGTCACAGGTTTTGTGTCAGTATTATTTGGTATAAGCATGAAAGCAGGGTGCAACTATAATGTGAAGCTCTTTAAAAGTTTCGTGCTGATATTACTTAAACACCAGTTATTGGTAAACTGTTTTTGGTGCAAGAATATTCATGAGTAGATGTTAAAATTGAGTGGCCCAACTAGCACACATTATCCATTTGGGCTAGTTTAACAAACACTTTTCCAGGTTTGAAAATAAGTTAACACATGTGCTCATTATAGTCTAAGTTTTGCGCTTGAGAAAATTTACCTCAGTGTTACAAAGTGTAAACTTAACAAAATTTAATCTTCTCTGTCCAGAGGCGTTGCTCCGCTGTCACTGGTTTGTGATTTGATGCGCTGGCCTTGGCGCCACTCTTATAAGATGTGTTCACTATGCCTATCTGCCACAGTGCGTCACCCTCAGATCCGACTTACGCACTTGAAATCCCCTGTTTTTGGAAGCTTTCTGATGAGTGTCTTATGTGGCATAAGGTCTGTCATCTTAACTACTCACATACATAGGAGTTTCAAGGATAGACACTTAGTATTTCCAGCAGCATCACCTGGGGATCACTGCTCAGCCTCCTCTCGCTGTAGAAATGGTGCAAGTGATGTTTAAAGGGTTTGTTTACTCTCATCAACCATAAGCCTGCACTGAGAACTCTAGGCTAGAGGCTCCCAGTAGGACAAAGGGGCATCCACATGCTTTTGATGAGGGCAATGCCTTTTCAGCCTTATGAATGAACAGAATTATACCATGAGATGATTACACAGGAAAGGTTAGAATTTGATTTGGACTGCAAACAACAAGGCATGACAGTCTTGCCATGAAATGCTTGACTATCTAGCCTGCACAGATGCATGAGCATCTTTGGAACTGGACCCCTGCACCCCCTGAGCACTGGGAGTACTGCCCCCCCAGAGTGGGGAGGGGGAGATGATGCTGAAAACGTCATCTTCATCTCACAAGTTCCACATAGCTAGAGTCCAGCGTACTAAATTGTGTCTGATGGTAAAACTCTCTGACTCAGAAATACAGAGCAAACCCAAAGTTTCAGTTAGGAGGAGCTGGATTCAGGATGGGAAATACAGTAGTGTCTTTCACCAAGAGAATCTGGAAGAACATGACAGGCGGGTCACAGTAAATGCTGAGCTGGAACAACTGCAGCATTCAAATGGTAGGGGTTGGGAAATGTGGCTGCAAGGGCCAGAGCACATGCTTGTAAGGGAGCCCCGAGTTTGGCTCACAGCACCACATGTTCTCCCAAGCACCACCAAGTGTGGCCCAAAAAATAGTCAGTATTGTATATTAATAGTAGAGAATCACCCTTAGTAGAGAATATGTAATATGTATTACTTTTTTTTTTAAGTCCTAGGGTGTGTTTTGCAGCTAAAAGTGACATTTTAGTAAGATGGATGTTTTCTTAGGCAAAAGGCGGGTATGGTTTTGACTATGTCTACTATTAAGCATCATTATCCTATATTGCCTTGGGTGACACTTTGTGTTATTATAGCACACAAGGGTCACTCTGTGAACACTCTATGAGTTATTTACTCATAATTTACTCAATTTATTTAGCTCTGGGAATTTATGGCTAATAGCTCTTTTGTGTGAGACACTTGCCTTTTCTTTATTTTCTTATTTCTTTGTTTTCTGTTTCCTTATTGTTCCCCATGAGCTGAGGTTTAGAAAACTCTTGCTTTCTCTTTGGGGGTGGGGGGCGGGACAGTTAAGACCACCTTGCAGAGCTTGAGGTCTAGTCTTGGCTGTGCTTAGGGGCCATAGAGGAACGGGTCAACCATATGCAAAGCAAGCACCCTACCTATTGTACTATCTCTCTTGCCCCATGAGTGATTTTAAAGAAAAATAGTTTAGGTCCCATGCTTAAAACAGTGTTAGAGTTTATGACATATGGTTACTTAACTATGAAATGCCCAAGACCCTCTACCAATGTCCTTCTAATTCTTCGAGTCCACCTCCTCATTCCCTCCAGCACCATCCCTCATTCTCAGCTCTGTAACTCAGGATCAAGGGCTTATGACCATTTGATACTAACTGTTGCCTGGTTTTATTCTCTCTTTGCCACAAATGGATGAGATTATCTGATCTTTTTTCCTTCCTCTGATTAAGTTCACTTAGCATGATAGTGGTTTGAGTGATTTTAAAAGTTTAAAGATTGTAAAGAAAAAAAAAGTTTAAAGATTGTGCTTTGTGAGGTTGAAATATTCCTGCTAAGGAAATATCATGCCTTCCTGGAAATAGAAAAAGGAAAATAGGTATGTGTATGTGTGTATATATATCTATATCAGTCACAGGAGAAGGGGTCAGGTATGTTTTTGCCATATGGGTATATATCTCCAAAGTAAAGATTGCTATGAACTCCTTGAGAGTTAAAAAATAAAGGAAAACTAAGAAGCTTTATATAAATTTTAACTAATAGTTGATGGTGTCAATATTACGTCTAGAAATACCTTGGTAAGATTATACTGATCCCGACATTTTTGATGTTCAGTTGACAGGACAGAATACATGTGTTACTCTGCTTGGTTGTTAAGGTTGGCATTCAAGAATGTGACAGTCCTGGGTTCGATTACCAGCATCCCATATGGTCTCCTGAGCACCGCCAGGAGTAATTCCTGAGTGCAGACCCAGGAGGAGTAACCCCTGTGCATTGCCAGGTGTGACCCAAGGAAAAAAAAAAAGAACGTGACAGGAAAAGGGCTTTTTTCTTCTCACAGTTACTTTTACTTTGCTAGTAATTCGATTTATATTAAAAAGCCTGCAAGGTTCAGATTTAGCTTAGCTACTTTGCTGATGATTAGATTTAAATTAGAAAGCAGTCTAAGGGGCCTTTGGGGGGAGGGGAGAGGCAGGCATATGGTGGTAGGGACAGAACCCAGGATTTCACACACTCAAGGCACCTGTGTTACCTCCCCAGCACCATGGAGCAGTTTTCTTTTTTTTTTTTTTTTTTTTTTTTTTTTGCTTTTTGGGTCACACCTGGCGATGCACAAGGGTCACTCCTGGCTCTGCACTCAGGAATTACCCCTGGCGGTGCTCAGGGGACCATATGGGATGCTGGGAATCGAACCCGGGTCGGCCGCGTGCAAGGCAAACGCCCTACCCGCTGTGCTATCACTCCAGCCCCCCATGGAGCAGTTTTCTAAGTGCTGCTCTATCCTACTTATTCTTACTGTTTCTATTGCTGGCATCTTCTGTGAAAGTTGTACATCAATGTTCTGTTTTATGTTAAAAACTGACTCTTTAAAGTAGTACCAGTTCTAGTAAAGATATTTGTAAAACCAGCTAGAATCCCAAACCAAACAATGGTTGTAGAGGGGAAGGGGTCAGGTACGTTTTGCCACACGGGTCAGTAACTCATCACTTCCAGCAGACAGATGCGCCCCTGCCAGGAGTAAAGAGTGGAGTCTTAGAGAATGTCTTGGCAACACTTTCCTCAGTGTGCCGACCCTCCTCTGACCTCATTCTCTTGTTCTAACTGCCTCCTCTTAGGTGGTGTTTTCTAGCAGGGAATGTGTGGTTCATCCTGGATCTCCTTGATCCAGCTGGTCACTAAGTCATTTTTTTCTGCCTTGCAAGTAGAGTCGTTTCCAGGCTTGCTCCTCACTGCCATTGCAGCTGCCTGCTGACCTCTGCCTGCTAACCCTTTAGATCATCCACGGTGCCTCCAGGTCCCCTGTCAGATTCCCAGGAGATGAAGCTTTGCATGGTACCCAGCTCCTTTCCATGTATGTTTCCAGCCACGACATCATCTGGGAACTGTAGGAGTCCTAGCCCCACTGTCAGTAAAGGAGGTACCCAGGGGCACCAGAAAACTTTGGCGTGTTGGCATGTGCCAGCCATTCTTGCTCATCTGTCTGCCAGACGTGCAAATGTCTGTCTAGACTCTGTCAACAAAACTCTTTCTTGCTTGCCCCGGATCTGGGATTTTCTCCACCCATGTCCCCACCACATTGACTCCATATTTCTGATAATTCACTAGCAAATGGCATTACATAGTTATTGGCATATTCCTTTCTCTGCTGCATAAAGATTCCTTACAGGGGTCTGGACAGGTCACTTAGCAATCACAGGCACATGCAGAGAGACCCAGTTTCAACCCTGAGTATCACCAACTCGTGCTTCACTGGTGGTCCCTGGCACTGTCCAGCCCAGGAAGCTGTTTCCTCCTCTCCTAGCATCGAACCGTTCTACCTGTTGGCTGAAAGTGGCCTGCAGCCTCCCTGGTCACTCTTTAGGAGGCACCAAAAATAATATCAAAGCCATAGAGTTAACACTGTTGTAACCATGTTACTTAAACTACAATGTAAAGGGGAAAAATTAGATTGGGGGGTGCTGGAGAAGTAGTATAGAAGGTCAGGCACATGGCCAAACCATGTTTGATTCCTGGCATTCTGTGGCCAGGAGTAATCCCTCAGCACAGAGCCAGAGTAATCCCAGAGACCAGCCAGATGTGGTTCAAAATGAAAAAAGAAAAAAAAAAGAGTCTCTTGACAATAAAAAAAATATAGATTTTAAGTTGAATGAGTAACTAAATTCCTAAAGAATGCATCCAAAAGAAGAAATATGCTGGATGAATAGTCTGCATTTGAGTGATCAGTAGTTAGATGATACCTCTTATTTTTGGGGTGTTTACCTTGCACATAGCTGACCCTGGGTTCATTCCCCAACCCCCCTTATGACCCCTCTTCTAAGCCTGCCAGGTGAGGTCCCTGAGTGCGGAACCAGGAATAATCCCTAAATACAGCCAGTGTGATACACTCCAAAAATACACACAAAAGTGGACATTAGATAATACTTCTTACCAGAAAATACTTTCCAATAAATTGCATTTCACTGATTTCTAGTATTTGCTGTTGCTCTTCTTTTAATGAGCAAGGTCACAACTAGGGGAAATGGTGCTTGGGGCTCACAACTAGCAATGTTGGATACTCGTGTGGTTCAGGGTTCAAACCCTGGGCCTTCCATGCAACCCATGAGCTTCAGCCTCTGAATGCTCTCCTTGGCCCTATTGGTATGTTTTCACAGGATGCCAAGGAAAGAACTTGTGCAAAGATTGGTGCAGATTAAGTCAGAAAGAAGAGGATTGGTTGTCTGGGAGAGACTTGGAGAGTCCTTCCCACTCTCTCAGTATATTGCCTACACTTTATTAGCCACAACCCCTGTTTGCAGTTCAGTGCAACTCTGTGTCTTATAGGAAGCCCTTCATAGGATAAGTGCATCAGTGAACTAGGAAGAGGTCGCTACCAGAAAAGCATCAAGGTCCTCAGTGTCTTCATGCATCTCCCTGTACCTGCCTTCTCCTCCCAAACTTCTGCCCCACCCAGTATCCAGCTGCCCAGAGCAGAGCCACTCAAAAGATCTTTGACCCGTTCGATGGATGAGAAAAGCGGTCACTGAGTATAGAACTAGAGAGTATCAATCACTAAATTCTGTATTTTGCTTTGTGTTTCATGGAAGTCATGGAAAATTTTCCTAGTAGGAGCAATTTCTAATTTGATTTTAATATTTAGAAAGATTTAGTAAGTGGCTTATTTGGCCTAAGGATAAATGGGTCCTCAGTTAATATTTGATGATGGCTAATTACTGTCTTAAAACTGTCTATCAAATTGCTCTTAGCCTTTTGTTTTGATTGTGGTTTGTTGGTTTTAGTTTTAGGGGCTACATCCAACCATGCTCAAGGCTTACTCCTGCCTCTGAGTTCAGTGATCACTCCTGGTGGTGCTCAGGAAACCATATGTGGTGCCAGGAATTAAACCTGGGTCGGCTGGGTACAAGGCACGTGCCCTACCCTCTGTACTATCTCGCCAGTCCCTGTTTTCAGACTTTGGATGATGGGAGTCTGTGTGTCTGAGTTACTTAAGCCTGAAAAGTAATTCAGTTCCTTTGCACCCAACTGTTTAGCATGATGATGAATAACTTCATTAGATTAGTTTTCAATTTTATTAAATGCAGACTTCTGGATAGAGAAAAAAATAGCAACCAGTGCTCTTCCAACTGTTTTTTAAAGTGAAGAAATCTCTTCAATCTGGGACTTTTGTTGTTCTAGCAGAGGTTTCAGTTTCATTAGAATGAATGAAGTGAAGTCAGATTAAACATGATAATAAAAATGATCATGTTGAGCCACATTAATCTATGTAGAAATTAATATTTGATTGCCAGCTTTCTGATTAAGGGCTGGAAAGATAGCTCTGTGGGCGAGCGTGCATTTTTTTTTTCTTTTTGGGTCACACCCGGCGATGCACAGGGGTTACTCCTGGCTTTGCACTCAGGAATTACTCCTGGCAATGCTCAGGGGACCCATATGGGATGCTGGGAATTGAACCCAGGTCAGCCACATGCAAGGCAAACACCCTACCGCTGTACTATCACTCCAGCCCGTAAAGTTCATCGTTTGATGGGTGAGTGTCAATCCTCAGCCCTGCATAGTCTGTGCACCTCTACGAGCTGCCCCCAGAGACTGAGCAGAGAGTAGCCCCTGAACCACACCAAGTGGGGCGCCTGCAAAAAGCAAAACAAGTGACCAAAAAAGATTTCTGATAAAGTTAATTATTTGAAATTGGAAAAAGGCCTATTGGTAAATAAATAAAATGTTTATTTGTAATCAGTTGCATTATCAAAATACAGTCCAGATTAATAAATAGAATGATAATTTACTGATTCACTTTATGCTCGTTTTCTAAAAATAATGAATCCTGTAGGACCTAAAGGGGTCTGGTGTATTTTTTGCTATTATGAAGTAGAATTAGGAAGTGTTTAAGGTATGAGGGCTTTGAACTTCTCGGGAGGCTTCTGCTTCATCTTTGGCCGTCATAAGGAGCACAGGGATACTTCTCAAACTGGGACACCAGCCGTCCCTCGAGTCCCATCTGGCCTTCGGGAGCACAGTATGTAGAGCAGGAGATTGAGGTCACAACTTTGGCTTTTTGCAGCTCCAGATAGAGGGTGGTGTCTTTGTTTGCTTGCTCTTATGTTAAAACGTGAAGGTGTACATGCTTAAGAACACACTATGATCTCCATGTTTCCTTCCCGCCTTAAATGAAAATCTCTGAATATTCACTGTCAACAACACTTGGGGTGTTTAGGTTCTTGTCCAGAATCCCCAAGAAACTAATATGGATTATCACTGTTTTCACGATGACTGATTTTTGAAAAGTATAAGTGCTTAGAATTAATTTTAGCCACCTTTGAGAAAAGACTTTTAATATTTTTTAAATAGGCAATACATTTGCTCCCTTGGTTGAAAAGTATCAAAGATACAGTAGACTTCTTTTTATCTATTTGGTTCCTACTCCCTCCTCTGAGAAGATAAGCACACTTAGTACTTTTATGTGTATTCTGAGTTTTATTTTCCATTTATAAGCACAAAGGAAAACATGCCCTTTAATTTCCATCACTTTAATACAACTGGGCATATTTACCTGTAATACCCTCTGTCATACTTTATTATTTATTACACTGTACAAATATACTGTAAATTTATTTAACAAGTCTGCTAGTTATGGACAGTTGGACTTTTTAGATTGAATTAAAATTTTACTCTTATCTTTTGAGTATCCCAAGCAGTGCCCAGGAGGCCCTGGGGCTCCATGGGCAATTCTCAGCTAACTTGGCCAGCAGTTCGATATCAATGCCTGAGCAGGCAATGTTGCTCAGGTCCTGACTTTTTAGGGGTACTCAGGCCACTCCTGTGGGGTTGAGGGTCTCCCCAGCCATACCCAAGCAATGCTTGAGAGGCCATGTGGTGCCAGGAAAAGAACCCGGCTGGGCCATGTGCTGAACACCCTAGCCCTGGGCTGGTTGATGTTTAATCTCTCTACTCCGAGTTTTTGGTTTTTTGGTTGTTTTTGTTTGTTTGGTTGGTTGGGTTTTTTTTTTTTTTGCTTGTTTTTTGGGGGAGGGGATGCCACACCCAGCAATGCACATGGGTTGCTCCTGGCACTACACTCAGGAATTACTCCTGGTGGTGCTTGGGAAGCCATATGAGATGCTGGCCCTGCCTGCTGTACTATAGCTCCAGCCCCTCTTTGTTTGTTTTTAATTTTGTTTTGGGGGGCACACCCAGCAGTGCTCAGGGCTTACTCTTGGATCTTTGCTCAGGGGTCACTCCTGGTGGGGCTCAGGGATATGGGGCACTGATAGAAACCCAGGTCAGCTATGTACAGGGCAAATGAACTATTTTACACTCTTACTGGCCCCATTATTTGTTTTTGTTTTTTTTTACAAACAGGTTTATAATGAAAACCCTTCTACATATGTCATTTCACGCATATGTAGGATTCATGATAGAAGAAATTGGCTTTTCCAGCATGAGATTCTTGGTGGGTAGCATTAGAAACTATATTATAATGTAGACCAGTGTTTCTCAAATGGGGCTATATGGTACCTTGTGAGCTCCCAAGATATTCCAAGAAGGGCACAGGTGAAAATTGCATAAATGAGGGGGAGGAGTACAGAACAGTAATAGGGGAACCAATCAAGGGAGTGGAGGTGGGGGGGCACACAGGAAGGAAACAAGAGTTAGAAGTTTGAAAAAAGCTAATATAGACAATTCCCATTCCTCCCTGAGCTGAGCTGTCTGTGCGCACAGGGCATCATGTTTGGATCTTCATGGCCAGGTTTGTCGGAGCGAGTGCTGATTCGTGACAGTCCCTCACATTGAAATTTTGCTACTTTGGCCTTCAAGTTGGCCCACGGGAAAGGAGAGTTGGCATGTGGACAGCTGGGTCTTACTGAAGCAGTAGCATTTCCTTATGAGCTTCTCCACTTAGCCAGAATTAGCAATTGTCACTTGGCTGCCTCTGGAGCAGAGACTGAGAGCTGACCCCCATGTAGAGGGAGAGCCACAGAGAGTCAGCAGAGAACAGGACCAGGCACCGCCGGGGTGTCACTCGGCAGAATCCACTTTAGATTTCTCCTCTCACAGCTGGAATGAGCCAGGGTGCTAGAACCTTCCTATACATTTGTGGGGTCGATCTCTGCTTCTGCTTGTTGGCTTAAGAGAGGTAGATTTCCGGGGGGTAGGGGGCTGCTGAGTAATTTGTTCCCTCTGACAATGGGAACAATAGGCCACATACATAAGTTGGGGACCTCTGCTATATTCCCAAGTGTTGGGGTCTGGAGAATTGTCCATGATATATATACATGTGTGTGTGTGTGTGTGTTTGCCCCAACATATATTCGGATAGTACATATATTGGGATAGAATTCCAAACTATGTGGGTAGAATTCTTACAAGCAAAAATATCATTTTCCTACTGAAAATGGAAGGAATCAAAATCGAAGGAATGTGCATCTACTACCCTTACATGTTACTGAGCCTTCACAAAAGTCAGTAACAAAGTAAGGAACATCTGCAAGAAAAGAAGCTTGTCTCTGGTATTGGAGCCATTTTTGGAATATGAAAAAACTTTAATAAAAGGTTTTGTATTAAAATAAAAATCAGGGCTGTAGCGATAGCATAGCAGGTAGAGCTGCTTGCACGCGGCCATCCTGGGTTTGATTCCCAGCATCCCATATGGTCCCCTGAGCACTTCCAGGGGTAATTCCTGAGTGCAGAGCCAGGAGTAACACCTGTGCATTGCTGGGTATGACCCAAAAAGCAAAAAAAAATAAAATAAAAATCAGTCATGAGATAGTACAGGGAGTTAAGGTGCTTGGCTTGCACACAGCTGACCGGGTTTCAATCCCCAGCAACCCCGTTTGATCTCCTGAGTCCATCTAGGAGTGAACCTTGAGCACAGTGGGGTGTGGCTCAAAACTTCCCCACTAATAAAATAAAAACCAAAATAAAAACCAAAATATATTGGTTTTTAGAAACCTAATAAGTTAGTATACCCAAATCTTACTATGTAAACACTAAAAAGAAAAAGGGATATCATAGCAGAATGGATAAGGTGTTTGCCTTGCACGCGGCCGACCCAGGTTCGATTCCTCCACCCTTCTCGGAGAGCCCGGCAAGCTGCCGAGAGTATCTTGCCTACTTGGCAGAGCCTGGCAAGCTACCCTTGATGTATTCGATATGCCAAAAACAGTAACAAGTCTCACAATGGAGACATTACTGTTGCCCACTCGAGCAAATTGATGAGCAACGGGATGACAGTGACATAATGCCATGTAACTATGTTATTTTAAAATATACTTTACATTCACGGAGAGTTGTTAGGATTAAAGCCTATTAACATTAAATATATTGCATAGGAATAATATTACTACCTATACAATGTTGAAGAAAATAAAGCTAATCCCTATATTTTAAATGTTAAATGGGATTAGCCATTCAATAAGAAAATCAACTAACTATAAATAAAGGAAGATTATATCCTGTAGATATACAGCCAAGGATTCTGACTAAGTCGTTTTCCTAGCAAATGCACTCAGTAAAGTTGTAAGTTAAAAAAAAAAAAAAGCTTGCCATTACAAAACAAAACAAAACATTGCAAAGAGTTCTGAAGATGGCTCTTGCATAATCAGTATGAGAGATAATTTAAAGGAAACATTACAGATTTTAGTCCTGTAAATTGTATTTTGAAGCTCAGTGTGAGTGACAATTTAAGAAGTTAATTTACATCTAATTCAGTATATTTTCACATGAAACAATTTTCTAGAACCTGACCAGTTAATACTAAAACTCACCTGAAAGACTAAGCTGGAATTTTAAACAATGTTTTCTTCAAAATGTTAACATAGGGGCTGGAGCAATAGCACAGCGGGTAGGGCATTTGCCTTGCACTTGGCCGAACAGGGTTCAATTCCCAGGATCCCATATGGTCCCCTGAACACCTCCAGGGGTAATTCCTGAATGCAGAGCCAGGAGTAACCCCTGTGCATCCCCAGGTGTGACCCAAAAAAGAAAAAAAAAGTTTACGTAAAAAGATTCACAGTTATAAAATAGTTCACTGTATCACTGTCATCCCATTGCTCATCAATTTACTTGAGTGGGCACCAGTAATGTCTCCATTGTGAGACTTGTTACTGTTTTTGACATATGGAATACACCACGGGTAGTTGCCAGGCTCTGCTGTGTGGGTGAGATCTGGGTAGCTTGCTGGGCTCTCAGAGAGGGACAGAGGAATCAGACCTGGGTCGGCCACATTCAAGGCAAATGCCCTACCCGCTGTGCTATAGCTCCAGCCAGTTTATAGTTATATATTATAAAAGATTACCAAATCTCAGATTTTATAAATCACACACTTTTAACATTCTGATAGTATGTTGAATGATAAAGTTGATTAATATAGACAGTCTAGATGATTAAATGTTATAGATTCAAGAAATGATAAAACAATGTACCAATAAGTATTTTAGTAAGTATTGGTAGAACTTTGAGCAATGATATTAACTAGTAGAATGAACTTCTTTCTATCTGTACATGTTACAGTAAATTGTCAATGGTCAAAGAATTTAAAGATTTTTTTTTCTGTTACAAAATTATAAAATTCTTAAGAGTAGTTTGTGATGATTATTATACACTTTTTAAAAAGTTATATTATCTAGTACTCCTCCATCTTCCAGAAAGAACACAGAGACTTGGCATCTGAAGCCTAGGTTTTAGAAAAGCCTTCTACCCCCTGATAAGATCCTTGGCATTCTTGAACCTCAGTTTCCCTATCAAAGACTACTAGGAAATAGGAAATGGAAAGGAGAGGAAATGTGAGGGTTTCTGTGAAGAGTAGTTATTAAAAAAAATTTAAGAAATGACAAATACTGATCTTAGAAATTTTGACAAATTATAAATTTTTAGATTATTGTTTTCATTGATATAGGAACTATAAAGCTGCTCTTCCATTAAAACTTTAGTGTTATGACCATTGGTTCCTTTTTCCATCCAGTTCCCACTCCGTGGAAGTGATAATTACTCATAACTAACTGGTAATGATTAATAAAGAATAATGGATGTGTCTCCCATCTCTTTTAAAGTGTTTTTAAAACAAAGTTGTTTTTTTTTAGAATGGAAAATCATCAAGTATAGTAAAAAAAAATGTTCAATCATATAAAGTGCCATGGAAAATGAGCCCCTTTCTGTTTTTAACTCAGAGTATATTTAGTGTATTTTGCCAGTGGGTTTTGGAACATATATACTGAGGTTTCTTTGTTTGTTTTCCTTCAAGAAATCACTATCGTTTTCCTCCCAAGAAAATAATTACTGTTTATAAAGTTGTCTTCTGTTTGTTACCACAGAATGCAGACCCCATAGGGAATGATTATGAAAATAAGAAAACATTTATTTTTATAGTTCTTGTCTTTTCAGATTTAGATTGTTTTGATTATTTGGCCTACTTATTTTAAGAAGCTAAGCAGCTTGTTTCCTGTTTTTCCAATTCTGTTTGATATTTAAAATGATACATTTGGAAAGGTTTCAAAATGGAACCTTTTTTAATTTAAAGTAAGAGTAATTCTTGGGATAGAAAGTGACTCAAAAGGGTCAGAGAACATGCTTTGCATGCAGAAACCATGGGTTTGGTTTCTCCCACTGCCTTGTCCTCTGAGAATAGCCCTCCCCAAAACAGAGACAGTTTTTTTTTATTTTTTTAATTGAATCACCATGAGATAGAGCATTACAAAATTGTTCATGATTGCATTTCAGTTATACAATGTTCCAACACCCATCTTTGCACCAGTGTAATTTCCCAGCACCATGTCCCCAGTTTCCCTCCCACCCATCCAAGCCACCCCCCACCCCAGCCTGGCTCTATGGCAGGCTCCTCTCTGAGATTAATTCTTAATGTACCATGACATAGATAATCACTTAAATGGATTTGTAATATGACCATGTGCTTTAAAGACATTCTTTAGACATTATTACTGCTTCATGGGGGAGTGATATCAAAGCTTGTCATTGATACAAAACAGAATTCTTAGTTGATTCTAGTATTCTTAGGAAAGGAGGAAAATGTGAGTAGATTTTTAATGTGGATGATGATTTATTGGAGATTAGAAAATGACTCATCTGCAGTATAAATCTTTGTAATGACCAGGCCATCAGCAGGAAATGGACGGGAAGACTGTAGGGAATGTAGGGGAGAGCGAGGTATCTAAAATCCAGGCATTTGTGTTTTCCCTATGTGTGGTTGGAATATAGAGTCAAGGTATTTGTTGCAATTTACCTAAGACATTGGCAACTATGAAGTTGTCATTATTTTTGCATGTTATTCTCTGAATTGCTAAATCTATTATTCATCTTGTGAACATAATCTTTCTGCCCCATATAAATGTTGAGAAGTCAGATCTAAAGTTATTGTCTGTGTTTATGAATTCCAAATACGATTTATTTTCATTGTCCATATGTTTTCATTGTGTAAACGTAACTGAAATGCATTTCTGTGGCTTATCTGTTTTTGAAGCCATATGGTGGTGGGTGCACAAATTAGAAATCCTTATTTTAGTATCTATCTTAATTCCTTTTGCAGTTGAAAAGGGCAGACAGAAGTCTCCCAGAAGTTTATGTATCCAGACACAAACATCTCCAGATGTGCTCTCCTCTGAAAAAACACTTGAATTGGCTCAATATAAAACAAAATGTGAAAACCAAAGTGGATTTATCCTACAGCTAAAACAGCTTCTTTCCTGTGGAAATATCAAGTTGGAAGCGTTAACAGTTGTGATTCAGCACCTACTGTCTGAGGTAAGGATGTGAACCCTGTAAACAGTACTTTCTAGGGGATTGGGGGTTGAAGGGGTAACACTTGTTCTTGTGGATTTTATATATTAATAATTGATTAAAATTCATACAGTTCATCCATGCGGGCACTAACCAACTTAATAACTTGGTCTCCAGAAATTTGTGATGTGAACATTTGAATACTTTTGTTTCTCCTCCAGACTCTTAGACCAACAAAAGATAATTGCTTATTCTATTCTAGTTCCTTTGAGCATCTTCAGAATATATTTGCATTAACCTTTTTTATCACTCTATTTTTAGTCTTAACTCTTTGCAACATTTCATATCACACTTCAAGTCATGCTGTGAAAAATGAGGGTGATTGTATGCTTGGCTCAAGGAACACTTTTGTGGTAACTCCCAGTATCACCCAGTAGTGTCTTTAGGATTTCCGTCCATTCTTAAAATAATCTGTGATACAACAAAAACAAAACAGATTCTCTTTGCTTCCTTACTCTTCCCTGATAGTCTATGAGGAAGTTAGTTCAGGAACTAGTTAAAATTCATGGAGGAAACCATGTTTATATTAACATGTGCTGCTAACATAGCAACAAAACCTGTAATTTTTTTTTTATTTTTGGGTCACATCCAGCAAGGCTCAGGGGTTACTCCTGGCTCTTCACTCAGGAATTACTCCTGGTGGTGCTGGGGGACTATATGGGATGCCGGGGATCAAACCTAGGTTGGCCGCGTGCAAGGCAAACGCCCTACCCGGTGTGCTATCGCTCCGGCAAAACCTGTAATTTCTACAGTACTATAGCCCCAATAAATCTAAGTTCATTTTTTTCGGTGGCTACTCCATGTGGTTGCCTCTCTCAGGCAAGGAGAAAAATGTATGTAAGTCATTCTCTACCTTTGGCCAATTACTAAGTTGATAGAGAGTGCAGATCAATATTTAAGGAACATTTTATAGCTTTGTCCAAATATATTATTTTGAAAGATAGGTGGAAATGTTTACCAAATTTTTATTACCATTGTGTATCATATTTTTGTTTCTCTTTAACACATTGATGCCATGCTGTGATTTGTGTTAAGCCACATTCAAGTATGAGCCACCAGTGGTACTCACTGCAAAAAATTCATTAATATGTAAGGAAGGAATAATGAATTAGTATCTATTACCAAGCAAACTAAACATAATATCAAATATATACAATAAATATTTTGTCTATTTAGAGGTCAACCAACTCATTTTGCTGTACTAACCTAAAAACCCTTTATTCAACTCTCCCCTTTATCTTCCACACAAAATCCTTCAGGACCTGTAAACTCTCATTCCACATTTTTTCTCTTCTTCATCCCCTATTTCATACTACGTGATGTCATCCTTATTCAGACCTAGAATAACCATCTACTAGATTATTGTAATACCTCTAAACCACTATTTAGGTCTTTCCCCCCTATAATCTAATTCAATCCCTGCACACACTGATGTTTCAAGAGCATTCTGTTCTACTGATTAAAACATTCAATGATTCTCTGTCATCTGTAGTTTATCTGATCCACCCTATATGGTAGCTACAAGACTTAGGAAGCTATTAAGAACTTAAAAAGTAGTCTGAACTGTTATGCAGAATTGTGAAATTTGCGTGGATTTCAAGGATATTGAGGAGGGTGGTAGAGGATGTAAAATATCTCAGATTATCTGTTGACTGTGTTGAAGCAATGATATTTGGATATGTTAGGTTAAATAAAATATATCACTAAAATTTATTCTTTTCAAACTTTAAGGTGACTACTAAGATATTAAAATTACATACATGGTTCACATTGCATAACTATTAGATGACTCTGGTTTTAACTTGAAGTATAAGACTATAATTTGGCTCCAAAATGCCCTTTTCACCTACCTTTATTACCTGTATGTACCAGCTGTATAATTAAGGAGGCAGAGGATAAGCAAGAGATATTTAATATTTGTTGACAGTTTACTAATACAAGGCAATATTCTTAAATTTTTTCTAAAAAAGTCTAAGTTGGAATTTGCAAATAAGAAAATTGAGGTGGGGACTGGAGCAATAGTACATCAGGTAGGGCGTTTGCCTTGCACGCAGCCAACCCAGGTTCCATTCCCAGCATTCCATATGGTCCTCTGAGCACTGCCGGGGGTGATTCTTGAGTACAGAGCCAGGAGTAACCCCTGTGAATTGCCAGGCGTAACCAAAAAGAAAAGAAAAAGAAAACTGAGGCAAAGTAATTAGACTCTTAATGCATGAAATAGTTCTAGGATACTATGATTTCAAAATCCCCCATAAGCATCCCACACTTTTTCATTCTTTGCTCAAATACTATTATTGGGAGAACATCCTTTTCCCCTACTACCTGCAAAATTTAGGCATTTTTTTTTGGGGGGGGGTCACACCTGGCGATACACAGGGATTACTCCTGGCCTTTTTTTTTTTTTCTGTTTGGGTCACACCCAGTGATGCACAGGGATTACTCCTGGCTCTGCACTCAGGAATTATCCCTGGCGGTGCTCAGGGGACCATATGGGATGCTGGGAATCAAACCCGGGTCGGCCTCGTGCAAGGCAAATGCCCTACCCGCTGTGCTATCGCTCCAGCCCCTCCTGGCCTTTTTTTACTCAGGAATTACTCCTGGCTATGCTCAGGGGACCATATGGGATGCTGGGAAGGAATCAAACCCGGGTCGGCTGCGTCAAGGCAATAGCACTTTACTCACTGTGCTATTACTCCAGCCCCCGAAAACTTAGGCATTTTCTTATAGTGACCTCACAGCATTAGCTGCATTTAATTTACAGTGATTCCATAATCAACCAGGAGGCCAGAGAGATTGTACATGCAGTAGGGGGCTTGCCTTGCAAGTGGCTAACCCAGTTTTCAACCCTGGCAACACATACGATCCCCTGAGGACAGTCAAGAGTCATCATTAAGCACAAAGCCAGGAGTAACCCCTGAACACTGCCGAGTGTGCCCCCCAACTCCAAAAAAAACTATTCAGGAAAAAATTATTTGGTGAAGAGGTGAATTATGAAAAGCTTTTCTGTACATAGATAGATAGATGGATAGATAGATGGATAGATAGATAATTTATATATATATGCAATGTGTGTATTAACAGCCAAAGAAAAATAATGCAAATTGAAGTTGATCACCCAGTACTTCCTTACACCATACCTCCCCTCTACCTCTCCCCCCACATCCACACAGGAACACAGTTCCAGGAGAAGATGTGAGATGAAGCATGGAAGTTCTTTCTTTAGTCTTTTCTAAGTTCCTGATTACTCATATGGCATAGACATCTACTCTAAGCATTCCTGATCTTTAAGGACACTCTTTTTCTATGCAGCCAGGCCTTTAAAGCACAAACCTAAATTTTTTTTTGTTTTTCTTTATCATTTGCTTAGTTAGAGAAAATGTTTCATTGGTTCAAACATACTGAGAAATGTAGTGTGAGTCCATAGATATGACAAGCTCATAATGAGTTTCAGGACTATTCTTTTTTTGTAAATTTTGACTTGTACATAATTTTGGTTCTAATGCCCTAGTAATTATGTCTCCACTTAATTTCTTAAAAGACAACCCCCACTCCTACCTCCTTCTTGAAGACTTTTCTAACTCTTGTATGTAATCTGGATTCTAGAAGGACTTACATATCTCTGTCACTTTCCACCTTATATTTTAGGTAACTATTGAGCATTTTTTTGCTACTAAGAAAAAATGCTCATCGAAGCAGGACCTAGTTCTCTCTTAGGAAACAACCCAGCAACAGTGGCGGTGCTTTTATACACAATAGACATGTAGGTTATACCAAGGTGAGCAAATAGAGGAGAGGGTTGGATCCCAACTGTAATGTGAAGGTAGAAAGTCTTTATATAAATGTTCTTTGTTCACTTCTGGCTCTGTATAATCAGCCAGCAAATATTTACTGATTGCCTAATACATACTGGGCAGTGTTGTAGAACAATTGGAAAGACATAAGTAAAGAAAAAGTCAAGCAATTTTTTTTACTTTGGGGCTATGCCTACCTGGCTTGGTGCTCAGGGATCAGTTCTGGTGATGCTTGGGAGGCCATATGCAGTGCCAAGGATCAAACCTCAAACCTGGCAGAGCATGTGCTCCAGCCTGTTGAGCTATCTCTCTGGCCCCTTGTCAGGTAATTTTTTTTAAATCATATTTTCTTGATCTTTTGTTTCCCTTATGCTCCTTAAAAAAGTAATATTGGGGCTGGAGCGATAGCACAGCGGGTAGGGCGTTTGCCTTGCACGCGGCCGTCCCGGGTTCGAATCCCAGCATCCCATATGGTCCCCTGAGCACTGCCAGGAGTAATTCCTGAGTGTAGAACCAGGAGTAACCCCTGTGCATCGCCGGGTGTGACCCAAAAAGCAAAAAAAAAAAAAAAGTAATAGATCACAGGCTAGTGATAGCATAGATATAGATTGATAAATAGATAAATATCTTACTAATTCTAACTTTTTAAAAAATGTTTTGGAGCATTAGGTTATGGATTGAAAGAGTTGATTGAAAATCATGAAAGTATCACTTACTCTTTTGCTATAAATCTCTCTAATAACCACAACTTTCCACCAAGACAAATGTAATTTATTGCTTACCAGAATAATATCTCATAAATGGAAAGAATTATTACCCTCTCTCTCTCAGTGGACACACTCTTGTCACTTTGAAATTCATGCTAATGTTGATTTCCCCTTGCTTAGCTGTAAAAAAAATGTTCTGTATAGACAGTCCAAGTGAAGGACAGTGCCGATGGCATTTAATACCTATTTTTTAATCAGTGAGTCTAGCAGTTAAGTTTCTACGTAAACTTAAAACAGAACCAAGGTCAATAAGCCCCGCCCCTAAAAAAATGACCTTTTTATTCTTTAATGTACGTCTACTTTTGCAAATGGGAATCTCACCTAGAGGACCACATAAATCGAATTCAAATGACACTAGCATTTTACTGTAAGTAAAAAGTTCATTGTCTCTGAACAAATGACTAAGTGGGCATGAGTCATAGTGTGGGTCTGAGGGACGAGGTCAGACAGCACATACAAGCTAACCCTCGGATGCAGCTCTTTTCTGGAAAATCTCCTGTGTGATTAATGCTATTCAACAGTAAGCAAATTCAGTCCCATGGATGGGATGACAGCCAGCGTCAGTGTCCGTGTCTCAGGGATTCCTAATTAAATTATGGTGAATCCATGTGGGTTTCCGCTCCCCTTCTTCTTTCTATATTTAATGCATGGTCTGAAAGCATTTCTCTATTCAGGTTCCCATCTTTTTTTTTCCACATTGTATGGTAACTTATATGTTATGAAAAAGAAAATTAAATTTGTTATCTAAGTTGCAAAGAATTTATTATGAAAGACAGAAACAGTGATACAGGCGCTGGAGCCATAATGCAGAAGTTAAAGCATTTGCCTTGCACACAGTCAGCCTGGGTTCCGTCCTGGGGTCCCACCTGGTTCCCTGAGCAATGCCAGGAATAATTACTGAGAATGCAGAGCCGGAAGTAACCCCTGAGCACAGCCGGGTATGCCCCAAAAGCAAAGCAAAAAGCTAAACAACAACAAGAAAACAGTGGTGTGGAACAGCCAGCTTTGAAAACAACTGAAATAAGGGCTGGCAAGGTGCTTGCCACGCACACGGTGGACCCAGGCTCAATCCCTGGCATTACATATCCCTTGAACTAGTAATTCCTGAATTCAGAGCTAGGAGTATGCTCTGAGCACCACTTGGTATAGCTCCAAGAGAAACAAACAAATGCAGTCAGTATCTGAGGCAAAATGCCTTTTCTCATGTATATGTGATGGGTTGTAAGTACCTTCAAGGGCAACTTACCAGGCGGTGTTCAGCAAAACTCTTATTACGGCTTGGGCATCGTGGGAGCAGTATGCACAGGACTCTATGCAAAGCCCCTGAACTTTTGTTCTTTTGTCCTGCTTCCCTGCAGATCCGTCATCTTCCCTGAGATAGCTAATGAATTAATTTGTCTCCGTATTTTAGTTTCTCTCTAGGCCCCAGCCTTCTTCAACATCATGCTTTACGTTTCCTTCATATTTTAGGCTGGAGAGATGGAAAGTGGGGAGGGTGCTTGTAGAGCATGCAGTTGATCCCCCAGCATGACATTTGGTCCCCTGAGCCTGCCAGGAGTCATCCCTGAGCCCAGAGTCAGGAATAAGCCCTAAACTCTCCGAGGTGTGGCCCCAAATCAAAACAAAAACATTCCTTCATATTTTTACTTCCTTCAGAGTGGTTGTTAACCTTTGGAATTAACCAACAGTGAAAAGGTTAATTAGTGCTGAGTAATATCTTGGCAACCAATTCAGAAGAAAATATTCATCTAGGCATTCAGAGGAGGGGATGCTGTCTGTGACAGACACTTAGCCTCCCCCAAAGGGCTCAGGTACAGACAACCAGGCATTTCCCACTCTGGAAGGCAAGGACAGGGAAGGACTGGACAAGAGAGGAGTGCAGGGTGACGGGAGCTTCTGGAACTAAGGTGAAGTCCTTCTGTGCACTCAGTGGAAGATGTCTCTTGAGGAAAAGCACTTCTGTGTAAATAGGATATGAAATGATGACCCAGTGGTCCTGCAGTGTAGTAAGAGGGGATGTCAGGACTGGGCTGGAGGTAGGACTAATAGAAGAGGAGGAACGCATTCCGGGTCCCCCAGGAAAGAGCTGATGGACTCAGGCACCACCCATTTAGACAAAAAGCATCTAAGTGATCTCAGGATTGACAACAGCTGGAAGGTGCAGACAGATTCTGGGCCTTGGGGGCTGGAACATTGGGTGCCGTAAGTGGAGGAAAATGTCCACATGAATTCTGAAAACTCCTTATCCCCCTCTCCAGTCTCCTTAGTAAGAAAAATGATGACTTGTATGTATGTATTTATTATTATAACAGTATCATCTTTTACACAATTAATTCCTTGAAGTTAATCTGACAGTTTAAATTTTCATTTATCCCTTTATTTCCCTATAAATTTGAAGCTTATGTAACCTTCTTGCCAGCTTTTTTTTTTTCTATTAGTAATTTACCATGTGAGAGTAGATTTAGGAAATTTTTTTTTCTTTTGGTCTGGTGTTTTGGGGCTACACCTGACAGTGCTTAGAGACTATTCCTGTCTCTGTGCTGAGGGGATTCTCCTGGTAGTACTCAGGGACCATGCAGGCTGGGGACCAAACCCAGGCCCTCATCATGCAAAGCAAATTATTTATTGCTTTTTCAATTAATTTTTAAAATTTTATTTGAGATATCATTATTTATAATACTCTTTGATATGTGTGCTTTTATTTAATGGTTTTCCTATTTAAATCGAGATTGATTTTCTTAAAAGTTTAATTTTCAGGGCTGGAGTGATAACACAGCAGGTAGGGCATTTGCCTTGCATGCAGCCGACCCGGGTTCGATTCCCAGCATTCCATATCATCCCCTGAGCACTGCCAGGAGTAATTCCTGTGTGCCTAATCCAGGAGTAACCCCTGTGCATCGCTGGGTGTGACCCAAAAAGCCCCCCTGAAAAAAAAAAGTTTAATTTTCACATTGGAAAAGCATAGTACTCACTTTAGGAACTGGGTTCAACCAATTTGTGACTTGAGATAAACTCAATGCTGTGTTTTTAAAAATCACATCTAGAGACTAGAGAAATAGTGCAGTAGGTAGGGCGCTTGCCTGGCATACAGCTGACCCGAGTTCAGTCCCCTCAAGCCTTGCCAGGAGTCATCCTGAGCACAAAACCAGGAATAAGCCCTAAACACTGCCAGGAGTGACCCAAAAAGACAACAGCAAAACCACATCACAAATACCACAGGGACCAAAATGTGCTCAATGAGGAGTGTGCCTTAAAGCCCCGTCACTGGCCTGTCCATCACACAGTGTTAGTGCATTGACTTCCCCAGCTTTTACTGCAGAGTTACAAACTCTATCTGATCCACCGTTTCTGAAAATCCCAGGGGAACATGTTTAAGGCATCTAAATGAAAAAATTTCCCGGAAACACCAGTTGTTTTACAACATTTTGTATTTGATGTCACACTGTGCCCCACTTTCATTGTTCACAGCCTGGCTTATAAAGTGCCTTGAGTGTGCGGATCTGGGTGGGGTTGGGGGTGGCAAGTTTCCTTTTTCTATTAGTAAATGTAATAATCTTAATGACCTCAATTAGTGAGGAGAAGAAAAAAAGGCTCACAAATCTAAAAATAACTCCATTACCCATGCAGAGAAGGTCAGTTTTTCTTTCTCCTGCACCAGCTGATATTTAAGTAAGTGGCCATCGATCAGTCTAATGTCTGGCTCTCGTTTTTCATAAATGAAGGGCTGTGGCTTTAAGTAATCACAGGCTGCTTGTGCCAAAGGCAGAAGCTGCAGCATCAGCTTCTGTGAGGAGAGGCGGCTGAAGCAGACGGTAACCTGCAGGACGTGAAGTAAGGCTAAGCGAGGACCAATGGCACGCCTCCCGGTAGAGCTCTGAATGTAGACAGACCCGACTAGTGGGTGGCGTGGCCACCTGTGCACTCTGGGCCAGTGTGGTGGTGGGGGGGGCGGGAGGAGTTGGAGACAGAAGCTTGGAAATGGGCTGCTCCAGCAGCAAAATGTGCCTCTTTTCTCCATGTGCAGCAACAAGGGTAATTAGTATTTTGTTTACAGTGCTTTTCTAGAAGAATGCCAGGGACTAGGGCAGAGGCTGTGTGGAATTAGGGGGAAACGCTTTGAACCACGAGCCAGTCCTGCCGGCAAAGCCCGGTCTCATGATCTCTGCGGCACTGAGACCAGCGCGGCTGGAGCTCCGTGCGGGGGCCGGGAGGGCATTTCACAGCTACGGGTTCTGCCTTCTCCGTCCTTGTGCTCTGCTGGTGGGGATCCGGCCTTTCAAGAAGCGAATTACTATGTGCGCTTAAGGATATGTGTGTGCGATTGCTCTAAGCTGCCGGGAACTTGGAAATTAGTCTTTATGGCAAGATTGATAACTGGCTTTTTAAGATTCTGAAACAGCTCTCTGGTTTTTCTCTGATTTGTTTCTCTAACATCTTCAAGTTACAGTGGCCAGGCTGAACTAACATTCACCCCGAGTAAAATAATGTGTAGTTGAGTAAAAGTCATTTTTTTCTTTCGGGTCCCCCCGCCTGCCCCACAGTAGCCTTAAAATAAACTTTTTGTCATTTACTTTTTAGAAGTAAGGGATTGGTCTTGTAACAAAACTTTTTTTTTCTTTGCAAACACAGGACAAAGTGCGTATAAGTGCATATGTTTGGAACATTAAATATTTATCTTCCACTGATTAAGCCTTTATTGCCCTTGGAGGAAAAGAATGCATTCCACCTTAAGTACAGTGTGCGTTGGCTGAAAGGTTCTGTGGCTTAACCATGAAGCGTGGCTCAAAGTAAATATTGTCAAATGGGCCATTCAGGGCCACCAGTGAAAGTTTCACAAGGGAAAATAGCGATTTCTGAAACATGGATTTCCTTAGCGTCTGGGGGACATCTGTGTTTTTGCACAACACACACTGGTGGCCTAAATGATGACTATCTTGGCTTCTCGATGCCGAGTCTCATTTTCCCAGTGATAGCAAATGTGTGCCTGGCTGAAAGGGACCCTCTCAAGCCCAGGAGTAACCTGATGTGTGTTTTCCGCAGCGGGAGGAAGCTCTGAAACAACACAAAACTCTATCTGAAGAACTCGCCAACCTCCGGGGAGAACTAGGTAAGAGCTCATTGGGTTTTGGTTTTTTCTGAAGTTTATTTTTTGGGGAGTTCCTGGGTGTATGTGCAGATGGGGGGTGCTGGGAAGGAAGGGGACTGGGGGCTTCATTTAAATTTTGTGGGATGGGGGCAGAATCAGGACATTTGCGTTTCCCATCCGTGCTGCGGCTGGAGAGAGTTGTGTGCTGGCGCTGGGATCTGTCTCTCTGGTATCTGTGCAAACACTTAACTATCGACATTTCTTCTGAGTCTTGGCAGCTCGACCCCAGGTTCACAGAATTCCTGGCACTTGATCTGACTAAACCTAGCAGAGCTTTCTGATGACCAAAACATTTCTCTTCCTGAAGAGAGGAACAAAATGCTTTTTGTAATTGTGTGGGTTCCTGTTAAATAATTTTACACACCACCCCCCCACCCCACCAACTCCTTTTTATGTCAAAGAGCAGTTGAGAGATTGCCTCTCTGATAAGTGATTTATAGGATCCTTCCTAGAGGTGGCTTGAGCAGTGAGATAAAGGATGCTGCCGCAGAGGAAGCCTGCAGAAAGGGCCCCGGCCCTGCCCCTCCTGAGCTCTCAGTAGGCTAGAACCCAGCTCCACCGGAAGCCACGTGTCTCTAAGGTTGGTGGCATTTGGTGCCACCCAAACTGCTGATCCCAGCCCACCTTTGTTTAAGCTGCTGGGTCTCCTGGGAGAGCAGGTACAGAAGAGAGTCAGTGCAGCTTCTGTGCCTTTACTTCTGTGTGGGAGTGGACTTCCTGCCCGGATCCCCCTTTTCCGCTGGGGTGCCTGAGCCCTACAAGAATCAGCTTCCTGCTTTTGCTCGGGCTTAGGCTAAGGAGAGTAGGTGGTGGGATTCCTAGAAGTGACTGCATTCCTTGCGGGGTGCAGTTTTCTGCCTGCACTGTCCATGTCCTCATAAGCACGCATGTGAACAAATGAGACCAGAGGTGGAAATCGTGTTCATCAAGTTCTAGGAGAAAAATGTCCGATTTCCCAGGGATAAGATCAGAGCTCAAATATGGTATCATTTGCTGTCCTGGAACACTCTTAAGGGTCCTCTCTCTTCCCCCAAGACCCAGAATAAAGGGCAGTGGACTTGATGTCAAGGCTGTCTCTGCATTCTCATGCTTTTTCCCCGTAAGAAGGCCGGACTTGGGCAGGCTGTCCACAGTGCAGACCTTCCTTGCATGTGTGAGACCCTGAGATTAATACCTGCTGGCCAGACTTCCAGCAAGTCCTCCAGGTTCTCGGTGCCCCACCAGGACATCAGTTTCTTTGCATCTTATTTTATGGAAGAGTTCCCGGTGGAACTTCAGAATCCAGTGAGAATTATAGTGAACCTGTTTTGAGGAAGCACAGATCTTCATCCTGAAGGGATAAACTCAAGAGCCTTCAAGTGCAGCAAATCACACTGACAACATGAATTTAAGACCTGTCCAGGGCTGGAGTGATAGTACAGTAGGTAGTGCATTTGCCTGACACTCAGCCAACCCAGGTTCAATCCGCAGAACCCATATGGTCCTCCGAGCACCACCAGGAGTGATCCCGGAGCACAGAGCCAGGAGTAGGCTCTGAGCACTCCTGGGTATGGCTCAGAAGCAAATAATAAATAAATAAATAAATAAATTCTAGTTCTGTCCAAAGAAAAATGGGTAACCCCTTTCTTCCAGGTTGTAGAACTTTCTGTCTTGTTTCTTCACTGGAATCCTTTTCTTTTTTCTTTTTTCTTTTTTTAACTTTTATTTTAACAACCTAAATGGCCAACTTTTGTCTGTGTTCCAGACAGTGCAAGGGATCTTGAGTGAGTCAGGCAAACTTGTGTGCGGTGAAGTTAGTTGAACCCTCAGTGAGGTTGGGATGAGGGTGTGGCGGGTATGTTGTACCAGCAGCAGAGGTTGGGATGGGTTCCCACTCTCAGCTTCCCCTCGAGACCCAGTAGAATTCCAGGGGAGCTGTTCTCATGCACCTCACTGCAATGGGGGTCCTCTTTCTACTCGATAGAGAATAGCATGATTAAATGATTAAAATTGGGGACGCTGAGACTCAGCCCGGGCAGGAGATAGCTGTGACAAGCGGGTTCCCACTCTCAGCTATCCCTCTGATAAGGAGTGTGTTCTGATGGTGCCTGTCAGGTGTCAGGAGGCCACGGTTGGCTGGTCCCTATCACTCAGTCATCCATGGCCAGAGCCCCAGGGAATGTGCCACCCCCACTGTCAGCAAGGCAGAGCTGTGCTTCCCCTCACCCCCACCTTGGATTAAATGTGTCGAGCAGGGGCTGGAGCGGCAGTACAGTGAGGGCACAGTGGGTAGGGTGCTTGCCTTACATGTGGCCGGCTCACATTTGATCCTGGCATCCCATATAATCTCTCAAGCAGCACCAGGAGTGATTCCTGAGTGCAGAGCCAGGAGTAACACCTGAGCACAGCCAGATGTGGCCCAACACACTCTCTCTCTCTCTCTCTCTCTCTCTCTCTCTCTCTCTCTCTCTCTCTCTGTGTGTGTATGTGTGTGTGTGTGTGTCAAACACTCAGGGAAGTGTTTGGATATGTGGGGGAAGAGAAACCTTTCAGGAGTTCAATAAAAAGAAGAGAGTGCTCAGAGCTGCCAACCTGATTGTTTACAGCATGAGCTGAGAAAACTTGAAAACACAGGTGTAAAATTTGAGGCAGTGGTACAGAGTGGTTAGACCATGGTCAATCTCACACTCTGTCTCTGTGACTCTGTCTCTCTGTCTCTGTCTCTCACTCTATTTCTCTCTTTCTCTTACACACACACACACACACACACACACACACACACACACACACACACACACACACACACACACACGCGCTTAAATTCTGAGTGGCCTAGGCAAGTCCCCGTTGGCAGTCTGTATCCTGTCTGCACCCTGGAACCGGGAGCAGTGCATGGCCACCTGCCTCTGGGGCCCTCATGCTGTGCTTAAGTCATGGCTGCGCTGTAGCTAGCTGCATTTGCTCTTGGGTGAGGGCAGGAAGGACTGTGATGAGCTGAAAGATTAGAACTGCCTCGAGACAGGCTGTTTCTTTCCCTTTGCACTCAGATGGAAGTGATGTGACGTGTCCCCTGCAGACAGTGGAGACGAGCTTGTGGGGCAGATCTTGGTGTATGTTCATCTAGTGCAGCGTTCTTCAACCCTCCCTACCTGTTGAAACTGCTGCCTGCTGGGGGTAGGAGCTTTTGACGAATCCCCAGGAAATTGCCCCGACCCCAAGGCCACAGGTTGCAGAGCAGTCTGGTGTCTGCAGCCCGGGGCAGGCTCCTTGTAACCGCTATCCCACTTCTGCGTCCTGCTTTTCTCGGTGGCACTACAAAGTGAGTGGGGAATCTGCCAGACAGCGGGAAGAACAAATAAAAGTGTGATGGATATGAAGGCACCGGGCCTGGCCCACCGTGCCCAGGGCATGTGTCCTGTCCTTCTCTGAGAACTGCCTCATGGTTCCCAGACTGCAGAGTGCAGGACCCTGATGAGCCCCCTGACCTTCTGAGTCTGCCCCCATTGTCCCTCCTCTTATGTTCCAGCAAGTGGAACATAAGACATCCTTACTCCAAGTCACCTCAACTTACCTGCAGTGCAACTCGCAGCTTTTGACCAGTCTGAGCCACATCTTCTGTGAAGAAAGACATTTATTCTGTGCAGCATACATTTGCAAAAACTTAAAAGCCTAAAACCCTTCGCACACGAGTCCTTCATACTTCACACTCATGTTTTTAGTCCATTCGTGTCTCAGATTGTCTCCGGAGAGTGTGGCCCTTCCTTAACTGCATGCCAAGGCTTACTTCCCCTGCTGCTTATGAGAAAAGCAAAACATTTTTTTTTTCATTTCCATGAGTAACTAATAAATATTAATGGGCATTTAAGGTTTTTTTTTTCTTTCATTTAAGGACAATGTGTGAAAATGAAAGGAAATAGCCTGTATCTCTCTTATCCTGATGTAACTTTTATCTTTATTTCCTTGTCTTTGTTTATATATACAACTATAAAGGGCTATGTGTGTGTATATGTAACTTTTTATTCTGATTCTTTTTTGGGGGGGTAGTGGGACCTGAAGTACTCTCAAGAAGTGCTCAGGAGAGTCTGGGGACTGTTTGCATCAATAATCCAACTAACAGGGCCCGGCAGTTCAGTGCTCAATGCCCCCAGCAAGGCACAGTATAATGCTGCTGCCGGTCAGGCAGCCCAGAATGCAGAGCACGTAGGGAGACAGCCGCTCCAGCCCTGACACTGTCTTCTCACCTGCATATTGATTTTTAAGTGTAATTTCCGTGCAGTGGATGCTGATTGGTCCACTCATTTTGACCAACACATGCAGTCATTTAACTCCACCTTTCTCATGATGTAGAAGCGTCCATCACATCAGAAAATTCCTTCATGTCTCTCTCCCCTCCCCTCCACTTGAAACAACCCTGATCTGGTGTTTAAAACACTCAACAAGTTATGTCTATCCTTGAATTTCATTTTATACAGTAGTACATCATTTTCTGTTGCTGGCTTTTTCACCTCTATGTCTCCATGATTCATCTATGCTTCATTTCTGTGTTCCCTGGCTCTGTATGCTTGGAATTATATCCAGAACTTTCCCATCACATTTCTTATCTCCACTCTGATCATGAGTGAGTGGGGATGCAGTGGGATTACTCCTATCCGCTTTCGTGCAGTCAGGAAGCAGGGGGTTCCTTATCCATCCCTCCCCAGAGTTTTAATCTGACCTTCCTGACAGCCCAGCCCTTTCCTTCCGGAACAATCTGCAGTGTCTCCTCATTCCAGCCCGTTCCTCGCCAGTGTTCTGTGGTGGCATCTGATGCCATTATTAGTCACGTGCTCCCCTATTCTCCAGCTAACAGCTGACCCCTCCTGCTTCTTCATCTCTCCCCATGCGAGTGGGTCTGTGTTCTGATGGCATCGAATCCCTCCTTCCTCAGTGCTCTGCTCTGGCTCTGCTCATGTTCAACCATGCCCCGCCTCCCCCACTCCCTCGCCCCCATTTTCTCACCTGGCGTATTTATGCAGTGGTTTCCCTGCATAATTCCCAGCAGGTCACCTTGGCTCCAGATCCACTTCTCTCACATACTATCAGGACACTATAATAAATGTTATATGTGTCCTCTGTTACAGGGCCAGAAACAACTAGGATTTGTGACGTGGTTGATTTTGAACTAATATTTGGCCATTTTGCTTTCAGAACCCTTTTACTGTTGTTAATTATTTTTTTTACTTTTTTTTTTTTATTGAATCACCATGTGGAAAATTACAATGCTTTCAGGCTTAAGTCTCAGTTATACAATGCTGAAACAACCATCCCTTCACCAGTGCACAGATTCCACCACAAAAAAACCCAGTATACCTCCCATTCCCCCACCTGTGTAACTGATAAATTTCACTTTACTTTCTCTTCACTTTGGTTACATTCAATATCTCAACAAAAAAACTATTATTGTTAGGAGTTCTCCACTAGAGTCAGACCTTCTGTGAAGAGATATGAGGTTTTGGATTTCTGTATTTTACAACTAAGTCCAGGGAAATTTCTTCCAGAAATTGAATCATTGCCAGCTTGTATCTCTCATAGTGGTCCTCATAATATGGCGGTCGCCATGCCCCTCCCCCCACCCCGTGCGCAAGGAAAAGGTGAGAGAGAAAAACCTTTCCCCTCCTGGGCAGGCATGGGGCCACGGCTTAGTTCTTAGTCTGGAGACACTTCTGCAAGGAGCTGCCGGTACCAAAAGTAGGTTAGCTGGCCTCTGGAATCATGCTCGTGCGGCCGCCAGGATCACATCTTGGCGGAGAGCGGGGCCGGTACCACCCACCTTCCCCACCATTGTTAATTTTTCTGTGACCTTTGCTACTCTCAATAATCAGTCATCCACGATTTAAGAAGTTAGGCACTACTGGACATTTTAAACAAACCTATGTAACTCCATTTGGGCTCTGTAGATAGAACACTAAAACATCCCTGAGTCTCCACATGTGATTTGCCTGTAGGATTCCCCAGATGCGCTTCGTGTCCCCAGGCTGCAGCTAGGGTTCATCCAACTCTCTCTGCTTCCTCCGAGGCACGCATCACCCTCTTTGCCTTTCCACTTTCTGTTCCTCACATGCCTTTTCCAAGTCTCAGCTAAAATTCCTTGTCTTCAGTTATTTTGTCCAGATCTCTCTAGCAAGTTCATTGTGTCTTCCAAGTGTGCCCTAAAAAGTCCATGGCGTGTGCTTCCTGTCGTGGCGTGATATCAAGCGCTTCCCAAGCCCACCCTGCTAAGCTCCTCCAGAGCAAGACCCAGGGGCCTTCCTCTTTATAGTCCCACGTGCCTCACCTTCCACGTCAGTGGTTGAGACTTTCCTGATGAGGACAGTCACTTAGGGAAGCCCGGTTCACTCGCATGATTTGCAAATACTCACTGCTTACATATGTATTTTTCAATAGTTCAAAACTAAAACATATCTTTTCAGAAATGAGTAATAGAGTAAGGCAAACTATGGTTTTTTTTGGAAACACTTTAGGATTATCCCTGTTAAATGGCATATAGTTTTGAAAGTGTGAGCCCTTGAAATAAATTATAGTTCAATTTTTTGTTTGTCTTTTTGCGGTGGGGGTGGCCATCCCACACAGTACTCAGGAGGACTGGAGGACCCTTGCAAAACCCACCTTTAGCTCATGTGAGGGCCCAAGGATGAGGTGGCAATGATACCTGGACCACCAGCCAGTGCACTGGAGTCTTGGAGATTGAGCCCACAGCAGCTGCATATAACACTTTCCCTTGCGCCCTACAAACAATTCACCTCTGACATAGGGAATAAGTATGTCATTTTGGTTCCTTGTAGTGTGAATCAAACTGTAACAGTCAATTATGATCTTTTGGGGATTCCCATCATTTCTTGTTAAGGAATTACACTTTTTTTCATGTAAATGAAGAGAAAACTATTTTATTCTATGTGTAGGGAAGAGGGAGGTTTGGGCCATACCCAGTGATGCTCAGGGGGTTACTCCTGATTCTGTTCAGGGAATCCCTTGAGGTGCTGGGGAGTAGAACTAGAGTCAGCCACATGCAAGGCAAGCATCCTACCCCTGCACCAGCTCTCTGCTCTGAGGAAGATGTTTCATTGAAGACTCCCTGTTTCCTAACCACAATGATAAAACTCTGCATTTCCTGGTTTGGAACTTATTTGTTTTAATGATGCTTTCAAATTAAGTTACTTAGAGCCAAACACCTTAGAAAGCAAAATACTTTAGAAGAACCTTGCATAGTGAGTAAAGGTAAAATTTGGTAAAACTGACAGCTTGGGAAATCCTTTTAAATAAGCACTGGTTTACATTGATCGTGACTTTGGAAATGATCGTGTCAAAATTCTTCACTCGTGTCAAAATCTGAGGAGTGTTGTTGGATTTAAACAGTCTTACCAGAGAAAAGTTACTTGACTCTGTCAAAAGCAGCATGTAAATTGTCTCATCAACACTGGCCTGGTGTCTATGAGTGTCAGGCTATCTCACACCTTATGGAATGTGTTAATTTCTTCACCCTTTTAGTTTGGTGTACAGTTGTGGCTTAACAAGGCTGCGTATTTAAAGTACTTTCAAATGCTACAGTGAAGTCTCTTTGGGGTTGCAGAATTCCAGATGTGGTGTTTACAGTGGTCTTGAATTTTTAAAATCTACTATAAAAACCAACCGTGGGGGCTGGAGCGATAGCACAGCGGGTAGGGCATTTGCCTTGCACGCGGCCGACCGGAGTTCGATTCCCAGCATCCCATATGGTCCCTTGAGCACCGCCAGGAGTAATTCCTGAGTGCAGAGCCAGGAGTAACCCCTGTGCATAGCCAGGTGTGACCCAAAAAGCAAAAAAAAAAAAAAAAAACAACTGTGGCCAGACTGCAGATATCTTTATCTAAGTTGAAGAATGGAGTTCACATGCCGTCCTGAGTTAGGGAGAAAGAAGGCAGAGGTTGGAGGCTTCACAGGGGACGCAGACAATTCCCAGGAAGAAAAGGGCAAATGCTGAGTAGACAAATGTTTGTGTGTGCCATGCAAAAGCTGTGGCACACAGAGGACTCTTAACAGCCGTGCTTGTGGCTCTGTCCCTCACCTGGGTCACATTAGATGGTGTTATCTAAGGTGATGGATCTCTTCCTGGAATAGGTTCTCCATTGAAATTCTTCTAAGCAATTAAGGAAAAGGTCACAGTTCTTCCTTGAGTCCTTTGGTCAATTGACTCTCCCCCTCTCTCCCTCTCCCCCTCTCTGCCAGCCTCTCTTACTGAAAGGGTAGCATGCGTATCACTTTACCCTTTTTACAGGACTCAGTTCTTGTCCCGTGTGATCATTTCCCACTCTCGTTGTCATTGTGTATCAGGCTCTTTAAACACATTCGAATTTTTAAAAACACATTAGGATTCTTGTAATGATTCACATCACGGCCGTTGCATGCTTCACTCTAGTCCGGCACAGAGAGATTTCCCTTTGTGTTTCTGTTTGGGTACATACCCAGTAGAGCACAGGAGCTACTTAATTTGTTGCTCTGAAGTCATTCACAGCAGTTGGGGTTCAATCCTCAGACCCTCTAGAACCCCAACTTCTGGCAAAGCATGCACACTGGCCCTTTGTGTCATATTGCAGGCCCCTTGTCAGTTTTTTTTAGAAAAGGGGTTACAGCACACAGTGAGAAAATGTGTCTTAGGATGAAACAATTTCTTTTTCCCTTTCCTTCAAAAAAAATTTTTCAACTGTAGATTATTCTTAAATTTACAGAAAAGGAACAAACATAGTACACAGAGTCCTTATATACAATTTACCTCCTCCAAATACTTTTATACTTTTTTCCTGCAAAAATGGTAAAAAGAACTAATATCACCATCTAGAAACTGAGGAAATGGTTCTTTAGAAGATGTCAGTAATTTGCTGAGATCACATAGGTAAAATGGCCGAGATATGAACCGAAGTTTTCTGGCTTTTTCTACTAAACCATTATTTTATGTGCCTAAGAATGGAGATACCTTTTGGTTGTCTCATGATGCATACTACTCAGATGGCAAAAAGAAGGCTCTGTGTCTTTTTCAAAAGAATATTTTGGTGGTGGAGAGTGAGCACTGGTGGAGGGATGTGTTTGTGAACATTGGATGAGGGAAAAACAAGTTCTAAAATGTGTGAATCTGTATCTGTACCCTCATGGTGATTCACTAATTAAAGAATAAAATAAAATTAAAAAAAAAAGAACATACTGAGTAAAACAAAAAAAACGGCATATTTACCAGTTAGGTAAGGCTTAAAGAATTTTTTTTCCCCTGTAAACAGCATAATTTATCAATCCCAAAAGGAAATTCATCCCTTCAAGATGGAAATTGTGAAAATCTGGCCTTGGCCGCATAGAAAAGTCATCCAGGGCTAATCAGGCAAAGGCTTTCCTTGGGGGACCCCTAAAAGACGTGGATGAACCCACTTCTGGTTTCAGAGGATATATTTGGCTCTGACATTGGACTTTTCTAGATGTCATTCAGATAATTAAAGCAAAAATTTCAAACAAGTTCGAAGCTTCTCTGGAAATGTTTTCCCCTTGCTCCATTTTCCATGTTTTAATGTGTCAGAATGCCTAGGGTGTCACCCGCCTAGAATTCTCAGGCCTGGTTCATCCCAGATTGAAAATGTAGATTTCAATGTAGTGTTTTTGGAAACTAACTAGAATTCTGCAGAATAATCCAGAAAGATACCAGGCTGAAAAGGGGAGTCAGGAGTCTGCTCACCCTGTACTGAGTCAGGCAGAGTTCATAACTGAAACCATGGGACAACCCTCCCTACACACACACACACACACACACACACACACACACACACACGTGTATGTGCACAGAGGTCAGGAGCACTCTGGAACCCTTGGTACAACGTTTACATATGTGTCCAGTTTTAAAACAAAATTATCTTACATGTCTTTCTGCCAAATAATGTTTCCTTGGGGGGCCCAGGCCATTTAATTCAAAACAAAGCCACTTGTGCGAGGGATATTTCAGCCCAGCTGTTCTCCACACAGCACCCCGTGGCTGTAAACAGAGCAAAAGGTCTGTGTGCAGCTGCAGGCTGATGTCACCGTCTGGGGCTGGCCTATGCTTGGCCTGTTGCAATAATAACAGTCATACACCCATCCCCCACCAGACCCCTTTTCTCCTGTTCCCTCTCCTCCCTTCACTCCTTCCTCTACCTCACTTGTGGTGGCTTCCCAAAATTTAACACTATTCCAGCTTTTTTTTTTCTTTAATGTATGCTCTCAGCACCAGGGATCCAAACTACATCCCTAGCCCTTAGTTTCCACCCACCTCCACCCCAAACAGAGAAAATGCCCTATTCACTGGTCCGTATGAGTGGACGCCCCTATATCCTCTTTACTTTTAAATTCTAGAGCACCATGATTATCATTTCAGACAGACAATTGAGATTTTCTTTCTCTCCAGTACCTGTTGCAAGAGGCAGCTTGGTGAAGTTTGGAAAGAGCACAAGCCGTGGGTATAGACAGGATTCCTGTTCACACAGCTCACTGTAGTGAGTCCATCTCTACCCCACACTAAGGGTGGCAGGCAAATTGTGTAGGCACTCTCTCTCCTTAGTCATGTGTTGAGCAGTGAGGTTCTCGCACTTGTGCGAGAATTAGCTAAGATGTGTGGGAGGCCCATCTGGTGCCAGTGACCAAGTATTAGTGTTTGTTTGAAACATTGGCTCCTTTCCAATAAATACTTGTAGGTTTATTTGAATTTTAAAGATTCTCTTTAGCAGATACTTAGTATTTCCATAAGGCTCATTTTCCCGTGGAAACAATACAGATATGGACTCAAGAGATTGTATTGGGCTAAGATACTTGCTTTGCATGCAGCTGACCTTTGGTTCACTTCTCTGGTACCACAGTTATCCCCTGAGTACCACTGGGAGTTGCCCGAAGCAAACCCCCTCAGAACTTCCCCCAACACCGACCGCCTGCCAAAGTACTATTATGTGACTTCAGTATTTTTGCTGCCAAGTGACATATTTCCCTATAAAACAAGTCTGCGTTACTGCAAATATTCCTGCCAGGAACCAGCCAGTTTCACATGACTGATAGAATTGTCATAAATCCCTCTCTCCTGTGCTTAGAAACAATACTTCCCCCACAATTCCTGAAATTTTGGTTCTGAACCCAGGAAATGTAAAGATTAATTTTGCGTACTTACCACTACCCACAGGGACTCTGGGATGTGGAAGAAATGCATCCCCCTCCCCTAAGCACTGTGCCCTCCATTCACCTCTGTTCACTCAGGAAAGGAAGGGGTGGAGAAGTCCAAAGTGAAACTTCCTGCAAGATGACAGAGACCTTCCAGGATTTATTACAGTACATGTAGATTGTATGTTTTCATGCTAGTTCTGCAATGTAGTGTTAGTGGTTGTGTTTTTGTTCGTGCTAGTGAAGGAGAAGAATCCTGTGATTTTAAATCATGTTTATCAGATCACTGTATCACTGTATCACTGTCATCCTGTTGTTCATCGATTTACTCGAGCAGGTGCCAGTAACATCTCCATTCATCCAGCCTGAGATTTTGGCAGCCTCTCCTTACTCGTCTTTCCCAACGATTGAAGGCTCTTTCAGGGTCAGGGGAATGAGACCTGTTATTTTTACTGGTTTTTTGCATATCAAATATGCCACCAGGAGTTTATCAGATAATAGAAAAAAAATGATAACTTTTCTATATTATTGCTATTGCTTTAAAAAAAATTCCCCCCTAAGATTTTTGTGTTCTAGTGATTTGTATTCAGTGTATTGTAATAGTTTGTTTTTATTACTGTATTTACCCTCTAAACTGAACTCAGTTCAAATTAAGCTCAAGCTTAAAATCCCTCTTGTTTATCACGCTGATCTTTGTTTCTCCTTTACTGACTGGCTGTCCTTAGAGAGGTTTCAGCCAATCAAAACCTCTCCTCCTACTTAGAGAGGCTTCAGCCAATCAAGCCTCTCCTCCTTATGGCCCTTGCTGATTAGTCACCATCTAAAGGGTAATAGTCCTAACTTGGAAGGTTCACTCTTCTCAAGTACTTAGCTTCCCTACTGGTTGCTAAGTGATTTAACTTTTGTTTGTTGTTTTGTTCCATCTGCTAACAATCATTTCCTCCTACTCTATTTTATTGTTCGCATCTATACTGTCAACCTTTGAAAACATAGTCACTGAGATAATATTGTAATCCAGTGGGTAGGGCACTTGCTTTACTCTGGACCCACCCAAGTTTGATCCTGGCATCATCCCATAGGGCTCCCCAGCCTTACCAGGAGTGATCCCTGAGTAATCCCTGAGCAACTCTGGGTGTGGCCCCAAAACAAACAAACAAAAAACAAACAAACAAAAAGAATTTGAAAACCTATCACTGTAAACAAAGATGGTGTAAACCTATCACTGTAAACTAAGCATAACTAAGTTTTTTTTTTGTTTTTTGTTTGTTTGTTTGTTTTGCTTTTTGGGTCACACCCAGTGATGCACAGGGGTTACTTCTGGTTCTACACTCAGGAATTACTCCTGGCGGTGCTCAGGGGACCATATGGGATGCTGGGAATCGAACCCAGGTCGGCTGCGTGCAAGGCAAATGCCCTACCCGCTGTGCTATCGCTCCAGCCCCCATAAGCATAACTAAGCTTATGCTTTCAGAGTCCTCACAGCTGTTTGGGAAGGTTATGAGTTAAGGACATTTAACAAGTCAAAAAAGTCTTTGTTGACTCCCCCTTCTTAAAAAAAAAAATCTCTTTTCAGTCACTGCTTCAACCACCTGTGAGAAATTGGAAAAGGCTAGAAATGAGTTGCAGATCACCTATGAGGGATTTGTCCAGAAGCTCAACCAGCAGCACCAGACAGACCTAACGGAGCTCGAGAATCGGCTTAAGGAATTCTATACCGCGGAGTGTGAAAAGCTCCAGAACATTTACATTGAAGAAGCAGAGAAGTATAAAACTCAGTTGCAAGAGCAGGTGAGTGTTTTTGGAAACCCAAACATATTCTTGGTTGTGGCTATTTATGTTTACCTCTTATGGTCAGAACTATGTGTATACACTAAAGGAAGGAAGAGAGGGGGAAAAAAAGAGAGAAAATTAAAAGCAAGCTCCTATCCTCCTACCTAGAAATAATTTCTTTGTCAGCCAGTCTAGAGTTGGACTGTTAAAGCCATTGATGTGAATTTCTGACTTTTTTAAAAATGCACTTGTTTAAAAAATCTGTATTTTCACCTAATGATGTGCATAAATTGCTCTTTAATTTCCTTGCTCAATTGTAAACTTGTCTTTCCATTAGCGGATATTACAAAGTGCGCATTCTGTGGCAAACACAGGCTAGGGGAGTGACAAGTGAAACTTACGTGGTCTTGTCACAGCCAAACAGACCTTCAGGCCTCCCCATGGACTTGGCTGTCCCTGGCCGTGAAGCGCAAAGCATGGGGAGGATTGCCTGTGTGCAGCCCTAAGCAGGGCTAGAATGGGGAGTCGGCAGCGGCACCCAAGGTGGGAATTCCTCGAGTGTGCTAGGTGATCTGTAGACACACGTGCCCAGTCTTCTGTTGTTGCTGTTTTTCAGCTTAGAGCTTTTGGTTTTGATGTGGCTTGTTTTCCCTTCTAGTTTGACAGCTTGAAGACTGCTCATGAAACTGCTAAGTTGGAGACTGAAGCCAGCCACTCGGAGAAAGTAGAATTGCTCAAGGTGGCCTATGAAGCCTCAATTTCAGGCAAGAATACTTTGGTGTTTTGGAGGGGAGGAGGGAAGGCTAACCTTGTAGGGTTCAGGGGCTTTACTTGGCTCTGTGCTGGGGGCTGGGGGGATCACTTTCGGGGTACTCGGGATCATGCTAGGGATTGAAGCGGGGCCCCTGAATGCAGGGTACTTGCTGAGCGTGTTGAGCTCTCTTTGGCCTCAACAGTTTTTTGTTGTTTCTCTTGATTTTTTTTCTTTCCATTTTTTCATTCTCTTTTTTCCTATTTAGATAGAATAAAATTTAACAGAATAGCATTAAAGGCTCAAAATGGAAGAATTCATAGTTTTGTGTTTTCTGTTATATTTCTTCTGTGTTCTGTTGGGGTACTTTGGGTTTCTTTTTGTATTATTTTTTGATAGCTGTAGCCCTTGTCCTTAAGGATGCAAATAATGGTTATAAATGTCAGCCTTCTTAAGAAGTAAAATGCACTTGGTGGGGGGAGGGGGGAGTGCAACTTCCCTCAGGCTCAGTTCCCAGCACCACACATGGTTCCCTGAGCCCACCAGAAATGAACCCTTAATTCAAAGCCAGGAGGAAGCCCTGAACAGAGCCAGGTGTGGCCCCCAAATCATTAATTAATTAAAATGCAGGGTTTTGAGGGGGGTGACTCGGGGCCACTTCCCATAGTGCTCAGAGGCTGTTTGTGACTCTCTGCTTAGGAGTGATCTCTGCCAGTGCTGAGACAACTATATATATATATATATATATACACACACACACATATATATATCGATATATTGCCAGGAATTTGAACCAGGGTCAGCTACCTGCACAGCAAGCACCTTACCTCCTACCCTCTCTCTGATCCTTCAATACACCTCAGAGAACTTAAGGCCTTTGGGATACGGGCGCATGTCTGCACTCTTGGGCCTAGGAAGTGGAAGGTGCCAATGTTTGCTGGTCTTGGGAAAGGGCCCATGCTGACGTCTCCTGCTCCCCAGCACCACCAAGAAATACAGATGACACTGGGGTACAACAGGAGTCTTTTTTAATTATTTGATCATGTTTAGAAAGAGCTTACGTAGAAGGAACAGGCTAAAAGCCTTTTGTTTCAGAATAGAACTGGCATGCAACTGAAGGTGTTGCCTGCCCCCATGATCTCACAAGACGCACGAGGCATATGCTGAGAATGGGCTGTGTGTCCTTTGGCCTTTCTCATCGAAATGGATCTGTGTGGAGTCAGGGGAGATAATATGCAAAAGCAATATGTAAAAACTGCTGGCCCAGGGCAGCCGATTTGTGTCCTTCCTGCTAGAGATGGATTTGATTCCAGACTTCATTCAGCTTATGTGAGGAGAGCAAATGTAAAAGAGCTCCAGATCAGGAATGTGAAGGCCATGCTTGAGGCCACCCCTGAGATGGACACTGCCGGTCTGGTGGCTGCAGTGGGCCCTGGTGGACCTTGTAAGATGGGATTACCTGACCTGCATACCTCCTGGGGTCCATTAGAACCGAATTTCTCAACCTGTTTCCAACTGTGGCCCCTCTGACCTTGCTTCCTTCTTGTGACCCTCCCATCCTACAAATTTCTCCCTGCACTTTTGGAATGTTCTGGCGAGCACACCTGGGATCAGAAGTTGAAAAATGTTGCATTAGAGTACTGATCACTAAAATGATATCAAAACTAGCTATACACACTGCTTCATAATCAGCTCTCACCTCTGTGAACTCACAACTGTAGATATTATTATGATAATCTTGCTGGATATTATTGCCTAAAAAAAATATTCCTTCTTTCCAGAAATCAAGAAAAGCCATGAAGTGGAAAAGAAGTCACTTGAGGATTTACTCTCTGATAAGCAGGAATCATTAGAGGTGGGTAAATCTCGACATCAAAAGAGAAAAACATTATTCTGGAGTTTGTGTGGTTCAGGGATGGCTCAGTGTTTATTTGCTACATTTCTGGTTCTGCCTATTAATGTATTTCCACATGTTGTATTTTAGAAACAAATCAATGATTTGAAGAGTGAAAATGATGCTTTAAATGAAAAGTTGAAATTAGAAGAACAAAAAAGGATATCACAAGAGAAAGCAAACATAGTAAGTTGTGCTTTTGCATCACCATTAAATTTTTCTTTTGCTCAGAAGCCTATTCAGTATTGAGGTGTTAGAAAGTATGGGGAATCTTTTTCCGCAGTTCTCAGTGTTATTTTTAAATTGTCTAAAATAGCTTCCTTATTTACTTCATTTAAAATTTTTAAAAACTGACAAACAGATGAAGTCCAACATATTGTGAGGGGTTTAAGATAATGTTACAGTACTGGTTGGAGGATGGGTGTTGGAACACTGTATCACTGAAACCTGACCTGATCAGTTTTGTAACTCTGTACCTCATGGTGATTCAATAAAAAAGGGGAAAAAATAGAAAGCTGGGGGGAAATAAATACATCTGAAGACTTGAGGGAAAAAAAGATAATGCTACAAGAGAACAGAGATACTGTTATTAAGAATCACAAGGTTTGGGGCTGGAGAGATATTACAGTGGATGAGGCACTTCCTTGACATAGCTGACCTGGGTTTGACAAACACAAACACACAGAAACACAGAGACACACACAGACACAGACACACACACACACACACACACACACACACACACACACACTCCCTTCCTGCTAGCATCCTATTTGGTCTCCAGAGCATCACTAGGAGTGAATCCTGAATGCAGATCCAGGAGTAACCCCTGAGAATCTCCAGGTGTGACCCCATAACAAAACCTGATAATAATAATCACAAGGGTTTGTTTGGGGGCTGCACCTTCAGCGGTGCTGCTGTTGGCACTGGGGGGGTGGGGCGGGTGGCTAGTGTGTGGGACAGGAGGGGAATACTTGCTCCCTGTGGTGATGGAGGGGGTCACACGATGCCAGGATCAGCTGCATGTAGGAAAGGCACCTCAATCCCTCTACTAACTCTCCACTCCTAGGGGTCAGTTTTATATATGAAACTCTCCCCCACCTTTTTTTTAAACTGCTATCTTGAGATAATTTATGTACTATAAGTCTTCACCCTTTTAAAATGTATACAAGTCAGTGTTTTATAAGTGTTATCAGGAAGCTGTGCACTGGCCAAAGTATCTAACCTGAAAACGCTCATGACTTTAAAAAGAAACCCTGCATGCACTAGTTAATCCCTGCCCTCCACAGACTACCCAAAGTGAGCAGCCTGGGGATTTGCTGCTTCTGGGTGTTTCATAGAAATGGAATCTTGCTACTGTGGTCTCTTACTTTAGGTTACCTTCTCCTAGCTTTTGTGTACCAAGTATTACAGGCATATTACAGTGCATGGATAGAACTTTTTTCTCTTTCTATGACTGGGATATTATATCACTGTATTAATAAAAATCACTCTTAAAAAACAAATTTCCTGTATTAGTTTGATACTAGGAGTGACCCCCAGGCACAGAGCCTAGAGTATTCCGCAGAACCCTTGGGTGTGGCCCAAAACAGCGAAAGAAAAACAAATTTCTCTTGTAAGCTTAACACCCTCTTGCATCTTGCATCTTTACTTCTCCATTCCCTCCTTTAAAAAAAGTTACTTCTGGGGCTGGAGCAATAGCACAGCGGGTAGGGTTTGCCTTGCACGCGGCCGACCCGGGTTCAATTCCCAGCATCCCGTATGGTCCCCTGAGCACTGCCAGGAGTAACTCCTGAGTGCAAAGCCAGGAGCTAACCCCTGTGCATTGCCAGGTGTGACCCAAAAAAGCAAAAAAAAATAAATAAATAAAAAATAATATAAATAAAATAAAAAAGTTACTTCTGCTTCTCCTCATCGCAGTGCCCTGGTATTGCCCTTTTGACAGAGAGATAGCTCAGAAGCCTGGACTGCATGCTTTGTGTGCAGGAGACCTGGGTTTCATCCCCGGCACTGCCTGCACACCAGGGAACAACAACCTTGAACATAGTCAAGTGTGACCCCTGAGCACTGCCAGGTGTGGCACTCCCCATCCCTACCCCCCAGAAGGAGAAGAAAACGAAATCAAAGTATATGTGTGACTCTCTTGACTATATCCTTTGCCTCCAATTACTGGTCTCTAGATAATTAAAGTTAGGTGAGAAATAGTCAATGAAAGAAACGTCATAGCTAAATTTTCTTCTGGAAGAGTCTCAGACATTCATTGATATCAAGAGAAATATAGGCTTCTGTATAGGTGTAACCCTGTTGAGGGTTCTGGGAGATGTTCGGGAGACCCATCAGTGCCAGGGCCTATTCCTGGCTCTGTGCTCAGGAGTGACCCCTGGTGGTGCTTGAGGAACTGTGCGTGGTACCAGAGGTTCAAACAAGAGAAGAGCCTCAACCGCTGAACCATATCTCTCACCCCAGGGAGCAGATTTCAGAGAGCTTTCAGGTATTTTGGAAGCTTTTGAAAAGCTAAAATGAAAACATATTGAGGAAGGCAAAAATTAAAATTTCCCTGGCATCTAAGCATGCCAAGATTGGGGCAAGAAAAGAACCTATACATAAAAGAGAAAGGGGTAGATAGATAGGAAATAAGAACTACACAGAATACTAAGATAAAACTGTAAGCACCTTAACCTTTTAAGTTGATAGAGTAAATTATGCCTTTTCCTTTTAACAGAAAATGAGATAGGATTTGGTGTCTTCAGTGCAAATAGTCACATGTAAAAAAAGAAAACAAATTACAAAACTTAGGAAAGTTTTAGAAGCACCTTTGAGTCAAAGGTCACATTAATCACTGCTCAGGAAGGTAGTTTTGATGATCCACACAAAATTCCCTCACCAAGCATCAAGTCTGTCACTCCTGTGCGGTTCATTTGTATCACACTTTTTTTTTAGATAGTTTCTTGGCGTTCACACAGTGCATATACACAACGGAATACTACTCAGAATACTACTCAGATAGCCGCCCTGTCATGCTCTCAAGATTGATTCTCCCTTGTGTCATGTTTACTTAGGGAATTTTGTTTTTCTTTTAGGCCCTGTGGTTTACATATTGTCAGTGATAGTTTTCATGATGATATATCCGGCACTACACCTTACCCCAGAGTGTCCACTCCCTCCACCATTGTCCAGTGTCCCCTCCCTTCCTCTCTCCGCCCCCCCCACCCCATGGTAATTCCTCTACTGTGTTTCTTTATATTCCATATATGAGATAGGTAATTCTGTATCTTTTCTTCTCCTTCTGACTAGCTTCACTCAGGATGACACTCTCCAGATCCACCCACACAGGACCCCACCATATAATTTCACTTTTTCTTACAGCCGAGTGCATTCCATTGTGTATATGCACTGTAGTCTTTTTATTCAGTCATCTGTCCTCAACACATTGGCTGCTTCCAGATTTGGGATATTGTGAATAGTGATGCAATGAACATAGTAGTGCAAGTACCTTTTCTGACTAGAGTTTTGGGGTCCTATTGGGAGGGAGTTTAGAAGCACAGGTACTATATACCATGTAAATATCAGGGTGTTACAAAATAAAAGATAGGAGTATTACTACTGAAGTATAGCAAGGCAACATAGCTTCATCATCAGAGTAAAACTCCAGAAATCTTGGGATATAGTTTTCTCAACATAATTTGCTCTTTTCTATAAAATACACTGCCTCATCATGAGAGAACTGACCTCATAATTGGGCTGGGGGGAGGAGTTTGAAGGGAGGAGCACTGGGGTCCTTGGAAGAAGGAGGTGAGTACACTGGTGATGGGTGTGATTTCAGAACTATGTGCATGAGAAATCATTATGAGCAGTATTTTAAACCATAGAACATCAACCAATTTAACGTTTAAAATGCATCTTTTTATTCTTAATCAGTTACTTTGATTAAAGAAAACTCTTATTTGCTTTTCTCCTTCCTCCACCAATAAAAGACTAGTAATTGCCTAATTGCCAGAGATATGTTTCTTATTGTGATCTGTGATTTTTCTCCTCTTTTCATAAGTCTTCTATGTTGCCAATACTTTACCCATATTAAGTAGCTCCTACTGCTAAGTGAATATTTTTCAAAAGTGAAATGTTTTATTTCAGTCTTCTGAATTTAAATTTCTATTAACCCTCCTTTTTCACCTGTTTTCTTTGGGAAAATGGTACTGGATGGTACCAGCCTCTTGCTTATTTAATTTCTACATCAGATCTAAAGTTCTTTATATTAAAAGTTGGTTGTTGATTGTGTGAGATGATCACTCAGAGCAATGTTCTTTTTTTTTTTTTTTCCATTTCCAGAAAAACCCTCAGATCATGTATCTGGAGCAAGAGTTAGAAAGCCTAAAAGCTGTGTTAGAAATCAAGAATGAGAAGTTGCATCAGCAGGACATCAAGCTAATGAAAATGGAGAAAGTGGTAGGTACTTTTCCTTGCTTGGACAAAACAGGACAAGACGTGTGGGCTAGAAGCTGGGCTGTGAGCTTGAACTGTAAAATTATTTAATTTAATTGCTACCTGAAGACATTTGTAACATACAAGGGTTAATAGGGTTGCATTTTTATTTCCTATCTTTGCTTGAGACTTATTTGTTGGTGCTTTCTAGAATATTCGTTTCAGGGAGCATGTAAATTACCATCCTATTCTTGGGAAAAACTAGAACAAATGAAGCTCCCGTTTCAGTGATCTGTTGCTCTTTACCTGCATAAGGACCTTAATGTGTAATGCAAAAATAAGTAATTTACTGTCTTAACCATCTTTTGATGGATTTCTTAAATTGGAAACCGTTGGATATATAACTTCATCTCAGGAAAGCAATTCTGGTTTGCTATCTGATCTCATCATCTTGCTCCTTGTTCGAATGCAGTGAGTTGTGCTTTAGTAAATGAACCCGGTCGGGCAAATGGCCGCCATCATGAGAAACTGCACACACAGCTTCCTCCAGGGCCTCTGGGAGCTGATGTGACTGTGGGACTCATCTATCCAGAAGCATGTGTCTGAGCAGTGTGCTCCATGGTCAGTGGGAATCTGGGCGTGGCCCTAGTGCTGCACAGCAGCTCGTAGCCCAGAGTGTGACCTGGTGGGCAGGGCTTGGCGAGACGGGCCAGGGCTGGGTTTTCAGGCCCTTCTTCCCTGATCAGGGTGATTCATTGTTGAGTAAGCTGCTCATTCAGACCCAGTGGAGCTCTCAATGTGGGAACTTGATGGCATTGCTTGTTTGTCTATGTCTTGGGGGTGACTTGGTTCCATGTTCTTTGAGAGACTCCTCTACCATGGAAAAGAACTAAGCTCCCCTGCAGATCTTGGGCATTTGAATTATCAAGACATTTTGCATTTGTAAAGGAAGTAAACTAACTGGTTGTTGGCCCACAGGCCTGACCTGCTATCAAAGGTTATCCTGTTGTCTTCGTCTGAAGCAGCAATCTAGCTATCATAGTGACTCAGATCGTTCTTTTAATAATCCGTTCCTCCATATGCCATTCATGCATCATAACTTTTACCAAGAAGAAAAAAAAATCATGTGCAGAGAGAACAGACTGCCATAAACCTATAAAAACAAATCAACTATTAATACACACATTTTCATTTTTGTTAACCCAGAAATATTTATTGTCTGTCACGCCCAAGAGATAGCATGCCATTAGTCAACCTGCAGGCATTTTACATCCAAGTGAGGGGGTTAATGTAATGACAGATAAACCCACTGTCCCCTGACTCCCCTTATTTGTAAACTCTGGGTCTTTATCAAAAATAAGACACTTAGAAAGCAAGGCAGCTTTCTCACTATGAACTTTAGTTGGAAAATTGACCTGCCTAATACTAGCTCTGTGACCAGGGCTCCTCTTACAAAATGAGGACTTGAACAAGGTCATTGTTGTTGAAGAGGTTAGGGGACAGAAGGGCCACTCCCTCAGCTCATGCGGTACTGGGGACGAAATCAGGACTCTGCAGATGTGCAGAGCCATCTCCCTTCTCCGAGATAGTATTTTAGGTTCAATCACTTCCCAGTTACCCAGTCTAGATCCGCCCACCCCAGGTTTTGTCTTGAATCCCTTTACAATTATTGGAAATTTCCAAGGTTTCCTTTTTTGTGGAATCAAGTCTTCTCACCCCATCAGAGGGCAGGTTGTTTCACCTGATTGGCTTGTCCCAAGCATGTTTTAGATAATGACGTAAAGCCAGCGGGACTCCAAACTCAGAGCCAGCTGTAGTGATGGGATCTTAAAAGCAACTCAGAATTTCAGGTCCCCTCCTAAGCAGCTTCTAAAACCTTGACCTTAGGAACAGCAAGTGAGGGTGTAATGGGCCACTCAACTGCCGAGTGAGTACAGAAATGCTGCCTGGGGATTTCATCCTTTAGTTGCTCAACAGATCAATTTGATTTTCCTTGAAAATTGATCCTGGGCCAAGCCAGCTGGAGAACACAGTTATCTCCCACTGAAGCACCCAGCCTCAAGCACTCAAAGGCCGTGCTCAGCCATGCTCTGTGGCTGCAGCCTCGTGGGGTTGCTCAGAGCTGAGTGCTGAGGAATAACTCAGAAACCTGGTTCAGGACCACCTTAAACATTGCCCAAAGCAGGAAGCTGCAGGATGAGTTGACTTTTTGTCCAGTGTGGGGATTTGTTTTAGCAGTTGTATGGACAGAAGAACCGAGGCTGAGAACTACAGGCCATGTTAACCGCAGGGCTAGAGCTGCCCCCTCTGAAATTGAAAGAGGGACATTGGAGCTGGAACCTCTGATGCCCACCTGAAAGTCTATTATCTGAAACTTTGTAAATCATGGTGCCTACATAAAATTAATTTTACAATAATAGTACATTGAAAAAGGCACAGTCCAAAGGGTTGTCCCAATGCTCAGGGGCCTTTCTTAGATTCCTGAGAATGGGTTGACTTGGAACATCTTGGTCACCCTCCAGGGTGGGTCAGTACTCAAATGCCAGGTATACATGTGTCAGGGTAATAACTACCCTGCTTCAGTTCCAGGCATCAGCCACAGTGATGATGATGAGAGTGATAATAAAGGGGTAACAATATCTCGACCCTCTGTCTTGCCACATGAGGCTCTTTTGTGCAGCGTTGGTAAATACCTGTTTCAATACACTAGTAAGTTTTACATAAATATCTATTCAGTATACTCTTAAGCTTTAGATGGAGTCAAGGAGATAACCCAAAGGGCTACAGGTGCCCCAGGTCCCCAGCACCTGTAGTCCCCATGGTCCCCAGGAATTTGGACACAAAATAAAAAAATAACCAAAAAGGAGGAGCTTTGGGCTGGAGCATTAGGAGGTAGGTATTAGTATTACTATAGTATTAAGAGGTACGTATATAGTATATATATATATATACATACTATATATATATATATACTATTAGGGTATAGTATATAGGGTAGGGCACTAGCCCAACGTGCGCTCAATCCCTGGCACCACATATGGTTCCCCAAATATCACCATCCCTCTTGTGCAGAGTTAGGAGTCAGCCCTAAGCACAGCCAGGTGTGTCCCAAAAGCATAACAAAAGCGAACAAAATCAAGATCACTCTGGTGGTGCGATTGGTGCTGGAACATTGAATACCCATGACAACTATTTTATGAACAACTTTGTAAAACTATGATGATTAAATGAAAAAGGGAAATAAAAGGCAGATGTTTGTGAGTATGTGACTTTTTTTAACAGTAAATGGCGGCTTTTCTGTTTATTCCAAGGTGGACAACAATACAGCATTGGTGGACAAATTGAAACGATTCCAGCAGGAAAATGAGGAATTGAAAGCTCGGATGGATAAGCACATGGCAATTTCAAGGTAAAAACAAAACAGTCCTTACTTTTTTGAGTTTCTCCCTCTCAAGAGCCTTCTAGAGCAGTACTTTCTTCCCACACTCCACCCAACGCCTGCTGGAAATGTGACGGAAGCATCTGATTAAAGGTGCTGATTATGGGGTCACAGACAGGGCAGCAGATAAGGCGCTTGTCTTGTACACGGCTCACTCAGGTCTGATCATCGGCACCTGGATGGTCCCCTGAGTTCTGCTGGGTGTGGCCCAAAAACAAAAAGCAAAGAAAGTGTGCATATTTTTATCTAAAAATATTGGAATGCTGGGCTGGAGTATATGCACAGCGGGTAAGGCCTTTACCCTGCACACAGATAACCTGGGTTCAATTCCCAATATCCCATATGGTTCCCTGAGCACCACCAGGAGTGATTCCTGAGTGCAAAGCCTGGAATAACCCCTGAGCATCGCCAGGTGTGACCCAAAAAGCAAATAAATAAATAAATAAAATATTGGAATGCTTCATGTTCTTACCAGTTTGTCCCAGACCAACTCCAAGACTTCAGTGGGGGGGGGCAGCCTCCCTCAACCTGCCCCCCACCCTTCTGACTCTAGAAATGTTTTCAGAGCAAGAGCATCACAAGACCCAGGTGGAATGTGGCACACATAAGACAGAGAGAGTATCTGGGACTCCCTCCTCAACCTGCCCCCAAATGCAACCTTTTCTTTATACAAGCACATGCTGTGGGGGGGAGGGGGGTTGTCTCTGCCCACCAGATCCTCCTTCCACGCAGCTGCAGGCCAGACTCACCTCTTATTCCCAAGGCACAGTTTCCTTGGGCTGGCTCAGAGTTTCTAACTACTAACTACTCAGACTGTTTTTCCAGGTGTTTGTGGTTTTTTTTTTTTTTTTGCTTTTTTGGGGGTCACACCTGGCAATGCTCAGGGGTTACCCCGGGCTCCGCACTCAGGAATTATGACTGGTGGTGATCCGGGGACCATATGCAACACTGGGAGTCACACCCGGTGATGCTCAGGGGTTACTCCTGGCTCTGCACTCAGGAATTACTCCTGGCAGTACTCGGGGGACCATATGGGATGCTGAAAATCTAACCCGGGTCGGCTGCGTGCAAGGCAGATGCCCTACCTGCTGTGCTATCGCTTCAGCCCCTCCAGGCGTTTTTCTTTGTGAGCTGTCACCCATGACCCTCCAAGGATTCTGACACTCTCCTGTCTTTAGGCAACTCTCCACGGAGCAGGCGGTGCTGCAGGAGTCCCTGGAGAAGGAATCTAAAGTCAACAAGCGCCTGTCTATGGAGAATGAGGAGCTGCTGTGGAAGCTGCACAACGGGGACCTGTGCAGCCCCAAGAGATCCCCCACATCGGCCGCCATCCCCTTCCAGTCGCCGAGGAACTCGGGCTCCTTCCCCAGCCCCAGCGTCTCACCCAGATGACGCTTTCTTCACGCTGGGAGACTGTCGGGAGAGCCACGGGCCCAGGTCCTGGGGACTGCCGGGAGCAGAGCTTCCTGAGCTGATGTGTAAATCCATGAACTGGAACGGCACCCCCCCTCACCCCCAAGACCCCTCCCAGGAGACTGGCACTCAGTCCCAGAGACTCCTCCCCTCCACCCACCCACCCACCCCCAAAGATTTCGCACAAAGCACTTAAAAGAACGAGAGGATCTTGTTCGTTTGCCTTTTTCACCTGAGCATAAGGGGGAAAAAAACTCTCAGGGGCCCCTTAAGATAAAGATTTCTGACCCTTTATAATGTTCCTCACCACACACACCTTCTTATTATTTCTGTTTTGGTCTGGATGGGGCTGCATGCGTGAAATGGGTGTGCGAGTGTCCTGTGCGGATTCGGGGTTGAAAGCTGGTCTCTCTGGACACGTGCTAATCAGATTTAGTCACAGATGCATTGCCTCCAAAAGCCATAGAAGTGACTACTAGCTCTGCTCAGCCCTTGGACAGAGCAAGCGAGGGTGACAGGAAAAGCTTTGTCCTGTCCATGTCTAGACATTCTCTGTAGCTTTTGGAAGTCAGTTGCTGGCAGTTTTTCAGTGTTTGACCCCGTCCGTTGCAACAAGCTTTCTCCCTGTACATTTTTAACTCATCCATGTAAGCTTAACCTTATACTATGTAAACCTAATATTACACCACATTCTCAGGCGGTGAGCAAAAACGTAGAACCCTAATTTTTCTACAGATCTGTATAGAGAAAACGGCAGTACCAGTGGATTGTATCTGCCTTATTTTTTACCTTGATTTCAGTTGCCCTCACAAATTTGAACTGTCTTCTCCTCTGCCATTACCCTAATTTCTCCCTTTCACCCCTCATCTAAAGCCACAAAAGCAATCCTTCTACCTCCTACCTGTTTTTCTCGGGGACTAGGTGAAGGATCAGCTCATCTTCAAGGTGCTGCAGCAGCCACTTGCCAAAGAATCAAAAACCTTGGTCTGACAGCACAAATTTTGTGGAAACCACGAAGAGGCTAACGAATGAGTGTTAGTGGCTAGTGGAACTGAGGAAGGTGGGACTCAGTGCTTACTGATGAGTAGGAGCATCTTCATCAAACCATCTGGGGAGATGAGGCGAGGGATTTGTGTCCCCTTTGAGAAATACCCCTCTCCTTGGGCACGTGGCTACGTGGCCAGCCACAACTCTCCAACTGTAACTCATTTTATTTCCTTTAAAGCCTATCATTTGCTCTTTAAGACCTTATTCTCTTCAGAACATGTATCTCACTTGTCTGTTTTGGGGAATTTACTTTTTGGTTTGGGGTTTTGGGTTTTGGGGCTAGTTTGCTGTTGTTTTTGCTTTTTGGCTCATTTACTTCCACACTAGAGAAGTGTTCTCTCTTGAACACATTTTCTTTCCCCTCATGTCTTTATAAGCTAGCTTTGTTTAGCAAAATTATCTTGCTTCACTTAAAAAAAAAACCCTTGCTAATTTCTCCCAATTGTGATCCTTTGGGGGAGGTGGAAGGAAGGGCTGTGGCTTTTATCTCCCTCCCCTGTACATGTCCACAATGTCATGTCAGTATTTACTAATCTGAGTCGTTTGCTGTCTAAATCCCCTCTATACTAAGAACAGGTTCAGGATGCCAGAGGTGGGTATTCATGTCATTATTTCCGTGTCTTCTACAGAGCAAGATGATATTCATGATGCATGTTGTTTTTTTTTAATTAGTGATTGTGTCTGAGTCTTTACAGCTTCCGTAGTTTTATTATCTATGATGTAACCTCCGTGTTTGCTTCTAATCATATGGGAATGTAGATTCACTGCCACCTCCTGGATTTCTCTCTGCTCATCCCTCCCCGCCATTTGGCTCCGTGTCAGGAGTCTAAGCTGGGTTGGCCATTTCCCCGCCCCCTGCACTTGGTAAATCTTACTGTTCCCTGCTGACCTCCAGGCCCTTGGGGTGACTGGAGAAATCAGTCTCACAATTAAAATCAACTGTCTTCAGAGACTGGGAGATAACAGGAGAGAAGATAGGAATCAAAACAGAGAATTTTGATTTTTTTTTCAAACCAAATGTTTTATGTAGGATGCAAAATGTTGGCACGTCATAAAAATATGGATGTGTAAACAGCTGTAGTTGTGCTCAGTTTGTAGTGCTGGAAAAGTGTATTTACTTTGATCAAATAAATAATGCTGGAATATTTCATTTAAGAGTTGTAACTTCTGGCATACTTCATTCTTCAGTATTTTATTCACTGTCTAGTCCTAATCACAGCACAGGATCTATACTACATCTCATGGTAAGTTATTTTCCAGGAATTTCCAATGTAACTATAAAACCTAGCCAGTTATGGGCTAACATTTGGCTCACACAGCTATGCTTTGAAGTAAGCTTTTCTTTTCAGAAAAGTCAAAGGAAAGCATATTTGAAAGGCTTGCTATGGGTTCTAATAGTTATGGCTAGTTTATTTTTTTAAAAATATCTGTATAACTCATTGGTTTTAAAGTTGCTACATGGGGCTGGAGCAATAGCACAGCAGGTAGGGCGTTTGCCTTGCAGCGGCCGACTCGGGTTCGATTCCCAGCATCCCATATAATCGCCTGAGCACCCCCAGGGGTGATTCCTGAGTGCAGAGCCAGGAGTAACCCCTGTGCATTTTTGGGTGTGACCCAAAAAGCAAAAAACAACAACAAAAAATAAAAATAAAGTTCCTGCGAGGGGTACAAAAACTTATCTCAGCATTCACATCTTGAGTTGCTGCTCCTGCATAATTAGTTGTTGAAGTATGTTTCTACACTTTTAGATTCTCATGTCTTGTGACTCTGTTCATTAGAATATGAGGTACTGGCCAGAACGTTGTTGATGAGCAGTCCTCCTGCATGTCAGAGTGTATAGAAGGCCAGAAACTTACCTTGCAGCTGCCGACCCCATTTGATCGCCCACATCAATATGGTCCTCCTGAGCACAGACAGGGGTCACTCTTGAGCAGCAGAGGCAGGCTTTATCCCTGAGTGCCAGCAGTCTCCCAAAGGGAAGGGGGCACATACCTGACAGGCATAGAATCCCTGGCACCATAGGGCCGCCCAAGCACTGCTGGGGATGCCCCCCCCCCCAAAAAAATAGCATTTAGACCGATTTTAATTTTTTATAAAAGTTTGCACGTTTAATAGAAATGATTATATAAAGTTGTTTACATACATGCCTTCTTTGTATGAAAACTAGAAGAACACTCATGGAAGGTAAGCAGTAAGGATACATGTTTTCTGTCAGGAGAGTTAGCACTTCTACGGTTAGACCAGAAGACTTCCTTTTTGGTGGATGTCCAGGTCTGACTCACAAGGCAGGGACTGGGGTTTGGCTCCTTCCATTGGCCTCTGGCAGTGCAAATCAAAAGCACCCAGAAGCTGGTCGTATGCATCCACAGGCTTGCCATCAGTCCCTTGTGTCCATTTTCCACGTCAGGAAAACTCAACAGTGGTGGCTACTGTAGTCTGTCCTTGGGGGTTCTGAGCCGTGCAAATGTAATATCCCACATCAATGGTCTCAAAGTCCTCCACGGTGAGGACACTCTGGGACATCCGGGTGGTGTGTGTGAGCCCCCTATGGATCAGCCTCCACGTGTCCCGGATGGTCACGGGCCTCTCGTCCTATGGAACAACATCCACACAGACTGAAGCAGAAGGCACAGGCAGCTATAGCAGCCCCCTGCAGCCACACAGTGAGCCTTCCTTCCAGAGAGCAAACCCACGCTTCCCAAGGACTATGCAGTACACATACCTCCACTTTTATGTCATATCCATTTTTGGCTGCCTTATTTTCCCCCCATAAGTAGAGTCTTGGGTTTCATGGTGCTATTTGGCTTTCTCTGGGGTTCAATATAAAGCATGAAAGCAGGATAAAATTTTCCACATCCTCCTCCCCACATGCACCGCTCACTGTTCCTTATTCACAGAATTTAAAACAAAAAATCATGTCTAACCCAAGTCTGCCAGTGTAAATAAAAGCTTGTTCAGATTAGGGAGACATATGATACCATGTGACACGGTTCCAGAGGAATGACAGTTGTGCCCCGAATGGGCAAGGTGATGCTGGGATGAGGTTGTCCCCTATTTCTATTCATTTATGAGTAGTTTTGTTCAACATTGTTTATGAATAAGTGTTTTCTGGATGAGTTTTGCATAATTATGATATTTCTAATATTAGTAAGTGAATGCATATAACTCATAAGAATGACTCTTAGCAATGTATTAAAAATCCCTTTGACAATCTTTCCTGTCTACTGTGACAGCACTTTGGCAAATAGCTGGCCTACCTAGGGGCTGGCCGAGACTGTTCTCCAGAGAGTTATTTTCCACCAACGGCTGCCCTGACTCCCGTTGGCTTTCAGCAGGTCTCAGGAGCCCAAACTGTTCTGGCAACAAAAGGATTGTTCCGTGTTGGTAGCAAAGCTGTCTATTTTAGCGATGGGCATGGAGGCTCAATGTGCTGTAGCTGCTTTTATGAGAAGTCTATTTTAAAAGGATCTCTGGCCTCACAACACCTTTATGCTGGGACCTGTGTTCACAGGAGGTGCTCAGAGCTCCTGGGCGTGGGGCACAGGCTGCAGGGGAGAATAGGGAAGGAAACCCCAAGGGCCGTAGATTGGTCTGGAATCCTCCCAGAGTTAAATTCCAGTTTGGGGGTGGAGAAAGAAGGGGTGTACTTCCTTCCCCTTTCATGGGCATGGCCCTTCTTATGGGTTAAAAAGTAAAATCACCGGAGGGCCGGAGCAATAGCACAGCAGGTAGGGCATTTGCCTCGCACGCAGCCGACCTGAGTTCAATCCCCAGTGTCCCATATGATCCCCCAAGTACCACCAGGAGTAACTCCTGAGCATTGCTGGGTGTGACCAAAAAAAGCAAAATAAAATTTTTTTAAGGTAAAATCACTTATAAGGAGAGAGTACATGAAGTGAGTTGCTTCATGCAAGCCTGTGGGATTTTTTGGTTGGTTCTTAAGGACAGGGAGAGTGTATCTGAGAGCATATCCTATCCCCTCCATACATCACACATACTTGCACTTCTCAGGGAGTAGTGTTGTCACCAGGAGGTGACACCAAAAGGAACTCACAGCTGGTGGGGTCCCACAGTGCCTACCTTCTGCCCCGGATAGATCCACCTGAACTCCACCTCCACGTCGGGCTCCCCTAGGACAGTGCAGAGGACGCTGATGTCGTCCCCACCATTCACTTTGTTTGAGGATGCTGAGATGGTGGTTGATGGAGGACCACTGGGGACTGCAAGTGAAGAGACAGGGCAATGAGAGGAAAGCCACGGGCACAGCACAGGGACAAAGCCTGCTCCAGCCCAGCACTCTAGCCTTCCAGTGGCACTCTTCCCTCTTCAGGACACTTCAGAACATTCCTTGTCAGCTTGCTCAAGTCACTTTGATGGTACCCAGATCAAGTCAGAGAGCCTTCAGCTAGAGCCTCAGCAGTGAGCTGGACAGACACTCTCTGAGCCCATGGAGCCTTAGTGGAGGAGGCAGACGTGAAATAGGTCCCTACGTGGCTCATCTGAAACCTGAATTGGTTTCCAGCTTTAAGGGAGCAGTGCTCAAGAAAGCAATGTTTAAACAGAAATGTGTGATGAGGGCTGGAGAGAGAATACAGTGCGTAGGGCCCTCATCTTGCATCGGGTGACCTAGGTTCAATCCTCGGCACCTTATATGGCCCCCAAGCACTGCCAGGAGTAACCCCTGAGCATCACCAGATGTGGTCCAAAAGCAAACAAAAAGTCTATAATGAAGGGTGGGCATGGAGGGGAAGCACTCAAGCTGAGAATGGCCTTATGCAAAGCCTCCAAAAGAAGTAGGCCAGGTTGCTGGGAGGCTGGCCAGGGGAAATGCACTGACTTTGGTTCTAGGGAAGGGCACACCTACTAGATATTTCCAACAGGAATTATGATCCACAGTGTGGAAAATGGAAGGGAAAAAGGTGACTATAGAGGAGACCAACTGGAAAATATGAATGGAAAAAAAAAAAGAATGAAAATGGGATGATCCAGTTCACGCCCAGTCTTCGTCCCATATACCAGGTGACTGACGGACTGTGACAAGGAAGTTCCAGGGTCATAGCTGGCAGGGAAGTTGGCGCTCCTAGGTCTGGGCCCCCGATGCTCAATAGATTGAGCATCGGGGCACAGAGACTGATATGGCGGGAAAGTCCCCCATTGGGGGAAGAATTGGAGTGAGAACTGGGGGACACCAACATCTACAATCAGGGAGACACAACAGGCTGACAAAGTAGAATAAGTTTGTTGGGAAAAAGCAGAGGGAACCAGGCCCAGAAAGTCTCAGGCAGGCAAAGAAGAAATCAAGTAGGATGGGAGCCCATACTTGTCTGCTAGATTTAAAGGCATCGGAGGTCCCGAGAATCCCAGCCCGTTGCTGTGTGAAGCACAAAGGAGAGTGTGAGGAGAGAGCAGACAAGAAGGTACAGAGCAGAAGAGGAGTCAGTGAACGCTGAATAAGTCCAGGTTCAAGGCTGAGGCTGGAGTTGCTCGTGGTTCCCATGCTGGAGTAGATTGGCATGCTGACTGAAGGAAGCAGGGGCTGAGGTAGAGCAACGAGGCAGGAATTGGGCCTGAAAAATGGGTTCCAAGCAGAAGAGGACATCCTCTGAAAAGGGAGTGAGGAAGATTTCCTGCCATGGACGAAGGGAGATGAGCAGACCGGTGTGGCCTGAGTCCCATGGCAGAAGTGAGACAGTGGGGGTTGGGAATGGGTGTAACAAGGTCAACCACCCCAGCTTTCGGCCTTGATGGGGACTAGACAGTGCCTGAGGGAACAGCAGATCTGATTGCGGCAAAGGATCTGCATGGTCACTGAGAGGATGAGGTAAGATGTGGTGGTGGGGGGGGAGCTGGTCACACACTGGCAAATGATGGAAGAATCTGGGAAGAAGGAAGTCAAGTGCTATTGGATTGGGGTTACAGTACAGGCTAGAATGGGATGTTCTGGAAAGGGTGGTGCTATCAAGAAGCAGATGAGAACTGATTTCTGCACCTTCTCCTTGCACCCACAGTAGGGAATGGCAGGACCTGACACTGATGGCCAAAGGCCCTGGAAGGGCACAAGCTTTACCTTCCACGTAGAGCAGATGGTACTTGACAGAGATCTGAGACTTGCCCCCAGCCTCCGCCTTGCAGTAGACCACCCCTTGCTGGTCAGAATGAGGCTGCAGATACACAAAGCCTCTCCTCACGTCATACATGATGTCCGTGCCATTGGCTAAAATTTCCTTGGCTGGAAACTCCCTATGGAGAGTGACTTTGGCTGACAGTACAGTCACTCGACAAGGAACCACAGCTTGTCTGTCAGGGTTCAGGTAGACAACATCAAAGTAACTGGGAGACGGCACAAAGAGTTCACCTTTCTCTGTAAAGGAGAAGCAGAGGATTATTATTCCACAAAATAATAGAGACAAAAAATAGAGACAAAAGGGTCAGCCCTGTATCCTTGTACTATCTCTCCTGACCATAATTATGCTTTTTTTGGTTATTTGCCTTTTGGGTCACACCTGCAATGCTCAGAGGTTACGCCTGGTTCTTCACTCAGAAATTACTCCTGGCAGTGTTTGGGGTACCATATGGGATGCTGGGGATCGAACCCAGGTCAGCCACATGCAAGGCAAATGCCCTACCTGCAATATTATCGCTCTGGCCTAATTATGTTTTTTAAATTACAGTTAAACATGGTTACAATAGTGTCCACAGTTTTGAAATTGATGTCCAAAGTTTCTGTACCCTGCAATCTCCCTGTGTCACCCCAGCCACTTCTTCAAAGGAAGAGCAGCGTAAGTCTCTGTACATCTGCACAGAGGTGAGAGGGAACTGAAAATATGCCGAGTTCAGGAATAGGAAAGTGTGTTTTCCCCTGCCTTTCCTTTTTGGCTTGCTATTCATTCAGGTCCAGAGAGGAGAAAGAGAAAGGTCCCTTTTGTAACCCGTGAACCCCCAGCTCTGTTTGTGTGGAGACATTTTTAGTATTTCAGCCATTTTTAGTAACTGCACTCCCGGGAGACCGTGTCCTCCCTGCCCACACACAGTGCTGAGCTGGGCCCCAGCTGACAGCCCAAAAGTCCTGTCTCCTCTGAAATTCCTCTGCTGTTGTTCAAGCACTGCATGCTGGCCTTCACATCTGACAGAGCCTGTGACAGTCAGAGGGCTCTGGTTGGACTTTTCAGGTTTTGGGTTTTTGTTTTTATTTTTTGACATAACACATTAAATCCTTGGTTCTCTAGATCATGTAGTGAGGGACTGTTACAGTCATTTCTCAGAGAAATATTTGAACTTACACCCCAACATTGGCTAAATTCCTTCTTATATATTGTCCTGGATATGCATAAAACAGATCATTTGTCTTGGCTGTGTCCCTCGCCTCCTCCATGTCACAGTCCTGACAGGAGAGGTTGAGGAGAGAATCCCTTAATACAACTTCAAATTTCTTCCTGGACTAAGAGTTTGTTAGCTGGGAGTGTCAAGAATGTGAACCTGGAGGTCTTTCTCCCGCCTCCAACTGAGATCAAGAAAGAAGAATTAAGGTGAGGCTCTATCTTCTTCGGTCTTTTGGGGTCACAGCTGGCAATGCTCAGGGCCTACTCCAGGCTCTATGGTCACTCCTGCCGGTGCTCAAGGTCAAACGTGGGCATCCTGTGTGTAAAACCAGCACTGCAGCCCTTTCTGCTGTCTGTCTGTCTGTCAGCCCCCGAGGCTCCGTCTTCACTGGTTCTGCCTCAGCCCTGGTGATGTGCACAGCTTCACAGTACTCTGTCAGTGTTGTGGCTGACACCCACATGCTCACACAGTGTAGTCTCTTTGTGTGCCAACACTTCCATTTAGAAAGAGAAGAAAATCTTTTTTAACAAGAACACTTACGAAACTTAAGATTGTAAGATCATTTAGTATTTCCTTTTTTTAAGGCGAATGGAGGGGGCTGGGCACGCCAGTAGTGTTGAGGGAGCCATACGTGCTCCCAGAGGTCAGCTGCATACAAGGCAAGCACCCTACCTGCGGGACTTTTCAGCTCCTGTAAAGGACTCTGAACCAACAAGCAAAGCTGGGAGAATAAGCCAACAATATTATCATGTGTGGTCTCATATTTCAATACAGGCTTTGGCAAAGGTGACCACACCAATTGCTTTTATAACAGAAAAAGTATATATCTGTGGGACTGGGGAGAATAGCTCAGTGGGCTAGCACTCTGACTTCCCCTGCAGGAGTCCTGTGTTCAATCCCCAGTGCCACATGGTCCTCTGAGCATCACTAGTTGCAACCACAAAACTAAAATAATAAATTTAGATTAACTGTGTCCCCTGAAAATATGTTGATTTCCACTCACACTGAGAACAAACATATTTAGAAGGCTAAATACACAAAAATTGGAGTTTCAGAAAAATTAAACAGGCTCTAAACTAAAACCCAAATGATAAGAAATAGTACAGTGGACATGTCACTTGCCTTACATGTGGCCAAAAATGATCCCTGAACACAGAGCTAGTTGTAAGCCTTGAGCACCACTGGGTGTGGCCCACTACGCTCCTCCAACCCCCCTCCCAATACAACATGTGGCAGTTTCCCAATTAGAAATTATGCAAATTAACAACCATCCAAAATACGTTCACAGTCTTTTCAGTCCACACATAAGAAGGACACAAACATAATGAATGCCAGGCGCTTCCTGTGTGGGGTGCAGGAAATGTGTGCTGGGAGAACAGCAGGAACCAGCTTCTGGAAGAGCTCATCCCAGTGACTCAAACCCCCTCATGCCTAAAAAGACAAATGTCTAAATCCTCCACCCCAAATCTACTGGATGCTTAGCCCTGAAGGACAGGCCTGTGATACAGTGCCTTACATCGCATCTTCGTATGATCCAGATTTCCTGTAAACTGTGATAATTTGTCAGGATGGAGCCATGGGCATACCTAGCTGTGTTCAGTGATCAATATGTCAATCCCAACTTGGGGACCATATGGGGTTTGAACTGGACCAGCTGCGTGCAAGCAAGTGCCTTACCCCCTTACTATCTCTCCAGATCATAAATGTTTATTTTTAGTTTCCCTTAAATTCACAAAAAGGCATTCATTCCTGAAGCATGAGGGTCAGCCTCAAACTCCAGAGTCTGATTCTTCCCTTGGCCTCTACAGTCGGGGGCACCTGAGATACCCTTTGCCCTTTCCTGCCTCATTATTTCTAATTCAAAATTTGATCATCTCTGGGAGTGAGGATCAGAGATAGATGTCCTCCCCGAAATATAAGAAGGCTAATGCATCTGTCAAAAGAGAAAACATGAGCATTTGTTCAAGTTTTTGCTCGTGGCCAGGACACAGATGATCTTCTGTGTCCTGGCACGAATGGAAGAGGTTGAAGACTCTATTGGGCAGATGGTTGATAGAGTCAAGGTGCAGACAAACCTCAGCGAAGCCCTGGCTAGACTCGGGAAGCATCTGGCTTTACCTGATAATGCCTTAGGCCGGTATTTCTCAGCCCTTTTCAATCGTGGCCAAGAAATGCTGTCTTGGGCAAAAATGGCACCAAAGTGTGGCATGAAGATTCCTGATGGCTCTTCCAGACCCAACTTTGCCGGAGAACCTGACCAGCCACAAAGTTTGGAGGAGTCTGAGAGTAAGGAGGCTGGAAGCTCCTGGTCATGTCTGTTTGGGCAGTGCATTCTCAGGCGCCTCCCTTAGATTCAGGATGGGGACTGAGTCACAAGGGCCACAGTCCTGGGAGAATCCTATCTCCAAAACTTCAGCTCAGAGCACTTGAAACAAATTCTGGGTGGCCCCTAGCCAGGACTGCAGGGACAGAAAGGAGAGCATGAGTTGTTGTTTTCCATGGGCACTGGTCAGTGTCCACATGTGGCAGCAGAAATAGCTAGCAAGTTCCACTGAGGAGCTGTTCATTATTTAAGCTGACTTACTTCCTACTTAAATCTATACATGTACCTCTCACGACAATTACATTGGACTCTGCAGGTAAACACTCAGAGTTCATCAATTCTAGGGACCCCTCCTAGTAGTCCCTAATTTGCTGCGCAGCTTTCAGGATTAATTTGACCTCTTTAAACTTGGGCTTTTCCATGGCAGGTGGGCAACAAAGCAGTCCTTACTTACTTACTGCTTACAATGAAGCAGTCCTGACTTGGAGGGTTGTGAGGCTCAGAATGAAGTAGAATCAACGGCGTGAGAGCCCCGTGCCCAGGGAGGGAGTGTCATCATTATCAGATACTTGTCAGATGGGGAAGCTTCTCTCTGGGCCACAAACAAAGGTTGGTTTGGGGACCAGCGGTGCTTAAAGGACCAAGTGGGGTGCCAGCTGAGGTGGGCAAGCAGCAGGCCCTCTGCACATGCTCTGGCCCAAGTGTTCTTCCAATGCAAATAAGAGCTTACCTGTAAAAAAGATGTAGGTGGAGCCCGTCTTGGCCTCATCCCTCCTGCAGATGTAGCCGTCACAGAGCTGCCCCCAGCAGCTGAATTCGCCCGTGTCGGCCGCAGTGGAGTTGACCAGGGTCAGCTGGCCATAGCGTGCGTGCTGCTTCACACTGGGAGTCAAGGAGAGAGGGGGCGGCTGCCTGAGCACTCTCAGGCACAGGGCGTGCTCCGCTGGGTTCAGCTCCAGCCCCGGACGCTGCACGGAGAGGTCTCCCAGGTGGCACAAGCAGACATAGGACGGAGAGAAGGAAAGCAGAGAGCAAAGCCTTTCCTAAGAGGCAATAGCATAGGAAGCTGTTTCCAAAGTGAGAAAATGCTCTTCTACCCCATAGCTTGGATTTTCTATTTAAAAATTTTTTAAAAAGTAGGATCAGGTCTGGAGCAATAGTTCAGTGGTAGGACACTTGTCTTGCATGATACCAACCGGGTTTGGTCCCCAGAACCACATATGGTCCCCTGAGCCCTCCAGGTATAAGTCCTGAGCTTACCAGGTGTGGCCCCAAAACATTACCAGGTATGACCCAAAAACAGCCACTACAAAAAAAAAAAATCAAAGGTACATTAACAACTTTGGCCATAGACACAAGTCCTGGGCAAGTGCTCTTATTTATAATCTGTCCATTTATTATTATTATTTGGGGCCACACCCTGTAATGCTCAGGTATCATATGTGATGCCAGAGATTGAAATAGGCTTAGTGGAAGAAGTCACATGCTAGGCCTTACCTTCTAGTCTCTCTCTCTCTCTTCCTCTCTCCCTCCCCACCCCCCCCCATCCTTATAATCTGTTCACGAAAGAACAATTAACATGACTAAAAAGTATTATCTCAAATCTCTGACAATTAAGGGTCAATCTGAATCTGAGCATGGAATCTCCTAGAGCAATAGTATTTGTTTAAAATTAAAACTGGTGAAAAAAACAAAATTCATCCGTTGCTAAGCTCCTGAGACCCAGCAATGCAGCCTATCTCAGGGGATAGGGGAGAAGGTAAGGCCCCTGGGCATTATTCCACTTCTCCCGGCTCACCCTACAATTTCTAGTTTTCTCATTCCTTTTAATCTTGTGCTTTTGTATGTTGCACAGTGAATATAACTATAAAGCCCTTCTATTCTTTTTCAAGAGATAAATAGATAACATTATTTGAGTGGGGGGTGTGGGGGGAGCTACACCTGGCTCAGTGCTCAGGGATCCCTGTGGCTCTGGGATCAAACCTAGCGTCCCCACATCCTAAGCACGTGTGTCGTCTCACTGGGCCTGAACATCAGACCTAATCATTATTCCACAGGATGGTGCTGATCACGAATCGTCCTGTGTGACAGCAGTCCAGACAGATCTTCCTGGGAGGGTGCTGCCCTTGGGTGATACTGCAGGCAATCAGTGGTTTTCACCCAAGGCTCAAACCTCTGACACTTGAGCCCTCAAAGCTCCACATGCATCTCAGCTGGAGTCTGCGGCAGCAATACCCACAGGTTCACCCTCTATATTTAGCACATGGGAGGCAGGCCCTGCTGGTGACCCCCACCCCCTCGCTGTTCAGCTCACAGGCTCCCACCATCTACTGCCTCCCGCAAAGACAACGGAAATCTCTCCTCCTGCAGGAAGCATCTCATTAGAATCTACTCCCCGGAATCTCCCCGCTTTCTCCTGGTGAGATCACTGGTCCTCTTGTTCTCTAGACCTCAGAAGCACCCCCCCAACTTCCTGTCATTACAATAGATGGTGCAAATTTGGAAGGGAGAGGCTGTTCCCTGTTTATTTTTCTTCTCTAGGCAACAAATCTGTGCACAGAAGACACAGCCACACTTCTGCAGGAGCAAGCGGGTTGATATCAAATCGAACCAGTGCTGGAACTAGGAAGAACTTGGGAGAGCAGTGCAGGTGAAGAAACCGAGTGGCAGACCCACAGGTGAATAGCTGGGCACCTCTTCCTTAGCTCAGGGAGGTGCCAAACACCCACTCATCTTCCCATAATAAAAGGCACATAATGCATTTCAGGCCTGGCTCTTTGTGCTATTCTAATTATATCTAATTACACGTATCATTGCAGACTAGTGGTGGTTCCTGTGAATACTATAACACAGCCAGGACAGATAATCCACACCCCACAGAGCCGGTAGTAAACGCCAGAAAGTAGGCTTGATGGTATTAAAATCCAGTTAGGGCGGTATCGTGAAGAGGCCTGGGAAGACCAGAGCGTTCCTAAAAGCCACCCCCAGCCAGAGGAATGCTGCAAGGGGCAGGGGGCTGGAGGCAGCTTGGCGGAGGAGGGGAGAAAATCTGGACTTTCAAAGGTGGGAGTGGAGAGCAGGACTCAGGTCTGGGCAGCAGCGTGCCCTCTGTGCCCTCTCCCCCAGGAAGTGACAAGCCTCACAGGGCTGGGAGGGACCCAGTCACTCCTCAGAGTCATGGACGGAAGCAACGGTCCAACTCATCTAGTACAGAGAAGCAGCGGGGTCACAGTGACAGCTGGAGGATGGGGTGGGCGCACTGTGACCTACCCAGCCACGGGACCATCCTCTGGGAAGTGATGAGCCCCCTGAGAGCAAAGAGCAGGGGCAGGAAACCGGACAAGGCAGGAAGGGCACCCGAAAGGCCAGTGGAATGAAAGCCTTTCAAAGAATATTTTCTATGAGAAAATTTGGGACAGACTTGATATTAAAGTTGGGGAAAGGGCCAGGGAGATGGTTCAAAGGACTGGAGCACATTCCTGGCAGCTGCAATTCTCAGCGCCCATAGGGTCCCCTGAGCCCACCAGGATTGAACCTAAGTAAAGAGCCAGGAGTACCCCTTGAGTACCGCCAAGTGTGGCCCCAAAACCAAAGGGGAAAAAAGAAAAAAAAACTAAAATCATGAAGGAATTAATTAATGCATTGAGCCCGATCTCTGGCTCATTGCACAGGGAGGACAGAAAAACCACTGTCACTCCTCCCTCAAGACAAACATGAAAACTCAGCCCTGTGGGACAAAAGCTCCACTGCCATGAAATCTTCTGGCTGTATCTTTAGCAGGATAGGGGGTGGAAGGAAGGAAATGCACTGGAAAACATTTCTGGCTTTTCCCACCCCCTCTTACATGCAAATAATGTAAGACAGGAAACTATTGAGCCGGATCACAGTTGAAATGCCTGGATTTCAAGTGTGCTTTTCTGCTAACGGCCTCATCTCGGCCAGGGAGCTGCCCCCACCAGGAGCTAGAAGCTGACCCGGCCTCTGAGGGCACAGTCTACCCTAAGTGGTGTCAGGACTTCAGCCCTGCAGAACAGTGCCAGGAGGGGCTTTACCCAGGACCCTTCTCTTCCAGTCACTAGCAAAACCCCAGCAAGAGAAGTAACCACAGCAAGCCACGCTATTGCAACACAGTGAAAAGCAAAAAAATATTTTTTTTTCAGTATAATTAAGATAAAGAAAACTTCTTGTGCTGGGAGGCAGCTGTAAACATATCAGAGCCCATCAATGTGCCTCTGGAATTTTTCTTAACTCCAGAGAGCTGGTCCTGGTTTCAATAAGTGCATGTTCAAAACTTGGGGTGCAGATAGGGGATGCAGCAAGGCTTCCAAGGCACCAGAGTCCCCTCCCACCAGTGGAGGCCAGAAGCTTCCTGCCTGGAGAGGTCCTTTATTATGGGGTCCTTTCAGAGGAAAAGCAGATCTAGGGGCCCCTGTGCATCTTGTCGAGAGCGGTGGCCAGGTGACACCCGTCTCTATCAGCTAAGAGCAGTGATGAGTTCGGGGTAGAGGCCAGTGAGTCAGTGGTTCCATATGTGCTTATATGTAAATTGAGTGTAAGGGTCCAGAGCAGGTGGGGGAGGTGTGTCACAGTGGTGAATAAAAGGTTGCCTGGGCTCAAGGCTCCAAGGGGCCATGAGGAGGCTAATGGAGATGGGGGGAAGCTGAGTGCTCACCTAAGAAAGGACTCAGTGCGCATGCAGCCGCCCTGCTCCCCAGGCACCCAGACCCACAGCTGGGAAACAGGAGGGGGCGGGGCAGAGTGAAGAGGGTTGAGCCAAGCACAGGTGCACTGAGCACTGGGAGTCACCTTGACGGTATCAAGTCAGTTCTAGATTCCTTTGCTCGAGGACTTGGCTTCACAGCCCAGCCCTGGAGTGACCACAGGGATCTCTCCTCCCTCAGGAAGAGTTTCCTCCTCAAGAAGAGTGACAAGCACAGGCACACTTACCTCCGCAGGAACACTTACCTCCTAGGAACCTCCTTGGGCATGTGGGCATTGCACACTGCCTATCGGGAAGTTCGAGACTTAGCACAGCACTGGAGTTAGTGTCCCCTCCATTTAGACATTATTGGATTATCCACTACTTTGTCACAGTGGGATGGAATATTGGTTTTCCCTTTACCAGCTAGAACAATGACATTGAATACAAAGTGTGTTAACCCACACTCAAGTGTGAGCCACCGGTGGTACATGCTAACTTCAGCATGTGCTCCCGAGTCATTCCTGGCGATGCTCAGGGGAGCATAGTGGGTGCCAGGAACTGAGTAGGGGTCATCTTGAGCAAAGCAAGGGGCTTGCCCCTGTACCATCTACTAGTCTGTTTCCCTACTGCTTATGGACCCCCAACTCCATCTGTCACCGAGGCTGAACCATAATGTAACCTGTCCCTCTCTCTTCTATCCCTACATCAGCTGACAAATAGTCCTTTTGGAAAAAAATGTTTCTCCATCCCTTCAGAGGTGTGCAAAATGGTCAGATGTGTTTTCCAAAAATGCCATTTATTACTTCCAGCCTTCCAAAGGGAGACTCTTGGACTGCACCCAAGCCCAGTGGGGCCCCTGCCCAATCGCCAAGGCACCTGTGCTCTGCCATCACCTCCCTCCGGGGCCCTCATCTCCAACCAGCCACACTCCTCACTGGGCCCTCACACAGCCATTCACACTCTTCCGGCCCTTGGGCCCCCTCTTTCCTTCTCAAAGACTCCCCTTTCCCTTTGGCTCACACCTGGTTCTTTTCCAGAGTTATATGCCCTTTGGTTTTGGTGCCATGTGTGAAAAGGTGATCAAGTGCACACACTCAGGAGTCAGGTGCCCTTGGTCCAAATTCTGTCGCCACCACTCACTGGCTTTGGGAACACAAACAAGTAATAAACTCACTATGCTCAGCTTCCTCATCTGAGATAGGGAGATAATAGCAATCCCTGTTCCTTCGGGGGCTCCTGCTTCAATGCACTAATCAATGTGTGGGGTCCTGCATAGATGCTGGCTGCTGTGGGGGTCAGCCAGTCTACACACTAGCTTCTTAAACTGTGGGTTGAGTCACATGACTGAATGGGGGGAGGGTTACAAAATAAATGTAAGATTTATTATAAGAAAATGTTTGATTGTTATACATATACCTATGATCAAACAAACAATTCTTGGGCAAGTCACCATCTCTAGGACAGTATAAAGGTTAAGGCGCTTGCCCTTGCTTATAGCGATCTGCTCAATCCTCAGCACCTTACATGGTTCCCTGAACACCATGAGGGGTCACTCCTGAGCACAGAGCCAGGAACAGCCCTGAGCACTGCTGGATGTCACTCCAAGTATGTATGCTTATGCACGCGTGCACGCGCGCGCGCGCGCGCGCACACACACACACACACACACACACACACACACACACACACACACACACACACACACTCATGCACATTGCTTTGTGGTATATGACTTTTTTCCACTCCCGATATTTCTCCTGCAAAATGATTCCTTCCCTGCAAGTGCCCCACCTGCCCTTGCCTTGGTCACCCGGAGCCTCCCCAGAGCACAGTGGTACACAGACAGCACGTCTAGGACACTGGGGCCAGCACAGCAGGATGCAGTGAGTGAGACTGAGACTAACAATCTGTCCAATGCTTCTTAATGCTTAGCCCCAAGTCATCTGAGTGAAGTTTCCTCAGGAACTAGGAGAGACCCCAACAAACTGATTGGATCCCTCATTTTTCAGGCCCAAGTGGACCTCCCCAGGGTCACACGCCAGTTAGAGTCAGAGCTGGACAGGAACCCCCGAGAGTCTGGGAAAGAGGGCCTGGCACGCTTCCCAGTGGCCCCAGAGGAAACATGTGTCTGTCACTCCAAACACAGAGCCAATCCCAGCCTTGATGAAGCTAGTTTTTTTGTTTTCTGGGGTTTGTTTGGTGGGAGCAGGAGGGGGGTAATGTCTGGGAGTGCTCCAGGGTTGCTCCTATGGCCATTTCATGGCTTGCTGCTGGTGGTGCTCGGGGCTCCATGAATGCTGGGGATCGCAAGTGCCTTAACGTCTGTACCGCTAGGCCTCAAAGATAGCTTATGGGTGATGGGAAGGTACTGCTCAACACAGATACTCGTCAAAGAAATGTATATAAATACAAGCCATCCATTGTCACAGAATTGTAGCAAAGTCATCTTTCAAATTTGCCAGTCACATGATACCAATATTTAGGGCTAGCAATGGTCTTCGTACGTGTCTGGTCATTCTAATCATTCACACGATGAACAAGCCCAACAGCAATTTTTCTGTGGGTAACATGAAAGAAAACAATACTCCAGTTGCTTTTAGCTGAGTTCACAGCCACACGTTCAGGGCAGCACAGGCGCTGGAGGGGAGCGAGGGATGAGAAGACAATAGGGCAAGCCTCCACCACCGCAGCAGAAACACAACTGTGTGTTACTAAGGTGCTGGCACTCAGCCCCAGTTTGTGTATCCTGCCCACCTGCTGCACCTGGAACGAGGAATTTGCAACAGAGACACACAAAAGCTTCTGTCTTGCCCATGTTTACAAGGTGACTGTTCATCCCAGTGCCCCTCGCAGGGTAAATCTGATTCCTTTCTTTCTGCAGAGACCAGAGGGGTGCTAGGAATTAAGTTCAAGTGGATTTTGCATTTACAAAGGAAAGCAATGTAAGCTCTAGAAAGGCCCCAAACTCCATTGAATCTAGCCTCATCATTTGTAAAATGCAGGGCCCAAGCCAGGTCACCCCAGGTAGCATGGCAATCCCTTGGGGAGATTTAGGGCTCATCTCCCTGGCTCTTCTTTCCACATCGCTCCATCTTATCTCCAAGGTCCAGTTTCCTCCAGCTTAGTAATCAGTCACTCCACCCATCCATTTGCCTGCCCAGCCCTGGCTGGCCACCGCCTTCTTCCGGTCAGTCCCCGTGCACCAAGACTTGACCTCAAGTCACCCATTGGGACTGTGATACTGAATCAGATTTGTGTGTCCATTATTCCTCTGGTTCATAAACTGCCTGTGGTCAGAACCACATGGGGGATGTCTTTTGGGGAAGGTAGATTGTCTTTACCCGTAAATGAGGTTTAACCCTCTCCCTTTCCCTCTCCCTCTCCTGCTTCCCCCTTCCCCTTCCTCCTAACTAACCCTCACCTTCACCCTTACCCTCACCCCCTCACCCCTAATTAACCCTCACCTTCACCCTCACCCTCACCCTCACCCACACCACCCCGCTCTTTCCTTCTCCTCAGTTGAAGACTCTGAACTCATTTGCTGCATCCACCTGAACTTCACTTGGATAGTTGCTCGTGCCTTAGAGTGCCCCCAGCTGCTGCCACCTACCAGGCCATGAGCCACACCGACAAACGGATGAGGACATGGTCTCCTTTCACTCTGGGTTGGGTCACAAGCTGCATGGTCCTGCTTGGCCCAGCTGCAAAGTCCAGTTCTAAAGGGAGCAGGGCTCCTGCAGGAAGGGGCACGAAGGCCCCTTCTTTCCCTCGAAGGCCCCCCCAAGCTAAGAGACAGATGGTGGAGGGTGGGAATAGGTCCTAGAGCAAGAGGACGTGACTGAGGCCCCAGCACTGGAGTGGGGAGTGTCCTAGGAAGTAGGAGGGCTCCACGGAGGAGCTGCAGGCACATTCCAGAAGGCCCTGCTGGCTCACCTGCCCTCTCCCAGCCGGCTCCGGGTGTGGATGTTACTCTTGAGGGAACTGAGCCCCAAAACTGCAAGCCGAGCTCTGGCAGTTTTGTTCTTCTTAAATACAATTTTTTTACAAAAGTGTGATTCTCCACAATTTAACCCAGTGGACATTTCTCCCTTTATCCTCTATCCCTCTTTTTCTTGCTCCCTCCTTTAACATACCTTTTAACAGTTCTATCAATACTGTTTAGATTTAAATACTTGGCAAAACAATAAAAATAAAAGGGGCTGGAGTGATAGCACAGCAGATAAGGCATTTGCCTTGCATGCAGCTGACCCGGGTTCGATTCCCAGAATCCCGTATGGTCCCCTGAGCACCACCAGGAGTGATTCCTGAGTGCAAAGCCAGGAGTAACCCCTGAGCACCGCTGGGTATGACCCAAAAAGCAAAAAAAAAAAAAAAAAAAAAAACTATGATTTTTGCCCACTTAATCTCAGACTTTACTCACAGCATTCTCTCTTTCTCTCTCTCTCTCTCTCTCTCTCTCTCTCTCTCTCTCTCTCTCTCTCTCTCTCTCTCTCTCTCTCTCTCTCTCTCTCTCTCCATATGTGTGTGTGTGTGTTTAACATAGGTTTTCATTCAGTAAACATCATACTGAACATTCAGATTCTTTTTTGTTTTTTTGTTTTGTTTGGGGGTCATACCAGGTTGTGCTCAGGGCTTATTCCTGACTCTGCTCTCAGGGATCACTCCTGGTGATCATCAGGGTACCAGGTATTGAACCCAGGTTGAGTGCATCCAAAGCATATGCCCTACCCACTGTGAAAGTACAAATTCATTTCAATAAAGTTTACTAAATTATCAAAAATAGTTTTGTGATCCTAAGGGGGGTGGGGAATAAACAAAACCATTTTTTGTTTATTGGTATCATATTTGTGGGTCTTAAACTATACTACAAAGTCATCACTGTATCACTGTCATCCAGTTGCTCATTGATTTGCTTGAGCAGGAGCCAGTAATGTCTCTATTCGTCTCCATCACATTCAGGGTCAGGGGAATGAAGCTCATTATTGTTACTGTTTTTGGCATATCGAATATGCCACAGGTATCTTGCCAGGCTCTGCCATGCGTGATTCTACATTGCTCTCTTCCAGGAGCTTTGTTTTATAATCTCTGGATCTTGGCCATTGATGAGATTACATGGTACCAGGGGTGGTTTGTGGGTGTGGCTGCCAAACTACTGGAAAATGAGGGACCTGGGTGGAAGAGGCCCAGTCCTCGTCCAAGTAGGCTTGGAGATCTCAGCCACAGGTTCTGCATACCTGGGTTCCTTTGTCGGTTCCTTCATGGATGAGGCTCATCTAAACGTGTGGAGAGTGGCCTTGAGCATGGCTGTGGCTGGGTTCTGGATGCTTTCGGCTGCCAGGGCTCTGCTTGGGGCGGGGAGGGAAACTGAACCCACCCACCTCTGAGGTGCCCTAGTGAAGACAGTCTGATGCTGGAGCAGGAGATTCTGCGTTGCTCTCTTCCGGAGCTTTGTTTTATAGTCTCTGGATCTTGGCCGTTGATGAGATTACATGGCACCAGGAATGTTTTGTGGGTGTGGCTGCCAAGCTACTGGAAAACAAAGGACTTGGGTAGAGGCGCCCAGTCCTGATCCGAGCAGGCTTGGAGATCTCAGCCACATGTCCTGCATACCTGGGTTCCTCTGTTGGTTTCCTCATGGGTGAGGCTCATGTGTGTGGAAAGTGTGTGGAGAGTGGCCTTGAGCATGGCTGTGGCTGGGTTCTGGAGATTTTCAGCTGCCAGGGCTCTGCTTGGGGCAGGGAGGAAAACTCAACCCACCCCACTCTGAGATCCCTCGGTGAAGAGAAACTGGCACAGGGGCAGGAGGTTCAAATATCACTTATAACACAAATAAATATCACAAATAAAAATCACTTAAATGGGGGCCATGGCATAAGACAAGGGGGCAGCTGGTTTGAAAAAGGACACAGAAGAAACAAAGTCAGAAAGGACAATTGTCAGGGTAAAACAACAAGTATTAAAAATATTCTGTAGAGCAGCAAAGACAAAAGACACTGACTTTTTGTTACCACTGAACTGACATCTTAACACTTTAGTCATTCTGTTAACTATTGTCACTGTATCACTGTCGTCCTGTTGCTCATTGATTTGCTCAAGCGGTCGCCAGTAACATCTCCACTCATCCCTGTCACGTTCAGGATCAGGGGAATAAGGACCATTATTGTTACTGTTTTTGGCATATCGAATATGCCATGAGTAGCTTGCCAGGCTCTGCCGTGTGAGAGTCCACATCGCTTTCTTCTGGGAGCTTTGTTTTATAGTCTCTGGATCTTGGCCATAGATTACATGAGATTGCATGGTGCCAGGGGCAGTTTGTGGGTGTGACTGCCAAGCTACTGGAAAACTGGAGATCTGGGTGGAGAAGGCCCAGTCCTGATCCAAGCAGGCTTGGAGGTCTCAGTCACGGGTTCCTCTGACAGTTTCTTCATGCATGAGGCTCGTCCGAGCATGTGGAGAGTGGCCTTGAGCATGGCTGTGGTTGGGTGCTGGAGGTTTTCAGCTGCTGGAGGTCTGCTTTGGGTGGGGAGGGAGACTCAACCCGCCCCCTCCAAGGGGACCCGGTGAAGACAGCCTGGCGCAGGGGCAGGAGATTCTACAAAGTCATGGTAACAAAAATACCCTGGTACTGGCAGTTTTAACAAAAATAATTATTACAACCATGGAAGAGATTAGTGAGCCCAGAATAAAATCCTGTTTTGTATAGTCAACTTGTATTCAACGACAGAGCTAAATATACATAAAGGAGTACATTTCCAACAAGTTGTGCTGGAAAGCTAGAGAAAAGATCAATGATATCAAACCCCTATCTCACACCACTCAAAAACAATATCACAAAATGTGTCAAAAATCAAAGCATAAGACCCAACACTATAAAACTGTGAAAGAGAAAAGTAAGAAATTTTGGCCTTGTATTGGTCTTGTCCTGACACCTAAAATACAGCAATAAAAGCAAATGCCAATAAATGGGCTACATCAAACTCAAAAGTTTCTCTTCAACCAAAAATCAATAGGTAAGTGGCGGATAAGGGAAGAGAAAAGTCCAGATTCTATATCAGGAGATTATAATCAGCATGTACAAGAATCTCACTAACTCAAGGTGAAAAAAAAAATTCAATTTGAAAACAGGTCGAAAAACTCAGTCAGCATTTGTCCAGAGAGAACAGCCAACTGGACATAGGAAAAGGTGATCAACAGCACTAGCCATTAGAAAAGGTGATGAAAGCCACAAGAGATGCCACTGCCTCCTAGCTAGAAGAGCCATCATCATAGAGACAACAGGCTCCTGGAAAGAGGGAGGACAAGGCATCCCTCCGCATCCCATCCACTACTGAAACAATATGGAAGAACCTTTAAAAAATTGGGGGGAGAGGGAAAGTGAGGGAGTGTGTGTGTGTGTGTGTGTGAGAGAGAGAGAGAGAGAGGGAGAGGGAGGGGAAGGGGAGGAGGAGGAGAGAGATAGAGAGAGGGAGAGGGAGGAAGAAGGGGGAGAGAGGGAGAGGGGGAGGAAAGGAGAGGGGGAGGGGAAGGTAGAGGAGGGAGAAGTGATAGGGGAAGGGAGAGGCAGAAGAAGAAGGAGAGAGAAGGGGGAAGGGAGAGGGAGAGAGAGAGGGAGAGAGAGAGAGAGAGAGAGAGAGAGGGAGAGGGAGAGGGAGAGGGAGAGGGAGAGGGAGAGGGAGAGGGAGGGAGAGAAGTGCCTGCCATAAAGCATAAAGGCAGACTGTGGAGAGGTGGTTGGTGGGGGAGGGATACTGAGGGCAGGAAGTGTACACTGGTGAAGGGATGAGTGTTGGGACATTGTATGACTGAAACACAATCATGAACAACTTTGTAACTGTATCTTACAGTGATTCAATTTTTTTTTAATGGGGGCCATTGGCTTCCACTGCATGGCTGGCAGCCCAGGCACCTCTCCTGGCAACTCCTGGCCCTGACGTGCATCCCAGAGAACCCAGTGGTTGGGCCCAGCAGTGCAGGGCTACTCAGGTCCAGCAGTGCTACATCCTGCAGCGCTGGGAGCTACAGGGCAATCCTTAGTGGTGCTCAGGGGTGCCACGCAGAACCAGAAGCTGAGCTCTGGGGCCTTGTTTAAGCCAGACAGGAGCTCTAGTCCTTTAAGCTATCTTTCCCGCTTCTCCTAAAACATTGGTCTGTTTTATTTTTAGAGTCAAACCTGGTGGTGCTCAGGGGCTACTCCAAGCTCAGTACTCAGAGAGGCTGCTCACGTGGTGCTCAGCAGCCCAATTGGTGCTGGGAAGCAAGCCCCGGTCTTGTCCAGGCAAAGCATGTGTGCTAGCCCATTGGGCTAGCTCTCTGCCTCCCCATCCTAAAACTATTTTAAGTAGACGTGTAGTCTAGCCATTCCGCCTCCAGAATTTCCCAAAGGAACTCAAAGGAACTCAGGATTTTGACAAGTTATCTACATTCCCACATTTATCACATTACTCAGCCATGAGAGAGGAGGATATCCTGGAGTTCGCGACATGGATGAACCTGGAGCATATTATGCTCACTGAGATAAGTCAGAGAGAAAAAGAAAAGCACTGGGTCGAACTTAAAAAAATAGGAGAGTAGGGTCAGAGAGTGCAGCAGGTAAGGCCCTCTGGGTCAGTCCCTCGCACTGCATAAGGCCCCTTGAGCACCATCAACAGTGACTCCTGAGCACAGAGCCAAGAGTCAGCCCTGAGGACCCAGTGGTGTCAATGAAGCATTCTTCTAAAATGAGAGTGAATAAGTGCTGAAGAAATAGTACATGGTTAATTAAGAGTCGCTTGCCTTACATGTGACTGATCCTGGTTCGATCCCTGGCATCACATATGGTCTCCTGAACACTGCCAGATCTGTCCCCAAGTCCCCCTCACCCACACAAACCAGAGTTAACAGAAAACACTTTCCCCAAAATGATAAAATGTGCCACCACCTGTTTAAACTCTTTGATAATCAACTGCCAAGAGAAGCGTATTTGAGATCCATAAATCTGTAGATTTGTGAGCACTTCTAGCATTATAACACAATTCCTGAAAAAAAAATAGCTATTTACTTGTGGTTTACTTCCTTCGGGTAAAGTGTTGTGAACAAAAATACTGGAGTATGTGGTGCCCGGTGCTTACTGACATGACCTCATTCCCTTCTGACAACACAATGAGACTGATTCTGCTAGTGCTCCCCACCCACGTCCTGAACAGAATAGAGCTGTGTTTTTCTGCACCCCAAACACAATCAGAATGTTGAGTATACCCAGAAAAGTCATATTCTGCTGCCCTCTGGAGACTAAGAAAATCAATCTTGAGGGTTCTGATCCTGGTGCCATTGAGTGTGGGGAGAAAATGCTCCCCATTTAAAACTGGTTATTTAATGCAATTCTTTTGGGGGAAGGAGGTAAAAATGCACTTGAAACTTTGGCTTCAGGATATGCTTTTGATTTTCCACTGTGAATTAGTTCAAATGGGACCACCGGGTAAGCTGGAAGGCAAAAGAAGCGTGCCTGGTTGTTCACAGATAAATGGCAAATTTTATATCTCTTTTGACCAACGGCCAATAAAATTAAAGGTGAAAAAAAGGTATCTTTTTCAGTACAACCACAAAATCTAGTCCACAATAATTTCCAAAGTCTGTGTGGATTCTTTTTCAACAGTGGGAGTCTTTTGTTTATAAACACATCTAAGTCTCTTCCTTTCTCTCTTAAAATGTCTCCAGATCACCCTGCCCGAGTTGCTGGAGAGGAGGATTAGCTGGCCAGGAGCCCGCTGGCTGTTTCAGGGACCCACCCTCCCTTTGTGCTGTCTCTGGGTGGAGTGAGCTGCTGCCCACAGAGTCAAATGAAAACCCAGATGCCTTCCCTTCTCCCCAGACGCTGTTTGCTTTCAGAGGCACTAGCCAACAGAGAGCTCTCCTGCACCCACCCATTCTTCCCAACTGACAGATCTTGACTGAAAAACTACAACATCCCACCAGACACCTCAGAGATATCCTGAAAGACAATGCCTAGAGCCTGATTTACACAGGTGCGGGAATCTATGAGCCTTGTCTGTTTATCCCACTGCAAGAATTTCTCAGAGCCTCCCTCAAATCTCCAGTGTGGATTTATATTTAATCCATCTTCCCAGTCACTTCGTCTCAGTCTCTTCTTACTTTCCTCCCTGGCTCAGCTTTGTGCCCAGAATATCTTGCTCCTAACTCTGGGAGTGTGTTCTGATGAGGTTGGAAAAGGAGGGTTGCCAAAGAAGATAGAAATAGATCATGTTGATGGGTCAGCAGAGGTTGACCAGATGTCCAGAATATTCTCCTATTAATGTTGCTTTTATTATCAACAAAATCAAAGCAACTCTTCCAACATTCTCACGGGGCCGGGGGATGGCTCAGTGAGCCCTAGCACTGTATTTCCCTTGGGTTTTCCACACTGCTGGGAATGCCCCTCCACCCCCAACAAATAAATTAGTTTTTTAAATTGTGAGATCCAATAACTGCTCATAGACACTAGTTTGATGAAAACAAGGAACAGGGTAGTCATATCTTTCTTTTTTTAATTTTTTAAATTTTATTGAATCACTGTGAGATAGTTACAAGCTTTCATGTTTGGGTTACAATCTCACAATGATCAAACACCCATCCCTCCACCAGTGCACATTCCCCACCACCAATATCCCGGGTATACCCCCCCCCTTTCCCATCCTCCCCCTGCCTCCATGGCAGGCAATATTCCCCATACTCTCTCTCTACTTTTGGGCATTATAGCTTGCAACACAGACACTGAGAGGTCATCATGTTTGGCCCATTATCTGCTTTTGGCACACATCTCCCATCCCAACTGGTTCCTCCAGCTATCATTTTCTTAGTGATCCCTTCTCTATTCCATCTGCCTTCTCCCCTCACTCATGAAGCAGGCTTCCAGCTATGGGGCAATCTTCCTGGCCCTTGTATCTACTGTCCTTGGGTGTCAGCCTCATGTGATGTAGGGTGTACATATCTGAGCCTGGGAAGCTAAACTGTTCTGCTAAGATAGTGTAAAGTGATGACACTCATACCATGCTCAGTTGGGAGGTACAACCCCATGCTGCATTTCCTGTGACCCTCCACTCATAAAGGCTATACATCACAACTCACAATTGTGCTCATATTTTATTGTGAATTTCTCCACTTGGTTACCCAGGCCCTTCACATCTGACTCCTCCATCATCTCCCCTTGGTTCTCTGTCCTTCCTCTTCCATTTTCCACCCACAAAGCTCCAACATACTTAACCTTTTCTCTGCAAAAGGCAGGATTCCTTTTCTCCTTCTGGGATTTCCTCACAATCTTCTCCTATTGCCTTCATTATTTTGTAAGCCCTTCCCTGACCTTGTCCTTGTGCTAGCAAGGCACTGCTCACAGACCAGCCTCTCACTGTAACGGCCTGCACATGCTGAGGTCATGTCTGGCTGGCTCCCCATGGCAGCCCCAGCAGCTACCTCACATAGGCCCTAAACCAAGTCCATGCTAAAGAAAATAACCAATGTTAAAGAAAATAATCAGAGGACATAGGAACTAAATACTTTCTTTCTTTTATTTATTTTTTTGGCTTTTGGGGTCACACACAGCGATGCACAGGGGTTACTCCTGGCTCTGCACTCAGGAATTACTCCTGGCAGTGCTCGGGAGCACCATATGGAATGCTGGGAATCGAACCCGAGTCAGCCGCGTTCAAGGCAAACGCCCTACCCGCTATACTATCACTCCAGCCCTCAGGAATTAAATTCTTGAGGAAAGGTGGGAAAGGAGATGAGGAAAAGGGGAAATCAGGAGGAGATGGAACAGATGGAGCAAGTAAAACAGAGCATTCAGTAAATGCTGACAACTACGCTCAGAAAATAGCCGTGCTGTTTCTGATCTCAAGAGAGAGCAGAGACCTGCACAATCTGAGATGAACTGTCTGGAATTTTTTTTTACCTTCCCTCCATCAATGTCCCCAGTTTGCTACTCACCCCCCAAGCCTGCCCCTTTAGCACACACAAAATAGTTTATAGTGCTTGATGTAATACAAACTTGAACATAAAATTACTCTTGGCACTTAAAAATAGACAAATCAGGGGCTGGAGTGATAGCACAGCAGGTAGGGCATTTGCTTTGCACGCGGCCAACCCGGGTTTGATTCCCAGCATCACATATGGTCCCCTGAGCACCACCAGGAGTGATTCCTTAGTGCAGAGCCAGGAGTAACCCCTGTGCATCGCTGGGTGTACCCGGAAAGCAAAAAAAAAAAATAGACAAATCAGCATCTGAAGACACAATCTCCCCTGACAGTTAGGGTTAGCCTCTGAGGACGCAAGTCTATTGTTCAACACGCCCAGTAGGGCTGGGCAGAGAGCTGAGGAAGTGGAGCACTGGCTTGGTATGTGTCAGGGCCCCGAGTTAAAATCTGAGCCCCTGCTCCTGAGCACTGCCTTTATTCAAACAAACAAAACCCAGTGCTCAGGAGGCGAGACCCAGCCAAACTCTGTGCTGCCACCAATGAGCTGATCCATGTGGGGCACAGAAATGTACAAATGCCAGCCCCCATCTTTTTGTTTGTTGGGAGACAAAATTCTGTCTTTTTGAAAAATAATGTTAACACATTATTACAAGGAGCCTAGAACGAGGAATGAACCCCTGGTATAAGCGTGCGATTGTTTTAGCCAGTCCTCGCTGACTTGAAAGCTTGCTTCCCAGGGAAGGAAGTGGCTGCAGTGCACGGCTGAAATCTGCCATCTAGTGGGGTTCCTCGCCAAATCAGAAGAATCCCAAGAGCCGGCAGCAGCATCTTGGCTCTGTCCTCTCTGGAGGCTTAAGTCCACCCTTGAGGGGAAAAGGATCGTCTCCTGACATGGCTTGCCTCTCCAACTTAATGCACTGCATGGGTGTTCTGGCGATTAACTCCAGCTAAATGCCCACCGCTTTCCTTGAAAAGCCATTTCAGCAAGAAACTCACGCACTCTGTGAGTCAGTAGCTCTTTGCTAGTTCTGCTTTGAGTCTTAACTTTCAAGAGCAGGTCTCCTAGTCTTGCGCCGAGAAAGCGAAAAGCAGAAAGCAGATGCCAGTGCTGCTTCCCTCCCCTGAAGCCAGGCACCCCTGCAGGCAGTAGCTCCACGCCAGAGCAGGAGCCTGGACTTGAACTCACACTGCTGCTCACCAGTGTGTCACCCTGGACCAGTCTTCAAACCTCTAGGATTTTGTTTCCTTCTTTTAATTTTTTTGGGGGGTCACACCTAGCGATGCACAGGGGTTACTCCTGGCTCTGCACTCAGGAATCACCCCGGCAGTGCTCAGAGGACCATATGGGATGCTTGGAATTGAACCCAGGTCAACCACGTGCAAGGCAAATGCCCTACCCACAGTGCTATTGCTCCAGCCCCTCTTTATATTTTTTTAACAAATAAATAAAAAAGAGGACAGGGGGGTGGTGGCTTGGGCATGGGAAAATAATATAGGGAGTTTGGTTTGCCTACAGCTGACATGGCTTAATTCCTGACACTCCATTGGTTCCCCAGTGCACTGTCAAGGAACATTCCTGAGCACAAAGCAAGAAATTTCCCCTGAGCACTGCCAGATGTGGCCCCCAAGTCCAATAGAACTTCCTTTCCACCCCCACCCCCCCTAAAATGGCATTAGCACAATAATTACAAAGGTCTGCTGTGGCTGTGCAGGTTACTGAGCTGGTCCCTGTCCTCAGAGACATGAGCCTCATGAACTCATGGTCCTGACTTTGCACCCATTTTGGTTCCCACAGCAGACTCCCAGGCCAGGCAGGGCTGGGCATTGCCGGGGAAATGCCCAGTGAAGGGGGCAGACCCCATCTTTGTCAGACTTGCTGTCTCGAGAGCTGCTGGGGGAGTGAGGGGGGGCACCCAAAGAACATGTCACTGTGGATCAAAAGAGGGCAGTTGCGCTTATCCCCTTGAGTATGGGTTACCCTCCTCTCCCCAGAAGCTGCCCAAGGACATGTGTTTCCCTGAGACAAAATTACTGTAAGGACTATCTGGACAGTGCATGTAATTGTACCCAGTTCAAGCTCCCACATAAGCAGTTCAGAATGGGGATGAGGAGAAAGGAGCAGAGAATGTCTTGCAGCCAAAGACAAAGCCTCTTCTTCGTTGCTTGGTCAGCACTGCCACCTCCTGGCAAGGCGGGCTCTGTCTTTTCTATTGTCATTCCTGGTCCTCCAGGTACCGGCAGTGCCAGACAACCTCCTGAACTGTGACCCAACATGAGAGACCCTAACATGAGACAAAGATTTCGGGGAACAGCAACAGCCACCCTGGTGATATGTCTCCTGTAGGGGAGAGGGCTGAGAGCCAGGAAGACTCCTGAGCACAGAGGAATCCAAGGGTGGGTCAGTGCAGTCACTGCAGGATAAGGAGGGAGACTGGCTCATCTTGAGTTCATCTGGGCTTAGAGCATGGACCCTGAGAGAGAGGTGAGGTGGGGCAGGAAGCAAAGGCAGGGGACAGGCTGTGCGCAGCCCTGTGGGCCACGGTAGTAGTTTGAGTGGAAGAGCAGGGGAGCACTGCAGCTAGATGTGCCACCAGATGTGCTTTGATGAAAGCGCTGAGAGCTGATGGAGGTTGAGATCTGGTCTGAACCTGAGTGGTGAAAGGTGGGTTGTATTGATTATTGCTGATGGCCAAGTAAGAGATTCCGGTCACTACCTGATGGAAAGAAAAGTTTCAAGGGCTACAGAAACGACTCCAAAGACTGGACAGAGACGCACAAACAAATCTCTGAGCAGCTTGCTTCAGAGATGCCTCTGGACTTTGCCATAGGCCACTTTCGCCAGTCTACTCCAGACGGGGGCAGGTGCTGTCCCTCTCTCTGCCCCCTAGGAATCCTGGTGGCCGCCCTCTTCCAGAACTCAATGAGAAGCCCAGGTACATGGGAGCAGTAATGTAAAACGCCAGTCCTCGCAGAACAAGGGAGGACCTGGTCCCTCTCCTCCCCCCCCAGCCAATGGGACCCTGAGAAGACTCCCCATGAGCTGCTCCCAGCTACTGAGCAGCTTGCCGCAGAGATCTCTCCAGACCCTAATTATTAAAATTTTAGAATTCCAGGAGAGCGGCTGTGCAACATCATATGCTATTCATAACAAGCAATACAAAACAAATGGTCTAGCATTGCCTTTTCAGCGGGTTTGAGTGGTGGTGGGAGAATTCCAAATAATAATGGTGGGATTGGTATTGAAATATTGAATGTAATTAAAGTAGAGAGTATTGTGGAAATTGCCACAAAGGCAGGAGAAGGGTTGGAATGGGGCCGGGGGGATACTGGGGATTTTGGTGGTGGAAGATGTGCACTGGTGAAGAGATGGGTATTTGATCATTGTGTTACCAAAACTCCAACATGAAAACTTTGTAACTATCTCACAGTGATTCAATTTTTAAAATTTTAAGTAAATAAATAAATAAAATTCAAATTGATCTGGCAACCCTAAAAAAAAAAAAAGGCTGGAGCACATGCTGTGAATGTGGGAAGCCTGGGTTCAATCCCTGGCTCACCTCGTTGTCATCTGAGCAGGGCCAGGAGTGGTCCCATTCCCCACCAAAGTAGGACAGTTATCTCACGAGGGCATGGTGGTTGGCTGGACGTGAAAGTAAAAAGGAGGGATGTGTAATGGCGATTTCCAGGCCCTTGGTCAAGGATAATGGGGAGTTTGGAGCTGTTTACTAATTCATGCTGTTTACTAGCAGAAGGGTACAGATGGCCAGGTGTGGAGGAAGCTCAGTTTTAGATGACTGCATTTAAAGAAAGCCAAGCAGTTGAGCAGGAGTTTGAAAGTTTTGGTGGAGAGCTTAGAAAGAAAAAAACAATGGCGGATTGCATTTGCAGGAAGGAGCATGGAGGAAACAAACAGCAAGGAGCCTAGAGGAGGAGAGAGTGTAAAGATGGTGAAGGAAACTGTAAGTAAGAGCCAGGTGTCTACAGACAAATGGAAAACTGCTCATCATCTATTGCCAGGGAAACGTGAAATAAACTTATAACGGCAACAATGGGGAGAATGGTCAGTATCAGAGGTTGGAAATAACATGTGTTGGCAGGTGTGCAGAGAAGTACGGCCCCATAAATACATCGATTTTGTGCATAGAAACTAGTACAGCTATCCGAGAACTCAGTATGGAGATTCCTTTTAAAAATTAATAGAATAATCTTGGAAGAGATGCCAAGCCAATGCAACTCCCGACTACTCTGGTCTTTGGGCTAAAGCTCTGGGGTCTTTTCAGAGTGGGAGCAGGAAGACAACCCCAACCCCTCAAGAATCATCCTAGTTCTACAGTTCTTGGATCACATGACTATATACACAAGTGCTCAACACCTCCAAATCCCATAATACCGATAGCTCAATAGGAGCACAGCAAATTAGACAGAAAGTAGCATAGAAGCCCACTAAGCTCAATAAATGAAAACAATAACACAAAAGGCTCAGCTAGCAACAAATAGATCAATAAAACTTCAATGTCTTTGCACGGCAAAGCCTGGCAAGCTACCCATGGTGTATTAAGTATACCAAAAACAGTAACAGCAAGTCTCACAATGGAGACATTACTGGTGCCCGCTTGAGCAAATCAATGAGCAACAGGATTAATAACACCATTGTGAGACAGAACAATTTTCACAAGTTTTCTTTTACTGAAGTATATTTTTGATAACTCCTTTTACCATTTTGTTGTAACAAAGCAATATAAAATAAGTTATAAGTTTGTGCCTTCTAAGAGGGTAGTAATTTAAGAAAAATAATTTTGTGCCCATTTAGATGGCAAGCTTGGGGGGTGTGGAAGCTGGAGACAAAAATGGTGGAGGGAAGGTCACCTTGGTGGTGGAATTGATGTTGGAACACTGAATGCCCAAAACAACTGTATTATGGACAACTTTGTGAGCCATAATGTTTAAATAAAGTTGGGGGGGAATTAAGAATAGGGATCTGGTGAGATAGAACAATGGACTAACCTTTTCTACTATGTCTTTTTCAGGAATGGACTTTTTGACATGATCACTAAACCTCTAGGGAGACCAAAAAACCATACTCTCAGTTCTGATATATACCCAGCTCTGTGCTCAGTGCTAAGAGTCTGGTGACCCAAAGGAAACTGAAATTTACTCTCCAGGGGCAGGGGCTCTCCTGAGGAGGGTGGGCCCTAACTCCAGGGTACAAAGAACCAATAATATGAAAGAGTGGGACAGGGGCTGGATGAGCCTCCTTGGATGCTATAGACTTGGGCTTCTCATTCTTTTCCCTCCTGTGGTGGTTTCCTTCTGGCATTACTTCCTTCAGGTACCTCCCTTCCAGCCAGCTGGCCCTTGTGGGGCTATGTCATGCTCTTCCTTTATGCAGACTTCACCTGTGGTCCCCTTAGAATATTCTGGGTTTCCCCTAGGGGTCTTAAGGTCCCTGGTGGAGAAATGTTGTTTCAGAGTAGAGTTTCTTAAACTCCCACTCATAGCTCTTCTTTGCACAAGACATTTTTATATAACCCCTGAATATGGGTGTATAAAATAGGTATACTTGTCAAATATGCACTGATAATAAATAAAATAATAAAATAAGTTTTATTATTTATAAGTTTCCTAAAAATGAATTTCTTTAGGATGATAAATTCTAAAGAAAATTATTTTTAAAAAGTATTTAAAAGTCACACGGGGGCTAGAGTGGTAGTATAGTTGGGGAGGGTGCTTGCGTTGCATGCAGATGACCTGGGCTTGGTCCCTGGCACTCCTTGTGGTCCCCTAAATCTCTTAGGAGTGGCCCCTGAGTGCACAGCCAGGAGTAAGACCTGAGCAAAGACTGCTGTGAATCCCCCCAAAGAATCATACAACCCCAATTGGCCCCCAGTTAGGAATCTAGGCTCTGTATGAGGGTCTTGAAACTTTCCAGTCCTCAGGCCAGGTTAATCTTCCTAACCCCAGCAGGGTCCTAATCTCGTCGTTACCTTTGGATCATGACAGCATTGTCCATGATCATGCCCTCAACTTATAGTTGAGTATTGTGGTGCTTTGGCCTGGCCCATTTCGATGCCAGGGTAGCTCACAGCTTGCCCTGGGTTCATTCCGTCCCTCATCGGGACCCTGCTTTTGGGGTGCTAAGAAAACAGATGCCCAGGAGTAAATATTATTGGAGCCAATCAGCTCCCAAGTTACAAAGCATATTATTAACTGTCTTCCTGTGTCCATACAGAAAGGCCATTGCTCTAAGGTGAATTAAGTTCCCTGCGGCAAGGCTAAAAGGACAAACCCCATGTTATCCTACACTTTCCTATTCTTAATCCTTTCTGCTCTGAGAAAGGTGACACAGACAAGTGTAATCAGAAACCCCTAGCTTCACAGCACAATTCAATTGAATTCAGTTTTTGGCGGTTGTACATTCCGAAAACTTTTCCTGTTGCCATCTTGTTTTGTTTTGTTTTGGGGTCACACCCAGCAATGCTCATGGGTAACTCCTAGCTCTGCACTCAGGAATTACTGCTGGCAGTGCTCAAGGGACAGCATGAGATGCCGGGGACCCAACCCAAATCAGCACATACAAGTGCCCTAATGCTTAACTCTAAGTTAAGAGCTTGGTCATAGATAAATTCTGTCATGATCCAAAAAGTAATAACTAGATTTGGACCCTGCTGGGGTTAGGAATGATTGATCCAGCCTGAGCACTGTAGTCTGAGTCTGTGGTGAGGTATCTTCAGGAGAGGCACCCTACAAGTCTAAAAGTGTCTATTACTGTGTCTGTACAGAATGGCAAATATTCAGAAGTAGAATTGAAGATGTGAATTAAGTTGCTGGTCTAAGGAGAGGAGAAACACATTTTTTTAAACTTTTAAACTAGTGGCATTCTTTCTTTTTTATTTTTTCAACTTTTTAAAATTTATTGAATCACCATGAGATAGCTACAAGCTTCCATGTTTGGGTTACAATCTCACAAGATCAAACACCCATCCCTCCACCAGTGCACATTCCCCACCACCAGTATCCCGGGTATACCCTGCCTTTTCCACCCTTTCCCTGCCTCTAAGGCAGACAATATTCTCCATACTCTCTCTCTACTCTTGGGCATTATAGCTTGCAACTCAGACACTGAGAGGTCATCATGTTTGGTCCATTATCTACTTTCAGCATGCATCTCCCATCTCAACTGGTTACTCCAGCCATCATTTTCTTAGTGATCCCTTCTCTATTCCATCTGCTTTCTCCCCTCCGCTCATGAAGCAGTCTTCCAGCTATGGGGCAATCCGCCTGGCCCTTGTATCCTGTCATTGGGTGTCAGCCTCATGTGATGCTACCTTACATTCCACAAATGAGTGCAGTCCCTCTATGTCTGTCCCTCTCTTTCTGACTCATTTCACTTAGCATGATACTCTCCATGTTTATGCATTTATAAGCAAATTTCATGACATCATCTCTCCTAACAGCTGCATAGTATTCCATTGTGTAGATGTACCAAAGGAGAAACACATCTTAAGGGCCGTTGTGCCCTTGTGGGCTGCAGGTGGTTGGGAAGGCTGGAAAAAACATTTTGACTGTGATTCCCATGGGGAGGTGTGGCTGGGGAGAGAGAGAAGAAAAAGAGCGGCTGTGGGGAGGAAGGGGAGAAGATCGAAGGAGAGACACAGAGATAGAAGAGAACAAGAGATTGGGGGGATACACACAGAAAGAGACAAAAGGAGGAGTAGGTTGAGACAGAGATTTGAGGAAGATGAGGAGGAGAGAGACAGACGGTTACAGAGAGACAGAGACAGAAGAGGACAGGAGATCGTGAGAAACACCGAGATAGAAGGCTGAGAGCTGAGAGTGAGAGTGGCTGGGAGACTGGAGAGCAGTCACGGAGAGAGGAGTAAGCGAGTTAGAGAGAGGGTTGGCGAGAGTTGGGAGAGACTTAATAAACGGCAACTAAGCAGCAACCAGCTTGGCCCTCGTTCTTCCTTCATCTGTCCAAGGCAATGGCTGTCTCAGGTGAGAAAGCAGTTCGAGAGCACCGAACACAGGCGGCAAGAGAACCACTGGGAGAGCCCACGAACATCCTTTCCTGTGCAAACCCCAAGCGAAGAAGTTTACACAGCTCCGCATGAGGGAATTTCACAATACCCAATGGAATATTACTTGGCCACAAGAAAAGTTGAAACCATACAGTTTATTACATGGATGTATCTAGAGGGGATCACGCTGAGTGAAGTCAACCAGAAGAACAGATACAGAATGATGTCTCTCAGTAACACCTAAGGACAGTAGAGACAAGGGCCCAGGGGGTTACTCCACAGTTTGGAAGCCTGCCTGATGAGCTGGGAAAAAAGGCAGTTGGGATAGAGAAGGTATCACTAAGTCAATGATGGTTGGACGGATCACTCAGGATGGGAGACGTGTGCTGAAAGCAAACTAAGGACCAAACGTGATGGCCTCTCAGTATCTGTTGCAGACCATGATGCCCAAAAGCAAAGAGAGAGTAAGAACGAAGGTGCCTGTCACAGAGGCAGTGGGTGAAATGGGGTTGAAGTGGCAGGAGGGATAGTGGGAACATAGGTGGTGGAAAATGTACATAATGGAGGGATGGGTGTTCGATCATTGTATGACTGGCAATCATGAAAGCTTTGTAACTGTATCTCGTGGTAATTCGATAAAAAAAATTTAAATAAAAAATATGATGTCTCTCATAAATGGAATGTAAAGAAACACAGTAGCAGAATAACAAATTTGCAAAAGCAATAAAATCTGAGAACAGATCTATGAAATTGAGCTTATCACGTGCGGGTGTGAGGCGGGGCGGGGGTGGCGGGGAGAGGGAACTGATGGCAGAAGTGATGTTGGAACAGTGGTCCCTAAAACCCTATCAGCAACAGCACTGCAAATCATGGCGTCTAAAATAAAAAGCAGGAAGTCTTGGGAGCATCCATACATTAAACCAAAACAGATAAATAAAATATGCAACGAACAATTAGTCACAACTGTGGAGGTGACAGAGAAATCAGGAAATTACAAAAAGGAGTGATGAAAGGAGAGTGACATAATGCACATCTGCCACGCCGAGGTTGTTTTTTGAAGCTACTCCACTTCACTCAACTTTACAACCAGTGAAATCCCACTCAGCAGAGCAGCAACCTAACACCTGGATTTGGGGTAACCCGGAGGCTGGGCACCGGGCTTTTAGGATCAGAGACATGCTGGCAGATCCCGGGTTCCCAGGGGTGACTTTGTCTGACCTGCACGAAGACTTGCCCCTTCTGCATGCTCTTTCTTCACCCAGAGCTTGTCAGTTATCTCTGGGAACAGTTCCCCCGGCCAGACTGCTATCCTGATTTTTATTTGCAGATAAAGTTCAAATTCATGGCTGTGAGAATTCTATGACACTGTTTATTAAACCTTTGCCCTGGCACTTACAGATAAGGTGGCCTTTATCATCACATTCCAGAGAGAAACTGGCTTTGAGAGAATCTACTGACCAAAGAGCACTTTTGTTGGTGAGAAGCAGACAGGACACTGGCTGTGCCAAGTAGTTTTCAACCAATTTAAATAAATAGAAAGGTCCTGCCAGTGCCCCCACAAAAATTATTGCCACTTAATTGCCAGTGATTTTTGATTCTTGGTCCTTAGACCAGTATCAGGCAGCTGGTAAAAATATGTAGGCAAATTCAGATGGAGATTGTAGAAAATATTGATGTTTTATAGGATATAGAATATATGTAGAATAAAAATATTCGAGAATCCCATCATACTCATTCAAAGAAGGAAAAACCAAGTTGATTAAATAAATTAAAATATTTTAAGTGTTTAAAAAAAAGAAAAAGAAGAGGTTGAAAATGACCTTCAGTCTCCCCTCCCTGTTCCAGAAATTGCTCCCCCTTCTGGTCAGAAGATGAAACTGTACAAACGGGGAAGCACATGCATTCAGTTCCATTTACCAAAATTGGTGAAAATGACCAGGTTTTGTTGAAAGCATTCCTGAGCAGTTTCCAACCCCATAGTTGACAGGAGGCTGGAAAAAACTGTTCCTGGAGAAAAAAAAAATTGGGATGAAAGCTTCTCTGTCTCCCGAGGCACAGCGTTCTGGGAAAGTTGTCAAGAGCTGATGCATTATGTCTCTAGTGTCAAATAAATTGTGACTTTTTTTCCTTTGTGATTGTCGGTAGATGTTTTTCACATTTTCCACATTTTTTGAAGTCCTGAGAGAGCCACATCTGTCTTTACTTCATATAAAGCCCTCACTGTTCTTTGAAAGAATTCTATTTAATGTTAAAAGTAAATTTTTCCAGCTTCTGGCTATTTATCATTAATTCACTTTAATCTTTAAGATTTTTTTATATAACTAATACAACTTGGGAAATAATTCTAGAAAAAACTGAATCTTCAAGAATGAGGTCACCTAAGTTTGGGATACTTTGTATAAGATGGAAAGGAAGGTGGAAGGAAGGAAGGGAGGAAGGGAATAAGCAAAGGAAGGAAGGAAAGAGGAGAGAAGGAAGGAAATAAAGTATGGATGGAAGGAGGGAAAGAAGGAAGGAAATAAAGTATGGATGGAAGGAGGGAAAGAAGGAAGGGGGAAGCACAAAAAATGGAAGGAGTAACGAAGGGAAGGAGGAAGGAAGAACCTCAAATGGGTTCAAAATCCACCCAACACTTACTACCTAACCTACCAGCAGTTTCAATCTCTCACCAAAAACATATTTTAAACTAATAAGTCTGCAGTTTGAGGTCAGTGTTAATGAAATAATCATCAAGATAGAAACTCCCCTGCCTTCTCTAGAAAAGGTGGCTTTATTAAAATAATATTCTTTTCCTTTTGCTAGTCACTTGGTGAGTCTCTTTCAGATGATTAAATCCCCATTTTGTGAAAGTTCTTTGTAGATCCTTTCTACTGCTTGATAGGATCTAGCCTAATTTATTACTCTTATAATCATTGTATAAGGCCCATTAGATTTCAACATTATTCAGATTAATCTTATTTTTATTGTAACAAGTTCAAAGAAAAGGCTACCTGTCCAGAGTAGTTTAAATGAGATTGATTCTACTTTTTGGAAAGTAGAATAGCCAGGAGCTAGCTCAAAGGGCTGTATCTGATGCCTTAAACACTGTAGACCCCATGGTCCCCTGCCTGGCACCACATTCTACCCCCACGTCCAGCACTGCCTGGGTTAGTCCAGGTGGCCTCACACAACACCAGGCCCAAGAACTGAACTATCAGGTCCTCACAGCTGGGCTGAATCGAACCAGGAGTGGGCCCCCGGTTCCCTGAGCTCTGCCTAAATGTATTCAACTCTGCTTTCCATACATTGCATATGAAATGTAAATGGTGGGGTGTGGGGGTGGATATACTGAGGACACTGGTGGTGTGCATTGGTGGAGGGATGGGTGTTCGATCATTGTACGCCTGAATCTCAAACAAGAAAGCATTGTAACTCTATCTCATGGTGATTCAATTAAAAAAAAAGTAATGTGGAGTTCATGCCCAATTCAACCAGCGTAATCAATGTCTAAATAAATAGCAGTACTCCTACATTCAAAGCAAAACAAAACAAATGTAAATGGTAGCCCTTAACCCAAGTACACACTCACACTTATACACACACACACACACATGTGCACATGCAACATGGAGTTAAAAACAGGAAAAATTATCGTATTTTCTTACTCATCACTCCTCCTCCAACCAATAAGAACTCCACTCTGCTTATCTCTGGAAGTCAGAGGGTATCTTCAGAATAAAATGTGAAAGGTGTTCAAATTCAAAGTTAGAGACAAGAAATATTACTTGCTCACAAATTTCCACTAATTTATTCTCTAAGATTTATGAGAAACAGGGAAAAGATAGATATAAAAGCGAATACTAAGAGCTCAGCTAAGAACCAATGGAAAACACCATCTTGAATAAAAGACGGGAAGAGTGAGTGGAGAGTGGTCAGCGGCAGGATCTGGGGCTGGGGGCTCTGGATGCAGACTTAGGGTATTTCAGAAAGTGATATCCAAGCTGAAGTTAGCAAGTGAAGAGGGGCTCAGACAAAGCAGTAAGTTTTATTTCCCCTTTGGCTATTGGGCCACACCCAGTGGTGCTCAGAGATTACTTCTGGCTTTGCAATCAGGAATCACTCCTGGAGGATTCAGGGGACCAGGTGGGATGCCTAGGATCAAACTTGAGCCGGATTTCTGCAAGGCAAACACACTACCCACTGTACTATCAGTCCAGCCCTAAAAAGCTTGGCATACCGAATGATCTCATGGCCTCACTTGCCAGTGAATGCAGAGATACTAACTTAAGACTTGGGGTGATTCTGGAGAGTTGGATATCAGAGAAGGTGTCAACATCACATAAGGAATGAAGCCACAGTCACAGTGGTGGGGTAAAGCCATCTGCTCTACACTTCAAAATATCCCCCCGGGACTCGATGTAGGAAGTGTAGCTTGGTGGAAGGCAAAAAGCACCTGTTTGGTAAGTATGCTGCTGCAAGCTCGATCCCAGTGCAACACACATGTACCAAGGTGGTCTCGGGTGTAAGCCATGGCGTTTAAATAAAGCTTTTAAAAATTATATATGGTATTGGACCCCACTATTTTTAATAACATAAATTCATATATGTCTATCTTGAAGCATCACAGTTTGGATTATTTGTGATTTCACTTCTTACAAAATTCCCATTGTTCAACCAATGTTAACAGTTTGCAACAACTTCTTCTTTAAAACTGAGGAAGAAATAATCTTTTTGCTCACTGAGTTTCCATTCTTCCATGTTATTGGAGAAAAAATGACAGATATCAGGTACAAAGATACTTAACAAGGGAACAAAATCTAACATTAAGTTAAGCCCCCTCACCCCTAATAGTTGGGAGCGCTCACCTGAAGCGGGAATCCTTAAAGCTGTCAAAGTAGGCAGGATAACTCCATTCAATCTTACTCCCTCGGCAGCGAAGCTCCAGGGCTTGCCCTGCCCTCAGACTCAGGGTAGGCGCTGGCTTCTGGAAGCGCCCTTTGTCTATCATTTGCGTCATGATAGATGGCTGTTTTGAATCGATGGAGTCTCTGTCCTTCATCTTCAGAATTTTGGGTTTCACCTTTTTGCCAGTTGGCTTGACTCTGTTCTCTCCTGGCTCCTTTGGACGCTTATTCTTGGGAGCATGTTGACCAGAAACTATGAGAGAACAACGGGCAATTATAGTAACATACTTCAAATATTTAGCACCACAAGCAGGATATTTTGTTTTATGGGCTGTTCCCAACACAGCGCTGGAGGGCCGTGTGGACTGACCAATGTTTGCCACATGCAAAGCAGATGCTCCAGCCCTGAGCCATCTCCCCAACTCTCCCAAGTAATCGGGTTGTATGTGTGTGTGACGGTGGAGAGGGAAGGGAGAGGGAATAGGGCATATGTGGCAATATACGAAGTTACTTCTGGCTCTCACTCAAAAATTACTCTTGTTGGGGCTCAGGGAGTCATATGGGGTGTCAGGGATCAAACGTGGGTCGGACACACACAAGGCAAGAGCCTTACTTGCAGCACAGTCTTTCTTGTCACGCAAAATGGATTTTCTAAAAGTATTTGATTTTCTTTATTTTGGGGGTGACACAGAACAAAACTCAGGACCTATTCCTGGCTCTATACTCGAGTGACCCTTGGTGGTACTCAGGGGATCATATGCAGTGCTAAAGATTTCAACCAGGGTGAACAGAATGCAGAGCAAACACCTTTATTTTTAAGCTATCTCTTTGGCCCCTATATTTATTGTCTTACTTAGTTTGGGATTCAGGGCCATACCAAACAGTGCTCAGGACTTACTCCTGATAATGGTGGGAGACCATTTGTGGTGTCAGGGATTAAACTGGGGGTCAGCTGCATGTAAAACACCTTGGCCTCTATATATCACTCTATCATAGAGATTACTTTAATTTATTTTGGGGGGAGCTTTTTGACTTAGGACTTTCTTCTGACGCTGTGCTCAGGGGTCACTCCTGGCAGTGCTCAGGCGACCATATGTGGCAGTGGGGATTGAACTGGGATCAACCACAGTGCAAGATCTGCTATACTATCTCTCCAGCTCCAGATATTGTTTTTAAATACTCCTCTCTTCACACGTCAAAAATTATTTTCAGTAATAACTATGATTTTCTTGATGCAATCGACATGAAAAGAGTACTGGGGGGGCTGGGGAGAGCACCATGTGATGATGGGAATTGAACCTTGGCCTCCCACATATAAAGTACTGTCTTGAGCTATCTCTTCAACGCATCAGAAAAACTATTAAAAGTCAACCGTGTCCGTGTAATTGAAGATGGATCATGGGGGCTCATGATTTGTTTTTGTCCATTCTTAATTTTTAAAAGAACATATCCTGAAAGGAAAGATAGTTCCACTACAAAGGTTTCATTCAAATCCAGCAAAATATTTCATGCATGATTCAAATTTGTATTTATCAGACAAAAATGCCATTCCTGTGGTTCTCCTCCACCTCACATCCTCCACACAGTCATCAGGGGGCAAAACCAAAGTCCTTTGGGGTCTGGCTCTGGTCTTAGCAACCTCGGGGCTTTTGTAGTTCATTTCAAATCCACCAACCTACCGTTTAAATGCAGGAATGTGTCGTTTCCAGCAAGAGGAGACAAAAGCCGCAGCAAGCACGCTCAGATATTGAACCACGTCCAGCTTTTCCCCATGAAGCAGCTTCAGTGGATCTTTGCATGTTAGGGTCTGTCTACCTCCATGGAGAATAGAGGCTGGGGACAGTTAGTCCTAAAGTCAAGCATGCCTTTCAAGGTCCTATACTAGATCTGAAAACCAAGTGGTAACTGGAGCAATTTAAAACTTAGTTTTGTTTTTTGTTTTCTTATTGGGTTTTATGGGGGGTTTTATTTGGTTTTGTTTTTTGTTTTTTTGTTTTGCTTTTTGGGTCACACCCAGCAATGCACAGGGGTTACTCCTGGCTCTGCACTCAGGAATTACTCCTGGTGGTGCTCAGGGGACCATATGGGATGCTGGGAATTGAACCCGGGTCGGCTGCGTGCAAGGCAAACGCCCTACCCGCTGTACTATTGCTCCAGCCCCTAGAACTTAGTTTTGAACTAAGAACTTAGTCAACAAAATATACTGTATCTGAAGAAGTATCTAATTGCCCTTTATCATTGAAAATCATGGCCAAAAGGTGACCCTAAAAAGCCAACACACACATGTCCATATTATCACTGTCTTCCCCTTTTCTCCAAAGAAAGGTATCCCTTACTGCCTCCCAAGACCTACCAATGGTGTCCCCTGGGCTCCAGAATCTTCAGGCGCCCACACAGCTACACAGCTGTGAGCAGGAATGAGAAGCCGATTGTCTGACTATCCCATGCCATTTTGCCTTTTTGCCTGCAGATCCCAAGGGTGACCTCCACAAGAGGCTGGAGTGTTGAGTGAAGTCAGAAGGAGGGGAGAGGTTCGGAATGATCCTCTCAGACTTGGGCCTTAAAGACACACAGAAGGCTAGCGCCAGAGGGCCAGAGGCAGCCCCACAGGAGAACTGACCCACACCGCTGAGTTGGGGGTGTAGGGCTAAAAGGGAGGGGCACTGGATTCCTGGAGTGAGCGAGATGGGCACGCTGGTGATGGGGTGCTGTTGGAATTATGCGCAAGGGAAGCCATCATGCACAGTATTATAAATCACAGAACTTCAAATCATAGAATTGGATTTTGAGGTCACACCCAGAAATGCTCAGGGAGTTACTCATGCCTGGCACTCAGGGATCACTCGTGGTGGTGCAGAACCATGGGGGTGCCAGAGATGGAACCAGGTCAGGCGCATACAAGGCAAGTGCACTGTCCACTGTACTATCTCTCTGGCTCTCTCAAATGTTTTTTTTTTAAAGGTGAACTCCACAGATCCCCACAAAATTACCGAGTGTCCAACTTAAAGGATCAGGAGGTCATTTTTACAAAGCTCTCATGTTGTAGATGAACATAAGTAAAGCAAGCCCAAAAAGAAAAATAACTTGCCCAAAGCTGGCTAGTGCAGGACATGTGTGCAATCGGGGTCTCTGACTTGAGAGCACGTACTCATTTCATTCTGTGTAAGCACCCTGGGTACAGGTGGAAAAGCTAAGGTCACGAACTGGAATCACCTGCAGGGATTAGAGGGCATTTGTATGAGTGGGGAAATGTGATCAGTCAAGAGAAAAACACCACCAGAAACTCAGCTGATTCAGACTCAACAGTGAAATGATGACTTTGGCTTCCTTTGTGCATTGCCCTTTGACTGTTGAAATTGGAGCCTGTTACCCTCATTACCACCAAATCATGGACCAATGCCATCGGCAGGAAACACAGGTTTGAACTGTGGGTTCTCTTGGGTACTTTTCTATCTGAAGTTCCAAATTCAGGGATTCAACTAACCATGGTGATCAGTTGGTTAGACATATAATCGGAATTTCAGATTCTGACCCCACTCGGCCTGGCCCGACATAGCACTGAGCCCACTGTGAGCTGTGTCTATACACCCACCTTCAGGTACCTCCTCTTCCTTCAGCCCTGTGAGCTGCAGGACATCTACCCTCTTCCCCATAGCTTCATGTAGGCGTGACTTCTCTTCCTCTCTTCCTGGGCTTGATCACTCTTTCTTTCTCATCCCTCCTGCACTCAGATGCCCTGGCTCAAGAATCTTCTTTGCTCAGTCCTTCTAGAGGACACAGCTGAGTTCTTGACTCTGGTCTTTAAGGAACGTTCCCAACACTCCCACTGGTACTCCCATTTGACATGAATTTCTTTGGAGTTCTAATGATAAGGGGAGAAGCCATGGCTCACACTTCCCTAACTTTCCAGAAAAAAGAAGCATTGCAGTCAGTTGGAACATGTCAGACTGACAGGAATTGTCTGTCACTAGCTGAGCTGCAACGATTGTGAAGCCTGAGCCTCAGTTTTATGGAGTACCAGAGATCAAAATACATGGAGTCCATGTATTTTTCTGAAGATAGAAATAAAAACCGGACACTGAAGGAAAAACTGTCAGCCATAAAGACAGGCTGTGGAGCCGGAGGGAAGCCAGGGGACACTGGTGAGGGAAAGTGGACACTGGTGAAGTGATCAGTGTTGGAACATTAGACACCTAAAACTTAATAATGAATAACTTTGTAATTCATAGTGATTCAATTTTTAAAAATTAAAAAATGAAGAAAATGGAATAGAAATATAAAAAGAAAATATCCAAACACACAAAAAATAAAAACCAGCTATTACAATCTCCAAGTCTTTTGCAAGTGTTTTGCAAACATTTTAAGTTTTAGGTTTTGAGGGGTGGTCTCTTAAGTGGCACTCCGGAAACAGAGGGTTTCTCCTGGTGACTTCCAGTCAACCTGGACAGTAGTTCAATCAGGGGCCCAAGGATGGGATACTGATGGTGGGCTCCCTATGGTGCTAAGAATTACTTGGGCCAACGAAGTGTTGTGTGGGGGGCTCTATGGCATACCCAGCAGTGCTGGAGAATGCAGTGCTGGAGGGGTTGGCCCACATTCAAGGTGCGCATCCTGACTCCTATCTCTCCATTCACTACAAAGATTATTTGTGATTCTTTTGTCTTTTGGTGATGGGAGAGAGGAGTTAATTATACCCAGTGGTGGCTCAGGACTTGCTCCTGGTTCTGTTTTCAGGGACCACTCCCTGTGGGGCTTGAGGGCCCATATGGAGTACCAGAGATCAAACCCAGATCAGCCGTATGTCAGGCATGTACCTTTCCTGCTATACCATTTCTCTGCCCTGGCGTCTATTCTTTATCAAGTAACAGGTGAAAATGACAACTATCTTGAAATCTTAAGGAATTGAGATAGTCAGTGACAACTTGTTGAACTATTCAGTTATCAGATCTTGTGTAAGAATATTCTTTGGAACATTTAATGACTGAGTTGCAGGTATTCTGCACATTGTGTATCCAAGTGTGTTTTCTTCATCATCATCATCATCATCATCATCATGATCCCATTGATTGTCGAATTTCTTGAGTGGTCTCAGTAACATCTCCATTCATCCCAGCCCTGAGATTTTAGAAGCTTCTCTTTACTTGTCCTTTCCAATGGTGCCGCATTGGAGGCTCTTTCAGGGTCAGGGGAATGAGACCCATCATTGTTACTGGTTTGGGCATATGAATACACCATGGGGAGTTTGCTAGGCTCTCCCATGTGAACAGGAAACTCTTGGTAGCTTGCCAGTTTCTCCCATAGGGAGAAGTAGGTTATAAGATGTCGCGCATCTGCTCTCTTCCGGGAGCTTGGTTTTATAGTCTCTGGATGTTGTCCATTGGTGGGATTACACTGCACCAGGGGAAGTCCCTGAATGTGACTGCCTAGCTACTGGAAAATGGGAAATCTGGGAGGAAAAGGCCCAGTCCTGATCCGAGCAGGCTTGGAGGTCTCAGCCCTGGGTCCCATACACCTGGATTCCTCTGCCGGTACCTTCGTGCATGAGGTTCATCTGAACGTGTGGAGAGGGGCCTTGAGCATGGCTGTGGCTAAGCTCCGAAGGTCTTCAGGCTCAGGAGCTCTGCTTGGGGCGGGGAGGGAAACTGAAGCCCATCCCCTCCAAGGGACCCCAGGGAAGATAACCAGCTGCAGGGGCGAGAGACTCTCTGCATGTGGTCTTATCCCTGAAAAAGATATTGACCTTTTGATCAGAGATGTGGTCCACTGATCAAAAGGCCCACCATTAAAGGCCCACCATTAATCTAACTTTCAAATCTTCGGTTCCACATGCATAGCTAACCAGCTGATTTTCATGGTTAATTGAATACCTGAATTCAGTACTTCAAGGAGAACAGTATCCAAGAGAACCCACAGTTTAAACCTGCGTATTATTGGTCCATCTTTCTGCCCGTGAAATTGGTCCATGATTTGATGATAACGACGTAATCTGGTAACCCTATAGCCACCCAGAAAGTTTTAGGACTGAGTGATTAAAAAATCTTGTATCTAATATTTGAAGAAAAAGTAGTCTAATCATTGTAAATTATTTTCCAAAGGCCTAAGAAAATAAGAATTTATATTGAAAGTACATTACCATTGCATTTTTTGAGATAATCAGTTTTAAGATTTATAGAAAAATTGGTGGTAAAATTAACAACTCATTAAATATTATTATTGACTTCAAGTCCTGGTTGCCCTATGCTACTATATGACCACAGGAATTTTTTCTTAATTTTCTGATTTGTCAGTTGAGAATCAGAGTAACAATGGCTATCTTACAGACTGCTGTAAATGAATGAATATGTTTAAAATACTGAGAAAAGTGTCTGACTCATGGTATTAGCTGAGTGCTGTCTGAAATTACCTCATGATCATGTCTCATGGTGAGCTACATGAGAAATTTATAATGGACCTCTATTGTAAACCACAGCACCCAAAAGGAGAGAGAGAGCAAAAGGGGATGCCATGCCACAGAGGCGGGTTGGGGATGTGATATGGAGTGGGGATGGTGGGAGGGATGCTGGGACCATTGGTGGTGGAAAATGGGCACTGGTGGAGGGATGGGTACTCGACCATTGTATGACTGAAATGCAAGCACGGAAGTTTATAAGTCTATAACTGTACCTCATGCTGATTCACTAATAAAAAAAAGAAAAAGAAATTTATGATGGAGATAACACAGTTATTATTTCTAATTCACAAGACATGCAGATTGAACTCTTGGGTGTCAAATAGTATGTCCCAGGTGAAAGTAGTGAGAAATCACCTAGAAAGCAGGTTAAGAGTTTTCCCTGCTTCATGCCATTGCCCTAGAGACTCCCACTGTTCTCTTAGAATTTAGCTTGTTGCAGCAGTTTTATTTTATTCGCACAAATCTCATACACAGCACCATTGTCTGAGTGGTTTCTTTGTTTGTTATATCCATGCTTTGAAAAGGAGTTCCAAGTCAAATGAAACCCAATGCCAGGGATGGTATGACCTTCTTTTTCCCACAAGGTCTAAAAGATCTTTTTCTAAGGCATCTATTACAATCCCCAAGTGAGGATTTGCTAGTCTAAAATGCAGCTACAAAATGAACAAGGTTGCAAAGCAAAATGCAGATTGAAAGAGTATAATTCTTCCCCTTTAACAGAATCGTAATCAATTCTTACTCATTCAAGGTGATTTGACAACGTTCTATTCCTAAAGAATACGAATTCTTTGATGGAGAAAATTCACTAGAAAAAAACCAACAGCCACGCATTTGAGGACTCTTATGAACGCTGTCATAAACACCAAAGACATGCCTGCAGCTATTGTTTTTTTTTCTCCCCAAGGAGAGTGAAAGGAGTGAAAGGTGAGGGAAAAGGGCTAGAGTGAGGGAAGTTTTGAGACACCCCTACCAAGAATTTGCTGAGTAGCTCAGATGTTTCCTGTCTCTGAGTTATATTAACATGGACACACCCTCTCTCATTTTCCATTCTTCCTGGAAACATCATACAGGAATCCACTGACTTTTCCAAGAACCAAGCTGGGACGTTAGGAAAGCAATGGCATTGCACTGGAGACTTGGGAAAAGATAAACTTTTATGTTCCCTATTTCCTCTAAGCCCACTCCATAACACCCTCCCGCTATTTCTTTCTTTCTCTGGTTGTGGGCAGGCAAGGGAGTTTTAGTGCACCTGGCAGAAGCTAATCCTGGCTCTGGGCTCAGATGTGACTCCCAAGAGTGCTCAGGGACCATATTTGATCCTGGGTTTCTAGCCAGGGTTGGCATTATATGATACAATGTAAGCATCTTCACCCCTGTATCATCTCTCTGGCCCCATTTGCCCTCTCTTCCTAGATGACCCCTCTCCAAAATTGGTAGATTCATTTTTGTAGGCAAAATCATCAAGGATCCTACATCATGATCAAATGGGATTCATTCTAGGGATATATGCTTGACACAATATATGCAAGTCAATTAATGTGATGCAAATCAATCAAAGGAAAGGTACAAATCATAGAATCATGTCAATAGGTGCAAAGGAAGCATTCAACAAAATTTGACACTGATTTATGATAAAAATCCTCAATAAAATGAGGATAGAGGGACCTTACCTCAAAATAGTCACTGTCACTGTCACTGTCATCCCGTTGCTCATCAATTTGTTCGAGCGGGCACCAGTAATTTCTCTCATTGTGAGACTTATTGTTACTGTTTTTGGCATATCCAATATGCCACGGGTAGTTTGCCAGGCTCTGCCGTGTGGGCTCGATACTCTCAGTAGCTAGCCGGGCTCTCCGAAAGGGGCGGAGGAATCGAACACAGGTCGGCTGCGTGAAAGGCGAATGCCCTTCCACTGTGCTATCGCTTTAGCCTACCTCAAAATAGTAAAGTTCACAAATCATAAACCTACAGTTAATATCTTTCTCAGCAGCAAAAACTGAAAGTCTTTCTTCTAAGATCAGGCATAAGACGGGCCACCACTCTCACCACTATTATTCAATACAGGGTTTCTCTCTTGGTTGGCTTGCCTTTACATTACAATGAATCTCTTTAGTTCTCCTGGAAAGAGAATTTTCCCTGGGAAATAGGATCTAAAATAAACCACTTTGACACTAGAGCAGATATCCCCTGGGTGTGCGGCAGGGAAGTCTTCTGCTATTAGAAGGTCCCACCTAGGCGTGGTCTGGAAAGTGGAGAGGCAGTGGGCAAGTGAGTCACAGGCTGTGGTTCTTGGCATGTGCTTTACATGGTCTTTGTGGACCTACTTCCCACAGGGGCTGGAAGGGCTTTCCCTAAAAACCACTCTCACTCGTGACTCCTGGCCCCAGGCAGCCACGGAAGAACGCAAAACAGAAAAGCCTTCCTAGTGGATTTAGGGAAACAGTTACAAAATGTAAAATAAAATATAAAGACTTCATTTTTCTAATGAGCCTTCACTATTTTATTTTATTCTACATGTTTTAAAGTACACATGCATACACACACGCAAACACAACACACAAACATACACACACATATACACACTTTGTTGTTGGGTTTTTGTTTCTGGCCACACCAATGCTGCATGGGGGACCAAGCTGTGCCAGTAGAGCCTTCTGAACCCAAGCATGTGCTCTCAGCCTTTGAACCCTCTCCCCAGCCCTTAGATGTGGGCATCAAAAGACAAAAACACAAACCCACTATCACACCTAAAATCTACCTTATGCCTTATAAAATGATTCCATTTGCATTCAACATTCCCATATGGCTTCATCCATGATCCCATTGGAATCGCGTTTGTACGTTCATTTCAAACAGATGACTCAGGCAAACTTTAATAGTCCCCATATCTGAGTTTATGTGGGCCAGGAAGACAGGAGACAGAAGCTAAAGCCCTCTCCTGAGCCCGAGGCACACTTCTTGGGGAGTTGCTTACTCATGTGAGTGGGTTATTGGCAATTCTTGGGTCTGCCCTTCTCTGACCTGTTTCCAAATGACACCAAACACTGCCTTTCCATGGCTTCAGCAGTCCCTGCTAAAAGGGTGTCTAAAGCACCACCCCAGACTTAACAATCTCACCTCCCATTCAAATGCCACCAACATCTTGAAGTATGCAAACTAGAAGGTGGCATTTGGGAAAGAGAGGGCGGGGTTCACAAATCTTTCTATCTTCAAAGGGTAAAAAGGGACTGGGGGGTAGGGGGTGGGGGTGGAGCAGTGCATTAAATGGGAGCCAGGTGGAGCTGGCCCAGATGTAGAATTACATAACAGTAAAAACTGCTTTTCAACCAAAACTAAACAAAACTTGGGACTGGGGCTGTGGAATTCCAGGGGGATTTCAGGATACCAGGTTGTGTACCCAAGATGCAAACTGAACCATTGGGACAAAAATGGAGCAGACAAAATAAATGCTGACAGTATCACCAAGACACAAACATGCGAATAACCTGGAGTGGGGGGTGGGTCACGCAGAGGCACAGACATAAAACCTGGCCCTGTGCTGTCACCTGGAGTTGATTCCCGGCGCCCCATAATCCTCCTCCCCACAGTCCCTCCAGGAGTGACCTCTGAGCACCACCGGATATGGTCTTCTCCCAACCCTCGCCAAAAAAGACCCCCAGCCCGACCCCGTAGCCCGGAATCTACTCAATACTGTGTGTCAGGACAGGCTCCCTGTGCCAAAGTGCTTCTGCTGCTTCGCCCATTTGTACTTCTTTCTTCACTCAAACACATAAGAAGTCTGACAACCTTGGGGGTGGCACTCGTTTCTGAGGCTGCATCTATAGAAGGATCTGCGCTGGAATTTAGGCACAGCTTTCTGGATCCATGCCCAAGGCGATGTATAAAGCAAAAGCACAGGGAGGAGGAGGAGCCCTCGCCTTGCTGAGGTGGCAGCCTCCCTCGGAAGCCAGCGGCGCTGCCCCGGTGCAGACTGGCGCCCAGCCGCCGGCCCGCCGCATCCAGCGCGCGGCGCCACATCCCTCACCGACACGTTGACACTGGGGGCTGGACCAGGCGCTGCCCGGGGTGCCGGGCAGCCGGCAGGACCAAGGATCAAGGAGCTGCCGAGGTCCCTGGAGGGGTCCCAGGAGATGGGGTCGGAGGTACAGAGACTCTACAGGGAGGGGCAGGTGCACGGGCTTAGAAATGAGATGCTGGGTGGAGAGCCAAGGGGCTGGGGGCTTGAGGTTCCAGACAGGCCCCCGCCCGGGGTCACTCACCGTCCTGCAGCGCGTGGTGCAGCAGCAGCAGCGCCAGCAGCAGCCAGAGCTTCATCCTCGGGGCGAGGGCGCAGGGGTTCAGGGGCCGGGACCCCGGAGCCAGCGCGCTGACAGCCACCGGCCAGGGAGGGGCTCAGCGGAAGGCGGCGGGCGACGGGAGGGTACTGGAGGGTTCGGTTTCACACGGAGGAACACAGTTTGGGGTAAAAGTTGAGGGTTTTTTTCTTCTTTCTGTCCTCCCGATTGTGTCTAATGTGACCTCTCCTGCCCCCTGGCGGAGCGGGGAGGCGCGGCGCCTTCAGAGCGCGGAGACGGGTCAATTTCACCCCTCGCGTGCTCCAACCCTCTGCCCACGTTTCTGAACTTCCACCAGGCCTGGCGGGTGCTGATGGGGCCACGTTAAACCATAGCTCTGGTCTGACCTTCATGATCTGTGAAAAGACTCCCCTGAACTATTTCTGTTCATTCCCAGAAGATCTCTTGCTAACAAGAACATTCTGTCTGGCCAGGATTGGGGCCTACCCACTCCCCTGCGGCTGGCACAGTGGAAACACAGTTCCTTTCTCAGTGTCTGAACGACTTGCTGGGGAAAATTCCTCTTCTTTCATTCAGAAGCCTCACAGGGCTCAGGTGTGGGGGAGGGATTGTGCCAGCAACTAGCAGTAGCAGCATCAGGCCCTGCCACCGGTGCCCTCCTCCTCACGCCACCGTTTTTCACCCCCTTTGGGTCAAGATCTGCATTCTGGATGGCTTCTCAATGCAGTACGTTTTCTCCCAAAAGGGTCTGCGAGCACTCCTCCCTCTTCTTTCTTTCGAGTTTAGAATGAGAAACCCAGAAAGAGCTCAGGGAGGATCTCACTAAACCTGCTGCGATTCCGATGAGAAGGAAAAGGCATTGCCAACCGAGAGAGAGTGAAAGTTCCACGTGGTGTGCTCCAGACTTCTAACACCTGAGAAGTTCAGGGAGCGGAGAGGTCTATACTGTTTGGAGAAGACAGTGCGGAATTCTAGAGGGGAGGGGCTTAGGTTTGGGGGTGGGGGTGGAGCACATCTTCTCAGGGAAGGAGGTTGGCTCTAGAAGGTGAAGGTGCAGAGCTAGAATGAGACTGCGTGGCGGTGGGTTTAGTGGGGTGGAAGACTGGAGCCCTGGATGGAGCTGCGGTGGGGCAGACGTTTGGGGTTTTGAATCTGTAACCCCAGAGGTTTCGGGGCTGGTGAATACTCTGGGTCCAGGCATGATCGTGGAGGTGGCCGTTCTCGCGTCTTCCTCGTGAGATGAGCAGGACCTCAGCGAACAGCCTGTTCTCTGCAAACATTCCCGTTGAGCGTGAGCTTGCTTTGAAGAGGAAGGCGGCTGCTCTGGCAGCCAGGAGAAGCGTGCCCATCAACGACTGGCAGGAAGAAGCAGGAGAAGCAGGAACTCTCCCTCGTGGTCTGCTCTGACTCTCACTTTGCCCTTTGTTGTGTTGCCATGGAGAGAATAGTTGTGTGGGAATTTGCAAGGCCAGGATTCAGATGTCTGTACTGCGGCCTACTCTCAACTCGCCCTCTGACAGGGAACCTCCCTGCCAAAGGGAGGAAACTCGATTCTCTCAGCAGTGGTTTGCTGTGGGATTGCTGTCACGGCTATAAATCTTAAAATGCTGCTGTGTTTGAGGAGTAGTCACGAGCCCAGAGAGCCATGTTTAAACCTTCATGGGACGTGTCTGTGTCTGTGTCTGGGCTAGAACTCCAGGAGGAGAACATGCAGGGTGACTTCTGCTCCCTTCCACCAAATCACCCAGTCCTGCCTGGTCAGCTGCTGACCACAGCTCATGTCCGGCTCTCTTTGCCTCCTCTTGCCTCTTAACCCATTCTTGCCCAGCAATCAAAGCCACTTTAGGTAGAAATGTTTTTAAAAAATGAATCCAGGTAGGTAAAGGGATATGCATGATAACATCTCAATATCTGTATTGCCAGAAATGAGCCCAGAGCTAGAGAGGTAGTACAGTAGGTACAGCACTTGCCTTGCATGCAGCTGACCTGGGTTTGATTCCTGGCATCACATATGGTCCCTTGAGCATTGCCAAGAGTGATCCCTGAGCACAGACCTAGAAGTAAGAAGTAAGGTGTGGTTCACTTCCCCGCCCCCCCCACCCCCCACAACACACACCCCGCACCACTGCACCCGCTTCCCGCAATAAAAAGTAAAAATGAACTCAATGCAAAACCCTCACAGGCTCTCTGGCAAAGGCTCCTGCCACCCTGCTCCGGGCCTCAGCACCCACCCTCATGCTCACCCCCCCACCCCCACTCTCCAGCCTCCACTGCTCCTGCTGCTTCCTCTGTGCCCTAGAGCAGTGATTCCCAGCCAGAACCCTCAGGATGCCACATGGGGGTCACAGGCAAAAATCACAGAAATGGGTCACAGAGCAAGACGAGCCCAGGAGAGAGGGAACTGAGAAGAAAACTGAGAAAAGGCCAGTGTCTCTCGGCCTTTATCCTGCTGCATTCCCTTTCTGTGGGCCTCTCTGTCCTACAAAGTGGCTCCCAAGGCTCATCCCATACCACCCTCACCCACTATATATAGGATTTTCACCCTTGGAACATTCTGGAATATGATTGAGCAGTGCTGCTTTGGAGCCCTCCTATTCACCCCTCCCCTCTCCCCCGCCCCAGTTAACTTGGCTCTCACTTCTCCCCGCAGCTAGGCTAAAAGCGTCTCTGGTCGATTCCTTCTCTCTCAGCACAAGCAAAGGCAACACTTAGCTGCCCCAGGGCTTCCGTTTCTTACTCCTGCACTACCCCCTCCGTACAGGAGCAGGACATGTGCCTCATGAAATGTTGTCCATCACAGATTACTGTAGGGTACTAATGATCTAACAGTAACCGTCTTCATGTGCATCCTCAGCACATGTGTTTGTAGCTGTGCATGGCAGACACCCGAGGATGCTTGGTATCAGGTCCCTTCAGGGACAGATGGAATTCACAGGAGCTTCTCTCTAGGTTTGCAACTCTTGTCTATGCACATGCCCCCTCATTCTACTCTAAACGAGGGGCTGAAATCATAAGTGGGAGCGCTCGATGGAGGGTGAGCTGACCTGGAAGCCGGAAGGTCACAAAATTTGTACTTTGATTCCGAGACTGGACAAAAATGCACTGGCGCTTACCTCAGAAGTTGCCTGACAGGCAGCTAACGTGCTAGGTTTGCACAAGCTCACAAGGTCACAGCTTGCAGACCTTCCCATGGAGGGGACAGCCTTTCCCACCCTCAGTGGAGCAGGAAGGTGTTGGGTGGCCACAGAAGCAGCTGTTGAAAGAAAACAGCTAAAACCGGAACAAATAAAGAGCCAAGGGCTGGTGGGTGGAAATGAGGGATCCCTGGGAGTCCTCGGCATAAGGAGCATCTGGAATTGCCTTTTTGACAGCCTCTGGGATTGGTCCCCAGAGGGGATAATGAAGATGTGTGCCCAGTAGGCCCACCTCAGACAAACCCTTTTATAGTTTCTGTAGGGCTGGAGAGACTATACAGAGGCTGAGGCTCTTCCCTTGCATGTGGCCAACCTGGGTTCAATTCCCAGCACCACTACAGTCCCCTGAGCAACTCCAGGAAAGTCCCAAAACCGCTGGATATGGCTCAAAAAGTCCCTAAAACCGATACACCGACCCCCACCCCCACCCCAAAGAAGAACTACTTTGAAGCGCTACAGAATATTCTCCCAAACTTGGCTGAACTCATAAAAGTCTTCAAGGAGGTTTGTTGTAAAAATCAATCAGCCTTGCCAAGATTCTGACAATGCAAGAAGGACACCCTTATCTTTTCATTTTCCAGCTGTCGCTACATGTTTGATATATTTGCTTTAATTATTTCCTCAGGGATGGACCCCACAGACAGAGGGGGTGCAGTCCTGTTCCCCTCCGTGGTGTGTGGCCACCTTATCATCACAGCCACAGCGAGGATGAGACAGACCAGGGCAGAGTCCCTGTAGGGGGTTGTAGGAAGTGGGTGGAGGATGGGTCTGTACCAGGTGCCTTGGGGAGCCCACCCACCCCGTGACTTTTAAGCTACGTTTCCTGTGGCTCCAAGCCCAGCTGAGGGGCAGAGCCTGAGGTGCCCCCTACTGGTAGCCCACAGCCCATTCTGCAAACAACCCTGTATTTTCCTTGACGGTGTTTTATACGTGTTGCCACCACCAAATTCAATACTGCATGTCTCATCTGTAAGACAAAATATACTCTTGTCCTTTTCTGTAATTTGATGGAACTTGCTTTATCCTTTTAAGCAAAGTAAGGTTAAAGGAGAGAGAAGTGCTGAATGTGCTCATTTGTGTGAGAAAAATAGAGCCAGGGGTTAATAACAGCCAATGAAACAAACTCAGGCTCTGCCAACAGACCTGAGTTTGCCACCCAATCAGGTACCTGAGGGACTTAGAACAGCAGTGGAAAGACATTGGCACCTTGGTGGTGGGTGTAGTACAGCAGCATCACATGCCTAAAATATTAATTTGGATAAGCAGTGTCACCTCAATAAAAAGAAAATAAGACCATCTGGTTACTCAGAGGTTTGGAGTATGAGCGGAAAAATGGATGAACCCCAAGTCAAAAGAACTTTATGTGAAAGTGCGCTCTGAGCCAAAAGAGTAGCTTTGTGGGTCAGGAAAACTGACAGAGCTGGGAAGAGGGGCTCTGTCCCTTCTGTCGCAGACCTAGCCACACTCTGGCCCTTCAAAATGGCCAGCCTGAACCTTGTAGCAATGATGGTAATGAGGTCCCCCAAGCTGGGGCGCCAGAAGACAGAGACGGCAGAAGCTTGAGAATAGGTGCTCCTGGGCAGATCCAGACCAGCCTCTAGTGACATCCAGACACGTCCAATGGGAACATTCTGGAGACAAAAATTTCTGTGTCCAGGCCAGAGAGATGGTTAGTACAGCGGGTTATAGTTATAGTATAACTATAGTTATAGTTATAGTACAGAGGCTTATAGCCGACCAGACTTCAATCCCTGTTGCCTGAGCACCGCCAGGAGTGATCCCTGAGCACAGAGTCAAGAGTAATCCTCGGGGCCGGAAAAATAGCACAGCAGGGAGGCCACTTGCCTGCATGTGGCTGACCTGGGTTTAATCCCTGGCATCCCCTACGGGTCCCCCGTGTACAGCCAGGAGTAATTCCTGAGTGCAGAGCCAGGAGTAATCCCTGAGCATCACCAGGTCTGGTCCCAAAACCAAAAACAAAGAAAATTTCTGTATGAACGAGTAGAAACTATGACCAATATGTACAGATTTCAACTTTTATCAATGCATAAATTCACATATATATGTATCTTATGATGACCCTCTGGGCATGTGTACGTGCATGCATGCATGTGTGTGTGTGTGTGTGTGTGTGTGTGTGTTGCCAGTGAGCCAACCCAGGCATGGTATAATCAAGGCAGACACTTACCTTTGAGCCATATCAGCCCCCCAACATATTGCTTTAGACAATGTTGTTCAAAAGCACTTACGTGACTGCTAGGATATTGTCTTTATTTTAAAAGATTAATAACAGAAAATGTTGTTAATGATTAATGATGCTACAAATATAATTAATTAGTCATGATCTTGCTTTTAGTTGCAACCAGGTACCCTGCAACTTAAGTCTGTTAAATGTGTATTAAATTATAAAGAAGAACCCCCAATGGGCATAATGCTAGAAATAGACTGCTGAGTTCATGACTGATAGTTGTGGTGTACTAATGAGGGAAATGGAAAATTCATAAAATTAATGGTTGGGAATTAGCATCAAAGTTCTCTAGAGATGTGAAGGTTCAGGGCAGAACCTCCGACAGAGGCAGAGCTTGAGGTCATTTTCTCTTTCTGGAAGGATTCAGGTGTTCGACTCTTACTGGATCCACACTTCCATAGTGGTAATGCACTTGATCATATTCTGCTACTCAACCACAGATATCCTAGCAAGCTTCTCTCCTGAATATTTAGATGAATAGCTTTCTTTATGTTTAGTTCACACCCAGCAGTGTTCAGAGATTACTCCTAGTAAGTGTGCTCAAGGCTCACTGCTGGCAGGCTCAGGAAACTACTTGGGGTGCTAGGGATCAACCCCAGGTCAGACTACATGCAAGGCAAGCACTAGAATTCAGATAAAGTATTTTAGGCTGGAGAGAGTATGGTAGATAGCGCCTTTGCCTTGCATTCAGCCAACCCCGGTTCAAACTCCAGCACCCTTCATGTCCCTAGAGCACTTCCAGGCGTGATCCCTGAGCACAGAGTCACAAGTAATTGCTGAGCACTGCCAAGTGTACCTCTCACTAAAAAAAAAAAGCCTATGAAAATTATGCTTATTCAAATATCTTCAGCCCATGAATATACATGGGGATCCCAAGTGTGTTCTTGGGAGAGCTCAAAGGAACGCTTATAGCAATACTGGGCCAAGAGTTCAATGCAGGGCTCAAGGATGTGGCACTCCAATCTCGCAATGTCAGGAATTACCTGGGTCACCCCATTGGTGCTGGGGACCTCCAGGACTGTACCCAGTGATGCCTGAGAGGCCATGAGGTGTTGGGATCAAACCCAGATCAGGGGCTGGCAAGGAGGGTGCCTGTACCTATACTATCTCCTCCTTCCCATAAATATTTTCATAAGATAGATTCCTAGGAAAAAAAAAACTAATTGGCTTAAGTCTGTAATATTTAACATTTTTTAAATGTGGTTAGTTTGTCTTTTGACAAGTAAATCGATGAACAACAGAAAGACAACGATACAGTGATAGTTTATCTTTCAACAGAGCTGTCTTTCTTTATAGCCTACTTCTGCAAGAGCATATACAAGTGCCTCTCATTTTATTTCCTTATGCCCTCACTGGGGTTGGGTGGGATTAGTAAATCTTGACATCCTGAAGGCAGGAGCTCACATTTGCCCTTCCAATTCCCGTTTATTACTGTTGAACATGTATTTGTCACCCATCTGTGTTTGACTATTTCTGAAAATTGAGCTCTATTCATGATTGTTTCATAGTGGTAGGATCTCAGTATATTCTGGCTAGTCAGGTCTTGGATATTAAACATCTTCAATATTGACATTTTACTTTTTCTTCTAATCCTTAGCTCATGTTTTTGTTTTTCTGATAATGACTTTCTTCAAATAATTACAATAAGCATTAAAACAATTACATCTTTTCAGGAACATCCTTTATGGCTTATGAGCTCTCTGCCTCCTTTGGTAGTTTTTGAGGTAATTTGCCTCAAATTATCAAACTATCTTATTATATTTACCTAAAAATTTATTGGCTTTTTTTTCTTTTTGGGTCACACCTGGCAATGCTCAGGGGTTATTCCTGGCTCTGTACTCAGGAATTACTCATGGTGGTGCTCAGAGGACCATATGGGATGCTGGGAATCAAACCCGGGTTGGCCGTGTGCAAGGCAAATGCCCTACCCACTGTTCCATCGCTCCAACCCCCCAAATTTATAGTTTTTTAAAAATCCCTATGTTGTTTTTAAAATATATCTAGAAAAAGTTATTTGGTATCACAAGTTATAAATTTAGTTTATATGTTTCCAGTTAGATGGCCAATGCCACTCTCTCTTTTGTGAAATGTTTGGCCTTTTCTTATTTTTTTAAACTTTTAGCGGATATTAAATTCCATATGTTCATGATCTGTTTCTGTTTATCCTGCTTAGCTTTCTATCTATGTCCATAGTAATGCTACACTGCATTCATTAATTCTGGTTTATAGTGTTTCACTGTTTGGGAAGTCATTCCTCTATCACTGTCCTTTTGCTAATTATCATAGTGATATTTCCTTTCACATGAAATTTAGAGTCAACCTGTCAATTTCCATGACAAATTTACTGTGTTTTGATTATAGTTATATTGAATTTGAGGAGGAAAGGACATATCTACAAGATCGAGTCTTCCTATCAAAGAATGTTATGTTACATAGATTTCTACTTATTTGAGCCTTATTCTATGTCTCCCTCGTATTTTCTAATCCTTGGAAAAAAATAATAATTTGTCATTTTGCATTCCCCAAGCTTCTTTCAGGTTATATATAACAGGTATATTTAGACTACTTAAATATGTGTAAATGTATATACTTATGCATATACATAGATATGTATGTATATGTATATCTGTATATGCATAAACAGATATGTATACACACACTATAATTTATTTTTTTTTGTCTTATTTGTTTTGGTTTTTTATTAGTGAATTACCTTGAGGTACAGTTATAGTCATACAATGATCAAGTACCTATCCCTCCACCAGTGTCCATTTTCCACCACCAATGGTCTCAGCATCCCTCCCACCACCCCCCTCCCCCAGTCCCCTTCACCCCACAGGGCACTCCCTTTTGCTCCGTCTCTCCTTTAGGGTATTGTGGTTTGCAATAGAGGTATTGAGCGGCCATCTATAGTCTATTTTCGGCATGCATCTTTCAACCCGACACACACACTATAATTTATATTATAGCTTAATATAGTTTGATTTTCCTGAACATCTGAGTCTGTGTTTTGGGCCGAATCAAGTCTCTCTAATCCCTTCAAATTTTTCATTTAGGGCTAGAGTGTTAGCTCAACAAGCTAACTGTATGCTTTGTGTGCAGGAGATGGGTTTGATCCCCAGCACTGCAGGGTCCCCCAGATAGAAGAGCCACCCTCAAGAACAAAGTTGGGAGTAACCCCAGAGCATCACCAGGCCTGATCCAAAAAAGAAAAACCAAAAAATAAGAAAATTTTGCATAATGCTGAAATCCTAACCTCCAGTGATTCAGAATTAGATTATATTTGGAGATAGAATCTTTTAAGAGATCATCAAATTAGAGTGAGGTCATTAGAATGATCTAATCCAGTGTGACTGGCATCTTTTTAAGAAGATGAAATTTGGATCATGTAGAGTTAGAGGTAAAAGATGTATCTGAAAGAGCCAAAGAAAAAGGCTTCTGAAATATTCAAACTAGTCAGCACCTTAAAATTAAATTTATAGATCTAAAATGTGTGAGAAAACATGTCTCTTTTACTGGGTTACAGCAACCCAGCCTGTAACACTTCAAAAAGATGGTCCAAGGGAACTCTCCCATGTTCCAAGAATAGTTACAAAAAGCAAAGGGGTTCATTTTTTCCCAACAATTGCTAAAATAACGGCCAAAAAAAAAAAGGCATATTTTTGAAGTGCTAAGTCAAATATAACCTAACGCATGGTTTCCTGAGACCTGATGGTTTGGGAGAAGTAGGGGGAAAGGAGCAGGCAGTCAGTTTTGATTTATTTGTTCACATAGTAGACCCTCCTATTTGTCCAAATAGTTTTCAGTCTATCTCTTGGGTTTAGGATTAAGGATCTTACTACCTGCAACACTAGTTTTTATTTATTATGTTTGCTTCCTCTATTTCACTTTTTTTTTTTTTGCCTTTTGGGTCACACCTGGCAATGCACAGGTGTTACTCCTGGCTCTGCACTAAGGAATCACTCCTGGCGGTGCTCAGGGGACCATATGGGATGCTGGGAATCGAACTCGGGTCGGCAGAGTGCAAGGCAAACGCCTACCCGCTGTGCTATTGCTCCAGCCCCTTATATTTCACTCTTAATCCTAAATGTTTATAATCTACTGTAGAATAACATTGGTTTGTCCTTTCTGCCTTGCTACAGGGAGTTTAGGTTTATTTGGTTACTCCCATCACAGTGCTCCCATTCCTCTGTGTTTATTTGTAACTTCTTTCTTTGTGCTCTGTTAACTTATAAATATTGTTTTTCTCTTCTCCTTAAGTCTTTTGTATAGTTAATTCAGAACAATGTTCTTTTTGTATGGGCACAAGAAGACAGTTAATGCTATGCTTTTGTAGCTTGGAAGTTAATGGACTCTCAATGATATTTACCTCCTGGACATCTGTTCTCTCGATTTAAGCCGAAGTTGCCCTAACTTCCTCCATCTGTCAAAACTCAAACTGTAATCCCGTTGCTCATCAATTTGTTTGAGCGGGCACCAGTAACGTCTCTCACTGAGAGACTTATTGTTACTGTTTTTGGCATATTCAATACGCACGGGTAGCTTGCCAGGCTCTGCCTCGTGGTCTCCATACTCTCAGTAGCTTGCTGGGCTCTTGGAGAAGGGTGGAGGAATCGAACTCGGGTTGGCCTCGTGAAAGGTGAACGCCCAACCGCTGTGCTATTGCTCCAGCCCTAACTTCCTAGCACCCCCAAAAGCAGAGTCCTGAAGAGGGACTGGATGTGATGGCGGTGGGCCCCACGGGTCACTTATATGAAGAGGGGAAGAGAAAGTCACTTTCTCCCCAACCGCCTCTGCCACCCGGGACCCAGGGTTATGGGGTTCTTGTCTCACCTCGAAGAAAGGAGTTTCAGGAGTAGACAAGCTGTGAAGTAAATAGATTTTATTTAGAGATTTTTGAGGGAAGGAGGAAGGGATAAGTGGAAGAGAGGACAGTAAGAGTAATGCGCTCAAGAGAGAACATGGGCTTCTCCAAGGGTGAAGCTCCAAGGGTGAAGCGCTGAATGGGCTCTTGGGCTGGCTTTTTAATGTTTTTTAAATTTTTTACTAGAGAATCACTGTGATGTATAGTTACTAACTTATGAACTTTTGTGTTTGCATTTCACTCATACAGTGATCGTTTACCCATCCCTCACCAGTGCCCATTCACCTCCACCAATGATCCCAGTAACACTCTCACCACCCCCACCTCATCCCCTATCACCCCACCCTGCCTCTGTAGCAGGGCATTTACTTTTGTTCTCTCTCCTTTTGGGTGTTGTAGTTTGCAATAGAGGTATTGAGTGGCCTTCATGTTCGGTCTATAGTCTACTTTGAGCACACATCTTCCAACCCGAATAGGTCCTCCCAACATCCTCTACTTGGAGTTCCCTTCTCTACCTCAGCTACCTTTTCCCCAGCATGTGAGGCCAGTTTCTAAGCTGTGTGGCAGACCTTCTGGTCCTTATCTCTACAACTCTTGGGTATTAGTCTCCTAGGTGGATCAGTCTTAAAATTCTAAAATTCTCCTTCCCAAGACTGCTTCATGAGCGGAGGGGAGAAGGCAGATGGAATAGAGAAGGGATCACTAAGAAAATGATGGCTGGAGGAACCAGTTGGGATGGGAGATGCATGCCGAAAGTAGATAATGGGCCAAACATGATGACCTCTCAGTGTCTGTGTTGCAAGTCATAATGCCCAAAAGTAGAGAGAGAGTATGGGGAATACTGTCTGCTATAGAGGCAGGGGGAGGGTGGGAAAAGGGGGATATACCCGAGATACTGGTGGTGGGGAATGTGCACTGGTGGAGAGATAGGTGTTTGATCATTGTGAGATTGTAACCCAAACATGAAAGCTTGTAACTAGCTCACCGTGGTTCAATAAAAAAAAAAAAAAAAGATTCTACTTCCCAGAGACTTTGTTAATCTAAGACCTGACTACATCAGATGGACCCAGGGCAAGTGGTGAGCTATGTATTACCCTGGCATCGAGATGGGCCTGGCCAAAGTACCATAATGCTTAACTATTAGAGCATGGTCATGGACAAATGCTGTCATGATCCAAAAAGAAATAACTAGATCCAGACACTGCTAGGGTTAGGAATGAGTAATCTGGCCTGAGCACTGTAGTCTGAGTCTGTGGCAAGATGTTCCCAGGAGAGCTGTCCTACAAGCCTCAATGTATCTCTTACTGTGTCCATACAAAAATAACTAATATTAAAATGTTAATTAAGATGTTAATTAAGTTATTGGGCAAAGGAGAAGAGGAACACCCCTACGTGGTGTTTCCGCCCTTACTGCCTGATGGGCAGTCAGGAAGGGCTTTCTTATGTTGGTTTTGCTACTGGACTGGGTATATAGCATTGGCCCAGTGTGCTGAAGGTGGAGAGATAAGAGAGTTGGGAGAGAGAGCAGGGAGCAAGATGGAGCGTGGAGAGATGAGCGGGAGAGACAGGAGGAGATGGGAATGAAGGGCAATGTAACACTAGAATGGGGGGCTCAGAGAGACTGGAACTGGTTCGTGGGGAGAATGGAATAAATAGCATCTGATTAATCAACCAGGTTGGCCCTTGTTTCCACCTCTGTCTACCTCATGGCCCGGGCCGCCCTGGGAAGGGGAGCAGCCTGAGACCACCCAACCCAGGCAGTGAGGGGGAGAGCCGTCGGGGCTTCCCCAGCCACCTGGAGATTATACAATCTACAGAATCTTAACCCTGTGAAGCACAGTGTAGCGCAGGAATGAAATAAATTGGGAGTTCAAGTCTCCCTTAAATCATCGCCTACTTCCTGGTGTGGACAGACAAAAGGATAAAAACACAGAAAACAGCGTTTTATTAAGTATGCAGAGAAGTTACACTTGAGGGTTCCACTTTACCTGAACTGTATTATAAGCCCCTGAAGGATGAGGACAGACACCCCCTAGCCTTGGCTTTCAAAGGCAGAGCTGGGAGGAAAGAGGGGAGTAGCAAAAGGACACACCACCTGGAAGTTGGAAGAATAAAGGGAGGGCTCCAGGAGAGAGCTTAAAGACCCATTTCTCTCCATTTTATTCAGAAGCACAAGTTGGTATAGTGTGGAGCTGATGGATGCCAATAAGCAATTTCAGCAATCCATTCCACTTACCAAAAAACTAAAGCGAAATTTCAGTTGTATTCATGGTTACTTTGTGACTTGTTACATGATTGTCATGTAGCATTTTATTTTATTGTAAACCTTACCGGCAACTTCTATTATGCCTGAAAAAGCTCCCTATTTCTCTAATACTTCCCCCGGCCCCACCTTGTAAAGGTACTCAATCAAATCAGGAACTGATTAAGTAAGCAGAAGTAAAAACTAGCTAATGTTTGGGGCAACACTTCTTCTCACCCCAACTCCGCCCCAAATGAGATCGTTTTCTTTAGCTAAAGAGTACAACTCAAATGAACTTGAAAAGTAATGCTTCCTGTTTTAGCAGAACCTAACTTTAGTAGTTTTAAATATAGCACTAAAGAATCTCATCCTAATAGAAATACCAGACATTTTTTTTTTTGCTCCCAGAACTGCTCATCAAGAAACAGCAGTGTAAAGGATCCCAGAATCTTTGTCTACTCAAAAATAGATGGGACAAAAGAAATGACCTTCTAAGCTCCAGGATTTATATGTTGAAAAGATTTATTACTTGCCTTAGGAGAGGTTAAAAAAGAAATTGTCTGCCATAGAGCAGGGGATGAGGTGGGCCAAGGATTGCTAGGGGGATACTGGAGACATTGGTGGTGGAAAATGTACACCGGTGGACAGGTGGGTGTTTGATCATTGTATGACTAACACTGAATCATGAAAGCTTTGTAATTATATCTCACAATGATTCAATAAAAAGAAAAAAGTTATTACGTGTCTGTTAGTTGTAAGAGCCTCTAAGTGACCTCTGAAGGATAGAACTAAAATGTAAACAACTTAGTACCTGCATCCTTTTTCCTGTTCTTCATGGTAGTCCTCCTCTTACTTACCTATCCTATATGCCAATTTATTTGCTCTAAATCATCATCTTTTCAAAAGCAACTGCAGCCAATTATTTATGTCAGATGACTGAAACTTTAGTACTATGAACATTGGTACTTTAAGTCTGATTTCTACCAGGGCAGTGGAAGTCTTGGTCTTTGCCTGAAAACATATCGGGTTGTTTGAACAAGCTGGGGGAAGACTGGAAACATGGAAACTTAGCTATTGGAGACCCCCAGACTCCTGAATCACGATAATCAGAAGTAGGGACAGAAGTAAACTGGCTCCCTACCATGGAGGTTTGGGTGCTGGAAAACTGTGGTGTTCCTGGGTAGCCGTTTGGGGTCCTCCTCTTTACATTGACTGTTTCGGTGTTAGGAATAATGAGAAATTTTTATCCAAGGATGCTGGCACCTGAACTCCCTAGGACCCTAGCTTATTTTAAAACTAGCAGCAAATCTGTTACTGAAGTTTCAAGTAAGCAATTATTGAGAAGAGTTTCTATTTTAAACATACTTTGGCCTACTTTAAAAGCTGAGATGATGTGGTACTGGGTTAATTTTACTATTTCTGGGAAACTTTTGGAGATCTTTTATGGGGTGAATGAATCACTGTTTGTACATAGCTCAACACTATCACTGTCTCCCAGAAGGCTATGGACTTTTGAGTCTTTAATCTGAAAAGGAAACTGGATTTCTCTAAAGAACATTAATATGATGATCCTCTTGCCTGAGGCTCTTAGCTAAATGCAGGGCCCATACTTAGCTTTGAGGATCACTTTTGTGTGATCCCACAGTACGGAGCAGAGGCAGACACCAAAACTTGGTCGCATCAAGCCAACAATGAAATAAACTAGGTTTTAGAAGTCTACTGATGTAGCTTGACTTTCAATGCTGGCTAAATTGACATCAAATTTTTTCTAAATTCAACATTGTGTTCCTTTCATCAAAATCAATGGGGTAAATACATGTCCATCATTTCAAAATTCAACAGCTCAACAGATTTGTAATTTTACACAACTTCCAGCAATGTCAGGTTTGGATTTTTCTCCTCCCCATCAGAGGGTAAAGAAGACTGTGGTTGGTAAATATTTATTATATACTTTATCTGTTATGAACACTTTGGGGTGGGGGGGAGGGGCAGAAGCTGAAGATGAGATCCACCCCAGGTCTTTACACATGCACAGCATCTGCTCCACAGCTGAGCTCATCCCTGTCCCTATTATCGAAGGCTAGAGTCTGGCAGAACACTGAGGGTGTTCTTGTGGGTAAACTCAAGGCCATCGTTCTGTCAGTGGCAGTTGAAACAGATCTACTGTGTTCCTCCATGGCCTACATCTGGCAACTGACAGCTCAAGGAATGTGCCTCATGATTGGGACTTTCTGAAGACCTCTCTCATCTTATAGGACTTGTAGTGGGCAGTGGGCAGAATTGTTTCTATTTAAATTCTATTTCTTGCTTTAAAAAAACCCCTAATACACCTGTCTTAACAGGACCCCACCAGCTGAAAAACTGCAGAACTTAATTGCTACTATGGTCACAGCTTATCTCTACAGATTCAGACGGGCCTCATCCATGAGTGAATCTGCTGAAAAACTCAGGTACATGGGTCTTGTGACCAAAATCTCCAGGCTCACAGTCGGGAATGGGCCACCTCTGCCCATCTCCCTGTACTTCCAGGAGCCTGGCAGTCACACCCACAAACTGCCTCTGGCGGCATCTAAACTCATTAAATCATGATCCAGGGACTCACAAATAAATCTCAGAAGAGAACAAGCTGCAGACATACCTCTGGACCCCAAAAGCCATCCAGTTAAAAACTTAATTCCAGGGGGCTGGAGCAATAACACAGCGGGTAGGACATTTGCCTTGCACATGGCCGACCCAGGTTCGGTTCGTTTCCCAGCATCCCATATGGCCCCCTGAGCACGGCCAGGAGTCATTTCTGAGTGCTGAGCCAGGAGGAACCCCTGAGCATTGGTGGGGTTCCCAAAAAGAAAAAAGAAACCAAAAAGAAAAAACCCAAAAGGAAAAAAAAACAACAACAAAACAATTCCAGCTATAGCACTGTCATCCCATTGTTCGATTTGCTCAAGCGGGCACCAGTAACATCTCCATTGTAAGACTTGTTACTGTTTTTAGCATATGTCGAATATATCATGGGTAGCTTGCCAGGCTCTGCCATGAGGGCGGGATACTCTCAATAGCTTGCCAGGTTCTCCGAGAGGGGTGAAGGAATTGAACCTGGGTTGGCCACATGCAAGGCAAACGCCCTACCTGCTGTGCTATTGCTCCAATCCAGTTGTATCACCCATTTAAAATTTTAGAATATTGGGCTGGAGCAACAGCACAGTGGGTAGGGCGTTTGCCTTGCATGCGGCTTACCCAGGTTCGACTCCCAGCATCCCATATGGTCTCCTGAGCACCGCCAGGGTGATTCCTGAGTGCAGAGCCAGGAGCAAGCCCTGTGCATCGCCGGGTGTGACCCCCCCAAAAAATTTAGAATTTCTAGAGTGTGCAGCATCTAACACTCTATACCACTGATATACCAGGAGTAGCACACCACACTGATGGGGTGTCAACTAAAATAAATTTAAAAATTACATACACATTATATATATATATACATATATATACACACATACATGTACATACACACACAAGGCCCAACTTGTAACAGCATGTTAGTAAATCTTTTATACAGGGGTTTAATGATACAACAGGCTGAGATACAACATCTTCACACACTTTTCTCAATGGAAAACTTGATCACTTTTAGGGGATTATTTATAACAAGCAATACAAAATAAATTATTTAGGGCCTGCTATTGGGGTAGGTTTGGTGGTGGTGGGGGAAATTTGAAATGCTGGAAGGTGTAATGGTGGTGGTACAGATGTTGAAATATTAAACAGAATAAATTATTGTGAATGCTATAAAAATAATTTTTTAAAAAAATTTCCAAGTAAAAAGGCAGTCTAAGTGTGAAATACATGCTTTTTGTATATGTGATACACAGCATACAACATGATTACAAGTCATATTTAAATTTTATTTAAAAAATACACGGTCACATTAGAAAGCATAGTTTACAGTGGTAAGGCAGCAACAGTCTTTATTAAAAATTCTAAAAAATAATCCAACTTTATAAGTAAAAAGGAACACTGATTATCACTTAAAATATTTAAATTTGAAATTAATTCTTAAACAAAAAAATCCTTCCATTTGCACAAATCCAAAGTATTTCTTGGTTTTTAAAGACAAAGACTTTTCCATAGTGTTTTAGGTCCAAGCCGGGTTCTATTAAGTACAATGATGCTAACAATACAACAACAAATCAATTCAGAACCCCTAGTGCACACAAAGATTGTCTGCCAGGCCTGCATCAAAGAACCCAGTCCACTGATAAAACAAGCTCTTTAACAACTGAGCTTTAGCCCATGCGGAGCAAGCCAGGTCCCAGAGGTTCCTTATCATATGCCTTGATCTATTCATGGGACTCTCAGAACAGAAATTTAAGAACCCATCTACCTTACTCTCAGGGGCAGTCTTCTATCCTTCCATCCAAGTCTATCTTTGGAGACCCCACCATGGGGTAACTACAGAGGATTATGCTTACACTTATAGGCTGCCTGACCCCGGAACCAGCCCAGGGTCTTGGCTATGAACCCCATGGGTCTATCAGAGGTCACAGAAAGTTCTTCCAAGCCAGCAGTGGCTTTGAATACAGTGAATAAAAGCTGAGAAGAGTGAGTGCAGTAAATACAATTGCCAATTAGGTTGATTTGTAATAAAATACATTTGGAATCAATCAAGCTAAATGGTATACATATAAATAATACAGATGCTATAAAAGCCAACAGCTACAACAATAGCACATCAGGCTTCTCAAAATCTAGAAACCAGAAAGCCTCTTCAAAATGTTTAAATATAATTACATGAGGGGAAAAAATCTCAGTGAAACAAAGTCAAGCAACCTTATTTTCGTATCTATGTGACTTAATAAATGACCTCCTGTCCTCATGTACTATATGGACTTTAGCACTTCTTAATAACTTAGTGTATGAGAAGATATAAGTGGAAAATGTACAGAGAAGGCACTACTTTGGTACTAGCAAAAAGAGCAGTTAGAGTTCCCCTCCAAAATAAACTGCACACCCAGCCTGAGTCTCAACGTTCCAAGTGTGCATTCTGAACACACTGCTTTGCTCTGAGGAAGGGGCACAACACAGGCACACTTGACAGTGCTCGGAGACCACTCCTGGTGTGGCTTGGGGGACCACATGGTGTGCTGGTGATTGAACCCAGTCGGTTGCATGCAAGGCAAGTGCCTCACCTGCTGTGCTATTTCTCCACCCACAACTGCTTTAATGTCCTGTGGAAATCGTATTTTTGGTGCTAATTAACAGCTCTTTGAAGCACATCAGAAATCAGGCAGAAAACATTAGAAGAACATCACAGGAATGGAAAGCTGGACTCTTGATACAACTTTATCCTGTGGCTTGGGATCTTGAAACAGGCCCTAACTTAACAGGAAAGAAGAGGACCACCAGATTCCATTGCTATGGCCAGTCGTGGAGGGCAATTCTTTTTCTTAGTTTCCCCTGATAAACACTTAAATAAACATAAAAAGTAACTCTCTATGTTTTCTAATTTAAAAATATATTAATGATTTCTTGTAAACACCCAGGGCTTTAAAAAGACTTTGGTTAATATTTAAGCTAAGGACTGAAATATCTTTATTCAGAAAAATTAAAAGAAAAGCTCATATCTTTAAAGAAAGGTTAATTCTGAAATGGAGTATTTGCTATCAACTAAAGTTGATAATACTAAAATGTTACATGTGATGCACTGCCCACTGAGCTATCACTGCAGCCCCTTCCAATGATATTTTTTTTAATTTATATATTCCAAATGATGTTTGGTCTTAGTGTTCTTCATACTTATCTCTGGAGGAAAGGTGATTAAGCAGTTTACATTTACAGTATACATCAGTTTACATATTACAGTATATATCAAAATTCATAATAATACGTTTCCATAAATAGATTTTAAACGTCAGTTAACATAGCTACTTTCTTAAATGTAAGGTAGGCAATTACAAATAATCTTTTTAAAAAGAGTATAAAATAAAGGTACTATTATAAGTTTCCCCATGAACAAGTTGAGAACATGTAGTTAAATCTGAGTTGAAGCTGTCTGCGCATGTGAGATTATGTAGGCCGTAAAATTTTACAGTTCATACAAGTGATACTGACGACTAGTCAAATCTATACAAAACAGTTTGATACTTTTAAGAAAGTAAAAAATGACAGTTTGTTAAAAGATTTTGAATTCAAATGTAGGAACAGAGAAGTGGTCAATGAGCTGGCAGTACTGGCTTTTTTTGTTTGCATACCAAGGCAGAAATGTGAGTAGAGGAACATGAACACAAATAAAACTTCCCAACTTCCCATGACCTCTCTCCATTATAAAGCACCTATTGCATTGTACCAGAGCTTAGTGATTTCATGAGAAACATCATAAATAGCCTTTTTAAAGAATCTACCTATAGAAAATAATATACATATAAAATCGCTCTATATTTCAATAGTTTAAAACTTAACAATTTTGGCTAACCACACCTAACAATATAAAACATTAATTTCTATATCAGCTGGGTTTTTAAATCCATACAATGGCATCATTTTCAAAGTTTATCACAAACCCACTGATTTATATGCTAACACTGGAAACACAAAACTTATCTACAGATATAGATACTTACATACTTAATCAAAACAAATTATTCCCCCACTCATTGATAGTTTTAGTGTTGTCATTTAAATAGAAGTGAAATGTAAAGACCTAGACAAAATATGGAATTGAGCAAAGAAAAACATCCCTAACTGCTTTCAAAATAAATATCAAGGTTATATTAGATCCAACCCCTCTGAGGCACACTAAAACCAAAACCAGGGCGTTTTCTCCCCTGACACCCTGTCATTCCTTCTTCTTTTGCCAGTAATTAAGATAGAATTTCCTACTGTACCCTCATATCTAAGACCAACTAATATTAGAAACAAAAGAATGAATTCTGTGCCTGACAAGGTTTAAAAAACTGTTATTGTTTAATAATGGAAAACTAACATTATCCGTGGAAAAGGAATGAATAAGTCTACCAATTGCATTAACTGGGAGAATTGACTGGCTTGAAGTGACCTGGAAAAACAGGGCTGCCTTGGGGCCTACTTATCCAAGCGCATGTGTAACTCATCTTGAAACATATACTTGTTATTGGCATGTGTGTTCCTCTGACTCCTGACCAGTGACAGATACAATGACGCTACACTTTAGCAAGTTTGCTAATGGCACTGATAAAGACTGGTTTAAAAAAAAAGCAACAGGTATTCCCCCGACTGTAACACGCTTTTCTTTAGCGATCCATCCATTTCAGCAGGACCCACACAGCACACGCCAGTCATGAACACCACCACGGAGAAAGGTAACGTGCACAGTGAGACACCAACGACTTTCAACATGCATATTCCCCAGCACAGACAGACAGACAGATAGACAGACAGACAGACATTCTCATACCCACTATTCTGGGAAAAATTCTCAGTAAGGAGAGAGTTCAGGAGGCTTTGCCATGTGAGTAATCACCTGGAGGTAGTGTCCAGGTGAGTGAGGCTAAGTCAGGGGACATGCACTGCAGACCCACGACAGCCAAGGACGACGACCACATCTCTCGAGGCTTCCTCCATGTGCGCCAGGACGTGGACCCGGTCTGCTCTGCGTGGGGAGCGTTAGAACTCACTTGTCTTTTCATGCAAGACAAAAGGTAAACTGAGGTTTCGCTGGTGGTGCTCATTTGCTTGAATGGCAGATTTTTCGTCTGCCCCCTTGATGTTGTCCGAGTAGGTGTCTTCCTCCTCTTCGTCCCTCGCGTTACGACCCTCCAGGCTGTGTCTAATGCCATAACTAAAGTAAATTAAGAAACCTTTCGGAGAAAAAACAAATGTTTTTAGGTATGTCAGAAAATGGCAAAATATGTAAATATTATGTTTCCTATTATATTTTTTTCTATTTATTTTTTCGATAAGAAACCTTCCTAGAGTTTTTTGCCTTACAGCTTCCTGTGTGGTTTTCAAATACAGCAATTTCCAGTCTCCCCCGCCTGCCCCCAAGTCTCTTCTTTTTTTGAAATTTTTTTTAATTGAATCACAGTGAGCTATCCAATCACAAGGTCAAAGGTTGTTCGTGATAGGGTTTCGGTCATACGATGTTCCAAACACCTGTCCCTTCGCCAGTGTACATTTCCCACCACCAATGTCCCCAGTTTCCCTCTCACCCCACCCCCTTGCCTCTATTGCAGGCATCCCCTCCCTCTCTTCCTTTCTCCCTCTCTCTCTTCCCCCTCTCTCCTTTTCTCTCTCTCCCCCTCTCTACTCCCCTCTATCTCCCTTCCACCCCTCCCTTCTCTTTTGGCATTATGGTTTGTACTACCGGTACTGAAAGGTTATCATGTTTGCCCCTTTCCTGTTTTCAGCACCAGAGTCTCTGAGACAGAAGGCTTCTAGTGGAAGGCATGTCTTGAGTTAGACATTGGTAGGCTTGCTCTTTAAAGCCTGTGCTTCCCTTGCACACAAACTCACTCGCTCACCTCTGTATCTCTTTGCTTGCTCTTTGAAGCTGTTTCCTCCTAACATGTATTCCTTATCTTCTCTCCCTTCACATCTTTCTAAGTAAGTTTTGTTCAGTAAAAATGATCTTACTTCACTAAAAATAATCATTCAAGTTTTGTGGGGTTTTATTTTTATTTATTTTTTATTTCTATGGGGAGATGGTGGGGGGTTGTTTCACACTCAGCACCCAGTAGTGCTCAGGGGTACTTATCAGGGGTTGCCAGACCTGGGGGGTACTCAGGGGTTCTGGGGTCATTTCCAAAGATGCTCAGGAGACCATGTGATGCCAGTGTTACCTGTGTGCAAGGCAAAGTACTTTATTCCCCTATACTATCTTTCAGGCCCCTTAACAGCCAATCTTTATAGGACGGATTTCTCTCAAGTGTTTTTCAGATAATATTTAAGTTCAAAAGTTATATTTGTTTTCTGAAAAGTAAATACTACGTTTCAAGCAAAAGGATAGGAGAGACAAAATCTCAAACTCTACCTCTAATGCAAGTGATGGGTTAACAGTCAGGGTCAAGTATTTTGGAAGTTGGGCCTACCGCACGTGAAGGATGTGAAAGGCAGAGCATGAAGCACCTGTTTGTTAAGGGTCACACTGCATCCGCACAAGAAGGTGGCTACTTACTGGATTTTTAGGGACATTTCAGAAAAATTAGTGAGAGGCTCTGGGTTGAAGTGAAATGCATTACAACTTTCTCATTTAAAGAAAAGAGAGATCTGGGAAGATAGCTCAAGTGGCAGATATATGCCGAGCATGCTCAGGGTTCCGAGTTCCAACCCCAGCTCTATGTGGGCCCTGGCAGTGCCGAGGGTGGCCCTAGACAAAAATTGTGGATTAGGTATCTGCCTATTACCATTGCATCATGTCCAATTATCAGGAACGATTCCATTTCATCTTGTGTTCCTCTGCGGCTTTGAAGCCCAGTCCTTCCTACACATGTCCCCTCCTTCCCCAAACCCAAACACACACACACACACACACACTCCTCAGGTGAAGTACCATTGTCACCACAAAAATGAAGGTAATTTAGGGCATACACCTGATGAGTGTTGAGGTGGAGGGGTGGAGAATCTGAGGGCATCCACCTCATGTTTAAATTCGGTGGGGGTGGGGATAAAAGGAGGGTCTCCAAAGCAGTGCTTAAAAGATGCTGGGGCCATACCCAGTGATACTCTGCCGGACAGTTCAGTGTCTGGCCTGAACAAAGTGGTGCTGTTTGGGTCCAGCAATGTTGGGACAACCAAGGTGAGCGAGCGTCGCAGGGCCATGCCGAGGAACCCGCCAGGGACTACGCAGAGCAAGGGATCAAACTTGGGGCCTCACACCTGCACAGTGCTATCCCCCCTGATCTCTTATCCCCACATTTTAAGACAATTCATGCTCTCGCTTTCGTTATAATAAACTTAACTGATTTAACTTGATTTTTAGAGTTGGAAACTGGAGAATACTAAAAAATAGCACAGTATATAGGTATCAACTGGGGCTGAAGTAGAGCATGTAGGGTGTTTGCCTTGTACACGACGGCCCTATATGGTCCCTGGAGCAATGCCATGAGTGATACCTGAGGGTAGAGCCAGGGGTACGTCCTGAATACAGTTTGGTGTAGCACCTTCCCCCCAAAAAACCCAAAATATAGAGCTATAAATAAACTCACATTATTAAATGCTAAACTCCATCCTGTGACCCTAATTTTAAAAATGTAGAAACTGTAAAAGAAATTCCTTCCTATTAGCTTATACTGTCTCCAGAAATGTTCTGGTTTCTAGAAAGAACTGGCTCTGGAATCAGAAACAAACAACAACAACAAAACTAAAAATGATTTGGGGCTTACACTGATCAATTAGGTCCTTTGATCTAGTGCTTTGAGGGTCTCACTTTTCTCATTCATTATAAGCTGGGGCAAATAAAATATAATGGATCTACATGATTACTAGAAAAATTAAATATAAGGTACCTGAAAGTATTTGGAAAAGTAAGCATTAGATGTTCTAAGAACTGGGAGGTCTTTTCAAGTCTTTATTCCAGGAAAAGGGAGGGATGCATTTCTCTAACCACAGTCCAGGAAATGAGAAAAATGAGAAAAATCAAAGTTCAGAAAAACAAAGCATTCAGTCTTACCAAGTGCCATCCAAATGCTAAATCTGATCCAAGTGTCTGCGCTCAATTGGACCATCAAGTAAATGTTCACCAGGATGCTGAAGGCCGGCAGAAATGGTAAGAAAGGAACCTAAGGGGAAAAACAGCTTGTAAAATACACTCATATTTTAAAAGCTTTTCCCCCAAATTATTCCAGCAGTGTAGCAACAAATTTGACATAAAAATTTTCTCACTGGTCCTAAAGACTATGATCCCAGAGGTCTTCTAACCCATTTTGGCACCCAGAGCGGCTTCTTACAGAAATGCATCTAGACTGTGAACTGAGCTAAAATATCAGAAATCCAAAACTGCGCAGCCGCGAGCTCATAGAGTCTTCATTATCAGCAATGAAAAGAAATTATTAAATGATGCCTTTTCAGCAGGCCTGATTGTTGGGGGAAAATTCCAAACAATAATAGTGAGTTCTCTATTGAAATATTGAATGTATTCAAAGTATAGAGAGAATAAAGTGAAGATCATTAGCTACTTAGGTGGGGGCTGGGTGGGAGGGGGGTATTTTGGGGTTATTGGTGGTGGAACATGTGCACTGGTGAAGGGATAGGTGTTCAATCATTATATGACTGAGACTAAAACCTGAAAAAAAAAATTTCTCACTGTGTCCATATCCCTACAAAAGGAAAAGGAGAATAAAAACTAGTTTCCCAGAGTCCAGTTACCTTTCCCACAATTACACCAGCCCAAAGGAACGAAGCTGATCCAGCCACTAACACCTGCACTAGCAATGCGACACACTGGATTTGGGGCTTTGGGTTACTGTGGAGTTTCCTTTAGTCAAAGGTATCAATCAACAGGGCATGCTCTGAACACTGGACATACACGATCCCAAGGAACTACCTTTCAGGAAACCTGCTCTTGTGGTTGTTGTTCTGGGGTCACCCTGATTGTGCTCTGGTCTTACTCCTGGTTTGGCACTCAGGAAACTCCTGGCAGTGTCTGAGAATCATCTGTGGTGCCAGGGATCAAAGCTGGGTTGGCTGGGAGCAAGGCAAGCTCCCTCCCCACTATACTCTCTCTTGGGAAACCTCTTTGACTGAAAGCAGCTCTGCTGGATGGGACTGGATCGTTTTATTTGCTGTGCTGAGAAAGTCCTCCTGAGGTGCTATTAAATTGTCAAAAGGAGGTTCAACTTTTTCTTCAGATGCTACAGCTTATTTGACGAGAACTTAGTTTACTGCTATATATAAAAATGACACTGTACTAAAGGAGTACGTTTGAGGTTTTTTTGTGGCTGCTTTTGTTTCGCGCTGATGTTTGGGCTCAAGCCTACCAGGTCATCTACTGTTAAACAACATCCCTGGCCCTCATATTTAAGTTTCCAAAAGGAAAGCAGAAATAATCAGGGAAACCATGATTTCCTGAAAAAAAGAACATCTCAAAGAATCGTGGGATTCACTGGTTAAATGAATGAGAAAATACTTTTGCTCCTGTTTTCATTAAAACAAACAATACAAAAAAAATTTTTTTAGGGGCTGGAGCAATAGCACATCGGGTAGGGCGTTTGCCTTGCATGCAGCCCATGTGGTCCCCTGAACACCGCCAGGAGTAATTCCTGAGTGCAGAGCCAAGAGTAACTCCTTTGTATCACCAGGTATGCCCAAAAAGAAAAAAAAATTAACATACAAGAGAAAATGGTGCCTAATATAATAGTTGGGATCATGAACGCTCATTATACGTACCATAAAGGCTACTTTTTGTTGGTTCTGAGGCTGCCTCCAAATGATGATGACAATGGCAATACAGAGGACAAAAAAGAGCACCAGAAGAGCAATGCTCCACGCTTCCAGCCTGGCGATGGCACGGACACCATAAGTGGTCAAAATACTCAGGCCCAAAACAAGAAATGCTGCAAAGGTGAGACATTCGGAAAAGGAAATCAGCAGAGATGATGACAAATTCACCAGCACCCAGGGCTGTTCTAAATCACTGCTCATTTACTTGACTATCTCCTCAGACACCAGCCTCTTCTCTTCCTGCCACTCCCCTCAAGGAGTAGGGTGCTCATCTTCCTGTCCATCTGCCATCTGGGTCTTCATCTCCTCCGGTCTCAAACTCTACCACACTATTGCAGAGTGAGGGGGTGGGAGGAGCCTGGAGATGTTATTTCCCCCTTCCCGAATAGGAAAGTGCAAGCCTCTTCATTCCCAGATTCTTAAGGTTTTAGTTACTGATAACGTGAAATGCACACATTCACACAAGTATGTGTGTATCTGCACCATTTCTGTTTCTAAGCACAACTTTATTACGCACTCTGGCCATGAAGTTTACACTGGGTTCACTCAGAAAAACCTGTACTTTCCTTAGTAAATTACAGCTTACTACAGGAATCTCTTTCTTTCAATATTAAGAGAGAAGCAAAACTCCTCTCAATACTCCAAAATCCCAGCAGTGTTCCTGGCCCCTTGGAGGCTGCTCAATAAATATCAATGAAAATATTAATAATTATCTGTGGATGAGGAAAGAAGAATTTCTGAAACTGAAATAACACTGCATCACTGTATCACTGTCATCCTGTTGCTCATCGATTTGCTTGAGTGGGCATTAGTAATGTCTCCATTGTGACTTGCTGTTACTATATTCGGCATATTGAATACGCCATGGGGAGCTTCCCAGGCTCGACCGTGCAGGCAAGATACTCTTGGTAGCTTGCCGGGCTTTCTGAGAGAGGTGGAGGAATCGAACCTGGGTTGGCCACATGCAAGGCAAACCTACCTACTGTGCTATCGCTCCAGCCCTTACACTGTATAATACATGTTTATAAATTACATACATTTCTCGTGTGCACCCTTGAGAATCAACATATATAAAGACTACATTAAGTTCACTCATTAAAAGTCCAATTAAAAAAAAAGTTTAATTTTTTTTCACTGTACAGTCTTCATCTTTGTCCCAATTTACCCATTCCCCCCTTTCATTCAGATCACCACAAAAGTAAGTTTGTTTTATTCTATTTAGTCCATCTGTTTGTAACCACATATCAGTGAAGTCTGTAAGTCAAGTATGTGTTCAGATGAGCATTTCACTCTACTGCCTCCCATCCCCTGGTCCCAAATCTTTTGTTTTTGTTTTGAGGCCACACCTGGTGTTGCTCAGGAGTAACTCCTGGCTCTGCACTCAGGAATCACTCCTGGCAATTCTCAGGGGACCATATGGGATGCCAGGGATTGAACCTGGGATGGTTGCGTGCAACCAAGCACCCAACCCGCTACGCTATCTCTCTGGTCCTGGCAGGGGTACTAAGTCTGATGCTTCACACCAGAAATGAGATATACGCATTTGTACTTCTGCTGCTCTCACCTTGCAAAATTTCTTCCTTGCTTCTTCAATGACCAAGACATGACATATGATCCAACTCCTGGCAACCGTTACATGAACTATCCAGGGCTCAGGGTAGTAGCTCGCATGGTCTAGGGGAATGTGAGTCCTTTCATCTTACTCTACACAAAGCGTATCCTACCTACACCCGTCGGCAGGGTGCTTCTCACAGGCACAGTGAAGAAGACTTACCAAGGAATCCGACGAGAAAGCTCACAAGAGTAGCAGACTGGGGGGTGGGCAGCACGGAAGGGCTGAGGACAGTGTGCAGGCCGAAGCCCTGGCCCTGCAGCACAGTAACCTGGGACTGGCTTTTGGAGGCTGCGCTGTTGCCTGGTCCCACGGCTTCCTTCTTGGGCGTGTACCTGGGCTGCTCGTAAGATAAGCCGGGCTGGTACCTGAGCCCAAACATAAGAGCTTAATGAATAAATGCACTAATTTCACCATCCTCCCATTTATATTCAGGTTCGCTCATTTTGTTTTCACCACTGTAAGACACCTCTTTTGAGAGCTTCCTACACATATTGGTGTGTGTGTGTGGGGGGGGGGGGACGGTGTATGTGTGTGTATATGTGTGTGTTGTATGTGTGTGGTTGCTAACTGCCGGGATAAAGGTACAGTATTTTCTCAGTACCAATATAAGGGATAAAAACTAGATTTTTGCAGAGGTTGGTGATAATCGATGAGTATAACCAGCATTTGAGTCTGGCTGGGATCAAGGATGCTTATTATACTCGGCACTTAGGTTTTCAAGTTGGTACCTCTTGCCCTGGTGGGACTCCTAGATCCGAAGAAGCAAGAAAGGTGAGCCTCGTTTCTCAATTTCCTGGGCTCCACAATACCCACACACACAGAGATTCCTGGAAATGAGGACAACTCACCTGAGGATGAGCACACAGGCTGCGACCAGAGAGTAGGCCAGAAGTGTGCCTATGGACATCATGTCCACGAGGGCCTTCAGGTCAAAGAGGAAGGCCATGACAGCTGGTGGGGAAAGACAGGCAAGTGAAGAGAGGCTTTCACAGAACTCCACATAGGGGCAACTCATTAGTGCCTTTAGTAGTGTTGGTAAGTCAAGGTTTATGAAAAAAACAAAAACCAAAAACAAAACCCAACTTTCTCACAAATACATTATTCAGCTCATATAAATGGCTAATAAAACTTGAAAAACCTTCAGCTATCTCAAGCACAAGACTCATATGCTCTAATAACACTAAAAAAAAAAAAAGCAAAGCATCAGTCTAACAAGGAATCAAAATATTGCCTGACTCCCTTTTCATTTTTATTTACTCATTTTGGTTTTGGGGTGTTATGTAGTGGTGATTAGGGGTTACTCCTACCTCTGCACTCAGGAGTCACTCCTGGCAGGGCTCATGGGACCATATGTACTGTCGGGACTCAAACCCAGAAGCCCAGGTTGGCTGCATACAAGCCCAAGTTGGCGGTATACAAGGCCGCTGCATTATAGCTCCAGACCCTGACTACTTAAGAATTCAACCAGAAGGGTTTTCTTTATAGCTGATATATGATCATCTTAATGTCCAAATAAATTTTTAAATAATTTAAAATAACTTTAAAATAATTTAGTTATTTAAAATAACATAAAGTAATTAATGCTTCAAACAGAGCTGCCATTCTATTCTGATTAAACCTACATGCTCCAGCAAGACTCACTAGATTTAAGAGCTCAATCTAAGATATTCCTCCCAAATCCCTTAAATGTTAGTGATTAAATATATGCATATATACCTTGTACTTATTTTTCTCCACTGAAATGGAAAAATAGTGATAATGTTAACTTAAATTTACTATATAGCTGTCTCTGTCATAGTAAGCACAAAATACCATACCCACCTAGACATCTCAGCAACCTTTATATAATGATCTTAATTTTCTTTAATCTAAAAATTCTTTGAGACAGGGGATAGGCCTGAACCTACTGAGGTTCAGTTACATCAGATGGCAAATATTTGGTGCCAGGGATGTGATTTCTTATGTCACGCCTTGCATACATGATCACAGCTTGATCCTGGGGAGTAGGGAAGGGGAGGCAAAATCTTAGCAATTTCATGTGGTCTGACCCATATCACTCGCTAATCTAATTTCCCAACAATTCACAGTTCAACAAAATTAGTATGAATTTGAATTTCGCTACCAAGATCATGTATCACCTATCCATAGTGCTTGCTAGAATCTTTCTGTAGCTTCTCATAGCAGGAACTTTAACACCATGGAATCTGAAAAATTCCACATGGAATCACAATATGGCCAAATGTATTTCACAGGGGTCTTATGACATGATAAAAGTATGCATCTGGTGGTTTTAAACATGACTCAACTATCCAATTGTTTAAAGGAAAAGTAGACTTCCAGTGGGACATCTGAGGTATTAGTAGTCTTGGAGAAATATTCTGGCCCAGAAGTTCCGCTATTTGCCATTCTGAGGACAGTGATTAGAATGGCTAACTAGAAGTTAACTTTGAGGTTCGAGAGTGATGGCCCTTTGGGTAAAGTGCTTGCCTTGCACGTGGTGAACCCAGGTTCAATCCCTGGCATCTCATACAGCCCCTGAGTACCACCAGGAGTAACCCCTGAGTGAAGAGTCAGAAGTCCTGAATACCACCTGGTGTGGCCCCAAAACCAAAAATAAGTTAATTTTGATTTTTAAGACTTAATTAAGAACAGGCAAACATAAGCTTTTCAAAAATCCAATGACAGTTTAGCGATATGCAACTTACATCCTGGACAAGAAAGAAAACAGCAAATCATCATTAACACTTTTTCTCATGACACATGAACCATTATTTTGAATTAATCATTTATAATTAAGTTATTCAATTAAAATTCTGTATCAATAATATAGTTTGATGAGCCAGCTCATCCATAAAAAAAGCATTTAATGCCTGCACTGAGTGAAGACCCATTATGACCCTTTTATAGTTATTAGAAGCCCCAAAAGCTGAAATAATGCAATAGTAAAAAAAAAAAAAAAAAAGAAATGCCAGAGGGTCATTTGAGAATGAATTTCAGAAGTCCACCACCACCATTTTTAAAAATATATAATTTCAATACTCATATCTTAATTTATCATTGATCTTGTTCACAACTTACATGCACAGCAAGCAGACCCTCTGTGTAAGTCCATGCATGTGCTTAAGCATTTAAGTCCAATGTCGAGAAAGCCTGTGTATGTAAAGCTTACCAGAGATGAACCCTGCAGTCAACGTGGCAGCAACTGGTGACTGCCTCTTACTCACTCTGGCAAGAAATCTAAACAGTAAACCATCCCGGGCCATGGCAAACAGAATTCGGGGTAAAGGAAACATAGAGCCCAGAAGACTAGAACAAAAAAATTCATAATCCACATGTGAGTTATTACAGGTATCATTTTCAAAAGGCACATACAAGTAAAGACTGGACACACGAAGTGCAGAACCTCTGCCAAAACCTTTTCATCTAAATATTGACAAAAAAAATTACCACACCACACAAATCAACAAAAAACTAACTAGTAACATTTTTTTTCCAGTTTCCTTGATTCTGAAGAAATGATTCCCCATTTTCTTAACATAAGTCAACTCTCTCACCTGCCACTGCACCCGATGATAAAGTAGCAATGATTGGTGTCTTCGTTTTGGAATTGATTTTAGCTAGACATTTGAAAAGCAACCCATCTTCTGCCATAGCATAGATTACACGAGGCATTGGGAAAATGGATCCAAGAAGACTGAATAAAAAGCAAACACATGCAGTCTAGCAAACGCATCCATGCACAATTATACCCCAGAGCCAAATTACATTCCAGAACTGAATTATACAAACTCAGCATCACAGTGGTCAGTCATACTATCTTCAAATGTCTATCATTGGAAATATTTGCTCATAGTTATCATTTTGCTACTATTTTGTTGCAAAAGAGTATTTGCCAGGCAAAATTATCAGAGTGAAAACAATGCTCCAAGAAATTTGTGCGTACCCATAATTACTAAATTAAAACTAAGAATTAAGATTTATTTTAAAACAAATTAAATATGTCATTCATTGTTAAAGATAATAACTCAGAAAATAAAAATCTGAACTGATAAATATATTTAAATGAGATATTAGGTAATTTTATTTCATAGTAAGCACTTAATTTACCCAACAATTATGCATTTTGATAACTATCCTTCTGTTTTCCTTTTCTCATATAGTCTGATCTTTGAGCAAATTAGCAATAATTTCCAGTATAAGATAATCAAAGTAGAGAGACAAAAAACAAAACAAAACAAAACCCACCCAAATTTAAACTCACTATAAACAAAAATAGCCATAATTAGTCTAATAGTAAGGTCTAAGAAAGCAATCTTAGGGGGCAGAGCACATGTTTGTATGTTTGAGTCTGAGTTCTATAACCCATGCCACAAAAAAAGAAAAAAAATCTAAAAAAGAGAACAATTTTTACTTCAGCAGTTTTGCATTACTTGTTTTTTGACTGGCTACATCATTCCAAAAATGGTTAAGTTGTAAAAATCATGCTCTAAGCTAAAGTGAAATATTGTATTTTAAAAATTCATCTTTTTATCTTTCAGCAAAATTGAATTGATCTTGGCCACGGATGGAACTCTGTCTATTTCTTCCATGCGGAAGTGGCTTGGAATCCTCACAGTTCAGATTTTTTTTTTTTTTCCGCTTTTTGGGTAACACCCAGCGATGCACAGGGGACCATATGGGATGCTGGGAATCGAACCCGGGTAGGCTGCGTGCAAGGCCCTACCCGATGTGCTATTGCTCCAGCCCCCTCACAGTTCAGATTTTTAATGACATATTGAAACTATTAGAGCAAGCATTAATGGTAAGGAGTCTATGGGGGAAATTTTTCATTGTTGCCAAATATTATCTTGATAGTTTAAGAAACTCAGACTGATAAATTACATCAAAAAGATTCTTTTTCTAGTTTTGTATTTTCAAAGAATCATTTTTACTTAAAAATTAGTAATCAAAGAGGTTAATTTTCTTTTTGTAATAATGCTAAACTACCTAACATCATATAAAAGTAGGATAAAATGTCTTTGATCATGCTTATGTGAAACGAGAAACTCATGAAGTCTAAGAAATGAATTCTAAATTATTTAAAAGAAGCAGCAACTGAAAATCTGAATACCTGTGATTTGTCTATCCTTTACGTTTCATATAGATATAAGTTTCTACAGTTCATTTCAGAATGGTAATTTTTTTTGTTGTTGTTGTTGTTTTTTTTTCTTTTTCTTTTTGGGTCACACCCGGCAATGCACAGGGGTTACTCCTGGCTCTGCACTCAGTAATTACCCCTGGCGGTGCTGGGGGACAATATGGGATGCTGGGAATTGAACCCGGAATGGCTGTGTGCAAGGCAAACGCCCTACCTGCTGTACTATTGCTCCAGCCCCAAGAATGGTAATTTCTATGTCTTTAAGGTGACTGATTAATAAAGAGAAAATCTTACTATCTCACAATAAAAAGCTCATTATGCTAAACAGTATCACAGCATAGATTCCCTCACTTGCACTTAATATTATAGATTCCACTCCCTTAGACTTAATATTACTTTAAAAATTTTAAGCCTCTACTTAATATCTCAGGTTCCCATAGCACTACAAGTAGCACCCAAAGCCAGTACAGGCATCCTAATACTTACCTAATACATGCATACATACATATAATGTCTGACAGCTGCATGTGTGTATGTATATAGTTGCAACAATGACATATCTGTAAGTGCTGAAACTTAGACCATCATATCTTGAAAAACTTACCCTCTACTAAAAGGGAGAAGAGTTTGATCCCTTCACATTTTCTAGATAGCATTTCTGGGCGCACTATTCAAAGAAATAAAAACCAAACCAAGTGTTTGAAGAGTGTGTCTAGTAAGTGACTCAGTGTGAAAACACATAAAAACAGTTCCTAGAATCCTATAGGCAGCAGTACCAGAATCAATGCACCGTACCTGGTGGAGAGAGCACAGAGAGAGCCTGCAGCCACGACATACTTGGCAGGACCCCATCCAACATATTCGAAGGCTACAGGAAGGGGGCTTTTTTCATCGAGGAGGTAGTACGGCATCATAAGTGTTAAGGCAGCAGATACCCCAAAATAGGCCATAAAGCAAACAAGCAGAGAAGTCACAATTCCTATAGGAATAGCTTTCTGAGGATTTCGGACTTCTTCACCTAAGGAATAGCAACAAAAGATTTGCATAATGATGAAAACATTGCTACATAAAACATTCATTCTTTTCCACGGTTATTCTACTCGATTTTTACCCCTTGTCTCTTTAGTTGATCCATCTATTCTACAAAGAAACATTAAATTAAATTACATTTACAAACTCATTCCTCTTTGTGTATCGTGCTATGTTAAAAATCTTATTCCAAATTTGTCTGCATTGTTAAATGGTTTTTATCATTTTGGAAAATGATTCATCCTTAGAGATTAAGTAACTGTAGGGAACTGTGTTGACCTTTAAATAAAAAGCCACAGTTAAACTTCTACCCATTCCATCTCTTCATATTAAACCCTAGTTTTAACTAAAAATAAGAAGCATACTTATTGCAGTCTTCTAGTAAGAGATAGCATTTGAAGCACCAAAATCAGGATCATCCAATGTGAGAAACAGAGAATAATTATTTTGTTGTCTAGCGATAGCATAGCGGTTGGGCGTTCGCCTTTCACGAGGCCAACCCGAGTTCAATTCCTCCGCCCCTCTCCGAGAGCCCGGCAAGCTACCTAGAGTATCGCACCCGCCCAGCAGAGCCTGGCAAGCTACCTGTGGTGTATTGGATATGCCAAAAACAGTAACAATAAGTCTCTCAATGAGAGACGTTACTGGTGCCCGCTCAAACAAATCGATGAACAACGAGAGGACAGTGACAGGATAAATAGAAGAAAATTAATCACTAAAATGTATTCTGTCCTACAAAAGAGTTTAAGAGCATGATCACTGGCTATCTCTGTGATGGCATTCCCTGGTAGACTCTGAAGTATGGTTAGTATGAGTCATGTTTCTAAAGTATTTGAGAGCTCGTCAAATATTTTATGCCAACAAGTGTAGGTACTAACCTCCCAACTTTCCCAATACGGAAAGCAAGGCTCAGGAATCTCACAAAGCTTCTTATTACATACAGAAGGTGTCACAGTCCTTCTTACCCCAAGTCCCACTTTCTTTTCCTGACCCTCTGCTGCCACCCATGGGTACTTACATTGCACAAAGAACACTTTCTCCTAATAGAGCTAAGATGGTTCTTACCAGTTGTGGCGATGCAGTCAAATCCCACGAAGGCATAAAAGCAGGTTGCAGCCCCAGCCAACGTTCCTGCAAAACCATAAGGCATGAAGCCACCAGCTCCATAGATACTGGTTCCATTTTCAGTCGGTGGCTCTCTAAATAAGGGACCAGATATTTGAAAAAAGTCACTTTCATAGAAAAACCACACCTGATAATCGGTTACAAGCTATGTCCCTGAAAAGCTGTTGCTTCATCAGCTCTTCAAGGCTGATGTACACAAAGCTAAAATGAAACCCCGGGTCTCCAATTTTGTCCTAAAGAACTGGGGTAATGTCCCCTTCCATGACACCTTCCAGAACCACCAACACTTAAGTAGATACAGAAGGAAAATGTTCTGCCAGAAACTCCCATTGACAGCTACAAAAATTTCTCAGACACTCGTTCTGGGATGAGACCTGAGGACCAATCTCAGGACAGGGTGGGCCAGCCCTACCAAAGCCCCAGAAGCCTCAGTTACTCCCCAAAGCTGCCCCCCTGCCCCTGCCTCCAGCCAGACTGCCCAGTCAAATATTCTGGATTTTCTGAAGAATGTGGCCACGACATCTGCAAGCTCTACAATACTGCCATTCCAGTAGCAGCACCCCAGACTGGACAGGAATGTAATGTAGAAGTCTATCAATCTCGACAAACGTGGAAATTAGCAACAGAAGGTTCACTTGCAACAGCTTGGTAATTTAAACTCTCAGACAGGACTTAATGTCTCTGTGATGAGATGCACACTTTTCCACCAATTTCCTTCTACAGAAATATTTTTTGATCACTCCGTTAGCCATTTAGTGGTAACAAGCAAAAGATTGTTGTGGGCCTGCTATGGGGGCAGGCTTGAGGGGTTAAAGGAAACGGGGGCACTAATGGCAGAGGGAAGGTGACGGTGGTGGGAGACTGGTGTGGGAATACTGAATGCCTGTTACAAATTATTATGAATAACTTATAAACCACAATGTTTAAATAATGTGGAAATTTTTTTTAAAAAGAAACTTTTTGAGAGCGGAGTCCCCATATTTGGGCCATGATCTGAAATCAAGACCAACAGCACCGCCACACCCCTGCCCAGAATAAAGGAGCAGAACACACAGTTTCAAGATCTACAAAGAAGGCATTCAGAAGGCAAAAGAAAATTCTATTGGCTTGATTATGAATTCTAAAGTTAAATATCTTATTACATGTTAAGAATCGTAAGAAATCAGGACACCATTGAAATAGTGGTAAAGAAGCATATTGGTGCATGTTATGTAACAGGTGTTTGTGTACTCTTATATAAAATTATTTGTTTGATAAAGATTTTTATAGAAAAATATTTGTGTTATAAAAAAGTGGCTGGAGTGATAGCACAGCGGGTAGGGCTTTTGCCTTGCACACAGCTGACCCAGGTTCGATCCCTCCATCCTTCTCAGAGAGTCCAGCAAGCTACTTAGAGTATCCCGCCTGCACGGCAGAGCCTGGCAAGCTACCAGTGGCGTATCCAATATGCCAAAAACAGTAACAATAAGTCTCACAATGGAGACGTTACTGATGCCCGCTTGAGCAAATCGATGAGCAACAGGATGACAGTGACAGTGATAAACCACTTAAATTCTAGGATGAATCCATTTAGATATATTATTAATAACTTTTCAGGCTCTCAGGTTTGGAATAAAATGCACAAACAATTCTGCTTATACAAAATTCTTTCCCCCTAAAAAAACCAATCACAAACAAAGCCATGCATGGAAGTTACTACCACCTTGAAAGAATTCAATGAGGTGGAACAGAGATCGCCCAAGGGAGAACTGAAAGCAGCACTCAAACATGTCAATGTTACGTAGGGATGGCAAACCCTGGCGATGGGGGGTGACTATGGTTTTGAGCTCTTTCTGTTCCCCTGAGCCTGGAGCTGAGCGTGCACCTGGGGACCAGCAGCCGTAGGGCTTCAAAGGGCTGCTCAACAATGAACACACAGATATGTGCGTTCGCCTGCAGGGACCCTGGGTGGGTTGTGGCACAGAAAGATCTCAGAGGTGTAACATGTGACTAGAAGAAAATGTAAGAACAAAATAGGCAACATTTTCAAAGCATATTTAAATATTGCTGGGGGCAGGGTGGTAAATGGGGCAAATATCTTACCTGGCGCTTGCTGATATATTTTTGAGAAACTCCTCACTAATCTTCCAGTTTGCCACGTTTCCTTTCACAAACCCAGCAACCATAACAAAGAGGAGGACCAGGATATTAATAGCTGTGAAGATTTTATTCACCCACGCAGACTCTTTCACTCCAAAAGACAAAAGACCTATGGGGGAAAGAAAGGTTTCTTGATTTTTTCAATTAAGTTTTATGAAAGAAAGTGGCCCTGGGGCAGATAACTGGCTTCAGGACTTGATTGCACCCACATTTGGAGGTTTCACTCTTTCCAAATGGCGAAGTCATACTCAGTCACTGAACTGGGAAACAAGGTCTTCTGAACATAGCCTGCCTAAAGGGTGCATTGAGCTCACAGCCAGAAGACAACACACGCTATAATGAATAAACTGATCTCTTAACTTCTAGCTACTATTGTTAGCAGGTATGTGGAGGTTAAACTTTTAATACTGAAGTTTTAACAGTATCTCATTAAAATTAAAACTTAAAACTTAATTTTAATGAGATACTATTCTAAAAGGCCATTACATGGTCAAAGGCTGCCAAATGTTGAAAGTTAAGATAATGATGGCTGGAGGAATCATTTGGGATGGGAGATGTGTGCTGAAAGTAGAAAATGGACCAAACATCATGATGACCTTTCAGTGTCTTATGTTGTAAACCATAATGCCCAAAAGTAGAGAGAGACTATGGGGAATATTGTCATCCATGGAGGCAGGGAGAGGGTGGGAAAGGGGGGGTGTACCGGGGATATTGGTGGTGGGGAATGTGCACTGGTGGAGAGGTGGGTGTTTGATCATTGTGTGATTGTAACCTAAACATGAGAGCTTGTCACTATCTCATGGTGATTCACTGAAACTTAAAAAACAAACAAACAAACTCAATCTTAAGAAGCTAAAGAAGGGTGCTTGCCTTGCACACAGTTGACCCAAGTTCAATCCCTAGCACCCCATATGGTTCCTGGAGCCCCGCCAGGAGTGGTCCCTAGGCACAAAGCCAGGAGTGAGCACTGAGTACCATGGTGTGGTCCCCAAATAAAACACAAACCAAAAAAACTCAGTCATTGCTTTGCACATTGACTGAATAAATAATTCTTCAACTCTCAAGCTCAAATGTTATTTTCTCAAATGAATTCTATTTTTAATATCTTTATTTTACATCAGGATTGCAGAAGTGACCAATTATCTAGCAAACAATTTGAAGATACATTAGGATGAAGGAAATGAAAATCCTTTAAATTTACACACACACACACACACACACACACTTCAACACCAACAAATATATAACGTAATTCTTGGGGGGGGGGGGGAAAGATGCCCACTTGGCAGTTCTTAGGGGCTTCAGACTCGATGCTTAGGTCACACCTGACAGTACACAGGTGACCAGGTGATACCAAAGAATCAAACCTGAGTTCTCACATGCACTCCAGCCCTTTGAGCTATCTTCTGAGCTCTATAGCCTAATTTAATACTCTTCCACTGTGTGGATATTCTACCTATAATCCCTTATCTTTAAACAATCAGGTCACTCTCAATTTCTTACAACAATAAACAGTACTGATACAGTCATCCTTTTATCCTTTTATTATTATTATTATTATTGCTTTTTGGGTCACACCCAGCGATGCACAGAGGCTACTCCTGGCTCATGCACTCAGGAATTACTCCTAGCGATGCTCGGGGAACCATATGGGATGCTGGGAACCAAACCCGGGTCAGCCATGTGCAGGACAAATGCCCTACCCACTGTGTATCACTCCAGCCCCTAGAGTCATCCTTTTATAAATTATCTTTGTTCTAATTCTATTTGCTGTGAGAAAATATCAAGGATTTGTCTATTATATAAGGTTTTGGGTTCATCCTGTCAAAATAAGACTCCTGAAAGTTTGTTCCAATTTTCTCTTTTCTTGTCCATACTGATTTTTATGATTCATTAATGTGGCAATGCTCTTCTGCCTATCAAACTAAGCATGTTTCCCCCTCCTCTAGTTCAATTTATATTCTACCTTGTCATCTGCTTAAATTAATTTCTTAATCTGGGTTACCCCCAACAACACATGCCTAGGGAGCGGGGAGAGCTACTCCCAGGGAGAGCTGAGAAACCCGTCAACAGTTGAATGCTAGAGACTAAGCAGAGGGTGCTGAGTCGGAGACCAGGAGAAAGGGTTACCCCCAGGGTGCACAGGAGTCTCAGGGCCCCACCCAGCAACATTCGGGACTATCCACGGCCACACCAGGTGAAACCAGGAAGACCATGTGGTGCCAGGGATCAAACTGGCCAGTGTGTGCTAGGCCTATTGTGCCCAACCCACTGTATTATCTCCTAGCCCTCCTAGTCCCACCATTTACTACTACTGATGTTATCAGACAGAGGGAGGGTTTCTGAATGTATTTTTTTCTTTTCAGTTTTCACTTACGGAAAGGCTCTAACCTCTAAACCTCTAAACAGTAACCTCTAAACCAAACATTCACCTTAGGTTTCTTCTGAAACTTATATCATGTTTATCAGTTTTTAATCCCAATCTGTGTAATATATGAATTACAGACCAAAGAAAATTTGCTTTTCTTTGATTGTAGAAAAAAATGATTGCAGAAAAAAAGATTATGTCACTTGTTTTCTTGTTGCTTTCCCATATCTATACCAAGTAGAGATAAGTTGAATTTTGTTTTTCTACCTAATGCCAGAATTATGCAATAAAAATGACGCTATTGATGATATAAAGAAAAACTGTTTGCCTGGGAACCACAGCTTTTCACCTTGATTTAGGGCCATACCCAGCAGTGCTCAGGGCTTATTCCTGGCTCTGTGTCCAGAGATCACTCCTGGTGGGGCTTGGGAGACTATATGGCGTGCTGCGGATCAAATGCAGGAGAATGCAAATTCTTGGGCTGAGGATGTAGTTGCAGTGGTAGAGCACATATCTTCCATGTATGACACCAATGGAATTTGATCCCCAGCACCACACACACACAATTATAAATCCTTCCTTAGTAAAGTCTCATGGTCATTCAGACAAACATCCAATTAGTATTATAAAATAACATGCTTACTGTGGTGGTGAAGGTATAGTGGTTTTGTACACCAAAATCTTAAATGCTAGCACTATTATAAGTATGCTGCCCAAATTAAAGTAAAAATTAAATGGTGAATGAAAAGAAAAAAATAATACTGTGTCTCATGTCAAACTGCCACTTAAACAGAAGATTCTACATCCTCACACAGCTTATATTCATCTCTAAAATATCTATCTAATAAAATAAAAACTGATTATAGCCAGCAACAAGGCCCACAGATATCTGATCGTAACCTAGATTTATAAATATGCTACTGAGTGCTGGGAACTCTGCTCCAAATTCAGAGCAATCTATTTTCCGAGAGCAGCAGTGCCTGGCTTGCTCTGAGGAGTCATGGGATTGATTTTCTTACCTGCTAGCAGCAGGATGAGGCATACAGCAAAGAAATCAGGGTACTCTGCAAGGCCGGTATAATTCATTTTGAAGTACGTCCTAAAAAACTGGCCGATCTGTTTGTTAAGAAGTTCATCAAAGGTGCCACTCCACGCTCTTGCAACACTTGATGTACCTTCCCCAAACAGAACATCCAGAGAATACAAGGTCATTGACAGAAGAATAACGTAAGACCATTTGCTGTGCTCTTCTACGATTACATGGACTAGTAGTTTACAGGAAACCAGAACTTTTAATCATATATAAAATCATCTTTAAAATTTTACCGTTATATAAGAGTAATAAAATGCTCCATCCCAGATGAGTAGAATCAGATAGCATTAAACAGTCATCAGTAAACACACACACCCACACATACCCACACATACCTCCACACACACCCACACCCACCCACACCCACACACACACACACACACACACACACACACACACAGAGCTTTTCACACCCTATTAAGAATAATATTCAAAGATGTAGTAGAATCCCCAGATTTTACAATTAAAAGATATTTGCAATACAGTGATAGTTCCTATCAAATGCAGTTATAGGGCGGCCCTAAAGGCTCTGACTCGGGAGCAACTGTGACTCCTGCCAATTTACACGCGGAGAGCCATTTCTGGGACATACCTATCACATAAGACAGAATGAGATTCCAGCCAGTGATGAAAGCCCACAATTCTCCCACAGTGACGTAAGTGTATAAGTACGCTGAGCCTGTCTTGGGAACTCGGGCTCCAAATTCAGCATAGCAAAGGCCAGCCATCACTGACGCCAGGGCAGCGATGAGGAAGGAGACAACAATGCTGGGCCCAGAATCCGCTTTGGCAACTTCCCCTGCGAGGACGTAAACCCCAGCACCAAGGGTGCTCCCAACGCCCAGGGCGATGAGGTCCATGGTGGATAGGCAGCGGCATAATTTGGTGTCTTCTAGACTGTCCAAGGTGACAATTTTTCTTCGGATCAGACAGCGGGCAAAAGACAGCGCAGCTCGGCAGGGAATCATTCTGAGGCGGAAAGCTGAGGAAGAGAAGAGAGGAGATGAGAAGCTGACCTGGAATCATCCTTCCTCCAACCACCGGCCCAGTTTCTCAGCACAGCGAGGGCACCTGTAGTTTTCTGTTACGGGGACTGTGGCCCAGAGCAATCAGAAGATTGGTAAAGTGAATACTGTGAGTTTCTTCGAGTTCAGTCAGATCTGTCATTTCATAAAGGAGGACATCAAATAGTTTACTGGGGGAGCAAAGAATAGAAATCTTGGGTGACACATAAGATTTGCCGATTTTTGTTTACTTTTGCTGTTGTACATTTGTAAGATAAGCTGACAAGATACCCCGAGAGACAGTTCGTTTGCCTGGGCTACAAGCAAAGGAGTGAGTTGCCTCATCTTTTCTGCCTTCTCTTCTCCAAGCAATCATTCCATCCGCATTTTCTAGGTCCGATTACACACCTGTGGCGGTGCTGAGAACACATCTGGAACGGTACCATACACAAAGGTGGTCTCTGGCCTTACAAGATTTACAAACTCTGCTGTCCTGATGAGGCGGCCTACAGATTTCTCAAATGTGTGTATATCTCTGCTTTCATCTCGTTCTGTTCTGTTGTAACATGGAGCCATGAGATTTTTGTTTTAATTTTAAAATAATTTTAACAAAATCACCATAAATTACAAAGCTATTCATGACTGAGTTTCAAGCATAAAATGCCCCAAACCAATTCCATGACCAGTGTCTACTTCCCTCCACCAGTGCCCCCAGTTTTCCTCCTGTCCCCAGGCCTGATTCTATGGCAGGCACTTTTCTCTTTTTCTTTTCTGTTTTTACTTTCATCCCCCACCTCTTTTAGGATACGGTTAATAAAATTGTTACTGACAGGTTACTATGCATGTCACTTTACTTCCTTTCAACACCTAGTCCTGGCATTTGAGCTTTTTTGGAATAAGAAAAATTCCCCAAAATGTGCTTGGATTTTTCTAACCCAAACTACTATCCACTACACTTCCAGGATAAATTTATAGTAAAGTTAACATGCTTATCTATGTTTAACTTGTGCTGTATAAACAAACCTAATCCATACCAACTACAACTTATTTAAATTTCCAGTTTATCAGTATAACTTATGTGCAAAATAAATAGAAATATTCTTCATGACTTTTCTTATATACAGAGACATAATAACTCAGCAGAGTAGTAAATAACTGGGGAATAGGGACTATAATTGCATAAGCAGCTGCAGTTTATCAGTAAAAAAACTAATTTTATTTAACTTTTACCTTATTTATTATAGTTGAGGTAATATGGCTGCATGATACAGGATAAACATTTTTGATGCACAAAGTTTCTGACCTTGATCAGCAGAATGCCAATGACTCTCATCCACAGTCACGGCAAGTCTGTCTCTTCCTTTCCCCCCACATTTAACTTTAAAATATTCAAGTTGATGTTTGCCACTCTACAGCACAATTTAACTCCACACTCAACTGTGAGTTAAAATGCCGTCTCCTTCAACCTCATTACATTACCAAACCTCTGAACTCGTGAAACCACAGCCTGGCATCTTCTAAAGCTCGATCTCTTATTAAGTAAGCCCCAGAACACTTTTTGTTTTGTTTTGAGGTCACACCTGGCAATGCTCAGGGGTTACTCCTGACTTTATATTCAGGAATTAACCTGAAGTGCTTTAAGGGACCACACGGGAGACTGAAACCTAGAAAATGCCCTTCCCGCTGTACAATCTCTCTGCTCCCAATGCCCTGAATACGTCTTAATCTTAGTCTCTGTAGAGTACAATTTACAACTGGGCTAGGGAGATGCTCAAAGGCTGGAGTACATAATTCGCGTGCAAATACTCTAGGTTCTATCGCCAGCACTACATGTTCCCTGAGTACTGCTGGGGGAAACCCCTGAATACTAGACAAGAGTAATCCCCTGAGCACTGTCAAGTGTGGTTTCCCCAAACAAATAACACAAAAGTAGTATTAATAAATAAGATAAATTTTCCGTAAGTATGAATAACTGTTGCTCTTGAGACACATTTCTAGAATATGAATAACCAAGTTTCAACTTAAACTTTAGAGAGAGAACTCAATAATCAGTCATACATCAATGTTAAGTGTAAGTCCTTGATATTGAAAGCCAGTACTTTAAAGAACATGGAAAAAACACTCTACATGAAAATGAGCAAAAAGTTCCTTGACAGTAAAGATACATCATCCAAAAGAGTGCCATGCAAAAAGTTGTTGAAAAATGAGTGCCTCTAGATGACATCTTATCTTGCCAATACCCTGGCTCCCAGAGTCAAAAGCCATCCATAAATCAAAGCAGTATTGATTTCTACCATAAACTAGCCACTAACTAGCTATTTCTCATAGAACATATCTGAAAGATAAGGTACAGTTGTTTAAGGGAGAACACAAGAAGCTAAAAGCTAAAATTGTATAAAAACCAACTGAGGTGTGGGGAAAATTTTACGATATCTACTAAATGCTTACTTCCCATGACATTTTCCATATTTCTATGCATATAGAGATGGGCAAAAAACCAAGAACCAGTGACTACTGCCAATTTTCAGTGTGCAGAAACAGACCCATTGCAGTTCAGCAGTGATTTAGAATCAAGTCATGTACTATTTTAGGAAATAATTTATATACATAATGCACTTACCTGGTTGCTACTGCAATGAATAAAACACATTCTTTATAAAGTACTGATTAACCTAAATGTTATGAATTAAAGACACAAAATCTGTAACTTATATGACTTTTAAGAGCAGATATGGACAGAAGGAAGCAAACCTAAGAAGATATTTTGGAGAGACAGAGAATCATGTGTGAGCTTTCCTTTTAGTATTTTCTTTTCTGACACTATGGACATGAAATTGCAAAATTATGAAATAAAAAGGAGCAAGCAAGTCAACTAACAAAACTCTAAAATTATTAGAAGCTCAGTACCCAAAACAAGTATGGTAGCAGTCATTCATCTTGTCAACAGAAAAGTAAATTTAATCCTGCCTAGGTGTATTAGTGCCTAATAAATATTTATCAAAAAAGGAAAGTCCAGATTATACAGGAAGAACAATTTATGGTTATATACAGTTTTATTCAGGTAAAGTGATTGCTGCTGTTTCTTTCCTATTAAAACTGAAAAGTATCTCATTTAGTTTTTCTCTGCTGTCCTGAGAAAATAAGACAAAGCTGCTATCAAGCATTTATTTGTTTTTAAGTAACTGAAGCGCGAACGTCAGAAACTGTTCTGAGAACTGACAGGTTACATAATGTCCCTCGCAAACAGTCTCAACTGCGCACACCTGACAAATACTGATTGCAAAATTTATGATACAAAACACAATTTGGGGGGAAATAGAATGAGAGAAAAGAGACATAAAAAAAGAAACTTGGGTCAATAAACCATGTTAAAAAAACATTAAGCCCTGGCAGGTGTGTCAGAAAATGGCTTTAAAAATGATTTCAAATTAATAATGCTTTGTGAAGACTGAGTGATATATGCACATACAGTGGCAATAGGGGGAATGATATAACTTGCATTTACACATCTTAAAGTTTCATCACTTTTTCCCCTTTAAGACTTATTTTTTGGGGGAACACACCTGGCTGTGCTCAGGGGATACTACTGCCTCCGTGCTCAGGGATCACTCCCAGCGGGTTCAGAGAACCATCTGGATGCCAGGGCACGAACCCAGCCTGTTATATGCAAGTATGCAAGGCAAATGTCCCACCTATCATGCTATTGCTCTGGCCCCACCTTCGTAACATTTTAAAAAGATGTTTTGCTTGTGTAAATCTCAGTCTCATTTCTACAAGGCTCTGACATTACTGGATGCAGAGAGGAGGTGGGGGCGGAGACGATCCACTCATAACAATCCTTTGACTCAGGGACCGAATCCCCTGGGGCTGCCTGGGCTCTGATTTACTGTCTCACCGACAAGTAGTTTCAGAAGAACAGACACAGGGATTCTGAAGGTGATTCTGTTCATCAGGAATAATGGCTATGTTTTTCCAAGAGCAGATCATGAATCATGCCATCACACCTACACTCAGCGATTGCTATTGTGACCAAGGAGGGAGCTTCAGTATGAAACTTACATACACGTAGCCACGCTCGATTATCCTGGCTTTTGGGCGCAGCTTTACTCCGTCTTAGCCTATATAGAATGTCTAATCAACGTTTTCCAGTGGGCCTAGGCGATTCTGGTGACCCCAGAGCAGGTATCTATTTGTCCCATAAAACAAACAATTATTTTACTAATTGTTAACACACTGGCTACTTTATCAGAAAGGAAAAGTAGGTACTCATTTGCCGAGCTCTAAAAATGCAGGTAAGTCTCTGGAGAGGGAGGCTGGACGGCATCTGCTATCTCTGGGGCAGCAGAAACAACTCTGAGGGGCTGGAGCGATAGCACTGGGCATTTGCCTTGCATGCCGCCGACCCAGGTTTGATTCCCAGCATCCCATATGGTCCCCTGAGCTTCGCCAGGGGTAATTCCTGAGTGCAGAGCCAGGAGTGACCCCTGTGCATCCCTGGGTATGACCCAAAAAGGAAAAAAAAAACTGAGTTTCATGAGTCTAAGGGCACAGTTGGATGTTTCTCAGCACGCCCCACCCACTCAAAATGTTTCAGGACCCCTGGTTTGGGGTTAATTAAATATCACCAAAATCACTTTCCTCAGTCACCTGGAATTAGCTCTTTTTCATACTTCTTCAATCCAGACTACAAAATAGACAGTAGTAAATTTGAGGTCAAGTAACCCCCAGTCTTAACACTATGACACCACTGCAGAGCAGATGTCCTTCGAATTAAGCACAGACGTCCTTAAAACTCTGTGAATCACAGTTACAAATCAGCGCTGAATTTCCCCTTCGGATCAAAAGCTAGATGAAAAGTTAGAAGCCTATCTCTTCATGAACCTCTGCAAAGATCCATATAAGAACAGTGAGGCTGGGCCAGAAAGACAGTACAACTGGTAGAGCATTTACCTTGCACGCAGCCAACATGGGTTCGATCCCTGGCACTTTCCCTTTCTGGATTCTCCCTTTGGATCAAAAGTTAGTGGCACATTTAGTGGCACAGGAAGAAATCTTTCCTCCCCGCCCCTAAGTCAAGGCTTAAAAAAAAAAAAATCAAACTTGGTCCTATGTATCAGTTCCACAAACCTGACAATAAGTCTTAAAGGAGAAAGTAATGGTGGGAGGGATGTGGAGTATGGGTGGGGTATGTATGGATGGAAGCCAGCAAGATCCTCAATAATCGCAAAAAAGGTATTCCTAAATATGGCAGGGAAATAACTTACTAAAGGGAGGAAAAGACATAAGACTATGGGATTTTCTCATTCTTTTTACTGACATTTAAAGTTAATCTCTCAAAAAAAAGAAACCAAAATACCAGAAGTTTTACAACAGTGGAAAATAGACAAAATAGTAACAATTTCAACTCTGATGAGTTAACAACAGCTTTGCACTCAAACCTCAAAGAATAATTTTCCTGGGGAACAACAATTTTTTCCACATACATTTCACTGTAGTTATTGAACATTCCTATTTTCTTCAAATCCGAAGTTCAAAATGATTATCTTCCTCCACCATTTTCCCTGGATAAGGAAAAGCAAATGTAAAAATAATCTAAAAAAGATAACCAAGGCCACTACTGTAGCAATAGTGTCACAATCTCTCCCTTTAACAGAAAATAAATGCCACCAGGGAGTGAGAACTAAAAAGAAAAGGAGAAAATGAATCATTTCAAAATTTCTGCGAGCAGCATTCCTGAGAACACCATCAACTGACACAAAATTCTGGAAAGTTTCTAAAAGGAGTCCGTGGAGTGGGATTTACATTCAAACCATATGAATCCAGTCAGCCTTTACTAAAATGAAAAAGATAGCCACAAAGCATACCTAGCCGGCTCATTCAAATACAGAAATCGCAATGTATCAGACCTCTATTTTCAGGGCAGGAGGAAAGGGGAAGAAAGGGGGGGAGGAAGGGAGGGAGAGAGGGAGGGAGGGAGGGAGAGAGAGAGGGGGGGGAGGGAGGGAAGGAGAGGGAGAGGGAAAGGGAGAGGGAGAGGGAGAGCAGCATACTGGGTGCAGCAGTGACGAGTTTCTGCTCATCTGCAGTCACTCTCAGCCACAGAGCCGGTGGCACCAGGCAGACCTCCAGCTGCCTTTGGCTAATAAATCACTCTGGGTGCCAGAGGGTGCCACCTGTTCCCTCCCCAAGCGGGTCCTGAAGGGAACGTCCTCTAGAAGCCAGTCACTGGCTACGTGCTGTCCTGCACACCAGGTGATGACGCTGTCCTGCCAGCGCCATCTCGAAGGATCACGCAGGCCACGTGCTGAGCGCTGAGCGCTGCTCCTTTCACCCTATCCCTTCATGAACTTTTGCAAAGAGCCACACAGGAACGGTGAGGCTGGGCTGGAGCGACAGCACAGCAGGGAGAGCAACTGCCTTGCACATGGCTAACCCAAGTTGGATCCCCGGCATCCCATATGGTCCCCCAGCACTGCTAGGAGTAATTCCTGAGTGCAGAGCCAGGACTAGCCTCTCGGCACTGCTGGGTGTGATCCTAAAAAAACAAAACGCCAAAATAGATAAAGTTTCTAGGCAAGGGAAGAAGACAAAACTTTACCCTGAGGAAAGTGGAGTAATCATTGAAGAACTTTAAGATAAACCCTTTGCAAAGGGTTATTCTGTTATTTAGGGCTGAGCAGTAGGTGAAGTGATATGTGTGGGGGGGAGGGGGGGCTGACGTGGCATTACAGAACAGTGAGCTCTTTTTATCTCTGAAAGCGCCCCAAATGAACAAATACACTCAGGATGAGTTCACCTAACTTTGTGCAAGAAGGGTTTTGTGTATTTTTTTTTTTCTTTTCGGGTCACACCTGGCAATGCACAGGGGTTACTCCTGGCTCTGCACTCAGGAATTACCCCTGGCAGTGCTCGGGGGACCATATGGGATGCTGGGATTCGAAACGAGGTTGGCCTTGAGCAAGGCAAATGCCCTACCTGCTGTGCTAACACCCCGTTTGTGTATTTTTATAACTTAAAACTTGCACTTCTAAACATGAAAATCACCTGGTAGTTTTTAAGTTATGAATCACATATTCTTTGAGAATATAACTAAAATTTCTGAGATGTTCTTTGAACTTTCAGAAGACTAAATGCAATGATAATTGACCTGTTTTCACAGAACAAGGTAGTCTTCATGAGAATTTCTAGATAACTCAAATTGAAATCTCTAATTTTATGCAGATCAATGATCAAATTTTGATACAGCCCTGCTATCCCTAAGGCGGCCTGAATGTTATCAGCTGTGATTTAGAAGGTGATTCATTCAATATCATTTAAGACTGTAACTGCAAAAGCCCAACAGAACTTTTTAAAAAAAAATAAATACTATTATCTTAAGTTCCATTTAATCCACTGGCCACACAAAATAGAGTCAATTAAAGAATGTCAAGGAAATCCACCTGACCTACAAAACCTGGATGGCCAATGGGGGCTGCCAAGGTCTTCTCGCTACTTTTGAGTTAGCAGCTAAATTTTAGACTCAAAGTGCTACAAAGTGTGTTCAAGGAGCTCAAGAAGAGTAATACAACACACAAAAAAAGTGTGTGTCTGAAGAAAAAGAACTAAGAAATATTTCAGAACTCTGGGTTTTTCCAATCGTTCTCCCACAGAACAGAACCAAGACATACCTCTCAATTTATAACCCAACACCATCTTTCCAAAGCTACGTAACTTAATGAATAGTTAGCTTTCTGACCCTTTTGTCTCAAAGCTAGGCAAAACTCCCTCATCAAACTATTGCAGAAAAGGAATTGAACTGGAATTCACATTCATTTTTAGTTTAAAAGATGGGTACTCTACCAAGTAGATGTATGATACAAGGTTCTTCTAGAAAAGGAGGGAGGGGGAGTCACTTTTGAAACAATTGCTTCAATTTTGCGAGGTGTATTCTTATTTTGTATTTTTTGGCAGATGCTTGAAGCACTGCTGCTGGCCGAGAGGTCTGGAGATTTGGCTGGGAATAAAAGTGAATGAACAATTTCTATTGTGTGCTTGGAGACAGAGTGCCAGTTTGGCATAGAGATTTACAGCTTCAGAGACTTAGGTTTAGACTACACACTAAGAAGAGGTTCAGAAAGTTTTTGTTTTATTTTGTTTTGAGATCACACCTGGCAGTTACTCAGGGCTCAGTGCTCAGGGCTCACACCTGGTGGTGCTCAAGGGACCATACTGTAGCACTGTCATACCGTTGTTGATCAATTTGCTTGAGTGGGCACCAGTAATGTCTCCATTGTGAGACTTGTTTTTACTGTTTTTGGCATATTGAATACGCCACGGGGAGCTTGCCAGGCTCTGCCGTGCAGGCGGGATACTCTCGATAGCTTGCCGGGCTCTTTGAGAGGGACGGAGGAATCGAACCCGGGATGGTCTCATGCAAGGCAAACGCCCTACCCACTGTACTATCACTCCAACCCCAGGAGACCATATAGGATGGCTAATCAAACCCTAGTTGGCTACATGCAAGGCAAGCACCCTACCCGCAGTACTACCTCTCTGGCCCCTAAAAAGTTATTTTAGCTTAACATAATTATAAGGCCTTTAAAACAGACATTCTTATCACACCTATATACTCCTCCTAAATACACAAGGGCATTGTTTCTCAAACTTTCATTTTTCTAAAAGATGAAGCCTTAAAATTTTCAAAAAGGAGAAAGGAAATGACCAAGAAATGCAATGTCTAAGCAAAGTTCTGGAGGGCAAAACTAAATGAACAGAGGGAAAACCTTCAGTACGTCTGGCCGTCGTCATAGTGAGCTGTGGAGAAGGGAGCTAGCAGTGCTAGGGGGGCAAGGAGGTAGAGGTGGAGTGCCCTGCTCAGACACAGACTAGGGTGAGGTGGCATCAGCAGGAGCATTTCTTCCAGGAGGGAAGTCTCTCTGATCTAATTCCACATCAACTTCCCAATAACTAAACACATCTGTAATATTTAAAACCCATTGTGAAATGTTAAAAATGTACATAATCAGTCCCTTCTTGAATGTTTGTATTTTCTACTGCACTGGAAAGGGCTTCTTGGAAAAATAAATAACCTGAGTTCTGTATGAATATTCTAAAACTGAAGTCACTTCTCTAATGGGTAGTAGAGAAGAAGAAACCTTCAAAGAAACCAACTTAATCTCCAGCATCTTAGACCGCTGTTCCTGGAAACCATCTATATTAATTTTTAATAGCAATAGCTTAAGTGACTACTATACAGTTTGAAACTCAAATGCTGTTGTAAAAATCTTTCGCTGGCCACTCATCAAGTGTTTTCCAAGCAAAGTATTTAATGTGTAAAGTGTGGACTCTAGGCAGTGATTCATAAAAATGAAAAGTACATAAGCATGGTAATTTAAGCCGAAATTAAAATACATCTCGGGGCTGGAGAGACCTTATAGTGGGCATTTGCCTTGCATGCAGTTGATCTGGGTTCGATCCCAGGCACCCATATGGTCCCCACCAGCCCTGTCAGGAGTGACCCCTGAGTACAGAGCCAGGAGTCAGCCTAAACACCACTAGGTATGGCCCTTTTCCCCAACACACACACACACACACACACACACACGCACGCACGCACGCACGCACGCACATCACTACATATAACTGCTAGCCAGAGTTTCTCATTTTCTAAAAACGCTCATTCTGAATCTATTACTCCAACTTGCCTTCTTGCCTCTAAAATCTTTATAATGGTTATTACAGCAGTACAATTTCTTCACCTTTAATGTTAAAGAAATAAACTCTTTCCATGTTCCCATGCTCACACTCCTGCAGCGCCCTGGCAAAGAGCTATTCGGCTGACCCTCAGAGTATTCAGCCCCCAGGAGAGAGAGAGAAATATGCCTGGGTCCATGAATCACTGCTCGGTCCAAGAAAGCAGCACCATGATTTCCCCACCAGATTTGCAATGATCCCTGGGAGGGAAAGAAAAGAATGAACACCAGGTTGGGCTGCAGGCTTTTAGAAAATTATTTTGGTCAAACAATGTAGTTTCTATAATTTTAAAATATGCTTAGAAATGGGCTGGAATGATAGCACAGCAGCAGGGCGTTTGCCTTGCACGTAGCCAACTCGGGTTCGATTCCTCTGCTCCTCTCAGAGAGCCCGGCAAGCTACCAAGAGTACCTCGCCTACACGGCAGAGCCTGGCAAACTACCAGGTGTATTCGATATGTCAAAAACAGTAACAAGTCTCACAATGAAGACGTTACTGGTGCCTGCTCAAGCAAATCTATGAGCAACGGGATGAGTTTAGAAATATTTATAAATATCAACCCATTAAAAAATTAAAATTATGAAATGCACACAAATAAGTTTACTTTTAATACTTCTGGCCTATTATTTACTTACGCTTGGCCTTCTGCTAACTTCTCCAGCAACTCTAAACAATTTGGCCTGAGTTTCTTTTTTGCTTTTTTTTGGGGGGGTCACACCCAGCGATGCTCAGGGGTTACTCCTGGCTCTGCACTCAGAAATTACTCCTGGCGGTGCTTGGGGGACCATATGGGATGCTGGGAATCAAACCTGGGTCGGCTGCATGCAAGGAAAACGCCCTACCCACTGTGCTGTAGCTCCAGTCCCTTGGCCTGAGTTTTAAAATCCCTCTTCTCTGTCTCAAGTGCCAGGGAGAAGGCAGTTGGGATAGAGAAGGGACCACTATGACAATGATAGTTGGAAATGATCACTCTGGAAAAGAACTGCATGCTGAAAGCAGGCAAAGGAACAAACATGATAACCTCTCAGTATCTGTATTGCAAACCATAATGCCCAAAAGGAGAGAGAAAAAAAAAATGTCTTGGTACCACAGAGATAGGCTGAGGGGGTGGGGAGTGTTGGGGAATAAACTGGGGACACTTGTGTTGAGAAATGTACACTGGTGGGGAGATGGGTGTTGGACCACTGTGTGACTGAAACCATGAACAGCTAACCGTGCTGCCCCAGTCTGAATCTCATTTGCTATACCCATGGGACTAAGATGCGCTCTGGCATCCCCTTACCAACATTTTTCTCACTCACACATATGTGACAAGGCTTACTAAGCTATGGCTTTCCAGTCTCCGCCTTGCCCGCTGCAGCAGACAGCAGGAGGCTTCTTCCTTGCCTTGTCTGTCAGCTCCTGAGTTTTCTTTCCAATCTAAGAAAATCTGAGAGTTCAGTACTCAGCCTGCATGCTGGACAGCTTGGGCCCAGGGTACCGGGGTCCCCAGGCTCAGCCTGGTGTGGAAGGCATGTAGTGTCAAGGGCAAACTTGGGACCCAAGGCCGGCAAGGTATGCACTGCGCCACTCTGAGCTTTCTTTCCAGACCCTCACAATTTATTTAATACACACTTTTGGCAGCTGGTCAGGGTTCCTGTGAGCCTGGTAATGCGATTACCTAGCCAGCCACCCACCCCGGCCTCGAGTGAAGGAAAAACTGCTGTTCGGTGTTAAACAGAATGTACACATGCACATACCATCACTTCTAAGTCGTATTTATTGGGCTTAGCACAAATGACCGACAACTGATGCCTGGAAACAAGTCTGACAGAACTTGAGCATCTGCAACCCTAGAAAGGAGGATGCTGAACTAAGAAGAGCAGGGAAGGCCAAAGACAGCACAGCAATGCCAGGGAAGATGCGTGTACTGAAATCTTGCAGAAAATTTTTAATTGTGATATATTTACAGAGACTATTGTGGTGCAGGTTTTACATCATTTCAACGATTGAATACCTGCCCCCCACTGACATTAAATCTTAAAGCCTTTTTAATGCTCTTAATTTTTCATTATAAAGCACATGTAAATTTGTTTTACAAGTCTTAACATTGCATTTGGCCCTGTAGGGAATAGACCTCATAAAGCACCTTAGAGGAAATTGCCCCCCACTGATCTGTGCTGCAGAATCGTTCCCATCTCTAACAGATGGCACACTTCACAGACATGTACAAATTTGATTCTCCCACCCAAGGACCCACCTAACCCTGCTCTTAGCTTTGTAGGTCAAACAAGATGGGGCTCATCAGGGGTGCTATGGCCCTCATCAGAAATCGAGCTCTCAAGAGGTCCTACTCTCCTCATTTGTTTTCCTATTACTAAAAGATCTTTTTTTGTGGAAGGAAGAACTATCTCTAATAGATCCTACCCACTACCCTAATACTACCTTAAGAATAAATGGAAAAGTCTGATCTAAATAATCCCAAATGTCTGTGATTTCAAGATTTCTTTTTTTCCTTATAGATAATCACATTAATTTTTAGAATTACTATATATCAGTCATTTTAGTCCTTCCTAGTTTGGCACTGAGATTTTATCAGCCTCTCCTTGTTCGACCTTCTTAATGCTGCCCTATTCGGGCTCTTCCAGGGTCACAGGAATGAAGCCCATTGTTGTTACTGTTTTTGGCATATCGAATATGCCACGGGGAGCTTGCCAGGCTCTGCCGTGCGGGCAGGAAACTCTCAGTAGCTTGCCGGGCTCTCCGAGAGGGATGGAGGCTTTTAAGGCAGCCTCTATGCACCATTATAAGTGTTCAGATGGTTCACACCATATTTGAACCCCATCAAATATGGTACAGTAATGATGGAAAATAGGTAGGAGGTGATTATGGTAGATCCAGAAGGCAGCCTGGAGCGTGGCGACAGTTGGGTAGTGGAGGTTGGCTGATGAGGAATTTATCTGGCACCGGCAGGGTGGGTCTTTTGGGTGTGACCCCAGGGTCGCTGGAGATTGGTGTTAGCAGGCAGAGGATCTTTGTTCCCAGGTCCCATTGAGCATGGTTCTGTGGGACTTCACTCGTGCGTGAGGCTCAGCCCAAGCATCCGGAAGGCGGCTTGGTGCATGGCAGTAGTTGAATAGGATTGGCAGAACACTAGATGAAGGACAACCATGCGAGCAAGCCAGGTCCCAAAAAGGATTCAGGACGATCGACCATATCCACACGGTAATCAATCTCATTGAGGTCTCACAAGAGTTCAAGATGCCGCTCTGTCTAACATTCATCGACTTAAAGAAGGCCTTTGATTCTGCTGAGACTGAAGCGGCCATGAAAGACCTAGCCAAAGAGGGTGTTCAAACTCAGTACATAAGGATCCTCTGCGAGCTGTATTACAGATTCACCATCAGGATCTCACCATTCTACAAAGTGTTCATTGACATAAAGAGAGGGGTTGGGAAGGGTGACATCATTTCACCGAAACTCTTCAGTGCCACCCTCAAGAACATCATGCAATGACTGGAATGGGAAGGAATGGGAGTGAAGATAGATGGTTAGCAATTACACCACCTCTGCTTCGCTGATGACATTGTTCTAATAACACCAAACATTATCCAAGTGGCACGAATGCTGGCCGACTTCTACCGTGAGTGTGGAAAGGTCGGACTGCAACTGAATCTCACGAAGACAATGTTCATGAGAAACAGACTAGTTCTTGACGTTCCATTTGCCCTCAACAGAACGAACATCTCCGAATGTAGCAGCTATGAGTACCTGGGTCGAGAAGTCAACAAACAACCTGGCACCTGAGCTGCGCAGGAGGGAGAGAGCAGCGTGGAACGCTTCAAGAGCGTCCACGAAGTGGTTAAGAGGACGAAGAACCTCTGGTTCAGGGCACATTTTTTTGACTCCACTGTTCTTCCTGCACTAACATACGCCTCAGAGACCTGGGCCCGATGCAAACAGGATGAGAATGCTGTTCAAGTCTCCCAGAGAGGAATCGAAAGAGCTATGCTAGGAGCATCACATTTCACTCAAGTGAGAGAAGGAATCCGGAGTTCCAACTTCCGAAGAATCACGGATGCTGTCTCATTTGCCAAGGCATCGAAAATCAGATAGGCCGGACACATAATGCAATTCAGAGACAACCACTGGACCAGAGCTGTTACCAACTGGACTCCACGGGACGTCAAAAGACCGTGTGGCCACCCATCTACAAGATGGTCAGACTTCTTCACCAAGACCCTGAATAAACGGTTTTAGGCTCTTTGTGTTCCTGGAGCCAACAGACACCATTGGACTACACTAGCACGCAACAGGGACAAATGGAGACGTTACTGGCGCCCACTTGAGCAAATCGATGAATAACGGGATGATAAGTGATACAAGTGATACTATATTTCAAAAACCACTCTCTGCAAAGCTGACCTGAGAAATCAGTCAAGAAGACCCTCTGAGACACTATCCATAGTGATCAAAACTGGTAGTCATGTCAAACTAAACATACTTTATATTAATTCTTCCCTGTTGATATCCAACTAGGAACTTTCCTCCTGCTTACAGTAAAATTAAGGATCATCAGTGGGAACACGTGCCAGTGAAAATGAGGGGAATATTGCCTGGAAACCTGAGACAGACAGAATCACTCTTTAGATGTCAGCAGGAGCCATGGTTACTTAAGGATTATCAAATCAGGAAGATCCTGGTCCAAAATGAGAAGCTTCAACTTTGCTAATAATTGTCCTCTTTAATACAGAGACTTATTTTGAAAAACATCTCTAAAATCAGAAGCATCTCTGTGGTTCTAGTATCATCCTTATACATGGGCTGATGGTTATTTTTCAAATTTTTTGCAAGTCTGAAATATATAACAAATCTTAAGAATGATGCAAAAAAAAAAAAAAATAACCCCACTCTCTGTGTGCCAGTGCTCACTAGCTTGTAAAATCCTAGTGTACGAGTTTAAGTGTCTAAATAAATAACTAAATGCAAAAACCACTGACTGAAAGTGCTTGAATTAAGACAATGCATTCTGGACATGATCTCTCAAGCAAACGTGGAGTCTCATTTACTCACTACCTTCCTCCATACCCTAAACTTCTATTAGTTCTTTGTATTTTTGTCGTTGTTGTTGCTCATTCCTTTAGTGTTTAGGTTTTGTGGGGTCACCTTTCATAGTTCCCAGGGTTACTTCAAGCTCAGTGTGAAGGGGGACCATACAGCCTCCCACATGCAAAGCATGCACTTAGCCTGTTGCATGCTTTCTCCCTTTGTTTTGTTTTAGTAATTATTTCAAACCAACTCAACAACAGCATACAAAGCTCTGCCGGCAAGAATTCCTTATTCCTGAAGGGATGGGTGTTTGAGCATTGTATAACTGAGACTTAAACCTCAAACTTTTGTAACTTTCCACAAGGTGATTCAATAAAAAAATAAAATTAAAAAAAAAAAAGAATTCCATATTCCTTTGTAGCCGAGCTGAGCTTCTGCCGTCCCTTTAAGCTACTGTCCTTTTCACTTCTCAGAACTCAGAAGCCTCCGACAGCCTCCAGGCTTTGTGCACTGCTTCCTCCTCCTGGGAAGCTACATGTCTCCTCTAGGCTTACCTATCGCTCAAATCATCCATCCTTGATGCTTTCCTCCAAGCTGGAAGGAGTTGCGAGCAGTCACAGAACTCTATTTTAATGGCAGTTTTAAAATGATAATTATAGTCAATTATCAGCATTATTATAGTTTAAGGGCTGAACATGTCTCACAAAAGGAAAGTTCAGGTCCTTAAACCCTAGTACTTTATAGAAATGATCTTATTTGAAAAGGGGCCCCTGCAGGCATTACCAAATCAAGTGGTTATTGGGACGGACTCTAATCCAGTACCTGGTGGTGTGGGGAAATGCGACACCAGGCATGTGGCTCAGTGGCCAAGAGCATGATTTGAATGTGTGACGACCTGGGTTCAGGCCTCGTGCCACGGACACACTAAATATTGATGGTAACCACCCAAAGCTAGAAGAGGCAAGGAAGGATTCTCATCTGTAGGTACCAGGGGGAAATATATCCCCGTTGCCACCTTGATTTCAGATTTCCACGTGCCACAACTGCAAACCCCCTGTCCCCAAAGTATTATTTTAATCTATATGGTTTGCTGTATTTTTAAAAGGCAATCCTAAAAAACAAATACACTCCTCTGAACTCCAAGTTCTTGACAGCAAGACCTGTATTGTTTATGTGTTGCATTTTCTGTGTGTTCATAGTGATGGAGAAACAGGTAAGAGAGCTGTCAAGAAACCCTATAAGCCCTTTTTTCTTCAAATACAGCTGCACAGATGAATTTTCTCGATTCCACTTTGCTTCACTGACTGATTTTTAGATTTCACATTATTTAGGAATACACTGTAAGACAAGCCCATACATCAAATACTAAATACTTATTTATATGTTGCTACAAAGTTAATAAAAATATCTTCTGTCTTTTTGTCTATAGGTGACAGGGAAGAAATCCAGGGCCCCACACATTGCCAGGCATATGCTTTACTTATAAGCCACAACCCCACCCCATGAGTTCTATCATAATCCACGTAAATGACAGAAACTATTAACTCATGGGGCCAAGAACATCTCTCCAAGCTGGTACTGACCCATTAATCAACACCCTGGGGTATGTCAGGCAACCACCTAGAAGTCTACATTTCTTTCCAGCTTTCCCCAGAATTACTATCACACATGGTTTTAAGTGCTCTTTCAACTTCTTACACTTTGTGTCAAAACTTCTCAACTCCCCTCACCCAAACCAATGTAAAAAGTCAGTGCAGAATTAGATATAACTTGAGCTGGGTCAACTCATAATGTCTCTTGGGAATCCCACAATCACTTCTTTTCTAAGGACATAGCACAAAATTGCTAGAATTCTGTGGGTGACTAGTGTCCAGTTTCCCGATTGTGGTTTCCAGGATCTCTGTGGCCTCCCTTTGGGTAAATGTCTTTTTCGGGCTCCTTCCCTTCAGGGTGCCTCCAAGATTACAAAAGGCCATTCTGTGCTCAGAATCACAGACTGTTTAAGTAGAATGAGAAACCTGAATGAGTGTAAGACAGCCAGGTTCCCAGTCATCAACTTGGGTTTCTAGTTCCTTTTCGGTTATTTGTCTTTATTCCTTTACTCAATATGCCAGTCTTGAAAGAAAAAATCTTAAGCAGGAACTTAGCAGCTCTACCTTCTTAGTCACCAATTACTACCACACCAGGTTCCTCCCTTTTTTTAGTTCACTTTCTTGACAACATAATTGAGTGAAGACACAATTCTGCCTTTGCTATTTCAAAAACTAATATCATGCATTCTTCTATTGCTGTTTTTAAAATCTGAGCCCCTCAAATGAATGCCCATGGCAAACACAAGAGAACTTTCTGCTAATTACTCTTTTGTTCCTTACTTTGAGCAGTCATCTGATTGGGATTTTGATAGCATTTATCTTTTTCTCTTTCTAAACATTCTTACCTTTCAGGATCACATGTAGTCCCTTAGTTAAATGCACATTTAGAAATGGAATTTTTGGAAATCTATGGTACATAGGCTGAGTCTACTAGCTGGCCATTAGGGAATGTTCACCGTGTAAGTAAATCATTTCCTTGTCACTGAGTCAAACATTTTATGAATACTACCCAAAGCCATGGCTTGTGCAAATTCTTTGGGCCTCCTAAATCCTCACCATTACCTTCCTATTCCATTTATCTTCTGTCAACAAAGTCTGAGTTTGTTTAAGAATCTTTCACAGGCTGATTTCAACAAATACTGCTTGCAAGAATGTCCTTGTTTGTGAGCAGGAAAACAGCATTTCATCATCTATGGCTCTAGCTAGCACTATAAGTTGCTTCATGTACTGTGAGCAGAAGCTCAACACATATCCAACTGCAAATGAAGCGCAGAACAGTCTAGCAGGTTGCTGAAGGGAAATGGTTCACTGAGCATTGGCCAATGAAACACCCAGCACACAAATCCTTTAGATGATCACTCATCTCTCTCTAGACTTGTCCATCCCAAGGTGTCCACATGCAAACCCTCATCAGTGCAGTGTCTCTTCCCTCACACATCTTTCTGTTAGTGCAAATATAATTCATTGAGGAATTAAAGAATGAATCAGATTTACTGAGGAATCTAACTATGTGAATGGTTAACACAGTGCTTCTGGTCTTTTTCTTTTGTTTTCTATCATTGATGTTTTTGTTAATTTGATTAGACTTATAAATACTTCCATTTTCTTAAGATAGGGAATGCTCATAATGCAAATATCCTTGATAATGGGGAAGGTCAAGAGTTTAGTGCTTGTAAATTTATCAGGTTAAAGATTATTCACCTTAAAAAAAAAAAAAAAGGTGAATTTCCCTGATGGCTGAAAAGCCAAATTTAATAACATAAAGGTAAATTTGGTAATACAAAAACCAGAGAAATGAGTGGGAAAATAGCTTCATGTTGGATCTAGATGCGGGGCTGGAAGGCTGGCTCCAAGTCATCCTTGACTCCTGCCCCAATCAATAATAATTTCTCTACTTCCAAAAACAAAGTACTATCGCCATATACAGTGAGTAAGGACACACTAAACAGGTGTTCGTTCTGATGCTGTATTCTAGCTCCATTATTATTCCCTGAAAGAACAAGTTGGAAAAAAATTCAGGGTTAGATGTGAAAGTCACAAGCACTTAGGTAAATACATAAAAACCTCAATTATTTTACTCATTCCTGAGTAAATTCCTGAGTAAATTTTTCCTTTACTTCTTTATAACGGCAATAACAAAACCATTATTTCTATCCTGCGAGACATCAAAAACAATTTAAGATGGCCCTCTTGACCCAGCCCCACAGCCACCTCAGATTTACAGACGCCAAAGCGACTAATCCAGGTACAGTGATTTTCACACTGAGAGGTCTGAGGTTTTTCAAAGTGGGGGGCTGGACAGCCTCCCCCTCACCCCGCAGCCGTGCCCGCATTCCACAGCTGCCACCCTGTAAACTCAGCCCAGCTCTGCAGATCTTGGAGCTTCTGGAACAACACCTCCAAACTCCACAATCCTGACATCCCAGTAGGATCACCCCAAATTCATAAGAAAACAACACAGAAGCCAGCTAAGCTCAGTAAGCAAAAGCAACACTCAAGGATCAACTTGCAATAAACAGCTTAGTAAACCCTCAGAGGGCAATAATACCATGGTCAGATATAACCATTTTCAGAAATTCTTTTACTAAAATATTTTTGGTAATTCCACTAGTCATAAGTTATAACAAGCAAGAAAATAAGTAGAAAATATCAGGCAGAAAATAAGTTATTTTGTACCTGATGAGGGGGCAGTCTTGGAGGGGTGGTTGGAAAATGGGGACAATTTGGAGGGAAGGTCCCTCTGGGGGTGGGATTGGGGTTGGAACACTGAATGCCTGTAGCAACTGTGTTATGAATAACTTTGTAAACCACCATGTTTTAAAAAATGTTAAAGAAAAACAACGTTTTCATGTAAGACTGAACCCTTTTTAAAATCTTGATGAGAATCCGCTGCAATTGCAATCAAAACCACCTATGGATTCTATAACTAAGTGATAAAGGCAAACTGGCAGCTTAAGATAGTGGAGGCTGATCATCTATTATTATAATATAAATCACAGCTACATGATGCCATTCACATCTTGGAGCACCTGAAAATAGTCCATTGATAACAGTACTTCAATTTTATTTGAAAATATTTGTACATTTGTACATACTGAATAGGAGTCTCCTCACGGCCAGGGTAAGGCAACTAACTGCCGCCAGTTCAGCCCCAGCACCACACATGGTCTCCTGCCTCTAAGGCCACACGCGCCCCGACAGTCTCTAAGTTACTTGAATATCTGAATAGACAAATACTTCCTTTCTACTGGTAAACCTACTCATTTAAGTTTGAAGAATTCCCACTGGTTAAATTCAATTGACGACAGCTCACAATCAAAAGTTCCCAAATACCTACAACAAAAGGAATCAATCACCATGTTTAAGCATTGACAGAAATAATCACAGATCTAAATTCCCTAAGACTTCAGGGACAGGAAATACCACACAAGAATATGGAATGTGTGAGAAGAAATTTAAATAAATGCAAGATCAGATTTAAAAAGTGAATATAGGGGCTGGAGAGATAGTACAGCAGGTGGGGTGCTTGTCTTGCACGCAGCCTAGGTGGGCTTTATCCCCTGCATCCCATAGGGTTCCCTAAGCTCAGAAGTGACCCCTGTGCACAGAGCCAGGAGTAAGCCCTGAGCATGTCAGGGTGTGCAACCCCTACCCCCCAAAAAGTAGTGAATGTAAATGAGAGACTGACAAAATAAACAGGCAGCTTGAGGAAATGAACCCAACATAACTTACAAAAATAAAAAATATATAATCACTGAAAATTTAAAAACTCAGTGTATGTATGAGTTTAACAGTATAGTAGACACAGTTGATGAGGGAATTCAGGTACTAAAATGCAGGACAATAATTACATGGAAGTTGTAAATATAAGATTTTAGATGTAACTAGGGAGAAGTGATGAAGAGTTTATAATGTAAATATGGTAAAACCAGACGTGTGCACTACAAGAATATAAATGCCATGTGTATCATGTTTTAAAGTGAAGGAAGTGGGGGCCAGATAGTACCGCAGGCAGGGCACCTGCTTGCCTACGTGCTACAAGGTGATACTCTTGCCTCACCAGGTGTGGCACCACCAAGTGGGCCTGCTAGCCTTGGCACTGTAGGGCCTGCGAGGCACTGCATCCTCCTGGCCCGGTGGCTGAGAACCACCAGGAGGGCTCCTGGTCTCCTGAGCACAGCTTCCCCCTCCCCCAGTGCCCCGCGCCAAAACACTACTGATGTTAACTATGATGAATGTCATAGTTAATTTTACTTAATTCACTTATAACCAATCATTAGAATCTGCTACGTGTCAGTTGCTATCCTACCTGGAGATAGAGCAGAGATCAAAACACCATACTGGGAATCACATCCTCGCCAGGGAGATAAATGAACATCAGTACTGACACACACAGGACCCCAAGACTGGCAGAGAGCATCCCAATTGCATATGCTTCATATTCTTTTAGTGCACGGTCTGAAGTCTTACCGTGCACACAGTATCAACACTGCTCAGGGCCTCCTCTCCAGCTCAGTCCTATCATACTAAAACTCATCGTAGGTAGTTCTAATGCATAAAAGTGACTCACTGAAAACTTGGAAGAGTTTTATAAACCTGCAAGTTTTAAACGATAAGAACTATAACATCCTGAACTTCTTCAGTATATTCAGAAATTTCCCCAAATATGGATTTTTTTAAAATAGGATTTGCAGGTGGTCTAGCTTATGACCCCCCTGCATTGTGATTGTCTCACGGTATCATGTATTCTACTATCCTTCCATGTACCATGGCCCAGTGGGACTCCAGGGAGGAGAGGGTCTGAGGTACAGGGAATCAAATGCAAGGAATGTGCTCTATCACTTAAGCTACCATCTCGTTCCCAAGAAGCTTCGGGAGCTGATGGATATGCCCAGGTAAAGACAGGAGCAGATGGAAGACACACAGCACTCTAGTCTCTCTCATCAGAGAAGACGTAATGAAACAAAGCAGGAGTGTGGCCCCATGTCTTCTCCTGGCCACTGCTTGGGCTGCCAGAGCAAGCTCAGGGGCCAGGGCACACTGTCAGCCCCGCTTCTCTGTGGCCAGCGAGCGAGTCGGTCTCGGAAGCCTCCATCATTCTCCTCCTGCCTTGGAGGCCGCGTTGCCGCAGTCACCGGGGTCATCATGGCACCGTCTTAATGGCACTTTACAGTCAGCTGAAAGGACTTTCCAAGTACAATTTCCTGAACGTGGCTACGGGGTGTTCCTCCCGACGGATGTGGCTCGACAGAGAGCCTTTTAAACGGGAGACCAGAACCACAAAGAAACCTGCTTCCCCAGAGTGGGTTAGATTTCTTCCTCCTTTTCAGTTGGCCGCACATTGGCAAAGAGCCATCTGGACATGGGCACCCCATCTTCCCTCCTGAGACACCCCGGCACCCTCAGCGAGAGAAAACTGCAGGAAAGGCTGGAGCGAGGCTACACCCAGCACCCCCTCCCCAGTGTGGAGCCCCTTGGGGCTCCCCCAGGCCAGTATCCAGTGAGGTCAGGTGGGGGTCCGTGCGGACGGGAGCAGCACACCCCTGTATCATTCCTCAGTTTACCCAGACTGCGAGGACAGAAAATGTACCTAGAACTCAACATCCAGGCGCTCAGTTTCTGCCCAACAATTCCTCCAACCCACCATTCACTCCCTCCGGTCAAACACTAGGGACTAGGTGATTGGGGTTATTTTTATTTTAAATATGCTAGAAAGTATACTCAGCACTGTCTAAGTTCTTTGTGACTTTTCTTCTATTTTTCTGGAATAAAAGCTTCTATATTATAAAACTTTTACTTTATTTTATATAAGAACATCAACTTTGTTCTTTTCAAAACCTTCCTCCTAGAAAGCAACTGTCCTAAAATAGCTCTAAAACTATCCCCAAAAATCAGCTGACAGGAGAGAAATGCTGCATATATTAGTCTAATCAACAATAACCAGCAAATCAATAAGAGCAAATATCACTATGGTATTCTAGGTGCTTGCCTTGCCTGTGGCCAACCCCGGTTCATATCCCTGGTACCACATATGATGCCATGAGCAGCACAAGGGGTCACTTCTGAACACAGAGCCAGGAACAGCCCCCTGACTACTGCCAGGTGTGCCCCCTGTCCCCCTCAAGAAAAAATAAAAGTAAATAAAAATCAAATTGCACTGAAAAATGTCTAACCTAAAAAGCGTTTACAGGGCAGAGAGAGACAGTTCAGCGGTACAATGTGACCATGGAGGAGATCCTGGTGGCGCTGCCTTCTGAGACCAGCGGTAACCAGCAGGACGTTGGTACACCATGAGTGCATGTTGGTGCACCATGAGTGTGTGTTGGTGGACTGCGTGTAGAGCGTGTAAGCTTGTCAGCAAGTGTGGGTGGCGCCCTGTCAGGTAGCAGCAACAGAGGGAAGGCGAGAGGTGTGGGGCCTTGGGGAAAGGCTACAGGAGGTCCTGTCAGCAACAGAGATTTTATTTCGAGGTTAAAACTTGGAAGTAACTTTAAAACAGGTAAGAGAATGAATATGCTTTCAAGATAGTTTCTTGAAAGACCTGGAACTTCGCGAATTTAATCTTTAGAACTGCTGCTCATGGGACTCCTTCCTCTGATGTCATCTGCATTTGACAAACCTGGAAGGCAGACACTCTATCCCACGTGTCTTCACCAAACTCCTCTGGAACTTTCTACACACCCCAGGGCTTGAAGACAATACTAAAATTCATTTCTCAACAGACTGGAGAGCATATTTTACATGCCAGGAGGCTCTGATCTAATCCTTGGTACCAATGTTCCCCTTTGTGCGCTGGGAGTAAACCCCCAGCACCTTTGTGTATGACCCCAAGATCAAAACAAACAAAAATGCTGAATTAATTGAATAGTTTATGTTGATAATGTACATGCTTATCACTCAGTATAGGTTTAAAAAAGTACATTTCACAAATACTTAAGCTTGACTCAAGCTCCTACTTGGAAATACACTTTGATGGAACAGGAGCACAGTAAGAAACCGTCCACCCTAGATTCTTCCTTATGCATGCCTGACTTCTTTCACATAGAGCCTGTATTTTAAGATCAAAGATAAATCACAAAATAACTCAAAATTTAAAACCGGGGCCAAATAACATTTAAAATGAAATAGAATGAATTTAGAATATAGCTTTCATATGTTTTCCATTCTGACAAGCACTAGGAACTCCTCCATCTCTCCGGAATCATTGTGGAGGACGAAGACCTTGCCAGACTGTTGGGCAGTGGCAGCGATGCTGGGTCCCCGGAGGCTTGATGAGAAGGGAGAGTAACAACTGCATCTCACACTCTTGAAGAGTCAACTCTGCGAGCTCAACAGGAGCTTCGTTTTAGGAATCATGTCACCCTCACTGAGAAGATCTGGAGAAGCTGATATGTTCCTTAAAGGAGCAACTTCCTTTGTTTGTGGGAAACAGCTGGCAGTGCTCAGGGGCAATCTTGACCTGGTACTCAGGAGGGTGTAGCATTGGGATTTGACTCCAGGTTCCCTACTTGCAAAGCCTACACTTGACCCTAGCTCTCCCTAGCTAGCTCTCTGGCCCTTCATGAACAACCTTAATTTGAATCTGAGGACAAGACAGAGTCACGAAAGAAAAAGAGAAACATACGGTGATGTTTGAAGCAAAGACCGGAGCCCCCAGGCAATGAGAAACAAGTTCTTCCACATAAGTCAGGGCGGGGGCGGTCGGGGGGGGGGGGGGGCAGAGAGCAGAGAGGCTATCCAGGAGGGCCAGCTCCGGGAGGAACTGGATTTAGAAACAGGACATGTGCAGCTATCCTGGGAAGAGAAAACGGCAGCCAGAAGAGAAAAGAAGAGACACATTCTCCTCTATGTTGTTTGAAGAGAAATCAATTTTTTTAATTAAGAAAAAAGTGAGATAGTATAGCAAGCAGAGAAACTAGCCTTGAACAAAGATGACCTGAGTTTGATCCCAGCACCCCACTGGACCCCTGCTTCTCCCGAGCAAAGCCTGGAGTGATCCTTGAGACCAGAGCCAGGTGTAAGCCCTGAATTTGGCGGTGGCCCAAATTCCCCCACCCCCCGAGTTTGATAGGTTCTCTCGTCTCACGGAATGACATCTGCTCACAAACTGCTACCACAACTATGACTTCCACTCTGCAGCGCTTACTGTTAGCGCATGCACTGGTTCCCAATAGAGCAGAGATGGCTAGGATGACAGATAACCAAAAAAAAAAAAAAAAAAAAGTAAGTACTTAAGCTAATACTTATTAGGGTACCAAAATTCAATCTGACTCTGCATAAAAAAATGTAAGGCTGGCATTATTAGTCTTTTCAAAGCAATGAACAAGACTCTTAATCTAAAAGAATTTTCTTTTTACCCAACTAGTGGTTTGATCTTTTTTTACAACCACTAAAGTCTTTGTGTGAATCTTCAAGCCAGCTGAAGAGAAAGTGTGAAATTTACCATTTACATTTCTTTTTTTCCCTGGGGGGAGGAAGGCAGGCACACCTAGCAGCGCTCAGGGCTTACCCCTGGCTCAGTGCTCAGGGATCACATCAGGCAGTGCTCAGGGGACCAGGCTGGCTGCGTGCAAGGCAAGTGCCCCATCCATGACCTCTCAGCCCCTGAAGTTTACATTTCTCACAGGGTGCAGACTTCTCCCACAACTAGAATTCGTGAACTGAGGACACAGTGAGGTAAGTGTTAAGCACCACATCCCAGAGAACCAAGCACAGGCGGTGCATGGCCAATAAATAGCCCAGTTGTGAAGCACATATTCTAAATTGGGATGAAATACTACCCCGAGCATGCCTTAAGGAAAGAAACTTGTCGCCACTGCTTGGTGCAAAGCCAGGGCTAGCTAATGATTACATCACCCAGCTCAATATAGCATGCTCAAGAGAAAAAACAGGATCGATAGAGCTTCGGGGGACAGCTGCCTTCAGTCCCAAGTGTGGAGCAAGTCATGCAAAAATAAAGGGAAGAATGAAAGGAAAGGAAGTATTTGAAACCATCACCTAGGGGAAGAAACAATTCAACAGAAAGTCGCTCTTAAGGTCACTCATTATATCGCAGGGTTTGAAACATAAAAACAAGAAGAAATGGAATCACTCTTTAATTTCCTATTAGGTGATGAAAGTTTGACAGACTTGATTAAATCCTCCCAACCACCTCGGGCCAAATGTTCCATCTTCAGATGATGAAACTGACACTCAGACATATAAAGTAACTTGCTCAAAATCACAGAGCTAGATGTGAACCCAAGATTCTGTAGCCAAAATACCTGCCATTCCTCTTTGTCACAAAATTTGGAAATAGCTGTTCCCTGATTCTTCTTGGCAACACACCTAGCATCCGAAAGAAGAAAAGGCAATTTGAACATCATCAAGATGTTACCAAAATAAAGAAATAAAGAGAGAGAATGAGAGAGAGAGAGAGAGAGAGAGAGAGAGAGAGAAGGCATTACTGAAAATATATTAAGAGTTACAGTCAATAAAATAGAAGCAATCAGGGAAAATTTTAAGAACCAAGATAAACAACCAGATAAGCATCATATCTTAGAATTCTGAATATTAAAAACTAATTTTTCTAGTTATAACCTTCGAAGTTTTAATATAACGCTTCCTGCAATTGAAAAAAAAACAAAAATAAGATTTGTACTGCTTTTATTGGAACACATACCATTTCTAAAACTGTGTTCATTTTCTAACATATCTAGTTCATTCTTTATCTCTCTTGGGTTCTCAATTATCTAAAATTCTTAATCCTCATATTTCTGAATTCAAAACATGTTTCAGAACAAATAAAAACTTTTGGCCCTAAAAAAATCACATCGTTCGTGCTTTTATTTTCCTTAGATTTCAGTTTCTGATAATATCAGCAACCTCTCCTTATTGTTACCAAAACTTTTTTTGTGGTCTCATTTTCTGCCTAGAAATAAACTAATATAATTTAGTTGAAGTCAACATTATTTTTGTGATCCACAGAGGGAGTCTGTAGCAATAAATGGGAAAACAAGCAGATACTAGACACACGTGATAAGTAACTGGAGCACACACAGAATTCCCTCTTAACAGCCCTGAGCCAACTACTCCAATTTCAGTTCCTTGTGTCAGACACTTCAAAGTTGGTTCTGGAGATGATAGAGCCAAGGCCTCAAGGTGAACTGAGCTTCGTGAGAGCAGGAATTGCTTAAGTCACTGAAGCACCTCAAATACTTGGCAAGAACTTGGCATTCAGGGGCTGGAGTGATAGCACAGTGGGTAGGGCGTTTGCCTTGCACACAACCAACCCGGGTTGACTCCCAACATCCCATATGGTCCCCTGAGCATCGCCAGGAGTAATTTCCTGAGTGTAGAGCCAGGAATGACCCCTGTGCATCGCCGGGTATGACCCAAAAAGCAAAAAAAAAAAAAAAAAACTTGGCGTTCAAATGCTTTCTGAATAGGTATGGGTGGATACTGGGCTGTAGCCACCATCTTTTTCTTAAATACAGACTAAGCATGTCCAGTAAAGCTTAACCCACAACAGGGCAAGGGGTCTGGAAGTCATGTTATTACTTGAAGGGCTATAAAAGCAACTGTCAGAATTTTCATGTTGGAGGGAGAGAGCGAGGGCCCAGAGTGGGAATCCTGCTTCACCTCCAACACATCAGTTCTGTGAGTTAGCCGCTAGGTTCTGGAGCAATCCAAGATGAGTTTCAGTCCTCTCATCTCTGAAACAGACATGGCAGAACTGCTCTAAGGATTAAACAGCAAACAGTGTCCAGTAAGCAGCAATCATATGTACTATACTTACAAACTGTTCCTTTTAACTTTTTTTTAGTTTATTTTCTCTTTGATTTTTGAGCCACACCTGGTAGTACTCAAGAGGACCATATGGGGTGCCAGGAATCCACCCACCACCTGCAAGGCAATTGCCTTGCCTGCTGTATCATCTCTCCAGCCTCTCCTTTTCATCCTGAAGGGAAATGAAGACTTAGAGAAAAGATAAATTTCTTCAAATATGTGAATGGTGGGGCAAGAGAGAGTGTAAGTGTGGGAAGGCACTTGCCTCACGTGAAAATGACCCTGGTTCAATCCCCGGCACCACGTGTGACCCTCTCAACACCATCAGAAGTGACCACTGGGCACTTTCAGGTGTGACCCAACATCAACCACTCCCACCACGAAAACAAATGTGAGAATGGCAACATGCAAGGATGGTAACGATGTTATCTTTATAATTCAGGAAGACTCCAAATAAAGGGCATAATATAAAAGAGCAAGGTACTGACTCAATTAAATGCATACCTAGTAGTATTTCTACTAAGAAGAAGCTGTCACAGATAAAGAAATAAAGATACCCAATTTCTGCCATTACTCTTGAAATGTTTTTCATTATATTTAGGCCACGTGTCTACAGTAGTGCAAACAACAGTTTTAATATATAGTTACTTCACCTTATCACCTGAAAATGTCCAAGACCCTCCACCAAATGCCTGTATGTTACTTCCACACCTTAAATAGAAAGGGATGATACAGATATTTGAGAAACAAAAATTAGCTAGAAGAGTATTAGCTAAGGTATCTGACAATTCGGATTTTAAAAACAGATGATACAATTTTGTGTGTGCCTGAAAGTCGTTTTATCATGATTTCCTGCATATGTGTAAGTCAATAGTCAGATAAGCAGAACTTCGAAACTTAGACCAAAATGCAGAAACTTTCTATTCCATTTGAATTTCCTCATTTCTCCTCAAAGTTACATGTCTTTGTAACTTTGTAAAAATCCCTACAAGTTATGTCGTCACAATACTGATGACTTTGGAATAGTGTCAAGGGGTATTACACCATTACATAGCCACTACTTAGATCAAATAAATATTGATTAGGTAAACCTTTCTTAAGTTTAAAGGTTCACCTTATGCAATAGTTTATTTTGGTGTTAAAAACTGTAATTCCCTTCTCTCTCCCATTCCCAGTACCCTGTGTGGAATACTTAATTCTGCAAAGTAGAGCAGACATTTTCTTTAGTAATTGTTTTGCCAAATAGTGTGAGCATTCAGATCAAACATTTTGTCTTTCATTTGGGCAAAATTTATCATTTTTCTGCTGCCTTTATCCTCATTATTGTAATATTTCTGAGAAAACAGCTAGGATTCATGAACTTTTAAAAAGTAGACCCTGCTGGGAAATGGGCCTTAATTGGTCATTTTTACAACACAATAATTTTAGCTAAATAAAAGTATAGTAATGATAGCTTGTATTGACAATGACAGTAATGATGAATCCTAAGCAGGGAAACGTCATTCTACTGATTGAGGTAGGAACTGTCCCACTGAGAAGGAGCAAGAGGAAAATCTGAGGGCACAGACAGCTCAAATGGTTAAACCTTGTGGAAGGCCCAGGTTTGATCCCTGTCACAGATCCCCTTTGTGCCACTGGGAGCAACCCAAGTCCCAAGCCAGGTATAGTCCCTGAGCACCTCCAGGTGTGGCCCCAAGCCAAAAACAAAGACCAAAAGGGAGGAGAGAACTAAAAAACTTACCATTTAAGGCGTACCAAAATTAGCTGGATGCAAGGAGTCAGTTCCTTTCAATAGCTGCTTCGTATTATCTACTTTTCTTATGCAAAAAGAATATATTTTGAATTGTTGTATGACGCAGTGTGTTCTAAGCAGTGAGTTCTAACAGAATGTAAGCGGTCTTTCCGGGCAGTCCCAGGCATTGTCTCCTTTCTCCATTTTGGGGTGCCCCTCGGCCTCTATACACATGGCGACAGTCAGGCCTACACACACACATATATACATACATATATATATACATACATATATATACACATATACACATTATATATATATATATATATATATATATATATATATATACATCCAATATGCACAGGTAGCTTGCCAGGCTCTGTCAAGCAAGCTCGATACTCTCGGTAGCTTGCCAGACTCTCCGAGAGGGGCGGAGGAATCAAACTCAGGTCAGCCGCGTGAAAGGCGAATGCCCAACCGCTGTGCTATCCAAAAACAGTAATAGTTAAGTCTCTCAATGAGAGACGTTACTGGTACCCGCTTGAACAAATCAATGAGCAATGGGATGACAGTGATATATATACATACATATATACACACACATGTATATGTATGTATATATAATGTAACATATATATGTTAAAAAAGGAAAGTCACATATATATAGTCTGAATAGAAAAGGCAGCTTATGCTGAAAATAAACAGGAACTTATACAATATTAACATTTTACTTCTTTGGGTCTTTGAGAAGATAAAGTGAATGATTTGGGGTTTTGGTTTCGGTTTGTAATACATTAGTAATTATCAATATACTTCAGCACCCATGAAATGACTAATAATTCTTTTAAATAGAAAATGTTAAGTGTTGGCATGGATGTGAATAAATTGGAAGCCCTGTACAATGATGCTAGAAATCTAGAGCTGCTATGAAAAAAAATATTGTGATTCCTTAAATATTCACAAATATACCTACCATACGCTACAACAATCCTGCTTACAGGTATACATATTTTTAAAAATGACCAAAGAGATATTTATTTGCATGTCCATGTTCAAAGGACCATTTATTCACAAGAGTGAAAAGAACCCAAGTGTTCTTCCAGAGATTAAAAAAAAATGTAATACAATGAAATATTATTCAACTTTTAAAAATTAACCTACACTTTTTAAGCAGAACGTGTTAGCACATACACAAACTTTGATGATACTATTAAGGTGGAAAAAAAGACAGCCAAGAAAAAACAAATACTGTATGATTCCATTTCTAGGAGAGATCTAGACCAGTACAACTCTTACAGGCACAGCTGCTGGCCCATGAGGGGAGAGGGGAGTGTGGCACTGTGTAAAGGATGGAGTTTAGTTCCACAGCACAGCATGGTTCTGGAGATGGGCGACAGCAAAGTGAATAACATGAAGAGTGGCTGCTGAAAAATAGGTAAGAAACTTTGTTCTGTACCTTACCACAACTTTTTTAATTTGTTGAGGTCCGGGACCGCCATTGTTCTCTTTCCTTTTGAGTGGGGGAGCCACTTCTGGCAATGCCCAGGCCTGGCGGTACCTGGTCCTTGGGGGCCATCAGTGCTCAACCCAAGAGAGCTCAGGAGGCTATGCAGGGCCGGGATCAAACACAGGCAAGGCACGTGCTACACCACTGAGCCATATCCCTGCTCAGGCTCTATTTTGCTGATAGATACTGGATGTTATGTCTCTGGGACTTAAGGGAGAAAAGTCACATCTTGGTGTTCTTCCCTGGGTACAGAGACACTAGTAAGTCTGACCCAGAATATCAGTTCCAAGCGTTTTCCACGAAAGTTCTTTAAAATTTGCACCTATAACTAAATACCAAAAAAAAGCTCTGCATTTGGTGTTTGCAATCTGAGTACCCATATATTTTATTTTTGGTTTTGTTTTACATTTTCCCCCACTTTATTTAATTAAGCACTGTGGTTTGCAAAGTGTTCGTGATTTGCTAGAGGCATTCACTGACACCTCTAGCAAATGTGAGAGGTGTCTAGATTTGCTAGATTCTCTATTCCAGCACCACTGTCCCCTTCTCTCCACCAACGTCTTCAGCTGCCCAACCCCTCAAGCCTGCCCCTGGAAACAGGTCCACAATAATCTAGTTTATATTGCTTGTTTGCACTAAATGGCTAATTAAATGATCAAAAAAATTTTTCATAGAAGGAAGTTTGTGAAAATTGTTGCATCTCACCATGCGAACATTAAGTCCTTATCTGCGGTTTACTAAGCTGCTGCTGTAAGTTAAGCTTTCTGTGTTAATGTTTTTGTTAGTCTAGATAGCTGGAGCTAGGGCTGGAGCAATAATAGCACAGCGGTTGGGCGTTCGCCTTTCAAGCGGCCGACCCCTGTTCAATTCCTCCACCCCTCTCGGAGAGCCTGGCAAGCTACCGAGAGTATCAAGTCCGAACTGCAGAGCCTGGCAAGCTACCCGTGCGTATTGGATATGCCAAAACAGTAACAATAAGTCTCTCAATAAGAGACGTTACTGGTGCCCACTGGAACAAACCGATGAGCAATGGGATGACAGATAGCATAGTCTAGAATTCTATGCTGCATTACCATCAATCTGGTGTGATACTATTGGGATGTCAGTATTGTTGAGTTTGGAGCCTTTGCAGTCTCACACTCCAGAAAATCCTGAGTATTTAACTGGGCAGTCTGGCTGGAGGCATGGCGGTGGCTCTGGGCTACAAGTGCACTGATTTTGAAAAGCAGCAACTATACTTCTATAGTTCAAGTCAGAACTGGGTCCTTTCTAGCTTTATTTCAAGTTACTCACAAAAATGCAGTGACTGAAAGTGATGACAAGTAGAAAAGTTAGAGAAAACGTGAGGGTTTTCTTAGAGTAATTACAAAGTACTCTTTCACACAAAGTGAAATGGTTGATGATTTTATAAATAGGTGGTGGTGTGGACTTTTCTAAAAAGCTACAGAATTACTGTCCTTAGATTCATTAATTAGTTTGGTATTATACCTGGGAAAAGTATATCAAAAAGCAAGTATAAAAATAGCAATATAAATACTGGTTGTCAATTAACAAGAATTAACATCTGAGGCTCCCAAACTTGGCCTTTTACTCAAATCTTTATTCATGGGGGAAAAAAAAAATACACACACATTAGGTGCCCTTCAAAAATCTCCCTTCCTTGAAGTAACCAAAAAGCAGGCCACACAATTCCACCACGAATACTACCACTATCCTGAATCTTTCCAGAGGCCCCCGGGGTGCAGCAGCACTCATCTTGGGAAACACTGGCTTGAATTAGGACTGATGGGGAGAGTGTAGGAAAGAATACGGGAGAAGAACAGAACACCATTCTTATGCCACAAAGTAGATGCTGACATAGTTTCCTCACACACTAGCTTGCTCCCCACAGATCTGCCAAGTGCATGTAGCAATATTCTTCAAGGTTGATCTTATTCAAAGGACACAAAAAAATCTGCATGCCAAGGACAACTGAGAGTTAAAAGATGCCCAGAACACAAGACGGAACAAAAGGGTTCCATCCTGAGAGCAGTGTCCCCAAAGAGCACTTGTACAGGCTTAAGTGTGTCCTCCTTTCACTGGGGAAGGGGAGGGAGGTGGGGCAAGAAAGAGAAATGTGGGACTTTGTACCCAGTCAGGAAAATCAGACTTTAATACAGATCAGTGTTAGCATATTTGTAATCTCTTATTCGGTCTTACAACACTTGAGGAATGATTAAGGCTTGGTCCTCCTGCTGGAAATGGAATGAACAGGCTTATTCTCAGTCTAGAAGGTGATGATTTATTAAAACTAAAACTGCTGTATACCATGTATGTCCTTAGCACAGTGGGTAGGGCGTTTGCCTTGCACACGGCCGACCCAGGTTCAATTCCTCCGTCCCTCTCATAGAGCCTAGCAAGCTACCAGCAATACCCGTGTGGTATTCGATATGCTCAAAACAGTAACAATAGGTTTCATACCCCTGACCCTGAAAGAGCTTCCAATCGTTGGGAAAGACATATAAGGAGAGGCTGCTAAAATCTCAGGGCTGAGTGTAATAGAGACGTAACTGGTGCCCACTTGAGTAAATCAACAAACAACGGGATGACAGTGATACAGTGATACACACACACACACACACACACACACACACACACACACACACACACACACACACACACACACACCCTCCCTCCCTCTTGGAGAGCTCAGCAAGCTACTGAGAATATCCTGCCCACACAGGTAGAGCCTGGCAAGCTATCTGTGGCATATTCTATATGCCAAAAACAGTAATGATAGGTCTCACTCCCCAACCCTGAAAGAGCCTCCAGTCGTTGGGAAAAACAAGTAAGGAGAGGCTGCTAAAATCTCAGGGCTGGTGCCCACTCGAGAAAATCGACAAACGGGATAACAGTGATACAGCGATACAGTGATTTTGCTCAATGGAAATTTACTAAATAAAATAAGCATTTTTCTCCAAAACTTTGCTGAAATTCTGATTCATTCAAAACAAGCATAAGAAATTACATTAGTGGAGATGCAGATCTAAACAACCATGAGATACCACCTCACACCACAGAGAATAGCACACATCCAAAAGAACAAAAGCAACCGCTGTTGGAGAGGATGTGGGGAGAAAGGGACCCTCCTACACTGCTGGTGGGAATGCCGACTGGTCCAGTCCCTTTGGAAAACAATATGGACGATTCTCAAAAAATTAGAAATTGATGGGTGCTGGAGTGATAGCATAGCAGGTAGGACGTTTGCCTTGCACGCGGCCGACCCGGGTTCGAATCCCAGCATCCCATATGGTCCCCTGAGCACCGCCAGGAGTAATTCCTGAGTGCAAAGCCAGGAGTAACCCCTGTGCATCGCCGGGTGTGACCCAAAAAAAGCGAAAAAAAAAAATTAGAAATTGACCTTCCTTTTTTCCATTTGATCCAGCAATACCACTTCTGGGAATATATCCTGGAGAAACAAAAAAGTATAGTCGAAATGACATCTGCACTTATATGTTCATCGCGGCACTGTTTACAATAGCCAGAATCTGGAAAAAACCTGAGTGCCTGAGAACAGATGACTGGTTAAAGAAACTTTGATACATCTATACAATGGAATATCATGTAGCTGTTAGAAAAGATGAAGCCATGAACTTTGCATATAAATGGATCAACATGGAAAGTATCATGCTAAGTGAAATGAGCCAGAAAGAAAGGGACAGACACAGAAAGACTGCACTCATCTGTGGAATATAAAATAGCAGAGTAGGAGACTAACACCTAAGAATAGTAGTATATAATACCAGGAGGTTGGCTCCATTGCTAGGAAGCTGGCCTCACATGCTGGGGAAAAGGCATCCCAGATAGAGAAGGGAACACCAAGTAAAATGTGGTTGGAGATCCCGCGCGGGAAAGGAGATGCATGCTGAAAGTAGACTAGAGACTGAACATGATGGCCACTCAATACCCCTACTGCAAACCACAACACCCAAAAGGAGAGAGAGAGAGAGCAAATTGAAATGGACTGCCACAGAGGCGGGGGCTGGGGGGGATGGGATTGGGGGGTGGGAGGGATACTGGGTTCATAGGTGGTGGAGAATGGACACTGGTGGAGGGATGGGCTCTGGAACATTGTATGAGGGAAACACAAGCACGAAAATGTGTAAATCTGTAACTGTACCCTCACGGTGACTCACTAATTTAAAAAATGAATAAATTTTTTAAATAAATTAATTAATTAAAAATAATAAATAAATAGGGAAATAAATGTTTTTTAAAAATTTTTTTAAAAACATCTTTAATTCCAGGGAAAAAAAAAGAAATTACATTAGTTAAAAATTTCAATTATGGGGGCTGGAGCGATAGCACAGCGGGTAGGGCGTTTGCCTTGCACGCGGCCGACCCGGGTTCTAATCCCAGCATCCCATATGGTCCCCTGAGCAACGCCAGGGGTAATTCCTGAGTGAAGAGCCAGGAGTAACCCCTGTGCATCACCGGGTGTGACCCAAAAACAAACAAACAAACAAAATTTCAATTATGTAGGGGCTGGGGAAATAGTATAGTGGGTAGGGCATTTGCCTCACACATAGTCAACCCTGGTTTGAACCTCAGCATCCCAGGATCCCCCAATCACTGTGAGGAATAGTTCCTAAGCACAGAGCCAAGAAGAATTCCTAAGCATTGCTCGTATCCCACCCCCCTCCAAAAATAAGTTCAATTATACTTTTTTGAAAATTCAACTTCCCTGATTTCCCTGGTATAATGTAAGATATATCACATTATATCTGTTGAAATTAATCCATTGTTTGTTTTGAGGTACCTGGGTTAAACACAGGGCCTCACAACCAAGCCAAATGCTCTACCACTGAGCTACATACATCCCTGGCCCTTCCAGACCCATTCGTTACAAAGAAAGATTTTAACTTTCTATTATTATTGGTAACAACTACTGAGATATCGTACTTTTCATATGTCAAGTCACCCCTTCTTCAGAAATTACCATTATGCCTGCCATATGCCACCATCCCCTCTAACTCTTATCACCATACACCACAAGAGTTAACCAGTAACTATGAAAAGTTCTGTATTTCCAAACATCAGAAGGCAAAAATTACAAATATTACATCAAATGTACTAAACACTTTCAAAATTTGGTTTCACGAAATGATACTGGATCTTTAGGCTGCAATGTTTAAAGTTTCTATAAAAAATTAATTTGCTACTATTTACAGCATGTCAATGGCATAAATAATAGTTTCCATTTTTAAAGTCACTGGAACAATTCTTCAGTTCTAGAAACACCTGGGAATGGAATATACTTACAGTGTGCAATACAGTAAGAATAAAAAACATGCCTTACATAATTTATAAATGTAACTTTTAAAGTCAACATTGCTTTTAAAAACAACAGATTACTTGTCCTTCACATTCCTTTTATATTCTGTAGCAAAAAAAAGAAAAAAATCAGAATAATGTAAATATGCAACTCATTTATTCAAAAAGTTCATGTGATCCATTTCAGTAAGATAAAATGCACTATCAACAAAAATTTTATGCAAAGACTGCTCTTTTTTTGTTTGGTTCACTGAACTAAGTGCAAACCATCTGTTACCTATGATAACGAGAAAAAAAAGTGAAATTTCAAATAGCTTTTAAAAAACATGACAGCACAACAGCACTTCAATAGAACTTACTCGTTTAAAAGTACACATACACAATTTAAATCCTATTGACTTTAGATGTCTTAGAACTCATTTAAAGTGCTTTTATTTTTAGGTTAAGATTATACTTTCTCATTTTTAAATAAATATGTCACTTACAAATTTTTCATAAGTATGCCATTATACTAAACATCTTGTTTAAATCTGTAATGTGGTAAGATTTTGAAAAGCAGATCGACTTTAGGGGGGAGAAACTCCAAATCAATAATAGTGAAATTTTTTTGTTTAAATATTGAATGTAATCAAAGTAAAGTGAAATTTACCAGTTACACATGCGGGGTGGGGGGTTGGGGAGGTGGGGGAAGGGGGGAGGTATATCGTGATTCTTGGTGGTGGAATATGTGCACTGGTGAAGGGATGGGTGTTTGAGCATTGTATAACTGAGACTTTAACCTGAACCCTTTGTAACTTTCCACATGGTGAATTAATAAAAGAATTAAAAAAAAAATTTTTGAAAAGAAACAACACAGAATAAAATTTTATTTTAATACTCATTTATAATTCCTGCCATAGTTATTAAAATGATAATGATTTGCCTTTATAAAAGCAATGAACCAATATAAATCACTGCTTTTACTAGGTTGAAATACTCAAAAATCCTGTCTTCACCCTGCCCCTACTGTCTGACCTCAGACTGAGTATACCTTTAAGATTTTCAGCTTCTTGTGGGTGGGGGTGTAGACCAATGCAGTGGTGGGGAGGAGGATGCGGGGAAATTGCTTCCAATTCTGCTTGGGGGGACCCAGGATGTCAGTAATCAAACCTGGGTCTCCAGTATGCAAAGCATGAGCCCCAGCCCTTTGAGTTCTCTCCACAGCCCTGAGATCTGTTTCTTACGCTCTAAGAAGAGCTTCGAAAACATCAAGAGTTGACTCCCCTTCTAAACCTATCTAGCACCGTGCCTGGCATATATACAGTGTTAGCAACTTAGGACTTCCATGGTTAGCACTGCCAAAACTTCAGAAGTTACCAACAAGGCAGTTTACAATATTTTACCACGTTTAGAGTCAGGAATACAAAACCATCTACCAGCTATCGTAACTGCCTCAAAGTTCTACAGTGCTTTAACTAAGTATGCAGAATATCATGTGTAATTGGTTTTAAGTGCAAATTTTAAATGCTTTAATGAAAATTTAAAGTTTGAGAAAGTGTAAGACGGGCACTACCCAGCATGTTTTCAAAGCCCTCGTCTAGTACTACAAATTTTATCAACGCCCACTCTGTTTCTCTGTGGCACTTAAATGTGCTTTGTGCTGTTCTCTGGATGAATACGGCATATACAAGTCCTACTCCACCTACACACCCACTACGTATCAATGTAATGCACTTGAAAGAGGGGTTTTTGAGACAAAACACTACAAACAAACACTTATAAAGAAGTTATGTAAAAGATAAGAATTTAAATAGCTGACTAGAGAAACCAAAAGGGAGGTAAGAAATTGCCTGGCATGTGCCTGATCCCACATCCCTGGCATCGCCAGCAATGATTCCCTGAGCATAAAGCCAGGAGTAAGCCCAGAGCACCACCACAAACCAAAAAAATAATAAAAACAGAGAAATCAACTTTAATATTGGTGATTTTGTCTCAATGACTACACTAGGTACATTTTTTAAATAAACATGACACAAAGCTTCAGGTCATTTGCACTTTAAAAAAATGGGCAAGGTCATGCAGTGACGCTTGCTTTGCTCTTTGATATAACCGCTTAACTTAGTTCTGTCAAGTTATTAAGTTACTCAGATTTCAGATATTTCTTCATGATCCACAGAATGACAGCAAGCCAATAAAGCAGGATTTCCGATATACTATATATGCTCCCATTTTAGGTTAAGAAGAAAGGACTGACTATTCTTAGTCATTTATAAACATGTACAACTATGTCAGCTAAAGGAAAAAACTCAGGATGGCTATTCAGTTTTTAGGCGATGAACGAAATCAACTCTCAATAGCTTTTGAACTGGGATGTAGTCTATTATTCTTCTATCAAGTCCTTCTAAAAAGTTCAGTGCAAGGACCAGAACAATAGTGTAGCAGGTAGAGGCTTGTCCTGCAAGAGGTTGACCCAGTTAGTGAGTCAGGAGTAAGCCCAAACATCTCTAGATGTGGCAAAAAAAAGAGAGAGAGAGAAGAAGAGAGAAGAGAAGAGAAGAGAAGAGAAGAGAAGAGAAGAGAAGAGAAGAGAAGAGAAGAGAAGAGAAGAGAAGAGAAGAGAAGAGAAGAGAAGAGAAGAGAAGAGAAGAAAAGAGAAAAAAGAAGAAAAGAAAAGAAAAGAAAAGAAAAGAAAAGAAAAGAAAAGAAAAGAAAAGAAAAGAAAAGAAAAGAAAAGAAGAAAAGAAAAGAAAAGACAGAGGAAAAAACATCAATAGAAAATGTCAAACATAATACCTAAATAGCAATCTCACTTTGCCTGGTTAATCGTAGTCAAATGGACTTCATTTTCTTGTGTAGTTGCCCTGGAACAAAGGCTTAATCACTAAGCCCTCTGAATGTTGACAACCCCCAGGATAGCATGTTGACACTCACCCAGGCTCCTCTGGCTTCCACAAAAATGTCTCCCAAACAAGTGCTCAAATTACAGAAATAAAGAAACTACTCAAAACTTGCTGTTGGCCTGAAACAAAAATATGAAATGGGGTTGTTTAATATCATTAAGCCAGATAAAATATTTTGAATTTTTAGTAAAAATTTTTCCAAGTTGATACAAAGTATCAGAGTATGCATTTGCATTTTTAAAAATTCAGGATAGGTATTTAAGCTAGTTGCAAACATATTATGAACTCTGAGCATTGGGAAAAATAAAAAACTGCTAAGAAATCTTTGCTTGCAGAGATCAGGAACATTATGCAAGGGAGTATCAAGTGAATTTCATCAGGGAAAAAAATCAACATCCACATAAAACTGTCCTTTTGGAGGAATGAAGGAAATGTGGTTCAATACTAATGTCCTCTACTTAAAGTAAAAACACAAAGTAAAAACACAAAGGAGATATTTGTAAATTTTATTTCCTATTTTAGAGAAATTTTAGGTCCTATATCACTTTAAAACAGTAACACAAGAACCATCCACCCAATACTCAGTCCACTGACACAATGACATTCATGGGCTACACATGAACAGCAGTATTTCTGAAACAACCGTGAGAACCAGAGTCCAGTGCTCCTGAGCCCCATTAAATAAGAACCAGTGATTCCCTCGAATAAGATGTGTTTAGTAGATTAGTAATGGAAATTCATTTCCTGTCCTTTTATCTCACCAGTTCTCAGAACAATAATCATATGTGTATGTGTGTGGGTGTGTGTATACATACACACATATACACACATATACATATACAAACATTCCCAAGGACCTGGCAACTGGAAGGTGGAAACAGTGATAAGCAGCAACACATCTCAACCTTAAGAGTGAAAGAGCCAAGTCTGCCGGAAATGTCAGCCCTAAAGTAACAGCAGAGTCAAGTAGATATGCTTTCAGTGCTATCATTAAGAATTTGTTGTCAACCCAAAAAGAGAGAGAGCAAAAGCAAATGCCCTGTCACAGAGGCGGGGTGGGGTGGAGGGGACGGGATGGGGGTGGTAGGAGGGATGCTGGGACCATTGGTGGTGGAAAATGGGCACTAGTGGAGGGATGGGTACTCGATCACTATATGACTGAAATGCAAGCATGAAAGATTGTAAGACTGTAACTGTACCTCACAGTGTTTCACTAATAAAAAAATAATTTTAAAAAATAAAATAAAATAAAATTTTTAAAAAAGAATTTGTTGGCAAAAAAAAGAATCTGTTGTCTTCTACTAGCCAATTGTATATTAAACTAAAGATGTTTCCTTCTAACAAAGGAACTTAATGCTCTCTAACATGTGATAAACCAAATATCTCTTCAGCAGTTTTTGGTTTTTTTTTTTTTTTGCTGTCTTTGGGTCACACCTGGCGATGCACAGGGGTTACTCCTGGCTGTGCACTCATGAATTACTCCTGGCGGTGCTCAGGGATATGGGATGCTGGGAATCGAACCCGGGTCCGCTGCGTGCAAGGCAAACGCCCTACCCGCTGTGCTACTTCTCCAGCCCCAACAGTCACCATTTTTTATCAATCCTTTGTCCATTCTAAGCTGTAGGTCGAGATGGAACAAACACTAATGGTAGATAAATGCTTTCCTGGTCCTCAGATGATGTCCTCTAGAAGATGAAGTATGGAAATGATGGCCTAAGGACATCATTTGAAGACCAGGAAGCACGATCTACCAAATCTTCACAATACCCATGACAGGTTTCAAACTCAACGTGTGTGCTTTGCACGAGGAGTTCAGGGTTCAAGTCCCAGTATCACATGGGCCCCGGAATGCCAAGAATTGCCTCAACCTCCCCAAATCATTAAATTTGTACAATATATCATACCAAGGCTCCCTATTGCAGTAAGAACATCTGTAAGAATAAGAAATTAAGATAATATTTTTAATTCATTTGCATTTTAGCAATGACTTTTACTCAAGAATTCCATCTAAGGGGCTGAGAAGCTAGGTCAGGGCCCAGGAGTTCGCCCTCTGCATGTGCCAGGATCTGAGTTCAGGATCCCTGGCACTGCAACCCCGCCCCCCCCCCCAACCCCCTGCCAGAAAGTCAGGTAGATCACTGAATTGTCCAACTAAACAGTGCCTAGGATTCCCCTTCAGCCCTTCCCAAAAGATGTTAACTTAAACAAATAATCTCTAAGAGCATTTTAGATTCTTTCTAAGGTCTTTCAGAATAATTTAGATTTCCCGTTAAACATCAGAATTTTCTGGAAGCCTAGTATTTAAAATTGCCCTAATCGTAACTGTAATGATGATGACAATACTTGGTATTGATCAAGCCTACTATGTGTTCCCACAATGTGTTACTACTATGTCAGGAACACACTGCATATTTCAGAGGGGCACTCCCAAGCAGTGCTCAGGGAGCCTAAAGGTCACCTGCCAATAGCAGGCCAACCAGGCCAGACAATTCAATTGCTAGGGTCAAAAGATGTGGGTGCTGCTTAGGCCATGAAGTCCTTGGGGGCCACCAGGGCTATACCCAGCAATGCATGCATATGGGTGTGTGCTGGGGGTGGGAGTGGTACACTGGGATTGAACCAGGTCCCCTGTTTATAGAGTATGTGTCTCTCTGTTCTAGCTTCAGTGCATGGCTGGGTTTCTTTACCCCCAAGATTAGATTAGGTGCAGCAGGTAAGGCATGTGCCTTGCATGTAGCTAACTGGCACTAAAGGTTTCCTAAAAATGTGCCAGGCATGATCCCTGAGGGCAGAGCCAGGAGTAAATCCTGGGCATGGCTGAGTGTGACTCCAAAACAAACATGTTTGATTGTTTTCTCTCCTGATGCCTTCAGTTCTTTGTACTATTCCTAAGCAGTTTTATAATTTTCTTTTCTTTTTTTTTTTTTTTTTTTGCTTTTTGGGTCACACCTAGCGGTGCTCAGGGGTTACTCCTGGTTCTGCACTCAGGAATTACTCCTGGCGGTGCTTGGGGGACCATATGGGATGCCGGGGATCGAACCCGGGTCGGCCGCGTGCAAGGCAAACACCCTACCTGCTGTGCTATCGCTCTGGCCCCAGTTTTATAATTTTCAATCTCAGAGTCTTCACTGTCAATGCCCCGAGCACAGAGACTAGTGATTTATTCTTCTCTGGAGACTTAGTGGGCTAGAAAGGATAATGAGAATGTAACCCGAAAGATCCCACATATTTGGAATAATACACTGTGCTTGTGAAACAAATGATTTCCCACCTCACCATTCAAATATACTTAAAATTCTAGATTCAGTGTGATTTTTTAAAGTAGAAATCAGACTGCAGTCTGGAAATTTATTCTAAGCTCATGCTAAAGATAAACAAGTGAGACTGAACATGCAGAAATCTCTGGTTCAATATACATTAACTTAACTCATTAATAACAATCACCACCATTGTTTACCAAGATGATGCTAGATACCCCAAGGCCAAGACAAGGAAAATCAAACTACCCAATCTTTATCTTCTAATTATGATCAAGGCACCAACTCACTTAATTTTCTGCCAAAACAGGAGTAGAAAGAATTAAAAGGTGAACCTAAAGGTTTATCACCTGACTTTTTGATGAGACGGTATATGTTTTTAACTGGAACAGAACAGGTTATCTTAAAATCTGACACACACACCCCCCTTCCAACCTCCCAAAGACAAGTCAATGTTGTAGTATAAAATAAAAACACTGGGACCTGAAGATAGCACAGCAATTAGGGCACAGGCCAGGCACATGTTCTATTCCCAATGACTCGGGTTCTATTCCCTGTGCTATCCGGTCCATCAGCATTGTCAGGTGCCATCGGAGAGGTCCCCAGCACTGCACGGGTAGCTGGGAAATCCCCAGCACTGCAAAATTCCAGATGGCACAGCACCCTCAGAGGCCTGCAATGAACCCCTGACTAGGAAGTCAAAGAATGAAGACACAGCATCCCGAGGAAGCCAAATAGAGAAGCTAAAGAAAGAAAAGAAGCTAAAGAAAGAAAAGAATTTTCCCCACAACAGTGAGGAAAATTAGCGAGAAATCTACCAGTAACAAAAAAAATTTTTTTTCTTCATTGTGCATTGTTCACAAAATATTCCAAAAATGAATTCAACATGATCAGGGCTGGTTTTCTCAATTTCTGGAAGAAAGGTCATAAATATTTTTATAGTCTCCTCTTCATCACACACGTTTGGCTCTCACCCTGGAAAGAGGTGCAAGCATGCAGAATGTGAATGGGCATATAGGAGTGGGTCTCCTTTCCATTTATTAATTTTTGCAGGAGAGGGAGATTTATCATAATAAACCTACATTATCTGCAGAACTATGAAGGAACCGGCAGAGTAACCCAGGTGTGCGGGACCCAGGGCTGAGATCTCCAAACTTGCTTGGATCGGGACTGGGCCTCCTGCACCCAGACCCCCCATTTTCCAGTAGCTTGGCAGCCACACCCACAAACTGCCCTGAGCGCCATGTAATCCCATTAACAGCCAAGAAGATCCAGAGACTATAAAATAGCACTCCAGAAAGGGCACCCTCCCTCTGAGAACCTGGCAAGGTATTGAGAGCATCCTGCCCGCACAGCAGGGCCTGGAAAGCTCCCTGTGGAGTATTCAATATGCCAAATACAATAACAATGATGGGTCTCATTCCCCTTACCCTGAAAGAGTCTCCAATGCGGCACCGCTGGGAAGAATGAGTAAAGAGAGGCTGCTAAAATCTCTGGACTAGGACGAATGGAGACATTACTGGCGCCTGCTCGAGCAAATTGATGATCAATGGGATGACAGTAATACAGTGAGCTGCAGAACTAAATCATCACAAACAACACTCTAGTTTGATATTCATTCTTGGTTGTAAGAAACAACTAGGTTTATGTTCATGTCCCCAAATACCCAGAACAGACAACCACAGATTTCTAAGATATCCAAAGTAAAGGTCAAAATAAGATCAGAAGAGGTATGATTCACATATTCAATACTTCACTCAAATTGGAACTATATTAACTGAAATATTAAGTCAATACTGAGTATACTTCACCAATCAAAAATGTTGAGGAAAAGTAGCAGGAGCCATCCTCACAAACAGTTAAAAAGTTCATAATCATTCAAGAAACAATAGCACTCTTCCACAGAAAACATGGAACAGTTATAGTTACTGAGTTGTACAAGAAAAAAATTGGGTCAGTCATGCTCAAATGAGCTTAACTCAGCCAGTAAGATCTTTAGCAACTAGGTAGATCCTGGGGGGAAGACAGTGCACGCATATATAGATGATTCACACACTCATGTATTCATAGATAGATAAAGGTAAAGAAATTTTCCTACCAGTTAAAACAGCCACATACACGTTCTTCTGATGACAGAAAGGTTAACATCTTTATATTATTGACAGCATTCATTATGTTTTCTAGAAGAGGTATAATTGAAGTTATATACCTACAGGTGTTTTTTGTATATATAAAATTACAACAAAAAACATAAAAACACTTATAATCCATTAATGGAATTTCCAAAATGTAAAAATAAGTGTTGAATCCTCCCCAAAATCTTCACTACACATTGCTTTTGCCTGTCCAGTGCCTGTTATAAACTTGGGACTGTAACTATCTATGAAGGAATATGAGATTGCAATAATACCTCCTCTCAAATTACTGAAAGGGATGACAATCCACAATAAAGACATGGCGGACAGGGATATGTACCCGACTGTGCTGGACAGCAAAGCAGAAAGTTACTGAAACAGAAGACAATGAAGAGGGCAATTTATTTAAAAAAAAATCAGGGCTATATCTGGTCTTGATTATTCAGATGAAGACTTAGAAATGAATTGACTAGATGTTACAACTCACTCAGACAAGTGGTATCACATCACCGAAATCTTGCAATTAAGTGCATTTTTTCAAAATCAACCAATCTACACACACAAGTACTAAACATGCAAATAACCCAAATACAGTCAACTAAAAATTCTGGATTATTCCAACATGTTTAGCATCCAGTAAGCAGCTACAGAAAGCCAGTTCTAAAAACCAATGTGTTCATGTCACATTTGGAGAAATGACTTTAACTGATAAAAAATAGCAACACAGGCTGTTTTCAAGGTTCTATTCTGGAAATTGGTCAATGAAGGGCACCAAAATAAAATGAGCAGATGGCTCTAAAATACTTTTTAAAAAATACATGCATATGTAGACATACATGGATATATGGAGCAGCCACCACATATATTAGAATGGAAGGCAAATTAAAAATGAAAAAAGAAAAAAAGGAACAGAAGGAAGACAGAAACTCAGTGCTAAACTAAGACATGACAAGGAAAACTGTGAGACAAAACCATTTGAAAATTTCCAAGACTGAAACAAGCAATACCCAGAGATAAAGGCTCTAGATCTGTTCAAAAGAACTCAGAGCAACATGGCATGTAAGCAAGGAGCATGATAAGAGAACAAAAACAGAGACTGGAAAGCAGGCATTCCCACTCTGCAAAGTTGAGATTTTGTTTTGTTTTGTTTGTTTGTTGTTTTATTTTGGTTTTTGCTTGGGGGCCACACCTGGAAATGCTCAGGGATTATTCCTGGCTCTACTCCTGGTAGTGCTCAGGGGACCATAAGGAGCACCAGGGATCTAACCTGGATTGACCATTTGCAAAGGCAAATGCCATATCCACTACACTATCGATCCAAACTCATAAAGCTGAATTTATAGAAAACCTTTGTTTAAAAAATAAAAAGCAGAAGCCGGAGCAATAGTAGAGCGAATAGGATGCTTGCTTGAATGCGGCCACCAGGGTTCTGGGTGTAACATCTAGTTACTAGATGTTACACCCAGAATCCCATATGTTTCCCCAAGCTCTTCCAGGAGTGATTCCTGAGCATGCAGAGCCAGGCGTAACCCCCAAGCATCGCCAGGTATGACCCAAAAAGTCAAAAAGAAAAAAAAAGGGGGAACCCATAAACTTTAAAGTTATTCACATACACACACATATGCGAGACATGTATAAGAATACACACACTCCCATATCTAGGAGTACATTTGAAAATGCCCCATAGTAGTCTTAGACGTAAAGCCCCAACAGAAATGGTAAAAATCTACCATTTCTCTTTTCAGCTTCTGGTCTCTTCTAGGAAATCCAGATTCAAGGTACAGATGATGACTGAAGACTATGGAATCAAACAGCCTTTGCCTGAGAACTAAAGGGACGAAGGATTCTGCAGACTGAACAACTGCAGATACCATGCATTTTTACTTTCATCTCCAAGGCGAACCCCAAAAGATTAAAATGTATAAAGGAGGGCTCCAGAGCTATAGTCAGCGGGTAGGGCATTTGCCTGGCACACCTGGGATCGATCCCCAGCATAGTCCCTCAAGCACGGTCAGGAGTAATTCCTGAGTGCAGAACTAGGAGTAACCCCCTGAGCATGGCTGGGTGTACCCAAAAAGCAAAAGAAACAAAATAAAAACATGTAAAGGAAATGATAATCCCTAACCAAGACACAGTGGAAAACAAGTGAGAGAAAGTGAGGAAACAAAAGGCCCTCATCTGCAGTCTCCTTAATCAAGTCAGAGAAGCCAAAGGAGCAATGTTTTAATGAGAAATAAGAAATGCACATGTTTGGCAGAGAAATCACTTCATGTTCTGTTCTAGTGTCATTCAAGGCAAACATGAGGGGCTGGAGTGAAAGTACAGCGGGTAGGGCATTTGCCTTGCATGAAGTCGACAAGGGTTCAATTCCCAGCATCCCATATGCTCGCCGGAGCACTACCAGGAGTAATTCCTGAGTGCAAAGCCAGGAGTAACCCTGTGCATTGCTGGGTGTGACCCAAAAAGGAAAAAAAAAAAAAGGCAACCATGATTTGATACTAACAAAAGGTAAAAAGTAACCGCAGTAAAGTTGAATGTTCTTACTCTGTGCGCCCCTCGGAAAAGGATAACAAACACAAACACTTGTTTTCTCGTGGTTAGTATCATTAATGCAGAGCAGAAAAAGAAGCAACAGTTCAAAATCTGGTTCATGCAAAAGTAAAAACTTATCTAGTCAGAGGCCATAGCCACAAGTACTTCAACTTCATCTCGCTGGCATCTCTCCAGGATTCAGATAGCCATGTTCAAAAGAGGGGGGGGAAATCGGCCCGTAACCCCAGATTCAAAGGGGTTTTGTACCAACGACTAGATAAATCTACCAATTCTAAATGATCGTCTTCCTGGTGTTTGCTTTTGCAAAAGCAGCCGAAAGCTTAAAGCTAAAAAATTTTGCTCCTGAAATCTAGGCAGTTTTCACTCGAGGGCTTCTCTGACTTTGTGGTGCTTGGTGCGCGCTCCTACTTGAAGTATCTTCCCGAGCCCGTCCCTGCACCGCCGAAACAGGAGTAGTAGTAGTGACAACAACCAGAGAATCTGGCAATCCGTTAAATGCAGCGATCGCATTGCTTGGATAAACGCAAGTTTTGTAATGTTCTCTGATGGAACAGGGGCGCTGGAGGCGGGGGGCTCGGCGACCCATTCTCTACGCGTCAAGAATAGCATCTGGGCAGCTGGAGAAGTTCAAGGCTGCAGGCTGCACGGACTCGGCTAAGAAGAGCACCGTGCACTTCTAACGGGTTTAAGATGTGCGCCCGAGCCTTTAAATTCCCGATCCCACGCCGCGACAGTCCTTTTTATCTGTGCCCGCAACCCCCCCGACCAGGTATACAAGGCTGCCGGAGCTCCCCGGACAGATTCTCCTTGAAGGGTGTGGGACGCAACCCGGGGGATTTCCCCCCACTGGACGTGCAAAGCTGGGACGGCAGGAGCCCCGGCCCATCCTCCCGGAGACGGGGTCCCGGACCACGGCGTCAAGCTTCCTGGCAGTTTTCCGAGCCCCTTCTGAAGCTACTTGGGACCCCGGCGCTCCGAAGCCCACAGCACGGCGTCGGGACTGGGGTCCCGGCCCGCCGCCGCCGGTAAGCTGTCGCGTCCCCGGGGGCGCGGCCTCCCGGCAGCTGAGCGCAGCTGGACGCGGTCCTCGGCGCCCCGCGACCTCAACCCTTCCCTTCCCGTCCGCGCCGCCGGGGACGCGACAGCTTACCGGGGCAGCAGCGCTAGCGCCGCTCTGGAGAGGCAGGAGCGCGCCGGGGTCCCGCGGTCCGGGGAGGCTGCAGGAGCGGCCGCCGCGTGTGTGCTGCGCGCCGAGAGGAGCGCCCAGCCGCCGCGCTGCAGAAAGCCGGCGGGGCACGTGGGCGCCCCTCGGTGTAGCCGCGCCGCGCGGCCCCGCCCCCGCCCCGCCCCCGCGCCCGCCTCCGCCAATCCCCGCGCGGGCGCGCGTAGGAGGGCGCTTGCCCGGGGCCGAGGCTCGGGGCTCGGCGGGTGGGCGCGCGCGGGCGGTTGGTTACTCCGGGCGCGGGTCCCGGAAACGCCGGGCCGCCGGAAGGGAAGCGCGGGGGTCTGGGAAGTCTCCTTCGCCCCTGCAAGGCCGCACCTCGGGGGCGGCTTGGAGAGCTTCTGGAGCCCGGTTCCTCCCACGGGGGGTGGGGTGCCGCGTGGACTTTTCGGGGTGAGACGTTTCCCCAAAGGAAACTCCTTGTGCGTTTGAGAACTCCAGTAGGGCAGCCAGATAAAAGTCCCGGGGATCTGGGGGGCGGGCTGGGAGAAAATGACATTTGCTGTTCTGAAGAAAGCTAGAGAAATTACACAACCAAGGTTTCTCATAGCAAACTATTGTTTACTTTCGGAGGCTCTGATAAGATTAAAGCTACAATGTCCAGCACTCTTCCTTTTTATCCAAATGAGGCAAAAGAACTCCGGGCTCCGAACTGAGCGTTAAGTGTGTATTTTTATTTGGGCTAGACCCAAAGAAAGACCTTACGTTGTTTAATAATCTGGTGAGTATCTCTTTACCATCTATTGGTAATGCACTTCGCTTTGGGAAGAGAACGATTCCCATTGTGTGTTGATGTTTTTTTAAAAAAATGTTAAACTTGACATTTCTTAGATTTGTGTTTTCATGAAAATCTGACTTAAAGTGTGGGTTTTACGCCAAAAAAAAAAAAATGGTACCAGCACAAAATCTCAATCTCAATGACTGTTTCTCTCCTTTTGGTTTTTTGGAGGCCTCACCTGGCAGTGCTCAGGATTTTCTCCTGCTCTGTGCTCAGGGATCACTCCTGGCGGGCGGGGGGACTAGATGGGGTGCCGGGATCTAATCCTGGTCACTATATTGCCTCCTCCTGAAATTATTTTCTGAGTGAAAGGCGGCAGAGCAGCAAGGTCTCCCAAGGTTAGACTGAACAAACCTAAGCCGGGAATTCCCCCTGTTGCTGTATGGCGGGTAGCGCAGAGTAGTATGAAACCTCTTTTCCCAAGTCTACCCCTCATGCTCCCTACTTTACTGAGCCACCAGCAGCATTTAAAATGCAGATGGGTAGGGAAGCACTGGTAATGTACTTTTGGAGAATAATAAGATTGGGCTGGAGAGGCAGAGCAGCTGTTAGGGTGCTTGCATTGCATGTGATCAACCCAAGTTTGATCCTTAGCATGTGATATGATACGATCCCTGAGTGCAGAGTCAGAAGTAACCTCTGAGTACTTCAAGCAAATAAAAGAAAAACTTACCTAGCCCTAAAGTAGCCAAAGGCATGAAGACTACATCCCCTTGACACATGGAAGTACTAAACTCTTTGGAGAAGAGAAACTGAGGCACCACCCAGATAAGGGTGGACCCCACCCAAAGGTGAAACTATAGAAGAAGCCTGAGATGATAAAAAGTGCATCAACAGTGCAAGAGATAAAAAGACTGAAAATATTTTGAGGCTTTCCTATAGCAGATTAACTTTTACCTATGCAAAATTCCAGAAACACACATTTGAAAGAACTGTAGAAAAACTCCTCCTGAAAGCCATTTGGAATTTACTCCTCAAGACACACTTGTCTGTGTTTCTTTGTTATCTTAATTCCACTCTGGTGGACCTGAACTATCTTGCTTTACCACACACACACACACACAGAGTTAAGAGGGTGGGAAATAGGAAGGGATCCCTAAACAGAAGTAAAAGTATGTTGGTAATTTGGTAGTGGAGTAGCAGGTGGCTATTGTAACACTGTACCCTAAAAGCATTTATTGTAAATCATTGTTAGCTCAATAAAAATTTAAGTGCATAATGTCTAAGACCACACGGCAGAGCCTTGGCAAGCTACCCATGACGTATTTGATATGCCAAAAAACAGTAACAACAACGTGCTCTCTTTCGTGTTCCTGGAGCAAGCAGTTGCCATTGGGCTACACTAGCACTCGACAGGGACAAATGAAGACGTTACTGGTGCCTGTTGGAGCAAATCGATGAACAATGAGATGACAGTGATACAATGATACAGTGAAGTCTAAGAACAGGGAATCGGGCCCGGAGCGATAGCACAGTGGGTAGGGCGTTTGCCTTGCACGCAGCCAACCCGATCCAAGTTCAATCCCTGGCACCCCATATGGTTGCCCACACACCACCAGGAGTAATTCCTGAGTGTAGAGCCAGGAGTAACCCCTGAGCATCGCTGGGTATGACCCAAAAAGCAAAAGAAATAAAAAGAATCTGATGTAAATTTTTTCATTTCATTTTTTTTAATTAAAGTTGCTTTTTTTTAAGAAAAAAAATTAAGGGCTTATACTACCACCTAGTTTTATTTAAAAGACCCTGCAAGAACAATTTCTGGTTAAGGTGAAGCACAATGATTTAGGATAAATGAATCCACTGCTGTTTAGAAACTGATAATTTAGTTATAATACCAATCTTTGAATTGATCTCATCTGATTTTGGTAGTTCTTGAGATAAGAGCAGAGTGTGCGCACTGCACGAATAACAAAAGTTATTGTTTTGGAGGTGGGGGCTGAGCGTTGGGTGTGGGGGGGTCAGAAGCTACTGGTGCTGCGGATCCAACTAAGAATTCCAGCATAGCATAGCTCTTCGACACCCCCCACCCCCCAGTCATCTACCCTATCTGAGCAAAGGGTATCTTGTAGCAGATTACCTATCTGCTTACCTGTTACCTATCTGATTATCTTGTAGCAGAGTCACTGAATTAAATATTCCTTTCCTTTTTGGACTAGTACACTTATTCTGAAGATCAAGGTTTTTACTGTCTGAACATCAAGCCTGGTCTTTCCCTTTGCACTTTCCTGGTTAATTTCCTTCTCCATTCATAGTGACATTATAGTTATTAATGAAGGAAAATCAGGGTTTGATCAAAAAGAGTTAGCCAAAGATAATAACTACATAAACTACATATTTAGCAATAGTATGGATGTATTTTACAGGAAGAAGGCAGAGATGGTGCTGACAGCCATGGGTTGTTGATAATATATTTTTTTGTGGAGGGGATTTGTTGAATCTGAGGCCACACCCTACTGTGTTTAGGGATCACTCCTGATGGGCTGGATAGGTAGGGGACTATATGTGGTGCCAGGGATCAAACCAAGTTGGCTACATGCAGGACAACTACCTTCCCTGCTGTCCTGTCACTCTAGCCCCTGACTTTATCTTTCTTTGGAAACAAATCATAGACATGACTCTGTAGAATAGAAACTCCCAGGGACTGGAGGGATAGTGCAGTGAGTAGGGTGTTTGCCTTGCACACCACCAACCGGTTTGACCTTCAGCATCCCAGAGCATCACCAGGAGTGATTGCTTAGTGCAGAGCCAGGATTAACCCCTGGGCGTTGCTGGGTGTGGCCCACAAACCAAAACAAAAAGTCTCCCCCAAGGACTTTTTGGCTTAATGTTTGGTATGAAAGGATGCAAGAGGTAAGTTACAGGGAGGGAATTGTTCTTTACTTGGAGAGTCATTAAAAAGGTTTCATATTTCTTTTTAAAAAACATTATGTATGTAGTTCAGAAGGCATAAAAATCGCGGAATAGGGAAACTGTTTCTTTGGTATTTGTTGTTTTTCTGGGGGGCTACACCCAACATGCCAACATGCAGTGCCACGGATTTGGCTGCATGCAAGGCAAGCATCTTAATCCTAATACTGTCTGTCAGGATCCTTCAAGATTCATTTAGTTTTGGTTTGGGGGCAACACTGGTGATGCTGGGAATTGAACCCAGGTCTTGCACTTGCAAACCATGCTTTACTATCCCTCCAGCTTTTGTGTATTTTTACTCAAGGAATATAAAGGGAAATTCTTTTTTAATTCAAAAATGAAGAAGCATAAGAGGTTCTTTTCCATTTCAATGAGAGGGAATGATTAAAGTTATTTATTTATTTATTTTCCAGTAATACCTCAAGAAAATCTTAAGAAAATCTAATCTTTGCACTTTCCTGGTTAATTTCCTTCTCCATTCATAGTGACATTATAGTTATTAATGAAGGAAAATCAGGGTTTGATCAAAAAGAGTTTCCTTATTCTACAGAATAAGTTTCCTTATTCTACAGAAATTGTTTTTCATTTTTACAATACAGATTTTACATATACATAGTTTACACATATTAAGTAATATTTCAGTTCCAGTCCAGGTTCAGAGACAGTTGTCAAAAAAGACCAATTAGTCTCTAAACAAAAACAACACTTTCATGCCATTTCTGGATGAACTTCACAGTCCAGGTTTTTCCACAATCAGTAACTGCCGAAGCACTCCCATTATCAGACTCCTCTCTCATGGACAAAGAAAAATCACTGGCATCCATAAGTAAAATTAAAAAGTTCCTCCTTTTCAAACTTCACAGATGTCCCAATAAAATATGCATGTAATATTTTTCAGTCTAATATAATAAACCTGTTATTTCTTAAAACTTATGCCTTGAACTAAACCAGTATCTTTTGAAACTATTTTTATATACAATTATTTCAATTCTCTTTTAACAACTCGCTATAATGCAGATACAAACAAAAGCTATAATATAAATATTTAGAGAGTAAAATGTACTAACATAATAAAAACTTGTATCATTTTTACAAAGCATGAGGAAAACATTTTTCACGAACATGAAAACATGAAGAAAAAAAAATTGAAGAACCATAAAAGTCTGTAAAGCGACTGTCCATTGTCTTTGGACAGTGAAGCGGATTAAGGACACCTTTCTGAACTTTTTAATTCTTTCTCCTCACCAGAAGGCTTTGGTTCTAAGTAACAATTAGTTTGAAGGTGAAAAGAAGAGTTGGTGGGGCCGGAGCGATAGCACAGCGGGTAGGGCGTTTGTCTTGCACGCGGCCGACCCGGGTTCGATCCCCGGCATCCCATATGGTACCCCAAGCACTGCCAGGAGTAATTCCTGAGTGCAGAGCCAGGACTAACCCCTGAGCATCGCTGGGTGTGACCCAGAAAGCAAAAAAAAAAAAAAGAAGAGTTGGTGATTTTTTTTTTTTTTTTTTTTTTTTTTGCTTTTTGGGTCACACCCGGCGATGCACAGGGGTTACTCCTGGCTCTGCACTCAGGAATTACCCCTGGCAGTGCTCGGGGGACTATATGGGATGCTGGGAATTGAACCCAGGTTGGCCAAGTGCAAGGCAAACACCCTACCCGCTGTGCTATCGCTCCAGCCCTGAGTTGGTGATTTTTATGGCTACATTGAACTTCCATGGAAGAGTCTGGCAAGCTCCCCATAGTGTATTCTATATGCCAAATACAGTAACAATTACAGATCTCATTCCCCTGACCCTAAAAAGAGCTTCCAATCATTGGGAAAAATGAGTAAGGAGAGGCTGCTAAAATCTCAGGACTGGGACGAATGGAGACATTATTGGCGCCCACTCGAGTAAATTGATGAACAACCGGATGACAGTGATACAGTGATACAGTGATTTTTGGACTAGTTAACCGTGAATTCCTCATCACATCTTCGGTAATTTCTCAACTTTCAAATTGTTTAAATAAACTCATACTGGTCCAGTATTGAGTGTTTAAGATAGACTGGGAAACATGAAAACATTTGAATATAATTTTTAGAAATAACACCCTTGAAATGGGTTCAGCATTGTCTTCATTTGCATTTCCTTCTACTCTTCCCTGCTATTCAGAGTGGAATTTCCATCCTCTTCCTAGTTGGATAATGTTTTTACCTGAGTCCTCTACCTCATTTAGTCTGGAAAACCCCACTTGTCACTTTTGTCTGTCAGACTTCCTCTTAGGAATGAAACAGAAAATCCAGCTTAAGGAGCAGTCTTGCTGTCTTCCAGTGGTTATAAAACAAGACACTTGTGCCTGTCTGAATTCCTAGCTTTTGTGAAATTTCAGGGAATTTCAAGGGACTTCTGTAGCTGAATAATTTCCACACCCTTAACACTCATACTTGCCAAGCACAACCCAAAGTGAATGTCCTGTCCATGAACAGTGGTTTACTTTATTAAGCCTGAATGAGTTGGTTCCTATTCTAATTTCTCATCCATTATTCCCAGGCTATCTCATTAAAGGCAAAGGGAAATTTTCCTTTTCCCCCACATGGTTGAATATTGGATATTGATGTTTATGTTATAACTGAATAGATTTGAAAGAGAAAAAGGATGGGACAGAGTCCAATGCACTGAGTTTCTAGAGCTTTCAGTGCCCTGTTGTTCTCCACACCCCTTTCAAAAATGTGTAAAAAATTAAAGACAACTGTCCATGGGCTACTTTCCACATTTCCCATCCCTTAAGGTAAGCAACAAAACACTGGAAGGGAGAATGAAGGAAACAAAAATGCAAGTGCTTGTAATGACAAATTGTTTTTTCAATCTTTATTTTTTTTCTGCTTTTAACTAAGATTTTGTAATGGCTTTCAGTTCTGTACTGCTCTCCCTATGAATTTCCCTGCATCCAGTCACTCGGCTGCTTGCTGGGTTTTCTTTACATTGGCTATTAATCAAGAATTGCCCGGAACTCCACCCATTCTGTGCCCTACTGTTCCCTTCTTCCCTGAGTTCCTGTATCTGTTAGAAAAATCTGCTTTCTCAGTCCGACCATATTCAGTCAGGCTGTTGCTCTGAGGGTTTAGAAGCTAGCTTAGTTAAGAGAGAACCTTCTTTACCAGTCAGCCTTGACAACTACTCTAATTTGCTCTTTCTAATCACGTCCAATGGACTTTTCTCAGTTTGCATTCACCTAAATTTTTCTCTTCTTTCTTTTTCTTAAAGTTGTCTCCTCTCCCTACACCTTTGGTTTCCATGATCTCTTTTCTTTCTTCTTGTCTTCCTTACAACTTTTGTCCTGCTTGCTAAACATGAATCTCCTGAAGGAGTCAAGGAGTAAATCATGAAGTAATGATTAAATTTTGGAACGATTCTTACCTGCGTTCACTTTCAGTCTTAGTTGTTATTCCCTCCAACCTGATGGAATCTTTACCAGTCCTCATCTTTCATTCTTGCTCCAAGCTGTGCTGCTTGTGATACAAACTTGCCACCACCTGAAACAATAAGGTAGAAAACAAATCCATCCCTTTCTTAGACTGGCATCTCTCTCCAACTTCCTTCTTCATCTTTTCCTGGTCCTCCAGGCTTAAAACCTTACCTAATATCTTTCTTTCTCCTTCTCTTTTACTTTCTCTTTCTCTGTCCTTCTCTCTCTTTCCTTTCTCCCTCCCTCCCTCCCTCCCTCCCTCCCTCCCTCCCTCCCTCCCTCCCTCCCTCCCTCCTTCCTTCCTTCCTTCCTTCCTTCCTTCCTTCCTTCCTTCCTTCCTTCCTTCCTTCCTTCCCTTTTTTATGTTCCAGCAGTTGCAAAGTTTTGCTATTTTTCTCCCATTTATTTTTTATAAGAAAAACAGTTCTTACTTTCTCTTGATATTTATGGATTTACCTTCCAAATAACTTGATCCCCAATCCCCACTCCTGGGCTAAGTTTGGTGATATCCTAGAGGTAGGAGTGAGACCACATTTTTAACATTAAATTCATTTTTATTTTAAAAATATATTCCTGCATACCACCTGGAGGAAAAAGTGTCTTTTGATGCTCAAATAAAGGAGGAATACTTCAGTTCCAGAAAATGGGGATATAAAGAAGTCCTACCTGCAAAAAGACTTGATTTCTGATGGAAAATGAACTATCTCTGTCAGTTCCCTGTCACTTTCCCCTGTACCCTTTTCTACTCCCTTTGAAGCCATGTTTTTCTTGTAATTCTTTTTATGTGGTGGGAGGGAACACACTGAGCTATACTGAGTGATTCGCTCTCAGGGATTACTCCTGGTGATGCCGTATGTTGTGCTGGGGACTGAACTAGGGTCATTCCACATAGAAAAGTGTCCTACCCCCAGTAGTATCCCTCTGGTCTCATAATTTCCATTTTTGTTTTCAAGGACTATTAGGTAAGGGCTTAACACTTCATTTTGAAGACTCCTTCAATGACATGTATAGATGAAGATTCAATTTCACAATCTGGCAGTAAACAGGATACTTCATTAGGATACTAAGTTCCAGGGCTGGAGCAATCGCACTACAGGTAAGGGCATTTACCTTGCATGCAGCTGGTCCAGGTTCGATTCCTATATAGTCCACCAAGCACTGCCAGTAGTAGTGATCACTGAGTGCAGAGCCAGAATTGGTGTAGTTAAAAAAAAAAAACAAAAACAAAAACCAAGCTCCAAAAAATTAAAACAGCAATGGGAAAATTATAAGTGGTAGGTTTGATTTTTTTTTCAGTGCTAAGGCTTGTACACAAAAGGTATGAGTTTGACCACTAAACCACAACCCTAATCCAGTTTGGACCTTTAAAATAATGAATTGGAGCTAGATTGATAGTATAGCGAATGAGGTCTTACATGTGACTGACCCAGGTTCAATCCCTGGCAACACATATGATTCCTCAAACCCCACCAGGAGTGATCCTTGAGCACAGAGTTAAGACTCAACTCTAAGCACAGTTAGGTGTGGCCCAGAGAACAAGAGAAAGAGAGAGAATGAAAATCTCTCAGGTCTAGAGTGCTATAGCCAGCTAGAGCAACAATCACTCACCTGATGCATCAGTCTGAAAATATGACTAAATTCCAAGTTCCACCTAGCAAATAACTTCTTGCAGGGGTACCATGAATTCCGAGGTCTCAAAATATTCATCTGGAAAATGTTATTGTCTTCGTCTTCACAGGGCTTCTCTGAAGCCTCTTCATAAAACTAAATTCCTTGAGATCAAACAATTAAGAGTAAATTCATCTCTGGGGTGTGGGTTCCACCCAAGTTGGTTTCTTGATGGGGAAACTTTGATGTCTTGAGCTGTCTGACTTAGGTGCATCTCTTAACACGCTCTGAGTTGGTGGTGTACCCTAAGGAGCTTGGGGGAGAACTGCTTCAGAGAAGAGGCATGACACTCCCCATCTGTCTTACTTTTATGTCTGGACTGGCATCCATTGGTGCCTCTCAGCAATTTAGGCAGACTTGATTGTGCTGTTTCTCTCCTTTTGGTGTCCTAGACAGACAGCCCATGTTAATGACTTGCAGTCTGGTCTATGCTTTCGTCTTCATAAGTCAATGCTGACTTAATTAATTGGAGACTGAGGGAGGTTGTGGGGAGCCCCCAGGGTTCTCCCCCAATTATATAGAGGACTTCAAACTTTTCACTCTCTTTTGGCTCATGCTCTCCTCCACTTTCAGAGCAAACCTCATTCTTCAGAGGAAAATGGGGTATTTTCCCCAGAAGCCTTAAAAAAACTTGCCCTGTGTTCTTTAACATGGGATAGGAAAGAAGGATTTGGTTCTTCCTAGATTTTCTCTGAAAATTAAAGCTAAGGAGGAGAAGATGAAATGAAGGGTGAGGGGTGAGGGAATAGTGGGAGGGTGTGCAGACTTTCAAAGGAACCACAGCCTAATAAACTGCACTGGAGTTCATTAAAGCCAGCATCCACCTCATTAGAGCGTCCTCTGCCTGTGGGTATAAGCATTGCTGCCGCATGGACTTGGCTCTATGTAGAAAGGACGGGAGCAAGAAAGGGAATTTAGGAATAACTGCTCAGGGTCCAGCTGACTGTTCACTATAGGTTGTCCTGAGCTCTTAGATTTCATAATTTTTACAAAGGCTACAATGCCATTAGTCTGAGAGTCTCCTTGTTTGACTGATTTGGCAGAGTGGATGTGCAGTTTTTTTTTTTAAAAAAAAAAGACCCAAAAAACTTACTTTAATTTTTCCAAGAATGGTGAGTACATACACACATGAAAATTCTGTGAATAAGTCACTGACTACACTTTAACTTTTCCATCAAAGTTCATTCTTTTTGTTTTTCCATTCCTAGCAGTGCCTGGGGGTTACTCCTGACTCTATCCTCAGGAGTAACTCAGGTGGGGGACTATATGGGATGCTGGAGATCAAACACTGTGTCCAGTGCATGCAAGGAAAGCACCTTACCCCCTGTACTATAGCTCTGACCAAAAGTTCCGCTCTGAATACACTTTTCAATAAGGAAATTTAACTCTTTGCAGCAGACCCAGGTTCCTTCCTCAGCACCCTGTATGGTCCCCCACCCGACTTACTCCTAAGGATATGGTCCTCTGAGCACTGCCAGGAGTAACCTTGAGCATCATGAGGTGTGGCCCAAACATCCCCCCCAAAAAATCTAACTCTTAATTATGGAATATTAAAATAAAATTCTAAACTAAGATGAAGCTGTTCTTGCTTGGGTGCCATGCCAGCAAACCTAAAGCAAATAACTTATGTATTCTTTTTTTTTTTTTTTTTTTTGCTTTTTGGGTCACACCCAGCAATGCTCAGGGGTTACTCCTGGCTCTGCACTCAGGAATTACTCCTGGCGGTGCTTGGGGGACCATATGGGATGCCGGGGATCGAACCTGGGTCGGCCGCATGCAAGGCAAACGCCCTACCCGCTGTGCTATCGCTCCGGCCCCGAACTTATGTATTCTTATAAGTATCTTAATCAAGCAGAAATTGATGAATCCAATCAGTCAAACACCATGCTTTCTGTGGGTTCTATACTTACACTTTTATTTCTTATTCTTTATCCAAGCTTCTTGATTTGGGGTCATTTTGAAGTTCTTGAGAACAGAGACTGTCTGCTTGTGAACTGTTAAATATTTTCATCGCCCTTCTTTAATCATTTTTAAACTTATAGACAAATTATTTTTGATTTTGTTCTATTTTAAATTGAAACAAATAAATTAGCCAACTTTAAAAAACTAGAAGACCTGTCCCAGTGGCTCTTTAACAATGGTTCCATCTTCACTGCTCTCTGTTTCTGCAACAGTATGTCAGGTATGACTTATGATCTTCAGTGGTCAAAAGAACATCAGGTGCTGGTCATGCTATTTCCCCCTCTCCTAGCCACTCCCTATCTTTTACCTAGCATTCTTGCAATCAGGAAAACAATGCACAAACAAGTAACAGAAGAACAATAGGATTAGACATACTATTATGTAATTTTAGACTCCCAATCATATCACAGCCTATGTTGGAATGTGATTATTATAAAAGGTATACAAAAATATGTTCAATTTTTTCTTAAGTGCATTTAAGTTCTCAGGGAAAGTTACTCCCCCTGCCCCCCAGTTCTAATGCTTGGATGGCAGCCAGTCAGAACAGGCAGGTAACATTGCAAGCTCGTTGGGCACCTCAGACAACAGTGAGGTGGAGTGTGGGGAGGGCTGCCAAAAAGCAAAGAGATAATTCAAATTCCAAAAATTGAGCCAGACAGGCCATACAAAAATACAGGCTGAATTAAGCCTCAGGACTGCACATTTCCAACATTTGCTCTAAAGTTTACTCATCTAATCATGCAGTCAATTTAAGTCATGTATAAAAATTATTTTTTTAATTGAGCACATTCACCTCAGGCAGAGTGATTTTTAATTTTCTGTAAAGTATTCTATTTTAAGGTACTGTTTTATTAAGGTGCACTCAACCAAATACAAAGTTTAGTATATTGTTTTCCCCAAAAGTTACATAAGCATCTTTCCCATGAGAAACTCCACTTGTTCATGTGGGAAGCTACACAAACGAGTGTAGTAGCATTAAGATTGTGCCTGTTCATCAGAAAATTTAAGCAATCCTTTTTTAACTGAGAATATTCTAATCCTTGTGTATGATTTATAGGAATAAGGTCTTTGAAGTCTTGTTGACAAGGTAATCTTGGCTAAATTGAACTTGACAGTGCCCTTTTATCTGGTTCCAACATGATTAGACACTGAGGCACATATAGAATCAGAGCGAATATTTGTTTAAAATGTGGTTCAATAAGTACATTCCAGCATTAGGTTAAGCATCTTAGGACATTAAAAACTGTATTGAATAAAATAGTTTCAATATCTACAATTCAACATTCCACTGGGGGGGATGTGTATGTGTGTGTGTGTGTGTGTGTGTGTGTGTGTGTGTGTGTTCATGAGCATTTTTGCAGACATGCATGAATTTAATTGGATGTTCGTATTGCCTCCGGGAGGTTTGGCAGTAGTTCCGGAGGGTGTAGAAATTCATTTTGCTACTGCATGTTGAAGAGCCTTAGATTCGGGCCAGTTGTGCCCTGCATTATTCATTGGTCCCAAAAGGTGTTCATTCATGTGAACTAAATGGAAAAATTCCTAGTGTTAGGCATCATGAATGCAATTCACAGTCTTTAAAAAAAAATCCTCACTGGGGATTCAAGGGTTAACTGAATGAGATTTTTTTTTTAAGGTCTCATTCTTACAGAACAAAAAGTCATCCATTTGTTTGCAAATGTAAAACAGCTGTGTAATGGCATGGCATGGGGTCATAAGTTCAATTCCCACTATCCCCCTACTCCCTGCCCCAATATAGTGTATGGCCCTAGTGGCACTGAGGTTGTGATCTCTGGAGTCATAAGGAAATGCGCAATCTCTGTTGCACTTCAGCCAATAGTCTCAGAAGCACAGGGAAAGAGGGGGGCTCTCCTGGGGGGCTCCCAAGGGACTTGTGTGTGATCCCTGATCAGAGCCACAGAAACAGCAAAGGGAGAGAAAGAAGTAAAAATAAATTATTCTGGAGAGAGACTTAAAACAGAAAAGAAGACATCAGGAAAGAGAGTATTATCAAGAGAAATATCATATTGAAAATTATAGTTTAACTCTTTGAAAAACACTGTGAGTGGTGTGTTCACATTCTATACATTGATTTCATCAACCTCCTGAGGCCTTGTTAATTTCCCCCCTAGAACACGGACCCTTTCATGATCAGGGAAAGTCTCCATGAGGGGTGCAGGACAGTCTTTCTGCCCATGGGTATTTGGAAGTAGGAACCCTGTTTGGAAGAGGAACCCTGTGTTTATTGGGCTTCTTGATTATCTGGAATAAGAAACTAAACATGAGAGGAGGCTATGTGACCTCTTACTCTGTCCCCAGATGGACCTTTTGCCTAACCTCTGTTGGTGTGGCCCCAAAACAAACAAAAAATCATATAAAATACTAAGCTATTCATTCCATTATTTATGTATCAGAAAATTCTAAAACTTACCCAACTTAAAAATTAAAAGAAAATTTGTAATTCAATAAATACAGATTAACAATAGCAATTCTATATGAGTAATGTTAAATACCAAGTCAAATGTTTATAAATATATGTATATATAAGTGGATTGATGTATTTTGAGTCAGTTTCCTCTATCATAAGAAGACTCAACATTTCCTATCATTTTTTTAACCACTTAAGATTTATATATATATATGTATATATATATATTTGTTTTGTTTTGTTTTGCTTTTTGTTTTTTTGCTTTTTGGGTCACACCTGGCGATGCTCAGGGGTTACTCCTGGCTCTGCACTCAGGAATTACTCCTGGCGGTGCTCAGGGGACCATATGGGATACTAGGAATCGAACCCGGGTCGGTCATGTGCAAGGCAAATGCCCTACCCGCTGTGCTATTGCTCCAGCCCCAAGATTTTTATTTATATAATGAACCAGATAGTAACTTACTTTCAGGCTGGAAAGATAGTACAGGAGGTAAATCACTTACCTTCCATGTGACTAAGATTTGAATCCCAGCTACTGCATATGATCCCTCAAGCAAGGCTTTGAGCACCAAGTTAGGAGTAGCCCCGAGCACTGCTAGTTGTGATTCAGCACCCCCTCCCATAACTTTCACTTGACTTGAATACACTATTTATATATTGTCATCGTTCTCTTTTTTTACTTTTAAGATCCAATAATATATTCTGTAACATAAATTTAAATAAGAACTCTGGAAAGAAAATTCATAAAGACATTATACTCTTGTAAAGAATGCATGAGAATGTCATACAAACATTACACTGTGCATAGAAACACAACCTTGTTTCTCAAATCAGAGAACTTGAAGGCTTCAGTTTGAAAACAGTGCCGTGAAGAGCACTTTCTACGTATTTCCTCCATTCTTAGTCTGTAAAACTAATGCTGCTCAATGTGAAAATTATGGTTGCAAAGTAAAGCCTGAATAATGGAAACCGTAACAATGCAAAAATTTAGAGTCAACACCAAGATGTGGGCTATCACCTAAGTATATGTGTTAATTTCATCATTTTAACATCCAACTTTCCTGATGCATTTACATTTTAATAAAAAATAAAAGGCTTAATAATTATATATATATTAAATCTGATTTAACATCACTATTTATAATAGTATTTAATTTTTTTTTTTTTTTGCTTTTTGGGTCACACCCGGCAATGCACAGGGGTTATTCCTGGCTCAAGCACTCAGGAATTACTCCTGGCGGTACTCGGGGGACCATATGGGATGCTGGGAATCAAACCCGGGTCAGCCGCATGCAAGGCATGCAAGCCCTACCCGCTGTGCTATTGCTCCAGCCCACAGCATTTAAAATATTGATATTTTAGAGTTTATTATTATTCTAACCCCATAAAAGTTTTAATATATTTCGTATTTTAGAGAATTTTCTTTAATTTTTTATTAGTGAATCGCTGTAGAGTACAGTTTCAGACTATTTTAGAGAAATTTTTGTGAAACATTTTATAAAAAGAAAATATAAATTTCATGCTATCAGACCTGTCCGTTTTACTCCAGAAGTTTTTGCCTTGGTTGAAGTAAGTAAAAAAAAACAAAATCCCAAAAAAACCTGAAGATTGCTAATTTAAAAATAACGTGTTCCAGAGAGAGAGAGATAGCACAGCAGATAAGGTGCCTTTCATGCATTTGACCAACCCAGGTTTGATTTCCGGGCCACATATGGTTCCCCAAACACTGCCAGGAGTGGTTACTGAGCACTGAGCCAGGAGCAAACCTTGAGCACCCCAAAACCAAAACATGTTCCAGGGCCAGAGAATAGGGGTGAAAGCACATGTGCTGCATGATGCCTGCTCGGGTGTTCTACGTGGGTAATCTTCTGAGCATCACCAGGTGAAGCCCTGGAAGCCCCCAGTCACCACCGAGGTGGCCCTGGAGAGACTCGGCACCGCAGGGCCCCAGTAGCACCACGTCCAGCGGGCCTCATACTGAACCGGCAGCCTGCTTGGCCCAAAATCAGGGAGGGGACCCTCACACCCACCGTTAGCGCCCTGAACACCACTTGGGAGCTGCTGCTCTGTCCAAAATAATATGTGCACCATGACCCAGTAGGTTTGTTGGAAATACACCTTTCAAACTTCCCTTTCGTTGGAACTTTCTAAGAAAGAAAGGTGGCATTACATTTAGTTTTGACTACCTTTGGTGATTATTATTTATTAGACTGGGAACACCTGGAAAGGCGATTAGAGGCCGCCCAAAAAGCCTCCGCCCCTCTCGGAGAGCCCGGCAAGCTTCGGAGAGTATCCCACCCACACGACAGAGCCAGGCAAGCTACCCGTGGTGTACTCGATATGCCAAAACCAGTAACAATGGCGGTCCTCATTCCCCTGATCCTGAAAGAGTCCACAATACGCCATCGGCTACACTAGCATGCGACAGGGAAGAATGGAAATGTTATTGGCGTCCGCTCGAGCAAATCAATGAAAACTGGGATGACAGTGAGACAGTGATAATTTTATTTTATTTTTATAAAGTTGTTCACTGTATCACTGTCTCACTGTCATCCCGTTGCTCATCGTTTTGCTCAAGCGGGCACCAGTAACATCTCCATTGTGAGACTTGTTTAAAAAGACATATTTTTACACATAAATGCAGTTCAGGAAGTAACTATATGCATGTATGTACAGAAACACACACACGCAAGCACACGCGCACACACACACACAAAGGATTCATTGTATGTCATGTAGACTCCTTCCACCGTCACCGCCAGCACCTCAGCCAAAATAATCAAGCCAGCACCAGGAGCTCATCTCATGGCAGCGGGGGCTGCTACTGTGCTCTGGGCAGACACAGTAACCCCCTTGGGCACGCTGGAGGGCGGAGGCGGCAGGAAGCAACTGCGGAACGTGTGGCTCGGCTTCCTGGGCAGCTCAGGCACAGTGGGACCCGCGGCCACACAGCTGCCCACAGCCTGCCCGGTCCCCCCTCCTTGGGGCGGCAACCGAGCCGTTGAACGCTCCGGCGACGCCCGTGTATTTGTAGGAATAGAACAGACAGCATGTTCCAAGGGGATTTCCCGATCTATCTGCCACTTTATCAAAGGGCAGGTTTATCTGTCAAAATTAAAACAGCTTTTTATTATTTTTAAGGGGAAAGATCATTTTGAGGCAATCAGTACTCGTTTGAGCTTATAGAAATGACTTAGTTGGCAAAGACAAAGAAGAACTTGAATAGTAAATAAGTGAACTCAGGAAAAAACGAGAAAATAACCATTCTGGTAGCACAGTCATTCAACACTGCTCTTAAAATCAAGGCTAAATTCAATTTCATTTTCTAGCATTATTATTATACTTTTCGGAGTCATATGTTTCTGAGTTAACATTAGGAACTTTAAATGACTAAATGAGATTCAGCTAAACTGAAAATTATCACTGACATGTTTACTATAGGTTTTAAACAAAGCATCTTCAGAATGATTTAACAATTATTATCCCTAAAATCTCGTAATTTTACAAGAATTCAGAAAGAATAGGGGTTCAAAAAACAAACCCCAAAACAAACAAAAACAGCCACCAAAGTCCCCCCTCAAAAACCTCAAACAAAGCTCCAGTAAATAATTCTGCCTTTATGACTTCAAGTATATCAACTTGAGCAGAACGTTTTCCATATAACTTTGTTTTCAGTCAACACATGTATACCTCGATGCGCCAGTGTCAGTACAGTAATACAGGTCTTCCTTTCTCACAGTCCCTAAGCCAGAGAGTGATGCATCACCACGCAGCCTGAGGGTTATCCAAAGTGTGATGATTATTATGAGTTCTAAGGCAGCAGAGGTTATTTCAACTTAATGTCTCCTTTATCTATTTATTTTTTGAATTTTACTTATTTATTGGGCTTTTGGGGCACACCTGGCAATGCTCAGGGGTTATTCCTGGCTTTGCTCGGGAATGACTCCTGGTGGTACTTGGGGGACCACTTGGGATGTCGGGGACAACAGCCGAATCTGCTGTGTGCAAATGCCTTAGACTATCTCTTCGGCCCCAATGTCTCCTCTCACTATACTTAATTACATTCAATATTCCAACATCAATCCTACCACCATTACACCACCTTCCCACCAACATGCTTCAAATTATTCTACTCTGACCCCTAAAGCCTGCCTCCAAAGCAGAACATAATAATTTATTCTGTATTGCCTATTATGAATAATCTGCTAAGTATGATCCAAAAAAGGTTTCCTTAGAGATAAGTGTGTGAAGATTGTTGTATCACCCTTGAGCCACTAAGCCCTTGCATAGAGTATGAGAGGTTGAAGGGCCAATCCAGTTGGTTATTACTTTTTAAAAATGTGTTTAACATCCAACCCCATCAAAAAATGGGGCGAAGAAATGAACAGAAACTTTACCAAGGAAGAAATACGAATGGCCAAAAGGCACATGAAAAAGTGCTCTACATCACTAATCATCAGAGAGATGCAGATCAAAACAACCACGAGATACCACCTCACACCACAGAGACTAGCACACATCCAAAAGAACAAAAGCAACCGCTGTTGGAGAGGATGTGGCGAGAAAGGGACCCTTTTTCACTGCTGGTGGGAATGCCGACTGGTTCAGCCCTTCTGGAAAACAATATGGACTATTCTCAAAAAATTAGATATTGAACTCCCATTTGACCCAGCAATACCACTGCTGGGAATATATCCCAGAGAGGCAAAAAAGTATAATCGAAACGACATCTGCACATGTATGTTCATCGCAGCACTGTTTACAATAGCCAGAATCTGGAAAAAACCCGAATGCCCCAGAATGGATGACTGGTTGAGGAAACTTTGGTACATCTATACAATGGAATACTATGCAGCTGTTAGAAAAAAGGAGGTCAGGAATTTTGTAGTTAAGTGGATCGGCATGAAAAGTTTCATGCTGAGTAAAATGAGTCAGAAAGAGAGAGACAGACATAGAAAGATTGCACTCATCTATGGTATATAGAATAACAGAGTGGGAGACTAACACCCAAGAACTATAGAAATAAATACCAGGAGGTTGACTCCATGGCTTGGAGGCTGGCCTCACATTCTGGGGAAAGGGCAACTCAGAGAAGGGATCACCAACTATAATGTAGTTGAAGGCCATGCGGGGGAAGGGAGTTGCGGGCTGAATGAGGGCTAGAGACTGAGCACAGTGGCCACTCAACACCTTTATTGCAAACCACAACAGCTAATTAGAGGGAGAGAACAGAAGGGAATGCCCTGCCACAGTGGCAGGGTGGGGTGGGGGGGAGATGGGATTGGGGAGGGTGGGAGGGATGCTGGGTTTACTGGTGGTGGAGAATGGGCACTGGTGAAGGGATGGGTTCCCGAACTTTGTATGAGGGAAGTATAAGCACAAAAGTGTATAAATCTGTAACTGTACCCTCACGGTGATTCACTAATTAAAAATAAATTTAAAAAAATTACAGTATAACTATAAAATAATACCATTATTATCTTGAATGGTACCATTATAACAGACTTTTAAACAATTATTAACAATTATATACTGTGAAATATTATACCAAAAATCACTAAATAAGGCTGGAGCGATAGCACAGAGGTAGGACGTTTGCCTTGCACACAGCCGACCTGGGTTCAATTCCTCTGCCTCTCTTGGAGAGCCTGGCAAGCTACCGAGAGTATCTCGCCCACACAGCAGAGCCTGGCAAGCTACCCGTGACGTATTCAATATACCAAAAACAGTATCAAGTCTCACAATGGAGACATTACTAGTGCCCGCTTGAACAAATCAATGAGCAATGGGATGACAGTGACAGTGACAGAAGATGGGAAAATATATCTAGAACAGTGAATTCAAACGTTTTATCTTTGATAAATGAAAAATACTGAAACTTTTAAAAGTAGCAGTCTTTAATTATTAAATAAATCCATAATGCCACAAGAAAAAAAAATGTGTTTTACCTTCCTCTCCCTTTGTGGTTGTTGCCATGGGTGGGGAGGGGGTTCGAACATTGGGTCTTGGTGCTTGCATACTTGAGTGTGGCGCTGGCACACACCTGGTGCACTGGGCATGGTGCTTTGCTATCCCAGGGATGACAGCTGCAGTGTCTCCTTTGGTGCACTTGGCACATGGAACAGTGCTGGGGACTGAACTCTTACCCTCTGCTTGTGGGCCACCGCACATGGCCAACTAGGGTTAGCACCCTGGCAGCCAGTATGGTCCCCCAAACTCCACCAAGAGTGACCTGTGTGCCAAGCCTGGAGTAAGCCCTGAGCACAGCTGGATGTGTCCCAGAAAACAAACCCAAATAATTGGGGGATTCTGGGGAGGCAGTTCAAAAGCAGCTTGTGCCCCGCATATTTGAGATCCTGGTTTGATTCCTGGCACTGCATCAAACCCCTTTCAATCACTCTTCCCCCTCCACCACCACAGTCAGGGATGCTTGCCAGAATCAGGATTTCTCTCTTACAACGCCGCCCGGGGTTCAAACCCTGGCACCACATATGACCCCCTAGACCCCTCAGGAGTGATCCCTGAGCATAGAGCAAGAAGTAAGCCTTGAGCACAAAAAATAAAAAATAAAAAAATTATTTTGTTAAGAAAATGAAAAGAAAAATTAACTTTCCTTTTAGCTTATGAAGAATTTTAATTTTCTTTAAAGCATTTATTGAATCTTAACAATTAAATCTTTACAAATTTTAGAAGTTAAAATCAATAAGAGTGTTGGGGAAATCTGATTATTTTATTTCTTCAGTTACCTCAAACTTCCATGTTCATCTAAAGATCAAACTGTCACTGTCACTGTCATCCTGTTGCTCATTGATTTGCTCGAGCGGGCACCAGTAATGTCTCTCATTGAGAGACTTATTGTTACTGTTTTTGGCATATCCAGTACGCCACAGGATCAAACTATTTTATTAATCCATTTTAGCTTATAAACCAATCTGATTCCTAAAAGTAAAATGATTTAGGCCTAGTTTTATTTTTTATTTTATTTATTTAAAAATTGTTTTAAATAAATTTATTTATTTATTGAACCGCTGTGAGAGTAGTTACAAAGCTTTCAGGTTTAAGTCTCAGTCATACAATGATGTAAACACCGTCCCTTCACCAGTGCACATTTTCCACCACCAAAAACCCCAGTATACCCTCCATCCCACACCCTCCCCCTACCTGTGTGGCAGGTGATTTCCACATTAAGGCCTAGTTTTATTTTTTCCAAAAATATTTGTTTTTAAAAAATTATTTTTATCTTTGAGTAGTTAAGATGATTCTTTCTTTAGCCCAAATAGATGGATAGATTCCTTTTAATTCTTTATTTATGGCTAAAATGTCCAAAGCTATCTGGTTGAATCCTTACTTGGATTTCTGAAGTCTATGATGATGATAAGAGCATTTTGAATTAACCAACCCCAAGTTAATGTGTTAATGTGGTTTCTGCTGAGGGCACTGGAGACTCTGAGGTTAATGTTCAATATTGTTCTTGTAACCAAACTGGATGAAAATCAAAGCCATTTAAATAAAAAAGAAATTATGTGTGTGGAGGCAGGAAGATAGAACCTCAAACTTCAGACTCTAATCTCTACCCCATGGACCATTAAGTCCCTTTGAACTTCAATGGCGTGACTTGCATTCCTTTCTAATAAATAGGCAACATGAAACAAGAGGTTTTCAACTCACCAATACCTAAAGTCCAGATAGTTAAAAAACTACTTTACTCAAAAATCTAAAAATTGCCTCAGCTACAAATACAATTCAACTCTGGTTCAACTATGGGACGGTTCTCAGGCTAAAGTCAGCCAGAGAAGTTCTCATGTCAGAGTTTGTGTAGACTGGTGTCTATTTAAAAAAAAAATGAAAAACCAGACATATGCCTGGCTTTTCCAAGCTTCACTGCTGTGACAGGGTGACAGATGATAAATAGAATTTTTGTGTTGTCTCTAAAGTTCAGTTAAGATCTAAGTCTGGGTGGATGTAGCCAAGCAATAAAGTACATACCTTGCATGTGTGAGGCCCTAGGCTTCATTCCCAGGACTACAGGGAATAAAAGATCTAATTTGGATCTCAAACCTGGAAACAGCTCACATATCTATCAACAAGTAAGGGAGTATACAAATAGTGATGTACTCATAAAATTGAGTACCACGTGAATATAAAAAGACCAAAATTTTTGTTTTGTTTTGGGGCCATACCCAGTGATGTTCAGGAGTTACTCCTGACTCTGCACCCAGGAATCAGTCCTGACAGTGCTTGGGGGATGCCGGAGATTGAGCCTGGGTCAGTCACATGCAAGCAAGCACCATACCCACTGCACTATCGCTTTGGCCCAAGAAATGAATTACTGATACATGCAACAATTTGTGTAAGTCTCAAACATTTATGCTGAGTGAAAAAAGCCAGGTCAAAAAAATAAAAATGGCTTGCATGATGATTATGTTTTTTGATGATGGTGACAATTTCAAGATGATCATTTATGTCAGGAAGTACTGAGTCATATGCTTAATTTCCCCACACACACTTTTGTGGCTTTATCATTAACTTACAATATTATAAGACTTCAGAAGTAGACCCTAACACCTCTGTTGGTATATATGATTCACCGTATCTACCGCCCAAGTTCCAGTACCATCACACCAAAAAAACCCCACACCTTCCCCCATTCTTTTTTACTCTCTAGTAACCACCACAGTTAATAAGATGGGTACTTGATCATTGTATGACTGAAATATAATCAGAAAAGTTTGTAAGTCTGTAACTGTGTTTCGTGGTGATTCATTTAAAAAAATAAATTAAAAAAGAGAAAAAATCCTACTATTAAAAACACCACCTACAACAAAAAACAAAAAGTTTTGATTTTTTTTTCTGGTTTGTTTGCCTTAGTTCTTTATGTTAAATAATTTATTAAAATATTTTATTCTTCAATGAATTATTCTTTGGTAGTTGATCCATTTTGTTTTATTTTGTTCTGTTTTGGGGCGACATGCAATGCTTATTCCTCTTTCTGTGCTCAGGAGTCATTCCTGATCCTAGTTAGGAAGATCATATGTGGTGCTCAGGATCAAACTCGGTCAGTTGCGTGCAAAGCAAATGTCTTACCTCCTGTATTATACCACCAGATGATGATCCCTTTCTGTAATTGATTATGAAAAGAACTATAAGTATTATTGAAGTGAAACTATACATATTTTCTCATGGAATTTCACAGGTGATGAAAGAAATCTGCAACTTTTTAAACATTCTTACAAATAAGTATGTACCTATAGGAACAGGTAAGTGGCTTTAAAGCTTGAATTATATAAATTCTCAAGATTGTATTTACACTGTGGTTTTATTTTTGTCTCAATTCAGTGTATTACAAAATGAGGTGAGTGACAACACAAGGTTTCACAGGACAGTGGATAACTGAGGATTCATGATTTTGTGGTTCAGTATTTTTGTCTGTCATAGCAGCTGTGCTCTTGTCATAGAATCATTGAAAGCTAAAGTACTATTTGGCATAGCCCAGTCAGTAGTCTCATTCTGCAAAAAAGAAAAGAGAAACCTGAGTAGTTCAAATGTTTTCCCCTAAAGCTGTAATATTAGTTGTAGAGCCGAATGAGTGAAGGGGAAAACAACACTGAACCATACGTCATGATTTCTTCATTATTGTTTTACTTCTGAAAGGTTGCCTCATAACATTGCCTGTCATTCATGTAGGAAAGTACTCTGGAAAGTTGCCTCATCAACTGGATAGTCTGAGTGCAGGGTATAAAGTAAATGTCAGAAGAAATACAGCACCATGGCATCACTGCTCTGCCAGCCCTAACCCCAGCTGTGATGAGGTGGCAGGTGTCTGGGTCAAGGCTGAAGCAGTTAGCAGTAAAGTGGTACCTGCTTCAAACACGCTTCACCAACTAGGCAAACACAGGATTTCAGTACTTAGGACAACATGTCCTTTAACCTTGTAGTTTTAAACAAAGAGGTAAACGGAAATGTATGTGGGGAGAGAACAAGACAATGATTAAGCATTTGTTAAAACCATTCATCAACTAAACAAAATAAGCAACAAGCCTGTATATATACAAAATATTAAGTATATGGGGTACATGCTTAGAAAAGATAACTTTTGGGACCAAAGAGCTAGTGTAGGAGTTAAGGCACATGCCTTCATGTAGTTGGCCGGGTTTGATTTCTGGCAGTGTTACCCCAAATAGTGCACTGCTTGGGAGGCCATCCTGGAAAGAGAAAGGGGGGAAGGGAGGGGTGAGGGGAGAGAAGAGAGAGAGAGACAGAGACAGAGACAGAGACACACACAGAGAGCTTGCTATAAGCAAGATTTAGAGGCAAGCAAAATAAGGCTACATGAGTTAGATATCCATCCCATCTGGTAGCCCTGTGATTAGTGATACTGGGGTGTGTGTGTGTGTGTGGAAGGGGTGTGTGGAGGGGTGTAGCTGGAGAGCTGCAATCATTGCTTTCTATTTTGTGTTGACGCAGGTGTCAATAACTAGTTGACAAGTTGAATATGTTGGGCAATTCTTGTGATAACTTAGCTCATGCTTTTGCTCTTAGGCAAACACCTAAGCAAAAAACAGACTGCAGTGCTCACTAGCTGAAATACCCAGAGAAGAATCAGATTTTGATCCATGTGATATATAAATGCTTTATCCCAGAGAGTGATCTGGAAGGAATGGTGCAGGCAGATCCATGATTTCCTGTTCCAAGAGCCACTGAGTTCAAGTTCTCTGCCTTATTTATATAATCATCTGGAGTCATAATCCTATATTCCTGTAAATAAATGTTGGGCTAATAATAAATAATACTGTTAGGTAAAAATATATAGAGGACTTAATAATTTGCTGTAAATTACATCTTAAGAGTGATAACTTCATTCTGTGAGTGAAAAAGTGAATGTGTCAACCATAATCCCAGAGGCCCACTAAGCAATTTTGGAACCCAGAGGCTTCTTGCAGAAATGCCTTTAGACTGTGAACTAAGCTATGGCCCTGTGCCACCCCAGGAGGGGAAAGTTTTTGTCCCTCGGCCTTTTCTTTTGGTGGCAGCGGTGTGGCAACAGCCATGGTCTTTTGTAGCCCATCAGACAGAGGTATGAGCTTGTAGTGACAAAACTTCTGGCAGAAATTTCTCTGGACTTAATTACTAAGATACCTGAAATCCAAAACTGCATGGCCACAAGAGCAGCCGCACAACCTATGCTCTTCATTCTCAGCAATGGAAAACAAATTATCAAATGATGCCTTTTCGGCAGGTCTGATTGTTGGGGGAAAATTCCAAATAATAATAGTGAGCTTTCAGCCTCCACCCCACTTCTCTGAGCACAAAATGGAGAGACGCACCCAAATGCGCGGCGTGGCTGACGGGGGATTGAGGGCGGGGAAGTACCGGTCTCCGCCCACTTCGGACACTTAAAGAGAGTGCAGCCACGTGGGCTTTCCCACTTCGCCGCGCCCGCAGCCCCAGCATGACTGTGGAAGACAAGGGAGCTGCTTTGGACACCAGCAGCCCGCCAGCAACCTGCAGTATGTGACTTGAGCGTTTCCGCCAGGCCCCCCGTGCGGGGGCCCGGCGTTTCTCTAGGTTTTCCCATCTTATGAGCACCATAAAAGGGTAAAAGATTGTAGTGATAGAATTTCAGGCAGAATTTTCCCTGGACTTTATACAGAAACCCAAAACCGCGCGGCCGCGGCAGATGACCTAATGTCATCTTAGTATCAGCAATATGTAATGGTTCCTTCTTAATGGGTCGGACTTTTGTGGGAGATCCTAACAAGAATAGTAAGTCTTTTGCTGAAATATTGAAGGCAATCAAAGTGGTAGCCATCTCTCTAGACTGAACTAAGCTATATCCCCACGCCGGCTGAGAAGAAATATCCTTCTTTCTCGGGAAGAAACTCGGCGTGGTGTCAAACATAGTGTGATGTCCATTAAGCAAACAGACCTGGTGGCGTGGGAATGGGATATAAGGGGAAAAATTATGTACATGGAACAGCGGGACGCTGGTGGAATCTCGAGCCGGAGCCGATACCAGCGCAAGACCTTTGGTTCCAGAAACTGCTTGCAGACACTCTACTAGACTATCAACTAAGCCAGAGCCCCACGCTGGCTGATGACGGGAAATAACCATCCTCTTCGGTTTTTTTTTTCCCTTTGTCAGACAGCGTGGCGATTACTAAACAGGCGTGAACTCGGTGGCACGGGACAAGGGGGAAAAAGAAAAGTTATGTAACAAACAGCGGGACTTAATATCTCTATGTTCTTAGCAATGGAGAACTATCAAATGCTTCCTTGGCAATAGGACTGTCTTTTTCTTTTTTGGGGGGGAAACCCCAGCAACGGTAGTGAGTTGTGTGTTGAAACATGGAATGTAATCGAGATAAAGTGTAAACGAAGTGAAAATTATCACGTACAAGGGTGGGGACTGGGGAGGTGGGAGGGGGCGGCAGATATACTGGGGGGGTTGGTGATGGAAGATGGGCACTGGTGAAGGGAAGGGTGTTTGAGTATTGTATAACTGACATAATCCTGAGAACTATGTAACCCTCCACTTGGTGATTCAATAAAAAAAATTAAAAAAAAATAATAGTGAGCTTTCTGTCGAAAAAATTGAACGTAATCAAAATAAAGAGAAAGTAAAGTGAAAATCATCAGCCATACAGGGGAGGGTGGGGGTAAACTGGGGTTCTTGGTGGTGGAACATGTGCACTGGTGAAGGGATGGGTGTTTGATCACTGTATGACTGAGACTTAAACCTGAAATCTTTGTAACTTTTCTCATGGTGATTCAATAAAGAAAAAAATGAATGTCACTACACCCGTGGTTTGAATGTGAAAATTCTATTTAATCTGCTATAAGCACAGAATTATGTGTAAAAACTGTTCCTAGAACATTGTGTTTATTAAACTTCTTTTTAAAAAGTTATAGTACAGCGTGTAGGGTGCTTGCCTTACACACAGTCAACTGGGTTTCACCCCCAGCTCTTCATATAGTCCCCTGAGAACTGCCAGAAGTGATCCCTAAAGAAAGAGCCAAGATTAAGCTTTGAACACTACTGGGTGGCCCTAAAACAAAAAAGCAAATAAAATCCTAAAAGTTTTAAAACAATAACAGGATATAGAATCTAAGCAATATTTTTCCTTTTGAGTACAAATAAAATTTTACACTAAAAAAGAAGATGGATTTGTAATTCTGAAGTGCAGCTGATATGTCTGGCACTTAATAAAATATTAAAGTTTGTATCAAAGAAATAATGAGGGGCTGGATCGATAGCACAGAGGGTAGGGAGTTTGCCTTGCACGCGGCCGACCCGGGTTCGATTCCCAGCATCCCATATTGTCCCCCAGCACCGCCAGGAGTAATTCCTGAGTGCAGAGCCAGGAGTAACCCCTGTGCACTGCTGGGTGTGATCCAAAAAAGCAAAAAAAAAAAAAAAGAGTTGTGGGGAGTGGGAGTTGGAGATTTATACCAAACAATTTTAAGCCTTGAAATGTGTGCAAAGTTCTTCTAATGCAGTTGAAGCAGCTCATAGAGAAGAAATACATGGCTTTAGAAAATACCATATAAGTAGACAAATATGTATCAACAGTTTATAAGAACTTTCCACCCAAAAATAATAATCAGTGGGATTAATGTGTAAAGGGAAAAATGCTAGGATACTCTACGGGCAAAGGGACAACATGGCCAGATCGACATTCTCTACTTTGCCAGGGTTGGGTGGTGGAAGAATGGCTTGCAGGGCACAGGCCCACACCTGGTGTTGTGCTCACAGGCACCACTTTTGGCTCTGTGCTCAGAGGCCACATCTTGTGGTAATCGGGGGACTCTGGTGTCAGGATTCGAACCTGGTTCCAGATGCATGCAAGGCAAGCTCCTTTTGTGCTCTCACTCCAGCTCTGACTCTACATTACTGAATCTTCTTTCAAACAACACAGTCAGGTCTTTTTCCCCCCAAGGGAGGGTTTTTGGGCCACACTCAGCAGTACTCAGGTCTTCTCCAGGCTCTGTGTTTAGGGGTGGAACCCAGTGGTACTAGAGGAGCCATATGCAGTGCTGGTACCAGGGATTGTATACATATAATATAGACATAAAATATATACATAACATATATTGTTTGGGGGCCACATAAGGCAATGCTCAGGACTTACTCCTGGTTCTGTCCTCAAGGATCATTCCTGGAGGGAATCAGGGAACCACATGGAATGGCAGAGATCAAATCCTGATTAGTCATGTACAAGGAAAACACCCTTCCTTTTGTACTATTTCTCCAGCCCCAAGTCAACCTTATATTAATAAAATGTTATTCTTGAGGCCGGAGCAATAGTATAGTGGGTAAGGGGACATTTGCCTTGCACGTGGCCTACTGAAGTTTAATCCTCAGATCTCCGGCATCCCAAATGGCCTTTCAAGCACCACCAGGAATAATTTCTGAGTGTAGAACCAGGAATAACACCTGTGCATTGCCAGGTGTGGCCCCAAATCTAAATATATAAAGACATAAATAAATAAAATGTTATTCTCCTACACCCTAACCCCAAAAGGAAGCAGAAATATTCCTCTTCGCTTCTACTTTAGTGAGTCAAAACACAGCATTTTTCTTTTTAACTAAAACATCTTTATTTCAGGACAATGAAATTCACTTTAATGAGTATTTTTAATTTTTTTATTTTATAAAGTAGTTCACAATATTTGATTGCATTTAATATTCAAACACCAATTCCACCACCATTATACCTTCCCACCACCATTATTTCAAAAGTTTCCATCCCAAACCCCAATCCCTCCCCCAAAGCAGAACCCAAATAATATATTTTGTTTTGCTTGTTATGAAAAACTGCTGAAAATGCTACAAAAAAGTGTTCTTAGAGGAAAGAGTGAGAAGATTGTTGTATTTCACGCAGGGGCCATTAAGCCCTTCTATATGAGTTCAGTAACATGTTGTTAAAGGTTGAGTTGTGTGTGCTTTTATGTATATATCAACACAGGACATTTTTAACTGTTATATATTCAATACAAAATCATAAGCAATAATCTGGCCATCCATACAGTCTGTTAAAATATAGGTTATCCCCAATAAAGACATTAAAATAAATCCAAAGTTAAAAAATAAGCACTATGCCAAGTTTTTACTAGGATTAATTAAGGATGCAAAGGAAAAGACTTTTGCAAAGTCCAGCTGGGAGAAGCACTGTATCAAGCTTTTTCCCAGAACTTACTCTGACAGCCACCGTTCAACTGATTTCTAAGCTTAGATGTATTACAAAGCAAATGAAATCCGTATGTTTCAAATCATTGGCACTCAACTCATCAAAATACAGTTGTAGGCGCTTGCTGAAGTCTGAGCAGCTTCTGAACCACACTTTGTCCTTCTGAAATAGTTGTATTTAACTGTCATTATTCTTTTCAAGATATCAGAAATTTCACTGCACTCATGTGACTTAATACTGTTATTCTATCACTTGAAAATAGGCAAAGAGTATAAAGTGTTGAGCCAAATAAATTCTCATTATCCCCTCTGCCCATTGCTTTTTTGCTTTCATTGTTTTTCAAGGGAAACAGAAGGAATTTGGCCTAGGGAGAGAAATCTGTCCTCTCTTCAAGGAACATCATGTCTCCGATTACTTTCCTAATTCTTTGTGTAAACAATGATGCTTGTCTGCTACGGTGTGAAGAAGTTTGAATTCCCGGTTCTTGGTTGGACTTTTCGTCAGGGGATTTTGGTTAGAGTTTGATTGTTATTTATAGTTAAAGGAAAGCACCATCATCGCACTACCTTGAAGGTCAACTTCACATTCCCACATATGGCACAGCACCTGGCTCCCAAAACCATTTGCTGAAAGAATGAAGGTGGCTGGTCTTGCTGTGGTGAGGACTGACAACCTGCCTTTTGTTCCTTATTCCTTAGTAAAATACAAGTGTCTCTACCACCAATGTCAAGTTGACATTCTTAGTGGTAATTGAGAGCTCTAACAATAAATGTTGTGTTTTGCAGAAGATTAAAAACATTTTAACTGCCCATCAACATATCATTAAAAATCCCTCAAGTTGTCTTTCAAAGCCGCTATATTATAATCAAACTGGGATTCGGGAGTCATCCAGTAAAAACTCTGGACACCTTTACTGGTGGCATCAAGAATACCCCATCCTACTGCCTGAGAGAAGTTTTTCCCTCAATAACAGTGCTGCAAGGTCTGAAGATTTCTCTTGCAAGTTCTATCCCAAGGGCCAGAGAGATAGTACAGCGGATAAGAAGCTCGCCTGGCACAAGGCTGGCCTGGGTTCTATCACCAGCCCGACATACGGCTCCCCAAGCTACACCAAGAGTGATCCCCAAGCATAGCCTCTTCCAAAACAAAAACAAACAAACAGAAAAACTTAATAAATGGGAGGGGGGGTGATGGGGCTAGATTCAGCCCCACCAGAGCTAGTGGTCCTGTGGTACATGGATCTTTTAAGCAAAGACTTCATAAAATATGCATTTAGTAGTTTGGTCCCATTACGCATATTTTACAGATGATTCCACAGTTATTTTCTGGACTTCTGAAGAAGACATTTGCTTTTAAATATCATTCAATTTTCTCCTTCCAGCAGTGAGTTATGAAAATACCATGTATTTAGGTCACATAGACAGGAGTTCCTAATGGAACTGTGCAAAATTTGCTAAGTGACCCAATCTCTCTGGACCTCCATTGCAAATGGGGATTTGTTTTGTCTTATTTTTTGTACCACATCAGGCAATGCTCAGGGTTTGATCCTGGCTCTGAACTCAGGAACTACTTCTGGAGGTGCTCGGGGGCCAAATGGAATGCTGGAGATCAAACCTGGGTCAGCAAGGCAAGCTCCCTACTTGCTGGATTATCTTTCTGGTACCTGCAGATGGCTATTTTAGATGCAATTAGTAATAGCTAGCTTGAGAATGGAAAAAAAAGAATTGATACATTATTTAGCACATAATTGATTCTAAAAATACTGGTTTAAGGTTATTCTATCTGCTTTACCCTCACATTTATCATTATTTTGACACACACTTATCAGGTACCAGAAAGGCCATATTAGGCTCATTGGGACCCTGAAGTGATAGGAAAGGTCATGATCATAGTGGTTGGGGGAGTATAGGGGAGGTTGTATCAAATGCATGAGAGACATTTAAAAAAATAATGCATATTTATTAGTTATAGCATACTTGGAAGGAAGAGTAGAAAACCATAGGATTCTTTTTTGGGGCCAGAAAGGTAGAAGAGAGGGTAAGGCATTTTCCTTGTGCCCCATATTGTCCCCTGAGACCACCAGGAGTAACCCCTGAGTACAGAGCCAAGAGTAAGCTCTGAACACAGGTATGGCCCCCAAACAACAAAAATAAAAGCAAAAAGACATAAGAACCCTTCTTTCCATGCAAATCCCTCATTGTCAACCAGTCTATTTCCAGGAAAATATCAGTGACATAACATCTAATGAATCATCGTGGCTTGAGGTAGAGTTATTTGATGTTTGGGAAGTAGAGAAATTCAACACTTGTGTTCATCAGATATATAACTATACACACAAAGAACAGTAGGTCCATGACATACTATTATTATAAAGATGGGCTAATATTGCCATTAGTAGTTTCTTTGTCACATATTTGATTTATGATAATGAACTAGATTTGCATCTGTGTCCCTTGTTTACCTCTTAGTTTCCACACTTCACTGGATTCCATTCCTCAAGGGCCTATTATTGGTCAACTCATTTCAAAGATTGTTTTTATTTTCTGTGTAGTTTACCAGGTCCCTGAAGCCAACCTCTGGTGACATTGCATCTTATTCTGCTTGCATTGATTTCCAATAGTAAACCCTGTAGCCTTTTCTCCTCACCCTGTCCTTCCCATCCTCTGATTGGCTGGTATTCAATCATTTCTCAGCTTCATTTAGCCTTGGCACCAGCAGTAGGTTGATTTCTTTCTCATGGGACAAACAGCTCCTTTTGGATACCCACAACTGTTTAAGTTGAACAGAGGCTACTAAGGTTCAGGAAACAGACAGATCTGTTGAATTCATTTTTGACTTTCTTATTTAGTTTTGTGACTCAGCTCTTGTAGTGATTTGAATCCAACACATTTCATTACATAATTTCTGATTATTTAAATTGAATCTAGAATTTTCTACCTTTTAACCTAATTCACCTACCTTTATCTCCTCTTCCCTCTTCTGATAACCGCAAATCTGTGAGTTTGGCTAGTTTTTTTTTTTAGCTTTTGCATATTAATAGAATCCTCTAGTATATTTGTCTCCATGCCTGATTTATTTCACAGCATTATGGCCTCAAAGTTCATCTAAACTGAAGACTCTAGATGGAAGATACATTTGAGAGTTGCTAAGAGAATAGATCCAAAAAGTAACCGCAGAAAGCTGAGTTATGGGAAGATGAGTCCTGGTTTCCCACGGAACTCACTTGGCCTTGAGTCCTCTTAGCCAACTCTTACTGATACCCAGCATCTTGTGTCCCAGATGCCCCAGCAAATTTTGCTAATCAATGCACTTTGATCCTGGGAATGAAAACTGTGTGAGCACTGTTGCTTTTCAAGTAAACCTCCTCTTTGACCAGGACCACTACACTAGACAAGGGCCTACACTTGGCAAAGGACTTACAGTTTTTATTTTGTTTTGTGTTTGGGCCACACCCAGCAGCACTCAGGACTCAGGGCTTACACTTAGATCTCTGCTCAGAGATCACTCCTGGCATTGCTTGGAAAACATGGGGTTCTGGGGATCAAACTCAAGTTGGCAGCATGCAGGGCAAGCGCCCTACCCACTGTGCTTCTTCTCTGTCCCCTGTTAAGGACTTATGTGACAGGAATGATACACCCACTCATAGAAGCAGCAGCAGCTCAGGTTACCACTGGTCCCAGTTTTAGGGTCCTCAAAGGGGAGAGATATGCAAGTTCCCAAGTGCATTCTCTCTTCCAGCACTTTTACTCTATTCACTCTCTTCTCTCTCTGTTTGCAACCACCTGGAGAATACATTGGTTGAAGAACAGCTCACTTTCATTTGAAAAACAGAAATAAAAGGCTTCCCTTATTCAGATATTTCAGATAACATGTAATTGCTATTCCACATTGTGGAAGTTTGGCTTAAGGGAGGGGGAGTGGTGGAAGGCATGGGAGCAGATGTAGAAGACCTCTAAGGTTTTTACTTTGCTTCTGTCATTTTTTTTTTCTGCTTTTTTGGGTCATACCCAGCGATGCACAGAGGTTACTCCTGGCTTTGTACTCAGGAATTACTCCTGGCAGTGCTTGGAGGACCATATAGGATGCTGGGAATCAAACCCGGGTTGGCCACATGCAAGGCAAACACACTACCCGCTACACTATCGGTCCAGTTTCTGTCTTTCTATTCAGATAGGTAACTTGTTTACCCCCAAAGGTGGATTCATTGCCTCATTGTATTTAAAAATTATGGTTTATATTTTGAAAGCTGTAAAAAATGATCTGGTACCTTAGTTTGTTAGTTTAAGTAGTAGGTGATGAAATAGGAGGTCTTTGGTGAAAGGTTTGCCTGGGCAATGGGTAATTTAGGCTCCCTGTTCAAAACCAAAGTCCAAGACATTATCATCTCAAATCTTAGAAAGGATAGTCATGTGAAGCAGTGGGGGTGGGAGGAGGTTAAAATAATGGCAAATCAGTACTTAATGTCAAGGTTCAGATAACAATTTAAAGTTTATAATAAGCACATAAACATCTGGTATCCACCAAACTGGCCTGGCTTGATCGCAAGAAAGGTTCTCATGAGATTTTCAGAGTAATTTCCTGCTCTAACCAGAACATACATGTATAAATATCTTTTCCTGTTATATCATCACTTTAGCTTTCAGGTAAGAAAGGATCATAGACATAATTGGGATGCAAAATGAGAGAAGATTTCTCATATTATCAGCTGATATCAGCTAATGATTATTAACACATTATTAACCTATGATTATTAATACATTATTATAGCTTCCATCATAGGTCTTTACTAGTCAAGATATCTGAAAATTTAATTTGAATACAATTTTAATACAGTTTTGTTTCTATCCATATTTATTTATAAGAATTAGAAACGGAGCAAAGTATTTTATACAGAGATAATCACACGAATATAGAAACACTGTCATAACTTTTTTTCTCAGGGAGAAATATGATAGTTCTGTGAGGACTTCTTTCTTTCTTTCTTCTTCCTTTCTTTCTTCCTTCCTTCCTTCCTTCCTTTCTTTCTTTCTTTCTTTCTTTTTCTTTCTTTCTCTTCCTTCCTTCCTTCCTTCCTTCCTTCCTTCCTTCCTTCCTTCCTTCCTTCCTTCCTTCCTTCCTTCCTTCCTCTTTTGGTTTTGGTCCATACCTGCAGTGTTCAGGGGTTACTCCTGGCTCTGTGCTCAGGAATTACTCCTGGTGGTGCTTAGGGGACCATATGAAATGCTGGGGATCAAACTAGGGTCAGTTGTGTACAAGACAAACACCCTACCCACTGTACTCAGCAACTTACAAGTTAAATTTTAGTCTTTTTTTTTTTGGTCAATCCTGGAAACAAAGACACCAACTGACTCAGTAAGGGAAAAACTAGATGAGAATAACATTGGAATTTCTGTGTTTTTCTCCAGGGAACAACTACTTATACATTTTTATGATGAGTATAAAACTAATATTTAATATCATTAATATCTGCAGTTTACAAGTAATTTTGAAATTTATATCATACATTTCCATGAGCCCTGAGCCTTTGCCAACACTCAACATTTCTTTGACTCCATGTTTGCATTCAGTTTGCTTATACCAAGCCTTATGTGGGCTTTGATTTTTATCCAGGAGTTTTGTCCAACATTACTAATAAACTTCCTTTCCAGGCAGGTTAATGGCCTTTCCATAGGGGCCAAAATATTTGCACTAGTTTGGCTTTTTAAAAATAAACATATAAGACCTATGAGTGCGATGTAGGGAACACTGGGGCCTCATGTCACAGCAGAAATGAGTCATCAAAGAGGCAGAGTCCCAGAATAAATAATTTCCATTCTAGTACTAGGATAAGGATAGAGCTGACTTTGAAAGATTAAGCTTGAAGTTTTTTACATCTTATATTTGGTAAACTATTCCATATTTTAAATTATCTTTCTAGTTCTCAAGTGTGGAGATCATACAAGTAATAGAAAACTCCTGGGGCCAAACATAAATATGAGAGATTACAAAAACTCAATTATGAAACCTAATAACACCTAGTTAATAAAGTACAATAAAATTTTTTAAATTACAAAGATCAATCAAATGCTAATCTTCTTTTCTTTTCTTTTAAATCAGATAAGTCTGGGGATCACATTTTTCTGAGTTAATGTCTATAAGACCCTGCATTCCTTTAACTTAATAAGTAGTAATTATGATTAATAATTTATTCTTAAACACATCCAAGAAACCTAAAATCACAAAAAATGAATTGAACATTTAGGTGTAATTTTTATCCTAAAGGTGAGGGACTCAGGATTATCATTTAAGCATTGATTTCATTAAATAAAAAATTCTGAGAAATTATTTTTTATTGATCTTATTATTTGTAATTATCAATTTATTGGAGCAACACCTACGCTATGCATGATGTGTTAACCATCAGTCAGTTTTCTATTCTTATAGCAAATGTTGTAGTAGACGATGAATATCTAGTAAGGAAAAACAGAGATGGAGTCACACTTGATCTGGTGAGTACCTGAACATGCCACAAGTTATTGTAAGAGATTGTGACAAGAGCCATGATGGAGGCATCAAGCCAATATCAGGTGATGGCACTTGCCTCAGAGAAGCAAGTAAAGATTTTGACTTGAGATTTGGAGCAGGAGCAGGCAAGTTGCTAGTACAGGAAGGACTGGGTATTCCAGGCAGGGGAGCTGCTTGTTCCATTATCTGGAGTGCTGAAATCGCCAGATCTTTGAGAAAACCGTAAAGTTGCTAAAATATAGTGGGTAAATTCCCAGTTCGTTTCCTGAATTGTCTTTGTCTGTGTGTTTTTCCCCTTTAAGTTATAAAATTAGACTAAATGACTCCAAGTTTTAAAATTCTGTGACCTTATGGAAGAGGGAAAAAAATTCTGTTCTTAGTTGGAAGAACAGAACTCTTTGGGGTGAACAAGGGTGTGGGATTGTTTCCATGAAAATGAGCATTTGCAGCTGCCTCATACAAGCTGCATTTACAGTTTAAAAAAAAAGAGAGAAGGAGAGAGGACATTTTTTTCCTCCCTTTCTATTCTTAGTATACTTTGACATGTGCCTCCAGCACTATTTGGAAAGATGATGACAATTTTCTTCCAATAATAGATAAGTTTTTAAAATTTTATTGGGCCCCTTTAGCAAATGGAAATTTTTGTCCTGGTCACGTTCTTAGAAAAGCATGTATTTTAAAACCAGGCACTACTTCTAAGAACCAGTTTTGCTATTCTTTACAAATGTGCTCAGAGTGAGGAGACTCTGGGCTCCACTCCGCATGGAATGGCTTTGTAACAAGGTTCTTTGCAGGCTTCAGAAACCAAACTGAACCCAGAGTTTTTGGAATGAGAGGAAGGACCTGTAAAATTTCTTTGCTACTAATCAATGAATGAAAAACTGAAAATATCTCTTTCTCATGTAGGACAAAGTCTCAAAAAACGTAGAAGTTGAAAAGTAAGGTGAATTACAAAAGGCAAAGACATTTAGACTTTGTAAACGCATATTGAAATTACTATCACCACTCCTCCTTTTTTTTGTGGAATAAATGAATCTGTCGGTGTTTTTTTTTTAAGTTTTTATTTTATTGAATCACCGTGAAAAAAAAATACAAAGTTTTCAGGTTTAATTCTCAGTCATATAATTATTGAACCCCCATCCCTTCACCAGTGCACATGTCCCACCACCAGACACCCCAAAATACCCCCCTCCCACCCACCCCCCACCTAAGTAGCTGATGATCTTCACTTTATTCTCTCTATACTTTGAATAAATTCAATATTTTAATAAAGAACTCACTACTATTGTTTGGAATTTCCCCCCAACAATAATCAGGCCTGCTGAAAAGGCATCATTTAATAATTTATTTTTATTGCTGAGGTCTTTTTTTTTTAATAATTAAGCTTTAGATCATAAAACAGATATTGTCAGTAAACTTTAAACTCTTAAGAGTTTTTTTCCAAATGATATTTCTTTAGAGTATAGTTTTGGAGTATTTAAAGAAAACCATAAGAAAGCAAATCTCTGATTTTGCAAAGCTTAAGAGGTCAGAAAGAAAGTACAGCAGGTAAGACACTTGCCGTGCACACAATGGCTCAGGTTTGAACTCAGACACCAAAAATGGTGCCCTGAACAGAGCCAGGAGCAAATCCCGGGCAAAACCAAGTATGATTCAAAAACCAAAATTAAAATAAGAGAAATTCTTAAATCCTGGTTAATTAAAAAAAAGTTTTTTAACTTCCAAAGTCCTACCTAAGGAGAACTGGCTGTTTTGCTTCTTCAAAATTGGCAAAGATCCCTAAATGCTCTGACATAAGCATTTAGTGATTATATACCCCAGCACTCTTGCACACTCTCTTGAACAGAAAAGGAGGCTTTCAGATAGGAAATGCTTGTTCTTTCCTGTTCGTCAGCCGTTTCATAGCAGATCTTCTCCACACTTTCAATTATTTGAAACTTAGGCACCCTTTAGGACTGACTTCAAACCACCTCCCTGAAAATTACCACTTGATTGTCTCTGCTGGATTGACTACTTCCTGCTCAGAAACTCTTCACTAAATAGTGCTCACCACTTACCCAGTGTTACTTCCAGGCTTGCTCCTGCGTTGTCATCCTGGGCACCTGCATTATTGACTCGCCGATGAGTGGTTGTTTGTGCTTCATCTCCTCAGCAAGGTCATCGCTGCTTGAGGACAGACCTTTCCTTTTTGGCAACTCTACAGAGTTTTGTTCAGTAAATATTTGGTAATTTGAATAATTGGTTAATTCAACAAATGTTTACCCGACAGCCACCAGGTAAGTTAAACTTGAATTCTTGTGCTTTTTGTGGTTTGTTATGAAGGCTGACAATAAAAATAAAGGCGATTCAATACAAAAATGTTGATCTCATATTGATGACTTGCTTATTTTTCTTAATCAATAATTTGAAAATTTCTATTTAGCAATTTGGGAGAAGCAGATGGAAGAGGGGAAAGGATCTATCTATAGGGCTAAAAAATACCCTGAATGTTTATATTCCTTCCTAGTTCTTTACTTTTTATGTCACAGATTAAAGAACTAGTGGTACAAGATCAATGCTATTGCTTGAACTCAGATCAGCACTGTGATTCCCCTGAACCAGATATAGGTTTCTATCTAAAAAAGTTCCAGTGATCTCGATGATGACAACATCAGCATCTTTAAGCGCACAGTGACTTTATTGAAAATCGAGCAGGGACATTTCGGTGATTCACTGATTTTGAATCTGGCTGTATTGCTTGGTTGCTCAGCATTAGCTCTCCTCAGAAAAGTAAGGATAGATATCATGATATTTGAAACAATTTCTATCTTTGTGGTTTTGTATTTAAAAAATGAAAGAGAACAAGTGCAGGTAAAAATGCATTTGTAGGGGCTGGAGTGATAGCACAGCAGGTAGGGTGTTTGCCTTGCACGAGGCCGACCCGGGTTCAATTCCCAGCATCCCATATGGTCCCCTGAGCACCGCCAGGGGTAGTTCCTGAGTGCAGAGCCAGGAGTGACCCCTGTGCATCGCCAGGTGTGACCCAAAAAGCAAAAAAAAAAAATGCATTTGTAAAGTACTTTTAGGCTTTGGCACTGGTATCATGATGGCCCGTAAATCCTATGCATTTTAATAAACAAACATTAACTTGTATCATGATTTCATTATCCCATCATATCATATATTGTATCATGTAGTATATCATATATCATATATTGTATCATCATGTCATGTATATATATTCTGGTTAGGATTTTGAAACAAAACTAATATAGCCATCAAACGACAATATGACAACTGAATTTTTTTGTGGTTTCCAGGCCACACCAGCCATGCCAGGGGTCACTCCAGGTGTGCTCAGGGGCCATACAGTCCCAGGTGCCTGCAAATGCAGCTGCTCTCCAGCCTGTTGCACTACCTTTCTGCTCTTTAATATTTTAAGATCGGAAGTAGATTTATTGAGCTATTTAAGTTTATTCATGTATTTAAAGTATAAAATTGAATGGTGTTTATTTAGACATTTATGGAGCTATAATAATAGTAAAGTTTAGGTCATTTTTTTTCATAACAAAGAACCCCCCTGCATCCTTATGCATCGCTCTAAACTTCTATTTCTTTCCCTCCTTAAAAATAATTCATCTACTTTTATTGCTATAGATTCAACTGTTCTGGTAACATTTTATATAGAGGGATCACATTATCTGTTGTCTTTTCTTGGGAGGGATGCGGCACACCCAGAGGTACTCAAAGTTTACTACAGGCTCTGTGCTCAGGAATCACTCCTGGGGAAGCTCAGGTCCATATGAGGTGTCAGGGATTGAACCTGAGTCAGCACAAGCGTATGGTCTCCTGAGCACTTCCAGGGATCATTCCTGAGTATACAGCCTAGAATAGCTACTCAGCACCAAAACAAAACAGAACAAAAAGTTTTGTCAGCACCATTGGCTGAAGAGACTCTTTTTTCTGTTACATTGTCTTAGATCCTCTGTCAAAAATCAAACATCATTAAATGTGTGGATTCATTGCTGGGCTTTTGATTGGATCCTATTGATTAGTATATCTATTCTTATTCCATTACCATTTGGTTGCATAATGTAGTTTGATATCAGCTAACATGATGTCCCCGTTTTTCAATCTTTTCTTCATGACTGTCATAGGTACTTCAGATCTCTTTTGGTTCCATATAAACCTTAACAATTTTTGTTCTACTTTAAAAAAAAATTGTCATCTGAATTTTTTCTATGAGCCGTGCCAAGCTGTGCTCCAGAAGCCCAGAGCCATTCTAGCAATGCTTGGGTTACCCTGGGTAGTGCTGGCATTAAGCTCAGAGCTGCATAAGTGAGGCATGTGCTCTACCATTTGGTCTATCCTCATTACAACTTTAATTTATCTTTTGTTTATCTTACAACCGGAGAGTTTAGTGTCATGCCTCTGTATATGTATAATAATGACCACTCCCACCACCAAAATTTTTGTGATTTTCCACCACCAAAAAATCCTCTAGAAACTAGGGATGTGTGGTACTTGGTGAGTACATGCCTTGCATGTGTGAGGCTCTAGATTCTATCCTGGCATCCAGTGCCCCTTCCATGCCCATCCCATGTCAGCGCTGCTGAAAGTAACCTTGGTGAGCCCTCTACATAACAACCACAAAAGAGCCCTCCATGTATTCCTCTTATACCCTCATCAGTGGCACTGGGGAAAGATTTTTTTGCATTAAATATACATGTTGCTTTTGGTAGAATAAACATTTTGACTCAATTAATTCTTCCCATCCTCATCTCTAATGTCATGTTCTATGTCTATTAATAGTGACATAATTTTCATTACACGGGTCTTTCACCTCCTTTGTAAAGTTTATTCCTAAGTATTCGATACTTTTGTGTGCACTTGTAAATGGTATTACTGCCTTCATTTCTTCTTGTTACCCATCATTTGTGTAACGGAATGCAATAGATTTTGTGTGTGTGAAGTAAAATGGTTTTGTTGTTGTTGCTGTTATTGTTTTTGAGCCACAGTTGGGAGTGTTCAGGGGCTACTCCTCACTCAGGAATCACTCTTGGCAGTGCTTGGGAGAATTTATGAGATGCCGGGGGATCAAACCTGGATCATGGCCACGTGCAAGTCAAGTTCCATACCTGCTGTATTATCTCTCTGGCACCACAAAATAGTTCTTATTGAAATAAACTTGGAAAGATATGAGGGGGAGAGAGAGAGAGACAGAGGGAGAGAGAGACAGAGAGACAGAGAGACATAGAGACAGAGAGGAGATGTCCAAGAGAGAACAGGGGCTTCTTCAGAGTGGAAGCAAGGAACAAAGGAGAGAAATACATGTTCAAGAGAGAACATGGGCTTGGAAAAAACCTGGAATGCAATCAATTTTTTTTTTTTTGCTTTTTGGGTCACACCTGGAGATGCACAGGAGTTACTCCTGGCTCTGCACTCAAGAATTACTCCTGGCGACGGTCTGGGGACCATATGGGGTGCTGGGAATTGAACCAGGGTCGGCCGCATGCAAGGCAAACACCCTACCCGCTGTGCTATTGCTCCAGCCCCATGCAATTGATTTTTATAAGATTTTATTGACCAGTTACTTTACTGTAATTACAAATAACTTTATATTTATTTTTAATTTTTAATATTTAATCACTGTGAGATACAGAGCTAAAAAGCTGTTCATGGGGACTGGAGCAATAGCACTTTGGGTAGGTGTTTGCCTTGTACATGGCCAACCTGGGTTCGATTCCCATCATCACATATGGTCCTCTGAGCACCACCAGGAGTAATTCCTGAGTACAAAGCCAGAAGTAACCCCTATGCATCACCAGGTGTAACCTAAAAAGAAAAAAAAAAGCTGTTCAAGGTCAGGTTCCAGTCATACAGTGTTCCAACATCCATCCTTCCACCAGTGTACATTTCTCACCACCAATGTTCCCAGTTTCCCTCTCCCCCGCCCTCCCCCAGCCTGCCTCTATGGCAGGAAATCTCTCTTCTCTCTCTCTCTCTCTTTCTCTCTCTCTCTCTCTTTCTCTCTCTCTCTCCCTCCCTCTCTCTTCACCCCCCCCCACACACATGTTTTGGGCATTATGATTTGCAACACAGGTACTGAGAGGTTATCATGTTTGTTCCTTTGCCTATTTTCAGCATACAGTTCTTATCCAGAGTGATCATTTCCAACCATGTTTGTCATGATGGTCCCTTTTCTGTCCCAACTGCCTTCTTTCCCTCACTTGAGGCAGATTTCCAATCATGGACCAATCCTCCTGACCCGTGTTTCTACTGTCCTTGGGTATTAGTTTCATATTATGTTGTTGTTTTTTTTCATATCCCACAAACAAGTCCAATCATTTCATGTCCATCCCTCTTTCTGACTCATTTTACTCAACATGACACTCTCCATGTCCATTCATATATAAGCAAATTTTATAACTTCATTTTTCCTAACAGCTGCATAGTATTCCATAGTAGATGTACCATAGTTTCTTTAACCAGTCATCTGTTCTTGGGTACTTGATTTGTTTCCAGTTTCTGGCTATTGTGAATAATGCTGCTATGAACACAGAAGTGCAGAGAGCATTTCTGTGGTGTGTTTTTGGGCCCCTGGGGTACAAATAACATTTTAAATAAGATTTTTGTAGTTATTTATAAGCATGCTATCTTCAAATGATCATAATTCACTTCTTTTGTCACACAATTTTGTTTTGTTCTTTCTAGATTAGTGTCTTAAGAAGCCTAATTTTCAAGAATTTGAGTACAATTGCAAGGAATTTTATCATGAACCAGTTTTTTATAATTTTTTAAGCATTATCACAAAATATCCTAAATTAAGACATTCACTATATTTTAAAACAACATGGGGATATGGGCCAGGATATGGCCCAGAGGTAGAGTTCAAGTTTCACATGTATGAGGTCCTGGGTTTGATATCCGGCACTGTAAAATACTAATGTCTGTAGACTTAAAAGAAATTTAAAAGAAGTTATAAAAACTTAAAAAAAGTTATAAAAAGAAGAGGACAAGGAGGTTGCCTGAAAGAGTTCCACATGGATGAAAGGAAACAATTTGAGTGACTAAACAAATAAGAACAGTATTGGCTTATAATTGTATAGATAAGTAATATAAGCAAATAGATAAATAAGTGATTTGATAAATAAATGAACAAATGAATGAATGAGAAACTTCTTACATAAGAATGGGCAAATAGGGGCCAGAGAGAGTACAGTGAGTAAAGCATGTGTCTTGTATGTGGCCGACCTGGGTTCGATGGATTCCTGCAATGCCATCTGGTCACTCCAGCACTGCCAGGAGTGATTCCTGAATGCAGAAACAGGAGCAACCCCTGAGCATCATCAGCATTTCTTCCACTATTGAGCAATTTTGCTTTTATATTTCACAGGTCAGCATTATATACTAAAAAAAAAATTGCAAACAGTTTCAGGACAGATGAAAACTATTTATTTTCATAGAAAAGATTACTAATCCATTAGAAAAAAGTTACTTTTCTAGCTATTCTTTCTTTTCAATAAATCTCAAAAATTTCTTGATAACTGTGCAATAGGAGAATCTTAAAATAGACACAATTCTTGACAGTTAATTTGCCAAGGTTAAAGACAATGTGTTTGGTCTTTCATTTTTTTGCTTTTTTTTTTCAAAAATGAGAAAGTGACTAAAGTGTCTAATTTTCATTAGATGTCAGGCATTTTCAAATACATATATTTTCAGTCTAGGACAAAAAAATTTATGTTGTTTCATTTGTTTATACCACTTCTTGGAAGAATATTATGGAAGTAGTGTAAATCAACTTCTTTTTGGAGGTGTTTTTCTTAGGGGAGATGGTACTGCTTTGGATAACCCTGAAAGTTTACAGGGGGCTGGGGACATAAAAGATTAAACAATAATAGCACCCATTATCTATTGTATTCAGAGATATGTGCAGGAAATGTTCATTCTCAAATATCAGTAAAATTCTGGACAGAAAATGACTTTTCTCATCAAAGGAGAATTAAAATATTCCCTTAGGCCTTAGAATGTAGTGCGACTGATTGAACTATCGAGAAAGTTGCCAAAGAAGGCTTTCAAGTTGGAGAGAGAACCAATCAGTCACCAGCCATTTCATTAACCAGTAAACCAGGCAGAGCCAACTGGAAGGAATCCAAGCCTTTGGGAGAAATGGAATGATGAAGACTTAATCTTCAAGGATGCTAAAGAAGTACATATGTAAAGACAAGGAATGTTAACTATTCAATGATTCATAGTGCAGGATTTGAGTAGAGGAAATTGTGGGCCTGAATACTACCTACACAATTTCTGACCTATGTCTCTTTCAATTTTCTTTTGGAGCTTGATCAAATTCCTTTTTTGTACTATTATTATATAGTATGAAAATCATCCCATGCATTACTGATACATATTTGTAAAAGTAGCAAGATGCCATTCTTAACCCTAAGCAATATAGAAAAGCAAAAATATGTCACCAAAATTATATCTTTGGCAAAGGTTGATTTCAAGGGAAAAGCTTTGAAATCAGGGTAGAAAGAAGTTTTCTTTGAAAAAAGCACATTACTCATTTGTGAGATATAAAAAGTGCATGTAAGACTAATATCCAAAAACAATATAAACAGGGGCTAGGAGGATTGGTCTACAGAAGGTTCAGATAGCCTGCCTAAAGTTCTGGGGGAGAAGGTAGTTGTGATAAAGAAGGGGCCACTATGACAAAGATAGATGGAAATGATCACTCTGGATATGAACTGCATGATGAAAGTAGGTAAAGGAACAGCATCATGATCTCTCAATATCTGTATTGCAAACACCAAAGGGAAGGGAGGGGAGGGAGGGAGATAGAGAGGGAAGTTAGAGACAGAGAGAGACACAGAGAAAGAGAGGGAAAACTCCTAAAATCTTTTTTCTCTGTAGGAACTTCTACAAAGCAAGGGATTTCTCTGCATGGACTTTGCCCCTGGTGCAACTTGAATCTGCATAACTTTTGTTTGAAAGTTCCTTTTATGGTAAAGGCCCTAAATAAATTCCTCTCTTCTTCCCCAAACTTTGTGTCACCTCATCATTTTAAGTTAGAATGTTTTCTTTGTTAGAAGTCACTCAATTCTGGTGAATTGAAGTACAGGAGATATTCATCTTACAGATTTTGTCTTATCATTCATCTAGCCACTGATGATCCCAGAAGACAATTTATTTCCACCCCAACTGAGACTTCTAAATACAGATTCTATTTTGCCTTGCATGCAGCCAAAATGGGTTTGATTCCCCCGTTTCCCGTATGGTATCATGAACACCACATGGATTGATACCCAAGTGCAGAGCCAAGAGTAATCCCTGAGCATTACCAGGTGACCCCCCTCCAAGAAAAAAAAAATGCCAATTTGTAACCTGTACATCCTCAGAGAACATGCCTCAAACAAACCACCACTGAGTCTATAAACTCTTCAAGACAAACTAAATGATTAGACTTTGGATTACAAATATTTTTTCCTGCCTTGTAGGGGAGAATATCTGGCCTTGGAACTTAATATGGCATTAAGCAACCTTTCCAATAAGATGGCAGTAATGTCCTTGAATGGCAGTAATAAGTAACTCTTAAGGCGAGCAAGAAATAGACTCCATCTGGCTATTCACATACAACCTCTTGTTTCCCCTTGTACGTCTCCCAATTTCTCAATCCCGAGATGTTCTAATATTTTGTTTGTTTAACGATAAACCATATCCAGTGGAAGGGTAAGAGCAAACACCATATCCCCTGGAAAGATTCTTGAAGGTTATCATGCAGATCCCAGAGATGGGTGGTTATTTAACCCTGTTATCTCAGAGTTTTGCAAGGAACAGCCACCATCCCCCAGATTTCACGACGGATGACAGCGCAGACTGCCATGAGACAGTCTGCCTTCTCCTCTGACCTGTATTTACACCTTTCGAATTGACTTGCTTCTGTAATCAGCCTTATAAGCCCCAAGTCGCTGTCTAAGTATAAGATGAATTTTGGAGAATAAAAAGTCTAACATTGGGTCGGGGATGTAGCTCAGCAAGAGCAGATTTAAGGCCCTGGATTCAATCACCTTACGCTGCACAAAAAACGAAGAAACTAGTCACATCCCTTGAGGCTGCTGGCAACTGAATGAAAATGTATTTTTGTTTTGTTTGTTTGCTTTTAAGTTTTTGGTTTTTGTTTGGTTATTTGTTTTTCATCAACCCTTCCCTTGTCTAATTGGCCTCCCAGTGGTAAGTACCCTAACTAGGGTTTGGAAACATCATCTTGGCCCTTGAGGTCCACTGAGTAATTCCACCCGAAATGGGGTCACGTGTGCCCAAACTGACCTAAATTAGAGATGAATCTCAGGATGCTATGCAGCTCTGGCTCTGAAGTCCTCGGGATTACTCCAAGACAATCATGCAGCCCCATGCAGGCCACATGCAGCAGTTCTCTGGGGGACCAGGTGGTGCTGTGGATAGGAGTGGGGTCAGCCACATGCAATGCATGCAGTTTCACCTCTGTGCTCTCTCTCCAGCCTTAACCATGCTTTTATTTTTTTAGGTCAGTCATGAAAGTTCTCTTGTGCTCAGGCACAAGCTTCCCTATCTCTGCTACCTTCTGTTATCCCACTTCTCAGTAAACATCCAGGAGAAATTTTCTTTAAAGGTGGGGAGGGAAAGATGTCAGAATGGATAACCCAGGTTCCATCCTTGGCACAGCACAACTGGGTGAGCCACCTCTCCACATTAATAGAAGAATTTTAGCCTCTTATGAATCCCTATTTCTTGAGAGACGAAGAACATGCACATTTTTAAAACATTTTGAGTGCAGATATTAGCTACCACTACATGTAGTGTACAAGAATGCAAAGTTGGAATGTTCTCCACTTCTGTTTAATTCAATAAAATTGTGAATTTTTTTATTCAGTAGAGACAAAATCTACCTTTTAATTAAAGTTCTTAAAATTTTCACAGTGATTTCCTATTCTCCTCAGACTCTTTCTTCCTTCCTGCCCAGGAGGTGATACGTGTTCCAGAATGAAGGGAATGTAACCATCCCGGGCCAGAGATGAGGTTGTTCAGATCTCTGTTGTTCTAGCAAACACTAAACTCCAACTTACCCCATCAGCTTCTGGAAGCATTTCCCCATGACTCCCCTGAGTACTGCCGGCTCAGGTCTTAGTTCCACTTCTCAGGGCATGTCCCAGCTTCTTTCAGGTCTCCTGGCCTGTGCCATTCCCATCTCCTCCTGAGAGTTCTTGCTGCTTAATCCAAATTATTGCAAGGGTCCTTGGCTATATATGGACCAGATAGATGACCAGGAATCTCTCTTATCTTTCCCATCCATCTCGAGTGAATGCAGATTATTTTTTTCTTTTCTCTCTCTTTTTTATTTTTAAAAAGATACTCACTGTTTTCCCAGCCTATGTTCTAAGAAGGAAGATCAAGTTATTTCCTGCCTTGAGTCTCCTAATCCCATCTTGAATAGGCCCAAAGACCCCTCAAAACCAAGTTCTTGCTTTCTTCACGCTTTAAAGTTCTTGAAAGTTAGGTCTATGGGGCTGGAGAGAGTACGGAAGGTAGGGTGCTTGCTCTGCAAGGAGTTACTTCGACTGAAAATGAGAATATTGTTAGAATTATGCATGAAAGACACCACAAATATTACCAAGTTCAGTTCTACAGGGATTCAGTTTCTGGGTATCCACTATTGGGCTATTTGAAGGCAGCAAATAGGGGAGCTTAAAGGGACTTCAGAACTGCAGAATGTGGGGGTGTGGGAGAAATCCAGATGTTGGAGAGAGGTGATGAGGAAATCTTTCCCAGAGAATAGATACTGCTCACTGGAATGCTGAATGTGGCAGGCAAGGGAAGGCCCCAGGTAGGAAATGATCTGGGGGAAAAAAATCCATGCATATTTATTTGAAGAGATAGAGGAAAAGGGGGACCTCTTCTCGTGAGCAGCCCCCTATATCCATCCATTGGCAATAGGGGATCGCAAAGCAAGGGAAGAACTAGAGGAACAGAACGAGCACCAGCTGCCACTTTCCCAGCAGTAAAAGCTGAATCAGGTGCACTTACATTATGAAGGCTCTTGCTGCCATCATTTCCACTGGACTCCATTTCTGTTTTTTTTTTTCTTTTTGGGTCACACCCAGAGATGCACAGGAGTTACTTCTGGTTCATGCACTCAGGAATTACCCCTGGTGGTGCTCGGGGGACTATATGGGATGCTGGGAATCGAACCTGGGTTGGCCTCATGCAAGGCCCTACCCACTGTGCTATTGCTCCAGTCCCTGGACTCCATTTCTGAAGATGTGGGCTCACCTATATCTAACGATGCATATTCAAACTTCTGAGTTCTGCCGGTCAGGAAAGTCTAGCAGGATTGGAATGAAGCTAATCTCACCTTTTTGGAAAAGTTGGAACGGGACGTCGTTGACTTGGAGGAGGAACAATCATTCTATGAGCATTTTTCTGTAGAGCAAAAGAGATCAAGTGGCACAAGATGACCTCTGTGGCTCGGGTAACAAATCACAGCTTGATTATCCTCCTTCATTGTTTATCTGATGATCCAGAGGAGTTCCTGGGCTTCCTGAGCTGCTTGCTCCCTCTCATTTCAGGTGCAGAGAGACCCAAAGTTGAGGGATCATGAAGGTACTGCTTTTCAGGTGCGCAAGGATCTTTTTGTAATTGTTCAAATTTTAACTGTGCCTCAGTTAATTTTTGCCTGATACAGGCATTTTCTTCCTTTGCATTATGAAGGTGTCTTTTAGCAGTCTAAGTTTAAATTGCTAACAACAATTCTCTGATTTTTGAAAGATAACGTTCTCTCAATAAGAATGATTAATTCTCACCAATTCCTCAAGATCTTTTTTATAGAGTTTTAAAAGAGAATTTATTACTGTATTTAATTTGGGCCACACCTGACAATACTAGGGGTGAATCTTGGCTCCATACTCAGGAATCACTCCTGGCAGTGCTCAGGGGATCATATGGGCTTCCAGCAATCGAATCTGGGTCAGCTGCTTGCAAAACCAAAGCCCTACCCACTGTACAACTTTCCGGATCTCTTCAAGATCTTTGACCCACTTTTGAAGGTCTCCGGCTCTGTGTGCTTAGAGTGAAGCTCTTCAACCATTTTGGAAACGTATTTTTCTTTCCCTGTCCTGTCATTTTATTTTATTGTGAATCCCCTATAAAGTGAGGTCTCATTTTCTTGAATAAGTTCAGTCATTCTTTGAAGTTTGCACTAAAGTGTTTGTCATCTTCCAGCTGTACGTGTTCTGGCTGTAGAAACGCTTGATCCCACTGGAGATTTTCAATATACTGGGTAAGCTCTTCATTTGTCTCCTTTACTTCAGATAACTGCGCCGCAAACATTTGATTTCTTCCTCTCTCTAGGATTTCTAAAGTAGTATTGAACTTAGGGGCATGAATCATTTTCCTCAAAGTTCCTTTTGGTTGGTTCTCACCTCCTGACTCACTCTCCACTTCCTCTTCCAGTGGCTTTTCATCTCTCAGGCCATCTCCAAGCACCGCAACATCAGCCAGAGTGTGCTCAGAGATTCCCACGGATGATCTTTAGCAATAAGAACTTGTTTTATGACTTCTGTAGGGTTTTCATGTTTTATTTTCTGTTTCTTAAGTTCACGCATATGTCCTTCTCACTTTCAGCTTCTAGTATAAGCTGTTTCTGGCTTTCTTAAATCTCGTCATTTTCTATCATCACATTTCTGAGAGTGATCTAAAGTTCTTCCTTCATCTGAAACGTTTTCAAGGAAACTTTGTTTTTACTTGTTTAAAACATTAGAGGGCTTTTATTTTTATCTTCTAGGGATTTTATGTCTTACATTTTTAGTTATTTTTTAAATCCCATTCATGCTGTTTGGAAGGTAAACATTTTACTTCCTTAGTACTTTCTCTTGCAAGATAAGGACATCCTTAAATTGACTGGGACCACTTTAATTTTGCCTCAGCTGGCTCCATAATTTCATGGATTGATGGTTTCTCTGATGTGAAACCCTTTAATTCTTCAGGATATTTGTCAGCAAGTCCCAGGTTTTCATATCACTTAAACTTTTCTTCTGTGAGGGTAGAATGCTCAGAGAGACATTCTCTCTCTTTCCTCACAGAGTGCAACCAACTTTATTTTAATCTTCTTCACAAAAAGAGAACGACAAGGAATCAAATGAGAGCTACACACACATACTCCCAGCTCCCATAGAAACCTGTGGGGAGTTTTGGTTTCCTTTCATCAAATAACACTGTTACAAAGCTGCAGAGCATCTCCAGGACAGACCCCACATACAGAGGGGGCGCTGTCCTGCTTCCCTCCATGGTGTGAGGCCACCTGGTCAGACCAGCTAGGATCTGACCAGGCAAGCAACTGACAAAGGGTGAGAAAGTGAGAACAGACTAAAGTTCTGTCTAGAACAAAACAGGATGGATTTGCTTACAGAGGTTTGCCATAGGGGAGTAGGGAAGAAGAGACCAGTGCCAGCTGGCTTCATTATCCAGGCTAGTGACGTGGGGACCCCTGGAGCACCACCAGGGATCACTGTCACTGTCAACTCATTGCTCATCGATTTGCTCGAGCGGGCACCACTAACGTCTCCATTGTGAGACTTGTTACTGTTTTTGGCGTATTGGATACACTACAGGTAGCTTGCCAGGCTCTGCCATGCGGGCGAGATATTCTCGGTAGCTTGCCAGGCTCTCCGAGAGGGACAGAGGAATCGAACCTGGGTCGGCCATGTGCAAGGCAGATGCCCTACCTGCTGTATGGTTGAATAAAATAAAAAGCAAAAGAACTGCTCTGCCCTTCTTTCTGTTTCAACAGCCGGAGAGGCCCATGATTCCTCATCAGCATAAGTGGTCTGCAAAAGCAGATAGGGCGTTTGCCTTGCACTCGGCCAACCCACCCAGGTTCGGTTCCCAGCATCCCATGTGGTCCCTCAGCACCGCCAGGAGTAATTCCTGAGTGCAGAGCCAAGATCAAACCCTGAGCATTGTTGGGTGTGACACAAAAAGTAAAAAACAAAAAACAAAACCCAAACAAACAGAAAAAAAAAAAAACCCTTGGATTAGACACTCGGGCTCTGTCCTCCAGCATTGCCCTGAGATACCTTTTCTTCGGGGCTCCCTTTCTTTCAGTCACCTGCCAGGACTCCTCCCTGACTCCTGCCTTTCTTCAGACACACAACACTCTCCTCTGCCTCTGAGTGATGTCTGGTTTGCCCAGCCCCTGCTGTGGGGCACTTGGCTAAGACACCTTGGCATCTGCTCTGCCGACCATTGCTTCTCTCAGGAAGGTTTGTGTTCCCTGGCAGCCTGGTCAGAGGCCTGTGCGTGCAGAGCTCTGCTACAGTGCAGCCTGCTCTAGCCTGGATGGACCTTCTTGTACCACAGACAGGAAGTACAGCCTAGGGCAGCGGCAGAGGCCTCCCTCACAACCAGTCAGTACATGAGCTGCTGCTTCCAGGGTGTGTGAGCTAGTTATCACCTTTGCCTCTCACTCACACCACCCAGGTAGTCGTTTTCAGCCACTTTAATCTTCTGTGTTCCAGAGGAAATTCACAGGTCTCCCTGTTTATTTAGGTACCAGGAGCTTATTAAAGCTGTGCCTCAATCTACCACCACCATTATCACCAGGAGCCCGTTTACTTCAGCTGAGGGCCCAGAGATGACATCTTTGTCCACAGGACTCCGTTATTCAACTACAGTGACTTACTTCAGGCCCCCTATACAGGACTCAACTCCTACTGCTAAGTGCATTGGATCTTCTCTCCTGATTTGGATTCCTATATGAAAGTAGCTTAAAGGTTATCACAGCCCACCATTATTAAAAATGATAATAATAATAATATAATTAAAGAACTGTGATTTACAAAGTTATTGGTAGTTGTGTTTTAAGCATATGGTATTTCTTTTTTTCTTTTCATTTAAAAAAAATAATGTAGGAGTACTGCTATTTGTTCAGCCATTGATTAAGCTGACTGAATTGGACATATGATATTTCAGTACCAATCCCACTACCAGTGTCAACTTCCCCCCACCAGTGTTCCCATAGTCCCTTCCCACCCTCCACCCACACTCACCCCCACTTCCCAATCCCTCCTGTCTTTTCTGGTAACCCCCCCCCCATGGAAAATAGTATGGAGCATTCTCAGGAAACTTACAACTAAACTGCCATATGACCCAGCAATTCTACTTTTCTACATCTACCTCCAAGGGATAGAAACACTCCTTTAAAAGCCTGCCAATTTTTGTTACTGAATTTCTTGGACTTTGACATGACACAGGGCCCCTGTGGTGGGGTAAACCTCATCAGTATCATCAGTGAAGGCAGCTCACTCCAAGATTGTTTGGACACGTGCTGCAGGGTCAAACCCACGCAGAAGAGAGGATATTTCCTGAAATGGGAAATGCCTGAAAATGGTAGGGCATCTCCTTATGTCTACAAATGGGGAAAACCACCACTAGAATCACTCTGTTAGAGCGCATTTTTAAAAATTTATTTATTTTTAATTAGAGAATCACCGTGAGGGTACAGTTACAGATTTATACACTTTTGTGCTTATACTTCCCTCATACAAAGTTCGGGAACCCATCCCTTCACCAGTGCCCATTCTCCACTACCCGTAAACCCAGCATCCCTCCCACCCTCCCCAATCCCATCCCCCCCCCACCCCACCCTGCCACTGTGGCAGGGCATTCCCTCTGTTCTCTCTCTCTATTTAGCTTCTACGGCCCGAAATAAAGGTGTTGAGTGCTCAGTCTCTAGCCCTCATTCAGCCCGCAACTCCCTTCCCCCACATGGCCTTCGACTACATTATAGTTGGTGATCGCTTCTCTGAGTTGCCCTTTCCCCAGAATGTGAGGCCAGCCTCCAAGCCATGGAGTCAACCTCCTGGTACTTATATCTACAGTTCTTGGGTGATAGTCTCCCACTCTGTTATTCTATATACCATAGATGAGTGCAATCTTTCTATGTCTGTCTCTCTCTTTCTGACTCATTTCACTCAGCATGAAACTTTTCATGCCCATCCACTTAACTACAAAATTATTGACGTCCTTTTTTCTAACAGCTGCATAGTATTCCATTGTATAGATGTACCAAAGTTTCCTCAACCAGTAATCCATTCTGGGGCATTCGGGTTTTTTCCAGATTCTGGCTATTGTAAACAGTGCTGCGATGAACATACATGTGCAGATGTCGTTTCGATTATACTTTTTTGCCTCTCTGGGATATATTCCCAGCAGTGGTATTGCTGGGTCAAATGGGAGTTCAATATCTAATTTTTTGAGAATCGTCCAAATTGTTTTCCAGAAGGGCTGAACCAGTCGGCATTCCCACCAGCAGTGAAAAAGGGTCCCTTTCTCGCCACATCCTCTCCAACAGCGGTTGCTTTTGTTCTTTTGGCTGTGTGCTAGTCTCTGTGGTGTGAGGTGGTATCTCGTGGTTGTTTTGATCTGCATCTCTCTGATGATTAGTGATGTAGAGCACTTTTTCATGTGCCTTTTGGCCATTCGTATTTCTTCCTTGGTAAAGTTTCTGTTCATTTCTTCGCCCCATTTTTTGATGGGGTTGGATGTTTTCTTCTTGTAGAGTTCAACCAGTGCTTTATATACCATTGATATCAACCCCTTATCTGATGGGTATTGCGTAAATATCCTTTCCCATTCTGTGGACAGTCTTTGTATTCTGGTCACTGTATCTTTTGCGGTGCAGAAGCTTTATAGTTTAATGTAGTCCCATTTGTTGATCTCTGTTTTTACTAGATTCCTTAGTTCCGTGTCACCTTTGAAGATACCTTTATCTTCAATATCGTGGAGGGTTTTGCCGACCTTGTCTTCAATGTACCTTATGGTTTGTGGTTTGATGTTGAGGTCTTTAATCCATTTTGATCTGACTTTTGTGCATGGTGTCAGGTCAAGGTCTAAACCCATTTTTTTGCATGTGGTTGTCCAGTTGTGCCAGCACCATTTGTTAAAGAGGCTTTCCTTGCTCCACTTCACATCTCTTGCTCCCTTATCAAAGATTAGATGATCATACATTTGGGGTTGTGTGTAGGGATATTCCACCCTGTTCCATTGGTCTACAGCTCTGCCTTTGTTCCAGTACCATGCTGTTTTAATTGTTACTGCTTTGTAGTAAAGTTTGAGGTTGGGGAGGGTGATGCCTCCCATTGTCTTTTTCCCAAGAATTGTTTTAGCTATCCTTGGATGTTTGTTATTCCATATGAATTTCAGGATTGCTTGATCCATTTCTTTGAAGAATGTCATGGGTATCCTTATAGGGATCGCGTTGAATCTGTATAATGCTTTAGGGAGTATTGCCATTTTGACAACATTGATTCTCCCTATCCACGAGCAGGGTATATGTTTCCATTTCCTCATGTCCTCTTTGATTTCATGGAGTAGCGTTTTGTAGTTTTCTTTGTCGAGATCTTTTACTTCCTTGGTTAAGCTGATTCTGAGGTACTTGATTTTCTGGGGCACGATTGTGAATGGGATTGCTTTTTTCATGTCCCTTTCCTCTGCCTCATTGTTTGCATATATGAAGGCCATGGATTTTTGGGTATTGATTTTGTAGCCTGCAACTTTACTGTATAAGTCTATTGTTTCTAAGAGTTTCTTAGTAGAGGTTTTAGGCTTCTCTAGATATAGTATCATGTCGTCTGCAAATAGTGAGAGTTTGATTTCTTCCTTTCCTATCTGGATGCCCTTAATCTCTTTTTCTTGTCTAATAGCTATCGCAAGTACTTCCAGTACTATATTGAAGAGGAGTGGTGAGAGTGGGCATCCTTGTCTTGTGCCTGATCTCAGAGGAAAGGCCCTTAGTTTTTCCCCGTTGAGGATAATGCTTGCCGTAGGCTTGTGATAGATGGCTTCGACTATCTTGAGGAAAGTTCCTCCAAACCCCATTTTGGCGAGGGTTTTCATCATGAAAGGATATTGGATCTTGTCAGATGCTTTCTCTGCATCTATTGATATGATCATATGGTTTTTATCTTTACTTTTGTTGATATGCTGGATTATGTTGATTGATTTCCGAATGTTAAACCATCCTTGCATCCCTGGGATGAATCCCACTTGGTCGTGATGTATGATCTTTTTGATGAGTTGTTGGATCCTGTTTGCTAGTATTTTGTTGAGGATTTTCGCATCGGTGTTCATCAGGGAAATTGGTCTGTAATTTTCTTTCTTAGTGGTGTCTTTGTTTGCTTTTGGTATTAGGGAGATATGTGCTTCATAGAAACTGTTTGGGAGAGTTCCTGTTTTCTCGATTTCCTGGAAAAGTTTGAGGAAAACAGGCAATAGGTCTTCTTTAGATGTTTGGAAGAATTCGCCAGTGAAACCATCTGGGCCTGGGCTTTTGTTTTTGGGGAGGTTTTTGATTACAGTTTCAATTTCCTTAACATTGATGGGTCTATTCAGGTATTCCAGGTCTTCTTTCTTCAGTGTTGGGAGATTGTAGGAATCAAGGAATCCATCCATTTCTTTTAGGTTCTCCTTTTTTGTGGCGTAAAGACCTTCAAAGTAGTCTCTAATGATCTTTTGAATCTCACTGGTTTCTGTTATGATGTCCCCCTTTTCATTTCTGATTCGATTTATTAGAGTTTTCTCTCTTTCTTTCTTTGTGAGTCTTGCTAGTGGTTTATCAATCTTATTTATTTTCTCAAAGAACCAACTCTGTTTCATTGATCTTTCGGATTGTTTTTTTGGTTTCGATGTCATTAATTTCTGTAGAGCGCATTTTAAAAAAATTTATTCTTTTATTGAATCACCATGTGGAAAGTTACAAAGCTTTCAGGTTTAATTCCAGAGAAATATCAGTCAGAAATTGCAACATTGTAAGCTTGTACCTCTCAGCTACTTTATGTTCCACATATGAGTGCAATCTTTCTATGTCTGTCTCTTTCTTTTTCTTTCTTTTTTTTTTTTTTTTTTTTTGCTTTTTGGGTCACACCTGGCGATGCACAGGGGTTACTCCTGGCTCTGCACTCAGGAATTACTCCTGGCAGTGCTAGGGGACCATATGGGATGCTGGGATTTGAACCCGGGTCAGCCGCGTGCAAGGCAAACGCCCTACCCGCTGTGCTATCTCTCCCAGCCCCTATGTCTTTCTCTTTCTTTCTGACTCATTTCACTCAGCATGATACTTTCCATGTTGATCCACTTATATGCAAATTTCATGGCTTCATGTTTTCTGACAGCTACGTAGTATTCCATTGTGTAGATATACCAGAGTTTCTTTAGCCAGTCATCTGTTTTTGGGCACTCTGTTTTTTTCCATATTGTGGCTATTGTAAACAGTGTGGCAATGAACATAGAAATGCAGATGTCATCTCTACTATACCTTTTTGCCTCTCCGGGATATATTCCCAGGAGTGGTATTGCTGGGTCAAATGGAAGTGTTAGAGCGCATTTGTTAAATCTGGCAAGCATTCAATTCTTAGACCCTCAAGAACAGGCTGATTTCTTTTCTGCACAAGTATCTGACCTGAGTATCCACTGGATAGTAACAAAAAGCAGCTGGAGGAGGGAAGTATTAATTATACTGCCCTTTATCAGTTAGACCTGTTTTGCAAATCTGTAGAAATGGTAGAAATTCCCTAGGTGGAGTTACTCTGGGAGGTACATGTAGCATTTCAGTACAGCAGGAGTATTAGTGCTGCTTTCCTCTGAGACAGCCCAACATTTGGGAGCCAGCATTTGGCCCTGCCTAGACCCTGCCCTGAAGCAGCCTGTGTCCTGATGACCAGGTAGCTCTAGAGGCATGTCCTGCAGAGCCTCTCTGATTGTTGTGCCATGTGTGTTTGACTTGACTTGCTATTAGGGAAAGAGAGCAATGGTGCCTCCCTTTACTTAGGTGGCTCTGGCTAGCACCTCTCCAGATGAGTATGGATCACCACTGCAGGCACCACCACTCCTAGGGGCACCTCACTGCCAGCAGCCTCCGCTGATTAGCCTTGCTGCCAACCCTCAGGGTTGTGGCCATGCAGAGTCTTGGGTCGTGCATCTTTAGAGCTGCAGCTGGCCAGGCACTTTTCCAGACCTTCCTGTTATGTGAGCCTCAACCTAGCTGCCTGCCTTAAACTCCACATATTTGCTAAGAAAATGTTAATTGTTGGTGCTGGAGAGAGTACAGTGGATAGGGTACTTGCCTTGCGCATGACTGATCTGGGTTCTATCCCCGGCATCTCATATGCTCCCCTGAGCACCACCAAGAGTAATTCCTGAGTGTAGAGTCAGAAAAAACCTCTGAGCATTGCCAGGTTTGACCCCAAACAAAAACAAAAACAAAAGGAAAATAAAATGTTAATTGTCTACCTCAGAAGTAGGAGAGCTAAACATGGTGACTCTCACTGTCTTAGGTTTACAATTACTCGGCCATAATTTAGCTTGCCAGTATGGCACCAAGAGAGCTCACTCTTTATCTGCTTCCCTAAGAAACAGATACAGAGCAGAGTGTCAGGGTAGAAAAACACTGGGTATTCTCAACGGGCAGACAGGGATATTTTGTGACCCATATTAGCTGCCCTTCTGCCATCTATAGAGGTCAGAGAAATAGCAAATTGATTGATCAGTTATGTATGCATGTATTTGTGTGGGTGGCCACCTCTATGTTCGTAGTCCATTTATCTGTATGTTACATGTGGAATACTGGAATGTTAGAGCCTGGTTGAAATCAGAGGTAGAAATATTCAGACCTGAACTAGTCTGTCAACAAACAGGCCCAGTAGCATCATCATTAGAGATCAGAGTGATACATAGTCTGATAATTTCAAAAATCAAGACACATTATGTATACTTTGACCTTGTTGTACCACGAATAAGCTGAAAGGTTTTTAAACTGGATATTGAGCTTATTGAGACTGAAATTATCAGTCTAAATTTCTTATTGGATAAGGTTAAATGCTTTTTAACACCTGAAATTCTCTTGAGCATCAAAACCTGTACTGTTTAGAAAAGGCTGTGAAACTAGAATTCAAAATATAAAGTCAGGTAAGAGCTCTGTGAAATGGTTGCAGGGCTTTCTTTTGCAGATTTGAGCTAATATCAATGAAAAAATAGGTTGTTTTACAAGTAACAGAAGTATAAAAACTATAAAAATTAAATCAAAGAAGTTTTTCTTATATTTTTACAAACATTAAGAGTTCAAATATTTTCTTATGCTAGCAGCTCAAAGTTAAAAATTTTTTGAACTAAGGCTTCTTTCTATGTCTAAATGTGCATATTTGTTTTCTACATGGAATTATTTTAATATCTGTCCTAGAAAAGTATGTAGTTTGAAGTAATTGTGGTAAATAAAAACTGATTCAAAGCATAGTAATTTAGTTTAAACCTAGACTTCTAGAGTTATAAAATTGGACATAAAACATTTGCCCTACCAGCATTTAAGGATCAGAATTTAGGTATGTTATCTAAACAGGGCAATTGACTTGGTCTTTCAATATTCTTGATAATACAAAGATAAAGTTATAATTTTCAAGTCAGGTTAACTTTGTCAAAAGGAAAGGAGAAGACCATGGGGCCGGAGCCATAGTATAGCCTTACATGTGGCCGAACTAGGCTCAATCCCTGGCATTCCATATATATGGTCCCTTGAGCACTGCCAGGTGTACTTCCTGAGTGCAGAGCCAAGAGTAATTTCTGAGCATTGCTGGGTGTAACCCAAAAGCCAAAAAAAAAAAAAGTAGAGGAGGAAACCAACATTTAATACATTGAAAAGTACTTGAACTCTGAGGCATTTGTTAACTTAAATTTATAGAACTACTTAGCAAAAAATAAATAATGAGTTAATTTAGACATCATCCTGGTGTACTGAAGCCATAACATTGTGTCTTGGTAAAAGTTTAGAGGATACCAGACATTATTGCTAGAATTCTAGTTCAGCCTCAGAACCTACTTAGTGCTTGCTAATGAATCTGTTCGAACATTGACTGCAAGGAAAAAACAAAAAAGAAGAAAGGAAAGGGGTCACTTTGAAAGACAAATAGCTGGAAATCCTCTCTTGTGTTTGAGTTTTCACTGGAAATAAAATATATAAAATGAGAAACCGATTAGCAACTAGTTTCCAAATCTAATGGGAAATGGAGCAGTATTAAGTTTAGTAAAGGGATTTCAATGAGTACTTTTAAAATAAGGCAATATTATTTTATTTAAAATAAAATATGCAATGTGACTATAAAGGGAATAAACAATTGTTTAGTATGTGAAAACTTCATGGGAAGCATTGTCACATAAAAAGAAATATTTGACTGCTGGAGAAATAGTACAGTGGGTAAGGCACATGCCTTGCACAAGGCCGACCCAGGTTTGGTGCTCATAACCTTATATGGTCCCCTGAGCCCTGTAAGAGTGGTACCTGAGTACAGCTGGGTGTGACCCCCCCAAAACCAAATAAAATAAAAAGGAAGAAGGAAGGAAGGAAGGAAGGAAGGAAGGAAGGAAGGAAGGAAGGAAGGAAGGAAGGAAGGAAGGAAGAAAGAAAGGGAGGAAGGGAGGGAGGGAGGGAGGAAAAACAGAAGGAACGAAGGAAGAGTTCAATCTTATATAAATAATAATGCTGGTATTCTAAAAAGTGATTGGAAGTCCTAAGATTTCAAATTTTCTGGTTAATCCAGGATATATCAGGAATTTTACATTACTGTTCAATAAAGCTACTTCCCAATTACATTATAAGAAAATCTTTAAAATTGTAACACAGAATTGTTCTAGTACTTTTGCTTGGAGAATTTTATGAAAAGGAATCTTAAATGGATACTCCAGATTTACCATAAAACTAGAGACAAAGTTACAGTGCTCTTAGAAACTTGAGGTTATTTAAATTGAGATTATTTAAAACCTTGCAACTCAAAGTGTTTTTATGCTTTCTTAGATCTCCTAGCTCTGAGAAAAAAGGTAGAGCTGTCTGAAATACATGGGATGCTTTTTCTCTCTCTGCCATAAGACTAATGAAGGGTGCTGGTATTTTGCCTCCTTAGTTTATAAAAATTTTTGAGTAGAGATTTTCCCCTCAGGCATTATGCTAAAAACAGCTCTGATCCTACCATTTTAGCTATTTAATTTTTAGGCTTGTTCAGAGTTGTGTACCTTCTTCCACTACTATACAGATCCCCGATTATTAGTGCCAACTAAGATTTTACTGAGTTTGTAATTGTTAGCAATATGATTCTCCAAGGAACCATTTCTTGGCTTTATAGCTACATCAGAAGTTTTAGTTGTCTCAGGAGAAATGTAAGTATTCTGGAAAAAGTCATGCAAGTGTTTGATAGGTATCCAAATCTCCCTCAGGCCACAAAGATCACAGGATTTGGGGACTGTATCCTGTTGAAATCAATATTTTATTAACTTTTTTTTGTAGCATTACAATTTGCAACTATAATATCTTTGTGATAAAGTTTTTTTAAGATATCCTTCCAAAGTTTGGTAAGGTACAATACAGTAGTTTAGAACTTGTCATATGACATCTATCCTTAGAACTCTTCAAAGACATTATAAATCCCTTCATAAAGATTGAATCACAGAAAGTAGAAGCAGTATATTGTTTCCATTCTCTCAGATTCCTCTTTTCTATAAAGTTAGGCTAGGCTAGTGAAAAACATAAATTTTTTAACTCAGTGGTTAAAAATTCTTACGTAGCAAGAACCACTAAAAAGTATTCTTTTTCACTCAAAAGAATCTTCTGTGTTTTTTAAGACTGGTTCCCAAGCAATAACTCAGAACACAATAATTGAATTTGTTTTAATCTAATGATAAATTGGGTCTATAGACTTATATGTATTTCAAACATATTTCATCATCATCATTATCTTTAATAACAACACATAATGTCCAAATAAGAAGACAGGGGAAGGAAAAACTAAGGCTCACCAAGATCTTGACTATAGTTTTGGCTTCAAACTGTATCTTGTCTTACAATACATTGTCCAGAACTGGTCTTTTAAAAAGGAAAGACCTGTTTAAGTTAACTTATCTTTAACTTATCTTTAAGTTCTTGTGGGTAAAAATAGAATGCTGACCACCAGTTATCTTCAATGCTACAACTCTATTTTATAGTTCATGTAGGTAAATCTCTCCTGTCTGACTCTTCTGTAATCTTCAGCAATAGTGAGAGCAACCTCTCATGACCAAGACAGCAACCCTTAATTGCCACCACACACAAAACAGTGACTTATGTTTATGTATTAAACTATACATCCCTGCCCCTAAGGCATTTTCTGCTATCTGATTGATTGGTTATGCCCTATGCATATAAGGATCAGCTGACTTGAACAATCAGATCTATATAGCCTTACGTAAATAAGGATTCGTAAGACAACAATTATGATCAAATATGTATATAAGGGATCAATCAAGAATCTTGATTATCTGTATCCTCACTTCTTATTTCCACTGTAAGATTCCCTCCACAACACGGTAACAAGATTGAAAGTGCAATCTTCATGCCTACAAAGAACAGGAATTCAATATTGATTATGTTGTCATATTTATCATTTCTACAGCAACCTAATCAAAAGACAATTTTGATACAATTTTGATCAAATAAGAGACCATAATGTGCTTGGAAGGGGAGAAGTTCTTTGATTAATAGGCAGATCATGAAATATTAACCCTATTGTCCAATATTTTGATTAGTAGCATAGTTTACTAATGTGTACTATTGGTGGCATAGGATTCACAAGTTTCAGAGAAAGCGACCATTTCTGTTGGGCTCAGGCCAATTTACTGTAAGTTTGAGTATGGATCTACCTGCTAATATTAAGTGTTAAAATAATATTTTTCTCCCCCTTTCTCTTCTTGCTACTGAGGACAACAAGGAACTGTGAGACTATGAAGAAGCAACGTCCATTCAAATAACTCGTGGTTCTTTCCACACACACCAGATGGCAAGTTTCAAAAAAACAAGATACAATCTAGACTATCTGCTATTTTCTATATGATTAACATGGGAAACAGAGATTAGATCAATCTTCTGAGACTTCTTTTACTATTTCTATTTGATCTGTTACTATCTTAAATGGTTCTACTTTTCATTTCCTTGGTTTTTCTATGTCACTGTCATGGAACTTAGTCTTTATCTTCTGACATCACCATGATATCTTAGCTTGACTGTCAGTTCATTAGTAGCAGTATTTCTTCCTTGAATGAATGACCGGTTTCACTTTTTGCTCCAGTTAGGATCAACTCAGTCTTTCAATAATTCAATAATAATTCATGACTTCCTCATTTCATGGTTCCTCCAACTTTTGCTCTTTGTTCAGTATTTGCACTGGGTGGTGATTTGAGGAAGTAATGAAATATGGGGTGTGAGGCTGCATAAGAGTACAAAGTGCTGTTAGGCTCATCAAGATTTGTGATCTAATTATCTAAATAGTAACTGGGAATGCATGACTAGTTGAGGATTCCTTGGAACTGTTGAACTAAATCAAACTGTCTGTTTACAGAGATTTCTTTGTTGTAATTTTATTTCTAGCTTATTCTATGTTCACTTAAAATATATTTTTTTTATTTTTTAACTTTTTGGGTCAAACCCGCGATGCTCAGAGGTTACTCCTGACTCTGCACTCAGGAATTACTCCTGGCAGTGCTCAGAGGACCACATGAAATGCTGGGAATCGAACCCAGGTTGTCCACATGCAAGGCCCTACCCACTGTGCTATCACTCCAGCACGTTAATGTTCACTTTTTTATAATATTTTGAACACAATCCTTTTCTCAATTCAACCTGTAGCTATATAATTTATATCTGTGATTCATGGGAGATAAATTCTTAAAATACTCTGAAAGTGTCTTCTTAACATTGTCACTTGTCACTTGTCATCCCTTTGATCTTTGATTTGCTTGAGCAGTCACCAGTAACATCTCCATTAGTCCCTATTGCGTGCTAGTGTAGCCCAATGGTATCTGTTCGCTCCAGGAACATGAAGAGCCTCAAACCGTTCATTCAGGGTTTTGACGAAGAAGTCTGATCATCTCGTAGGTGGGCGGCCGTGCAGTCTTTTGATGTCCCGTGGAATCCAGTTGGTAACAGCTCTAGTCCAGCGGTTGTCTCTAATCCCATTACGTGTCCAGCCCATCTGATTTTCAACGCCTTGGCAAACGAGACAGCGTCCCTGAATCTTGATCGTCAACAGAGGCCGGAACTCCAGATTCCTTCTCTCACTTGAGTGAAACGTGATACTCCAAGAATAGCTCTTTCGATTCCTCTTTGGGATACTTGAAGAGTGTTGTCGTCCTATTGTCATAGGGCCCAGGTCTCTGAGGCTTATGTTAGTGCAAGAAGAACGGTGGAGTCGAAAAGATGTGCCTGGAGCCGGGGGGTTTTCATCCTCTTAACAACTTCTTTAACACTCTTGAAGGCGTTCCATGCTGCTCTCTTCCTCCTGCGCAGTTCTGGTGCCAAGTTGCTCCTCAGGTTGAGTTCTTAACCCAGGTACACATAGCTGCTGCATTCGGAGATGTTCGTTCCATTGAGAGCAAAGAGACAGTCAGGGACTAGCTTGTTTTTCATGAACATTGTCTTGGTCAGATTCAGCTGCAGTCCGATTTTTCCACACTCGCGGTCAAAGTCAGCCAGCATATGCGCCACTTGGCTAATGTTTGGTGTTATTAGAACGATGTCATCAGCGAGGCGGAGGTGGTGTAGTTGCCGATTGTCTATCTTCACTCCCATTCACTCCTAATCCTTCCCATTCCAGTCATTGCATGACGTTCTCGAGGGTGGTACTGAAGAATTTCGGTGAAATGGTGTCACCCTGCCGAGCCCCTCTCTTTACGTCAATGATCACTTTCCTGTAGAATGATAAGATCCTGTTGGTGAATCTGTGATACAGCTTGAGGAGGATCTTCATGTACTGAGTTTGAACGTCCTGTTTGGCTAGGGCTTCGATGACCGCTTCAGTCTCAACCAAATCAAAGGCCTTTAAATCGTAGAACATTAGACAGCGGCATCTTGAACTCTCACTAAACTTCAATGAGCTTGATTATTGTGTGGATATGATCGATTGTGCTGAATCCTTTTCGGAACCTGGCTTGCTTGAACGATTGTCCTTCATCTAGTGTTCTGCCTGTTCTATTCAGGATGACTCAAGTGAACAACTTGTAGATGATGGACAACAGGCAGATTGGGTGATAGCTGATGATGTTGTGGATGTCTCCCTTCTTGTACAACAGAATGGTCCTACTGGTTTCCCATTGGGATGGGACTTTGCATTTGGACAGGTAGCGTGTGAAGAGCCGAGCCAGTGTATTGACGAGTACTGGCGGCAGATTCTTCAGATGTTAGGGTCTGACCTTGTCTGGACCGGGTGCTATACGCATCTTTACCGACAAAATGGCATGTAGAATTTCAGAAGGGAGGACGTTGGGAATGACATATCCATCCTGCAAAATTTGGTATATGGGCAGGTGGATGTGGCTGTCGAAGAAATCCAAGTAGAAGTTGTGAATAATGCTCTCCATTGCCCTTCTGCAAGGTGTGATAGATTCATCAGGATGTCGGAGGGCAGTCATCTTGGTCGTGTATTTGGCAAAGGACAGGCAAGCGTTGTGAATACTTTTCCCGGCTTCTGCTGCATTGGCCAACACTGCTGCTCTTCTCTCTTTGAGGTCTTCCTTTATCACTTCTTTGCACCACTTTTCGAGTTCTGATGTTAGCTTGTGATTGCCTGAGGTTTGTGCCAAACCATGTTGGTGAATGAACTTGAGAGTTTCCGAAGACAGGCGTCTGTTTGTGGCTTTTCCACTCTTGGCATTCCTTGTGCAGTCATGGAGGTGTTAAACCAGTTGATCGTATTCCTCATCAATGTTGTCAAGGACAACATCTTCCCACATTGCTGCAATAGTGCCAAAGAGTTCCCAGTTGGTGGTCGTTCTGAGAGTTCTCTTCTTAAACTTAAACTTTGCAGTCCTTTCTCCCTGTTCTGTGTTTTGTACAAAGGAGATGGTGGTCCAATCCCAATTGGAATTTTGGGACAATAGTGAAGTCGGTCAGGCAAAACCTTCCATTGAATATGATGTGGTCAATTTTGTTGTGGAACTGTCCATCAGGAGATTCCCATGTCCAGCGTTTAGATTTGGCCTTCTGGAATTATGAGTTACCGTGGATGGTCTTGGTTGACATGATGAACTCAGACAGTCTCTCACCCTGTTTGTTCCATTCTAGGTTGTGGGTCCCAATGTGGAGTTCTTTGGGCGACCTTCTTGCTCCTATCTTGGCATTAAAATCACTGACAATGATCTTGTAAAGGGTGTGGTCTTCTTTATAGAACTTCTCTAGCTCCATGTAGAACTTCTCAAATTCTTCTTCATCGTAGTTGGATGTTGGTGCATAGATGACGAAGATAGAAACTGCCAGCAGTGAGCCACATCTACTCAAGTGTAATCATCTGATTCAGGTTGTAAGGCATTCGAATGAATCAGTGCTCATGGCCAAGTTCATGTTTACAAGGACACTGACACTACCGATGCCTCTATTTAAATTGTTCAGACATATTTTCCCTCTACTCACTAGTGTTTGGATACTTATTTCTAAAGAATTATACTTATGCTAATATTCAAGAAAGCAGAAATGCTTACATGCAAAAACCTAAGGAACATAAGTAATCTTGATTAGCAGAGCAGAAGAGGACTAGAAGAGCCCAGAAAGCACTGATTAGCCCATTCAGAATGTCTGCTCCTCAGACAGGCAAAGATTTCCCAGGAGCAATGGAATTTGGAGAGGAAGCTACCTTTGAGATCATCTAAGCAGGCTAACTTTCCAAGTGAGGGGACAGAGGTCAGTGCCTGAATGGGAACTGCCGTGCTCCTGACTCTGTTCCCAGTGCTCTTCACTAACAAAGGACATCCTGCTCAATTGTGTCCCATTACATGTCAGTTTAGAGTATTTGTTCTAATTACCTTCTAGGGTAACAGGAGGACAAAAGGATCTTCTATGTGGAGAAGATCTGGGCACTTAAAAGTGTAAGGTCATCCAAAATGACACAGAGTAGCAGGATGGATCAGGAAACAAAACCCAGCCTTCTGTTGGTTACAGAAACACACTTAAACACTCAAGATAAACACACACTTAGATCGAATGGCTGAAAGACAATCATATAGGCTAAATGGTGACTTTAAAAACCAGAGACAGATGTGGGTGGATCAGACCAAATAGCATTCAAACTAAAAGAGATAATAAAAGATAGGATACTGACATGTACTGATTAAGAGATCAATAGATTAAGGAGACTAACTCATCAACACATATCCACCAAATGAAAGAGCAGTAAAGATAAATTGCTTATTTGCTAATTGGCTTGAGGGAATATATCAATGAAAACACAACAGTTATGGGAGACTTCAACACTCCAGTCTCTTTATTGGACAGAATAATCCCCCCCCATAGCCTTCCCCCACCCCCCTAAAAAGCAACACAGGATCAATAAAGAAACAAGAGGCTAAATGCGAAACTGTACTAATTGTACTAACATGTATTCATCACCCTACACACACAGCCCAAGTTGAACATAAAATCTTCTCTAGTGTACGAGATATTTTTAAGGATAGGTAACTGTAGGATGACATTGGGTTTGTCCTTCCTGCCTTGCCGCAGGGAACTTAGTTTACTTTCAAGCAATGTCCTTTCTGTATGGACACAGGAAGACAGTTAATATTATGCTTTGTAACTTGGGAGTTGATTGACTCAAAAAAATTACTCCTGGGCATCTGCTCTCTCAACTCAGTTGCCCTAAAAGCAGGGTCCAGACAAGGCACGCAATGGACCCAGGGCAAGTTGTGAGCTACCGTTGAATCGAAATGGGCCAGGCCAAAGTGCCACAATACTCAACTATAAGTTGAAAACTTGGTCACAGACAAATGTTGTCATGATTCAAAAGTAACGACGAGACCAGGACCCTGCTGGGGAGTTAGGAAGACTAACCTGACCTGAGGACTTTGTTCTGGAATATATAGTGAGATGTTCTCAGGAAGAACCAAACTTTAAGTTTGATATATCTGTGCTCATACTGAATGACATTGCTAGAAATATTTGAAGTAGATTTGCTATAACTATTTAAGCAGATTACTAGCTGAGGAAGAACGAAAGCGACACACCCTTGTTTGGATCCCACCCTTGAGTGGATCTCCTAGTAATCTAGAGTAATCTCCTTAGATGAGATTTTGTTAATCTCCTGGAGCAGTGGTCTTACCCCTCTTTGTTGATTTGTTAATGTTCAACCCACCTTTGTGTCACCACCCTATGTGATTGCTATATAAACTAAGATTTTAAGAGAAAGGGAAGACACAGAAGCAGAGCACAAGGGAGAGAAGACACAGAAGCAGAGCACAGAGTGAAAGAGAATAGAGTCATCGGAGCCAGAACAGGGGAAAGAAAGCACAAAGCAAGTGAGAATCAGAATCAGAGTCAGAGTCAGAAGTGAGAGCAAGTGGGGCTCCAGAGAGAGAAGCAGAAGGGCTCCAGAGAGAGATCGAAAGAGACCAGAGAGACGATAGAGACAGAGTCAGAGATAGAGAGACAGACCGAAGAGAGCACAGTGGCACACACAGAGGCAGTGCAGAAGGAGGAGCCATCTCGATTCGGTCCATGCACAGCAGCTCGAGAGCACCGAACTCGAGCGGCAAGAAAGAGAGAGAGAGCCACCCCAAGAGCCTGTGAGCACAACACAACACAACACAACACAACACACACATCACCCCCTCCCAGGCGCGTGTTTTGTATGTTTTTGTATATTTTACAGGTAACAAGATGGAAAACAACTCAAATGTCCACAAAATAAACTGTCACTGTCAAAAAAAAAAGTGTAAGTTCAACTATGAGGATTAGTGGACATCTAGAGGTCTGGCGATGGCAAAGGTGAGTGAGTCAGGTCCGAGGCATCACCCCCATGCACAGTGCCATCCTGGCAGCATTTCCATTGGGATCCATGATGCCATGACGAAGAGTTTCCTATCTCCATTACACTGCAATCAAGTGTGTGGGCACTTGGTCATCACAGACATGAACTAGGGGCTGGAGAGAATATACAGTAGGTAAGGCACTTGCCTTACACATGGCAAACCTGGGCTTGACCCCTAGAATGCCATATAGTCCCTGGAACCCTGCCAAGAGTGATCCAAGAGAGCAGATCCAGGAGGAAGCCCTGAGCACCTCCAGGTGTGTTTTACCCCCTCAAAAACCAAAAGCAATAACAGCATCAAACAACAATAATACAAATAGAAAAGGGAATGGAAGAAGAGAATAAACACATTTAGTTGAGTTGTAGTGTGTCTACTAGGAACAAAATCGTAAAACCCAGTCTCTGTTTCAAAGAATTCAAAGAGGAAAGAGAGAATAGTAAGAACTAGAAAAACACTGCCTTCCAAGAACGATGTATTGTATTGTTTTGTGAAATTTTATGGGGGAAGAGCCTAGCACTTAGGCTTGCTGAGAAACAGAAACAAAGGGTTGAGGGGGAATTTCTTCTCTTTGGCTTTATTTATTTATTTGGCTTTTTTGGTCACACCCGCGGATGCACAGGGATCACTCCTGGCTCTGCACTCAGGAATTACCCCTGGCGGTGCTCAGGGAACCTTATGGGATGCTGGGAATCGAACCCGGGTTGGCCGCGTGCAAGGCAAACGCCCTACCCGCTGTGCTATCACTCCAGCCCCATTCTCTTTGGCTTTTTCCAAGAACGTAAGACTCACAACGATCAGTCACGAATGGGAAAATTGCATCGTATAATGGATGCTTTGTGTGTGCATCGTGCAGTTTGGTTGGGACCAGTGAAACCGGCTAAGGAGCACTCAGCACCGCACCAAAGGAAAGCACCCGGCCCCACTCTGCCCTAACAGTTTCAGGAGTAAAATCGCAAGTGGATGTGGAATGCCTGACTTAACAGAGGCCCTAAGGGACTCGAAAGTATTATTTCCATGCTCATTCCAAAGGGTATCTGGCCTGGCTGGCTGCTGGCCGCTGCAATGTGCAGAAGGCTGCCCCGACTCAGAAATGTCCCGGGTCGCCTTTCTTCGCCCTGCTTCAAGTCACACCTACCCCGTGACCCTCAGCCGGGGCTCATTCCCCGTCTCTCTCCTCCCAGAAACCAAAGCACAAGGACCCCCCTGGTGTTCTAGGACCCTTACGAGGCCCCAGTCTGACGCCCCTCTAGGATGCGAGCGGCTCTGGGCCAGGCCATCGTGGGATGCCACCAGGCAGGTGGCAGGGGTGCGCGGGCAGCGCGCTCTAGGGCCGCGCGGGAGCCGCGGGCGCCGCCGCACCTGGAGGCGGAGCCAGAGCCCGGGGTCCGCGGCTCCGGGCGCGCAGCCCCCTCCCCGCCGCGCTCCCGCCGCGCTCCCGCCGCGCTGCAGCCGCGCGCAGGTGCGTGAGCCGCGCCCCGCCCGGCCCCGGCAGACGCGGGCCCGCCATGGAGCACATCCGCACGCCCAAGGTTGGTGCCCGGGAGTGGGAGGAGGAGCGGGAGCCGCCGCCGGAGGAAGGATGCTGAGCCCGCGGGAGGCTCGGCTTCCCCGCGGGGCGCCGGCCCAGCGCGGGTCCCCGGGAGGCTGCGCTTTCTCTCGCCTCCTCCCAGGCCTACCCCTGGCTGCTGTTGTCCTTGGGAGTGCGCCCAGGTCCTGGGGCTGCATGGGAGGGAACCCCAGTTGTCTGCTGAGTAATGAGGCTGCTTGGATCTGCCGATAAATAATTGCATCATATTGCTGCTTCAGCTTAAAAAAAAAATCCCCCCAACCCCCCTCTGTTGTTGCCCCGGGCCACTGAATGACTCGCATCCTCCCTAAAGACCAGGGCTAGATGAGTTGTGTATCTGGAATTGATGCGCCCACAGAGCTTGTGGAACCTAAGGGTTCCGACTCACCCAGCTCGCCCTTTTGCTTCCCCATCTTCAGCCTGGCCCCCGCAAGGGAAGGGAAGATAGAAGGGAACATATTCCCTGTCCCGTGAATGAGTCCACGCTCCCATCGTCATTCCCTTTCCAGCCTGTTATTTTCTTAGGGGAGAAGAGTACAGCTTATAGTCGATGGTGATGGTTTTAAACCCTGGCTTTTGCCACTCAGTGAAAGTGCTGGAGCCCTTGATGGTGCAGTTAAATAGCACAGGAACATGAACCGCTCCTTGCAGGACCTCACCTTCTTGCTCATAGCTGTAGTAGTAATATCGACTAGAGTATAAAAGATGATCAGCGGTGCTGTTCGAATTAAAAACCCACGCAAGGGGCTGGAGGGATAATACAGGGCTAGTGCCCTTGCCTAGACCCCAGCAGACCCAGGTTCAATCCTGGCATACCATATGGTCCCCGCAGCTCACCAGGAGAAATCCCTGGGTGTAGAGCCAGGAGTACAGGAGTAAGCCCTGAGCATCTTCGGGTATGTCACCAAAACCGGAAAAAAAAAAAAAGGAAACAACCCCCCAAGCTAAAGAATTTATTTTTAAGCCTGTTGCCCTGTCTTCTGCTACCACCACAGTTCCTTGGATTTTGAAGATCATCTTATATTCCAAACCCAAACCGACAATTAAGAACAATTCAGTGTGGAGTGGTCGGAACTTTTGTGGCCCCGGGGATCCCACTCATTTCATGGAGAGGGAACTGCAGAGCCGTATGTCCACTGTGAAAGAAAAGATTCATTTCTAAATTCTGGAACAGTCCTGAGGACCTCTTTGTAAAACGCACCTTTACACTGACCTCGGTAGAAAGCGTATTTTCAGTTTGCTAGACTAGACAATGTAAGTTCCAGCAGTAAATTTAGATGGTATTGATTTTTCACTATGGAATTAAATTGTCGCTTCACAATCGGGAAACTGTAAACTTAGAAGAGACTGCCATAAACCACAAGGTAGGTGATGCAAAGCTCTCACAGTTTAAGTGGTGCTAAATTATTTATTCTGGAGTGACAAATTTGACTCGTGAATTCTCCCTGCTCTTGCCAAAGGCACTCTTTCTTTGTTATAATGATATTTTAGAAAATGTCAAATTATAGAATGATATCCGATGTCACTATCAATAGCAGATGAGATGGGGTGACATGTAGCTAGCTGTCATATTCCTGTAGGCTATGAATTTGGAGAGAAAAGGTCTTTTTCAGTCTGTGTTCAGAATGTCCAAAGTCATAATGTAAACTTGAGTGGCAGACAATTTTCTTACTATTATTTTTGGGGGGCACCTCCCAAGTAATGTTTGAAGACCAGGATGCTGCACTTGGTGAAATGGTGCCAAGTAGTCCAGTTGGTTCAGTCCTCAGGCCCAGCAATGCAGTGCTACTGGCCCCAGCAAGTGCTCAGTGGTCACTTGGACCACACATCTGGTGGTGCTTGTTTGGGGGAATGTGGTCTGTGAAATACTAGGGATAGAATTCTGGACCCTGCATATGTGCCTCAGTCCCAGCGCTATCTTCCCAGACCATCTTCACTATTCTTTTATTATTATTTGAAGCACCCAGTACTGTTAACAGCAGAGTTTCATGCACACACCATTCCAACATCACCCTCTCCCCTAGAGTCCACTGTCTGCCCTTTCCCCCTCCCCACCGGAAAGCTCAGTTTTGTAGACCAGTTCTCAGGCTGTGTGTCTGGGCCATGTGTTATTCCTTTACTATGTTTCCTTATATCCTGCATAAGAGTGAGATCGTTCTGTGTCTGTCCTTCTCCTTCCTTCTAACTTCACTAAGCATGATAATCTCCTGATCCATCCACAGAGCAACACACCGCGTGATTTCATCTTTTCTTAGAGCCCAGTAGGATTCCACTGTGTATATGTACCACAGTTTCTTTATCCATCTCACTATTTGTAAAACAGATTTTTCTAAACAGCTTAGTATTTCAATCAGAAATCGCTTTCTATCTGAAAATGGACAGAGTGGTAGGACGTGGAGATCACTCATGCATGGGAGATCAGGAACATTTCGGATAATGCAAGTGGAAAAAATGTTAAAACATTAGAGAGTCTTGGTAGGGCTGATTTACTGATTGATTCATCCCATAAGCATCTGTGAACCTGTCATTTACCATGTTCTTTGTTAGGTCTGGGAGCATGAAGCACCAGGGAGCCTCCAGTTTGGATGGGAAAGCAGTGTAGATTTTGAAGGGGTAGGTCCAGGACACAGCAGGCAGAGGGGATAGATAGGCAGGTTGATCAGCTCTACCATAAAGCATGAGGGAAACCTAAGAAAAGCTGAGTCTTGGCCAGTGATAGCACAGCAGCTAGGACACTTGTCTTGCACACGGCTTCAATCCCTGGCACCAGCAAGCCTAGTTTTGTCTTATACCAGGAGCCAAGGAGAACCAGGAGAATTTGCCATAGCTTCCATGTAATTGTATCACTTGTATCAGTGTCATCCCGTTGCTCATCGATTTGCTCCAGTGGGGGCTAGTAACATCTCCATTTGTCCCTGTCTCGTTCTAGTGTAGCCCAGTGGTGTCTGCTTGCTCCAGGAACATGAAGAGCATCAAACTGTTCAGGGTCTTGATGAAGAAGTCCAACCATCTCGTAGTTGGACGACCTGGTTTTCTTTTGACGTCCTGTGGAATCCAGTCGAGATCCAGTGGAATCCTAGGTCGAGAACTCAACATGTAGTTGTACAAATGTGATATTTCATACTAAATCATTACAACCTTGAGGAAGCAGAAAACCTATATAGTAATATAAATGATAGAATGATTTCCTGAAGTTAAACAAGAATATTAATATTTTCCATTGTTTTTGCTTTGTTATCATACTTACAGTGCTCAGAGGATGCTCCTGGCCTTGTGCTTGGGGTTGCTCCTGGTGGTGCTTTGAGGACCCTATGGTGTCAGGGGTCAAACCCAGGCCTTCTTCGTGCACATGATCCAACCTTTTGAGCTAACTTTCTGGCTCTCAGTGCAAGTATAAGTGAAAGGGTATCACAGTATAAATAGAAAGGGAACAAGATTACTTACAGTTTGGGTGTTATATATAAAATTAAATAATTTTTTACAGTAGTTGAACAGTATATCAGTTACAGCAGTGTTAGTGCTTATGAGTTTGTAGCATAAAGTTACAGCAACTTCATCACCACAAAAGTGCCCAAGACCTTCCACCACAGTTTTTGCGTCACTTCTAGTTCACTTTTTCTGGCCCTCCACCCTCTCCCCACAGCCTCTTCCTCCCTCCTCTTGGTGACCTCAGTTCAGAAGTCAAAGACAAGAGTTTGTCCATCATTCGATACTTCCTATTCCCTTGATTTGTTTCTTTATGTACCACACATGGTTGGTTCTTTTTGTCTCACTTTAGAATATGCACAGTTGATGGTCATCTTGATCTTTATTGTTTGTTTCCTGTAGACTCAGAGAGTCAAAGAAGTCGCTTGTTTTAGACTCCATGTCTTGGGTGACTTTAAAGAGTATATTCATAGAGTTAGTCTGTTGGACGCACTCTGGGATTGAAGCAATATTTACCATGTGGGTAGCAGGGTTTTATTTTCCGAGGAAAGGCAATGCCTGCGTGTATAATATACAGTTGCTTTCCTGCTAGAATGAGGCTCATTCATATGCTCTTTGTCTACTGTGTGATATCCATCACTGCCTCTGTGTTCTGCTTCAGTCTCTAGAGTGCAATTTAAGGAGGCAGAAGCCCATGAATAATCTGAATGCTTTGCACATATTTCTTTCTGGGTGTGTGTACATGTTTAACCAAAGCTGCTAACAGAACATATGCTGAACGGCGCATTTCTCCTATAATGGTTCTTCCATAGAGAAAGAAGCACATTCCAAGGACAAACTACTTTGTGGTTGGATTGAAGTAAGATAGGCCACAGTTCTTGGACTTGGCATAGTGAACTTTGGGGTTCTACCACACTGGCTGTGTTCATTGTGCTCTATCTTCTTGCCAAATAGAAAATATCCTGTGTGAAGTTTTGGATAGTTATGTATAAAGGCATCAGGGCTAGGATTGAGTAAATGGGATACTATTGCTTATCTTTCGCTACCACCACAGAATTGGGTTTGCACTGGATTGATGCTAATATGTTCTAGAATCCTAACTAAGTGATGTCCACTTGTTAGACCTTTTAGGAGGACACGCCTCACTCCCTCCACACAGCCCCCCACATGTAAATTGGAGTATTAAAATAGAACATGGGAGAACTGCAAAAACTCCCAGCACAAATGTCTTTCCTTCCCTTTGACTTCACTTCCCCTCTCTACTCTCAAGTTTCCCAAGTTCCTCTCTTCTCAAATCCCCCCTCTCTACAGAAAAACTGGGTGCTTTTAGGATACCCACTTGTCATGCTATTTCCCTGCCTCCCAATTTTTATTTCCTTTTTCTGTTTCTGGACCATATCTGGCAACCACTAATCTACTAATACTAATGCTACTGCTAACGAAATTTGCCTAGTTAGGATATTCATATAAACCAAAACTATATATATGTACAAATGATTTGTGTAGCCTTTTAATGACATCTTTCACTTAGCAAAAATATTCCTAAAATCTTTTGAGTATATGTACTCCATTTGTGTTTGTTGCAGAATAGCATTCCATGTTATGGATAGGGCACATTCTGTTTCTTCATTCATCAGTTGATGGACATTTATGCTGCTTCCACTTTATTATTTTGAGTACCTATACATTCAGGGACTAGTTTTGTGTCTGCATTTCTATTTTTCAACTCAACTTTTCAAGCTCTTTTGGGTGGGTACTGCATTGTAGTAGATCTCAGTGCTTAATTTTTGAAGAAATAGGGGCTGGAGCAATAGCTCAGCAGGTAGGGCGTTTGCCTTGCATGTGGCCGACCCAGGTTCTATTCCCGCATCCCATATGGTCCCCTGAGCATCCCCAGGGGTGATTCCTGAGTGCACAGCCAGGAGTGACCCCTGTGCATCGCCAGGTGTGACCCAAAAAGCAAAATAAAAAAGAGGTTTGAAGAAATAGTGTGTAGATTTTATGTACCACAAAACTAAATCCTTTCATTTTATGTACACCCAGCAATATGAAGTAATTTATTATAAAAATGTTTAAATGTCATAAATAGATTTGCTTTCAAAGGAAATATAATTTTTTTATTACCCGGCAAGCCACCGAGAGTAGCTTGTCCACACAGCAGAGCCTGGCAAGCTACTTGTGTCATATTCGATATGCTAAAAAACAGTAACAACAAGTCTCACGATGGAGGCGTTAACTGGTGCCCACTCCAGTAAATCGATGAGCAACGGGATGACAGTGACAGTGACAGTGATTATTATACACTTAAAAATTTCTTAGTCCACTTAGCAAAGTTATGTCATTTTAAATTCTCTTCTAATATTATAGTCATAAATAGCATGATTTTTCTTTCATTGACTATTTTGCCCATTGTTGTTTTGCATATATTTTTTTAATGTTCAAAAGTAACCCACCTAATTACTGTCATGATGATTGCATAGCATTCACTAGACCAATTTGCGTAACCCATCTCAAATAATGATTTAGGTTTTATATCTTTGTGAAAATCCCTGGTAAAATTTTCTTAGTGTATTTCACTCAGGGTAGAATCTCAGCTGAGACTGAACAGTCTAACTAGGATACTTATGACACACTATTTTTGTTTTTGTATTTGAGCCACACCTGGCAGTGCTCTGGGGTTACTTCTGCCTCTGCACTTATTAATCACTTCTGATGGTGCTCAGGGGACCATATGGGGTGCTCAGGGGACCATATGGGATGCCAGACCATATGGCAAATGCCTTTACCTACTGTACTATCTTGACAGCTCTGGACACACTACTTTTTAGCACTTGGCAACTTCTCAGATATCCCAAGATTCAACCACATTCTTTCTAGACCCTGAGAGTGGATCATAGGGAAACTGGGCACATTCATGGAGGGTAGTGGGCGCTGGTGAAGGGATTGGTGTGGAACAATATGTGCTTGGAACTCATAAATGTCTTTGTGTCTTTGTAATTTTTATCATGGTATCTTTGTAACTCATTAAGATTCAATGAAAAAACAAAAGCAAAATATAAAATAAAAACTGATGCAGAGAAGGTCCTACCTGACATAGAACACTTCTTTCCCACAGTTGCACCTCCATGTATAAAATGATTAATTTACTTCAGAGAGGAATAGAGGTATTTCTGTAGAGTCTCGGTGACTTTTATGAACAAAGACATGGAGATATTTCAGGTATCTGAGAGAAGAATAGCCCCGTCTCTCAATTGGGTTTGCTCCGAGGAGTGCCCAGCCGCAGTGAGCGCACCACGGGTACCACTCGCTCCTCTGCGGCCCATAGTGCTGAGGGGATGCCTGTTTTCCTTATAAGAGTCAAATTCTCTCATTAGTGTGTAGTAATTCAGTCTAGCTCTGTTGCTGGGAGTATTTCCCAAGGCAGAGACCCTCCCTCCGGGAGATAGCCCTTCAAGCATTTTATCTTGTGTTCCATGTCCCATTCCTTTTCTCCACCCTGAAGTAATTCCATCAATGTCACCTGCTCTAGCAGTCACCCTGGTGGTTTTAAGTCTTTATCCGCTTGGTTCCTCTCCTCATTGAGTTATGGAGGCATGATTCCTTTAGATTTTGCTTTTTTAGGGAGGGGGGTCACACCTGGCGATGCACAAGGGGTTACTCCTGGCTCATGCACTCAGGAATCACTCCTGGCGGTGCTCAGGGGACCATATGGGATGCTGGGAATCGAACCTGGGTCGGCCGCGTGCAAGGCAGATGCCTTACCTGCTGTGCTATCACTCCAGCCCTGATTCCTTTAGATTTTGGTAAGTCAGAAAGAGTAAAATTTAATTATGTTTTAATTTTTTGTTTTTTGCTTGCTTGTTTTTTGGGCCAGGCTGTCTGTGCTTGCTCCTGATAGTGCTCAGGGGCCCTTTTGTGGTGCTGGGGATCAAACCCGGATTAGGCATGTGCAAGACAAGTGCCTTAACCACTGTACAATCGCTCAGTCACCAACACTTCTAAAGTTTTAGAAAGAATGTTAAAAATATACTTCATCTCCGTTCTTTCCCCTTTCATTTGATTTTTTTAGGGCATCTCCCAAGCAGTGCCTGGGTCATTGAACTGGCTGGATGGCTCAGTGCTAGGACCAGGTGACGAGGCATAACTTAGGTATAGAGGTACCAAACCAGGGGCAGGGAGGGTACTTCTAGCTTAGTTATCAATTATCAGCTTGGTTTTACTTGGGGGACCATGTAGCGCTCGGAATTGAATGCAGACATCCTGCAGGTACACCCGCCCTCTGAGCTATCTACCTCCTGGGCCCCTGCATACATACATTCTTTTTCCAGATATTTTTCTTTTTATTTTTTTATAGTTTAGTTACAACTGTTTAACTTTCTAGAATTAATATACAAAGCAGCTGCACATTCCCACTCTCAGTGTGTGTGATCCTACATCTCTGTCCTTATGCAGCCCAAGTGTCCAACCATAGAAAACTGAATAAACAACGGAATACTATGCAGCTGTAAGGAAGGGCGAAATCATGCAGTTTGTTGCAACATGGATAGAACTGGTGAATGCATGTCAGGTGTAATAAATCAGATGGAGAAGAGCAAACATTGGATGACTTCACTCATCTGTAAAATATAGAGAGACAAAACAAAGAAATAGACTGAATAGTGACAAGCCACTGGCCTTGATTACACATGATCAGCAAACTATCGGGGGATTGATGTAGGGCAATAAAGATGGGGTCAGAGATGACCTCAGGTAAATACATACTCTATACATTGTGCTGTGAACTCAGATATTCTCTGCCTTTTCCTTCAGTGACAGTATCTTACACTTATCTTTGTTGAATATTTCTCATGGGATTGAGCCTATGCTTAATCTCTTACCCTGGTTTTGAATCCTGTTAGTATCTGTAGTTCCTTTCAATTTGGTACCACCCGCAATTTAATGGCCTTGCCCTCAATTGATCCCTGATCTCATCCAACGAAGAAGCTAGATTAGGCGGATGTTACTTCTTAGTAACTTGAGCCACTTGCCTTCATCTCCCAGGATCCTGGGCCTGATAGCAGATTTATTACTTCTTTCACTTTGGTGCTATCCCACTATTAGATAAGCCCATCCTTTATCACTTCTCCAAATAACTCATAAAAAATAGAAATGAAATGTTCTGCATTTATAACGAAGTGAATCCATGGTGTTCTTGATGACTGGTAGTTTCTTTCTATAGGTTTGTAGAGAGTTCTCTAAGAAGCCATTTTAGAAACCTTCCTGGAATTAATGTTGTGAACCAATTTAAAATGATAAAATTTCATCTTCCCCATTTGAAAACTGTGATCTCGTGTGCAGATTCTCTCTGGGATGAAGAGAGATGAGTAGGATCATAGATTGGCTTGCTCTGTGTCATTTACCACCAATATAACACTGTATTGTTTTCTTTTTGTTTACATTATTCTAGTTTTGGGGATGGAGAGATAGTACAGTGGGTATGGTGCTTCCTTTGCCTGCACTCTACTCAGATTCAATGCCTGGCACCCCATATGGCTCCTGAGCATGGCCTGGACTGGACCCTGAACTTCGAGCCAGGAGTAGGCTCTGAGCACTGCTGGGCGTGGCCCAGAAACAAAAATCATATTAGTTATCCATTTATAAAAATATATAACTTAGTTTCTATGTCAGGCTCAATATAGAAATTAAACACTTAATATCTGAGTATATTTCTGGATTTTTTCTTTTCTGTCAATATTCAAGCATATTATTTATAAAGAAATTTAGGTAGGGTAACTCTATTTTAATTTTATTTCTTTTTCTCCCCATTTTCCTCCCTTTGTTGTGATGTCCAGCGCTTGCACACTTGGTTTGCAGTGTTGGCTGGGCTTTGGGAGGTGGTCTCATATCTTCATAATTTGTCACACTTCTTGCCAGGGTCACACTGGATTTATTATTATTATTATTTTGGGGGGGGTGGTGGTCTGGGGAGGGCTGGGGATTGGATCATACCTGGCAATGCTCAGGGATTATTTCTGGCCCTGCACTCAGAAATGACCTCTGGTGGTGCTCAGGGAACAACAAGGGATACTGGGGGTCTAACCTGGGTTGGCCATGTGCAAGGGAAGCACCCTTCCTACTATACTATCTCCAGTCCCATACAGTCACACTCTGCTTGTGCCCACTGGGGGTTGCACTCTGACTAAAGTGTTCACACATCTTTCAGTTGTGGTTCTTGCTGGATGTTGCACACATTAGCTAAGGGGCTCTTTTGCAGCTCTCTAACTGGAGATCAAATACTTTGGAAGACTCTGAGGGTCTCAAATAGCAGAGTTGCTGGGACCACTTTCCATGCATATGAGCGGCACCAGAGTTGGAACTCCTGCGTTCAGGCATACCAGGCAGGCATTTTGCCATCCCCTGGGTTCTAGAACCTTTTTTTTTTAATGACATCATATACCATAAATTTTATTTTCACTTATCAAGCATTCTTTGGAAGGATGAATTGTCATAACTATAGCCTCACAATGTGTGGAAACGCCCTGTTATTTTGTAGGGAGAGGTAATCCTTGAGTCTTAAACACTATTTTTTTTTTTTTGCTTTTTGGGACACACCTGGCGATGCACAGGGGTTACTCCTGGCTCTGCACTCAGGAATTACTCCTGACGGTGCTTCGGGGACCAAATGGGATGCTGGGATTCGAACCCGGGTCTGCCGAGTGCAAGGCAAATGCCCTACCCGCTGTGCTATTGCTCCAGCCCCCAACACTTTTATTTTGAACTCTATTTTCAGGGGAAGTATTTTGGGTTTGTTTTGTTTGGGACTCACAACCAGCAGTGCTCTAGGCTTGCTTCTGGCTCTGTGTTCAAGGATCACTCCTGGCAGGGACTATATAGCATGTCGGGGATCAAATCTTGGTTGGTTTCATTCCAGAAGAGACTCTTCACCCCTGTGCTATCTGTCCAGTTGTCATGGCTGATTTTATAGTGAGCAACTTTGGAGAGAGAAATTGTTCCCTCTCAGAGGCAGAGGGCAAACTAGGATGATAGTGATAGTGTTTCCTTTGAGAAAAGTTGGTGAGGGTGCTCGCTGCCCCTTTACAGGGTTGGTGTTCCTGAAGCCCCAGGCTCTCAGTTTCCTCATCCGGGACACAGATCAGCTTTATGCACTGCGACCATAAGGACTGAACTCGAACCTTAAACTCTAGAGACATGGGAAACCCATGCATGCATGGTGCTCAGTTTTCCTGGTGTGCTGTGAGGAATAAACTGACCCAGGAGTCTTGCATCTTCTGTCTAAATACTGGAGACCAGGGCTCTGTGCCAGTATTGGTTGTTTCTTTTCTGTGTGTGTGCGCATGCACGGGAACTTGCCAATCTAATAGATATGAGGTGATAGTCCATTGCTGTTTTAATTTGCATTTCTCTGATGATAAGTTGCAAAGCGCTTTTTCATATTCCTGTAGCCCTCTGTGTGTATTTTTTGTGGAAATATTTGTTCAGCTCTCCTCTTTGGTTTTTGATGGATTGTTTGCTTTTTTTTTTTAAGTTTTGCAGCAGTGTTTTATAGATTTTGGATCTATAAATCTATAAAATCTATATTTATAGATTTTAGCCCTTTTCCAGATGTTTGATGAATAGATTATTTTCTCCAAGTTTCTAAGGTGTCCTTTTATTCTAGTAATTGTTTCTCTTTCAATGAAGAAGGCTTTAGTTTGATGTAGTTCCATTTCTTTATTTCTGTTTCTATTGGCTTGGCCAAATATCATTGAATCATTAAAGATGCTTCTAAGATTCAATTTCATGAAGGGTTCTGCCTACGTTTTCCTCAATGTAATTTATGGATTTAATCTAATACTGAGATCTTTGAGCCAATTTTCTCTGGGATGGCACATCTGGCTGTGCTCAATCAATCACTCCTGGTAGGTTCGGGGGATTGTGTATTGTGCTGGGGATTGAACCCAGGTCAGCCACATGCAGGACAAATACACTCTACTATCTCTTTGGTCTTTTGGGCCACTTTGAATTAACTTCTGTGTATGGTAAGAAGGATTAGATGATGATGATGATGATGATGATGATGATGATTAGATTTTTTGTTCTTATTGCATGTGGCTAACAGGTGTTCCAAACACCATTTGCTCAAGAGGCTTTCCTTGCTCCACTTCATACACCTAGTTCCTTTTTCAAAGATTTGCTGTTCATATATCTGCTGGTTTGTTTCTAGAATCTCAGTTCTGTTCATTGGACCATGAGTCTCTTCACATAGTATTTTTTTTCTTTTGCTTTTTGGGTCACACCCAGCGATGCACAGGGGTCACTCCTTGCTCTGTATTCAGGAATTACCCCTGATGGTGCTCAGGGGACCATATGGGATGCTGGGAATCGAATCTGGGTCAGCCGTGTACAAGGCAAATGCCCTACCCGATGTGCTATCACTCCAGCTCCCCACATAGTATTTTTTTACTCTAGTTTTGAGAAGAGAAAAGCCTCCTGTCTTCTTCTTCTCTTTTTTCTTTCCCAGGATTGCTTTGGTTATTCTGGGAGTTTTGTTTTATATGTTTTAATAGCATTTGGTTTATAGCTTTAAAAAATACCATGGGAATTTTTATGGGGACTGCTTTGCATCTGTATAATGCTTTGGGTAAGATAGTCATTTTAACAATGTTAATCCTTCCAGTCCATTATTAGGGAATGTGTATCCATTTTCTTGTGTCTTCTTTAATTTCTTTTAATAGTGATCTGTAGTTGCCTTTGTGCAAGTCTTTCTCTAAGCCATTTGTATAACTTCTTTTAGATTGATTCACAGCTACTTTGTTTTTGAGGGCACAGTTGTGTTTTTGTTTTTTTTTTTGGTTTTCAGTTTTTGTGGCACCCAGGGATACTACTTATTTATTCCTGATTATGCACTCAGAAATTACTCCTAGTAGTGCTCCAGGGACCATATGGGATGCTGGGGACCATATGGGAAACTGGGTCTAGCCCGTGCAAAGCAAGCACCCTACCAGTCCAGCCCTGTAAATGTGTTTTTTTTTTTAAATTTCTCTTTTCTAGTTCATTTTTTTATGCCATGGATTTCTTGTATTGATTTTATTTTATAGCCTGCCAATTTATAGGTTTATTGTTTTTTAGGAGGGTTTTTTATTGTTGCTGTTTTTAAGAATCTTTAGGGTTTTCGGGGCTGGAGCGATAGCACAGTGGGGAGGGCGTTTGCCTTGCACACGGCCGACCCGGGTTCAATTCCCAGCATCCCATATGGTTCCCCTGAGCACCGCCAGTGGTAATTCCTGAGTGCAGAGCCAGGAGTAACCCCTGTGCATCGCCGGGTGTGACCCAAAAAGCAAAAAAAAAAAAAAAAGAATCTTTAGGGTTTTCTAAGTATGATACCATCTCACCTGCAAACAATGAGTTTGGTTTCTTCTTTTCCAATCTCAATCCCCTTAATATCACTGTTTTTTTTTTTTGTGGCAAATACTTCCAAAATTATGTTAAATAATACTGGTGGAATTGGACATGCTTGTCTTGTGCCTGATTTTAGAGAAAAGGTGTTCAGTTTTTCACTGTTGAGTGAAAAAAAGACATTATTGGCTGTGTCTTTGTGGTAAATGGTTTTCAGTCTAATGAGGTAAGTTCCTTTTATCCCCATTTTGTTGAGGATTTTTTTCAGGAATGGTGTTTCATTTGTCAGATGTTTTCTCTGCATCTATTGATATGTTTATATAATTTTATATTTTCTCATATTTATATAGCATATTAAGTGATTTAAATATAGTAAATCAACCTTGCATCTCTAGAAGAAATCTCACTTGGTCATGGTATATGATCCTTTAAATATATTATTGGATTTGGTCTCTAAGAGTTTGTTGAGGATCTTTTCATCTATATTCATTAGCTATAGTCATCTGTAATTTTTTTTATGAAGGAGTACTGCTATTTATTCAGTCACCGATTAAGCTGATTTAAGCAGGCTGGTTGAACTCTGCATTGCTTATTTTTTAAATTTTTTAAATTAAAAAAATTTCATAAAGTTGTTCAGAATAATTGTGTACATTCAATATTTTAACACCAATCCCACCACCATTGAATCTTTCCACCACATACTTTGAATCTTCCCATCACCACCCCAGCCTACGCCTTAGGCAGATGCTAAATAATTTATTTTGTATTGCTAGCCATGAATATTATGAGATGTCATGTGGCCACAAAAAAGACTGTGTGCTCCTGGAATTGTAAAGTTTTTAAATATTTGGGATCCAGAGGCATATATGTGGTATGCTGCTCTCTTCTGAGATATCATGGTCACTAATGTGCTTAAATGGTGCCCAGGGGCAGTTCTTGGGCGTGACAGCCAAGAAACCTGAAGGGCTGGGAGATTCGGGTAGGTCACCCCTCACTGACTCTGTGAAACCTGGAGTTTCAATCACTAGTCCCGAATACCTGGGTTTTTAAGCAAATTCAATCTCATTCATTCATTCATTCTCAGGATGAGCCTGTGAAGGTCAGCTGTAAGTATTCTGGCGATTGGGTTCTGGAGGTTTGTGGCTACTGGGGTTCATTTGGGGCAGGCAGAGGGATACACCTGTCCTCCTCCGAGGTGCCCCTGTGAAATCAGCCTGGTGTGAGGTGGGGAGACAACACTGTGGCGTGCTACTTTCTTCTGAGATTCATTTGTTAGTCTCTGAGTCATGGCCATTACGCTTAAATGGCCTGCTTTTGATCTTTTTTTGAGATTTATTTTTGGGTTTCTGAAGCAATGCTGATAAATGAGTTTGTATAGCTGAGCCAGAGGTGGTTTGTATACCTAACTTTTGACTGTTTAATTGCTTGGGAAACTTGGTCCTAAGTTGTTGGGGTCTGGCCAGAGCCACAACGGCAATCTTGGAAGGTACTATCAGAAGGAAGCCTGAAGGTACTATCAGACTGCTGATACACTTGCCCTGCGGGTATAGGTTGGCATGCTGGGTGGCACCATTACCCCCACATCTGTAATTTTTGTTGTTTGGTTTTTGGGCCACACCTGGCAGTGCTCTAGGCTTACTCCTGGCTCTGTGCTCAGGGTTATATGCTCTATGCTCTATGCTCTATGGTGGGCTTGGGGGACCACATAAGATGGTGAGGATCCAACCTGGATTGGCTGCATGCAAGGCACACACTACCGTCTATACTATTGCTAGAGCTCCTAAATCTTGTTTATTTTTATTTTTTAAATATAAAGTGGTGTTTCTGTCTGCTTTTGGTATCAGATTACTGTTTGCCTCATAGAAACTATTTAGGAGGATTGTAAAAAATACAAAGGTGTGCGCGTGCGGGAGGGTGTGATGGGTGATGTGATGATGTGTGTTGTGTTCTGTTCGAGGGCTCCTGGGGCATTGCTCTCTCTCTCTCTCGCTGATTGTGTTCGGTGCTCTCCAGCCACTGTGTATGGACCGGATCAGGATGGGCTCTCCTTGTGCTCTGCCTCTGTGTTTGCCGCTGTGCTCTCTTCTGTCTGTCTCTCTATCTCTGTCTCTGTCTCTGTAATCTCTTCTTTGGTCTCTTCCAACCTCTCTCTGTCTCTGCTTCTGTGTCTTTCTCTCTGCTTCTGTGTCTTCCCTCTTGCTTCTGTGTCTTCTCCTGTGTCTTCTGTCTTGCCTCTGTGTCTTCTCTCTGTGTATCTTCTATCTACTTCTGTTACAGTCTTAGTTTATATAGCAGTCACATAGGGTAGTAACACAAAGGTCGGTTGAACATTAACAAATCAACAAAGAGGGGTAAAACCATTTCTCCAGGAGATTAACAAAATCTCATCTAAAGAGATTATTCCAGATTACTAGGAGATCCACTCAAGGGCGGGATCCAAACAAGGGTGTGTGGCTTTCTTCCTTCCTCAGCTAGTAATCCACTTAAATAGTTGTAGTAAATCTACTTCAAATATTTCTAGCAATGTCATTCTGTATGAGCACAGTAAGAGATATATCATTTAAGTTTGGTTCTTCCTGGGGACATTCACTATATATTCCAGATCACAGTCCTCAGGCCAGATTAGTTTTCCTAACCCCAGCAGGGTGCTAGTCTCGTCGTTACTTTTGGATCATGACAGCATTTGTCTATGACCATGCTCTCAACTTACAGTTGAGTATTGTGGTGCTTTGGCCTGGCCCATTTCAGTGCCAGGGTAGCTCACAGCTTGCCCTGGGTCCATTCCGTCCTTCGTCGGAACCCTGCTTTTGGGGTGCTAGGAACTAAGGGCAACTGAGTTGAGAAAGCAGGTGCCTGGGAGTAAATATTATTCGAGTCAATCAGCTCCCAAGTTACAAAGCATAATATTAACTGTCTTCCTGTGTCCATACAGAAAGGACATTGCTTTAAGGTAAACTAAGTTCCCTGTGGCAAGGCTGAAAGGACAAACCCAATGTTATCCTACAGAGAAATCACTGTTTCTTCCACTTTCTGGAACAGCTGAAGAATAGAAAATACGTCTTCTCTGAAGGTTTGGAGAACTCAGTAGTTAACCCATCTGGACTTTTGTAGAGACTTGATTATTATTTTGATGTTCTGTTATCGGTTTATTCAGGTATTCTGTTTCCTCCAGACTCAGTCTTGGGAGGTTATAGGATTCCAAAAATTTATCCATTTCTTCTATTTTTTTGGCTCTCTAATGTCATGATACAAAATTTTTCATAGTGACCTTGACTAATTTTTTTGTATTTTTGTGGTAGCTATTATAACTTCTCCCCTTTAATTTCAGATATGGTTTATTTTATTTTTATCTTTTTTTCATTTGTGAGTCTAACTAAGGATTTGTTAATTTGTTGATTCTATTGCTAAGCCAGCTCTTAGTTTCATTATGTTTTACGTATGTATTTTTTTTGGTTTTATTTCATTGATTTCGTTCTAAATATTCTGTCTGGCTTACATTGAACTCCCTTTATTGATTGATCTTTTACTAGTAAGTTTGTATGTAATTAGGCTATTTATTTAGGATTTTTCTTGTTTCCTGTTGAACACTTGCATTGCTATGAACTTCTTAGCACAGATTTTGCTGTGTCCCATATGTTCTGATCATCTGTGTCTTCATTCTTATTTGTTTCCAGGAATCTTTTTATTTCTTCTTTGATGATTGGTTGTTTACTAGCAAACTGTTTTATTTCCAAGTAGTTGAGTTTTCCCTTCTTTGTTTAATCCCCATTTCAGAATTTTGTGATCTGAGAAGATAGTTGGCATAATTTCTATCTTCTTGATTTTATGGGATATGTTTTGTTTTCCAGTATGTGATCTGTTTTGGATAATGCCCCATGTACATTAGAAAAGAGTGTGTACTCAAACTTCTGGGGATAGAGAACTTTGTACATGTGTATTGGTTCATTTCTTCCATTTATTCCTTTAAAGCCTGTATTTCCTTAATCATTTTTTCCTAGATGATCTGTTGAGTATTGAGAGAACTGTGTTATATATTCTATACTATTGTGTTGCTGTCAATATCTTTCCTTAGTTCTAGTAGAATTTTATAAATGTTGATGGTTCTACATAATTTTGATGATCTTCTATAATTTTTCATGGCTTAACAATTGTTTTTTTTGTGCTGAAAAATATTCTGTTGTGTTTATATATCATATATCATTTCCACTGACTGAAGTATATTATGGGTTTTTCAGTTTTAATATTAATGAGTAATGCAGATATAAGCATCTCTGTGTGTGTGTGTGTGTGTGTGTGTGTCTGAAACTTGGGGCTCCTGCTTGCAAAACAGGTTCTAGTCCTTTGAGCCATCTCCCTTGTGCCATGTACAGTTTTTTGTGGGACCTATGTTTTTTTTCTTTTTACTTATTAAGTTTAATACATATGAGCAAGTTGTTAGATTGTATAGTAAAAGTTTGTGTAGTGTATTTTATATTTGCCAGGCTAACCTCTATAATGATTGTCTTATTCTGCAATGAACAAGAGTTTATGGCACTTCACATCCTCACTCTCATTTGGTATTGTCAGTATTTGTATTTTGGCCATTCTAATCTGTGTTGTGGCACCTCATTGTTTTGATTTGTTTTTCTGTGATAGGTGATGTGGGGTATATGCTTATTTGTCATTTGTATATCTTCTTTGGTGAAAAAGAATCTGTTAAGGTCATTGGGTCAATTATTTTTTCCATGTCTTTGTAAATAATCTCCCATTCTGTTGCTTGTCTTTTGGTTTTATTGAGTCTTTTTAGAGCAAAATTTATTGATTTTTAATGAGGTTTAGTTTATAAATTATTTTATTTTTTTGGTCACAACATTTTATTGTTGCTCTTTTCGTGATGCTCAGGGGTTCCTCCTTGTTCTGCAGCCACAAGTCACTCCTGGCAGTGACAGTCACCTTGCTCTATGAGGTGACTGTACTGTCTCCCCAGCCCCTGTCAATAATTTCTTTTATAGATTGTGCCACTGGTGTTGATTTAAAAAGGCATCAGTGTACCCAGGGTCATCTGGTTTTGGCCTAGGCTTTTGTTCAGTTTTGGCCTAGGCTATGTTCATTATTAGTTAGGTTATCAATCTTTTTATAATTCAGTTATAAAAAAATTTATATATCCTGAATACCAGATACTTGTTCAATTTATGACTTGCAAATAATTTCTTCTATTCTGTGGATTGTTTCACTTTCTAATTGTTTCCTTTGAAGGATTTTGATTTTGATGAAGTATAATCTAATTTTCGGGTCTATTTTTAATCCATTGTTTTCTTTGGCTGCATGTGGTTTATGTGCCATATCTATGAAGCCATTGCTTAAACCAAGGTCACAAAGATTCTTACTGTGTAGGTCTTTGATCATTTTGAATTAATTTTTATACATTAGATAAGTTACATAGGATACAGATACAAATTCATCCTTTGTATTTGGATTTCCAGTAGACCCAGAATCATTTATTGAAAATATATATGTTATTTACTCAAGGGTAGATAAGTGAGGAGTAGGGAGGGGGCCAGCTATTGTAGATAAGTGAGGAGTAGAAAGGGGGCCACCTCCCTACACACGCATGGCAGAACCTGGCAAGATACCAGTGGCATATTCGATCTGCCGAAAACAGTAACAACAATGGTTCTCTTTCCCTTTACCCTGGAAGAGCCCCCAATAGAGCAGCATTGAGAAGGATGAGGCTTCTTAGAGGCTGCTAAAATCTCAGGGCCGAACTAGGCTGCCAAAATGAAGAAGGACTAAAATGACTCTGCACTTTTAATGCACATACACTAACATTGGAAGCACCCATGGAGGACCTGATGGTGCAAGCGCAAAAGATCAAGTACGATGTCATTGGATTGACCGAGATGAGAAGGCATCTATCACATCACGCCATTTTTGACACTGGAGAAGAACTGTTCCTCGGAACATGTGACAGTAGAGGAATCAGTGGTGTTGGTGTCCTCATTAACATGAACTTGGCCATGAGCATTGATTGGTTTGAATGCCTAACGACCCGAAACGGATGTTTATGTTTGAATAGATGTGGCTCATTGCCGGCAGTTTCTATCTTCATCATTTACACATCAACATCCAACTGCGATGAAGAAGAAATTGAGAAGTTCTACGTGGAGCTGGAGAAATTATATAAAGAAGACCACACCTTCTACAGGGTCATTGTCGGTGATTTTAACACCAAGATAGGACCAAGAAGGTCGTCCAAAGAACTCCACATCAGGACCCACAGCCTAGAATGGAACGAACAAAGTGAGAGATGAGTTCATCATGTTGACCAAGATCATCCATGGTAACTTGCAGTTCCAGAAGTCCGAATCTAAACGTTGGACAAGGGGGTCTCCCGCTGGACAGTTCTATGATGAAATTGACCACATTATATTCAATCAGTGGTTTTGCCTGACCAATGTCGCTGTTGTCCCAAAATTCCAAATGGGATCAGACTGTCTCCTTCGTGCAAAATTCTACTTCACAGAGCGGGGAGAAAGGGCTGCAAAGTTTAAGAAGAGAACAAAAATAGCTCTTTGGCACTCTTGCAACAATATGGGAAGATGCCATTGTTGACAACATCGACGAGGAATACAATCGACTGGTTCAGCACCTCCATGATTGTGTGAGGAACACTGAGAGAAAGCCACAAAAAGATGCCTGTCTTTGTAAACTCTCGAGCTCATTTGCCCATGTGGTTTGGTGCGAGCCTCAGGCAATCACAGCTAATGTCTGACCTCTCAAAGCTGTGCAGAGAAGCAATAAAAGAAGACCTTAGAGAGCGAAGAGCAGCAGTGTTGGCCGATGCAGCAGAAGCTGGGAAAAGTCTTCGAAACGCCCGCCTGTCCTTCACCAACTATAAGAACAAGATGACTTCCCTTCGATGTCCTGATGGATCTATCACATCTTCCAGAGAGACAATGGAAAAGATTATCCATGACTTATACTCAGATCTTTTCTATAGCTACGTCCACCTGCCCACATACCAAATTCCGCAGGATGGATATGTCGTTCCCAGTGTTTTCCCTTCCAAAATCCAACATGCCATTTCATCGGTAAAGAAGTGTACAACACCTGGTCCAGACAAGGTCAGACCTAAACACCTGAAGAATCTGCTACCAATGCTCATCAATACACTGGCTCAGCTCTTCATATGCTACCTTCTGAATGCAAGGTTCCATCCCAATGGAAAAGCAGCAGGATCATCCTGTTGAACAAGAAGGGAGATATCCATGACATCGGCAACTGTTGCCCGATCTGCCTGTTGTCCATCATCTACAAGTTATTCACTCAAATCATCCTGAATAGGATTGGCAGAACACTAGATGAAGGACAACCATATGAGCAAGCTGGTTCCGAAAAGGATTCAGCACGATTGACCATATCCACACGGTGACCAAGCTCATTGAGGTTTTGCAAGAGTTCAAGATGCTGCTCTGTCTAACATTCATTGATTTAAAGAAGGCCTTTGATTCTGTTGAGACTGAAGCAGTCATCGAAGCCCTAGCCAAACAGGGTGTTCAAACTCAATACATCAGGATCCTTTGTGAGCTGTATCATGGATTCACCAGGATCTCACCATTCTACAAGGAAGTGATTATTGATGTAAAGATAGTGGTTGGCCAAGGCGACACCATTTCACGGAAACTCTTCAGTGCCTCCCTCGAGAATGTCATGCGACAACTGGAATGGGAGGGAATGAAAGTGAAGGTAGATGGTCAGCAACTACACCACCTCCCCTTCACTGATGACATTGTTCTCATAACACCAAATATCAGCCAAGTGGCACAAATACTGGACAACTTCGACCGTAAGTATGGAAAGGTTGCACTATAGCTGAATCTCATGAGGACAATATTCATGAGAAACAGACTAGTTCCTGAGGTTCTATTGCTCTCAATGGAATGAACATCTCCAACCTGGCACCTGAGCTGTGCAGGAGGATGAGAGCAGTGTGGAACACCTTCAAGAGCGTCAAAAGAAGTTATTAAGAGGATGAAGAACCTTCAGCTCCAGGCACATCTTTTCGACTCTGCCTTTCTTCCTGCACTAACACATGCCTCAGAGACCTGGGCCGTATGAAAACAGGATGAGAACACTATTTGGGTTCTCCCAAAGAGGAATCGAAAGAGCTATGCTTGGAATATTATGTTTCACTTGTAAAAGAAGGAATCTGGAGTTCCGACCTCCATCGACCATCGAGAATCAGGAACGCTGTCTTGTTTGCCAAGTCATCAAAAATCATATGGACCGGACATGTAATGCGATTTAGAAACGACAACTGTACTAGAGCTGTTATGACTGGTTTCTATAGGAACGTCAAAAGAACGAGAGACTGCCCAGCTATGAGATGGTCAAGATACTGAATGAACAATTTGAGGCTCTTCGTGTTCCTGGAGCGAGCAGACACCATTGGGCTACACTAACAAGCAACAGGGATGAATGGAGACATTACTAGCACTCACTCGAGCAAATCGAGGAGCAACGAGATGATACAAGATACTAGTGCTGTATGTTATCTTATTTAGATGTCTCCATATGCAGTGGTCGATCAATTCATTGTAGTTTTGTAGGTAGTTGGGTTTCTTCCCAGACTCTCCATTTCTGTTTCGTATCTGTTTTTATGCAGTACTGTATCTTCTTGATACTGAAGATGGGTATATGTATGACCTTGAACACTAGCTCTGTCAATGCCTTACTTTCCTCATTTATATAACTTGTTAGGAAATAGCCATCAGACAAACATAAATGAGATATACTTAAAACACTTAATGTACAACTGAGTAAATTTTACCAGTTTTTATTTTATCACCAGACCAAAGAGATGGTCATAGATATGTATGTTGAAAGAACTGTAAAATTTGAAAAAAAATATATGATTTTTTTGCAGTGCTGGGGATCTGAGCCCAAACCCTCACTGATAAATTTAGATACGTAGTCTATTGCTGAGCTACAGCCTGGTCCCAGAAATTATTTTCTCAAAATATTTAATTTCTTCTACTCATTCTCTTTCCCTATATACAATTTAGCACTGTAGTACTGTTGTCCCATTGTTCATTGATTTGCTCGAGCGGGCACCAGTAATGTCTCCATTGTGAGACTTGTTGTTACTGTTTTTGGCATATTGAATAAGCCATGGGTAGCTTGCCAGGCTCTGCTGTGCGAGCGATATATTCTCAGTAGCTTGCCAGGCTTTCTAAGAGGGACGGAGGAATCGAACCTGGTTTGGCCGTGTGCAAGGCAAATGCCCTACGCACTGTGCTATCGCTCCAGTCCTATATACAATAAGTTTTAATGTTTTTTGACACATGAATTTTAGGAACAATTTCAAGTTTTATTCAGGAAGTCCTTTTTGTGGCATTTGTTCTCTTAATGAAGTCTCAGTGGTGGGGCCGGAGAGATAGTCCAGTGGTAAGGTGCTTGCCTTGCATGTGACTCACCTGTGTTTGATCCTTGGCACCACATATGATTCCTGAACCACACTAGGAGCACAGAGGAATAATCTCTGAGCACCACTGGGTGTGTTCCACCCACATAAAAACAGTCTCAGTAATATTACTTTGGACCGCTGAGGAAGAATCTGATTTTTGTGCTTTCAGAATGGATTAAGGCAGTATATACTTTGAAACATGGGAATGCTTATGAAGAAAATTAAAGACTTGAAACAGAAGCTTCCTTTGTGTCTCCACTGTGGACACTGTTTATTTATGATTATATTTTAGTACATTCCAATGAAACCCACATCATTTACAGTTTGGTCATCACTTATGTCACATTTCCATAGGCAAACAGTATCTGGAATGCTTGTTTTCATAGAAAAAGGAACACACATTTTCTTATCTATATGTAACTCTTATTCTTATTGATTTTTTTTTATAGCGATCAGGACAAGTTGTGCATTGTGGACAGTAGGAGTTATGAAGTATGCATGAAATGAAGCCTTCTGACCAAAAATACCGTATTCCGTGACTTTGGCCTATGTAGTTGTTAAGTTTTGTCTTCTTATATTGCACTCAGAGGGAGTCCAAGAAGGTCATTTTGTAGTATATTTCTTAGGCCTGGAACAGACTAAACTATTTTTTAGTGCCCTTTCCCCTGGTGGACAGCTAGTTGAAGCCTTTGGGAGTAAGAGCACTTCCCAGGACACAAACCCAACCCTCTCTCCCACAGCCATTTAAAATAGTTTAAAAATAATCCCCAATTAAAGTTTTGTGGCAGGCCATGACAACTTTACAAATATTGTATGTTTACTTTTCTCCCCTCTTCATTTATTGAAACACCTCTTATCACAGATTCCTGGAAAAATAAATTTATTATCAAGCCAGGAACGTTTCTTTTTTCAGAGTAAGTAGCAGCACATGAGCTACTTTGAATGTTCAATGTCCAGTTGATGTTCACAGTGATGAACTATTTACCCAATTTGAGTGATGGCTTAGGAAAGCGATTCTGCCTGCTTGAGGTAAGTAGACAGGTTCAAAGATAGAATTTTACTCATTCAGTTGTATTTCAACATTTTAGCGCATGTGGTCAGCCAGGCACTCTTCCAAGCCTTGGAGATCCAGTGTTAAGTAGACAGATGGGGCCCAAGTTTCATGGAACACTATAGGAAAGAATTTAATAAGCAAAGACATAAATATTTTATACTAAATATATATACATATATGTATTATATATAATCATATATTTAGGACTGTAGAATTTTCCAATTTTAGAAGTTCTGTCAGCTAAATCCTTTGACTTTTTTCCCCAAAGAACTTCCATTTTTTTCTACCCAAAAAAAGAAGTAGAATCCTAACATTGTCCTTTGAGACACTACCGTCCCACTTTCTACCTGTAACATCTCTTCTCCTTCACCCTCACAGATTCTGGTCAAGAGTGCCTACCTACTTGTTTCAAGAGGAGGCAAGTGGTTCTTCCAGGTGCCTGGAAATCTCTTTACCAAATTGCCTCTTGACCATTATCTCCCTTACTTTGGCTCTGTACTGAATTATGTAGTCATTGCACCAGAGAGAATGTCCCTGGAAGTGCTGATGCCTCCCTTCACCTGTCTGTCTATTCTACTTTAATTTTATTCCTATGGGCTGGAGCAATAGCACAGTAGGTAGGGCGTTTGCCTTGCATGCGGCCGGCCTGGGTTTAATTCCCTGCATCCAATATGGTCCCCCAAGCACCACCAGGAGTAATTCCTAGTGCATGAGCCGGGTGTGACCCAAAAGAAAAAAAATTCCTCCTTAGAAGTGTGTGTGTGTGTGTGTTTATTTTTTTTATTTGTTTATTCCCCTGCCCAACCATCTGCAATTAGAATGGCTGCTCCATTGAGTGTGCTTTGTTTTGCTACTGCTTTATACCCAGAATATCTTCCTGGGGCAAAGCAGATGTACAGGCTGAAAGTCCTTGAATCAATGAGTTAAAGAAATGTAAACTTCGTGCTCAAATTCCTTAAAGAGCTTAATTTCTTTCATTGTTGTTGGTGTTGATCTCTGCTTCACTGTTGACATCAAACGTTAGCCAAGCGGCACAAATGCTGGCTGACTTTGACCGTGAGTGTGGAAAGGTCGCACTACAGCTGAATCTCACCAAGACAATGTTCATGAGAAACGGACTAGTTCCTGATGCTCAGTTTGCTCTCAACGGAATGAACATCTCCAAATGCAGCAGTTATGTGTACCTCAGTTGAGAACTCAACATGACAAACGACCTGGCACCTGAGCTGTGCAGGAGGAAGAGAGCAGCATGGAACACCTTCAAGAGCATCGAAGAAGTTGTTAAGAGGACGAAGAACCTTCGGCTCCAGGCACATCTTTTCTTTTTTTTTTTTTAATTAGTTTATTTTTAATTAGAGAGTCATCGTGAGGGTACAGTTACAGATCCATACATCTTTGTGCTCATGTTTCCCCCATACAAAGTTCGATAACCCATCCCTTCACCAGTGCCCATTCTCCACCACCAGTAAATCCAACATCCCTCCCCCCCTCCCCAGTCCCGTCTCCCCCCACCCCACCCTGCCACTATAGCAGGGAATTCCCTTTTGTTCTCTCTCTCTGATTAGGTGTTGTGGTTTGCAATAGAGGTGTTGAGTGGCCATTGTGTTCAGTCTCTAGTCTGTATTCGGCCCGCATCACCCTTCCCCCAGATGACCTCCAACCACATTTTACTTGGTGTTCCCTTCCCTGAGTTACCCAGAATGAGAGACCAGCCTCCAAGCCATGGAAACAATCTCCTGGTACTGATTTCTACTATTCTTGGGCGTTAGTCTTATAGTCTATTATTCTATATTCCACAGACGAGTGCAATCTTTCTATGTCTGTCTCTCTCTTTCTGACTCATTTCACTTAGCATGATACTTTCCATGTTGATCCACTTATATGCAAACGTCATGACCTCATTTTTTCTAACAGCTGCATAGTATTCCATTGTATAGATGTACCAGAGTTTCTTCAACCAGTCATCTGTTCTAGGGCACTCGGGTTTTTTCCAGATTCTGGCTATTGTAAACAGTGCTGCGGTGAACATATAAGTGCATATGTCACTTCGACTATACTTTTTGGCTTTTCTGGGATATATTCCCAGCAGTGGTATTGCTAGGTCAAATGGGAGCTCAACCTCTAGTTTTTTGAGAATCGTCCATACTGTTTTCCAAAAGGGCTGAACTAGCCGGCATTCCCACCAGCAGTGTAGAAGGGTCCCTTTCTCCCCACATCCTCTCCAACAGCGGTTGCTTTTGTTCTTTTGGATGTGTGCTAGTCTCTGTGGTGTGAGGTGGTATCTCGTGGTTGTTTTGATCTGCATCTCTCTGACGATTAGTGATGTAGAGCACTTTTTCATGTGCCTTTTGGCCATTCGTATCTCTTCCTTGGTAAAGTTTCTGTTCATTTCTTCGCCCCATTTTTTGATGGGGTTGGATGTTTTCTTCTTGTAGAGTTCAACCAGTGCTTTATATACCATTGATATTAACCCCTTATCTGATGGGTATTGTGTAAATATCCTTTCCCATTCTGTAGATAGTCTTTGTATTCTGGTCACTGTATCTTTTGCGGTACAGAAGCTTTTTAGTTTAATGTAGTCCCATTTGTTGATTTCTATTTTTACTAGATTGTTTAGTTCCGTGTCATCTTTGAAGATACCTTTATCTTCAATATCGTAGAGGGTTTTGCCGACCTTGTCTTCAATTTACCTTATGGTTTGTGGTCTGATGTTGAGGTCTTTAATCCATTTTGATCTGACTTTTGTGCATGGTGTCAGGTCAAGTTCTAAGCCCATTTTTTTGCATGTGGTTGTCCAGTTGTCCAGGCACATCTTTTCAACTCCACTGTTCTTCTTGCACTAACATACGCCTCAGAGACCTGGGCCCTACAAAAACAAGACGAGAACGCTATTCTGGTCACCCAAAGAGGAATTGAGAGAGCTATGCTTGTAATAATCACATTTCACTCAAGTGAAAGGAATCTGGAGTTCTGACCTCCATAAATGATTGAAAATCAGGGATACTGTCTCGTTTGCCAAGGTGTCGAAAATCAACTGGGCAGGACATATAATGCAATTTGGAAACAACCACTGGACTAGAGCTGTTACCAACTGGTGTCAAAAGACTGCACAGCTGCCCACCTGGGAGATGGTCAGACTTCTTTGTCAATACCCTGAATGAACAGTTTGAGGCTCTTTGTGTTCCTCGAACGAGGAGATGCCACTGGGCCACACTAGCACGTGACAGGGATGAATGGAGACATTACTGCCACCTGCTCGAGCAAATCGTTGAGCAATGGGATGACAAGTGATACTAGTGATATAAGTTGTTGGTGTTGATGGGAGGTATTGATGCTCTGTGCTCAGGAGACCTCTGTGATGCCCGACACTGAACCTCATCAAGTCATGTGCAAGATAAGTTTTACCTTACCTACTGTATTGTCTCTCCAGCCCCAGCCTTATTTATTCATCTTTTGTGTGTTTATACAATTATGCTAATATTTTAGAACTTCAAAGGACTTTACAAGAAAATGTGTGTGAATTCCACCTCGCTTTGGCGCACAGATTTCTGTTGCACAAGAAAAAACATCATCATAACCCAAATTTTAATTACAAGGATTCTCATAAATGAAAGAGTAAAAAAAATTTTTTTTGCAGAGTAAGCCATTGTTTAGCTCTGTAAGATAAAACACCTCTTGAAGCATCTCATATTTTACACCAGCTGGGTTACTTCTGCACAGTGTACAGACGAGGTGGATGTAAAGAAAGACAAGCTCTAATCTAGTTTAATGGCGTGGCCTGTTCACTTATGTTCACAGCAGCTTTTAAAGACATCTTCAGTTAGAGCTGCAAACTGTAACCCAGTTGGGAAAATAGCAGAGTTCCATGGCACTTGGTTCTTTCTGTTGCAGAGAAAATTCAGTTTTGTTCTCTTAGTCTCTGTTCCAATATACTTGTACATTCCTTATTACATTGCATCAGAATCTAACTACAGTAATAAAGCATTTCTGGTTTATCACACATGATTTGATCTGCGACCCTCATCCATTTTACCATGACATTGTTAATTTTTTTTTTGTTTTTCCTTTTGGGTCACACCTGGAGATGCACAGGGGTTACTCCTGGCTTTGCACTCAGGAATTACTCCTGGCAGTGCTCAGGGGACCATATGGGATTTTGGGAATTGAACCCAGGTCGGGCGTGTACAAGGCAAATGCCCTACCTGCTGTGCTATCGCTCCAGCCCCCGGCATTGTTAATTTTTATTCCCCAAACAAAAATTGTTTAGGCATATTTATGCTAGATTTTAGTATGTAGATGTAGAGATGTAGAGATGGAGAAGGGTATAGCGCCACAAGCATACTACAACCAGGGATTATTACCTTACTTTGAAGTCATTGTAATGATCTAACCTTGCCAGGAAGACCAAAAGCTAAGATCTATGACTCCTTTCTTTGTCTTCCTATAATCCCAATATTCAGTATGGTCCTAGTGTCACTAATGGTGCTGCAGGAATATTGGTGTTGCCTGGAATTTTGAAATAAAAGAACAGGTAATCTCCTTGAGTTGTGTTCTTAAAAACTGAGAGGTCCAATAGAAATAGCCCATGGTAAGGCAGTAAATGGGAAGTGGATAATAATGACCAGAAGTGTCGTAACATTTCAGAGAGATGACAGTGGTGGTCTGAAGTGGTTGGGGGCTGGTATTAGGTGGAGGGTCTCAAGGGTGAGGGTGGAGGGGTCAGCTGTGCAGGGTATATTCACTGTTGTTGGCAATCTCAGCACTCTGGCAGCATAGAGGACCGTGTTTCCCTGTTGGGCCTCCCGTCTGAGTGTGCAGAGGGTTCTGCTTCGAACTCATTTCCCAGAACGGGAAGGATGGGCTCCAAATGGCTGTACTGTACAAGAAGAATGTGGTACTGATTATGTCCTTGGGGGTTGGTGCTCAGAGGAAGGCATGGGAATGTGTAAATGAGCTGGAATCTGGCCTTGTCCTGCAAGGGACAGGCCAAACCTGACCTTTGTTCCCTGACTTTGATACTTGCCTGAAGGTAAAGGGTGGGGGCAGATGTATAGGCCTTGGTGCTCTCTGTATCTGGGCTGTCTCCTCTCTTTGGTGAGCAGTTAAGTTCTGTTTGGCACAGCTTGCCCTTGGAAAAATGTTTTCCCAGAGTTCCCAAGGAGCTATAAAAGTGGATGATTTAGTTCTTCACTATTAGTGCTTTTGTAAAAAAAAAAAAATTCACATTTAGAAGCATTTTTGAATTTCAGTAATATTTTTAAAAGAAAACCGTCATCATTAACACACTGTTGACTTGTCATATGGCCATAAAACAAGACCTTAGTTTCCCAGTGCAACTTTAAAAAAACTTGTTCCAAAAAAAAGTCTATGTTTTTGGACCAACTATCTTTCCTAAGCCACTCTATACATTTTTTTTTTTTTTTTGCATTACCGTAGGCCCAGCATCTCTCTTTAATTAATTTTCCTCTTCACATCCCTCTTCCTCTTTTTCTCTTATTTTGTCCTTGTTAAAAGTGGCATTTTGGGTCAAGGCTATTTTAAGGTGCTGTTGAAATAAATCCTCGGATTGTCCTCTTGTTCAGCGGCACATGTTCTTTTAAGCCTACACATCCAGGGTCATCCTACTAAAATAAATTATCTGAGCCTTGTGCAAAACTCTCAAGTGGCTGACTTTTTATTTATGAGAGTTGGCTGCTCTCATAACATTTGTAGTTTCTCCTGAGCAAAAATGCAATCATTTCTTTCCTCTGCCTTTTCCAAGAATTCCTAGCATTTGCATTTCATAAGTAGCTCTGAATCTGTGTTACAGTTTTAACTATAGTAACCTTCTTAGGGCATTTTAAAATTTAACTGACAGATTTTCTATCTTAACAATTATGTAGGTAGTTAGAACTGACAACTTTTGTATTTATAGGCATTCAAGACTATCTGAAATTAAGATATCTTTTTCATCTGTTCGATTAAAAATATCCATGTAGGGCTTTTTATTTTTGGGGGGTCACTAGTAATGGTGCTTGGGGCTACTCCTGGCTAACTGCTACGGGTCAGTTCTGGCATTGTTCAAGTTGCTGGGATCAAACCTGATGAAGTTCTTGCATGCAGAGCATGTACTCCCGCCCCTGAAGTTATTTCCTTGGTAGGACATTTGACTGATTTTTTTTCGCTCTTTTTAAAAGGTTCTTGGTGGTGGAATATATGCACTGGTGAAGGGATGGGTGTTCGAGCATTATGTAACTGAGACTTAAGCCTGAAGGCTTTGTAACTTTCCACATGGTGATTCAATAAAAAGAAAATAAATAAAAAAAGAATTGCTAGAAAATAGAGAAAAAAATAAAAGAAGTTTTGCAAAACTTTTATTTTTTATAGTGTAGCTCTGTGTTGAAACTATTGGAGGATTTGTTAGTAACACAAAATCTGGAGAAATGTGTATACCAAGTATAGATTTCCTGCATATAGAAAGGACTTAAATGCTCCTATGAAATTGGATTAAGTCTATTTTGCAGTCTGGCATACTAGAAAATCTTCCAACACACATGCAGTTTCAAGGTATTTATACATTGCCAATGACTTTCATGAAAATAGTATAACAAAATAATCTTGATACATCTATTCATCCTTCTCCCACTTCTTACTTTATTTGTTTTTTGGACCACACCCTGCTGTGCTCAGGGCTTACTCCTGGCTCTGCACTCCGGGGTCACTCCTGCAGGGTGTGAAGCAAGGTGCACACCGTGCCTGATGTACTTTCTGGTCCCATCTTGGTTACTTTTGAATATTAAATCAAGTGTAGTGGGAACATTTTTCTTTTTCTTTGGGTTTTAATATGTTTTTATTGAGATAAATTTATAAATTAAGTTTTGGTGTATAACATTATCATTTGATATCTGTATATAATGTAGGAGAGGCAGTGTAGAAAACTACTAAGACAGAAATATCCTATAAGAAGGAAATGCCCAGAACTCACATTTTTATGGTCCTGTGGGTACCAGCTTCTGAGAATAAGGGAACTGAGGCCCAGTTCTAATTGGTTACCTGATACATGTATAAGGAAGGGAACCCTCACCCTGATTTCACTTTTCCCTTGTTAAGGCAAAATATGTATTAACTCCCCCTGTCCCCAGGCTGTGTTGGTAGATGCTGATGATACACATGGCATATGAGCAAGCCTGTAATCCAGTAGGCCTGCTCAGCCCTCGTCCTGCACAGATCACACTCCTTAGACCTTTCCATGAATGTTTTAAGGTTCAGTTGACTCATCCAATGAAAGCCCTGTTCAACCCAGAAGACATGAATTTCCCTCATGAATGCATGCACCTACTCCTTGGGGGTGTTTTCTATTTTAATTTCCGTGTATGTGTACATGTACATTTTATGTATATATATATATGTACGTGCATATGTACATATAAATTTTATATGTACACACTGTACTTTCATTTACTTTATATGTATACACTATCTTGTCTTTGATTTTTTTTCTTGAGATGAAGACAAGAACTGAGTGTATAGATTGAGGATACTTTCTTCCCTCGCCTTTAACCGGAAAGGGTAAATGCTCATCCCAGCTTAATTCTTTTACCTCCATTGAGTCCTATGTCATACAGTGGGAAAGACAAGTTTCTAGGCTGTGTAGGCAAAGTGGACTTGAGCTAACCCAGTGGCTGCCTTTGACAGATTGGCAGAGCAATTGCACATGCTGAACAGAAATTATTTATCTGTATTTCCTCTAATTCTGGCATCCATGAAAGATCAGTCCTTTCACAATATGTCTACTGAATTATGATTGGTACAAAGTCCAGTTCCCATTCACCTACTTTGATTGATTTTATTGATTATTTTATTGATTCATTGTATCACTGTCATCCTGTTGTTCATCAATTTACTTGAGTGGGCGTCAGTAACGTCTCCATCTGTCCTAGCCCCAAGATTTTATCAGCTTCTCCTTACTCATCTTTCCAACTGTTGGAAGCTACTATCAGGGTCAGGGGAATGAAACCTGTTATTGTTACTATTACTGGCATATCGAATACGCCACGGGGAGCTTGCCAGGCTCTACGATGTGGGTGGGATACTCTCGATAGTTTGCCGGGTTTTCCCAGAGTCATACATATTTATTTCCCGCTATGATGATGTGTTGTGCTCCCGCAAAGGAATATATTCACTCATGCGTGAGGCTCAGTAGAAGCATGTGGAAAGCGGCCTGGAGCGTGGGTGCAATTGGGTAGTGGAGGTCGGCTGCCAGAGCTGGATCCCTTAGGGCGGGGAGGGCTCTCACCCCCCCCTGGGGTGCCCTGAGTGACCAGTGGCGTGGTTAGGGGGGGCTCGTTTTATGCTCCCTTTTGGGAGAAGCAGCCGTGAGTTTAATTTTATTGATTATTGATTGAATTTTGATTCCTTTACCTAATTCACTCACCTTCTCTTGTAATATATAATGTGTTCTTCATGTCTAAGAGGGTTTTTTAAAAAAAATTATTGATTCACCGTGAGATATAGTTACAAGCTTTCATGTCTGAGTTGTAATCACACAATGATCAAACACCCATCCCTGCACCAGTGCACATTCCTCATCACCAATATCCCTAGTATACCCCCACTTTTCCCACTCTCCCACTGCCTCCATGGCAGACAATATTCCCCATAGTCTAAGAGGTTTTTTTTTGCTTGCTTTTTAAATATTCTGCATGTTCATCAAGATCATATGTTCATACAGACAAATAAGAAACTAATGACTGAATAAAAAGTGGGCAGAAAAAAGATCTGCATAAACATCTTGCAAAGGAGACATACAGACAATAGGCTTATGAAAAAATGTTCATTATCACATACTATTGAGGAAGTTAAAAATCACAGTGAAAATAACTAATCTCAGCTATTAAAATAGCAGCTATTATTGAATGTCAATAAATAGCGTAGTTGTTGAGAATGCAAAGAAAAGGGAGCCCTCGACACCCAAGGATGGTAGGTAGATACAAGGGCCAGGGGGATTGCCCCATAGCTGGAAGACTGCTTCATGAGCAGAGGGGAGAAGGCAGATGGAATAGAGAAGGGATCACTAAGAAAATGATGGCTGGAGGAACCAGTTGGGATGGGCGATGCATGCTGAAAGTAGATAATGGATCAAACATGATGACCTCTCAGTGTCTGTGTTGCAAGCTATAATGCCCAAAAGTAGAGAGAGAGTATGGGGAATGTTGTCTGCCTTAGGGGCAGGGGGAGGGTGGGAAAGGGAGGGTATACCCGGGATATTGGTGGTAGGGAATGTGCACTAGTGGAGGGATGGGTGTTTGATCATTGTGAGATTGTAACCCAAACATGAAAGCTTGTAACTGTCTCACGGTGATTCAATAAAATTTAAAAAATTTTTAAAAAAAGAAAAAGAAAAGGGAGCTCTCATGTACTATATATATATTACATATATAGTTTATATATAATATATATATATATTTTGCTTTTTGGGTCACACCCGGCAATGGGACCATATGAGATGCTGGGAATTGAACCTGGGTTGGCCGCGTGCAAGGCGAATGCCCTACCCGCTGTGCTATTGCTCCAGCGCCTCATGTACTATTGATGGAGATCTAAATTGATGCAGCCAACTTGAAAAATAATATGAAGATTCCTTCTAAAATTAGAAATAGAAATGCCATATCATCCTCTGTTCTACTTCTGAGAATTTCTCCAGAGTATAAAAATTGACTTGAGAAGGTATATACAGCCCTGTGTTTGTTTTTTGTCTTTGGACTGAGACCAGGGATGTTTAGGGGTTACCTCTGGCTCTGTACTCAGGAATTACTGTGAGGGGTTTGAGGAACCATATGGGATTCTGGGCATTGAACCTGGGTCGGCCATGTGCAAGGCAAATGCCCTACCAGTTGTGGGATCTCTCCAGCCTAATCCTGAGTGTAGTAAGCGTGAGCATGTGATCAGTGAAATGCAGGGAGACTTCGACTGAGCAGTAGGGATAGCGGGGGTGCTTTTCGCTGCTGACCGTTATGTGGTAGGAGGAAAGATTATCGATACCATCAGCGGCCATGGGCCAGCTGAGAGGTGAGGCTGGGAAGCAGGGTTTTGGGGTTAAAAATAATAATATATATATTTTAAAAATTTTGCTTTTTCGGTCATACCTGGCGAAGCACAGGGGTTTCTCCTGGCTCTACACTCAAGAATTACCATTGGCTGTGCTCACGGGACCATATGGGATGCTGGGAATTGAGCCTGCATGGCAAATGCCCTACCTGCTGTGCTTTTGCTCCAGTCCCCACCCCCCTGCCTTCTTTTTTTTTTTTTGTAGTGCTGTGAGGATTGAACCCAGGTCCTCACACACACAAAGTACCTGAGCCACATCCTTGTCTGAGGTGGGTGTGTTTGAAATCCTGGTCATCTGAGGACAGCTCCACTGATGAACTTCATGGAAATTGGCTACTTTTGGCTTAAGCAGATGAGGTTGTGATTTTTGTGTCTTGCTCCTGGAAGACACTCATTAGATGGTGGTGGGATCTGATAGTGTGTGGGCAGTGTTTTAAGTTAGAGGCCTTGTGAAAAAGAGCTGGCACACTTGGCGTAGAATACGCACTTAACACGCTGATAACTAGTCAGAGTAAGAGGGCACAAACTGATGCAGGGCTGGATTATGATTTTCATAGCATTTCACCATAGGTGCCATATTTTTATTATTTGACTATATTAACTCTGTTTTTTTAAAAAAATGACAGCCAGTGAAGTAGTACAGCAGGTAGGACATTTGCCTTTCTGGCTAACCCAGGTTTGATCTTTGGCACCCCTTATGGTACCCTGAGTCCTGCCTCGAGTGATTCCCAAGCACAGAGTCAGGAATATACCATGAGCACGACTGGGTTTGGCCTCCAAACAAAAAATAAATAAAATGGAAAAGCCCATTTTTTTGCATGTTATATTATTACTAGGCTTTAACAGAAAGGAAATAAAGTCACAGATATGATGAGAGCATTTTTTTGGAACAAGAATGCTATGTCTGGGTCAGAGTCATAATACAGGGCAAAGCACTTGCCTTGCATGTGGCTCACCTATGTTAGATCCCCGACATCCCATACGGTCTTTCAAGCACTGCTAGGAGTAATTCCTGAGTATTGCTGGGTATGACCCCCAAATAAAATAAACAGCAACAAAAAGGCATTTCTAAAATCTGTTATGGGATTGTATATCAATAATTGCTGGTGTTGATTTGTTTTGTTCTATTGAGTATTATCCCTTTGTGTATATAGACAAAATATTTTGTATTCAGACTTAAAACTTCTGACTTAGGGAAACACAGGGACACCTATCATAAAAAGTATCATTAGGAATTTCTGAAAGAGTAGCTGTTTCTGTCTTTAGTGCATGTTGGTTAGAGGAAGTGAAAGTTCATCTTGGAAGTGGTCCTCTCCCTGCTACAGGAAGTCATTGCACGGCATGAAACATGCCTCTGAGTAGTTTTAGATTTTGTGGCTAGTCCTTGAACCACCCTGAGAACCCAGCTGTCTAAGGTAACCTGGGCATTGTGGGGGTTACCTCCTCCCAGAAGAGGTAAAGTGATCAGACTTGGGCATAAAATAACCCACCAAAGGCTGGAAATGTAGATCAGTGGTATTGCACTTGCATTGTATATGTGGGACCCTAAATTCAATTCCCAGCATCACAAATCAAACAGGAAGAGAATAGCCAACCAGCTGCTCCATCCCTAATGATTAATGCTTTTTCTTTGTCTAGTAGTAATTTATTAACATATTCCTTGCCAGCTGAATTTTTAGGGATTTGAAATCTGTCTCTGTCACTTTTCTTTTTTTTTGAATTTTATTTTAATAAATCACTGTGGGATATAGTTACAGACTTACGAACTTTTGTGATACAGTGTGATGTGTCAGTGATACAGTGTTCAAGTACCCATCCCTCCACCAGTGCCCATTCTGACTACTAGTGTTTCCAATATCCCTCCTGCCACCCCCACCCCTTCCCACCCCCTGCCTCTGTGGCAGGCACATTTCCTCTTTTTCTCTCCTTTTGGGTGTTATAGTTTAGCTCTGAGACCTTGGGCAATTGAGTTGTAATTAATGCACTTCTGTAAAGTGCTGGTAACCTTGTCAACTTCTCATACAGGGTTAGAAGTAGTATATGGACAACCTATACTTCCGCATGTGATAGTGGTTGCTCAGTTCCTGGTTGTAAGTACACATTTTTCTTGATTCACAGTAGAATTTCTCGGCAAATGCATTATGAGTTGAAAACCATACCATATCTAGCCTGCCAAACATCGTCGCTTCACTTAACCTACTTCAGTGTCTCAGAATGTTTAAGTGAGTCTGTAGTTGACAAGTTACCTTAGATTTCATCTCAATAGTAATTGCTTCCCTCCTCTGCTCATCAGAAGCCGGAAGGCACAGATGTAGATTTTGTGGAACCACAAAACATGATATCAAAAAAGAAAAATACCTTGAGAATAGAGTTCATAGTGGAGTTTAGCTGCTGCTTCCTGGGAGGCTGAGCAGGCACTTTCGCTCCTTGCCTATGCCCTGCAGAATTGGTGTCGACTGTATATTGTAGCCCAGCCTAATCTGGGATGCCCAGGCGTGGTCCTCCTGCCTTCATGCTTGCAGGAAAGAGTTCTGAGGGCCCAGGATTTCAGCCTCTGCTTTGACTACTTCCAGCTGCTCTGCATAATCTGTCCCCCAAGCCACCCCATCTGGCACTGGAGTGTCTCGACAGCCACTGCCTTAAATCTTACCCACTCTCTTTCAGTCATCATTCTGATCACTGCACAGTATCCTAAGACTGTGCATTCCAAACTGTAGCATTAATGTACATTTTGGCCTTATGCAGCTTCACTTCGGGGGCTCATATGTCGTCAGCTGATAACATTATTATGGCGGTGAGAAGTTTGGTGTCTGCATATTTTTTTTGGCACTCGGTCACTTTCTGACCAGTGGTGTGGACCTCTGGCAGGTGGACACTAAGAGGCCAGGTTGGTCTCTATGCCAAGGGACTTGGTGACTGCTATTAAAGATTGATTAAAAAAAATGGCTAGGTGGAAAGTTTTAAAATATATATTTTTAAGAAATTAGGCACCTCTCCCAGAAAGGAGCAACATGATGCTTGCCATAACCATGCTGCTGAACTCTGCGTCAGGCTGCCTCACTGGGATGCCTCAGAGGGGCCTGGGTGAGACCCCTTCCTGCCCCAAGGTACCCCGCCCCAGCAGCTGAAAACCTCCAGAATTCAGCCTCAGCCCTGCTCTTGGCGCTCTCCACAAACTTGGGCCAAACCGCACCCATGAGTGAACCTTTTCCTGGACTTCGTGGCCGCATTATAGGACACACTTCATAGGACACACTCTACCCATACTCCAAGAGTACTGCGCCACATTTGATGGGGTTCAAAGTAGGAGGCAAACAACCTTAGAGGGAAATATTGTGTTATTTCGGTTTTGCTTTGGGGCAGGGATTGGGATTTGGGGTGGAAATACCTGAAATACGGTGATGGGAAGGTGTATGGTGGTGGGATTGGTGTCTGAATATTAAATGTAATCAAATATTGTGAACTACTTTAGAAGATAAAAAAAAATTGAAAAATAGAAATCAGGCGGGAATTCTGGCATAAACACACATTTTTTGGCAATGACTTCTTGCATTTTTATTTTGAAGAATTTTATGAACATCGAGTATATATATTAATTTTATAAAAGATGTAGTCTAATGGTACTAGATAAAGCAAAGCAAGCATATTCATTTCTAACCCTATAGTCAACTACTTCATTAATTCGGAGTTAAAAACCATACTGTATTTATTGGAGGTAGAAGTCATGCAGGAAGTCACCTAGGGAGCCAGGGGATTTGCTGGGTGGCCCAGATAATGACAAAGAGCCCAGTGAAGTCCACCGCGGCTCCAAAGGGCAGCATGGTTGGGCTTGGCATGATCTTGTCTCTCCCCTGGACCTCAGACCAGGAATAGCCCTGTAATTTCTGAGCTAATTTAATAGTTTATCCTTGAGCTTTTTCCTTTTTCTTTTTGGGTCACATCTGGTGATGCTCAGGGGTTACTCCTGGCTCTATATTCAGGAATTACCCCTGGCGGTGCTCAAGTGACCATATGGGATGCTGGGAATTGAACCCGGATTGACTGCGTACAAGGCAAACGCCCTACCTTCTCTGCTATTGCTCCAGCCCCTTTCCTTGAGCTTTGTACTTTCCTTAATTTTGTTGTCCAACCAGTAGCTGAATTTCCACATTTCATTATTTTTGGATCATTAGTGTATATATATTCATGGTCACTACTTTGTGGTACATTGAAACATCTCTGTAAGGTACCATACACTAAAACTGCAGCTTCTTAGAATGGAGCTGCCCATTAATAGCCAGGAGGAGCCTTAGAGATGATCCTAAACCACTACCATCCAATATTTCGACTTTGGAACCAGAACCAGAGCCCAGCCCTCCTGACTTGCAAATACTTTACTTTTCATGTTGGTAGAGTTAGAAAATGTCATGATGCCAAATTTAGCATGACAAACTATTTATCTAGCTGCTTTTCTTAGATCAGAACATAAACTTGTCTTGGGTTTTGGCCACTGCAACATTTTGATTTCTCCCTGCTCAGCAGCCTCTGGGTCCCTTCCCCCAGATGACTGGCAGTGACCTTCGGCTGGGTTCCTATGCTATGCGACTTGGTCTTCAGCCCTGGCCAAGCTCAGAGGCAGTTCCATCTGCCCTTTTTGGAGCCGGGGCGGCGGGGGATGGCAAGGTGGGGGCGGGAAAGGTAACCATACTCTGCTGCTCTGTGCTTTGCATTCTCTGCCAGGCAGGTCACCTTTACTTTTCCAGATCAGCTGAGATGATTCTGGAACCGAAATTGATCAGCAGTCCGATATTCCACTTGAAGTGGAGCACATCTAGGCTCATACTCGGTAAAGACTGAAATGCGAAGGTGGTGTGATGGAGAGCTGTCAGAGACTGAGGCTCACAGGATTCTCCTGATTCCCAGGTGCTGACAAAGGCCCAGGCTGGACTGTGTCCAGCGGCCAGAGTGTCCTCTTTCAGGCCAGGCAGGGCTGCAGTGGGGCCCTGGGTTTTCATTAAAGGTGGTTGGCCTTGCCTAGAAAGGCCAATGAAGCCGCACGTTTGTTCACTTCAGCACCAGTTCCAACAGAGGGTGCAGGGGAGTGAAAGGGCCCTTCACCGGGAGTATAGTTCTTTCCACCGAGTCTGTAAGATTCCTGAGGACAAGGACTCAACCTGTTTCACGCTTTTGTTTTCTTCACATGATGTTCTAAATAGGCATATTGTTGACTGGACTTGGATGTCCAGTGTTCTCTCTTGTGCTAGTTTTGGAATTCCTGAACATCTTCACTTCCAGCCCTTAGACTCTTGTTTCTCATTCCCAGTCTTAGCTTTTGGGTGAAGAATCTTCTGAATGTCATTTTTGGGTGTAGTTTCATGGTATAATTTTGTTTTCAAATACTGATCACATGCATAAACTTCCTTAGAATGACGATTCAATGAATTTTCTAAGCATATTAATTTTTGAGAGCTTTTTCTAAACTATAATGTATTAAACAGAATAGCAATTTCACCCACATTCTCATTTTTTAAATTTGAAATGATTTTAATCAGATCACTGTGAGAATCAATGTTACAAAGTTGTTCATGTTTGGGTTTCAGTCATGGAATGTTCCAGTACCTGTGCCATCACCAGTGTATATTTCTCACCACCCGTATCCCAGTTTACCTCCTGCCACCACCCCACCCTCACCCCTCACCCCTCTCCTCAGCTTGCCTCTGTGGCAGGCACTTTTATTCTGTCTGTCTGTCTGTCTGTCTGTCTGTCTGTCTGTCTCTCTCTCTCTCTCTCTCTCTCTCTCCTCCCTCCTAGTTCCCATTCTTAGCAATGTTTGTATATTTATATCTATACTTAAGGAATTGGAACTGGAGCAGTAGCACAGTGGGTATGGCGTTTGCCTTGTACGCAGCTGACCCAGGTTCCATTCCTCCGTCCCTCTTGGAGAGCCCGGCAAGCTACCAAGAGTATCCCACCTGCACAGCAGAGCCTGGCAAGCTACCTGTGGCATATTCGATATGCCAAAAATAGTAACAAGTCTCACAATGGAGATGTTACTGGTGCCCACTCAAGCAAATGGATGAACAATGGGAGGACAGTGCTACAGAATAGTGACAGTGCTACTTGAGGAATTAACCTATTTTTTGTTTATTAACCTATATTTTGTTTATGTAAATTAACCTTTTTTTGTTTTGAGGGTCACACCCAGTGATGCTTAGAACTTACTCCTACCTCTGTGCTCAGGGATCATTCCTGGTGGGTCTTGGGGCACTATATGGGATGTCAGATGTCATATGGGTTAGTGGTGTGCAAGGCAAGTGCCCTACCCACTTACTATCTCTTCATCCTATATTTCCCTTTTAGCATTCCAATTAGAAAGCATAGTTATATTAATTTTTTAATGACAGGACTAAGATGACCTTAGAAACATTCACCAGTGCCCACAGTTTCAGTGGATCATGAGCATGGATACTGGAGTTGCCCATGCTTTAGGCTGAGCCTTGTCACATGCTGCTGTTACAATATGGGGAAATTTGTCAGGTCTCAACATCACTGAAGTAGGGATATGTAAGGACCTAACTTAGGGGTTGTTGTGTTAATAGCTGAGCTCACATATGCCGAGAACTAAAACAGTGCATTGTGTAGGATACATATTCTAAAAGTATTCATTGTATTTGGGGTGAGGTTTGGGTCACTCCCCCCCCAGCTTACTCCTGGCTCTGGCCTTCTGGATCACTCCTGATGGGGCTTGGGAAGACCGTCTGAAGTGCTGGGGATCCAACCCAGGTAAATTTATTAGGATTGGGAAAAATTCAGCAACAGCAGAATATGTAAACCCTTGCCTCATGATCCTTGCCTCCCTTTTCTAATCCCCCAAAATGTAGATCTAGAAAATTTCTCTTAGTGGAGTTTGTTTTCTGGATCTCAATTTCAGACATGTGTTGACTTTCTTGAAAATGTCTTGATATGTCAGTTGCTTCTGAAAAGCTCTTCAGGGCTGGAGCAATAGCACAGCAGGTAGAGTGTTTGCCTTGCACGTGGCTGACCTGGGTTTGATTCCCAGCATCCCATATGGTCCCCTGAGCACCGCCAGGGGTAACTCCTGAGTGCAGAGCCAGGAGAAACCCCTGTGCATCGCCAAGTGTGACCCCAAAAAAAAGCAAAAAAAATTTTTTTTGCCTTGAAATGTTCTTCACCCACCTTGTACTTTGGGTGCTCTGGGAGAGTTCGAGTGACCAGGCAGGCCTCTCTAACTCCTGCCCAGCCCTAACCTCACTTTACAGAGCATCCTTGACTCTCCCAGCCTCTGTAGGGGCACTCCTTCCACCATCAACTTAGTGGCTTCTGAGCCTCGTGATCCCAGGACCAGTTCTGTAAGGCCCCAGCCTATTGGGGCCATTGAGCCTTGGATAATTGCTGCCTTACTTTATTTTCCAGCAGCACGTAATAAATTCTCTCTTTCTTACACCTCTCCCCTGCCCCCAAAACATACATGCACATGCACTTTTATGGTCTCTTTAACAACACATTTCCCCAATTTTCCTTATAAAAGCCATTGGTTTGCTTTTCTGATTTTTTCTCTCCTCTTACACCTTGAAACATTGAATCTCCTTGGATTTCTTCCCTTTTCACTCTGCACAGTCCTGGGTTATCTCTTTCCATCTCCTCATTTCAGGCATCATGTAAATGCCAGAAAGTCTTGCCCCCACGCCTGACTGTCTTCCTCGGGGCCCCTCGGAGGGGTTGGGCCTCAGCTTCCCTCTCTGCCCCGAGCAGAGCTCCCGTGGCCAAAGACCTAGCCACAGCCATGCTCAAGGCCCCTCTCCACATGTTTGGATGAGCCTCACGCATGAAGGAACCGGCAGAGGAATCCAGGTGTATGGGACCTGGGGCTGAGCCCTCCAAGTCTGCTTGAATCCGGACTGGGCCTCTTCTGCTCAGATTCCCCATTTTCCAGTAGCTAGGCGGTCACACCCAGGGACTGCCCCAGGCGCTGTGTAATCCCACCAATGGCCAACATCCAGAGACTATAACACCAAACTTCTGGACATCTTATAGCCTAGTTCTCCCTCTCAGAGAACCTGGCAAGCTACCAAGAGTTTCCTGCCCCCATGGGAGAGCCTTGCAAACTCCCCATGGCGTATTCGTATGCCAAAACCAGTAACAATGATGGATCTCATTCCCCTTACCCTGAAAGAGCCTCCAATGCAGCACCATTGGAAAGGATGAGTAAAGAGAGCCTTCTAAAATCTCAGGGCTAGGATGAATGGAGACATTACTGAGACTGCTCGAGAAATTCGACGATCAACAGGATGATTATGATGATGATGATGATGATGATGATGATGATGATGTAAATGCCAGCACTACAAACCACAGAGCAGGCAAAAAGCTCTGCCATTGCAATGATACAAGTCTTTAACATATTTGCTGTAAGATGTGTTTCCATTTCAGAAATGTCAGGATGGTCACAACAAACACCCAAGAAAGAAAGCTTTGGACTTGAGGATGTGATTCCTCGGTAGAGTGCTATGAGTTTGGTCTCTGGTACTACCCCATATACTGCCCAGGATACCAAAGGCACTGCCATTGGGATTCCCAGCAACCAGGTGTGCCATCTGTGGTGCCCTGCAGTCTGTTTATGCACAGCCACTGGCCTGGGTGGCTCTTGCATCGCAACCAAGTGTGAGACCTCTAATCACCACCATCAAAGGCAATGGAAAGGGAAAGATAAATAAATAGAAATAAAATGCTTCCCCCCAAAGAATGATATGTTATAATATCTTTTTGTCTGTTTTGTTTGTTTTGTTGGAGGGTGGGGGCACACTCAATAATGCTCAAGGTTACTCCTGGCTCTACACTCAGGAATTACTCCTGGCAGTACTCAAGGGACCATATGGGATGTCAGGTCAGCCAGGTGCAAGCAAACGTCCAGTACTATGCTCTGTGTCCCAAGTCAGGGTGCAGTTTGAACCATACCCAGCCATGCTCAGAGCTTAGCCCTGGCTCTGGGCTCAGGGCTTAGCCCTGGCTTTGTGCTCATCAATCACTCCTGGTGAGCTCAAAGGACCATATGTTGAACCTGAGTCAGCAGCATGCAAGACAAATGATTTACCTAGTGTACTATTGCTCCAGCCTGATATGCTGTAATATCTTTTGTGAAGTATAGATGAATTGCCATGTCTAACATTTGTCCTTCAGTGTGGTTCCTTGGATGATGGAATGAATCATGGTAGCAGTGTTCAGAGAAGTTAATTGTTTTCTCCGACTCATATATCTTCAAGTATGAGAGAGGACTTACTACCCTGGAGGTGTTCAGTGGGTATGTGAGAACAAGGCCAGACTGCTGCCTTTCTGCAGAGCTCATCTGACTCGAATGTCTGCATCTACAGTACCCTGGCTCTCTTGTATAAATGCTGAGCCATGTTCCCTGTCTTCACGAATTTCTGAGAAGACCCAAGTTCTCATTTTTATTGCTCATCTTTTCTTATTACTCATCAACTGGGAAATTCTGCTGTTGGTGTTTCCCTTGTTTGTTTATTTCTTTTTTCCCCTCTCTATTTCAAAATTGCTTTTGACAGCTGTGGAACATGTAAGTATTATTGCCAGATTTGATGTGTAATTTTCCTGTGGCAGCATCCAAGGTTAACAAAAAGACATGGAAAACTCTCATTAAGTATTCTAATCTCCTAGCCACTGATACCATGTTCTGTTCCACTGCTTCTCTAAACTCATTTTTTAGAGGTTTTCTAAAAATAATTTAAGTGGTATAGATACCTTTACTTAAGTGGAAAGAATAAGCCATATTAAAGTTTTTTAATATTCATGATCTAGCTCTGCACAGTTTGTTTTTCTTCCCTCTCCTCCCATCTCATAAGTTGTGATGATTTGGGCAGGGGGTGAAGTGGAGGATTCATGCAGCTTGATTGTAGTGATCACCAGGGGTCACATGCTTGATTGTGGTACTAGAGTATACTCTAGTGTATACTGGGTAGTACACAATTTAGTTGTGTTCACACACACTTGGCTGTAGTGTGCTGAAAACCACACATCTTATTGAGACAGAGGAATTAGTGTCAACTCCATTGCCAGATTCACACTTGGGGATGGAACTGGCAGCCTCCTACTTACCGAAAGACACTCTCCCATCCAGGACCCTGGCCCTCCCACACTAAACAATTTTTCTTCAGCGTATGTTCAGTATGATTATTCCAATAAAACTTTATTTGTCCTGAGTGTGGGGAAAATTGTACACATTTGATTTTTTAGATATTGTTAACTGGTATACCTAAAAATCTCCCCTGGACCTTAATTTATCCACCACATTTTAGCATGCAAATGAGTTTTTCCATAGAAATGTTCCAAAAATAATATATCCTCTTGCTTTTCTTCTCCCAAAACTCTTTCACAGTGTTTTTATAGTTACTTCAAAATAGAACATTTAATGACAAAAGTTTAAATAAAATAATCAAACATGTGGGAATTGAAAAATGTTCTCCTTAAAAACTCTTGGGTCAAAGAAGAAGAAAGGAAAACCTCAGAGTAGGCTATCTAGAAAGTAAGAACTATAATACCACAAGAAAAACTTGTATGATGCAGCCAAAGATTTATTTGCAAGAAAATAATTGAACTTGTTATTAAGCAAAAAGCATGAAAATTAATGAGTTGACTCTTAAATATCATTATTTAGAAACAAAACCACACAGTAAACCCAGATAAAATAAATTTAAGTGTTTGTTTATTTAAAATTTATTTTTATATGGGCACCCCAGTGGTACTGGAGTTTGTGGAGCTGCTGCCAGTGATGCTTGGCTCAGCAGGGCAACCTCAGGAGTTCAGGCCCAGGGGTCATCAAGGCTCCACGTGGAAGTGCTGGCAGATGTGGTGCCAGGCATTAAACTCAACCTTACATTTGCGAGGCATGTGCTCTACTGCTTGAGTTGTTTCCCTGAACTCAGGTTAAAGCAGTTTTTTTTTAAATGCAAGCAGAAATGTGTACACTTTAAAAGGGAAAACTTAAAATGATTAAATCCAAAGTGTGTTACTTTGAAGAAAATGTTTAATCTCAAACACACACAAAATAAGAACAATTCGCAATATAGAAATGAGAGAAGGTGTAGAGACAGATGGGGAATTACCTACATATAAGGATGAAAGTATTTTAAAGAATTTGAGGGGCTGGAGCAATAGCACAGCGGGTAGGGCGTTTGCCTTGCACAAGGCCGACCCGGGTTCGATTCCCAGCATAACATATGGTCCCCCAAGCACCACCAGGAGTAATTTCTGAGTGCATGAGTCAGGAGTAACCCCTGTACATTGCCAGGTGTGACCCAAAAAGCAAAAGCAAAAAAAAATTTGAATACCGATAGTAGGGAGATGCTGTATAAAGGAAATGGATGTCAAATGAGAGGGCTAGTACAACGGGTACAGAGCTCACCACGCATGCAGCCAACCTGGCTTTGATTCCCAGCACCTGTCCCTGTCACCACATCTGGTCCCCCTAGCACCACCAGAAGTGATTCCTGAACCTGTTGCCAGGAGAAATCCCTGAACAAGCAGGCAAAAATGAAAAATTTGAACAGATCTGAATTCATATAAAAAATTTAAAGGAATATTACAGAATTCTGTGCAAAAACCTTTATTGCAAAGAAATAGATTATATGTTGAATGCTCTCTGGTTAATGTGGTCGTATTTGTAATGAAGTCACCTGATAAAAGTAGTACAAATTGATTAGTAGGTACCAGCCCTCCTCCCCTTTTTTTAGGGCAAGTTTACTTGGAGGGTGGGTGTTAGTGCCATACCCAGCAGTGTTGAGGGGTTATTCCTGGTGGTGCTTGGGGTAATCATGGCTCGTGGTGTCAGGGATTGAGCCGGGATTTTCTACATATAACCAAGCCCCTTATCCCCTGTATAATATCTCTTCCCCCCCCAATTTTTCTTAGATGTAAAAATTAAAATCAGATAATAATAACAAATTATAAGAAATATTAAAATATGCATATTCCAACTCCAAACTGGTCATATACCAAGAATCCAAGGCTTCTCTAAAGTTTAGGGTAGCTAGAGCTAAGGATGTGATTTAATAGTAAAATACATGCCCTTTAAGCATTAGATTTGCATTTGATCCTAGCACAGAGATTTTCTTTTTAAATTTAAGATACCCATTACTATTATTGATAACACAGGACTGAAATTAGAAAAAACAAAGATATTCATTTAAGTTTATTTTCGACAAATTCCTTTCTTCCTGACTTTTATGAGGCAAAATTCTTGTCTGTGGAGATAGCTCCAAGTGGCCAGACTGTGTGCTTTGCATGCAGGAGCGCCCTCATTTAATTCCTGCATTGCATGCTGGGAGTGGCCTCTGAGTAACCCCCCAGTACTGCTGGGTATCATTCCAGAACAAACAAACAAACAAAATCCTTAGTAAATAATAAATAGCTTACTTCTTCAATGTGTTAGCAAGGATACATCAAGGTGGCAGAGTATCAGAAGTGGTTCCATTGCAACAGCAAACTATTGGAAATATTCACCTTGATCATCATTACTATCATTAATGAAATCAAAATCAGTGTAGGACACTGTCTCACACCTAATATGGCTATAATAAAAACATTAACAAATCTAAAATAGCAAAGGTGTAGAAAAATTGGAATCCATGTACATGGGTTTAAGAATGTGAAATAGTATATAGCCTCTTGCAAAACAATCTGGGACTTTAAAAGGTTAAACATTACTATGTGACCCAGAACTTTTATTGCCAGACACACACACACACACACACACACACACACACAGGAGAGAGAGAGAGAGAGAGAGAGAGAGAGAGAGAGAGAGAGAGAGAGAGAGATGCATGTCCTAAAAAAACAGCTTCTCTAAGAAATTTTCAAGGTAGTGTTATTCATAATAGCTAGAAAGTGGAAATAACTCAAGTATTTATCAAATGCTAATGAATATTTGGTAATAAAAAGAGCAAATACTTTTGGGTCGTAAGTGAATGATTAGAACTAGGGAGACATGATTCTAAGTGAAAGAAATCAGTCACATAGTACAACATATAGTATGATTCCATTTATATGAACTGTCCAGAAAACGAATCCAGAAAAACAAAATGAATTGATGCTTGCTTAGGACTGAGGTGGTGGTGGGGGGGAGGGCAGGGGAAATGAGTGATTGTAATGATACAAAGTTTCTTTATAGACTGGTGAAAATGTTTTAAGGTTGATTTCCACAAAAGAAAGAAATATAATCTGGAGTCAAGGAGATGCCCTGCCTCCCAAAATGGAACACATGCCTTCCTTGCAGGTGTAAGGCCCTACGTTTGATGCAGTACCACAGCCCCCTCTGACTCTCCCCAAGCACAGTGCTAGGTTCTCTCTAGCACTGCCAACCATACCTGAGCAGCACCATGTCACTGGGCCCGTCAGCTCTTAGATTCACAGAATCAGGCTCAGTGTTCCTGGGAGTGGCCCGAGAGCCTCAACTGCCACTGAAGAGGCCCTCGTAGAAATGGAATATCAGTAGACAAAGAGAAAACTTTTGAAAATATCCAACATCTGTTTGTAATAAAAATGTTCAACATAACAGAAGTATCTTCGCTCAGCTTGTAAAGACCATTTACAACAAACTCCCTTAGCTAACATGCATAATGGCAAAAAACGGAAAAGCTTTCATGTGGCACAACAATGTCCACTATCATTTCTATTATCTAATATATTATTGGAAGTCCTAGACATAGCAATTAGAAAATTAATTAGGAGAAAGTCAAGTTAGAAAGGAAGTTAAACTGTCATTATTTTCAGATAACATGATAATATACATAGAAACCTTAAAGATTCCATCAAAAACTATTATAAAAAAAAACAAAAAAGCAACAGTAAGGTGGGAGGACACAAGGTTAATATGCAGAAATCTTTTGCATTTTAACTAGAAGAGAAAGGCATTTTCAATAATTTCATTTAAAATTGCATTAAAAAGCCAAGTATCTAGGCATCAGTTTTATAAACGTGACTGATGTATACATTGAATATGTTCACGTATCAAAAAAAAAAAACCCTAAGGAAAAGTTCCATGCTTATTGGTTCAAAGAAGTAATGTTGTTTGAAAAGACCATCTGATCCAGAGCATATACAGATTCATTGCAGTCCCTGTCAAACTTTTAATGGTACTTATCAAGGGCACAGAAGTAATACTAATGAAAACCCAATACATCTCCTCCCAAACAGCCAAAGCAGTTCTAAGAAAAAAGAAGATAGGAGGCACTGTGTTCTTTGATTTTAAATTATACTATAAAACTGTCTTACTCAAAATATTGTAGCACTGGAATTAAAGCAGACACAGGCCAATGGAATAGAACAGAAGTCCAGAAATAAACCCTTAGATATATGGAAAGTTCATTTAAAACAAAGGAGAAAAGGAAATGGAAAAAGGAAAGACTCTTCAATAAATGTTAGTGGGAAAACTGGCTTGTCACATGCCAAGAGATGTCATTGGACCATACACAAAAATTAGCATCATACATAATGCACAAAAGGTAGCTCAAAATGGATAAAATCAAATTTAGATGTGAGACCTAAGTTCATAGAATACATTGGAGCAAACCTAGGCAAACTGCTCTGGCCTCAGAGGTGTCTTCAGTGATTCAAGTCCAGTGGCAAGAAAAAAAAAAAGCAAAATGAAACTACATTGGGACTACATTGAACAATTAAGCTTTACAATACAAAAGGAACTATTGCTAAAACAAAACAGTAGCTAAAGGATTCAGTGGGTGGTTCATTGACAGTTGCCTGCCTCACAAACATAAGGATGAGAGACTAATTCACTGAGCCTGTGTGTACCCCTAGTGTGAGCCTTGAAGGTCCATTGTTTGAGACTGATAGCTCTGCTTTTTATTATCCCTGGAGCCACTGAGACTTGTTGCCATAATCAGGTTGTATGTGAGCATCCAAATTAGAAGAGAATGTGTTCAATTCCCTTCACTGCATTGACCCTATCCACACTCTTCTATGTCCCTTACAGCACTCTTTACAATAGCCACAATCTAAAAACAGTTAAGACGCCTGACATGAGTGCATTAAAAAATTGTGGTTTCTAAACTTAATACATTTTTAAAAAAGAATCTGTTTTATTAATCTAATTGAACCATTAAATAAACAATTCCTGAATGAAGCACATTATACTCTTGAGTTTTTAAATGGAAAGAAATAAATGTTCTAATTTTAGTTCTCATTGAGTGTTGGCTGATATATGAAAGTATATTTGGTGAACATTTTTTGTTTGAAGTTTAGTTTATATATAGTAAAAAGAAAATGTATGCAGGATACAGTTCAGTGATTTTGACCAAAATAGTAAAAACTGTGTCCACCACTTCAGTCATTGTAAAGGATATTTCCATTGTGTAGAATAGTCTATGCTTCTGCTCTTGGAAAGCCATAGTCTTACTTCCACCATCATATTTATTTTCCCAATTTTATTTTTATGTTTTTTTCTTTAATAATGTAGGAGTACTGCTATTTATTCAGCCATTGATTAAGCTCATTGAATTGGGCATGAACTCTACATTACATTTTTTTATTCTATTCTGAATGTTAACTTTATTATTTTATTATTATTCCTCCCCTTTTTCTTTGATTCACCGTGAGATACAGCTACAAAGCTTTCATGTTTGAGCTTCAGTCATATAATCATCAAACACCCATCCCTTCACCAGGGCACACTTTCCATCACCAAAATCCCCAGTATTCCCCCCCCCCACACCCTCATTCCAACCCTTCCCCTGCCTGTGTGGCAGACAATTTCCCCCATACTCTCTCCCTACTTTGGTTACATTCAGTATTTCGACACCAGTCTCACCACCACTCAAACCTGCAGAAAAGGCAATGCTAGGCAATTTGTTTTGTAGTGCTTGTTATGGATAGAATATAATGTCCAGGAAATTCTGTGTCATCTCTTTAATTTATAGTCTCTGGGTCTTGGCCATTGATGAGATTACATGGCGCCATGGATAGTTTGTGGGTGTGACTGCCAAGCTTCTAGAAAACTGGGGACCTGGGAGGAGTAGGCCGAGTCCTGATCCAAGCGAGCTTGGGACCCTCAGTCATGGGTTCCTACCTACTTCTGCGCTACAGGACATAATTGCATCTTTTGATCTCTTTCGAGATTTATGGGTCTCTGAAATAAGGCCAATAAATGAGCTTATATAGCCGAGCTGGAGGTAGTTTGTGGGTGTGTCTCCCACATATCTAACTTTTGGTTTTTAATTCTTGGTAAACTTGGCCCCAAGTTGTTCGGATATGGCCAAAGGCACAGCAGAAAATTTTGGGTGTCTGTAATTCTGAAGACACCATCAGACTGCTGATGCACTCGCCCCTCAGGTACAGGTTTAGCTGCTGGTGGCCTTGTACCCCCGATGTTTTTGGTTTTGGGGGCCACAAACTTGGGCCCCAAAATAAGCTTAGGGATTATTCCTGGTGCTGTCAAGGATCACTCCTGGAGGGGTTCAGGGGACCGCATTGGGTATTGAGGATAAAAGTATAAAATCCTGATTGATCTTGTGCAAAGCAAATGCCCTACCTGCTGTACTGCCACTCTAATCCCTATTTTCTTACTTTTAATGTGATCTCAGGCTGGGAAAAAATCTAACTTTTAAGGAAAGGGAAAAATATATTGTGGTCAACCCACTCAATAGGATACCACTCAGCTATGAGAAAAGATGGAATCTTGCATTTTGCTGTAGGAATGGTATTAGAGGATGTCATATTATCATGCTTAGCAAAATAAGTTGGAGAAAAACAAATCCTAAATAACCTCATTCAAGTGTAATAAACAAAAATAAGCAAGGACTAGACCATTTACCGTGACTAAAGCTCTTAAACTCAGAACTATGGTTACCAAGAGGTGGGGTGAATGGGAAATGGAGGGATATTGGCACTTTGGTGGTGAATGTAACATGGTAATATTGTTACTTCAAAAACTTAAAAATATCACTGCTTTCAAAAGCTAATGTTACTGCCATTGACAAAATTGTGAGAGCTAGTACAGGAGTTAAGGTGCTAGCCTTGCATTCCTTCAACCCTGGTTCAAACCCCCCAGTTCCTCATATGGTCACCTGAGCACCGCCAGGTATCTCTTCCGAGCACAAAGCCACAGAGCCAGGAACAGAGCCTGAGCACCTCCAGGTGTTTTGGGGGAAACAATAATGACAACAATTTTAGTCTGATCCTAAAGACTATGACTGAGAGGTCTTCTAACCCATCTTGGCACCCAGAGCGGCTTCTTGCAGAAATGCATCTAGACTGTGAACTGAGTTAAAATATCAGAAACCCAAAACCTCGTGGCCGCGACAGCCTCGACTCTGAGTGAACTCAGAGTCTTCACTCTCAGCAATGAAAATAAATTATTAAATGATGCCTTTTCAGCAGGCCTGATTGTTGGGGGAAAATTCCAAACAATGATAGTGAGTTCTCTATTGAAATATTGAATGTATTCAAAGTATAGAGAGAATAAAGTGAAGATCATTAGCTACTTAGTTGGGGGGTAGGTGGGAGGGGGGTATATTGGGGTTCTTGGTGGTGGAACATGTGCACTGGTGAAGGGATGGGGATTTAATCAGTATATGACTGAGACTTAAACCTGAAAGCTTTGTAATGTTTTTCACGGTGATTCAATAAAATAAAAACTTAAAAAATAACAATTTTAATTGTGACATTGATTATCTAATGATGATGTGTTGTGAATATGCTGAAAACCATGGATTGGTATGCAGTAAATGGATGAGTGTATAGAATGAATAGAGTTCAATAAAGCTGTCATAATAAACAAATGATAACAACATGAGTGGCTGCTGTTACTACTGCTGTTTACAAGGTTCTAAGTAATGGCATTAAACATGAAAAAGGTATTAATACTGGGAAGGAAAAAGAAAACTATTACAGAAATGATTTCAACTACTCATAATGATAAGAAACTATTTTTAAAAGAGAGAACCACCAAAAACATTTGAAAAGGCAGTTATTAAACATGAGAAATTTTGGTGATAGGCTTTCTTTACTATAAAACTTTTTTTTTAAAAGACATTGAGTTCTTTAGTTACTTCATTAGATTTCTGGGAAGAATTGGGATGGGCCTCTTATGTTTTGTTCCTGGAAGAATCCTCTGGTTCTGGGGCTCACAGCACACTAAGGCTCAGTTTTGCAGGGCAGAACCTTGGCTTTGACCGGAAGAGTTTTCTTATGGCTTCCGTTCTCTAGGTTTTCCTTGAAGCAGATGAGAAACCTGGGCCTCTCCAACTATATCAGCTTCTGTCTTCAATGAAAAAAGAAATGGGCAAAAACCATTTATTTGTTCTTAAGCTGCCTCATGGAAGCAAGCAACCATTTTGACTTGAGGGATGAGGACTCAGCCAGCAATTGTTTATAGATGGTTGATCCTTGGCGTAGCAAGTAGCATGACTTAGCCCTGCGGTCATTGCAGGAATGTTCATCTGGTGGTTGTGGAGGCTTTGCCTTATGAGAGTTCTCCCTGCTCTAGTTTCACTTGCCCTGAAGAAGTTGTCTGGTCATTTCCATTCCCTTTGTTGGAATGATTCCAGGGACAAATCTTTGAAATTGCACATAATAGATGTGTGCTTGACAAAAAATACTTCAAAAAAATCTCTTCAGATGGTTTGAATTTTAGATCTGTGGTGAGAATTCAACTAATTAGAGATATTGGTTGTAAATGAAAGTGAGCATCTTTATTTTGTATGTTTCCCCATACAAGCATGCAGGACCTTCGTCATTACTTTTTTTGGTGGGGGGCAAATCTGGAGGTGTTCAGGATTTGCTCCTGACTCTGCACGCAGGAATAACTCCTGGCAGTGCTTGGGGGATCATATGGGATGCCCGGGATCGAACCTGGGTCAGCTATGTGCAAGGCAAGTGACTTAGCTGCTGTACTATTGCTCTGGCCCACCTCTGTATTTTTTTACTCCTATGTGTATATTTGTATTTCCTATGAGTCTATATTTCAGCAGAGTTATAGGGCCATATCTGTAACCAAGAAATATATGGGAAAAATTGATATTTTCCTTATACTATAAGCCATACAAACTTAATGTGTAAACTCAGAATTCTGATGTATACATTTCCTGTTATAAATTAGAATCATATAGGAGCTAGAGAGATAACAATGGGAGTAAGGTAGTCCTCCAAGTGTTTCTGTACAGCTCTGGCGACCCAGGAGCACCAGTGAGCGTTGGCCCTGCAGGAGGCTAAGCGCCACTTGGTGGCCCAGGTAATTCCGAGAACATAGGGCCAGAACACCACCTCGGCCTCAGACCCTCACATGATACTGCTGGCCTGAGTCCCTGGACTTCCTCAGCTCTGTTAGAACTGCCTCCTCTTCTTCTCCACCCCCCCATTAGATCATTGCAATTAAAAAAAAGATTAACTATTAGAAACACATGAAAGAGTATCCTTAAAGAATTTTGTCTGTACATCTTTTGTGGCATACTTTTTTCAGGTTTTACTAAACTGAATTTTTATCTTTTGATAACCATATTCCAAGAGTCATTAGTGTAAGGGTACTTTTTCGTTTTTATTATTGGGAGAATCCTCAGTAATTTTACTTTGAATTATGTGCCAGCTAACCTTGTTACTTGTTTCTGTGACTAACTCTTGTGCATCACGCTGACTATTAACTTCATCTCTCTAGGTGGAGAATGTCCGCTTGGTGGATCGGTTGTCTTCAAAAAAAGCAGTTGTGGGTACTCTGTATTTGACAGCCACCCATGTCATATTCGTGGAAAATTCACCTGATACACGAAAAGAAACATGGGTATGTGCTTCTTTAATCTTTTTATACTTTTCTTTGTTGAAAATCAAGTGTTTGAGCCATGATTTTTTCTTTTATCTTTTTCTCTCTCTCTCTCTCTCTTTCTTTCTTTCTTTCTTTCTTTCTTTCTTTCTTTCTTTCTTTCTTTCTTTCTTTCTTTCTTTCTTTCTTTCTCTCTCTCTTTCTCTCTCTCTCTCTTTCTTTCTTTCTTTCTTTCTTTCTTTCTTTCTTTCTTTCTTTCTTTCTTTCTTTCTTTCTTTCTTTCTTTCTTTCTTTCTTTCTTTCTTTCCTTCCTTCCTTCCTTTCTTTTTCTTTATTTTTGCTTTTGAGCCACACCTGGTGATGCTCAGAGCTTACTTCTGGCTCTGCATTCAGGAATCACTCCTTGTGGTGCTTGGAGGACCATATGGGATGCAGGGGATAAAACCTGATTTTTCTGCATGCAAGGCAAATGCCCTACCCACTGTACCATAGTTCTGACCCCTGACAGTTTTCTATTTAAATTGGGCTGTTGGCGGGGGGTGGGGGTGGCGCGGGGGGCGTATTTGCTATTTGGACGTTTAGAGAACCAGTTTTTGGGGATGGGAATTTGACCCTTTTTTCTCCTGCCCAGAGTCAAATCTACTTGATTTTCTTACTTATTTTAAACACTAATTATTTGCACATCACCAACACAGACCTAGAAATAGCCAGAGATACAAGTGCTTCATGACCCAGCTGTCAAGTAGAGTTTCTGTCATGTCCATCTGCCAGAGAGTATGACAAAGTGCCTTTTTTTCAATATTTTTGTTGTAGGACCCTATTGTGCAGGTCCTTCAGTCATCTCCACATTTCTAATAACTTAAATAAGAAAAAGAAAGACATCTAAGGGAGATTCCCATTGTCAGATATTTTTGTTGCTTAATTATGAGACTGTTATGGTTTTCTTAGTCTGTTTTGTTATCTAACCATGGTATTACTTGGAGCCAGAATCCATGAATTGTCAATTTTTCCTTTTCTTAAATCTCTGGACATTATTACATTTCAGGTATTGCTTAGCAGAGAAGACTCAAAAGAATGAAGTATTCCAAATAGATGGTCTCAGTATGAGTTATTTCCTGGAAAATAAATCTTTTCTCCAGATTGCCTGACCCCCACAACAGCTTAGAAAACAAAATCTCAAGTTGCGTTCCATGTGGAATTAAGGAGCATGGTGCTACCTCCCAGAGGACCCATCTCTAACTTTAGTTGATTGCAAGGTTTATTTGACTAACATCTCATGACCAATATAATTTTAGCTGTTCAGTATATTCACCATTTGGATACAATAATGGCTCTTTACCTAGACTTGTACAAAAGTGTAGGCTAAAGACTCAGTTTTATATAGTTAGCCTAGAGAGAAGCCTGGGAATTAAAAAAAAAAATTGATTCCTCCCAGATGTCTCAGTTCTTGTTTGAGTGCCGGTGTTGAGCTAGATAATGGGTGAAGAGTCTTCTGTCTGCCTGTCTTGTTCTGTTGATTAGTTATTTGTTCTTAGCTTTGACCACATTAACTTTGGGTTGTAGATTCTTCACAGTCAGATCTCCACCATTGAAAAACAGGCAACAACTGCAACAGGGTGTCCTCTGCTTATTCGCTGCAAAAACTTCCAACTGTTACAGCTGATCATACCACAAGAAAGAGACTGCCACGATGTGTACATCTCTCTGATACGCCTTGCGAAGCCAGGTAAGCCAGAGAAACTTGGCTGTGCGTATGGATCTTGGCACCCACTCTGAAGAAATTCACATATCAGTTTGGAGACATAGGGTAGGGGTTGCATGTAGCTAACCATTGTTCCATCCTCAGCACTGCATATGGTCCCCTGAGCACCACCAGGAGTGATCCCTGAGCACGAGCGAGGAGGAAGTGTTGAGCACTGCTAGGTGTGGCCCCAAAACCATAAATAAATAAAATAGAAGAAAAAAAGTTATAACTCACGTTCATGAAGTTTGCATATTGAGTAAGAATGAGAGCATTAGGAACTGTGTGCCCTAGAAATCCAGATGATACAGCTCCTGCTTTTTTTGATCAATAGTTGAGTTATTTACCATGAGTCTCATTCATCTTTCCTTTTCTTTGGAGGTGTTATCATCTTAGTTACCAACCTCTTTGCGGTAGTGAAGCTATCTCAACTGAGGCCTAAAATGAAACTGACAAGTTATTTTGTGAGGAAAACATGATCACTGAACTATTTTAATGCTGTGTTCTTCCTCTTATGGATTTTCAAGTGTCATTTGTGGGAGATGTGGTGTTTTTTTGCTTGAAGATATATAAATATATGTATATATACACATATACACATATGTACACACAAATATAAAATAGACACTTATCTATATGCAAATATATAATAGACATATGTATCTATACCTAATATTAACATATATCTATATCTTAGATTCTTGGGAGAATACAGCAAAAAAAGGTTATTCATATTAAAATATGACACTATTCAGAGTGACACTATAGTCCTTGGTAAGGGGACATAAGCTTGTAACTGCTTTCAAAGAGCTTTTAGGTGCAGGGCAAGTTTTGTCCTAAACTTTACAAGGTATTTGGTTGAGTTCTTAGTTTCTTATGATATGGCCATATCACAGCTGGAAGCTCAAGCCAGGGAGCTGTCAAAATATGATCATTTTGACTTTGCCTCATTTCAGGACAACCATTTCATCTTAGTGTGTTAAAAAGAACTGTAGCGTTTGCCAGAAAAGTAATTGAACTTTCTAGAGGGTGCTCTATAATTGGAACATGAGTTCTGGGAAGATGTACATTAGGTTGTGTTCAGCACAAAATGCGAGGAGACTTGTGCCAGCAATTTCTTTGTTACTGAGTAATGGATGTGGTAGATAATAAATGTGCTCTGATCAGATTAATGGGACTTAGGAATAGTCCAGGGAACTGGGGCTGAGCCAGGCAGCCAGAAGGGTTGACTGCAGAGGCACTGAGCGCAGTGACTTCTGCTGACAGGGGACAAAAGTGACTGTGTCTCTGCTGTGAAAAATAGACTCTTTGCTTTAAGGAGTTGGGAGAGTGGAGAAGGGATATAGTCAAGATTCCTTCACCCCCCCCCCTAAAAAATATGAAAGAAAGAAAACTTAGTAATTCATTGAGTAATTCATTCATTAACTTAGAAGATTTGTTTTGTTGGGGGGGGCACACCTGGCAGTGCTCAGGGCTTACTCCTGGCTCTGCTCTCAGGGATTGCTCCTGGCAGTGCTCGAGAGACAGTATAGGGTGCCAGGAATGGAACCTGACTTAGCTGCATGCAAGGCAAGTGCCCTGCCTGCTGTACTGTCCCTGTCGCCTGTACCTTAGAAGATTCTGAAAATGCCACTAGCATGTTAAAACTTCAGAATTAGAAAGTTTTATATAAAATAGGATGCTTTAGTAATTGTGGGAGGATACAGACAAACCCAAGTTGTTAATGGTAATGGTGGTGCTGAAATTTGAACCTGTTTCAAAATCTCTGGAACAGGCTTTTGAATCTAGAGGGAATGGGTGAGAGGTTGGGTGACAAGGGTCTCTGTCTGGCCAAGACTTACTTATCAGAACATGATGAGACACTTTTGTGAATTATATCTTCTCCCTCCTCTTGGTATATCAGATTAAGGGGGTGCATGTAAAGGGGATGGGGTAAAGGAATTGCAATTTAAATTCTAGAACCATAGTAATTTACTAGCATGGATTCTTTATTTTTAGCTTCACTAAGGATTCAGCTACTGCAAGATCCTATAGACTAGTGTGTTGGTGATCGAACCCAAGTCAGCTGTGTGCAGGGCAAGTGCTCTCCCCACTGGGCTGTCCCAGCCTGGTCCAGGCCTCTTTCCTCCAACCCACTCCTTCCCGCCAGTGCTGGCATTGGTTTTGTGTTCCAGTGCCAAGGAGTTGGCATTGTTTGCTACTGTCTATCAATTCTCTTTTTCCCCCGCTCTCTCTCTTCCACAGATGAGTGTGATCATCCAGTGTTTGGAAGATACAATTATCACTACTTTTATTTTTTATTTGATTTCATTTGGGGCTCCCATCTTGCAGTAACCAGAGATTAGTCCTGACTCTGTGCTCAGCCATCACTCCTGGCATTGCTCAGGAGAGATCTGCCGGAAAACCAGCTGGATTCTGCTGTTTGCAAGGAAGGCGTCTCTCTGCTCTCTAAACATTTTTGTTATTGTTGTTGTTTTGTTAATTAGGCAAAGAAAAAAATGTTTGAGTGAAGGCTGTATTGTTCAGAACTCCTCCGATTCTCTCTTTAGGATTTTAGGGATCAGTAAATCAATTTATTGAAAAATTTTGACTTTATTGCTTTATGTTTTGTCTTAAACTAGACAAAGAATTTTGTCTAAAACTAGATAAGAATGCCAGTATTAAAAGACCTGGTTAAAAGACCTCCACTTCTCAGAGGACTTTAAATTTTTCAAGTTCCTTCCTTCTCTGCTCTCTCAAATTTGCTTCTTGCTATTTGTTTTTGAAAAAAAAAATCAATATTTTTTTCTCTCTGTAATGCTTGTGGGCTTTAACATTCAACCATTTCTTTGCTTAATTTTCCTAAGCAACGTTTTTTTTTTCCCAGTTCATCTTAGTCCCCAATTCTGCTATTAGTCATGATTTTAAATATCTCATGGTTGATGTAGTCTCCTTAACTTAATTTAACTTTTTACAGCCTTGCCTAAGTCCTTGCTATTTAATTTTTATAGCGGTAATTAGATTTGATGATAACTATCTCTCCATCCAATCATCCTGTTCCACTAAATGTGAGACTTCCAAATCTTAATATTGAATTCGAGACCTTGTTTGTTGACAACAGAGAGTAAATGTCTTATTACTTTATATTAAGTGTGCAAAGAAGTGAAAGTACAGCGGGGAGGGCATTTGCCTTGCACATGGCCGACCTGGGTTCAATCCCCAGCATCCCATATGGTCCCCCAAGCACTGCCCAGAGTAATTCCTGAGTGCAGAGGAATAACCTCTGAGCATCACTGGGTATGACCCAAAAAGCAAAAAAAAAATAAATAAATAAAAAATAAAGTCTAAAATAGTTTTGTTATCTTCTTACCCCTCTTACATGGGTTTCTCAGCCATTTATTTTAAGTTGTCTGAATTAAGCAGAGTATTTGGAGCAAATTAGCTTTTAATCATTACTTTTGTTTTAAAAATCCCTGCTTCTGTGTCTTCCTACGAGCTAACTTTTCCTTCCCCTAAACACCCCTCCCATTCAGCTACTGCTGATTCATGTTTGTCTTTCTTTTTGATTTTTAAAAAAATTGTATAAGGGAAACAGTAATATCATTGTATTCTTTAGTTTTTATGCTGGATGTTGTAATATTCTTTTGGCTTTTACTTTTGGTTTTGATAGTATAGTAACCTTTTGTTTCTCCCTATTGGTTTATAATGAGGGATAATTTCTCCATTATTTCTTCTCTATTCTGTTTTCATACTTTTTTAGCTTGAGAAGCAAACTAAGTTACTTTTTTACTTTATTTTTTACAGCATCTTCCATTTTGTTGGCACCGTTCTTTTGTAGGGAATGAGCAGAGATTGGGTACAGTGATAAGTCAGCTTAGTTGTTTCAAGTTGAATTTCCGTTTGATGGCACAAATCTTCTCTAGGAACTATGAAGTGTGGTTATCCTAGTGAGAAAGAATAAAGAGAACAGCTCAATAGCAAGAGAGTGGATACAGAAAATATGTATGAACACCAGGCATACTACTCAGCTCTTAAAGAAGACGAAAATGCCTATTGCTCTAATATGAATGGAACTGAGGGTGTCATGCCAAGTGAAATGTCAGAAGGAAGTAGACAAATGCTGGATAATCTCACTCATGAGTGGCTTATAAAGAAACCAAGCAAGGTAACAGAAAATAAACTTCTAGACTTTGATCACAGAACTGAGGAGGGCAGGGATGACCTGAAAGGGACCAGTATAAGGGATTGGAGAGATGGTACGGCAGGCAGGAGGCTTGCCTTGCGTGCAGTTGATCTTGGTTCAACCCTTGCATGTGGCTGACCCTGATTCTATCCCTAAGGTTCTGCCCAGCACCAAATATGCTCCCACTCCAGGCCTTGCCAGGAGGCTGAGTGAGAGCCAGGAGAAAGCACTAAGATCATTGCCAGGTATGGCACCCAAAACAAAAAACAAAAATAAAAGGACCAGTGCAATTTTGGAAGGCACTTTGGTTGGGTATAGGGTGGGGACATTGTTCCTATCAAATATAGAAATGTTTAGATTGAGGTAATATTGATTTATACCTTTATAAATCAATAGTATTTTCAGAAAAATTAATAAATAAGTATATACTGACCTAATTACAGTGGTACTTGCTTTCCTGGGTTATAGGGTATAGGATGGACAACAGTTCAAACATGAAGGAAGTTGTAGTATGAATTTCTAGGTTTAGGTTGTGCTTTGTTCTCTATTTAGTCCTGAAACACTGCTTTGGTTTCCTTAAAACATAACCCATATGAATTTAGATTCCTTCTCAGTGGCAGTTTGGCTATATATTTGCTTCATTCCAGAGAAACCCTTCTTCCAGAAAAACTCTTCTTATCATGGACCCCTTAAGAGTGAGGGGTGAGACCATCAGTGTCCTCCTACTAAAACATACTGGGCACACTGGTTGGATGGGTGTGTGTTAGAATTATGTACACAGGAAACCACCATTAACAATATTGTAAATCACAGAACCTCAGTCAGAAAAACAAAACAAAACAAAACAAAAAAACCAACAGCCTTTGGTTATTGGCAGCAAAAGACATTTTCTGTTGGATCTGGTGTCTCAGAGTTGTTGAGAAAAGTCATGGTGTATTTACCTTTCTGTTTTAAGACAAAAACATAACATAAAAAAATGGGGATTAACTTTTTCCAAGACAGGCATTTTCTCTCAGCTCAGATTCTGTAGGACTAGAGATTTCTCTAGCCTTATTTTTGTGGTGGCTGTTAAAAATTTTTTTTTAAATTCTAACTCCATAGTTTATCAAGTTGTTCATAATTGAGTTGTTTCAGGTATTCAGTGTTCTGACACCAATCCCACCACCAGTGTGACCTTCCCCATACCGGTGTCTCTAGTTTTCCACCAACACCAAGTCCGCCCTCTTAGCAGGCACTAATAAAGTTACTTCATATTGCTTATTACAACACAAATGGAGTTATAAAAAAATCGATAAAAATCAATTTGTGATAATTGTTATATCTCACAGTGATGTTACTGAAGTCATTATCTGAGGATTTACTGAGCTGGTTGGTGCTGGTTGAACCTTCTATGTCATTGTTTTTGCTTATTGAGCTTGGTGGGTTTCTACACAACTTTCCTATCAAATTTGCTATGGTCCTGCTGGGCTGACAGTACATTGAAATTTGGAGGTGTTGCTCCTGGAGTTACAGACATGGACTCATTTGCTGGCTTGGTGGGGTTCAGTCCTAGAGTCGGGCCATTTCTATACAGAGGGCATTGGGTGTGGCTGAGGGCAACCTGCTTGGCCCCATTCTGAGAAGGTGCCAGAGTTTTCAGCCCAAACTGGTCTACCTGGGGAGATTCAGTGGTATCATGCTCTTTTGGAGCTTAGATGTGGATCTTGTAGTTGGTTGTTTTTTTTTTAATTGCCTTCTTGCTGATTGTTAAAATTTATGCTCTGTTTTTCTCAAAGTTGGAGAAAAAGGGCTAAGGGCATTGTTAATGGGAAGATATATATATATATTATTGATTAATTTCCATTAATCATGGGGTTAATGGAAATTAATCAATAATATATATATCTTTATTGATAGTATGTTATAATTTTTCAGGATACTTTGTCCTCAGGTGAAGGTTTCTCTTGGGATCTGGGTAAGGAGTTTATCAATATTAACACGACTGAGCTTTGGCTAACAAATTTGTGGATGCAGGGGTGCTAGGAGTTTAACTTTCATCTCCCCATATTCACTGACTCTTCTTTCACTGGAAGAACAGAGGCTATCTCAAGAGATGTTTGGCATCTTAAACAAATTGCATTTGTGGTTAACATTCACTGTATCATTGTCATTCCGTTCTTCGATTTGCTCGAGTGGGCACCAGTAACATCTCCATTTGTCCAAGCCATGAGATTTTAGCAGCCTCTCTTTACTCATCCTTCCCAACAGTGCTGCATTGGAGGCTCTTTCAGGGTCTGGGGAATGAGACCCATCATTGTTACCATTTTTGGCATATTGAATACGCCATGGGGATCTTGCCAGGCTCTGCCGTGAACTTGCCAGGCTTTGCCGTGAATGCCGTTAACATTATGTTCTCCAAAGCCTGAGTCATGAAAATGGTACTTAGAGATGGAAAAGATGTGTCAGTGTGAAGCCAACCATCCTCAGAACAGAATCTCCTTTTCTTGCCATTGGATCAATTAGCTAAGTTTTGTAAAAAATAATTGCAAGTGTCTACTCCAAGATTGTGTGTATATGTATAATGTTCTGATTGTTGAGATCGTGTGCATTCTAAATTTTATAGTTTAGAAATCTGACATTGAGAGACTAAAGTAAAACCTAATTTATCTCATAAATCAAAGCCATCTGCCTTCATTTTCTTTTATGAATTATGAAAGGATACTTGTTTGGCATTTAAAATAGGACTCTTACTTTTCTTTATCTCTGTTAGATGTGCGCTCTCAATAATAATTGCAATAAGCTTGAACCTGGATATTGAACTCAAGTTGGCTGTGTGCTTCTGCAGCCCCTGGTGGTGGGCTCCTGTGCTGGGCTTCAAAACACACACACACACACACACACACACACTCAATTATCTGTGCTAAATAGCATCAACAGATTAAGAAATAAGTGGTGCACCTGAAAAAATCGAGGAGGAGAAAGAAATCTAGTGGTGAGGATTAGGGGACTTGAACAAGGAAAGAAAACACACAGCAAGTGAGGAGACAAGGGTGTGTGTGGAAGAATTGAACATGTGGAGCTTAGGAGCCCGCACTGTGTAACCAGTTTATCTGGTTAAACCCACACTCCCTCTTGGGTAGCTGTGTGACCCTGGGCGGGCATAGCACCCACCCCCACCACCCTCTTTGCCTCAGATTTCTCATCTGTAAAGCAAAGCCCATAAGGTGCTGCTAAAAGGGTTGATAATTTCACTGGCAACTTCAGACAAAACTTTGGTCGTATGCATTTAAGACACACCCACAATTACATTATATATTTTAATTTGGATACATAGGTGTAATATACAAAGAGTAAAATAGGAAAGCAAACACAAAATTAAAAATATATTTAATTAGAATAGAATCTAAAATAAAACAAAGGTTTATGAGGGTCAGCTAGGATTTCTTCCTCACCATAGGAGCTTAGTTCTGCACTGGCCAGCCAGGTAGCCACTGGCTGCTGACTGGACTGCGGAGCCCTGGGAATGTGACCATCTGAACTAAGATGTGCTCAGGGTGAACAAAGGGAAGATACAGAAAGTAGTAGCATTTTATTACATTTTGTTACATATATATCAGGTCATGTGCTGTACCTATTTTGGTTATATTGGAATTAATGACATATGATTAAAATTAATCTCCTTGTTTCTTTTGGTTTTTTATGTGGCTTCAAGGACATTGTAAATGTCATATGACTTGCTTCTACTTCTCTCTTGATGGCACTGGCCTAGATGCTTCCTTCAGCATGGCAAGACTAGAATAAGAAAACCAAATCCTAAGGGCTGGGGAGATAGTATAGCGGCTAGGGTGCTTGCCTTGCATGTGATCAACCTGGGTTCAACCCCCAGCATCTCAAGCAGCCTCCTGAGTACCTCCTAGGAAAACCAAATTCTAGATCTCATTGGTGTAGGGGGAATAGTGAGTCCGTGGACTAGTCTCATAGGCATGAAAAGCTGTACATAAAGACAAAGATGCCTGATAGTTGAAAGAAGTCTTTACCACACATCTTTCTCCTTTCATGACCATGTGCCATGTGCTATGAATTGAAATTTTAAAGTGAATTTTATAAATATCCTATATGTAACATTATTATGATGCTATTAGAAGTTCAGATATTGAAGCCAGAGAGCTCATACTGTGGGTACGACACTTGCCTTGCATATGCCTGACCCAAGTTTGATCCCTGGTACCATATGTTGTTCCTTGAGCATGGCCAGGAGTGATCCCTGAGCGCAGAGCCAGAGTAAGCTGTGAGCACAGCTGGGTGTGTCCCAACAAGAACGCTATCCACCTCAAAAAATCAGATAGTGTCAGTGTAAACATTGAATGTATTTCACAACTTGTGCAACTATTTTTATGGTTTTAAAAAAAATACTGTAAACATAATTTTAAAAATTTTAATTATGTAATTAAATAATACTGTAAACATCAAAATGTGAGAGTGGTCCTAGCCTTAAATTCTGAGGAGCAATCCCACATTTAGTTTTGATATGTAAATTTCATAGTAAATTTTTTTGGGGTGGTGGCCACATTCAGCATGCTCAGGGGTAATTCCTGACTCTACACTCAGAATTTATTCCTGGTGGGCTCAGGGGACAATATGAGATTCCTGGGATCAAGCCCAGGGTGGCCGCATACAAGGCAAGCGCCATACCCCTTGTAACTGTCTCTCTTCTCTCTGGTCCCTCCCATAGTAAATTCTTGATGTCTAATGTCTAAGTACATTCTTAATTCATTTCATTTTTAAGCTCCATGGTTATGTGGCATAGAAAATATATTCACTTTCAAAACACATTTTTTTAAAAAAGGATCAAACAGAGGGTTTTGCTTTAAAAGGAAAGAAATTCTTATACCAAGAATGGCTGGGTGGTGGTGGGTGGTCCTGTCTACAGAACCTAGATGGGTGCTCTGAGAGGGGTGAGGGGTGTCAGGGGTCCAGCTTTGTGGTGGGCTCCAGCCCAGATGATTTCTTGGGAAGCTGTGATTGAACTTGATTTGGCTATATTTTCCCTTTTCTTGCAGTGAAATATGAGGAGCTGTACTGCTTCTCATTCAATCCTAAGCTGGATAAAGAAGAAAGAGAACAAGGCTGGACGCTGATCGAGCTCAGTGAGGAATACAAGAGAATGGGCCTCCCTGATTCTTACTGGCAGCTCAGTGATGTGAACAGAGACTACAGAGTGAGTAGAAGTAACTGAGAGACAGCTGGAGCCTTTATCCCCAAGAACTCACAGTTTCCCATAGCCGAGAAAGACTTTTGTCTGATTGATTTCCTTCAGTTTTGGTAGCTCTTTGTCCGTGCACTGCTATAGATTCCCAAGTCTCCCTTTCTTCTTGCTCAGTGTATTTACTACCTGCATCTAGCATCAAGAAATGCACAATCTCCACAACCTTCACTTTCTTCCTCTACTGGAAGGACATGGAAGCCAGAGGTCACAGTAGCTGACATCGTGGCTGGCAGTGGGGGGAGAGCCAGCCAAGACTTCGTTCTCTCCCATCAAGTCTTTTTATAGCCCAGGGTGATTAGTGGGGATGTCTCAGAGATTCGATGGCAGTTTGGCACTGGTTCTTTCTGTACTCACTGAACTCTTGATGGTACACAAGGTCACCAAGTGGCTTCCCTAGAGACCTCCGGAGACATGGTCCACACAGGAAGGGACATGGAGAGGACGGGAAACGGGAGTGGCAGAATAAATCCCAGTCACCAGTGCTGTGCAGCATTCTTTCACTTTCCTCTTCCAGTGCTGTTGCCGTTCAGGAGAGCAGGATGAAATTTTCCCACCTTGGTGAAGAGTTTCCCTATCTGGAAACCAGAGTTAATAGGGTGGGGGGGTGAAGACTTTTTTCCAGAGCTTCTTTTAGTGCTTCCCACGCAAGTGCTTCTCGGAATGCCCTTAAGCTCTAAGCCTTGGCGTCTTCTCTCACAGATGCAGTACCCCGGGAGAGCAGGAGCCTTGTTGGCTTGCTGTTCTGGAGGGGAGGCCTCGGGGCTGGCGCAATCCCCTCACAGTTTGCTGGGTTGTACTTGAGCAACACGCCAGCCCTCAAGGTCTGTGTTTCTTGCTGTGAAGAGAGATTGACTTTCCTAACATTCCTAGGGCGGGGAGGCTGGGCGATGGGCAGCTTCTCTACTCTCGGGCAGAAAGAGGAGCCTGAAGGGACAGTAGCTCAAGGACTGGGGACCAAGACTTCAGGGAGAATGAGTTTGAGGGGTTTGTCTTTCCTTCCTTTCAAGACAGACGAGGCGCACAGGAGTCCTGCCAGCAAAACAAGCTGGGCATCTTTGGGCCTTGACAGGCTGGGAGAAAGCCTGGTGGGAGCGCTAGGATCCTTAGCTACCTCCCTGCTACTTGAAGCAATTGAATGAAGTCGAGCTTGTTGAGAACTCATGTCCATGACTTCACCTTATTCCGTTGCTTATAAATAACTGCAATTCCCTTATGCTGTAATGGGGAAGAAAGTAGGTAATCCCCAATTTGCTGAAACTCCACCCGTTTCCTTTTTGAAACTGTTGTTTTAAGAAAATGTTCAAAGTCTGCTGTAATGTCTGTGGGGCTCTCGAACCTCAGACGAGCGCGTGCGGTCTGTGCCATGTTCTCTGCAACTGTCTCATGCAGACTCCAGATTTGCATGGACAAGGAGGGGGATTGTCTGGGGACAGTCATTCTGGTACAGGCTGTGCCGTGGCTCCTAGAATGGGATTTTCCCCCGGAGTGTTGGTTCCAGAGTTAGTGTTAGTGACCCCATCCTTGGTCTTTGGAAATCTTTCCCAGAATATCTTCAATTGCTTTGAATCCAGGAGCATGTCTTCATGCATCTTTTTGTCTGTTTCTGGGCCACACCTGGCAGTACTCAGGACTTACTCCTGGTTCTGCACTCAGGAATTATTCCGATGGCCTCGGGGGAACATATGTGATGCTGGGGTTCAAACCTGGGTCGACTATGTGGAAGGCAAGCGCCCTGTCCACTGTATTACAGCCTCTCATTCCTCTTTTTACCTCTTAAAATAAAAGGAATGTTGGTTATAGGTCTGGTGATAAAGATGCTGGAGCAAAGCATCGTTAGAGAACAATTGCTCTTTACTTTTGAGGTTTGGATCTCACACGTGTAAGTTCACTTCCCTTCAGTTTTGTCTTACAGAGGGGTCAGCCTGAGGGTCAAAGAGATAGTCCAGGTATCTGTAAGGTAGGGTGCTGCTCTTGCTTGTGGAAGTTCCTGGTTTCATCCTGGTAGCATATTTGGTCTCCTGAGGAAGACTACAGGTCACTTCTGAGCAGAGTCAGGGATTGAACTTCTCAGCGCTGTCGAGTATAAGCCCCAAAGCGAAACAGCAAAGCAGACAGGCCCAGACCAGTCAGGGTGGGCAGAGATGCGCAGTGGGCCTGCTGCACTTCCCCTGACACCGACCTTGAGCTCTCCTGAAATGCCCGGGAAAACGCTCATCTTCCAGTTGGCTTGGCAAAGCCCAGGAAGCTCACATTGAATCATATCATTGCCAAAAGTTTGACTGACTCTACAACACATTTGGTGCCAACCAACTTATCAGCCTGTTGCCAGTGCCACCGTTACCATTTCTGGCAGATGTTCTAGTGCTTCAATGTGGGTGTCGTCAGATTTGATTCATATCAATCCCAGCGGTAGTTTTTGTTTGATACGGGTTTGAGAGAGCAAAAAACGAAAGTACTCAGTGGAGTTTGGCTTCTCCCAGGTCGTGAATCTGGCAAGTCAGAGCCGGGTTCTGAGCTACTGCTTTGTGACTCAACCACAAAGCCAGGACAAGGCATTCGTGTGTTTTCCACGGGAGAACCACTGCCAACAAACGGAAAAAGAAAAAGAGTAGACCCTCATTTCTTTCCCCTGCCAGAATCAGCTTGTGTGGGAAACAAAGTCAGACCCAGAAATTCACATCAGGTGAACGCTCTGGAGGCGGCTCCCACGGGAGCCGGAGCTTGGCTTGTCCCTTGAAGAATGCGACGTGGGAATACCTGGAGGAACATTCCCAGGGAGGGCTGGGGGGGCAGGCATACGCCAGGAACCAGAGGGGTACTCGGAGGGGACTCTAGTGCTTGCATTAGAGGACATTGTCTCTCGGTGACAGGCCAGCTTTGAACCCAAACAGCAATGTTCTCAGACTTGGATGCAGCTGTGTCACTGCTGCTGTTGGACGACAGACGCCTGGGTAATTTCCTCGCTTCACACGAAGAGCCCTTTGAGAGAAGGGACAGTGTCTGAGCTCTGGATGCCGATGGCTGTCTTCTCCAGTGCAGCCTCAGAATTGGCGGCTCAGTGTTTCTTCCAAGCCTGTGGTTGCTTTTCTGTCCTTGGTTAAGGAAAGTTCCGTGTGCAGCTTTTCAGTGGGGTAAAAGGGGACTTCTAGTGGCCACTCACACATGGCATAGCTTTGTGCCTAAAAACCCCTTTGTATTTTCTGTGACAGGTTTGTGATTCTTACCCCACGGACCTGTACGTTCCCAAGTCAGCCACAGCCCACATCATCGTGGGGAGCTCCAAATTCCGGAGTCGACGGCGCTTTCCAGCCCTTTCTTACTACTATAAAGATAACCATGTAAGTCCTCAAGACAGCTTGTGTTTTATGTTTTGATTTTGTCTCCTCAAACACATGTTTCCTAACAGTCTTCCGTGTGTATTTCAGTTCTTCAAGGTATGTAGACATGTGGGGGGGGGGGGGCAGTAGACACAGTGCCACCATGGATACACCCTTTTATTTTGTTTATTTATTTATTATTTTTTTAATTAATTAGTGAGTCACCATGAGGGTACAGTAACAGATTTACACATTTTCATACTTGTGTTTCCCTCATACAATGTTCAAGCACCCCTTCCTCTACCAGTGTACCAGTGTCCATTCTCCACCACCAGTGAACCCAGTATCTCTCCTACCTCCCAATCCCAGCCCCCCTCCCCTCACCCTCCCACCCCCCATCCCCCCGCCTCTGTGGCAGGCATTACCTTTTGTTCTCTCTCTCTCCTTTGGGTGTTGTGGTTCACAATAGGGGTATTGAGTGGCCATCGTGTTCAATCTATAGTCTACTTTCAGCACGCATCTCCCCTCCTGAGCAGGTCCTCCAACTAGAGCTTACTTGATGTTCCCTTCTCTATCTGAACTGCCTTTTCCCCCAGCATGTGAGGCCAGCTTCCAAGCCATGGAGCCAACCTCCTGGTACTTATTTCTACTATTCTTGGGTGTTAGTGGATAGACCCTTTGCTAATGTAGAAATGGATTTTGTGTTTAGATGACAATAAACTAGCAGTGTCGATTCAGAAATACCTTAATCATCCAGATGAGTGCTTGTCCCTTCTAAGTGAGCAGCGTGGGAGGGTCCGTGCTTCTCTGCAGAGTTGTGTCCTTGGTCTAAGATATGTTGACAGAGTGGCTTTAGTTGAGTTTTTGATGCTGAGGATCAAACCCAGGACCTCATACTCTGAGCTCAGCATGTGCTTCCCAGTGAGCTACACCCCTGTCCCTGGAGAGTGTGTTTTAAGAAATATGTATGACTTATAAAAGCTAAAATTAGATTTTTTTGTAGATATTTTAGAGGCTGTCAGTAACAATAATTTAATGGGATAGGGTTTTATTTTCTCTCACATAAACCCCAAAGGTAGTAGGCCACGCCTCAACTCTGTGAATATTCAGGGAGCTGCATCCCTTCCACCTTTCTGCTCTGTCGTCCTGGGACTTGTGTGGCCCTTCCTGTGTGCAGCCAATCCCAGTTCCATTCCCAGCACTACCAGGTCCATCCGCACTACCAGGAATGATCCCTAACCACAAATCAGGAGTAGTCCTTGAGCACCACCAGGCATGACCCCCAACATCCCCCTCACCCACACACGCAAAGAATACAAAACACAGTCATATGTACAGCCATGTAAATATCTCAAAGTTGAGGCTTCATTTTTTTTTTTTTTTTGTAGAACACAAAACAAAGGTAAGAATGCTTTTTGCAACTTCAAATGTTATTTGGCTGATTGAAAAAGTTTGGCTTTTAAGGTGGATTCAAAGCCAAAATGTGGCTAGAAATAATGAAGATAGATGTGTATGTATGTTCATGTATGTCCTTAGAGACGAGGGCAGGGTGGAACTTCTACCTGATTTGGAAAGAATGTTTCCTGAAAGAGTTGGGGCGATGCCAACTTTACCAAAGTAAGCGTACAGCCTTCTCTGTTGCTACTTCGAAGGAAATGGGTGATGTAAGTTCTATTACATGAAAGGATATAAATTATCTTTATTTTTAGCTACACTCAGTGCTCTATAGTCATTTTGTAGCTCTGAAATGGAGTCTGAAGTAGACAACGGTTTCATTATTGTCCTTAATGTCTTGACTCCAAATACATTTAACCCATATAGAACTGTAATGGACAAAGGAAGGAGTGTCTTTAAAAAAAAAAAATAGTGGTAGGGGTATACAGGTCCATGATTTTGTGGTGAAAATTGGGATGTCAGTGACATTTATTTTTATTTTGTGACATCTATTGAAACAAGTAAGGGAGATGAATGTCTTAATTCTCATTGCTTCAGAGGTCGAGATGAACAGGGTATATAAGCAGTAAGCAGGTACTGGGCTTCTTTTAACTCCTGTTCATTATTCTTAAGAAAAGGGATTTTTTGGTTTTGGAGGGGGGAGTCAGTATGAATGTTAAAAGTCCTGAGGGTGTAGTATTGAGATTCTGATAGAGTTCCTGGATTTTGGACCACAGGGAACATTTCCTCGGCCCACTGGTGGCGGACTCTCATCTTCCTATTCCTGCATATGGGTGCTTGTCCTCATTTATTCTCTGGGTCTGAAAATACACAAATAGCAACCAACTGTCATTTAAAAGAGTTGATTCACTCTTTAAAAACTTTAAAGCAAATAAGACTTAAAGTTTTAGCTTTTCTTATAAGGCATAAAATACTCATGCATTTCTTTGCATAACTCTAAGATTTGGTTACCCAAGGGAAGTGCTGAGTGTGTATGTACATCCATGCCCACTTGCCCTCCCCCGTGAACTGAAATCTATATAGCAGGTAGGATCATGATCAGATTTGGTTTTATAGCATCATTTAGGTTTTCATATTATATTAAATGCACCAAATGTCATTAGAGAGTTTTATAAAATAGAATATTATTATTAAAGATGGAATTCTGTGGTTAAGTGAATAATGATGGAATTGGAAAGATAGCCCAATGGATTAGAGCATTTACTTTGCACTCAGGAGTACCAGGGTTGATTCCTGGCCCCACATCTACCCTGACCATTGCTAGGAACAATTTCTGAGCACTGATGGGTGTGTCTGGAAAACAGCAAAGCAAAACAAAACAAAAATACTAATGAAATATCCCAGCAGTGCTCCACAGATAGCACAGGGGGTTAAGGCACTTGCCTTACATGCAGCCAACCCTGGTTCAGTTCCTGGTACCCGGCAGTCCCCTGAGCACCACTGAGAATCCTCAGCACAGAGTTGGAAATAGGCCCTGAGCACTGTTGGCTGTGGCTGACCCCCCTCCCGGTGCACCCCCCATAGATTTCTATCCCTGGTCGAACTTATACTTGTGACAAAGAAGATCAAAATTTTAAAATTCATACATTGTTCTCCACATGTTCTCTTAGAAATTAATTTTCCTGGTTTTGGGGCCACACCTTGCCGTGCTCAGGGCTTACTCTTGGCTCTAAGCTCCGGGATCACTCATAGTGGGGTTTGGGGGCCCATATGTAGTAATGGAGATGGCTGAATGCAAGGCCCATGTCTTACCCACTGTCCTCTCTCTCTCCCCTCATCCTAACATGCCATTTTATAACCAAAGGGACACTTAAGATGTTTATGATAAAATGACATGGAAAATATTGGGTAGTGGAAATTGGAGATTAGATTAAGAAAAGCCTCAAATGCACATCCTTTTATAAGCCTGAAATCCTGTCGAGGTTCCATGGATAGTATGCGCCTGCTGACAGTGTATAATTATCTTGGACTAGATTTACTCAGGCATGGACGGCATCACTTCCTCTTACCCATTGGTGAGTTTGGAATTCCTGCATAGAGCCACTGAGAACATGTGGCCTGTGCAGATGTGTTGACAGCATCTGATGCCCACTGCCCAGGGGAGGATAACAGTGCCCGCCACACAGGGACACCTGAGCCACACAGTCGCCCTGGGCACCAGCCAGGCTTGGTCCAAAATACAGAATAATAAAGCAGCCGTGTCCAGGGAGATGGCCCATGTGGTGGACAGAGCATATGACTGCCATAAGGAGGCCCTGAGTTCTCTTCTGTCCTTAGCACCACTAGCTACAGCCCTGGGGGTCTCCGAGCCCTACCAGCATCCCTCCTCACTGAAGGTGGAAGCTCTCCTCCCAAAGAAAATACAAGTTTAGAATATTAAAAAGATTTTAAGGGGCTGAATCAATAGCACAGCGGGTAGGGTGTTTGCCTTGCACGCAGCCAACCTGGGTTTGAATCCCAGCATCCCATATGGTTCCCTGAGCACCTCCAGGAGTAATTCCTAAGTGCAGAGCCAGGAGTAACCCCTGTGCATTGCCAGGTGTGACCCAAAAAGCAAAAAATAAATAAAAAGTTTTTAAGATTTTGTAATAAAGCTGATTTAATTTATTCTGTACCTTTCCTAGTAGAACTCTGTGCGTAGTCCTTCTCTTCAATAGTTGGGGTACTATAGTGGACTAGGGGAGTGGGTATTCTTTGACAGATGCTCCCAGTCCTGAGTATGATGCAGTGATAAAGCATGTGCTGTGTGTGTGACACCTGACTTCAGTCCCTGGGAACAAATAAACAAAAAAAAAATTGAAAAAAAATTTTTTCTCTTCCCCACTTTTGATAGAATCTAGATATTTTGTTGAAAATGATAATTAATAAGTATTCCTTTTTCTCCCTAGAATAAATGATGTTTTCTTTTTTGCTCATTTAAAGTCACCACACAGTGCTTTCTTCGGTAGCACGGGTACTGGAATGATGAAGAGAATTTTAGCGTGGCCTCCGTACAAGGATGATGTGCACATCCATGTAGTGTTATATTTTTGCAGTAGGAGAAAAGAAGAAAAAGAGAAAGGCAGTAAAGTCACTATTCATTTTGACAATATGTAAGTTTCAGGTGTGTCCCTCCTTGAAAATTCATGTGGGCTTACCCCCATTCAGTTCACTCTTGAAAGTCCAGTTCTGTCCTTCACCAGATAAGTCTAAGATGCCATTGGATACCAGGTCAGTCTTGCATGGTGTTTTGATTTGTCCCTAGAGCAAGTCTGAGATATAGCCAGGTCCCCTTACTCTCTCCCTGGTCAGCATTGCTCAGAGACAGCAGGCCCAGAGCAGGGGCACCCCAGATCGAACACTGTCCATGCATCTGCAGGGATTTGATTTAGGTCCACTGGGTAAAGATTGGCTTTTGTCTCCAGCCCCAGAGTGGTCGTTGCCTCATGTCACTTTACTCCTGGACCTCCCCTACCCTTGTTTCCTCATCCATGTTCAGACCCTCTGTCCTTACTCCTCCACTCTGTTCTTCTACTTCTACTGCCCATACTCAAGAAGGAACCCTGGAGTGACTGTGCTTTTCTCCCCACCTCTCTCAGCCCATCTCTACTGAGTCATCGGCCTGGTTGCAGGCCTGGAGATGCTTGCACACCTGTCTGACCCTGTGTGTTATGCTAGTGTGGAAGCAGCACTCAGTTTCCATTATAATCTATCCCCTTTTTTTAAAAACTTAATTTTTTATTGAATCACTATGTGGGCTTGGGGCTGGAGCAATAGCACAGCAGATAGGGCATTTTCCTTGCACGCGGCCAACCCGGGTTCGATTCCCAGCATCCCATATGGTCCCTGAGCACCGCCAGGGTTAATTCCTGGCTCTGCAGCCAGGAGGACCCCTGTGCATTGCCAGGTGTGACCCAAAAAAAGCAAAAAAAAAAAAAAAACCAGAAAAAAAAATCAAAAAAACAAAGCTTTCAGGCCTAAGTCTCAGTCATACAATGAACAAACACCCATCCCTTCACCAGTGCACATGTTCCACGACCAAGAACCCCAGTATACCTCCCATCCCACCCCCACTCCCCGCCCCCTGCCTGTGTGGCCAATGATTTTCACTTTGCTTTCTCTTTACTTTGATTACATTCAATATTTCAACAGAAAACTCACTATTATTATTTGGAATTTTCTTCTTTTTAAAAAAAATTATTTATTTTTTAATTAGTGAATCACCGTGAGGATACAGTTACAATTTACACATTTTTGTGCTTGTGTTACCCTCATACAATGTTCGAGAACCCATCCCTCCACCAGTGCCCATTCTCCACCACCAACAATCAGACCTGCCGAAAAGGCATCATTTGATAATTTGTTTTCCGTTGCTGAGAATGAAGAGCATATGAGGTCGTGGCCACGTGGTTTTGGATTTCTGGTATTTTAGTAATTAAGTCCAGAGAAATTTCTGCCAGAAATCGCATCATTGCAAGCTCGTACCTCTGTTTAGTGGGCCTTATAAGATGGCAGTTACCATGCCGCTGTGGGGTAAAGGAGAGGCTGAGAGAGAAAAACCTTTCCCCTCCCAGGGTGGCATGGGGCTGTAGCTTAGCTCTCAGTCTAGAGGCATTTCTGCAAGAAGCCGCTGGGTGCTGAAAGTAGTTAGTGGGCCTCTAGGATCATGGGCGTCCAGGAATGGAGGGGTCGCTTGTGTGCAGCCACTCAGTATCACCTATAATGTACCTTTTTATGATGCTCGGTCATGCTGGACCTCATCTTTTGCTGGAGGATGACACAGTTATGAGACTCATTCTCAGCCTCTCAAGGCAGGAAAAACTTCCTGTTTTCTAAACAATCGTCACTGAGCTGTCGTGGGTTGGTCGTTTAGGAAGGAAAGCTTTCTAGGACTCAGGGCTGGAGTGCCTCTTCTTGGATCAGGTCCTGCAGTGAATCTCTAGGATAGAGGCTGGACCTGCCAGAGAGAGAGGAGGGCCTTCCTGACAGACCCCCACTGCCTCCAAACTTTGTGCCTTAGACTCATGCCTCAATGGAGAAGATTCTTTGAAAGCATTCTTTGTGTGTTCTGTTTCGGTGGTGTGAGGTTAATTTCAGTACTGAATCAAAATCACATCCATACAAATTACTTTGTCAAGAAACCTGTGTTTTGTAGCCACTGGGTTGTGTCTATACTCACCTGCTTATGACTGAGGGAATGTTTGTTGTGTCGTCTGTCTTGTCAAGCAATGCAATGGACCCTGCTGGGAGTGCAGGGAGGGACAGTTGTGGGCGAGGATGCAGACTGATTGCCAGGAGAGGCTTGTTTTTACCCTGCCTGATCAGTTGAGGTCTCTGTCCACTGTCCTTAAGTGTCAGACATGGTGGCAGCCTGGGCTGCCTCCTGGTACAAGCTCTCCATTTATCCATTTACTGTGCAACTACTTCTGAGTGTTTGTGGGGTTTGTTGTTTTGGGACAAACCAGGCAATGCTCTGGGGCTGCTCCTGCCTCTGTTCTCGGGATCCACTCTTGGCGGTGCTCAGGGGATCTTATGGTATCAGGGATGGAACCAGGCATCCTGCATACAAAATATGTACTCAGCCCTGTAAGCTATCTTTCTGGTCCAGGTTTTTAAAAGTTTTGATATTTCTAAATGAGCTGATAAAAAATCATAAAAAGATTTTTAAGAAATTGTTTGGGTATTTTTTGTTGTTGTTCATTTGCTTGTTTGGGGGCCACATTGGCAGTGCTCGGGGGTTACTCCTTGCTCTGCACTTTGGAATTACTCCAGGCAGACTTGGGGGATTATATAGGATGCCAGGGATTGAACCAGGTTGTGCATGCAAGGCAAATGGCCTACCTGCTGTGTTACCACTCTAGCCCCAGTTTTTATATCTCACTCTATCCTCTATTTTGTTTTATTTATTTTTGGTGGCAGGCCACACCTAGTGGTACTCAGGGATTATTTCTGGCTCTTGCTCAGGGGTCACTCCTTTCAGTACTTGGATGTATGTGATGCCGGGGACCGAACCCAACTTGGAGAGTTTGATCCCTGCCAAGCGCGCTCTTCTCTGCATTATCTCTCTCACCCTGTTCTAGGAGATTTGAAGATTTAGGAGATTGAGTATTTACTTCCTTTTCCAGCTTCAGCAGGAAAATGAAACATTGCCAACGAAGAGGAAAGTAGATTAGTTTAATGGAGAATGGATTAATTGACGTTTCCTGCATGGGATCCTTTCCCTACCTCCTTATGCATCCCTGATTTTTCAGAGACTTTTGTGCACTATGTTGGATTTCTTTGACCTGAATTAAGAATTAACAGTCTCACTTGGTGGAAGGCATTATTGTGGACAGGGTCTTGTGTGAGGTCGCATGGGGCAGTGTGAAGCCAGGAGCTCTGTACTGTGGAGAAGTGTCTAGAGGGTACAGGGTGTGACAGATACTGCCCAGCCCTGACACTGTGGTGTCGCTCCGTCCTCTCCCCGCAGGCCTCCATCTGCCGGAGCAGCCAGCCCCTGTCCGGCTTCAGTGCCCGGTGCCTAGAGGATGAGCAGATGCTGCAGGCCATCAGGAAAGCCAATCCTGGAAGTGACTTCATCTATGTGGTTGACACTCGGCCGAAAGTAAGTACCGCTGCCACTCTCATGCTGACCGTGCAGCTGAGTCGGGAACTGGAGGCCAGGCCAGGCCAAAGGGCTGACTGGCCCTGGCCCAAGCTGCCTGGTCTGCTCGGGGTGCAGCTGCCCTGCTCGGTAGCTGCTTGGGTGTCTTCAATGCTTCAAGGGCCTGTGTTAGGTGCTTTTGGTGTTTGCCAGCTTCTCGGTTTGTGCACACGCTAAATGGGGAGGATCGATTGAGGAGAACTCTCTCCTAAGCACACTTAATCTATATTTGGTTTGCTTCTAAAATATCCTTTCCTGTACTTCAGTCTCATGATTAAGTCAGTAGGCTACTTCAAATTAACCTTGTAGTGATCTGTGTCTGACTTATATAGGTTGAGAAAAATACAAGATCAAGTAACAACTGCGTCAAAAAATGGTACTATGCTATTCTTTTTTTTTTTCATACCCGGCGATGCTCAGGGGTTACTCCTGGCTCTGCACTCAGGAATTTCTCCTGGTGGTGCCCAGGGGACCATATGGGATGCTGGGAATTGAACCCGGGTGGGCCGCGTGCAGGGCAAATGCCCTACCCACTGTGCTATTATTGCTCCAGCCCCAATGCTATTCTATTTATGGGAGTAAAAACCCAAACCCAAGACAGAACAGTAGATTATCTAGCTGCATAGAAAAAAGAACTAGAAGAAAACAACAACCAATTAAAATTCCATGGAGAAGGATTTGGGGAGAGAGTAAACTTTCTGCTTGTCCATTGTTCAGAAATAGCATTTTACATTTACTCACTGACTAGTATGTGGACTTCATCATCTGATAAGAGAACCACTAGGAATTACAGGTCTAGTCATCACAGAGGAAGCCAACTTGAGCTTATTCTTATCTCCCACTCAGGTTTACATTTTTTAAGGATCATCAAAGTTAGATTTGCTGTAACTTCCAACTTCATTCCTTAGAACCATTTCTTTCTTCTCTAATCAATAAATGATGTTCCCTGAGGGATGTGCCAGTGAAGACAGAGACAAAACAACCTACAAATATTTTGAATATGTAGGGGGAAATGGAGTGAGAGAGTGAAATGGTTTTTATTTGGTCTAATGATCTAATCAGTTTTGGCATTGTAATTTCTCTCTAATCATGAAAGCACATCTGGACCCCTCACTGCTGCAAGAAGGTCTATGCAGCTCCATCTCCTTTGGCTATGGGAAAGTCTCCAAAATGTGCTAAACAAGAGTGTGATACAGAAAATACATATAATATAAATTATAAAATATAATATAAAAACATAACTTTTGTAATGGTTATGTTAGAATATAATTATATATCACCCTACACGTTGGAAAAAAGTTGGGGGTACCAAAGTAACCAAATACTTAACACTTTTTTTCCTGTGGGATGATAGAGTTTTCTTTTGTAGATAGAAATCTTAACTATCTGACATGTTTTAAACCATCATCAGGTTAAAAGAACACAAGGACTTTAAAGTGTTGCATGTAGAATCATCGTATTACCCAGAAACTCCCCCTCTTAACTCAAGAGACATGAAAACATAGTCTGCACGAAACCTTGTACATATTTTTTTTATTCATCATTAATAATAACTGAAGCATAGAAGCAACCAAATTGACTAGATTAATGAAATATATACATCCATTCAGTGAAAAATTATTTAACTATAAAAAGGGTAAAGTACCAATATATACCATAACATAGATGAGCCTTGGAAATGTTCATCTGAATATTGAGTGAAAGAAGTCAGTTACAAAGGACCACATATTATTTATTTCCATTTATATGACATCTCCAGATTAGACAGATCAAGAGAGAGAGAGAAAGGCAGACAGAAAGAATAAAAAAGTAGATAGTGATTGCTTCAAGCTAAGGGGATGGGAGGGAAAGCTGGGGGTTGTTAAGCAATGGATAGAAGGTTTCTTTTTGAATTTATTAAAGTCTTTTCAAAATAGGTTGTTACACAACTTAGTTTATTGAATTGTAACTTTAAATGTGTGACTTCTTTAGCTTGAGAGTTATATGTCAATGAAGCGACTTTAAAAAAAAAAAAAGACATAAGGAAGTAACATTAGCCCAGTGATGAACACAGATAATCAATAGTCAAAGGCATCTGTCTGTATGCATGGACAATCTGAGAAATCACAAGAAACGGCTACGGTCTATTGCGCAGGCTTACAGGCTGTCAGTTTTTATTGCTCTTTGAACCTTGCGTCATCAGATGCTGTGATTCCTAGGCTGGATTACATCATTTTTGCTTTCTTTGTGAAGGCCAGGGTCCTATTCATTTCCTTTACTTCAGAACAGCCCCATCCCCTTCAGATGAATGAGTACAGAGTTCCTCTCAGAGGCCAGTCAATGGTTGATCCATAAAACAGATCACAGTCTGGGAGATTACATGCGAAGGACTCCCTTCTTTTAAGATAAATTTTGAAAGCAGGGCACAGACCAAAGCTTGCAATTGAAACAAAAAAGCTTCTCCCTTTAAAGAGTTTCAACCTGAAAGCCAGAAAAATGCCTCTGGCTTTTCCAGTTCATTTCACTTTTGTTTTTTTTTTCCCCCCTCTGGCCACTGACACTTTGCAGGTGTGGATTGCTTTCTTCCTCTTCATGATTACTTAATGCCAGTGAAGGCTGGTAGTTCATAATTTCCTCACAGTCAGAAATGACTATTTAATAACCAACAAGTCATCTGTTTCTTAGACAAATGCCCAGAGGACACAAGAGGACAAGGAAGGCAGGACAGACAGGGGCTTAACTGAATTAGAAACTCTTTCCCTCACCTGTTTTCCCAGATTTAAATAAAGGCAAGCAGAATCATCTATGAGTTTACAGGCCAGTGGTCTAATGTGCACTGTGTTATGTAAGCCTGCTAGGAAATGTGGCAGCTGTTGAGCCAGGCATATTCCAGATTTAAAATAAATTAGTCCAGAGGATTTGATCTGAAGAGTGTATTTAGCACTAAGTGTGTTTGCTCTCAGCGATAAGAAGTTTGATGCTGATCCATTAAAGAAAATTGGTGTCTCATGCAAGGCATGCCCTCTTCTCCTGTTTACCCATGTGGACATACACTTCACCTGAGTTTTAAACTGTTTGCCTAAAGCTGTCACTCTTTTAAAGATCATTTCTGTTGATTTTTGCTCCCCAAGTGTGTTTAGACTTCATTGGTAGCTAGGAGACCGAGTTCGTGTTTGCTTTAGGTGGTGGGCAAATGGGATACTGCCTAGGTCTGCTCAGAGATGTAATCAGAAAGGAAAAGGATGAGGAGGGAACTCCAGTCATTCCTGTCCTCTGAGCAGGGCCAGTTCCAGTCCCAGATGTCACCTGTTCAGATGTCAGCCTTCTAAGTGGTTGACATCAAGGTCTTGAGACACAAGAGCTATAAAAGCCTCGGTTGTGCACTGCAGACCCATTGGAAAAATACTCTACCCTCGAAGGCAGGTACTGTGCTAGGATTTGGTGCACTTAGAAGAGAGAAGGGCAGGAGAGAACTCTTGGACTGATGGCAGATGTTGCAGCAGCAGCCATGGATTTGAGCTCCAGCTTTTCATGCCCCCCGCCCTGCCCTAATCTATTCATAATAGCCCCCTGAACTAGGAGTAGAAATGCTGGGTGTGACTCCCCCAAAGGAGAATGTAAAAGATATGGAAAAGTGTTGATGCAGTATTTGTAGAATGGTAGAATTGAGAGAACTAATTTTATCGCAACTTTTTCCCTGACTTGATCAGTAATTTGTTTGGAGATTTTGCTGAGCTTGTGACAATGCCTGGAATCCACTCATTTCATTCTTAGAATAATCATGTAAATTAGGAGTTAGGTGTTTTTATCAAGGAGAAGGTCTTGGGTTTACAGAAGCTAAATAATTCACCCAGGGTCACAGAGCTCAGGCTAGTGCCCAGATTAAATTTCCAGGCTTATCAATGCTTTAGAGTCTATTTTTCTGAGTGGCCATGATGCTGTTTACCAGAAATCTCCAGGGGATCCTAGTGCCTCCTGGCAAGGCTCAGGAGAGCTGTCATCCCCGAGCACCTACTGTGATGCTGGGGACGAGTCACAAGTCCAATCCCTGTCAGGCCTGGCTGTGAGCAGCTGCCTGAACTGTGCTGTGGTGGCGGCTCCTTGGAAGAAGAGTGGCACAGTGCAGGAGGGCCGGGAAAGGCAGACTTTGGCCCCTCCGATGCATCATCTTTTGTCTTGGCTCCTTCTCCAGAGATAGCTTTGTTGTCATAGCCTCTAATTTCACTTCATAAGAAAAAAAGATTTTTTTTTAAGTTGTGTAATAAGATGTCACATGGATTTTCCTTTTGTTTCTTTCTCGAGAGTTGGGGACAGGTGCTTTCTCATTGAATCTTCTTTGTGGAGGAGTGAGTGTAGTGAAGATGTGGGTCAAAGAATAATCATTGTAAAGATTGGTGGTGCATGAAAGAGTAGCATCTAAGGTGTGGTCTTGGACTGTGGGGCACCCAGACCCAGAACCACCAAAGCAGTGAATGAGGAAGAGAAGCCATGGGCAATGCGCTGGAGCACTCTGCTCTGCCCTGGGTCTCTTGGGCAATGATGGAGACATTTCTATGGGTTAGATGACATGGGGGAAAGGGTCAGGCACAAGGACCAAGTGATTGTGGGGAAAGAAGCCAATGTGCTTCTCCCACATGGGTGGCATGTTACCTTCTCCCCTCGAGCACCCACATCCAGCACCCAGGAGATGCCGCTTTTGGAACCCTACATTGTGGAGGGCAGTGTTGGTTAGTAGATGTTAACCAGAAGGGCAGTCACCCCGATGGAGAACTGCAGTCTTGCTCGGCTTTGTTAACAGGCATTTACCTCTCTCTCCGGACTCTAATTCTGCTCGTGCCCGGATCCCAGTTCACAGACAGAGCCTAGAGGAGGAATGTGGAGGAGTGTCCAGGCAGACCCGTCAGTGCTCTAAAAAGCCTGCACTGAGGGAAAGAGAATGTTGCCCCATACGTGGAGTTGGAATTTTTAATGGAACCAAAAGGAGTTTGCCTATCTGAACCTACTATGACTGATGTTCGTTCTACCCAAGTTCTCCTTACAAGGTGGAAACAGATGATTGTGACACAACTAGTATAGTCGTGAAGATGTTTCTTTGAAAGAAACAAACATTACCTTTTTTTGTAGCACTGTAGCACTGTCCTCCTGTTGTTCATCAATTTGCTCAAGCAGGCACCAGTAATGTCTCCATTGTGAGACTTGTTACTGTTTTTGGTGTATCGAATACGCCACGGGTAGCTTGCCAGGCTCTGCTGTGTGGGCGGCATACTCATGGTAGCTTGCCAGGCTCTCTGAGAGAGATGGAGGAATTGAAACCGGGTCGGCTGCGTGCAAGGCAAACAGGCTACCCGCTGTGCTATCGCTCAATTATTTTATTCTATTTTGGCTTTTTTGGTCACACCTGGCGATGCTCAGGGGTTACTCCTGTCATCAGAAATTACTCCTGGCAGTACTCAGGGAACCAAATGGGCTGCCAGAAATTGAACCTGGGTTGGCCGCTTGCAAGGGAAACGGCCTACCCACTGTACTAACGCTCCAACCTAGAGCATCACCTCCTTTATCCCGTGTGTGCCCCAAGGTTCTTCATTTTACCAGAAGAGCAAGGGTCATTTGACATCCCCAGTAAGATGCAGCTCGGTCTTCCCAAGACCAGCTATAACTCATTTCCCAGCCACATCAGATGTGTTCTTCAGGTCTAGAGTGTTCTTTGCCGAAACTTCAGACTCCAAGACTAAGTAAGAGAGGGACCAGGCTGACCATTTTTTACTTGATACCAAGGTCACCTTGACTACATCTTTATGATGTTGATGTGCTCTTTGGATTCATTTAGGGCTCGGGGGAAGCCTGCTTTTTTCACCAGCCAGTTTTAATTGTTTGCCTCTTAATTTCTATGATCCGGTAATTAGTCTGACCTATCAGTCTTCCAAAGCTATACTCAGTCTCAGTGCTGTGCCAGTTTTTAGGCACTTAGGTAAGGCTCAAGCTGACGTCTCAAGCTACTCCTGTCTCATCACTGCCCCTTAAACTGTGAATGCCTCTGTCTCCAGTCGCTCCTTCTTCCAGTCATCTTTTCTATAATAGACAGGTGGTCAGGTAAAGCTCTTTAAATGAAACCTCTGATTTCTTTGATTATTCTACACTGCTTCAATGCAGTCTTTAACTGGATCAGTTTGAAGAGACCCTAAATACCTTCTAGTCCTCTTTCTCACTCCTTACACTTTGCCTTGACTTATGTGCTCACTGATGTCCACCACTTGCTCTGTGTTCTCCCCTTCCTTCTCTTCTTTGTGGCCCTTTCTCTTTCTGGAAAGTTCTCCCTTTTTTCTCCATTCTTACAGTCCAACTCAAGTCTTCCTTCTTTCTGAAGTGTCACTCCCCATCTCTTGGGCCACATTCACATGGCCTCAGTTGGAACATTGACTGATGTTCACTGGCTCTGTCACTGTCACTGACCCTCAGCTCCTGCTGATTGTGGTAGTCACTGTCCCTTATGACTTGTGCCTTCCCTTCTCCACAAGCTTAGGAATATCATATTCTACTTTTGTTTCTTCCAGTGTTCATCAGAGTAGGTGTTTATTAGGTGCTTTCTGAGAAATGGACGGGTTCTTTTCATTGATTGTCAAATAGCAGAGTGATCTTTGGTTAGAAAAATGCGCACTTTTTTCCAGCCCCTGTTTTTCCATTTTGTTGTATTTCTTAAGCATAAAGTGAACTTAGGATTTCATTACCTCCACTGTTTTATGTAGTTGATAATTTGGGAGAGCTGAAATGAATAACCTTTTCTTTGGTTGTAAAATTAGAAAGGGAAAGGGACTATATCAGACCTATGGATAGTATTCTATTTTCCTAAGGGTTTCTATTTCTGAATGTCTATGTGCATGGTGCTATCTGAATGTATAATATATGTATGTAATACTACTCATGATATATACTTGTATACATAAAGGTATAGAGATTTAAAAATTTTTATTAATTATAAAACTATTTTCTACTTTGAGGATCAACTTTACTACATTATCACTGTAGGTCATGTGAAATCCGCAGAAACCTTGAGAATGTACATTTCGATGGTAGATTAAATATTGCCACCTTCTGTTAGTTATGAGAAGTACCATTGGCTTTCAAGAGACCATCTTTTTTTCCATTGCTTTAAAAGATAACTGTCACTATCATTCTCATTCCGTTGCTCATCGATTTGCTCTAGTGGGCACCAGTAACGTCTCCATTGTGAGACTTATTGTTACTGTTTTTTGGCATATTGAATATGCCACAGGTAATTTGCCACTCTCAGTAAATTTTTCCATGTCGATGGCAATCAACTATTTAAAAGTGTGAGCAGAGTTCTAATTCCAGATTAAAACAATAATGTCATTTTTTTCATCAGACTGTTTTAAAAGAGTATGTGTGTGTGTCCCTGGTATGCAGTGAGTAGTCTTAACTTGAATTTTCAATATATAGAATAAATATAAAGATTTATGTAATATAGAATAATCTCAAGCATCCTAATATTTTTACGGAATTTTGGATAAGCCAGCAATTAATTTAGAAAATAACTCTAAAAGGCCAGCTATTCTGCAATCCAGGTTTCAAAAGAAAAATGACTGTAGATAATTTTTTGTGGAAATGTGAAAATTTAAAACATGAGCAGTGGCTTGACCTTTGTAGCTCTGTTTTTCACTTCTGATACATTTTATTTCTGCATTTAAATTATTAGCTCAATATATGTATATTTGGCAACAAAGAATACTGCAGTATCTAAAGATGTACTGAAAGCATTATTCCCTTGCCCTCTCTATTCTTAATCAACTATGCATGAACATTTATATGCATCTCTATATAAAAGATGTGTTTTACAAGACTGAGATGACCAACATTCTCTAGTTGCTTCTTTTCACTTTTCGGCCATTTCTAAGTTAGTCTCTCTCTAAATATGTAAACACTTATATCCTTGATGTGATTCATAGTTTAAGGCCTGAATATGTCATACTTTATCCAATCATTGCCCAGCTGGGAGAGTCATAGGTATTCCAGTTTTACTCTGATATAAAATGTCATAATCAACATTCTTGGATGTCCATCATTATGCATCGATATTTTTCATTATGTCAGATTCTCACAAGTAGAAGATCTGGGTCAAAGGAGTGTGTCTTTTAATTTACCTTTTAAATTTTTTAATTTAAATTTAAATTTTTAATTTTTGCCATTGGAAAATTACTTTTTGTATGTATGTGTATATATATGTCAACTACAGCTACAACACAATTGTAACTAGGGCTTCCAGACTATAGTAATCACACTTAAAATTGTGCCTGCCAAGGAGGCAAGGCTTGGGGTTGGAGGGAACCCAGGGATATTGGTGCAGGGAAGTTGACACTGGTGGAAAAATTGGTGTTGGAACATTGTATGCCTGAAGACTCTGTTATGAACAACTTTATGTCACAGTGCCTTAATAAAAAATAATAAATGAAATAAAAACAATTGTTACACACAAAAGCAAAGTATTTCTTAATAATATCCTAGTATTTGGGCCTTCAATGGGCATCTTTCTGGTGGTAAGTTTCGTGTGTACGTTCTCTGTCTGAGACTTACCAGCTGCCCCTTTGAGGGCAGAGGGAGAAAGTGCTCACCCCTTTTCAGATGTGGATTAGCTCTTTACCCTCAAAAAGCAAGAAGGGAGTACAACTGTTGAAATATCCATTCCAGAAGTCTCTATGTTTCTAAGTGAAGGCAGATTTGTCCTTCATTTTTGTTACACAGAATTAAGGCAGGAGTGTACATTTAATCTTTCTTTCAAAACTCCTTATTATTTATTTCAGTTTGCCATAGGAAAGCCATACATCTCATATGCAGCCTTACAATAATGAAAGTAGGTCTTTGAGTATGTCTTGGATTTGAGTGAGGTGTTCCAGGGAAATGTCTCTGGAGATTTTGCACCCACAGGCCATGCCTGGCTTTATTCACTGACTCTGACACAAGATCAGATATCTGCAGGACTCTTGTAAGCAGATTAGAGTAGCCCAACCATCTTTACTTGAGGATGCCTTTATTGGCATTAGACACTAGAAAAAAGCACAATGTGACTTACAAGGCTAGACACTACCAGTTATGTCTACAGTATTTTCTTGTTAAGCTACAGGTTATGCTTGGTGTTAAATCTAAGCAGCTTGGCACTGTCACCAAACTGCAGATTCTGTTTGATATCTCTGACATGAAGCTGTAAGAGGCATCTCAAAAAGGATTCCTCCATAGAATGCTCTCCAGCGAAGAAAATGCTTTCCTCATTGGTGCTGGTAAAGAGAAACTCGGTTTGAATGTCTGAAATCATGTAGCTCACTACAATGTTCCAGTGACTTAAAATTTGTTACATTCTGGGGCTGGGAATGTGACTCAGCTGTAGAGCACATACTTTGAATGTGTGAGGCCCTGGGTTCAATTCCTGACACTGAAAACAAAATGAAACATATTGTATTTCTGTATATAGTTTTTTTGAATGTTTTTATGGCTCTCCATGAAATGTTTGATTGTTTCATGTCCTGAATATAACTGGTGACTGTTCTGTTTTGCTAACCACTGCAGCTTAATGCAATGGCCAACCGGGCTGCAGGAAAAGGCTATGAAAATGAAGACAATTATTCCAATATCAAGTTTCAGTTTATCGGAATAGAGAACATCCATGTCATGAGGAACAGTCTGCAAAAAATGCTGGAAGGTAAACCATTTATTTCCTTATACACACTGCCCCCCCCATACTCCCACAAACCCCACCCCCCCATTTAATGCTAAATGGAATTCAGTAGCCTTTTTATTTCAAAATTATGTTTTGTTTGTTTTTGGGGGGTTCTAAAAGCAATTTTTTACATAGGTTTGGTAATTTGGGGAAAGTAGCACATTGAATTGACTTTTAACACTAATAGCCTTACTCATTTTTCATTATGTGCTTTTGTGGACTATTTGTGTCACTTGGTGAGTGGATGGGCCTTCCAGTGGTGCTAAGATAAAAGTGTACATATTGGGGCTGGAGGGATAGTGCAGTGGGTAGGGCATTTGCCTTGGAAGAGGCCGACCCAGATTCAATCCCAGGCATCCCATATAGACCCCCAAGCACCGCCAGGAGTCACTCCTGAGTGCAGATGCAGGAGTAACCCCTGAGCATCGCTGGGTGTGACCCAAATAGCAAACAAACAAATAAACAAACAAAAAATAAATAAATAGAGTGCACATATTTTTTCTGTCTTGTAATATAGTTTGATCAAGGCCACTTGCCGATAAAGCTGCCCCACATTTGAAGCAGCAGCAAACTGCTCTGTGTGAGTGACTGTGAGAAGAGAAGATTCAGTGGCCCTGACCTCATCCCTAAGCACAGCGCCCATTGCAGTGCCCCCACATAGTAACCATCCCTACAAAGCAGCAAGCACCTTAAGACGCATGCATACTGACTTACAACAATGGTAGTCGTAGGGAGAGGAAATAAAGAAGTGGATTATGTCATATAGAAGACTTATTTATAAGGCCAAACTGGATATAAGCAGATTATCAGAAATTCTGCATTTCAAGCAAAACTGCTGCTTCATTTATTGTGTATGCTTTTTGTGAATGTATAGGATGAAGGAAGGGTTGGCTTGTGGCCCACCAATTACTTGCTGGGGTAACTGATGGGGTAAAGATGGGCGTCATACATTTGCCTTTGGGCCTTGGTTATCTGGGAGCCTGATCTGAATCGGAGTCCTGGAAACGTGTCTAAGGCTAGGGAAGGGCTGTCCTCATAGGAAATTGGAGTCTGAAATGAAGAGGGACATAGCACGAACTGAGTTACATTTTTCTAGGGAGGCGCGTGTGTTTGATTTACTTAGACAGTTCTTTGCTTAATTAGAACAGGGGTAATGAGAATGTAACAGTGGGGTTGGCAGACTTGGTTTCACACAGGCCTAATTTCCTTTCTCTTTCCTCAATTGCCTGGTTGACCTTGGTCACTAGGTAACGCTGAACACTTTGTTCACTTCTTGAGATTTCTTTGATTTGCTATAAAATGAGTTGTTTGGAATGATGACTTCTTTGACTCTTTCTAGTTGTGACAGTGTGAATCTCCAATTTAATGACTTTGAGTATAAGCCCTAACATTCAGTTTTGAATGGTTAGGACTGTCCCTCCCTGATCTGAAAATGAAACAAAACCAAAAATCACATCACCAGAGTCATCTTACTTCCATAGGAAATTCTCCTTGTCTCAAGTCACTGTGACAATAGCCTGGGCATGATGAGTTGAGTTCCTTCAATTTCTGGAGATTATTGTGGGCAGTTTGGCAGCTCCTACTACAAAGTTGTGCTTTTATTTTAGTTGTTGAAAAAAATTGGACTAGTTTGATACTAGTATAAAAAGGGTAGTCTGATTATAGAGTGAACAGTGTTTATCATGATCAGGATCATTAAAAGCCATTTAGGTGGATTTATTTTATATCTTTGATATAGACATATTATCATTAGCTCATACTTGGGAATCTAAATTTTCTTTTATGCACAAAGTAGCTCTTATGAGTACTTAGAACTTACCAATCTAGCTTTAGTTTTTCAATTAGCATTTGTTTGATTTCTCTTCCCCTTGTATCTGTGGTCTGACTCACTTATTCTAAGACTAGCAAATGGACGGATCCTGGAGAGCAGCCTTTATTTCATAAGGGATCCAGGTGCTTCTGCACTCCAGTTCCAGCTCCATGTCAGTGCAATAAGCAAGGACAATTTTCTGGATGCCTTTCAGGGGCCTTGATCAATGTTTGACTATCTGTTTTCACCAAGTCAATTATAAACCTCCTGTATAGGCTCAGCTGATGAAGTGATGCAATCAGACCTCCCTTCGGAGGCTTTTCCTTCTTCAAACAGCTGTCCTTGGCACTGGAGAAATGTGAAGGTTTGTGTTGCTAGTCACTTCATAGCGAGAGGGCTAGGAGAGTTTCATTCATAAGCATCCCTTCCTTCACTTTCTGTACCACTGTTGTTAAAGGCATCAGAATAGACCCTAAATAACAGAGGAAAAAAACCTGTTTGCATTCCGGCTCCCAAAAGTCTCTGTAAGCAAGAGCTGCAGGGTATTTCATCAGAGACTGAAATCTAGGACCAAGTTCACATCCTGTGTAGGTCCTTTTACAGAGCTGATTTCATATTAACTTTGATATATATATATATGCGTGTATATATATATACACACACATATATTTATATATATATAAAGTATTTGGTGGTATTCATAGCTCCCTGTGAGATAAGAATGGTTTTTAGTGACAAAGTAATTTTATAATTTATTAAGAGCTTTTTATGTTAGTTTGCCTTTTGATATCATGTTTTCTCTCTTCAAATAAAATAAAATAACTGTACTTTATTCTTTAACAGTCAATAACTAGCCTGGAGTAGGTTCTTTCTAAGACTGAGGATATTATTACTATAGCATAAGAAAATAAAAAAATTCCCTGGGTATCCTTGATATCAGGGAGAAAAGCTATGAGAGGAAGGGAGAGAAGTGGACAAAGAACCACATGCATTCATGGGCCCCTTGAGGTTAGGCTACACTGAAGTGCCTTTTTGTAAATATGTTTTCAAGGTAAACAGGTATTTATGGTATACTTCTTCTCATATAACCTGCTGCATCTTTTGCATGATGCCCAGAAAATTATACTGTCTTTTCAGGCCTGCCTTTATGCCTGGATTCTCCATGATTATCAGATCAATATAGTTAGCTACTCCATAGTTCTAGAACTGACTGTTTATTAACTGATTTACCCATTGAACTAAATTGAGCAACTGATGTATGTTGGATTTAATCAGTATTTTCACCAAAATGAACAGTATGCAGTACATGATACTATTTACACATTACAGGTGAAGAAACTGAGCCTCAGAGATTAGACAATTTAATCTAAAATCATTTTATTTATTTTTGGGTTTGGGGGTAATATTTGGCAGCACTCAGGGGCTGCTCCCAGCTAGATGCTAAAGACTTAGTCCTGATGGTGCTTGGAAGACCATATGATGCTGAAGATTGAACAGTCTCCTGCATGCAAAGCAAGTGAGAGCTATCTCCGGGCCCCTAAAATAATTCTTCATAGAAGAAACAGTCGGTGCAGAAAAACATTCAAAATTGTTCTGTAATTAAAGAAATATAGGTGAAAACTTCAAGGTACCATTTTTCTCCTCCTCCTCCTCCTCCTCCTCCTTTTCCTTCTCCTCTCCCCCTGCTCCTCCTCCTCTTTCTTCTTCTTTCTTCTTCTTCTTTTTATTGAATCACCGTGAGATATAGTTACAAAGCTTTCATGATTTACTTTCAGTCATAACTGATTTGAACACCCATCCCTCCACCAGTGTACATTTCCCATCACCAATGTTCTCATTTTCCCTCCTGACACCTCTGCCTGACCCCACTCCCTGCCTCTATGGCAAAAAATTTCCTTCTTACTCTCTGTCTACTTCTGGTCATTATGGTGTGCAGTACAGATACTGAGAGGTTATCATGTTTAGTCCTTTATCTACTTTCAGCACATTTTTTACTTTTTAAGCACATAGAACATTTTTCACTTTTTGAGTTAAAGATCTAATCTTGAAAAGAATAAAGTAAGGTTAATATTTTAAATATTTCCAATATCATTAAACTGACTTAAAGAGACTTTTTTTTATCAGATTACTTCCCTTTAGGAACCAGTAAAAATATGGTTTTAAAAAATAAAAAATACATATATGTTATATTAATTGTAGTGTTCTTTTATTTAAAAAAATAATATAGGGTTTTAGAAATCATGGAAATATCCAAAGATTGATTAAATAATTTTGCTTAACCTTTTTGATTGAAATTTAAAAAAAAATTTAATAGTGAATCACCGTGAAGTACAGTTACATACTTACAAACTTTCATGTTTACGTTCCAGTCATACAATGATCAAGTACCCATCCTTCCACCAGTGCCCATTTGAAATTTTTTTTTTAATCTATTACAAAGAACCAGTGTGGAGACCATACGTAGTCACATAGATAATGTGTAAAATGTAAGTGGAAATGCTGGTTAAGAAACTGTACATATATTCTGATTCACTCTAAGGTAAATTATACTTATGAAGAACATCTAGGAGAGAAAACCCAGAAGGTAATTGGATTAGCATGGAAATAAGATAGGTGAAGTTTTCTAATCTTCTTCTTTATTTGCAAAATATTCTCTACGATTGGTATATTATGTAAAATATGGACATTTATTACCTTTGCGTTTCTGTGGGGCAGGAGGCTGGACTTGTTGTTCGTGTCAGTGGACACTCAGAGACCCGCTGCCCTGGTCATACAGGGTTGACATCAAGGTGTTCAGTGTGTTGTTTTTAAATATGGAAGCTTGGTTGGGGAAAACTCTGCTTCTAGGCTTATTCATGTTGGTAGAGTTCACCTGAGATACTACATTTCACTGGTGTTTTCTGGTTGCCAGCTTTAAGTTTTAGAGGCTTCTCAGAGATCTCTGCTATGTGAATCTCTCTAGATGCCTTCATTGTGCAGCCAGTAATTTCTTCAAGACTGGTAGGAGCACCTCCTTTCTGTTACACGGGTCCGTACATTATATTTTGTAATAAAGGAATTTCATAAAGCACTTCCTAGGACAGAGAGATTGTACAGCAGGTAGGGTGCTTACCTTGCATGCAGCTGACCTGGGTTTGATCCCCGGTACCCCATATGGTCTCCCAAGCCAGGAGAGGTATCTGAACACAGAGCCAGGAGTAAGCCCTCAGTATCACTGGGTACCCAAAAGGGAGGGGGAAAACCACAAACATCCTTCCTTCCTTGCCTGTATCAAATAACAAAGTGGACTTGAGCAGATACTTTCCATTGTACATAGTATAGTGATCCTCCTCGATTCGTGGTTGATACTGACAGGCTCACAGATACCTACCTCATGGTAATGATAATACAAGATGTATTGAATGATTGCTCTGTACGGGACACTTTGGGTTTCTTTTTCATGCCACATCCAGTGATGTTTAGAGGATATTCCCAACTCTGCTCAGGCCTTACTCAAGCCTCCAGAGGTGTTTGGAGAATATGTGATATCAGGGATCCGGCCTGGGCAGGCCTCCTGCATGTGAAGCATGCACCTAGTTCATGAGCGTTCTCTTTGTCTCTGCCTCTCTGTCTCTCTCTGTCTCTCTCTGTCTCTCTGTCTCTCTCTCTGTCTCTCTCTTTTTCTCTCTTTCCTGTATACTGGGCACTTTCAACACGTAAAATAAAAAAATTTTTTATGGTACCAGGGATCAAATCCATTGCCTCCTAAGCAAGGCAGGTTATACATGATCTACATACAACTAAGCTGCATCCCTGACTCCTACTTTTGATTTTTTAAAAAAAGATATATTTACTCATGTAATTGTCATTGAATCACACTATCACTCTTCTTAAATATCCTCACTTTACAAAGAGGGGAATTGAGGTACAAAGGCTGAGAAATTTGTGTAAGCTTACCCCGTGAATGGTAGATCCTCGATTTCCACCTCCATAATGTGAATCCAGATTATTACACTCTTAGCCATTCTTAGAGGCTTTACTTAATCCTTTAGCCAGTAAGTGCTCTGCCTAAGAGTCTGAAAATTGAGGTTTGGGTTCTTGCCTTAGTCTTTGTGTAAACTTGAACAAACCTTCTTTCCTGTGTCTGTAAACAATATCAGCAATATATTGTCTCTTTCTGTGTAGACTTATTAAAAAGGGTCTGTGCAAACTGTAAAGTGCTTTTGTGTGTAAGTTGCTTTCTGCTTTCTATTGAGAAGGGGTAATATCCTTTATAGTCAGCCCTGATGGGCCAGAGACAGCAGAGAGGCTGAGATGTATGCCTTTCGTGCAGCAGACTCCAGTTTTTAACCTTTTGAGCATTCAGGGGTCTTGGAGGCTCTTGAGCACTGCCTGGTGAGGACCTGGACGCTTCCTAGCACTGTAGGACCTGAGCAGCACTGCATCCTTCACATCGAATCCCGCATCCTGTTGGTTGAGAATTAGTGGGAGGGGCCCTGGGTCTCCTGAACATCCCTTGGAAAGCCTGTCCCTATCACTCCACCCTCCAAGTAAAGTAAGTACAAACACAATGAGTACATTCACAGAGTGGAGGTGAATTCAGCCTGTCAGCCAAGTATTTGATAGGTCCCAAGCATTGTATTGGTTCTTCATTCAGGACCTATGGGTAAGCTTTGCCCTATCAGAGGCATGGAAATGTTGGCTTCTGATATAGTTCCTGTCTTCTCAGCACAAAGCCATCAAAAAATAATTTGATGAGCTATACATTAGACCTTGATAAGCCACATATTTGGCTTATCATTGAGGACACTTTTGTTTTTCAGCAAATTCTTTTACCAAGAAACAAATCTGAGTTTGATGGCAGATCAGAAGGGGAGGGGGAGGGGTTTGCCCCCAGGAAGAAAGGCTCAGGGTCTGTGAATTGGGCAACACTGCAATGAATGGCAGTGAATGGCTGCTTGAAAGGGACCAAGCAGATTCCATTTAAAAGACATTTAGGGGCTGGAGCAATAGCACAGTGGCTAGGGTGTTTGCCTTGCACGTGGCCAACCTGGGTTCGATTCCCAGCGTCCCATATGGTCCCCTGGGCACCACCAGGTGTAATTCCTGAGTGCGGAGCCAGAGCCAGGAGTAAACTCTGTGCATCGCTGGGTGTGACCCAAAAAGAAAAAAAAAAGACATTTAATGTCATTCTGTTAGCAACCTATTGATAACAAACAATAAATTAAATTATTGGGGGCCTACTGTGAGGGCAGGCTTAAGGGGTGGTTGGGAGAATTGGAGAGAAGGTGTGATAGTGGTGAGGCTGGTGGTGGAATATTGAATGACCGTAACATTGAATATTGAAACAACTTTGTAAATCACAGTGTTTAAATAAAGTGTAGGGGGAAAATTTACATATGTAGGCCTTAACTGTTTCATGTAAACTCCACAATATATTAACACAGAATTGCTTTAAAAGTTATTAATGACCGTGAGACATGATTATTACCATAATGAGAGCCAAGTGTAAAATAAAATTGAATGTAATATATTTTGGATTCCAGAATTGAAAACTTCTGTATGTAAATGAGAACAGGAATTTTATTCTGCTTTAATTTTCTTATTTACATAGGTTGAATAATACAGTAATCACACATTGGCTCTTACTGATTTATTTTCTGATCATTCTATTCGCCATTTCTCAAAGTTTTGTTGGGATATAAAGTAAATTTGTTAGTGCCTAAGGAGGTGGTTGGGGATATTGTGGAGGGAAAGTCACACTGGTGTGTTCAAACACTGAACATAGGAAACAATTATATAATGAACAGTTTTGCAAATCATGATGTTTTTAAATGAAAATTAATTTAAAAGAAATAAAATACTAAAATGAATTTGGCATGCCTCAGATCATAACCCCCCCTTTTTTTTTGCCATACTCTGCAACTGTGGGCAGTGACTAGGGAGAAAGATTCGTGACAAAATCACATGATCCCAGAGATCATGGCTGCTCTGTGGTTCTCCATAAAGCCTCTGAAACCTGAGTTTTCCAAACATTAGGTGTAGAAAGGTGCAGAAAGGCTGGACGGAAGCAGAAAACTTAAGGTCCATCATGGGAGTCACCTCTGTGATGGCTGTTTCGAGCATCCGATTTGGGCTCTGAGCCCCTTGCCAAGTTTTTTTGGGTGCACCAAGGCCTCAAAGGCAACAATCCTGAACTCACCCAGCTGCAAGGTCACTGAGTTCTCTCTGTTGGAGTTAAGGTTATGGTCAAACATTCTTCTTGTCTGATACTTTCTTCTTTACCTCATATCTTTATGGGGTCATGGCTCATTCATCCTTGAAAAATATGGAGGAATTTAACTCCTTTTCAGACCTTTCAAATTTAAGTTTTCATTTAAAAAATATTTCTTATTCATTGCTGATGAGTTTATATTATGAAATTTTACCAGGCATGGCCAATAAAAAGGCTCAAATGCTTCATCCTCTTTTCACATCCCTGTAATCTGACTCTTTACCATTATTTTTTCAGATTCCTAACTTAGTAAATGAGCTTGATAACAAGACATGACTTGAACACTGCTTGCTGTCATTCAAATATTAGCAACATGGAATGGGATTTCCACATAAGAAACCCAGCAGTTCTGGTCAGGCAGAACTAGATGGCCTCACACTGCAGTAATAGTTGTAAGGCCTTTTAATGTGTGTTCTGCTAAGCTAGCAGTCCTAGCCTTTCAGGCTTTCAGGTGTCACTAGTTACTATTTCACTGCCAGCTGAGGAAAAAAATGGTTCCTATTCTCTGATATTGTAGGAAGACAGAGAATACAGTAGCTAGACTACTAGGTGGTGTCAGTTCATCTAGGTCTGTGTTTTTCAATCTGTAGGGCCTGTAGGGCCTCCTTAGTCTCCTCCATGATATTCTCATGAGGCCACAAGTGAATCAAATAAATGGGGCCCACGGCAGGAAACTGGGGGCTGACTGGTTGGACGAAGGGAATATAGAAGGGAAACAAGGTCAGAACGGAAAGAGTCAGAAAATAGATTGAGAATAGTCAGAAAAGGTTGAGAAACACCAATCGAGATAATACTCTAAAAGTAGAGAGATGAAAGAGCATGACCCTCTGGGTATATGTATTGGGGGACTGGATTCTCCATCAAGTATTTACTGCCTGTATAACCATGAATGACTTACTTGTCATTCCTTAAGCCACATTTTCTAGTCTGAAATGTGGGAGTAAATAAAACCTTATATGGTAGGTAATGAATATGGAGAACCAGGTCCAGTATCTACTCTGAGCAAATGCAGAATAAATCAGACTTATCACAGTTATCAGGTACATTCATCCTTCAGTTACTAAGAATTTTCTATCAGTCATTGGATAAAAAAACATGCTTCACTTGTTAATGAGAAATCAAATCATTTCTGATATAGAGCAGATATGGAAGAGAAACGCTGATATAGAGCAGAAATGATGGCAGAAAGAAAAGATCTTGCTTCTTCCTGAAGGCTAGTCCTGAGTAAGTCAGAGAGCAGTGGGGGTGGCTTGGGCCATACCTAGGGTGCGTAGGTAGGTCTCACTCTTGACCCTGTGTTTAGGGATCACTGTTGGGCTGCTTGTGATTGAATCGGACTCAGCTGTGTGCATGGCAAGTGCCTTAACATGTTAACACAGGAGCTGCAATCTCTGTTAATTAAGTAGCATCCAGGTGTGAGCCACCTTGGCACATTGTGGCATTAATGTGTACCTGTCTCTGTGGCTCGGTGGTTGATGGTTTTAACTGGACATCAAAGCCAAAGACTTCATCTCTGGGTAATGTTTCCAATGTAAATGTCAAGGGGGAAAGTGAGTTCATGAGATAGTGACAGCCATTTCTATCCTAATTTGGCTATATTTTAATGTTCACTGAGATAATTGGAAGGTTAAAAAATTTCACCCTCAGAATTGTTTTAGATTTTATCTGTTTGATGGCTCACTTGAGGCTAACTCAGACATTTATGAAAGAAGTGCTTGTTGAAGGAACTATCTCCCATGAAATTAAAGGTAGAGAAGACTGACATTTGAGACAAAGACGAATTGTTTTTCATTAGACTGTACATGGTCTTTCTTCAAGCAGCTCGGTATTTGCTTGCCAATGACAACATGGTTTTGGATTTGATGAGAATGTGGTCCTGGCAGCTTTCCCAGCTGGTATAATGCACGTGAATGAATCCCCACTCCTAAGTCCCCTACTCTACATTTTGCTTATTTGCCACTTCTACAAGTTATTTGCTGCCAACATCTTAATCTTATACATTTGGTGGGCTGCTCTCCAGCACTTACAACTATTTTATCCACCCAGGTTTCCCAATCCCTCAGCAACCCCCCCTTTCAGTCTAGACGTCTCTGTTTTCCGTCGCATGAAATTGCCTATTTAACCTTTATTAGTCCTTAAGCTCTACCTTCTTTTCAGTTCCTATTCGTCTTGCTCAGTGTATACACAAGCCTCAGTCATTTTCTGTAGTGAACATAATACAAAAATTAGAATCAAGGGAGCTAGTTTCCTATTATAATCTACTTTGCTAGCAGGTTCCATTCTTGCTGTTTCTATTGAGATATTAATGTGTCGTAGATGAAAGATCATTGTGAAGTTTCATGGAGACAAAAGCATCAATTCCTAGCCTTTCTTATGGTGGTTGGGCATCTGTAATTTTTAATTTACTGCTGACACATTGTTTATATACTGACCAGCAGTACTCACAACATATAGAAGCCTAAAATAGCACATATTGCCATCAGGTAGTGTGAATTCATTTTTAGACAACACAATTAATATGCAAAGCTAATAACAATGGAGCATTTTTTTTTGTGAGCCTGCTCTTTGATTTTCTTTTAGTCAGTGCTAATTAGTCTTGCTGGAATGTATATGTGTATGCATACCTTTATATGTACACATTTCTTAGTATCTAGACACGTACGTAGCTTTCTGCATAGCTCAGAAGTGTGTTCTCCACAGCCATGGTGGGCTATAGGAGAGTGGGACTTGAGCAAGTGTAGCAAACCATTTCCACTCATAGGCCAGAATCAAATCCTCTTGGGACAGTTACACTTGCTAGGATGACTATTGTCATCTTACCATTTCACTGGCATGGCTTCTTGGCCCTGTATGGGAAAGGGACAAATCAAACACTGGCACAATTCAGACTGGTAATTAAAAGTGGGCTATGGACATTTCAGCTTCCGAAAGACCCTTTCTGCAGGAATCTAATGAAGGCCTTCTCTACCCCGCCACCCCCCCCCCGCCCCCCGCCAGCAGTTGTATAGAAAGAGATGTGATGAGAGTAGTAGATAAGGAAAATCACTTGCGACCTGATTTTCTCCTAAGGAATTCAGAAATTTTCTGGATCTACAATTTTGTCTTTATTCCCCCCTTAAAAATAGATTATTTGCTTCTAGGAGGCTTAGTAGGGAAAGGGGTTGGAATGTTGAATCACTGAAACTGTTATTAACTGCTTTGCTAATCATAGGACCTAAGTAAAATCAGCAAAACAAAAACAAAAATGTTGTTGATACCTGCTTATAGAAGTTTATATGCCCTGTTATGTAAAATAAATATTACTAGGTGCAGGCTGGTTCCTAACTGCTGGTTAGTAAGTTCAGTTCTCTGTGATCTGTGGCATGTCTCTGAGGTCAGCTGAAATGAACTTTGTTCAGTAAGATGATTTGTAAATATTGGTTTGGGTTTGGCAACAGTGACCAAAATCGGTATTTCTGCCTTTTCCTCAGTTTATCCAAACAAACCTGCCAGTTTTATATTTAAAACTCGAGGCACTAATTGTCTTAGTCTTAAGTAGCCTTCCACCTGTCCAAGAGTCCAAGAGTATTAATCCTCTGCAAAGATGGTTTAGGGTTTTTTTTTTTTTTTTTGGTCATACTGTGGGGTGCCCAGGTGTTCCTTCTGACTTCCTGCTCATTCCCAAAGAGGGCAGAGGATTGAATCTAAGTGCAAGCCAAAAGCCTTAGATGTGGTACTAAGTCTCCAGCCCGAAGATGTTTGCTTTTAATAGGCCTCTTTATGCCCATAGCATATTGCCTATGACATTTATAGCATCTAGTGGTATGTATGCTATACCACTTCAGTGTATGGCATTTGGGGGTGGGCGGTCACCTCTCAGCTGATACCTGCTTGAATACTGAAGAGCTGATTTTAAAAGACGCTGTCTAAAGGATGTTGAAGACACCAACAGCCGTTTGCAGCATAGAAACTAAGGCGCTGACTTGGCCAGGCCAGGAGCCTTGCTCCCCGCGGCGTGTACCCGAGGAAGACATGGAGGGAATGGAAACAATCTCTCTTGCAGGACAAGTGGGGTCTTGGGCTGTGAGCAGTCCGCCCCCCGCTGGCTTTTGGCACACACCCTCTCCAGGTTAGCAGGAAAGCCTGCTGTCTTTTATTTTTAAACTCGTTGTCATTTCCAGGCCTCCTAGGAAGAGAAGGTGAAAAGGATCATTGGTTCTGGGGCTGAGCTGCAGCACGCGGACGCCAAGATCTTGCTCGGGCGCCCCAGGGACTTGGGGAAATCAAGGAGAATGCCAACTGTCCCGCAGCCCTGCAAGAGCAACCACAGTCATTTGACCCGAAGCGCGGGAAACAAAAACAGCCGTTCGCCAGAGCTTATCTGTAGGTTTGGAGAAATCCGTTGAGTGCCGAGGCTCTGCGTGCTGGAATGTGTGTTTTTAAGGATTAAGTTGAACACGTTGGGTCACTGCCTGGCTTAGCCGAGAAGCCGGGGCTGCGGGGGCCCTGGGCCGGGAAGCTGGCCAGGGCGGCGGCAACGGAGCGCCCCAAGCAGGGCCGAGCCCGCCGCGCGCAGGGCCCGTGCGGTACTGCAGCTGCCCGGCCGGCGCCCGGGAAAGGCCAGCTCAGTAGCACCAGCGCGCAGGCACTTGACTCCCACTGGCCAGGTCCACCCAGCTCAAGGTGCACCCTGGCTACATTGCTTTATGGAATCTGCGGCCAGCGCCGTGAGGCCTCTAAGACTGCTTCCTGCGACGGAGTGACCTGCTTCCCGGTGCCCCTGCGTCAGGCTGTGACAGCTCCCTTCTCCCTCCCCAGGCGACCTTCCCGCACCCTCCAGCTAAGGGTGATGCGTGATTCGAGGGTGCGTGAGAGGTTCAGCGTTTTCGCTGAACTGGAGGCCGTGTCCCCGTGCAAGAATGCTGGGACTCCCCCTTTGACTGCTGGACACTTCTCTCCCTTAGGAACCACAAGCAGGACTCGTGCTCAGAGCTTTCATTTCCTTTCCCTATGCCTACGTTAAAAACTTGAGAAAGAAACAATCTGAGTTATTTTGATAATATATTTTATTTAACTTAGTGTAGCCAAATAAGTTTTCCCATGTGGGTTTGGTATGTAAAAAAGCACTGCCGACCTATTTTACATTCTTTTTTCCTCCATCCTAAAGTTTTGAAATGTGGGATCGCTATCTCTCTGTGGGTGACATAGCTCAATTCAGGCGCATGTCTTAGGTAGTCCATAACCACGTGTCACCAGTGAACTGTGGCCAGTGAACTATGCTCCCTGACATGGCTCTAAGTGGTCAAAATGGATAAGCTCTAAGCCGAGAGTATGTAGAAACTGAGAAGCACTTAGATAGTTCATGTTTGAATTCCGAAACTAATAAGCTGAGCCTGAGAGGCATTGCTTAAGACTGAACTCTGGAACCAGGCAGAATCCCCGCCTTATCAAGGGATAAGGGACACCTTATTAAATAGGACACCTTATTTAAGCTTACTTTTATTTATTTGCTTTAGGGCCACACCCAACTCAGGGGTTACTGTTGTTTTTTTGTTTTTGTTTTTGTTTTTTTGAGTCACGCCTGGCGATGCACAGGGGTTACTCCTGGCTCATGCACTCAGGAATTACTTCTGGTGGTGCTTGGGGCACCATATAGGATGCTGGGAATCCAACCCAGGTCAGCAGGGTACAAGGCAGACACCCTACCCACTGTGCTATCGCTCCAGCCCCCTCGGGTAACTCTTGACTCTGCACCCAGGGATCACTGCTGGCGGGCTCAGGATCCTCTCTGGTGTGGTGGATCAAACGCAGTTTCAGCTGCTTGCAAGGCACAGGCCCTACTCACCCTACTTGCTATTTTCCTGCTTGGTCTCCACTTTTATAAGATGAGCTAATAGTCGTACTTACCTCGTGGGATTGTTACAAGGATTAAAAAAAAAAAGATATTATGTAGAAAGCACTTTAAAGAGTATCTGGCTTCTGGTAGGCACTCTGTACATTTGGTACTTTGCTTAGTATCCTTTCTAGGAAAGCCCATGTGGTAGGCATGGTGTAAGGCAAGCCCTCTAGACTTGTGTGTTACAAAACTTTGTTCTCCAGACATTGATCACTTCTGAATCTCAGCTTTCACAGGTTTTAACGAATCAAATGCCTTCCGCATCTCAGACACCGTGTTGGGTGAACAAACAGTAAAATGCATGCCATAGCTATCATTTTTGAATCTCCTGTATGCCTGCACAATATATGTGATGTATATCATTTATTCTTCCAGTGACCACCTGAAGCAGGTATCTTCAGCCTCACATAATTAAAACAATATTATTTTTACTTTATTTAAACACTGTAATTTACAAAGTTGTTCATAACACACTTATTGTGGACATTCAGTGTTCCAGCACCAATCCCAACACCAGAGTTACCTTTACCTTCCCTCTGTCATTGCCCCTATTTTCCCAACCACCCCTCCAGCCTGCCCTCTTAGCAGGTACAAAATAATTTATTTTATATTGTTTATTACAAACTAAATGTGTGGAATTACCAAAAATATTTTATATTGTTTATTGCAAACTAAACAATAAAATAAAACAAAGAGTCTCTTGCCCGCACGCCTGGCTGTCTTCCCCAGGGCCCCTCGGAGGGGATGGGCTCCAGCTTCCCTCCCCACCCCAAGCAGAGCTTCCGGCGGCCGAAGACCACCGGAACCTAGCTGCAGCCATGCTGGAGGCTCCTCTCTACACGTTCAGACAGGCCTCATGCCTGAAGGTACTGCAGAGGAACCCAGGTGTGTGTAATCTCATCAACGGCCAACATCCAGAGTGAGACTTAAAAGCAAGCTCTCAGAAGCGTGCCTGTGGCCGCAAACGGTCGAGAGTATCTTGTAGCCTACTTCTCCCTCTGGGAGAAATTGGCAAGCTTCTGAGAGTTTCCTGCCCACATGGGACAACCTTGCAAGCTCCCCATGGTGTATTCATATGCAAAATCTAGTAACAAGCTGGGTCTCATTCCCCTGACCCTGAAGAGCCCCCAGTACAACATCATTAGGAGGGCCAAGTCGAAATAGACTTCTAAGATCTCAGGGAAAGGATGAAATGAGATGTTATTGAGCCCACCCGAGAAATCAGTGATTAATGGGATATTGTGATTGTGATTGATTGTTGATTGCAAAAACTAAATGTGTGGAATTACCAAAAATATTCAGTAAAAGAAAATTCATGAAAATTGTTATACTTCACCAAGGGGTCCTTAAGTCCTTATTCTGAGGATTTACTAAACTCAGTCCCTTCTTTGTATTTAAGGAAATAATTTACTTCAGTAATTGAACTTGTAAAAAGGGGAATCAGCCTTATGAAAATCACAGTGAAACGCCACTTCTCTGGTACCAGGAGCCATAGTAAGAAAGACAGACAGATCCTAACGAGTGGGCCGAGATATGAAAACATCACAAACCCCATCATACTGCTGGTGGTGGCCCGAGAGATAGGACAGGGGTAAGGACCTTGAACAGAGCTGACCCTGGTTCTACCCTCAGCACTTCGTGGTCCCACAGCACTGCCAGGGATCACTCTCTGCACAGGAGGACCAGAGGTGGTGTAGCCTACCCCTGTGCCCCTCCCAAATACTATTGGAGGGAATATGATATGGCCAACTGCTATGGAAAACAGTCACTCTAACAGCTCTTCAAATGGTTAAACTTAAAGTTAGCGTCGGATAAGTTTTTCTACTCCTCAGTGTCTACTTGAGAGACAGGAGCGTTCATAAGCAGCAGCATTATTTCTAAGGGCCCCCAAAGGGAGAATACGGGACTGGAGCAATAGCACAGTGGGTAGGGCATTTGCCTTGCACGCGGCCGACCCGGGTTCGATTCCCAGCGTCCCATATTGATGTAGGCAGGTAGATAGGGAAGGCCTTTGGCAGTGAAACTTAAATTATCAAAGTCTCTGGGAAGGAGAATCCTCAGACTGACCCACCCATGGATACAGAAAACAGACCTGATAAGACCTTCAGCAGACCCTGAGGAGGTTGGACCCCTCCCCAGGAAGTTCCTCGAGTTCCCTCGACCTCTCCCTTAATCTGATTAACTTCAGCACCCAGCTCCAAGGAGACTCCAGAACATTCTGGATCGAGACGAGCTGCAAAGAACCTATAAAAGCCAGCCCAATAGCCCATTCAAGGCTCTCTCCATCCTCAGAGAAGCCCATGTTCTCTCTTGAGCGTGTTACTCCTACTATTTTTCTTTTCCGTTTATCCCTTCCTCCTTCCCTCAAAACCCTCTAAGTAAAATCTGTTGCTTCACTGCTTGTCTACTCCTGAAATTCTTTTCCGAGAGCGAGACAAGAACCTAGCAGCCCTGGGTCCTGGTGGTAGAGGCTGGGGAGAAAGTGACTATCTTTCTCCTCCCCGCTTCATGTAAGTCACCCGTGGGGCCCACCGACATCAATATGGTCCCCTGCACTGCCAGGGGTAATTCCTGAGTGCAGAGCCAGGAATAACCCCTGAGCATCACCAGGTGTGACCCAAAAAGAAAAAAAAAAAGGGAAAATACAAATGGTCATTAATCAATAACTGTGCTGAAAAAATTAGGTGTATCTGAATGATGAAATATTGCTTGGCCTTCAATAGGAGTAAAGGGTGATACATACAATATGTATAAAGATTCTGAGCATGCTGTATGATGCTAGCCAGTGACAGAGGATTGTGTACTTTATGAAATGTAAAGTTGCAGTAAAATGTCTGGAATAAGCAAATCTCTGGAGACTAAATTGATTAGCAACTGCCATGGGGTGGAACAGGAAGAGAAATGGGGGGATGAGTGCTAATAGGGAGGGGGTGTCTTTGGGAGCTAAAGAAAATGCTCTGGAAGTGATTTGATTGACAGACATACAATGCTGAATATTCTAAAAAACAATGTTGTTGCTAAGTAAGTGAAGAATGTTTATTATGAATCATATCAGAGCAAAGCTGATTTTTTAAAGGAAAAAGAAAGGAAAGGACTTTTCTAGGTGCTGGAAGTGAAGGCTGGAGCTTATGGAGTTCCTGTGGAGTAAGGAAGAAGAGAGGAGAAACGCCACCCCCCTCAAGGCAGATGGCTTAAGGTTTTCAGTTTAGATTTCTTTTTTTTCAGTCATTAGTGCAGTCTTGGAGTGTTTTAAAAAATCAAATAGTTCCATTAAATTTCTGTTTCTTACCCCACCTGTGTGGGGAGACGGGGGGGAGGTACACTGTGATTCTTGGTGGTGGAATATGTGCACTGGTGAAGGGATGGGTGTTCGAGCATTGTATAACTGAGACTTAAACCTGAAAGCTTTGTAACTTTCCACATGGTGATTCAAAAAAAGAATAAATTTTTTTTAAAAAGAAGAAGTTCAAGAAGAAAATGAAAAAAAAAATTCTTTTTCTTATTTGGGCAGGGCAGTTTGGGCCCTCCCTGGCGGTGTTCAGGGTATAATCCTGGCTCGAAGGCTGTGTGTCGTGCTGGAGATTCGAACCAGGCTCTAATAGCTGCAGCAGCATGCAAGACCTTCTCTCCTCAGTGGGTTCAGCCTGGAGAGTTCCATGTGTAAAACAAAAACAATCCGCTGTTCCTTTGCTGTACCCACCCCCCTGCCCGCCCCTTTGCCGAGGAGCTGCTTTCTGTTGCCTGGGGCTGTGGTCTGTCTCACAGCCTCACGATCCTCCTTCTGAGGACCCTCTTCACTGATGTGGCTGAAATTTCTGCCTGGCATCAGGTTCACTGTCAGCACCATATGGGAGAGTGTGATGGCTGCGGCTTGCTCTCGCTTGTACAGGAAGACTCAACGTTGCAGGTTCTGATCTTCATTTATTTGTTTGTTTGGGGGCCACACAGGCTGTACTCAGGACTTATTCCTGGCTCTGCGCTCAGGGACCACTCCTGGCTGACTCAGGGAAATCTGTGGGGTGCAGGGATTGAATCCAGGTCATTCGCGTGCAAGGCAAGCACCCTACCCGCTGTACTATAGCTCCCACCCACCTTCTTTGATTATTATAATTTTTTGCTTGGGGAATGTTTTAGCCTGATGTACTGTTGATCTAAATCACCACCCTGTGAATGCAGTGGGAGAGCTAGGAACAAAAACAGGTTGTTTATCAGGTAACTAAGAGGAAGACCTCTGAGTAACCCTTTCTGGGAACTGGGCAAAGATGAATGGGCCATAAATCATAAGTTATGATTTAAAGCAGAACAGAAAGATCCAGACATGTTACGGAGGTGGGAAGGAGAACAGAGCCACAACAATCAGTAAATTAATAAATGTCTCTGTGGGACCTAAAACAGTTGAACTAAACACAGAGATTCCTAGCGAAAAGGATATCTCTTGTGGCCAAGTAACCAGCTGAAAAACTCCATTCTTTGGCTCTTCTACTTTTTGTCCCACAAGTGGGATGTGTTGCCAGAAATCTTTCTCTGTCAGGCCATCTATACCATGCTTTGGGCTGTAGCTTCGGGCCTCGCTGCTCTGTCTGGACGTCAGATGTCCTTGCCTTCTGCCTGGAGTGGAGTCGATGAAGGAACTCCATCCCAGCCTCTCTCTGTTCCAGCCCAGCTCGATGCTTGTGCTTTTAACTTTGTCGCAGGTGAACCGCATCACCTGGAGCAGGCTACTGTCACCCCCGAAACAATTTGTTTGTTCTAGAACAATTTGGTTTCCCCTTCAGGGAAAATTGGCTCAGAATTTTTTCAATCCTCTTTGAGCCACTGTTGGTGTTGGACTAGGGCTGCCGGATGACTGACGGTGATTTGGAAAGAGGGTGTTATTTTAGATGAGGTGGGGGAGGCTGAGGAGAGCCCCGGGGTGCCGGTGGAGAGGTGTGCGGAAGGGTGTTTTTTCTGTACCCTGGTCCCCAGAGGTTAGCAGGGCTGTCAGTCGGGAAGATTAGCCGAGGCAGGTAGGGTAGCCAGGGCTTGGGGGTGTGGCACACAGGCTTCATCCGTGCGGGGACACGACATGGTGCTCTCGTTACACTTTACTGCCCACACCCTTCTTCCATGTCCCTTCTGTGGTAGTACCAAGTGGGGCGCTGGGGAAGCCTGGCCTGAGATGGCCTAGATGATAGGACCCAGCTCCGCCAGCCCTACGACTGATCAGCCCCACTCTGTCAGCTGGGTGGCTCCAAACCCATCAGGAAAGTGGCTCATTTCAGGTTGCAGTGGCGCCTTCCATACTCCTGTGCTGTTTCCCATCAGTTCCAACTTGCCATTCCATGAAGTCATGTTCGTGGCGTGCCCCCCTGTATCTGTCTATCTCTATCTGTCTGCTCATTCCTTTGCTTTTTGGGGAAAACAGTGTTCCTGGGCTGGTTCTGAAATTTTATTGTGAAACTGAATTTCTGAGAACTGAACTTGGCACAGCGTTTTTCTATAGGATTCCATGAAACCACAGAGGTGCTCCCAAGTGTTTAGGGGTTTGCCCGTGCAGGGGTCCACCCTGCCCCAACAGGAACATGTCACAGCTGAGGTTTCTTGCAGGTGAGGAAAGTATGAGTTCGACAGCAATCACTTTCGGGACTAGGTCCAGGTAGCAGTATCTTCGTGTAAGTCTCGGTTTCTTCATGTGGGTGTCTGCAGAGACAGGTGTCCTACATCCCCCTGGAGTCCACCTGGGCAACAGCGCAGTTTCCCGTAGGAAATCACAGTTCTAACTCCTGCCGTGCAAAGTCCCTGAGGCTTGTGTCTTACTTCTGTTCCAGTTAGATGCAAGTACTGAGGAATTGGGTAATCTGCTTCCTCCCGACCATCACTAAAATGGTCACGTGGGGCCAGGGAGATAGCTCCGAAGGGGGCATGCATGTCCACCAGGAGTCTAGCTTGGTACTTAGAAGATCCCCTGGCAGAGGCTGCTCTTCTTGCCCGTGTGCTCCCTGGCACAGGCATCTGGCTTTCCGGTCTCCATGTTCCTTTGCCTGTTTATTTCTCTCTATCTGGAGAACCCCGTGTTCTTTCGTGGACATATCTTTCCTCTCTTTGTCTCCTCTCGCATCTTCATTGAATAAAAATGGCCTTGCTTCCCCAAAGCAAGCCGACAAACAAACATAACCGAGAGTTTGGTGAATTGAAATGTGTGTTTTGCATGTAAGAGGCCCAGACTTGATTTTCAACAGTGCATGGTCCCCAAGCAACTCCTGGGAGTAGCCTGAGCACCGCTGGTGGTGCCCTGAAAACCAAAACAAATAAGAATGTAAACTATCTGAGTAAAAATATATTATAGTTGAAGAAACTTTACTGCTGATTAAACTGAAGCACAGATATGTTGTGCAACTTGTCCAAGATAAGTATAATAAAGGGACAAAATCCATCTTAGAATATTAATGGGTTTCAGTTTAACAATAACTCACATCCTTCGGACCAACTAAAATATTAATGGGTTTCAAAAGGAAGAAGCAGGATGGCTTGGCATATGATACTATATATGACTTTCTCCCTTCCTTCTTCCCCCCCCTTTTTAAATAAACTTTCCTTTTTCTTTCTCTTCCTGTCTTTCCCCACTCCATCTGTTCTCTTTTTTTTTTTAACCTCTTCCTTTCCTTTCCACATAACTTTTTTTATTCTGTTTTATTTTTTATTTTGGGGGCCACACCCAGCAATGCTCAAGAGTCTCTACTTAATCCTAACTCTGCACTCAGGAGTTACTCGTGCTGGTGCTTGGGGACCGTATGGCATGCCATGTGAGATCAAACCCAGGTCCGCCATGTGCAGGGCAAACACCCTACCCACAGTACTATCATCAGGTGTGGCCCCCAAACAAACAAATTTTTGTTTGTTAATAATATGATAGATTATCAAGGGTGTTAGCTTTATATCTGCATATGTGTGTCGTTTGAATATCTTAAGTGGGAGGAAGAAGAGATATCTGCTTTATCATGGTGACAGTGATTTTTTTTAATTTAATTTTTGAATTTAAACTTTGTAATCATACTCTTTCTAAGTAGACACAGCTTCTCCCAGGAAAAATAATATAGGAAAACATTGCTTCACAGGGCCCACTAGAACCGTGTAGCAAGCTAGGATATTGATCTTCAGTCTTCCAGAAGGTGCTGCATTATCTAACTTCGAGCAGATGTGTACAATGAGAGGTTGCCTTTGTTTGATCTTGCAGTGTGTGAACTTAAATCTCCCTCCATGAGTGATTTTCTGTGGGGCCTGGAGAACTCCGGCTGGTTGAGGCACATTAAGGCCATCATGGACGCAGGAAGCTTCATTGCAAAGGTACGTGATGGAGAGAGAAGATAAAGGAAGATAGAGGAAGGGGCAGAGCAACCTAGTGCCCCCTCTGCCCCCCCCCCCCCATTGGCCGCAGGGAGCTCTGAGGCTTTGCGCTGCCCTGAGGTTTGCCTTCAGGTGACAGGATTTGCTCTTGAGAATCCAGTGCTCTGTTAATAGTTAGAGGCACAGTGCTCAAGGAGTCATCTATTTTCAGAATATTCTCTCAGTTAGCTTTGGTCTTGGGTAAGAAAAGAATTTTCTACGGGAGCTAACACTCAGATGTGCTGGGTGTTGAGTCACTTTGCCTGAGGCATCCTCCTTGGAAAACCACTCCCTCCCTCCCTCCCTCCCTCCCTCCCTCCCTCACTCAATCGCTCAGTCCTGGTGTGTAGATTCCCATGGCCACAGCTTGCTACCACTGGTGTGTGGCTACTTTGGAATGCAGTGTCTATTTTGTAGCTCATTGCTCTGCATTTTTGTAAATAATCTTTCTGGTTTATATCTTGGAGACAACTGCCTTTTTTGATAGCTGCTTTGCTCCCCCATATGCCCCGTGTATCCAGCAAATGTTTCTGTAGTGCTCGTGGTCTGCTGAGTGCCACGGAGCCAGAGAAACAATGAGATCAGTCTCTTGCAGCAGCGCTTCCATGGCGGTGTGGGAGATTAAAGAACATAGAATTTCAGGGGTAATAAAGATGGCTATAGGGGCTGGAGCGATAGCACAGCGGGTAGGGCGTTTGCCTTGCATGCGGCGGCTGACCTGGGTTCGAATCCCAGCATCCCATATGGTCACCTGAGCACCACCAGGGGTAATTCCTGAGTGCAGAGCCAGGAGTGACCCTTGTGCATCACCAGGTGTGACCAAAAAGAAAAAAAAAAAAAGAAGAAGAAGACGGCTATAATATCCCTGTGTTTTCAGAAGCATATATTGTTTCTCAGTTTGTTTCCTATCAGGATACTCAGCTAAACCTTGTTCATGCATTTCCAATAGCAAAGAGAAATTCTTTCCTCAGAGACTCGTTGCTATGATTATTTTTTTATTTTTATCTTTTGCTTTTTTTGGGATCACACCCAGCGATGCACAGGGGTTACTCCCAGCTCTGCACTCAGGAATTACTCCTGGCGGTGCTCAGGGGACTATATGGGATGCTGGGAATCAAACCTGGGTTGGTGCGTGCAAGGCAAACGCCTACCCACAGTGCTATCGCTCCAGCCCCTGCTATGATTTTTTTAAACAAAATCATTAATTTAGGTTTTGGGTCCATACCTGCCAGTGCTCAGGGGCAATTCCTGGCTCTGCACATGGGATCACGCTGGCGTGGCTCTGTGGATTTGTAGTGCTGTGCCATGGAACCCAGCCTCCTGCATGCAAAGCCTGCATACGGCACATTGAGCTCTCTCTGTGGCCCCTGTGTAATTTTTTTTTTCTTGGGTTTTGGGCACACTGGACTTAATCCTGGCACTGAACTTAAGAATCACTCCTGGTGAGGCTCTAGGGACCATATGGGGTACCCAGGATTGAACTTGGGTAAGCTGCATGCAAAGCAAGTGCCTTATCTGCCTTATCTCTTTTGATGTATTTTCTCCTTACCCCCACCAGCTCCCTTTGGCAATAAAATTTGTCTTTGTTTTTTTTCCTGCTCGCCTCATCCCCCCATCCCCCCAGATTCCTAAGTTCATAGTTTTATCAGTTTTTGTGTCTTTCATTTTTAGGAATGGGGAGAGCCAGTAGCAGCGTCGGAATTTAATGCCTTAGAGGGCTTATCGTGCAAACGTAGGAGGGAAGTGAGACAGTTGCAGGTGTAGGGGGGGGGATGCCTCGAGGAAATATGTCTACGCAGGAGACACGTTTAGGATTCACTAAAGTGGCCCATGCATCTGGATAGAGGAAAGGAAGGAAAAGCTTTTGTTACCATCACTTCTTTGCCTGTGTCCTAACTAGGGTGGGTGTGAATACCGAATGCATTAATGGTATTGGGTATTGGGTTTTGTCCTGTTTCTGTAAGAATAAGTCCAAACCTAGTTTTCTTTTTGTTTCTGGTTGTTTTTTTGTGGGGTAGAGGTGTGAGTGGGGTAGGACTTACTCCTGGCTCTGCACTCAGGTATTGCTCCTGGGTGGGGGGGCTCTAGGGACCATATGTGGTACTTGGGTTCGAACCCAGGACAAGCATGTGCAGGGCAAACGCCCTAGCAGCTGTGCTGTCTCAGCGGCCCACGCCAAACCTAGACCTTCTAATGATCGCGGCTTGCCTTTCGGGGCCCTTCTCGGAGGCCCTGCTGATCCTGTGTATTTCAGGCAGTTGCAGACGAAGGGGCGAGTGTGCTTGTTCACTGTTCTGATGGCTGGGACAGGACCGCTCAGGTGTGCTCCGTGGCCAGCCTCCTGCTGGACCCGCACTACCGGACTCTGAAGGGCTTCATGGTGAGTAGCCGATTCGGGGATGGAGAGTGAAGGAGTCCCTCCTCGGGCGGTGATGGGCACCTCCTCCCCCTTTCCCTCCCCCCAGCACACACACTCCATCCACTGGACTGTTCTTCATAGATCAGCATGCTTAGTTAGGGAAAAGGAGAAATAGGTGGTGAGTAATGAGGTGACTTTCTGAGCTGTTGGAACCAATTCAACTCAACACTATTTAAATGTGAATTTTGGGGGAAAAATAGAAAATAGGTCCAGCAGTTTATTCAATGGGTTTTATTGTCTATTCCTGTGTATTTTCAAGTTTGAGGTAGCATATGAGTATATAACTGAAACAGTGTTCAGGAAAAAGTTTGACTAGAAACAATTTCTGTTTTGTGCATGTAAAGAAGAATGTTCTTAAGAGGGAAAAGTGTTTTCACTTCATGCTTAAAACTTAACTTTGGGGTCTTTAAAATTTTGTTTGTTTTGGGGTCACACCCACTTGTACTCAGGGATCTCCTCCTGGCTCTCTGCTCAGAGATCATCCTTGAGAAGCTGGGAGCACCTTATGAGGTGCTGGGGATTGATCCTCACTCAGCTGTCGAAACACAAGCACTGAGTCCTCTGGACCATCTCTCCTGCCCCAATGCTTAAAATTTTAAAGTGATTCTTTACAGTAGTGGAAGAGAAGTTTGTTTGTTTCTGGGCCACAGCTTGTGGTGCTTGGGCTGACTTCTTTTGACAGTATATGGGAACCAGTTGGGGAGCTAGGGATTGAACCCAGGTTGACCACATGCAAGGCAAGTGCCTACCTGTTGTACTCTCTCTGATCTCTTGGAAGAAAATATTGACTGTTTTCGTGTTTTCTCCTCCCCACCACTTCCCCACCTTGAAATTATGAATACCTTCCCTTCTGAAGTTGGCATCTGTTTAAGAACATGGTAACCTGGGAAATGCTTCTTCCAATTGCACTGTATTTATCTGGTTACCTGGGAGGGCAGACCTTCGATTAAGCTGGTAACCTCTTCCTTCCTTCCTTCCTTCCTTCCTTCCTTCCTTCCTTCCTTCCTTCCTTCCTTCCTTCCTTCCTTCCTTCCTTCCTTCCTTCCTTCCTTCCTTCCTTCTTCCTTCTTTCATCCTTCCTCCCTTCCTTCCTTCCTTCCTTCCTTCCTTCCTTCCTTCCTTCCTTCCTTCCTTCCTTCCTTCCTTCCTTCCTTCCTTCCTTCTTCCTTCCTTCTTTCATCCTTCCTTCCTTCCTTCCTTCCTTCCTTCCTTCTTCCTTCCTTCTTTCATCCTTCCTTCCTTCCTTCCTTCCTTCCTTCCTTCCTTCCTTCCTTCCTTCCTTCCTTCCTTCCTTCCTTCCTTCCTTCCTGTAAAACATTTCTTTGCTTTTTGATTTTTATTTATTTTTTATTGATCAAGGTTCTCTGATCTAAAATACTTTTAATGATGGCTTCTCGTGCACATAATTCCAACACCACGCCCATGAAACTACTACCTTTTTCTTAAAGGGACTTCCAGGTGACCGGGAGCATTCTTAGGAACCTGCCCGTTGAACCATGATTTGGTAAAGATGCTTTAGTAGATCCTGAACTCATGCTGTTCCCTTGTCACAGTAGCAGAGGAGCCAAATAAACTCTCTCTGGCCAGACCTCCTTGCTCAGGCAATGCCAGCTTACATGGGATGAGAAGATGAAGCTTTTTTCTCTGGGCCTTTTTCTGAAAGTGCAGGACAATTTGTAGTTACTGTGATAGTTTTGCCACTTCCTTGGGCCTCTGTATTTCCACCATCCTTTCCCACCTTTGACTATATGATTCTGCCCCCTTAGACTTCAGAGTAGGTACGGGCAAAAGTCACCATGCCATATTGATATTTTTAGGAGAAAATTCTGGAAATTTTAGTGTGCTGGTAAGACTGATGAATTTATTCCCTGTTATTTATTTGGAATTAGTGGTACTCTGGTTAGTTCTCAGGAGACCCAGGGACCTCTTTCAGCAAATCTTGGCCAGCTGGGTCAGTGGTTCAATGTGAGGGTCCAAGGAGGGGGTGCTTCGCGAGTCCTGTGATGCAGGGGATTATTTGGTCATTCCTGTGGGCTTGGGGGGCCCTTCATGGCTAATCCAGGTATGCTTGAGGGATTCCAGGGCTGTACCCTACAATATTCAGAGGACCATGTCATGCTAGTTATCAAACTGGGATGGGTGACAGGCAAAGCATGTGCCTTAACCCTGTGTCTTCCGTTCTCTCTATTATTTTAATTAAAAACTTTCAAAGTTCAGAGAATATGAAATCATAAACCCAGTTTAGCTCAAATTCTAAGGCACGGCAGATACTTCCGGTCCCAAACATCCATTATGTTTATAATCCTTTTGATGTGTTATAGAGATCACTGGGAAAAATTTGATAATTTTAAAATTACACAAGTATAAACAATTTTATAATTGTTTCTTATAAAAAGATTAGTCTTCATTGTTGTACTGCAAAGCATCATCACATATTATTTAAGAAATGCCCTCTGGTGCTGAGAGAGCTCGGTGAGCTGAGTGCATGCTCTGCATGTGGGGGCCCTGGGGTTGATCCCTGACACCATAGAGACCCCCCTCAGTACTTACAGGGAGCAGTGCCTGAATAGTGCCAGGAGTAGGCCCCAAGCACCACTGGGTGTGACCTGTTCTCTCAAACGAATACAAACAAAAATTATGGGGGGAAAATAAAGGGAGGGAAGATAGGAGCTTTGGAGCAGTAGGAACTATTATTAAGAGGTAATTGCCACCAGTACCGAGTTGCAAGATTTTAGGCATTTAATCTGCTGTAAAATGAGAATGAAGGAGAACCGATTCCACAATGAAACAAGACCATGTATAAAGAAATGCAAGAAATGTATGAGATCATGTGTGAAGAAAAATGAGCAGCTCATAGAAAGCTCTGTGGGAGCATTTACATTTTCATCTATCACCTCCTTAATTTCCTGTGAATGACCTTTAGTCCTTGAGGTGTGCTGCATTGGGTGGGTGCACGCACGTGGGTGGGTGGTCTGAGGAGAGTCGCTTCCATACCAAGAATTTGGAATCCTACTTTTTATTGATCATGGTCTCTATGTTTTCTTCATTTGCTTCTATGATATTTATATTCTTTCTTCTGCAGGTACTAATTGAAAAGGACTGGATTTCCTTTGGTCATAAATTTAATCATAGGTAAGAAAGAATTAAAAACCTGTTGTGCTGAATGTTTAAGATTAAAAACACTTTTCCCCACTTGAAGGAATGGGGAGGAATTAATTTTGTTTTTAAAAATGTTTTTCTTTGTGTGTGTGTGTGAATGTGTGTGTGTTGTGTATGTGTGATTTCAGAAATAAAAATATTGCTGTATACATTGTATCTCAGAATTTCTAGTCTGATTATTCTTGGTTTTTGGGGGGACAGAATGAATTGGTCAATTTTTCAGAAGAGAGGGAGAATGCTCTTTCTTAATTAACCTAGAATATATCTGCCTCCTGCTTTATACTTCTGACTTACTAACCTATTCTCTTTATATATAGTATTATGTATAATAACTACAATAATATATGTAATAACTGTAGCACTGTTGCACTGTCATCCCGTTGCTTATTGATTTGCTCTAGCGGGCACCAGTAACGTCTCCATTGTGAGACTTGTTGTTACTGTTTTTGGCATATTGAATATGCCACGGGGAGCTTGCCAGGCTTTGCTGTGTGGGCAGGATACTCTCATTAGCTTGCCGGGCTCTCCGAGAGGGATGGAGGAATCGAACCTGGTTCGGCTGCATGCAATGCAAACGCCCTACCTGCTATGCTATCACTCCATAATATATATATATTATTATCGTTTAATAATAACTACAGTAATATGCATATTATTGTTGTTATATAATGGGCTTACAATGTTTTTTTTTCTTTTCTTTTTTCTTTTTTTTTTTGCTTTTTGGGTCACACCCAGTGATGCACAGTGGTTACTCCTGACTTTGTACTCAGGAATTACTTCTAGCGGTTCTTGGGGGACCATATGGGCTGCTGGAAATCGAACCTGGGTCAGCCGCATGCAAGGCAAACACCCTACCTGCTGTACTGTTGTTCCAGTTTTTTAATGTTTTTTTTTTTTAATGGTTTTTAAATGTGTATTATTGATGTTCAAAGTAGTTCCACACCACCACCACTGAAATGGCCATGATCTACTCCTTTCCCTTCTGGTCTGACCTTTGTCCTCATGCATCCCCCACACCTCCTTCTCCCCACTATATTCATTTTGGTTTGGGAGCACACCCGGTGTTCAGGGTCCACTCTTAGCTCTGCACTCAGGGACTACTCCTGGTGGGGCTAGAACCATATGAATACCCATGATTGAACCCAGGTCAGTTTTGTGCAAGGCAGACACCCTCCTGCTCTGGCCCTCCCCACTACATCCCGATGACAGTTTGGGTTTGGTGTCACTACCCATGTGCTCCAGAATTCTCACCTATGTTCCCATGTTTCTCATCTTAAAGCTCAAGCATCACTTTAAGCTGTCAATGTTAAATGTCTAAGGAAATTTCTTGTAAAGATCCTGGGAATGAAAGAGGGCTTGTCCAAAGGCATTCACGTCATAGGTGAAATCTGTTCCAGTTACTATGGTGATTGCCTTGCAGGTATCACAGAATGACCCACCAAATCTGGGCTGTAGCTTTTGCTAGCTGTGTGCTCTTGGATATTAGTCTTTTCTGAATGTTCACCTTGTATCTGTGAAATGGGCGAGCCTTCCCATCCCATGGAGCCACATAGCAAGAATCACTGAAAGGATCTGAACTAGCCCAGAGCCATGCCTGGCCCATACACTTAGGCGTGCGATAAATAGAAGCTATTGTTTTTGGAGCCAGTTCTTTGTTAGTATTATAAAAGTCTAGTCTTCCAGTTCTAAAAGTTAAATCTAGACAGTATACAAATAATCTCATTAACTATTTTGGAATATAATTTTGACTCCTTCAGTGTTTAATTAGAATAAAATTTAAGTTTATGTGAATATCCCCCTACCAAACCTTTGTAAATATCCTCTGCATCAAGCACTGATTCTGTGCATATCTGGAGTTCTGTTATAATTAAGGAACCTTTCTTAAGAGCACATTGTCATTTTCAGTTGTGGGGGCGGATGGTATTTAAGCTCTGTCTGCTAGGGTAGTATCTCTGAGATGCAGGAAATATGGACAGAAGGAATTTGGATATAATGACTAGCTGGATAATTGTAACTGTGCAGTCTTCTTTTAATCGAGATACATTGACATACTTTACATAATATAGTTTCTTTACATAATATAAATTTATTAACCTAAGGTGCAGGATGAATAAATCTAGCTAACTAGCCAGTCTTCATTTAAAAGTAAACATAAATGTGAGGAAAAACTTTCTGATACAGTCATAGGAAAAAAACAAACAACAAAAACAAAATATGGGAGATACCACATGGGAATATGTGGTTATGTGTATCTAAACATTAAGACAAGTTTTTTTTTTTTTTTTTTTTTTTTTTTTTGCTTTTTGGGTCACACCCAGCGATGCTCAGGGGTTACTCCTGGCTTTGCACTCAGGAACTACTCCTAGCGGTGCTTGGGGGACCATATGGGATGCCGGGGATCGAACCCGGGTCGGCCGCGTGCAAGGCAAACGCCCTACCCGCTGTGCTATTGCTCCGGCCCCTAAGACAAGTTTTAATTTTGCTCTAGAAATAAACATCCTTAGAAACTTGGGAACCATTATTTTTTCAGGTTTCCTTCCTTCCTTCCTTCCTTCCTTCCTTCCTTCCTTCCTTCCTTCCTTCCTTCCTTCCTTCCTTCCTTCCTTCCTCCCTCCCTTCTTTCCTTCCTTCCTTCCCAAGTGAAACATAGGAAAAGTTAAACTATGATAGTTTTCAAATGAAACTACTTGCTTAGACATATTTTCCTGCTTTTACACTGGCCACTGATTCAAACAACGGCAATATTCAGAAATTTTGCTACACTTTTAGAATTTGAATAAATAATGCTCTTTGCCTGTGGAATATTTTGGATTTTATTTGTAGCCACTAAGTTCGATTCCTCTGCCCCTCTGGAAGAGCCCAGCAAGCTACTGAGAATATCCCACCCTTGCGGCAGGGCCTGGCAAGCTACCCGTGGTGTATTCGATATGCCAGAAACAGTAACAAAGTCTCACAATGGAGATGTTACTGGTGACCGCTAGAGCAAATCCATGAGCAACAGGGATGACAGTGATACAGTGATACAATAGTGTCTACATAGTTACAAATAGTTCTTGCAGGGGGGGGAATAGTTCTTATATAACTATGTCAATAGGTCCTTTCTCTATCCACTCTCCTCTAGTTTCTCTTGAAATTAGAATTTAAGAAGTTATTTTTTCACTGTGCATTCTGAGTTCAGAAGACAAGATTTATTGATGAATTAGGGTTGCTTTTATGATGATTTTTGCATTGATACTTTTCTAATTTAAAATTCAAACTCTCAAATAATTCATTTTATAGATATGGAAATCTAGACGGTGATCCAAAAGAGATCTCTCCAGTTATCGACCAGTTCATTGAGTGTGTATGGCAGTTAATGGAACAGTTTCCCTGTGCCTTTGAATTCAATGAGAGATTTCTAATTCACATTCAACATCACATTTATTCCTGCCAGTTTGGAAACTTCCTGTGTAATAGCCAAAAGGAGAGACAAGAACTCAAGTAAGTTTTCTATTTCATTTTCTCAAATGATTTTGGTGACTGAGATGCCTTTCATAATTTGCAAGACTGTTCAGCCCCAAATCTATACAGATAAATTAAAGTTCTTTTCTTTTTCCTAGCATCATTTCAGAAATGATTTAATATTGTCAACTGACTGAAGAAATAAGCTCATTTGCCCCAGTTTCTGCCTAATATCCAGAGATAGGTTGGTAGATATGACACTAATATTGAAATGAAACTTTCTTGAGTTAGATAAAGTGATTTTTTGCATTTAAAAGAAATATCAGATACTTTTGGTATCTATTCTCTCATAAGATTTACAGATGTAATTGGGAAAGCAAGTTTGAAAATCAAGGCACTCTTTTTTTTCACATTTAATCAGTATTTTTAATTATCAAAGAAATATTTTGTAATAAATATTCAAATTTCACTGTTCATTTTACAGTTGCAAAATATCTCGGTTCAGATAAGCCATATTTTGAGAGTTCACCAGCCTTATGTGACTAGTGATTGCATAATTGGACAATAATATGAGTAAATTTTGAGAATTTTGTAGCTTTTTTTTTACTTTAAGAAATCTACTTTATTATTATAATTTACAAGTGATCAATTCTCTTCTTTTTGTCCCTTAAAATTTCACTGCTTCCAAGCCTAGATTTTTTTTTTAAATTTTTTATTTTATCTTTAATTAGTGAATCACCATTGAGGGTACAGATACAGATTCACACATTTTAGAACTTGTTTTTCCCTCATACAATGTTCACAAACACATCCCTCCACCAGTGCCCATTTTCTACCACCAATAAACCCAGTATCCCTCCCCCCCAATCCCATCTCCCCCCGACCTCACCCTGCCTCTGTGGCAGGGTATTCCCTTTAAATCAAGGCACTCTTAGTAGATCTAGACTCTACTGTTTTTATCCAGAAGGAAAAAGTACATGAAATGTGGATTTTAAAATAAAACACTTAAGATCCCAGAGTGGTAATACAGTGGATAGGGCCTTTAGCACATGGCTGACCCGAATTCAATGCCAGGCATATCATATGCCCTACCAGGAGTGATCTCTGAGCACAGAACCAGAAATCAGTCCTGAGCACTGCCGATATGGCACAGAGAACCAAAATAATAATAATAATAATAATAATAATAATAATAATAATAATAATAAAATGATGATTATAAAGCACCTAGTAGCATTGACTTATGAATTGGAAATTAGTAAAAATACAGATTTGTGTTTGTTTTGGGGTGACGTCCAGCAGTGTTCAGGGTTTACTCCTGGCTTGGCACTCAGGAATAGCTCCTGGTGGTAATCGGGACCATATGGAATGCTGGGGATCAAACATGGGTCAGCTGCATACATGCAAATGCCCTAACTACTGCCCTGTTTCTGCAGCTCTCCCAATGAAAATGATTTTCAGTACCAGCTTTAATTTTGAAAACAATTAAATGATTAGTAGACATAGACTCCAGTAGTTTTAACCTGAACAGAAAGAAAACAACTTTTTCTACTGGATATAAACTTGTGTTCTCCAAGGAACTCAAAGTGTGAGTCCTGGCAAATAGTACTGAATTAAAGGCATCGAAGCACATTCCTTACTCGTGCATGTTTTCCAAGTTTTGTGATTCATTGCCCTAACCCAGTCAGTCGGCTGGCCATTCCACTTGCTAGTTATTTGACTTAGGTAAATGACTTAATTTTACTAAACTCCAGTTTCCTCATCTATGAGATGGACACATCTCATAAGAACTCAGTGGGGATTAAGTGAGAGAAGACGTGTGAAGCATTCTGTTCATAGCAAACAAATGTTTAATCGCTACCGTGGGATGAGGTAGGAGCGAACTCACAAAATTTAGAGAGAATTTTTATTTTATACTTAGGTGATTTAAAATTCTTGTTAAAGTGGGTACACACTGCAGAGCAATTGAGATATGCATACACAATAATACACAATAATATGAAGCCACGAAGATGGCAAATTTCCTGGCTGTAGGTCAGGGGCACCTGAAATTCAGGTAACACTGTTTGTCTCTTTCCGCTTTTAGTATTACTTACCAACTCTTTGGATAAACCCAGATTGGTCATTTTCAGGCTTTATTTTTTTTTTTTATAGAATTCAAGAACGAACATATTCTTTATGGGCTCACCTGTGGAAGAATCGGGCAGACTACATGAATCCTCTGTTTAGAGCTGATCACAGCCAGACCCAAGGAACCCTTCGTCTCCCCACAACTCCCTGCAACTTCATGTACAAGTATGTAAAATTCCTTCAGGACCTAAGTAGGAATATGGTGATGAAACTTGATTTGGGGCTTGGCTGCTATGAAACATTGAGCTTTCAGCTTTTTGTGGGTGGGGCAGAGTGATAGCAGGTAAAGTGCTTACCTCGCACTCAGATGGCCTCGGTTCTATCCCCAACACCCTGTAGAGTTCTGCAAGTCTCACCGGTTGTGATCCCTGAGCACAGCCAGATGATGTCCTAAATCTCCTACCCCTTGACACCCTTCTTCCCAAATAAAACAAAAAGGGCTTGTTTGGACCCAAAACCCACCAGAGAAAGATAGCTAAATATATGATCTGGTATTTTTAATGTGTCCCCCCCTTTCTTATCCCCATAAATGTTATTCTCTTTTCATGTTGATGTTTTGTAAAAAGTATATTTTTAAATTATAAGAGGTGAGGAAAAATTGAATAAGCAAGAACCTTATATATTAAATGGGGAACCACATTTCACAATCATATATCAAATCACTTAGGTAATGATTATGATACTGCTTCCCTTTTTCTACTCAATCCTGTTGGAAATATTTCCCAGTAAAATCAAATTATTTTAGGACTATAGATTGGGGTGGGGTGAACAAAGTGACAGCCTACATATTCTACTAGGTAAGTATGTAAAATTTGGGTTTTGTTTAATTAATTTTATTTAATTAATTAATTTAATTTATTATGTTTTTTATGTAATTAATTTATTTTTGTGGTTTGCTCACACCCAGCAGTGTTCAGGGTTTACTCCTGACTCTGTGCTCAGAGCTCACTCCTGATGGAACCCAGGAGACCATGTGGGATGACAGGAGTCAGCCTGGGTTGGCCCTCTGCTCTCTTTGATCCCTGTGTGTTACAGTTTAGCCTTGGGCACTTTCTCAGGGCTTGTGTCATATGTCTGACTTGGAGGGTGACAAAAAGACAGACAAAACAGTATAAACTGAGAAAACACATCCCCTGTCTCTGCCCGTCTCTAGCACAGACATCATGACTTCTTCCTTTTAACTTTTGTTCCTCAATTTCTGTTCTGAATAATTTCAACCTAATTGTTTTCTTCTGATTTTCAGGGGTTATTTTGTTTATCTTTTTTTATTTGTTTTGTTTTGGGACCACACCTAGCAGTGCTCAGGGCTTAATTCTGGCTCTGCTCTCAGGAATCAGTTTTAGAGGTGCTCAGGGGACCATAGAGGGTGCTGGGAATCGAACCTGGTTGGCTGCATGGAATACAAGCTCCTTACCCACTGTACTATCATTCTGGCCCCTTTCCTCTGAATTTCAGAGCAGAATGCATTTGCCTTGCACACAGTTGACCTGGGTTTGATTCTTCTGCCCCTTTCAGAGAGCCCGGCAAGCTACCGAGAGTATCTCGCCCGCATGGCAGAGCCTGGCAAACTACCCTTGGTATATTCGATATACCAAAAACAGTAACAACAAGTCTCCCAATGGAGATGTTACTGGTGCCCGCTCAAGCAAATCGATGAGCAACGGGATGACAGTGACAGTGACAGTGACACACTAAAAGAAAAATGTCTCCCTGGTTTGTAAATAGTAATTCTGAAAGGTAATGAGACATAGCACAGTAATTTGTGTTGCAACTAATTTATTAATAACCAATCGACAAAAATGGTAGAGGATCATATACTGTAGGTAAAGCAATGAATGACTCACTGCTCTCAAAATGGTTTTGCTCAATAGGAACTAACAGTTGCCCTATGGCAGGAGTTTGTTTTCATTCACATTCCAGTATGCTTATTGTTGGAGTTTAAAAAAGAGATTGATTGAAAATTATAAGCTCTCAATTTTTGTTTCTGATTCTGGGCTACACTTTGCAGTGGTCAGGGCTTACTCCTGACTCTGTGCTCAGAGATCACTTCGGGAGGTGTTTAGGGGACCATATGGGGTACCAGGGATCAAACCTGGGCCTGCTGTGTACAGGGCAAACACCCTACTCATACTATAGCCCCAGTTTCCAATTTTTCTTTTTGGTAAAAATAAAATCTTCAAATGAAAAAGTTTCTCTTGCAGCTGGATGCCAAACATTTAATATAACCACTGATTTTTTTTGCACCTGCTTTTAAAAAATTTATTTATTTTTAGTAAAGAACTGTAATTTACAAAGTGACTTTTAGGCATATGATATTTCTTTTTTAAAATTTTTTTTATTTTATAAGGTAGTTCACAATATTTGATTACATTTAATATTCAAACACCAATCCCACCACCAATTTGGGATATTTCCATCTCAAGCTCTAATCCCTGTCCCAAAGCACAGCTGAAATAATTATTTTGTATTGTCTATTATGAAGAAACGCTGAAAATGCCTACACAAAATTATTCATATAGGAAACAGTGTGAAGATTGTTCTATTTTGGTAGGGGCCATTAAGACATTCTTTAGGATATCACTAACATGTTGTTAAAGGTTGAGTGATGTGAGCTTTCGTGTATATATATGCATATGAAAATACATATATATGCATTTCCCTCTATGATTTGTTGCTTACTATCTGAACCCCATGAAATGTGGTGTGGTAATTATGGAGAATGGGTAGGGAGTGTCTTATAATGTGTCCAAGAGTATGTTCACTCATGCATGAGGCTCGGCCAGAGCATGGCGGATGTTAGGTTCTGGGGGTTTTCAATTGCCGGGGCTGGGTCCGTTGGGGCGGGAAGGGCTCTCACCCGACCCCCTTGGGTGCACCCTGTGTGAAACAGCCTGTTGCAGAGTCCAGTGGCACAGTTATGGGGGCCTCATGTTATGCTCCCTTCAGGGAGAAGCAGCCATGGGATCTGGTGGTGGCCAATGACAAGATTTTCTGGCGCTGGCAGGAGGTGGTGTCTTATGGGTGTGACTCCTGGGTTGCTGGCGATTGGGTGAAATGGGCAGAGGATCTCCACTCCTGGTCCTGTTGAGACCAGAGTCCAAGGTCACAAATTTCCACATTACCTGGGTTTTGTGGTACTTCACTCGTGTGAGGTTCTGCCCAAGTGTGTGGGGAAGTGGCCTTGAGCAAGGCGGCAGTTGGGTTCTGGAGGTTTTCCGCTGCCTAGGCTGCGTCCCTTGGGTAGCCATTGATTTTCTAAGTTTATTCAAATCAAAATGCTATTTTCTAAGTACCCAAATGAAAAAACACTTCAATATATTGTAGAATAAAATATCCCTGTCATTCATTTCAGTGCCATAAGTACATCCAAGTTGATGCTCCATGAACTCATTCCCTGTGGAACTAGTTTCATAACCCATGAAAAGAGAAACATAAATATGAAATTATTACCTTAAGTAAGAGTTTCTTCAAGCCTGTGACTTGCATTTGGACATTGGTAGAATTGTGGGGTTGTGGGATTAACCGCACCCCAGGAGATCTGCGAGTTTCCATTTACAGATTATGATAGGATGGTATCACAAAGTCCTGGTCTCTTTTCCAGATTTTGGAGTGGAATGTATAACCGCTTTGAAAAGGGGCTGCAGCCTCGGCAGTCGGTCACAGATTACCTGATGGCGGTGAAGGAAGAAACCCAGCAGCTAGAGGAAGAGCTCGAGGCCCTGGAAGATGTAAGGCGCCCCACTCTCCATTGACTTCCTGTGCTTAGTTAGTATTTCCTGATGGGCGCTGCTCCATGGAGGTCTCCTGGCTCTGGCTCTGGGCAGGGAGTCGGTATAGCTGCTGCGCAGACGAGCCAGGGGCAACCTCAGCACAGCCACGCTAGGTGAGCCCCTAAGCAAGCACAGGCCGAGAGACTAATAATGAAGTTTTTATCATTTGATACAGTAAAGATGCTTTTATGATTTCCTAGCACTTGGCCAGGAATACTAGAATCATTTTTCTTAATTACATAACTTTTAGAGATACCACCCTAATTGATCAATAACAAACTCAGATTTTTTAAAAAAATATTATTTCTCACACACTATGAACCCCCAGCACTTTTTTGTTATACCTCCCTTTCTCCAAGCACTCACCTATTAGTCCTCTCTTCCCCTCAGGCAACCATTGTCTGTGTGTTGGCATATTCTTGTAATCTTATTTTATCCATTTTCACATCTCCATATCACATATGTGTGAAATCCATCACTTGTCTTTTTATTTCTGACTTATGTCATTTGGATAATTCTTTCTCAATCCTTCCATTTTGCAGCCAATGGCAAAATCCTTTTTAAAAAAACAGATACACTCCGTAATACAAATGTACATGTTCAGTCACCTCACAGGTGCCTCACTGTGGTAGATATAACTTATGCTGGTTTTGTATTCCTCAAATACCCAGAAGAGGTATTTGATAGCTATGTTGTTAGCTTCTTGAGAAAACTCCACAGCACTGGGGCTGGAGAGATAGCACGGCGGGTAGGGCGTTTGCCTTGCACTCGGCCGACCCGGGTTCGAATCCCAGCATCCCATATGGTCCCCTGAGCACCGCCAGGGGCGATTCCTGAGTGCATGAGCCAGGAGTGACCCCTGTGCATCGCTGGGTGTGACCCAAAAAGAAAACAACAACAACAAAAACCCAAAACTCCACAGCACTTCTGAAAATAGTTATACAAATTTTATTCCCCCAGCAGTATTCAGGGGTTCCTTTTTCTCCACACTCTGTTCAACTTCTTTTTGTTTTGTTTTTTTTTTTAAAGTGGGTGTGTTTTGGGCCAGCCCACCCAGCAGTACTCAGAGATCACTCCTGGCAGTGCTCAGGAGACCACACCTGGCCTCGGATGGAAACTCAGTTGGCTACAAAAGCCTTAACTACTGTACTATCTCTCCAGCCACTCTTGTTCCTTTTGATAGAAGCCATTCTCATGGGTGTGAGGCGACATTTCACTGTTTTTTGTTTTGTTTTGTTTCTTGGCGGTTGGTGGTGGTGAGGAATGGACCCAGGTCTTGTGTGCAAGGTCAATGCAGTTTTAATCTGCATATTCCTGATAAACAGTGATGGAAACATCTTTTCACATGCCCATTGTCCATCTGTATGTCATTTTAAAAGAAGCATTAATTAGAACATTCTGTTCATTTTTTTTGACTGGGATTTATTTATTGTTAGGAAAAATGAGTTCCTTATATAATTTGGATATTAATTCTTTACTGCATGTATGATGTACAGGTATCTTCATTTATCCTATAGTTCATCTTTTCATCATTTATATTTAATATATATTGGGGAGAGGGCATACTAGTGGTGCTCAGGGATGGCAAAGTCCCAGGATTGAATCCTTCTGTATGCAAAGCATGTGCTCCAGCCTATTAAGCCATTTTCCCAGCCCATTATTTTCTTCAAACAACAGCTTTACAATTTAATCCCCATTGTTTATCTTTTGTTTCATTTTGTTGGCAGTTGGGGTCAAAAATCCTATCTCTAATGCTAACACTATGGAGCATTTCTCCCATGTTCTTTTAACTACTTTATCATTTCAGTTCTTATATGGTCTTTAACCCATTTGAATTTATTTCTTTATATGGGGTTAAAGTTCATACACATATGTGACTATCAAGCCTTTTCTACCCCTCACTGATGAGCCTCTTCACTTGTATTTCTGGTTTGTTCTGCTTCATTTATTTAAAACCCCACAATATCTCTTGCCACTCAGTTGCTCAGTAGTTGGCAGTCCATTCCTGTTTACCAGAACTAAATTCTGAACTAAGTGGTTATTTGCAGTAAGATGAAAACTGCTTCCTCAAACCACATCCTTCCACCTCTCAACCAAAATCATAAGTAGTTGGGGAAAAGAAGTTTTAATATGAAGGCCAAAATATTGCCAGTAAATTTCTTCATTATAGTTTTTAAATACATGTGACTGGAAGTGAACTTCCAATTTGTTGCTTTCAGAATAATGAGTGTTTAAAATAAAGGATAGCAAAATGTCACATGTCGAGTTTAAAACAAAGTCTGCTTAGCTCCTTACTCCAGGCAGAAAAATCACTGAAAATTAAAATGAAATCATTGCAACGGTAAGGTGCGCTGGGGTGGGAGAATAATTCCTAACACTTTTGGGACTCCAGCAACAGAGATGCTTATTTATAGATAATTAGTGAGCTTAATTCTTTTGGTCTTTCTGTAACATTATTGGAACACATTGCCTCTCAGGTAAAAATTTTTGTGAAATCTTGGTCTAGGATTGCAGAGTTCATTTGGGAACCAAATGGATGTTAACAAAAGTAGAATGGGGACTGGAGCAGGTACAGCAGGTAGGGCATTTGCCTTGCACGTGGCCATCTTGAGTTCGATTCCCAGCATCCCATATGGTCCCCTGAGCACTGCCAGGAGTAATTCCTGAGTGCAAAGCCAGGAGTAACCCCTGTGCATCTCTGGGTGTGACCCAAAAAGAAAACAAAAGCAGAAACATAAAAAAATAAAAGTAGAATGTTTAAACTCTTGACTTTGAGAATCTTTGAAACCAGGCAGAAATCTTGTTGTTATTATAAAGCTGTAGCGTGTTACAAAACACCTCTGGAGTATACAGAAATCTCTGCTTTAGTTTTGCATTATCAGAGAAATAGTTTTTAACTCTACCTCAAATCACCACCTCACACACACACAAAAATCTTGATGTCTGGATACCAGCCTAGAGATTCTGATGGAGAATTCTGATGGAGTACCAGTACCATAACCTTAGTTGAATAAATGAACATAGAGAACTGAAATGAGGCAGGAGTTAGGTTTTTATAATCCTGGACTCATGGTAGAGAAGAATAGGACTTTTGCCATTCAAAGATGACTCATGATTTTTAAGCAAGTTTTTGTTTCTTCTAAAGACAGCCATCTTTTAATAAAGTTATTTTATATTTAATTATTTTTGCTTAAAATATTGTTAATAAATTTTTACTTTCAGAGCTGGAGAGATAGCTCAATGAGCTGAGTGCATGATTTACATGCCGGAAGCCTGGTTTCAGTTCCTGGCATCTCATACTTCTCCACCCAGACCCCAAATAGCTGAAACTAATCCCTAAGCACCAAGCCAGGAGTAGCCCCAAAGCACTGTTGGGCGTGAATCAAAAGCTAGGGGTTTTCCAGGAGAAAAGTTGGAAGTACATAACTCACATTTAGAGGTGATCATCCTCCAAGATGGAGAATGTACCAGACAATTAACGTTACATGTTTTTTTCATTATAACAGTTAATATTTTTTATCCTGCCATTTCAGTCTACCTTTCAACTTTATTCTTCACTGTTTGCCTTGCTCAAATTGAACTTTTTTCTGCTCCTGTTGTTTTTTGGGGGGCCATATCTGGAAGTTCTTGGGAAACCATGAGGCTCCAGCATATGAAACAAGTAGCCAGCCCTGTGAGCCACCTTCCTGTCCCTGTTCTCTGCTCTGTGTATCCTGTCACCTTCTTACTCTGTGCTTCTATTACTGTCTCTCCTACCAGAATTACTCTTTCTAACCCTCACCAGCATGTCCTGGTTTGATTTCTTCAGTTTTACGAAGCTGGCCCTTCCTCCTTAAACTTGCTGATTTATTTTCTTTCTTTATTTTTTTTTAAATTTTATTTTATTTTATTAAATCACCGTGTGGAAGATTACAATGCTTTCGGGCTTAGGTCTCAGTTATACAATGCTGAAACAACCATCCCTTCACCAGTGCCCATATACCACCACCAAAAAAAAAACAGTACACCTCTCATCCCGCCCCCCCACCCCCTACCTTGTAACTGATAAGTTTCATTTTACATTCTGTTTACTTTGGTTACATTCAATATTTCAACACAAACCTCACTATTGTTGTTAGGAGTACCCCACTAGATTCAGACCTACTGTGAAAGACAAATAAGGTCGCGCGGCCGCTACCTTTTGAATTTCTGTACTTTAACAAGAAGTCCAGGGAGATTTCTTCCAGATATTAGATAATTGCAGGCTTGAAAGCCCAATCAGTGGTCGTCTTAATATGGCGGCCACCGCGCCCTTCATCCCCGGAGAGAAAGAGGCGAGAGAGAGAAATACCTTTCCCCTCCCGGGCGGGCACAGGGCCGAGGCTTAGTTCTCAGGCTGGAGACATTCTGCGAGGAGTTGCTCACACCGAAAGAGGTTTTGCTGGGTCTGGATTCACGCTTGTACAGCTGCGGAGAGCTGATTTATTTTCTTTAACCGTATTACCCATCCTCTTAAATAATGCATGTCTCTTTCTAATGCCTACACTCATTCTTATAAAAATAATTTTTCTGCTTTATTTAAACACAGTAGTTTACAAAGTTGTTCATGATACATTTGTTATAGGCTTTTGATATTCCAACACCAATCCCACCACCACTGCATTACATTCTTACTCTTATATTCCAAGTTGTGTTTTTTTATGATTGCACATGTATTTATTTTTCTTCCTCACAATGCAGCACTGCACTTTTGCACATATGAGTTTGTTTTGAATATGTAATAGTTGAATTTATTATACCTCCCTTGATGACACCAAGGAAACGGTAAAATACATTTTGAATAATTCAAATATCTCACTTGATAAAGAAACAAATTGTGGGATAGTCATAAAATGAAATATTAATCAGTCATAAAATAGAATGATGTGCATACAAGCTGCAAGGTACATGAGGTCTGAGAGTAGAAGCTAAGTGAAAGCAATCAGACTTGAAAGACCACATAGTCTAAAAAATAAATAAATTCCATTTCCATAGAATGTCCCAAAGAGGAAACTCTATAGAGTTGTGACTGCCAGGAGCTGTGAAGCTTGAATGGGAAGTGACTGCTGAAAGTAGGGGCTTTCTTTAGGAATGATGGAAATACTTCAGAATTAGTAGATGATTGCCTAACATTGTAAATAGACTAAAGCTACTGAATTGTACACCTTAAAAGGAAGAGTTTTATGTTAAGTGGCATATCTCAACTTTAATTATTAAATAATAAATACCTCATTACTTCTGTAAAAAATTACATATTTTGAGCTCAGAGAAACTACCAGTGTATAGAAAGATGGATGACTTATTGATTGCTTATCTATGTGACAAGTTTTTGCATTTATAGAAAGTCTGTATCATCATAACAAGGTGGATATCAGCCTCACAGAATTTATCTTATCTAAAGTAATAAAGTCTAGCTTTGAAACCGGGACCACCTCCTCCCGTGTGCTTATCATTATAAACCTGGCTGGAAGGGAATGACTACTAACAGCATGTACAAAGAAGTGAATTATTTATGATTTTCCCCTGAAAACTGTTAATTTATTTTTCAGAGACTGGAAAAAATCCAAAAAGTCCAGTTAAACTGCACTACAGTGAAGAGCAAGCCAAGTGAAGCCAGCAAACACTCGGGGTTTCCTACCTCAGACAACAGCACGGCCAACACTCCCCAGGATTACAGTGGGAATCTGAAAGCCTTTCCGGCCAGGAGCCCTTCCCAGGGTGATGAGGACTCCGCTCTGATTCTCACCCAAGACAATCTGAAAAGCTCCGATCCCGATTTGTCAGGCAACAGTGATCAAGAGTCTGGGGTGGAGGATCTGAGCTGCCGGTCTCCCAGCGGTGGCGAGTGCGTGCCCAGTGAGGACAGTGGCAAGGACCGGGATTCTGATGAAGCGGTCTTCCTCGCTGCCTGAACTTTCCTAGGGACACATAGAAACACTTTCCAAAAATAAGGGAACAGTGCAATTAAAAAGGAAACAGCTTAAGAAATGGTACATGTCATGAAGAATTATTAAATACAGCCATGAAAAGGGAAAAACAGGTCCAAACCTTAGTTTCTTTAGCTGTTGAAGCAGAGAATGTAGCCTTTACTTTCATCAAATGGAAGGAAAATTATTTCCCATTTTGAAGCTCACTCTAGTTATCAAAGTTTTATTCGACAGTGATGATTTCTACATCACCTATGATTATTAATCCAAACTCGTCCTGTCATAGCATGCATCTGCTCAAAAAAAAACACTGACAACTTTCCCCTCACCTGTTATATCACCTTGCATCTTTCCTGTTTTTTCACCTTCAGAGGCATTTTCTGCCCTCCTAAACATTTAACATTATCTCCTTTCCTAACTCTACTTCTTTATTTCTAATAACAGCATACTATCCTCTTATGGTTAATAGATATATTTCTGTAAATGAGGAGCTTTGTTAACCGTTAAGCTTATATTTAAGATTTGACTTCTTAGTAGTTTGAATTGTTAATAATTTTGTTGCTCTTTGCTGAAATATCTTATTTCTTCTCATTTTAAAAAAGCTAAACCCATTTTTCCTCCTTCACGGGTCTAATACCTAATAAAGTTGAGTTAACGTTTACTCTCTGGGTCTTAAATATGAATTAAGGTCCTATTAGCTTTTCAAATAACAGTTTTTCCTTGCTATTCCAAAGACTGTACTAGCAAGACAAAATGGGTCAATCACTAGCCAAATCTCGGAAATATAACAATATAAAGTTAGTAAGGTAAAATTTTTAAAAGGGGAACTCCAAGTTTAGAACTAGAGAATTTGGTTGTCATGTCTTATATCTTCCTAAAAAGTGGATAAATTTGGTTATCTATCATTTTATAAACTACCTGTCTGGTTAATATGGTTTAATTCACTAGTAACATCCGATAGACATTGACTGTTGCAATTAAGTGTAGAACTTAATCAGATAAAATACATATTGGATACAAAATCATTGTCTTATGATGAAAGAAATGGGATTTAGGATAAACAATGGCCACAAAGGAAGAGCCTTAACTCTAACACACACACTGAATTCACTGCTACTTAAGAGAGTTTCCTCTGAAGCAGACCTGAAAACTAAACATGTTCATGTCTGTCAGTAAAAAGAAGGGCCACGTGATTGTGGATGGAAGAGATTGAGAGAGCAGCCACACTATAAATATAATCCCTAGCATGGTGACTCACACCAGGTAGGAAATTTACACACGGCAAGTGTGTCCCTGAGAAGGAAAAGGTGCCCGCCATATTCGTCAGGGGCCCCAGCTTTTAAGATCCGTACCAAAGAGGCAGGCTCCCAAAATACCCATCTTTGAAAGTCAACAGGATTCACTTCCACGAGACCCAAAAGCTGTAGCAAACTGAGAAACTATTCAAATGGCCCCCGAAAAAACTTGATTTTAAGACATAGGCTAAGCATCCAGGGCCATCTGCGAAGAACCCAGATTTCCTGTAAAATTATCTGCGCTTCTGGAAATAACAGCAGGGATTGGTGGGGAAGATCTCTAGGAATAGAGACCATTTTCTTTCTCTCTCAGCCCAGGTAAAGCCAGTGGTCCCTGAGAGTGTCACTGGTTGGGTGCTATCTTTATTTTATAGCTGTGCTTCTCAGCCACACTTCACAAGCTCCTGTATCTTGTGTGGTATCGTAGTTTTTATATCTGTCAGGTGTCTCACTTTTGTGTCTGCAGCCAGGGGAAACTTCTTTTTCTTTTTAAATTTATTTATTTTATTGAATCACCATGTGGAAAGTTACAAAGCTTTCAGGCTTATGTCTCAGTTATACAATGCTCAAACACCCATCCCTTCACCAGTGCACATATTCCACCACTAAAACCCCCAGTATACCTCCCACCCCCCGACCCCCTAACCCCCCCTTCGTAGCTGATAAATTTCACTTTACTTTCTCTTTACCTTGATTACATTCCATATTTCAACACAAAACTCACTATTGTTGTTGGAGTTTCCCTCCGAAAAACAGCCCTGCTGACAAGGAAGCATACTTCATATCTCTTCATTCTCAGCAATGGAAAACTAATTACCAGGGGAAACTTCTTGATTGCCTGGCTCTGGGAGACAGGAAGCTTGAATTTCTAGGGCTAGAGAGATAGTTTTTGGTAGACCACTCCCCACGTGGTACCTCACAGAACAGCAAGCTAAAACCCAACACCAGTGTCTGTGCAGAGAGGCCTATTTGCAGTTTCTGACATGTTGGCAGAACACTTTTGGTTTTAGTGTACTTTTGACCTGTGGAAATCTTTTTCTGGGAAGAGAGGCTGTTCAGCACAATCTTCGTGCTCTCTAAAAAAAGCTTATATCTTTGGTCTGCTCTGATTTTTGTTGCGGCTGCTAAGGGACACCACCACGTAGCTTGGATTTGGTGGCCAGTGGGGATTGGCTTGCACCTGCTTATGGGACTTTTTTCTTTCTTGTCTTATTATAATGTTTTAATTAAAAATTTAATTGAGATTCTGTGATTTACAGTGTTATTAATAATGGTTTCTCAGGCTCATAGTTCCAACCCCACAGGAGTTTAACAAGTGGGCAAAGAGTCCTTAAACAGTCAACACCCTCAGGCAAAGCAAGAAGCAACGGACCCAAGATCTATTTTCTGTCAGACTTCACGTTCCCTGCACCCTGAGGAGAATCTTCTTATTAAACAGACTGGTAGAACTGGCAGGCAGTCTCCCCAGGGATCTCTGGGAGTTGGAATGATGTGCTTCTCTGCCACACTTGAGCAACAAAGAGGGGCGCTCTTACAGGTGTCTGGTGCCCCAGCTTCTGTGGTGGCTTCCGTCCCTGGGGTGTAGCCAGGTCACCTGGCTCTGATGCTAGAGGGCTTGAGTTCTTGCTTCCTGTGGGACTAATAATCAGAGTCAGTTTGGGGCAGGACACTGTCTCCCAAGCACAGCGCAGAGAGCAAAATTATGTCCCCACCATCCGACATCACTCCCCCCTCCCCAGTATTTCTCTTGCAGAGAATTATTTGCCTTGAAGTTATAGCCTGACGGAACATGCTTCCGGTCTGACCCAAGTCTAGGGGCTATGGAGTTGCTCTTAGGTTCCACAGGACAGGGGGGCACCCCCTTATCCACTTAGGAGCTCCGGCTTCTAACTTGCTCTAGGGATATCTAGATACCCAGGATGCTGGGTCTGGTGGCGTCATCAGGGCTTATGACTGTGACCCTTTGGCTATGTCATTTTTGAACACTTTCAAATGTGTTGCCTGTAGGTGTGTGGATTTCAATCAGACTGAATTTAGGTGGCTGAGATTCCCCCATAGGGGATACTGACAAGTCTTGGCACACCGTCTACAACTGGAGCAATTAAAAAGAAAGTGAGTTGTGGTTCTGGTCGAGATGGTGGCGGTACAGGGGCAAGAGGCAGAACTGGCCGAGGGACAGCAGCTCTCAGTGCTCTGAACAGCCAATAGGGTCATCAAATTTCTGCATGAGTGAGCCTGGGCGTCCCTTAGATAATATTGTTTCAGGGAGAGCACCATTAAATGGAACAGGCTGGTCGCCCGCCCCGGGAGTGTCAACCCGGGGGGATTCACGAGGATGCAATAGTGTGGCCACCAGCTGGCGGAGCTACCGTAGCTCTTCTACTGTATGGGCAGCAGCAACTTTATTTTATTTTTTTTATTTTTGGGTCACACCCAGCAATGCTCAGGGGTCACTCCTGGCTCTGCACTCAGGAATTACCCCTGGCCTTGCTCAGGGGACCATATGGGATGCTGGGAATCGAACCTGGGTCGGCCACGTGCAAGGCAAATGCCCTACCCGCTGTGCTATCACTCCAGTCCCGGCAGCAGCAATTTTAAAGTGATTGAAAGTTGGGCTCTTTGGTCTAACTCGGTGCCACAGTAGAGTGCTGCCCCCGGGTTTCACCATGGGGCCCCTGTAGCACGTGGCTTGCAGGGCTGCCCCACTACCTCTCTTCCCAGGACCAGCTCGTGCCGCCTGCAGCATATTATGGAGGAGGACGACTCCCAGAGCACTGTCTGGAGGCCCAAGATGGGGGCATATGTCTCCTGGTCAGGTTCTGCAGGACTGGTGGTTGCAGCTCGTGAATGGTAGCAGCCCTGGCCCGGGTCCTTGTCCTTATTGGGGCCACTGCTGCCATCGTCCCTGGGGTTCAGGGGGCGCTGCACCACTGGCGTGTCAACCTGGACCCATGGGCAAGTGCATCGGCAGCCTGATGGTGCCCTTGGGCTTCCTGACACCCCCAAACTGTCGCTGTGCCTCTGGCTGGACTCCCAACAACTCAGGACCAAGTTTTTCAAGAAAACTGCCAAAAGTAAGGTACACGGGAGCCACGCCCACAAACCACCTCGGGGCTCAGCCATACAAGCTCATTTATTGGCCTTGCTTCAGAGACTCACAAATATATCTCAAGAGATAAAAACCGCAGTTAATCTCATACCCCAGCAAGGTTGAACAATCCGGAGTACTTCAGAAGGGCACGGGTTAGCCCAGTGCCCCCAGCAGCCCTCAGCAGCGGCCTGCTCCCACAATCCAAAATTGCTGCCATGCCCCGGGCCAGACTCTATCGTCTCAGGATGAATCTCACCAAGATATTAACCTGCTGAAAATTCAGGTATGCAGATTTGGTGACTGAAATTTCCAGGCTTTCTCGGGGTTGGGGTGGGCTATATCCCGAGACTTCCCTATCCTCCTGAAAGCCTCTCTATCACCCCCACAAACCAACTCCAGTAACACCGTGTAAGCTCTTCTACTGGCCTTGCTTAAGAAACCCATAAATAAATCCCAAAAGAGATCAGAAGCTGTCGTTAATCTTGGACTCACGCAGGCTGAACACACCGGGGTAAATCGGAGTGGAGTGAATGAGCACAGTGCCTGCCCAAGCAGAGCTGCTGGCAGCGGCTTGCCTCCACAATCCAAAGTCGCCACCAGGCCCCCAGCCAGACTCCATTATCTTGGGACAGATCTTGCTGAGATATTAATCTGCTGAAAATTCGGGTATAAGGGTTTAGTGACTGAAATCTCTAGACTTTCTCTGGTTTGGGATGGGCTATCTCTCTTCACTTCTACACTCTAAACTAGTTAAAGCAAAAAGTGACTCCAGCTGGGTTGGAGTGGTAGCACAGTGCGTAGGGCATTTGCCTTGCACGAGGCCAACCCGGGTTCGATTCCCAGCATCCCATATGGCCCCCTGAGCACTGCCAGGAGTAATTCCTGAGTGCAAAGCCAGAAGTAACTCCTTGTGCATTGCTGGGTGTGACACAAAATGCAAAAAAAAAAAAAGTGACTCCAGCTGTACCTTCTTGATAAAAATACTGAACACCCTGAACAAACATAATGACCTCTTAGTTACCTGTATTGCAAACCATAATGCATAAAAGGAGGGAGGGAGAGACAGACAGAGAGAGAGAGAGGGAAAGAGAGAGAGAGAGAGTGAGAAAGTCCCTGCCATAGAGGCAAGCAGGAGATATTAGGAAGGAAACTGGGACATTGGTGCTGAGAAATGTACACTGGTGGAGGGATGGGTGTTAGAGCATTGTAGGACTGAAACCCAATCATGAATAGCTTTGCAATGTTCTATCACAGTGATTCAACTTAAACACAAATAAATAGAATGAGTTGCTTGGACAATCAGAAAAGTTCAAGGGAAAATTGCTACGTGGCTGGATGATAAGGTTATTGTACATGAGGCCACTCCCTCAAGACTGGGAGAGGTGGCGGAAGTGGATTTATATGAGGAAGCAGTAATAGTTTCCAAATGAACTAAGACCAGAAAAAAATTAGCATAACAGAGACAAGCTACTGAAGTTCGCATATATACTCAGAGAATCAAGAAAATTGGATTAGCACCGTGAGCAATTTAATTTAACAAAGAAGAAAATATAAGAAAATAAACATAAGTCACAGCTGAAGAGCATAAGAACTGAACAGAAAAGTACTGGAAGGGATCTAACAGCAGGTAAAATAACTCAAAGACGGCAGTGCAACTCACCCAGTCAGCAGAAAAATAAAAATCTTTAAAAAGGGAAAAAATGTCATGTGCGGGCATCAAGCTATTATTTACATTATAGGGAATGTAAATAAGACACAGGAAGAGAAGACATGAGAAAAGGCATTTCCATACGACTCTCAGTTCATTTTTCATCAGGCCAGAAAGGACTGGCATGACAAATCCAAAGGGGTAACGGAAGGAAACGCTAACTAAGCAGCAGGTAAAGGAGTTCCCACAGGAGGACTCAAAGCAGGTGCCTTACACGCTTGACGCCTTGCTCACACTCAGTGGCCACAACACGTGCTGAGTGAGCATGATCCTTCTGGCTCTGCTGTTTGGGGCCCTCCACAAGGACCCCTGTGAGCGTCACAGTGAAAATGTGCAGCCTTTTAAGCACTACAGCCACATGTGTGTAGGACCCCTGGTCATTGCCAAAAAAGCAGCAACAGAAAAAAAAGCAGAGGGGGCCAGAGTGATAGCACAGTGGGTAGGGCGTTTGCCTTGCATGTGGCCGACCCGGGTTCGATTCCCGGCATCTCATATGGTCCCCCAAGCACTGCCAGGAGTAATTCCTGAGTGCAAAGCCAGGAAGAACCCCTGAGCATCGCTGGGTGTGACCCCAAAAGCAAAAAAAAAAGCACAAAAAGCAGAGTGGAAGGTGGGGTTGGTGGTGGCAGTGGCATTCATCACCATTAAAAAGACCATACAAGAATGAAGAGCTTTTTCTTGGTTTTGTTTTGTTTTCTTGGTTCCCCCCAGTGGTGCTTAGGGAACTATGTGGTGCCTAAGCAAACCTGGGGCTTCCACATGCACAGGATGTGCTCCAGGCCTCTGAGCCATCTTCTTGGCTCTAGAGTCTCTCCCTAACCCCCTCTTTTTGTGGTGCTGGGGATTGAACTTAGGTCCTCCACATACAAGGCATATATGCTCCATCACTGAGCCATATTCCTGGCACCAAAAATGTATTTCTTTAATTTTTTAAAAACATTTTTGATGGATGTACTGGGATTTACGATATTGTTCGTCACACGTTTCACGCATATGTCATTCCAACACTACACCCACCACCAGAGATCCCATTCCCTCCATTAGTATTCCCCAAGTCCCTTCCACCCGCCACCCCACATAAATTCAGTTCTATAGACAAAATCTTAGTTCTGGTGACTTTGACCTACAGAGATTTCTTTAATCTGAGAAGAGCACTAGTTAGTCATAAAACATATAAAAGAATAAATTGTGGGGTGAGACTGGGCCATACCTGGCAGTGCTCAGAGTCTCCATTCCTATCTCAGTGCTCAGAAGTACTTGAAGGACCACATATAGCGTCAGGGTAGAGTCATGGGCAGCTGCATGAAAGGCAAGCCACCTTATCCTCTGTTCTTTCTCGCTGGCCCTGAATGTGTAAATCTTACCCCAAAAATAATTATTAAAATAGTAAGTTAATCACTTATAAAACTCTAATTTTCAGAGTAAAGTTCATAATATTTATTCCAGGGAAACACAAAATAAAAGATGAAGAGTGCAACATCACAAAAAAACCTTAGGGGTAGTGGAAAATAAAAATGTGGGGTATTAGAATGTTTTCAAACTTAATAAACTTACACCATGATAAAGGAGTTAATCTGACCAGTGGTTATAACACTTTGGATACTTACGCTCCCAATGAGCAAGTAAATCCAGTGTATAGGTCAGAAAATCAATAAGGAAGCATCAGCCTCAACTGATACATTAACATATGTTATATATGACACATTCAAGTATAATCAGAATATAATCAAATATAATCAGAATGTTTACAACATTCCATCTAGAAAGCAGAATGATATATTTGTACATATGAAACATTTTCCAGGCTAGATCATGCTTTATACCACAAAGCAAATCTTAACTGAAACAATATGCAGATTTTTTTTGAGTGGGGGTTCGGCCACACCTGTTTGTACTTAGGGCTCATTCCTGCTCTGTGCTCAGAGATCATTTCTGGTGGGGCTACAGGGCACCAGAAATCAAACCCAGGTTGGCTGCATGCAAGGCAAGCGCCCTATCTGCTGTACTGTCTCTGCAGCCCAGAAAAACTTAAATCCACAAATTTGTGGAGGATAAATAGCCTGCTACTGAACAATAGGTCAATGAAAAAGTATCAGAAAGAAAAAAAGACACCTTAAACAAATGAAAATGGAAATGCAACATACTTGAATTTATGGGCTTACATAAGTAGTTTTAATACAAGATACCCATACCATTAAGAAACCTATCTCAAAAACAAGAAGAATTTAAAATAACCCATTTATATCTCTAGAAACTAGGTAAGAGGAAGCAAATCTATACTTAGAAGAAAATAAGATATAACAAAGGTCAGAGTGGAAATAAATGAGACTAAATAGGCAATAGAAAAGATCAATGAAATATATAGCTGGTTCTTTGAAAAGAAATGCAACATTAATGAACTTTAACTGGATGCCCTAAGGGAAAATGGGAGCTCAAATAAAATTAGAAACAAGTACTGGAGCTGGAGAGATAGCACAGCGGGTAGAGCGTTTGCCTTGCACTCGGCCAACCCGGGTTTGATTCCCAGCATCCCATATGGTTCCCCCCTCCCCCCAGCACCGCCGGGAGTAATTCCTGAATGCATGAGCCAGGAGAAACACCTGTGCATTGCCAGGTGTGACTCAAAAAGAAAAAAAAGAGAAAGAAACAAGTACAACTGATACCAGTAAAACCACACTTGTGTATGTGATTACTATATGTTGAACATTTCAACAAATTTTAAACAAAGAGAACTGGATAAATTCATATAAACAACTTAAGACTGAATCATGAAAAAACAGAAAATTGAATAGACATTATGGATAAAGAGATTAAATGGATAATCAAAAACCTCCTTAATAATCAGGAGTATAGAACTTGATGGATGCACTGTGTGAATTCTTCTAAACATTCAAAGAAAAATTAACACCAAACATCCTCAAACTCTTCCCCAAATGGGACAGTAGGAAAGACTTTCAAAATCACTTCATCTTAATGCTATGTTTTAACATTACCATACTATAACCATGCAAGGACACTCTAACAAAAGAAAATCATATTGGGGTGGGAGCAATGGTACAGCAGATAGGGCATTTGTCTTGCACATGGGTGACCCACCTTCAATCCCAGGCACCCCAGACAGTCCCCTGAGCACTACCAGGAGTGATCCCTGAGTGCAGAGCCAGGAGTAATCTCTGAGCATTGCCAAGTAATCTCTGAGCATTCCCCAAAGAAAATAAAATTATAGGTCATGATTCCTGGTGGACATAGGTGCAAAATCGTGAACAAAATATTAACAAAGCAATTCAACAATACATTAAAAGGATCATATAAATTGATCAAGTGAAATTCACTCTAAGGAGGTTCAACCTCTACAATTTAACCAATACAATATACATTAACAAAATGAAGGAGTAAAACTTCACAGGGTCATCTTAATAGATGCAGAAACAAATCATGTAACAAAATTCATCTAACTTATAACAAAAGCCCTCAGCTAAGTGGGTATAAAGAGAATGTGCCTCAATGCCTCAACTCATAGCAACAATTAAAAAATGAAAGCAGAGCAAGGAATATTGGTGGTGGGAAATGTACAGTGATGAAGGGATGAGTGTTGGAATATTCTATGACTGAAAGCCAATCATTAATAACTCTCTGTATATCTCACGGTGACTCCATTTTTAAAAAATGGAAGAAGCCTTGTTCTTCAAACCCATGTTTTCCCTTAAACATATTTCTTGCTTGCTTATTCTCCATATCTTTTCTTGCTTTTCCCACTTTGAGACCACATTCTTTTTTGAACATGTCTTCCTTTATTTCTCTTCCCTCACATCTTCCTAAGCAAATTCCATTCAAAAGAACTATCGCTTTACTAAAAAAAAAAAAAAAGAGGATGGCCTGGAGAGATAATAGAGCGGGTGAGGCACTGGGCATTTGACTTGCACACCCAGGTTCGATTCCCGCTACCTATATGATTCCTGAGACTGCCAGGAATGATCTCTGAGTGCAGAGCTGGGAGTAAGACCTGAGCACAGTGGATGTGCCCTCCACCTCACCCAAAAAAAGAGGAGAGAACCTGAAAATGAAGAAATGTTTTTGAAATGTTGAAAATGTAAATTGGGTAGTCTTTATGGACAGAAGTATGAAGCTTGCTCAAAAATGAAAAATATAATTTACTTTCTCATTATTCAGCAATTCTATTTATGGTATTTATCTTTAAAAAATGAAAACACAATTGTATATGCACCTTTGTGTTCATTGCAACATTATTTACAATTACCCAGATATGGAAACAGTTTGCTAACACTGCGTAAAGTAGTTGTGAGATCTAGCTGGTTAGCTAATTAGCTATTCATATAATGGAATTCCATTCAGTTGTCTTTAACAAAAAGTTAATCTTGTCTTCTGCAAAAACATGGAGGACCTTGACGGTATTGTGCTGACCTGCAAGTGAAATAAACTAGAGAAGGTAAAAAACCATATGCTTTCCCTTATACATTGAAGATTTGAAAACAAAACCAAGCTCACCGATACAGGGAAGAAAACTGGCAGCAATGAGCAGTTGAAGGTTAAAATGTACAAACTTCTAAGTTTGTGTACCTGAGAGAACACATCTTTAATTCATCTCAAGAGAAAAATGTGTAAGGATGGATGTTGGCTATAGACCTACTGTGGTGACCACTTTGTGATGTTCACAAATACTAAGTTTCTATGTTGTATAATGTAAAAAAGGTAAACAAGACCATTGGATATAAAAGAATGCAGTGACACCAGTGAGGTGGTTATCTAAACGTCAGGCTTATGGGTCAGGGATATGGCTTGGTGGCTTGGTGGCAGAGCACTTGCTTTGTATGTGTAAGGTCCTGGGTTCAAACCTCAGCACTGACAGAAGTAAACATCAGGCTTAGATGTGTGATGTGCTGTGCCAGACCAGGTGGGGGTAGTAAAAGGGAATCACAGTGAAGTTTGGCAACAGGGTCCACTACGAAAGTACCAGAGACTGGGATTTGTCACAAAGAATAGGAATGGGGTAGAAGTTCAGTCTAAATTATAAAAGTTGAGGCGAATGACCTATATGTCCAAGTAAATATGCCAATTTAGGTACTTAAGATACATAGGTATAGAGTTAGAAAAGATATCTGAGACAGAAGCTGGAAGTAATTGGTACATTCACAATACTAAATTCATGTCTGAAGTTGTCTTCATAGTAGGAAAATGAGATAAACAGAGGAAGAACTTGCAAAAGTTCACTGTCAATTTGTTTGAAAATCTGGCTGAATCATTAGTAAAGGCCAATTAAGAGTATTCTGAAAAAAGGGAAAGAGACTTGGGCAGTGTCAAGTACTCTCAGGTCAGCTATGAAACTACTGAAAAGTAATTAAGATAAATATAAACGATAACTGGTTTCAGTGAACCAGTGAAAATCACATTAACTATTATTTGAAGAGTGAGTAGAAGACAGACTTTAAGGGAAAAGGAAGAGACTGATCTGAAAGTAAATTGTTTAAATATAATAATACCCATTTTTGTCTGGTTCTTAAATATTAGCATAATGTATTATGTATTAAATGTTAGCATAATTGTGCTAAAATGAAATTAAATAAGAATGGGTATGAAAACTACAATGCCAAAATCTTTAGTAGGAAAAATCTGGAGGGAGTGTGGCAATAGACATGAATGAAATAAAGTACAAAATGTAACTGAAATGTTTATCATATTTGAAAGTAAAACTTTTTAATATAATTGTTTCAGAACATAAATTATGAGCATGTTGTACTAAGCAGTTCCAAATTAAGCATAAGGGATTTTTATTTATTTTCTGAAATAACCTGTTTGTAATAGGGAATGCTTATTAATAACAGACATGTAGAATATGTTCACAAAAGCTGCTGTTGCACTTTTATAGTATAACTTATGGTCAACACTTAGAAACTACGCTGTCTGATCCTGAGGACAAAACTTTCATTACTTCCATTTGGCAGGGTATATCTTATATACATTTAAATAAATTAAAAATAACACTGCATTAAACAAAACTTTGCAAGTATGAAAAGCAGATATTATATTTAATATTCCAAAATTCAACCAATTATTAGAGCCATTAACTCCCTTGTCATCCCCATTTTACAGGACATAATTTACACATGTTCATTTTGATTGCTTACTGAAAATTATGCTAACACTGAAATTTAAATAAAAAATTAGTTTATTTCATTTTAAAATTTTACTATGGTTTCAAGGGGCCTTGAAAAATATGACCAATGCAAAGACACCAAAAGCTCTAGCACTATATTTTTATTTTAAATCAAATATAAGTTAGGAAGTACTTTATTTAGGGAACAAACCAATATAAAACTGACTGAAGGAAAATTACAATAATATCTATGGTTCATTCCTTTTATTATTGATATTATTACTGAAATAGAAGGTAATAAATTTGAAATGCATCGGTCAACAAAGAATTTTTTTAGAATAAAGATAGAGATGGAAATACTTGCAGATGTTTCTGTTCTTTAAGGGCCCATGATTAATTTTCATCCACTAAAGTAAATCTGAGCAGTGCTTGAATTTAGCATATTAGATTATCACGCTTACCTGTTAAACAATCCTTATTTCCATGTAAATATCCTAGTCGCAAGTTTTTTCCTAGAAAATCTTCCAGCTTTGAAGTAAAAACCTATGGCATGAATCTCACTGATTTAGAGAACTTTCTTTTTGGGGGGAGGAGGGCCCCATCTGATGATGCTCAGGGGTTACTCCTGGCTCTGCACTGAGGAATCCCTCTTGGTGGTTGCTAGGGGAACCTTATGGGATGCCGGAAATCAAACCAGGATTAGTGGCAAGCACCATACTCTCTGTGCTATCTCTCTGGCCCCTTCATTTAAAGAATTTTCTATTCTGAGGTTATAGACTATATCTATGACAAGACTCCTAAACGATTACTTTTTTTTTTTTTAAATCATTCTGATTCCATTAGTTTACAAACTCTGCTTTGACAGGTTATTTTATTTTTTTCCTTTCTGGTACTGCTTTTCTAAAAGAGCCAGTTTTAAGAAGAAAAAAAAAACTGCCACGAAATTACAGAAAGGTCAGTTAATTTCTATTGCAACAGCAGAATCATAGTTCATACAATCAAATGCAGACTTTTCCCCACCCCACACTGGATGTCTTATTTCTACATGAAACATAACCTATTTCTACATGAATTTGTTTGATAAATGTTGATAGTGAAAATCAAACTCTTTTTACTGACTAGATTGTAAGGTGGTTATCCAAAACAGTAATTCTGAAAGAAGAAACCAAGCTCCATTAACTAGTTTAGAATAAAACTCACAGTTCAAATTTAAGGATGAAAGCACCGACATGGTCTATTTATGTAATTCTGTAAAAATGACTTAACTGTATAGGGAAATGATTTTGTGTGTGTCATAAGAAGAAATCTTTCACAATTACACACAAAAAATAAACACTTAAACAATGTTTATGTCTAGTATTTCCACAACGTCTCATTTTTAGAAGGTACTCAATAAAATTAGAATAAAGTCCATAAAAAACAGCTATGGTCTGCTGATCTCTTATTCTGCACTCTCCCTGATTCCTAAGAAAGCTATCTGATTGTTCATAAAAGATTGGGAACTATTATATTTCTTCTCCGCAGAGAGAAGAAAAAGTGAAGCGCTGCTGGCCAGGGCTGGAGGGAAAGATTTCTGAATGCCCAGAAGACACTACCACATACTTGAAATACATTCACCTCAGTTATCTCATGACTAAATACGAAACCATCATTATTTTTTTTTTTTCAAATCTGAGCATTTTGAAGATTGGAGGTTCTAGCAGGGGAGCACAGATACTCGTATACCCTTGGCCGAAGACCGGTCCATCTATATTCAGGGAAGGCCGTCCTCTTCTACTGAGCGCGCAGCTTCGGGAGGGACGCACATGGAGCGGCGAGGGAGGAAGAGGACACCCGCCTAGCCTAGCCAGCCAGATCAGTAGAATCAACCCTGACGATCAATGGGGCTACAGATAGCACAGCAGGTGGGGCATTTGCCTTGCATGTGGCTGACCCACGTTGGGTTCCTTCGCCCGTCTCGGAGAGCCCAGCAAACTACCGAGATTATCCTGCCCGCACAGCGAAGCCTGGCAAGTTACCCGTGGCATATTCCATATGCCAAACACAGTAACAAGTCTCACAATGGAGATGTTACAGGTGCCCGCTGGAGCAACGGGATGACATTGATACAGTGATACAGTGGTTTTTAAGATTAAATGGCAATTTTTTTTTTCTTTTTGGGTCACACCCAGCGATGCACAGAGGTCACTCCTGACTTATGCACTAAGGAATCACCCCTGGCGGCGCTCAGGTGACCATATGGGATGCTGGGAATCAAACCCGGGTCGGCCTTGTGCAAGGCAAAAGCCCTACCCGCTGTGCTATTGCTCCAGCCCCCTAAATGGCATTGTTTAAAACACAGTTTGTCGGGAACACAGTTACTAAAAATCTAATTTCTTTACATGAATTTCATATTTACAGTACATTTTATATACTTTCTGTGCCACAAATGTAAACTTAAGTATTGCAGTCTAAGAAAATAATTTTACATTTTCCTAAAATTCTATTGCTAGAAACACACATAGGACAAAAAGTAAGAGAAAGATGAAATTGTTTCCACTTCTGCTGGTGTTTGGAATGACAATCTTACTGGGAAATTTAAAAAATATAAACTAGGTTTGTTTTATACTTTTCTGTTTCGTGTTTTTATTTTTGTGGGGAGAGGGTGGCCACTTGTTTTTTTGTTTTTGGTGGTGCTCAGGGTTGACTCTGTGTTCAGAAGTCACTCCTAGATTTAATGCTGAGGATCAAACCAGGGTCCACTACATGCAAGGCAAGTGCCTTAACCCCTATCCTAACTCAATTGCTCACAGGTTGTTTTGTGCTTTATCCTAAACTTCATGGTTATATGGTTGACAGCTTGTTCCTTTATTAGCTTTCTTGGTTTTTCTTAAAACATGTTCATTCTGTGACCTGGCATAGAAGCATATTATTAATCACAGCACAGTGTGAAAAGAAAATCTAATTAAATTCGAGTACCTAAAATTAGTATTAATTTTATTATAGTTTTTCCTCACTGAAAAGCCAACAGTAAAGATCAGAAAAATTTATGAACTTTTTATGTCTAAGATTTTATCATTATCTAACTATAATGCTTCAGATACAAAAAAAATTTGCATGAAAGTTTAAGTGAAAGGCATTTCCAACTAAAAATTATTAACTGTGCATTTTCTTAAGTGTGAGTTTAATTAAAAAAAAATGAAACAGTATGCAAGAGCAACTAGTTTATTCTTCTGATTTATATATTAAAAGTAACTTTCTTGAGATGGCACATTGGCAGGCTTGGTGTTTCCCGACACTTTAAAAACAAAACTGTTCTTGAAGGTTTTATCCAGAAAGAAAGGAAAAGTATCTTTTACAATTGAAAATAGAAAGTTCTAAAAAAGCTTAGAGAAAAATCTAAATAACAAATTAATCTTGATAAAGAAATAAGGCAATTTCAAATTAATAAAAATTTAAGTGAAATAATCTTTATAAAATATTAAAACCAATTAAAATTACATGCATATGTATTTAATAATATAAGAGCAGAACTTAAATATGACAGAACTTATCAACAATATACATTTTAGTGCAAATAGTGCAGAAGACTTTCTCCAAGCAGAGAGCAGAGATCAAAGAAATCACTCAAATCTGTACAAAGTCAGTCTCAGTCCCGTATGTCTGGACAGTGGATCTATTATTTCAGCCACTGTGATGAGATGCCAATTTGCAAATCATAATTATCAGTGTGCTCAGTTTTGTGTCCAATTCCTCCCTTGGCAGTTCATTGCAATTTCAAAAAAAATCTGGAAAGAAAAGAAAAAAATTAAAAACAAGTAAAATAAATTTTCACCTTTTAAAATTTTACATGAAATATGCCTGTAAGATGACATGAGAGAACATGTCAATGAAAGAATACCAGGCAACGTGAATACTGTTGCGCTATTTACCTAGAGGGGAGCATGAAATTGGCTGTGCATCGAGATCACTTGTTGAAGTTTCTCTTCCTTGGCTCTTCTACAGTGGCAAATCTAGAAGACAAAAAGTTACTTAAGATAAAGTTTTCTCTATGATATGCCTACAACATCTTGTATTATGAGAAAATTCTAAGAATCTTTTAAAACCCTTGGTAAAGCATTGAGGCAGCTTAAAATTTATAAAATAAAATAAAAAAAAAGACAAAACCTGAATTAATCGAATCAATGACCATTTTGTTTTTATCTGCAAATTTCCAGGGTGTTTATCAAAATGACCTTTCTTATCAATTTCCTGTTTTAAAGAAACTTTGTTCAAAACATGAAAAAATAAACTTCTCTTGTTAATAAGTAAAAATGTGAAGTACAAAGGCCCGAGCAATAGTATAGTGGATAAGGCATTTGCCTTGCATGTAGCCAATCTGTGTTCGATCCCAGGCATCCTGTATAGTTTCCTAAGCCCACCAGGAGTGATCTCTGAGTACAGAGCCAGGAGTAAACACTGAGCATAGCCAGCTGTGGCCCCCAAACAAAACTAAAACAAAAGTTCAAGTACAGTGATAGCATATACCAAAGAAAAGTGGACCAGCAATTGGTGTTCTGGGAGAAGACAGAAAAAAAAAAAATCCATATCCTTACTAATCCCTAACCATAGGCATGATATGAATATCCTGAGCTTCAATTTCTTATAGAAAAATGAAAATACTAAGATATGCTATGCATCAGCATACAAACAATACATGTTTTCTGAAGTTTACTAATAAAAGGTTATCATTACAATGGAATGTAGGCCATAGACGCGCCTTGCATGTTTTGAGGCCCTGGGTTTGAGTTCCCAGCAAGAATAAAGTGGCAGAGGAAGTGTTATTTCAGAAAAATTAGATAAATATTGGGACTACGAAGGGCAAGAAACTATGAAACATAATTTTATTTTGTTGCTTTTGGGTCACACCTAGTGGTGCTGAAAGGTTACTTCTGGCTCTGCCATCAGGGATCACACCAGGGACGCTTAGGAGACCACATGTAGTACCCGGAATCAAGCCCCAGGTCAGCCATGTGGAAGGAAAGCTCTCTACCTGCTGCACTATCTCTTCAGCAATTAAGCATACTCTAACATTTTCTTTGAATATAAAGGGTATTATCAAAATAGTCTCAAGAATATAGATTTTTAAAAATTCTGTAAATTATTCTTGGGGAGTGTGAGGGGGGCAAACCTGGCAGTGCTCAGGTGACCATATGCAATATCAGTGATCAAAAAAACCCAGGTTGGTTGTGTGCAAGGCAACTACTCTACCTGCTGTACTATTGCTCAGGTCCCTAGATTATTATTTTTGTTTGTGTGTGTTTGTTTTGGGGTCTGGGGCCACACCTGGTGGTACTCAAGGCTTATTCCTAGTTCAGGAATATTCCTAGGGATCACTTCTGGCAGTGCTCAGGGAACCATACAGAGTGCTGGGGATTGAACCAGGGTCGGCAGTGTGCAAGGCAAGCATGTTACCTGATGCATTACCACTCCGGCTCTTACATTTTTTTATTTTATTTTTTTCTTACATTATTTTTTAAAAAACAATCTGAAACGGGTTATTCAGAAGTGTAACTATTCAGACTATCAAGTTGACTTTTTTAGTTTTAATACAAAATGATTCAGCGACTACTTCTGAAACTGAGCCCTTATTCGACTTATCTGCTTCTGTATCCACAGCAAAGATATTAAAGTGACAGGAGGAGGTTGCTCTCATTCTCAACAGAGGATCTTCTGCTTTCTCACATGGCACTCAAAACTCCACACCTCAGTAAATGTGCTAAAGTTTCTTTTCCTCCTAAGTGTAAATAAGTAATTTGGTCTTAGGCTATCACTTGTTCTCAAGTGAAGATTACATACTGTTCTCTTTTCCATAAAACTACTGAGAAAATCATCAATTTCAGTTTTTCCTTCCAAGAAATCTTCAGCAATATTATCAGATTCTTCTTCAGCTTCATGTGCAGCGACTTTTAATCTTGCCTGTAGGGCACTTGCACTACAACTCTGAGAGAAAGTCATGTATTAGTTTAAATTCAGTAAAATAAGAGTGGGAAAGAAGATAAGGTAGAGGTAAGCAGAAACAATTCATTATTTGCCTTACAAAATCTTGTTCTAAAAATTTTTTGCTATAGGGGGAAACATGAGCACAAAAATGTATAAATCTGTAACTGTACCCTCATGGTGATTCACTAATTAAATATAAATTAAAAAAAATAAATAAATAATTGAAAAAATTTTTTGCTACCACCTATGTTTTTATTTTATTTTATTATTATTATTTAATAATGTAGAAGTATTGCTATTTGTTCTGTCAGTGATTAAGCTGACTGAATTGCACATGAACTCCACATTACTTTTTTTTTTAATTACATCATTATGAGATAAAGTTACAAAGATTTCATGTTGGAGATTCAGTCATACAATGTTGGAATACCCATCCCTCCACCAGTGCACATTTTCCACCACTCACATCCCAGTCCTTACCCTGCCTCTATGGCAGTCAACTTCCCCAGTACTCTCTCTCTAATTTTGGGCACTATGTTTTGCTTGAAATTTTCCACCACCATTCAAGCCTACCTGCCAGGGGCAGACACAAGATAATTTATTTTCCATTGCTCATTTTGAATATCATGAGACCTTGCATGGCCACGATTGTAAATGTAAATTTCTAGATAGTAAATGGTTGGGTTCAGAGACATCTCTGTATGGCACTAATCCATTCTGGGATTCAATTGAGAGTCTCTGGGCCAGGACTATTGGTGCGCTAAGATGGTACCTGGAGACAAATTGTGGGTTTGACGGCCAAACTACTGGGTGGGTGGGGACCCAGTGAGGAGCAGTCCGGGTCCTCTGCCACCATGTGGCCTGGAGATTTAGTCTTGGAACCCACATACTGGTCCACCCATGTCTTTAGTTTTTGAATTCAGGAGTAAACATTGAACTCATGAGAAATCACTTCATGGACAACAAACTATTATAAAACTGGGAAAATCGTTATTATCTACTGGGGATTCAGAAATTGATATTCTACAGCCTCTAAAACAGTGTTTCCCAAAGTGGACAATAATGACCCCACATGAGGGGGCAGAAAGTAAAGCTTGGGTGTAATAGGTGTACTTTCCATTACTTTCAAGATTTCCAGGGCCAGACAAATAATACAGATGACCTGCATGTGGTAAATAATCACATATGGTCCCTTGAGCACTGCCAGGAATGAGCCCTGAGCACAGAGCCAGGAAGAGCACATGAGAATGGACAACTGCCACCCCTCAAAAAGACTCCTATGGGTGTGCAGATTGGTGTACTTTTTAGAAAAGGGGACAGTAGTCAAATACAGTAGTGAACTTTTACTTCAAAATAATCCTGCCATTCTAATTGTTTGAGTGTGAGCTGAACTGAGTGCTTCACTTTGAATGAGCAGAATATTGTAAAGTGATGGGATAAATTTGACCAGACATAACATGCTTATATACTGAAAACTACAAAACAAACTGAAGTGAACACAAGTAAATGAAACATCTTGTTCATGCATTAGAACTAGTATCTTAACTTATAAAGTGAGAACCTAATAACCAGACACACTAGAAACTAATAACTCTAATTGTTTACATAGCTATAGTCACAATATAACTATAATAATGTCTCACAGACATTTACACTTTTAAACTCTTATGTTAAAAAATAGAGCTAAACAATCTTACCTCACTAAGTTCATGCTGTCTTTGCATCTTCTTTTCAAAAGTAGATTTCATTTGTGTAAGTAATTCATACTAAAAGAAAGAATAAAAATACTGTTTTATTCTATTTTTAAATTGAATTGATTTCTTCAAAATGATAACTACTCACTTTTTCTAAAACAGTTTGTCTTTTGGCTTCCAAGCTCGGTTCCAAAAGGAGATTTTTCCCTGTAAGATAAATCTCTGGTTTATTTCTAATTAAAGATCACATTTTTCTCAGAAAATTTAAGAAATTATGGAAGACATACTTGCTAGTTCCTCAATACTTTTTACTAAGTCATCCTTGTCAGTAATAATTTGTTTTAGTTGAGGCAAAGTCAGAAACTGTTCTAGTAATACTTCCTCTTGTTCATTCATATCTGTAAGTTGTGACACACTAAAAATACAATAAAAAAGTTAATGAATTAGTTTTTCCTCCAAGATGATATTCATAATTTTTCAACAGAATATAAGTTCTAAATAACTTCTGAGGTATCTGTTTTTATGTAAGTATAAAAAAGGTTAACTTTAAAAGCAAAAAATAACATCCACTGACAGTGCTCAGTGATTACTCCTGGTTCTGTGCTCAGATATGACTCCTAGTGGTGGCTGGGTGAACATACACAGTTCCAGTGATTGAACTGAAGTTGGCCACCTGCAAGACAGACACCTAAACACTGGTCTATTTCTTCAAATCATACTTGTAAAAAATAATCTTTTGCTTTTTGGGTCACACCTGGCGATGCTCAGAGGTTACTCCTGGCTCATGCACTCAGGAATTACTCCTGGCAGTGCACGGGGGACCACATGGGATGCTGGGTATCGAACCTGGGTTGGCCGCGTGCAAGGCTAACACCCTTCCCGATGTGCTATATCGCTCCAGCCCCCATGTAAAAAAAAGTCTTAATCCATAAAATTAATATGTCTCTCCATCAAAAGTAGAAGACTTTATAATTAAGTCAAGCAGGTAGGTTTGCCTTTTTGTATTTTTCACATTTCCTTAATTTTTTAAAAAAACAAAAAAGAATCTTATATATACCTATCTCCTGGAGTTGTTGTAATTAGCATTACAATACTAATAAACCTTAAAGGTGTGGTAAATTTTCATAATTTACTTCCTGATGTCTATTTGCTCATTACATTAATAATCTTATTTATTAACTTACTGGAAAATACATTACAGCCAGGCTTCACACATACAAGATAAGGTAAGTGCGATATCATTTGACCAAATACTGAACCTAAATACTTTTTGGCTGTAGGATTTTTCATGGGCATTTGTGCATCTCCAGTGGGATATATTAGGGGATAAAAAAGTGACCAAAACAAATGGGGTGGGTACACATGGCTTACTCCTGGCTTTGTGCTCAGGACTGTATGTGGTGCCAGGGAGCAAACCAGTATGAAGACAGTAAACTGTGCTGTGTGGTATATTTGAACGATGCTGAGAGTTTTCATCATAAAGAAAAGGAAAAGGATTATTTTGCTATCTGTATAATAGATTTAGCAAAATTTACTGTAAGAATGATTTCGCCAATATATATGTAAGACAAATCATCATGCTAAACAACTTAAATCTATACAGAGTTATATGTCAACTATACCTCAGTAAAACAAGGAAAATTAAAATTAGAAAAACTCAATATGCTAATACTTTAGAGAATTCTAATTTTTTTTCTACATACAAAGATATTCAAAAATATTTAGAAGCAATGTAGTCAGAAATAATTTTCATAAGTATGATTTCCATGTTAGAAACATGGCCTTTTATTCTTGTAAATATTATATTATTTCCTGCATTTACAAAAGTTCCTATGTGCTTATTATTTATTTAATTCAATAAATATGCTCTACAGACCTCAAACTGACATATAAAACTTTCCTACTTAAGCAACTGTAATGTATGCACAATAGGATTTTTAAAGTCTTATTTAAAAACAAATATGAAAATGATGCTTTAGTTTGTAATTTATAAATGAAATACACAAAAACTGTATACTCTAAATATTTTACCTTAGTTCTGAGAGTTCTGGAAATGCATCAGGGACATCTGGCATCTTGTAACCAAAACCATTCTGACTTACCTAAAAAGTTTCAAATGATATTAAATTTAGACATCCTTTTAATTGTTCCTATTATAAATTTTTAGTGTACTATATTTCATAACTTTGTAACTCTACTTTTATATTTTACAGTCTTACTCTCCTCTTTGTTCACTATATACTTTTATTTTTAATTTTGTTGGTCTTTGGGCCACACCTGGCAGTTCTCAAGGCTTACTCCTGGCGTTGTACTCAGGAATCAGTTCTCGTGGGCTCAGGAAACCATATGGCTTGATCCAAGTGGGGACAGTTGTATGCAAGACAAACACCCTGCCCAATGTACCATCACTCCAGCCTCTATTTTATTATCTTTTAAAATTAGGATTTTCCCAGAGGCACTCAATAGCCACTCCCAAGCCATACAATTTATGAAGGCTGAATCTGGTCAGCAGGGCCACACCTGTACATTCTGTGGGGAGAAATGACAGCATGCGATGGGGTTTCCACAAGCAGGCACGTATTTCACTGAAATCCTCTGGATTAATTATTTCTAGCTTGCATTTAATTTATTTTTGCTGGTTAACACATTGGTAACTGTATTAGCACTCTTTCTGAGGCAAATAAGTGGCTAGAAATTAAATCTATTTTAAGTGTTATTTGTGAAAGGCAGTAGGTTTTAAAATTTTTATGAAGTGTAACAGTTATATAAATCTAAGAAGATTGCAGGTAGATGAAGGATAGATTAAAATACACGGCTTTTAAAGTTTGAGACCTGGGCTGGAGAGATAAGATGAGAGTGTATGGCACTTGTTTTGTAGGTGGCCATCCTGTGTTTGATTCCTGACACCACAAAGCCCTACCAGGCGTGATTCCTGAGTACAGAGCCAGGAGTAAGCCCCGAACAAAGCCAAGTGGAGCCCAAATACCAGAATAAATAACTTAAATTTGAGACCCTTGGGCTGAGTGAATGCATCCTTGGGTCTTGTGTACAAGGTCTGTGCCTCTGACTTCTCCGAGCTACCCCTTCATCTGATTTAATCTATTAATCGTCTGTGCTTGACTTAGTGGCTGGCATAAAGAGTATAAACATGAATGTTGGGCTGGAGAGATAGCACAGCGGGTAGGGCGTTTGCCTTGCACGCGGCCGACCCGGGTTCAAATCCCAGCATCCCATACGGTCCCCTGAGCATGACCAGGGGTAATTCCTGAGTGCAAAGCCAGGAGTAACCCCTGTGCATTGCCAGGTGTGACCCAAAAAGCAAAAAAAAAAAAAAACATGAATGTTTGTTAGTTGAAAAAAATGTCTCAAGGGTACAAAATATAACAGAATGGACCAACCGGTGCTGAAGAGTCTGTTGTAGGAACAGGTAATGGCAGATTTGAAAGGACACCAAATGAAGGGGCAGCTGGTTTAGCTGCTGTATAACTTGTCGTCGAAGAAGAAACCGTGTCAGCAACAGACAAAGAAGTGATAGTCCTGTTAGCTTCTTGTGGTGGGTATGAAGGAAGAAATGGAAAACCCTGAGAAGCATAGGGAGACATTCCACCTGGGTTACTGTATAGGCTGAAGAAAAACAGAAACATTAAATTATATTATAGGCATATATTTGTTTACTTGTCTTAAATGATTCTATGTAACAATGATGATGAATTATAGATGAAATCTTTATGGTGAGTCATTTTTAATAATTTTTAGAATTATACAAATTGATGAAATATATAGGCTTCCACATATAAAAAAGAGAATTGTGGCTTCCACATAAAAGTTTTAGTATGTTCAGAAAATTCAAAATCTAATCAAAAGTCAATGTGATCACATTTAGGCTCAATGTGATAAAATATAAATTTATAATTTTCCAGAAAAGATAATTTTGTGAAAGATAGCTAAAATCTTTATCAATACATGAGTAGATATTATATAAAATTAAACCGCCGAGAGCAATATGTATTAAATAGAGATTGAGGTATTTAAGAAATATCAAGAGAAGACAGCTGACTCTAAAGAGTGTATATCTGTGTGAAGGTAATATTACAAAAAACAAAATTTTGAAATAATTTAAACTATATTTTACTTAAGTATAAGTATTATACAACTATATTTTGATCACTTTGATAAAAATAAATGCAATAAATTTATAACACTTAAACATTTTATATTGTTATAGACAGACTTACTATGGAAATGCTGTTGAAGATGGAGCTAAAACTGGTGGATTCTTCCAAAACTCATCTAACAAACTCTGAATAATTTTTCCAAGATCTGAGTGCATTGTAAACTGAAAACAACATTAAAAACAATATAATCAAAATCACTTTCAGAATTATAAAGTCGCAGTCAAATCACTCTAAAACAACGTATTTTCACAACTCAAGAATTAAATAAAAACCTGAAAAACAGAATGTCAATGTCACTGAACCATCTACATTATTTTCTGAAAGATTATCAGAGACACCCATAGAAAAAAGCTCAGTTTTCCAGGGAGGGGAGGCGAGTTGGAGCAGACATTCCCAAACTTACTTAGCTAACTGCCTCCTTTACAGAAAAAGAATCCTTCCATGGCCCTGAAAATCTAATTCTTTTAAAAAACAAACAGGAAGGATTCCCAGCTGCACAAGAGATTACCAATCTATTCTCCCACCATCTTTCCAGTGTGCCCCTCCAGTCCCCCAGAAGCGGCATTAACATCACCCACTCTCTAGGGGCAGGGTTCAATTGCCAATTTAATCATCTATGTTTATGTAATAAATCCTCACAGAAGCACAAAAGGAGGGCGCATGGAGGCCCGTGGAGAACTGCGCTCGGAGAGGCTGAAGTTCCCTGTCCTTCTCCCTTGTCCTATGCATCTCTTCCATCTGACTGTTCGAGTTATCAAAAAAATTAATGATCTGGATAGTAAACTGGTTTCTTGAGTTCTGTTAGCTGTTCTAGTAAATTAAACCTGAGTGGAGGGCCCATCAAAACATCTGATTTGTAACTATTTGCACAGATAATTTGCATATGAAGAAGAGGATAATCTCTGAAAACTGATTCCTCGATCAGTGGAAAATAATGTTATGTTTGAGAACAGTGTCAAATTTGAGCTTAACTGAATTCTCAGACGCTACAGGTGTCAAAATTGCCTGTCAGTGTGAGAAAGCAGCTGTACATACACAGAAATTGTCTCAGGACCACTACATAGAATTCATAAATTTTAAGACCTGTTGTCTCTTCCTAATAATTATGGAATAATTTACTATAAACCAGGATGTTATCACTAAAAGATAAATCTTACATTACCTACTATATGTTGATTATTTTTCAATTACTAATTCTAAAGTGAGATTTTTAACTATTTCAGATTTTTAAGAGTATTAAATAGGAAAGCAATACAACTATTACATTACTCTGAAATAAACTGTAACAGATACATACGTTATTTACTAATGGAGAGGTAACATATACTCCTTGTTTATCCATCAAGTGATGTCTTATTGGTGGATAAATACTGATCACTGGTTTTTCCTGAGGAAATTGTGGAGGGAGCAATCTGTTAAAAGGTTAAAAAAAAAAAGACAATAAATGATATAATTCTGAAACAAAACTAGTTGAAAACAAATTACATTTCACTTAATTATTCAGTAATTAGGTGTTGCTGGATTGATATGTAAAAATTATACTTGAGGAATATAATTACAAATTAGTTCAACAAATTAGTTGCTTTCAAATACAGTACACCAAATTCTGTATCATTCCAGATAATAATGAGATCAGACACTGGTGTCAGGTAAATTACATTAATCTAGACCGGCTAGTTAATAAACCCCAAGTGTTACACATGTAATTTTTTTGCCAAGTGCATAAAATTAAGTACTAGGTATAGAATGTTGCTGTCATATTCATATTTCCTTAGTCTAAATGACCCAATTAACACATCTCTCCCAACCATGAAGTTAAACACTAAATTCTCAATTTAAAAAGGGGAATTATTATTATTTTTTTTGGTTGGGGGAGCCACAACTGGTTGGGCTCAGGGCTTACTCCTGGCTCTGCATTCCGGGATCACTGCTGGTGGGCTCAGGGAACCATACCGGGTACTGAGAATCAAACCTGGGTCAGCTATGTGTAAGACAAGTGCCTTACCTGCTGCACTCTTTTTTTTTTTTTTTTTGCTTTTTGGGTCACACCTGGCGATGCACAGGGGTTACTCCTGGCTCTGCACTCAGGAATCACCCCTGGCGGTGCTCAGGGGACCATATGGGATGCTGGGAATCGAACCTGGGTCGGCCACGTGCAAGGCAAACGCCCTACCCGCTGGGCTATTGCTCCAGCCCTGCTGTTGCACTCTTGCTCCAACTCCCACAAAGGGAAAAATCTGAACACTTTTTGATTACCACAAAACATAATTAGTTGTCTTTAAAAAAAAAGTGCGTGTATGTGTGTGGATTCACTAGATAAGGAATGCTGTCCTCTAAAATAAAGAATAATTCTGTTTAAATTCCATCTATTCCCTGTTGTCTCAAAACACATTGTTGGCAGCACTGTCAAGAATAAAACTGGGAGGGGCTGCAGTGATAGTACAGGGGGTAGAGCATTTGCCTTGCATGAGGCTAACCCACATTCAATCCCTGACACCCCGAATGGTCCCCAAGCCTTCCAAGAATGATCCCTGAGCACAGAGCCAGTAATAAGCCCTGAGCACTGCTGGGTGTGGCTCTAAAACAAAACAAAAATAGAACTAGGCCATTTAGTGAAGTGAAAGATAAATCTACTTCATTTACACATTTGGCGGTATCAAACTGGTTTGGTAAAAAGTTAATGAATAATCTTTGGAACCCAATCACTTTGAATTTGTATCCTGACTAGTTTCCCACTTATATGTCAAAAATTTGTCCCGATATGCAGGGCTGTTCTGAGAAATTTGAGGGAGAATGGGTTGAGGAAAGGAACATTGGGATGTGCTGTGTGCTCAGGAATCACTCCTGGCGAGGTTCAGGAGACCATATGCAGTGCAGGATGTTGAACGTAAGTCGGCCATGAGCAATTACCTTACCTGCTATCCCATCTCTCCGGCCCTGCTCTGAGGACTTAAAAATCTTTGGCGTAACAAGTTAATATAGAACAAAACTTAGCAATTTCAGTGGAGTTTCCTATGTGCAGGCATTATGCTAGGCATTAAGGGCATGGACTACACATGGTTCCAGTCTTCCAGTTTGGCATATTTGAGCCCTCCTATTCAGCCAGCCATCTAATGCAAATCTATTCAGTACCATTTCTTTATGGTAAATAATATTTGGATTTGAGGCTAAATAGCTACTTCAACAATCATTCTGTATAATCTTCCCATTCAATAACAATAACTTCAGGGTTTTACACACACACACACACACACACACACACACACACACACACACACACACACACACACACACATTGGCTTTTGGGTCACACCCGGTGATGCACAGGGGTTACTCCTGGCTCTGCACTCAGGAATTACCACCTGGCAGTGCTCAGGGGACCATATGAGATGCTGGGAATCGAACCTGGGTAGGTCGCGTGCAAGGCAAACGCCCTACCCACTGTGCTATTTCTCCAGCCCCAGGGTTATATTTTTTACTTCTGCTATAAACTAGAATGTTCTAACGTTTCTGATATTACAAACATCTCTAATGGCTTTTCATATATAATCCTTTGACTATCACTATTGTTCTTACTCTTCAAACATACTTTCTGCCAATGACTAAACTAGTGTAAAACAAAAAATGTAGTAAGCGTTAGTACTAAAAACTATTTACTACATTTCCTCTCAAAATTCTTCAAAATTCTTCTTCTTCTTCTTTTTTTTTCTTTTTGGGTCACACCGTGATGCACAGGGCTTACTCCTGGCTCATGCACTCAGGAATTACTCCTGGCGGTGCTCAGAAACGATATAGGATGCTGGGAATAGAACCCAGGTTGGCTGCGTGTAAGGCAAATGCCCTACCCGCTGTGCTATCGCTCCAGCTCTCAAAATTCTTTAATTGCAACATACATTACAGAGTTAATATTTTTATTTGCTGAAAGTTTTAAAATTTGAAAACTACAGTCACTAGCATGAATGTTTAAAATAATTTATTTTACATAGTTTAACTTTTTAATAACAAACCAAACAAAAATTTAAAAGTCCTATTATATGAAAAAACAAAATTAAGATTCTACTCACATATTAATGTTAATTGTCAGGTTGTTCACAGTGAATGGCAACCTGTATTCCACATCTTTCTGTATTTCAGCTATACTGTAAGAGAAAATTTAAAAGGAAATAATTTATAATTTATCTGGAATTATAAAAGTCTACTTAAAACAAATGTTAAATGCTTTTAGAGTTTACTAAAACTACTTTAAATTTTAATCTCAGAATCTTGAAGGGAAAACAATCATAATTACAAAAAGGTTTATCAAATAAGCAGATACCAATATTCTGAAGTATCCAAGTGTGAGGGATTATGATGGTGGTAAATGCTGAGGTAAAAAGTGGCAAAGAAAAGTTTTCATGTTACTGACAAATTCATTTATCATAACTGTAGCTAAATCAGTAATAGAAGCAATCATGAGCCTCTGATAAATGTATGTAATAAGACGTGGGTTTTAATTGTTAACTCTGCTACTATCCAGTTCTAGAGATAGTTGGTGAAATGTGGATGCAAACTCTTCTACAATCCTTTCTGTCTGGATACCACATGCAGCACTGCTCAAGGTTTACTCAGGGCTCATGGCAATGCTTGGAAGGCCATATGAGGTGCTGGGGATAGAACCTGTGATGGCCACACACAAGGCAAGTGTCCAACTCATTTTCCATCTCTTGGGCCCCATCCTAGAGTCCTGAAGACAGGCAGCTTTCTCAAAACAGACACATTTTTCCTAGGTAAAAGAAACTGAATTTTACTCTGGATAGCAATAGTTTTAGCCTTTCTTATTAACTATTGCTACAGACTTAAATTCCAGCCAATAAAGAAACTATGGGGTATAATTTCCAAAAGAGCAGGTTAAAGGAAACCAAAGAATAGTATGAGTCCATTTGTCAACCTTGCCGTCTTCCTCTTTCCTGACAGGTAGACTCTGAAGAGCCGTGCTGGACTAGAAATAGCACTAAGAATGGAAGCAACAACCAGAAGAGACAGCAAGGCAGAAACAGCTTGGGTATTCGACAATTACAAAACAGTTATAACTCATAGCAGTTTTTTTTAAAAAAGCCTCTTAGTTTCCTTTTTGACTGTTTTATTTTATTTGCCTTCTGATAAAAAAAATTAGCTAGCCTCTAAAATATGGGATTATTTTTGAAACCTAGAAGGTTCCTAAGTGTTGAAATGTAGTATGGAGAAACTGGGTACTGACTGGCTTCTCCTCTTTATCCCACAGAAGAGTGTTACCTACTGAAAAGAGAAGGCTGACTGGTGCAAGATCACTATATGCCTAAAACCCAACTATAATTAACTTTTCAAGTCCTGGTTCTTTAAATTAAAACAGGAAAAGGTTAGAAGACATTAAAACTTGTGGGTGTGGGGTGAAAACACCGGGCAGGTAGTCTGGGGAAAGTGGCTGGAGTGCCCTCAGAAATGATATTACAGTGCTATAGGGTTTATAAACCGGGGTTAATGCATGATGTACAATTTGTGAGAATGAGGACCTGAAATAAACCATCAGGGGCTCTCTGAGAGCATTTATAAAGATGGGATATTTTGCATTTAAGAGAGCTCTGGATCTAATCATGAGGGCACAGATCTTGCCCAAGAAGCAGTGTATTAAATATGAAAAGGAAAAACTCTACCTCAAACCATACATGAAAGAATTTATTTGGGAAAGAAAAGAGAGAGAAGAATGGGCAAAAAAATAATCACTAGGTTGCAGTCTGGATGAAACTGGATGAAACTGCCTTCAAAGTATTTTTATAAAGCTGGTTAAAGTGAAATGTACAATTTTGAACTTATTGGAGCTGCAAATGTTATTACTTAAAATAAATATTTATTGTAATTATTGAAAAAAAGAATTTGTTTTAATAAAAAGTTACCAACGGAGATCAGATTTAGATTACATAAACACTAATTAGTGAAATGATCTAAATTTTTTATTCTTCTGCATTATTAATAAGACCCTGAAGACTGGTTCTCTAGTCTCCTGGTTTAGTGCCCCATTTACCCAATTTTCATCTGTGGTCATCTACCCTGGATTCACTTGGGAACCATTAGAGGATCATATACCCAGCAATGTATTAGATCACCAGTTTTCTACACATTTATTAACAATTATTGTAAAACAGGAATGTTTGGATGGAAAAGATGCACAGAGCAAAGTATGGGAAAAAGGCACGGAAGTCCTAGTCCTCAGCGCACCATTGCTTATCTCCATGGGTTCAAGAAGCTCTCAACATTTACCGAATTTCAAGGATTTGGAAGAGTGTGACTCAGGACTATGGATGAAGACCAAATACATGTATTTCCAGTATACTGGATGCAGCATAAGGGTTAAGAGCTTGCCTTGCATGCAGCTGAACTCCATATGGTCTGGTGAAACACCATAGATGATCTCTGAACACAAAGCCAGGAGTAGTCCTTTTAAGGTCCTTCTGATTTGACTCCCCCCCATCAAAACAACCAACCAAATACATGTATTTCCTACAAATTTCAGTATCAAAATAAGGACAGTGATATTTTCCAGGAAAAACAAAGTATTGATAAATAATGTTATGTCTATTTTTATATACTCCTATACCTAATATGCATATATATGTGCACGAGGGAAGGGGGGCCCTTTTAAGAAAGTGAACTCATATCTAGAAAAGAAAATAAGAGCAATTAAGTGGCTATCCTAAAGGTCCCCAAATTCATTTGACCTACCTCCCCCTTGGAAGAAAAAATATTACTCAGTGCTTACCCCCCATCCCTTCACTGGCAGAAGGAAATCTACCTTCTAAGTCAACAAATGGAAAAGACTCTCCTATTGCATCTAAGATTCTTATGCCCCCTTAGTTCAACCCAGCCAGGGCAGGGGCAGGGCGTGGGTTGTAGAGGGACACCTATGGTCTGTTTTGGGAAACTGAGTCCTAGACAAAAAAAAAAACAACAACACTAGAAAAGTTTTACACACAAAACAGCACAAGATATTTAAAAGTCTGCATTTTTCTACATCATCTCAGTTGGAATCTTTCCATCAGTAACATCATTATTTCGGATTACAATCATGGATTAAGCTAGGGAGGCTGGACTTTTTGGCAAGAGTGGTAAAAGTATTGGAAGGAGTGACACAAATCTGAATTTTAGAAGTTATTACTCAGACATCCCAATGGAAGAAAGCATTGGGGAACAAGACTGCAGGCAGAGTTAGGGCATGCTGGCAGTAAGAAGTGAAACTCAGTGGAATCTGCGCAAGACCAGATTCTTCAGTTAGGTGAGCAGATCGCAGAGATGACATGGAAGGAGTTTAGCAATGGAGAAACAGCTGCTTGTGTGATTCGGGTTTTTTTTTTTAAAGGAGGTGATTCTAAGGGATAAGTTCATTAGAGATAGCACTCAGCGGTTACAACTTAGGGAAAAAATTATTTTATGTTTTTTGGCCACACTTGGCAGTAATCAAGGTTACTCCTGGCTCTGCACTCACAGGGATCACTTGTGGTGGGAATTGGGGACCATATGGGGTGACAGGGATTGAACCTGGGTTGGCTGCATGCAAGGCAAGAGACCTACCCACTGTTCTATTGCTCTACCCCAGATCCCTTCCCCTCCTTCTCCCACCCCCAATTTTTTGAGTGATGCTGAAAAATAAAACCAGCACCTAACCCAAGTGAGGCAGTGATCCCCTGGAAATTTTGTGTTCAAAGGTAACAAGTTATATTGTATCATACACTCTGCAAGGTTATATTGTATCATACACCAGAAGACCATCGGAACCTAGCTAAGCCAGCCATGCTCTCGGCCCCTCTCCACACATTTGGACAGGCCTCACGCATGAAGGTACTGGCAGAGGAACCCAGGTGTGTGTAATCCCATCAATGGCCAACATCCAGAGACTTAAAAGCAAGCTCCCAGAAAGCGCCACGGCCACGCGATATCTTATAGCCTACTTCTCCCTCTGGGAGAAACTGGCAAGCTTCTGAGAGTTTCCTGCCCACATGGGACAGCCATGCAGGCTTTCCATGGTGTATTCATATGCTAAAGCCAGGAACAAGCTGAATCTCATTCCCCTGACCCTGAAAGAACCTCCAGTTTGACATCTTTGGGAGGGCCAGAGAGACTTCTAAGATCTCAGGAAAAGGATGAATGGAGAGGTTACTGAGCCTGCTTGAGAAATCAACTATTAACAGGATTTCGTGACTGTGACACTCTGCAACTGTAACTCTCACCTACTCATTACAAATGAACTATATGACTAAATGTATCAAGTTACAACCACTGCTTATGGGATTGTTTGCTACACATAATTTTGAAGTTTACCTTATAAGCTCAACAGTTATTTATAGCAGTTTCCTAAGTGGGCAATAATTGTCCCAAACCCCAACCCAATGAAGGATGGAAAAGAGGATGGTAACAGTCTTGGGTGTAGTGAAGGTGGGTGAAGTGAGTGCTTTCAAATTTTTCCTTTAGAGACTGTCAGAAAGTGGCAAATAATTTTTTTTTTTGTCCTGAAAATGGGGACAGTAGGCCAATGAGTCTGGGAATCTCTGATTTACAGTCAAAATGAGGACATATTGGGGAGTCATGAGGTTTCCACAGGGTAAGGAATGGTCACTTTTTGTAGAAAGTTAAGGTGATTTTTTTTTTTCCACAAGAAAATTGTACTCTCAAGTAACCTGAAAGTATCAAATAATAGCACACAATTAAAAGCACTTCTGTGAAACTATGATAAGTGGTTGCAAAATAGTGAAATCTAAAATGGGGGCAGTCCAATAAGCTATTTTTTCTTTTTTTTTAGCTCAAAGCAAAAATTGTTATCTGGAAATGTGATCACTTCTCTCTTCTAAGTTGGAAAAGGCATGGGCAAAATAGGAAATCTTTGTATCTGCTGCTTAATTTTCCTGTGACCTTAAAACTTCTCTAAAATAATATTTTTTAAAAGCTTGAAATTTGGAGGCCAGAGATGTGGTTCTACTGGGTTTGATTCCCTGCTACTTGGTGTTCAAGAACCTGGGAGCAGTTCTTAAAAGAATGAAAAATAATCAACAAACATACTTGAATAAACATATCTCCAATTATAAAAGTCAGTAGTGAATACATTTAAAAATATTTAATTTTGCATAAATTAGTATATACATATATCTTCATTACAAGTTTGTGTGAATGTTTAGGAGTTGACAGAAACAGATGCATGAAATTTAGGCCCATTCATAAACACACAAGGGGAGAAAGTCTTAAGATTTGAGGAATTATATGAAGTTAAATGAAACTGTTATAGTCAGGGGGAGATAATTTTGCATGCCAATGTCCAGGATTAGATCCCCGACACAGATCTAATAGCACCCAAGAAGCCAACAAGGAGCCACTCTCTAAGCACTACTGGCCTCCAAACAAAGTTACAGGATAGAGAATTACACAATAGCAGATTCTCTACTGAAGTTACAATCCTAAGATCTGGGTGATCAGAATGAACAATGTATCCAGGGACTTGCAGCCAAAGAACATTCAAAACAAAACTTAAAGACTATGGAAACTGACATTATTTAAAGATACAAAACTTAAGTAACTGCCAGTCAGAGTACCTACCAGATAATACTTTAGTTTACCTGTATTATGTCTAAAAACCTCTCAAAACTGGAGCTCATTTTTTTTTTTTTTTGGAAGTGGGGGTTCGGTCACACCCAGCAATGCTCAGGGGTTACTCCTGGCTCTGCACTCAGGAATTACTCCTGGCAGTACAGTAGGACCAAAGGGGATGCAGAGGCTCAAACCCGGGTTGGCCACATGCAAGGCAAAAGCCCTTCCCACTGTTCTATCTCTCAGGCCCGATAGAGTTCATTTGTGAAGGATCAAATTACTGGAATGGACTTGCTTTCTGAATGGAAAGTCAGTAGTAGTCCAGCAAAGGAGAAAAAATGTAGGAAGTAACACTAAGGCTGTTTAGAAGCACATAGGCAAGGGGCAGTGATTCTAGGGACTTAAATTCTATGCAGTAGAAAGAAGGAATGTAATGTGGCATATAATTACTACGTGTCATTTACTCTTTTAAATGTTCATATGTATTATTTAAGTTACCAATGTCCTGCATAAAGGAATCATAATTGCTGATTTTCTCAATTGGTAAATGACTCTGAGAAATTGAGTAACTTGCCAAGACTTGCTTCAATTAGCATTAGAGCCAGCACTGGAATCCAGGATAGCTTTACTACAAAGCTTCCATTCATCTAAATCATTCTGCTTTTCCCAATGTTAATAATTTTTGGCTTCCTTCCTCTTATGTTGCTCAAGTTCATTTTGCCTTTTATCTTTAGGGGACTTACTCCCAGGTAACAGGAATCAATAGCATGCCACAGATGAGCAGGGCAATGTATGAAGTGGTCAGTTCTTCCACTCCAATGAGCCTATGGCTTATTAGGTTAAAGTTGCACTCTCAGCTACCTCCTGACTTTGAGTTCAGGTACTCTTTTATTGGTTATACTAACGTTAAAAACATAAAGAACAATTCTGATAAACACAGTAGGTTCCAAATCAAATATTCTTATTGAGTATAAAATAAAAAAAAAAGTATCAGGAATATGTAAAATTAAAATTAGAATAATAGAAAGTCTTTTTCAAAATACAAAACAAACGCTATTTGGGTAACTTTGATTTTACAGTTAATTTCAGGTAAGTTATAGTCACAACATAGTTTGGTTAGTATTTTGGAGCTGAGTGGCCTTAGATATTGTGAGAAAGGAGAACCCAGGAGAATTAGAGTGGTTAATAGTTAAGATCATCATTTGGGGTCAGGGATATAGCTCACTGGTTGAGCACATGCCTCCCCAGCATAAGACCCCCAATGTAGTACAAAAGAGCGGTTGGGGAGGGAAGGTTGGTTCAGTGAAGAAAAGAGAGGAGAAAGGAGAAAGACACAGAGAAGAGAAGAAGAAGGTATTTTTTTTTTTTTTTTGCTTTTTGGGTCACAGCCTGAGATGCTCAGGGGTTACTCCTGGCTCCACAGTCAGGAATCACTCTTGGTGGTGTTTGAGGGACCATATGGGATGCTGGGAATTGAACCCAGGTCGGCCACATGCAAGGCAAACAAACACCCTACACCCGAGAAGGTATTTTCTGACTGCAGGTGAAAGGCAGGGAATACTTAAATCAGTTCTGGGGAAGCTCCAAATATTGGGACATCAAATATTTACTTGTCATATTTTAAACTTTAAGTAAACAATCAGGTTGAAATGGCTTAAAAGTTATTTATCTTCTACAACATCTCCAAAGGCAGGCAATTTGTAGCACTACTTAATTGAACACATCATTATCATAGACTTTCAACTTGTCTTTTTTTTTTTTTTCCCCCTACGCCAGGCTGTGCTTTGGCTTACACCTGGCTCTATGCTCAGGGATCACTCCTGTCAGCTCAGTATACCATATGGGGTGCACGAGACTGAGCATCTGGGTCAGATGGGTGCAAAGCAAATACCTCACCTGCTGTAATACAGCTCTGGTCCCATTATCTTTTTATGCCAGAGAGGGCACACTCAGAGGTGCTTAAGGCTTACTCTTGGCTCTGCATTCAGGGATCACTCCTGGCAAGGTTCAGGTAACCATATGGGATGCTAGGGATTAAACTGGAGTAAACTGCATGCAAGGAGAGTGTACAACCCACTGCACTATCCCTTTGAGAAGCTGGAGAGATAGAGTGGGTAGTGTACTTGCCTTGCTTGTAGCTGGCAAGTGCTTTTCTACAGCAATCAGTAGTCAATCTGTCTTCCTTCATGATCCAAAATATTCAAGGTGTCCATATAACACAACATCCAAAACACAAAAAATGTGATAAGCAGTCCTCCAGAATTATTCTTCAATCCTCATGATCAAGACTAGGTCAAAAGTCCTTCTTTCACTCTAATGAGCAGAAAGAGTAAGACTACCATTATGAGTATAAACAAACTTCACTACCTTGTAGAAACTGAAAGAGTGCACAGCCTTTGTTAAGTACGTAATCTGTAGGGTGGGAATCCAATAAAAACAAGTTTTTTCCCAAGAAGTCAGGAGAAGTAGTTTTAGGTGAGGACACAAACAGTGGTCACTGAGTTTCTTTAGGAAGTAGAATGAAGAGAATTAGTTCCATTCATGCCCATAAAGTCAGAGATTGGATGGGTAAATATTAGTCAGGAAGTGGAACACCTGAACCTAGTTTATATATCTTTTGATTTTTATTTTCAAAATAGAGACACCTGTTTATAAACTTTCATTAAATATTTTGGGTGGATTTAGGGTGGGTTTCTTTATGACACTTTTCCATTTGCTTCAAGTTACAAGTAAGACTTAGATGGAAAATACATATATTCAAGTAATCTTTCCCCCCCAGCTTATTTAAGCACCTTGGTTTACAAAGTTGTTCACGATGATGACTTGTTATAGGCATTCAATATTCTAAAAGGCCTGAGGAAGCCATGGTGGCTTAAGAATTTTTAAATAGAGCTTCCATTCATTGCAGAAAGGCAATTAAGCATTCCTTTCTCAAACAAAAGAAGTTTTAATTATAAGGAGTTAGGGAACATTAATGTGGACAGAGAAAAGGCAGCAGATACTTTCACTGCCAGGACTATTGATCTTATATTTGGAAAATGGGCACCCTGTGGAACAGGAGTGGGGAAGGCAGCGCACAACAGAATATTGATATTCTTAATTTAGAAAACATTTTGTATTATTCATTAAAATACCATTTAAAATATTCAATTTTTACATTGAGTGCAACTTCTGAATACAATCCTCTATCTCCAAAAAAACCTTTTAAACATAAATTATACAATTAAGTTTGGCTCCTAAAGCAATGTATTATCTAGTACTGCAAAAATGTATAATTTGAAACAACTACTTGAAAATGTATGTCATGAGTTAAAACAATATAGTAATATTTTTTCTGAAATGTTTTTAAAAAACTACACAACTTAATCATCTCTAGAACTGTTCAAATATAGTTCATAAATGTGATATGTCTCTGTAAAGCAAAACCTCAAATCAAATACATGAATAAAAAATAAACTTTCATACTACAGAACCAATTAGTGGTTACCAGAAGGGAAGGTGGAGGAAGGTAAACCAGATAAAAAGAAATCAATGATATGATGGACAGAATTGAACTGTTTAGTGCTGAATTTAATATAGTAAATATGTGATGACTTTTGATGTACACCTGAAACTTAGGTAATGTTATTATGCAAAATCATATCAATAAAACTTTAAGTTGTATGTCTGTAACATGAAAAATATTTAAACACTGCATGTTCAATTATACGCACTTTCAGTTCAAAAAAAATAAGATGAAGTCTTTCTCTATAGATGATTCAAGGTATTCACTGATTCTCTTAAGACACTTCCAAAATTCTTTAGATTCGCCATAACCTTATTCGGGCAGTGCGAAAAAACTTCACAACTATTTTCCTTATTTGCCAGTTTTAGCAACATGTGTCCTTGACATAGCTCTAAACTTCAACTTCAACTCCAACCTAAAAAGAAAAACTTGGTAGCATTGAGAGTAAAGGCTTATAAGCAATTAATCCCAAAGGCACTTTGGCAAAAGTACCGGTAGAAGTTGTGGCATCTATTTTTTTTTTTTTTGCTGGGAATGGGGGTGGGAGCTGGGGGGAAGAGGAGGTGCTCAAGGATTACTCCTCACTTTGCACTCAGGAATTACTCCTGGCCACTGGGGGATATGGGATACCTAGGATCCAAGCCAGGTCTACCAAGTACCAAGGCAAACAACCTATCTTGTGGCACCTGGGGACATCTAAAGGGACAACTTTTAAATTTCTTATAAGTGAGTCACTTTATTAGATTTCAAAGTACAAAACACATTTTAGAATGATTTGTAAAAAGTTGGAGAACTTAGCTTTCCAAAAGGAAAGCCACCATTAAATTAAGTAACACACCGGCACTCCTAAATATCCCAGTATTTTCACCATCTTTGGATGTTCTGAACAAGCAAAACAGAGATAAAGAACCAATAAACAGATGAAATTAAGTTATCAACAGTCATGTTAGTCAAAATGATTTTGCACTGAATTTTTAAAACAATATATTGCATTTAACGCTATTCTACAATAGTTTTCGTGGGGGGTGGGAATTAACAATCTACTAGATAAAATGATCCACAACAGTCATAAGAATAAATCAATTATTATCTCGGGGTGTATTTTTGTATTGTGTCTTTTTTATTACTTGGGGGGAAGAGGGCTCCCAGATGACCTGACCACGCAGAAAAACGACGAAGGCAGACTTGCTATAAAGCATTTAAATAATAATCAAAGATTATCAAGATCTGCTCTAAAGAAATGCTGAGTGTGAGCAAGTGCAAGGTCAGGCTCATAAAAGTGCGACGTGTGCAAAGAGGCAGAGGGCCCAGATGGGAGAGGAGGATCCAACCAGAATTAAGCCCGGCCAAGTCCTAATAGCGAGATGTAAGAGGATTGAATTCGTCACTGCCAGAAGACTCACGCAGGAAAACTTTGCTTCCCGGTCCTCTGATGTCGCAACAGTGTTTTCAAAACTAGGTTCCACTTTCTGAAACCCAGCGATCACGCTTCACCCCTTCCCTTTGGGGGGGACCGTCCGGTTCCCAGGACAGCCGATTAGGCATAAGGACCGGGCGGGGGCAGGCGGCGCGGGAGCGGGGGAAAGGCCGGGTCCGGGGTCGGCGCGAGGCAGCGCCGCAGGGAAGCCCGCAGCCCGGCCCGCGGGGACGGAAGGGCCGGCGGGTCGGCGCGGGAGCCGCGTCCCCACCCCGCCCGGCCGGCGAGCGTCACCTGGAGTGTGAGTTGCGGAGGGACTCGATCAGGCGCTGCTTCTGCTGCTGGAGGCTGGTGAGGCCGCCGGGGGCCCCGGCCGCGGACGACGAGGCGCTCTTGCTCAGGGGAAAGAGCCAGCTCATCCTCCTCGGGGCCCGGGGCCCGGGGCCCCGCCGGGCTCGGGCCTGCTGCTCCCGGGCTGCTCGTCGGGGGCCCCCGGGCAGGAGAGCCGCGCCTTCCTCACGGCCCAGCCGGCGGCGCGCGGGGCTGCGAGCTGTGGCCGCCCGGCCGGCCTCCCGCAGCGCGCGCCCCGCCCCCGCCGGCGTGCCCCGTCTCCGCGCCGCGCCGCGTCATCAGCGAGCGCCCCCGTCAGGCCGTGCGAGAAGCGACGGCAGAGCGCGGCGCGGCGCGGCTCCGGCTCCCCTTTCTCCCCAGCCCGGGCGAGAGGTGTCTATGGGGCACCCGCCGCCGCCGCCGCCGCCGCCGCCGGGTGCGAGCTCTATGGCGAGGAGGAGGAGGAGGAGCGCCAGCGCAGCGACCCAAGTAATCCCGCGCCCGCCGCGGGGCTCCGGGGGCAGGCGAAGGGGCGGGAACGGGGCCCCAGCGAGGGCGCGCCATGGCGCCAGCTGGGGCGGCGGGGGGAAGGAGGCGGGAGGGTATCTGGGGCTGGGGGTTCGGCCCGGGCCGGCGCGGAGTGATGACGTAGGGCTTTGTACCTGGGGCTTCGCCGTGGGACGGAAATTGGGAGTGGAGGGCGGTGGCCTAGATCCTCAGCTCCTCGTCTTCCTTCACGCAGCGGGGCCGGGCAGCCCGTCTGGCTCCGGGAAATGGTTCTCAGCACCTCGCGCCGGCTCGGGGCCGGGGGAGACGCTGCCCCATGACTTGAGTTGGCCGTGTGCTGCCCTCTCGATTCCCCGGGAGCCTGCAGTGCGGAGATGCTCCTCCCGCCCGGAGAAGGCCTCTGATGCTGGCACTGCATAGCGAGAGAGGTGGAGCAAAGCAACGTGGAGCTGCTGGGGCTTTTGCAGAGCGCGCGCGGGTGGGAGTGCGGCGAGGGGGGAGGGTCTCAGTGGAGGGGGTCCCTAGGTTCCCCTTTGGTTTCTGTTCCGAGAGCACTGGAGGTTACATTTGTAACATTGCTGCCGAGGTTAAAAGGCGCGCGGGAGAGGGAGGGAGTTCCCAAAGACCTCCTTTTCTTCTTATGAAGGTGCTTTAAAAATAAAAACAAAACCAAAAACAAAGACTTGTATGAAAAACGGCAGACGGAACACGTGGGATTTCTGTATCCAAGAATCAAAATGTTGGTCTGTATTTGTTACCATTATGTACCATGAAACGTGTGTCTTTGGCCCAGAAATGTGAGATGTACTTGGTAGGAAAAAATGCTAGAGTTTATAGAAAATTAGAACTGATTTAAAATTCCTTTTTCATTTTGCTACTATGGGCCAGATTCTACTCCCTCCTCCCATCAGGGGGCGTGGAGGGGAACTCTGGTCTCAATGCCTGCAAGTCATGAACTTTACCGTTAAGCCACATCCTCGAACTTGCTCTTCTGTAGATTCCAGTAATTTCTGAGACTGTTTGCTACTTTTGTCTCAGAAGGCTTTTCTTTAAAATTACTGGTTTATTTTGGTCCCATTCAGTATTGCTTGAATATATATCAGTAGATCTTGTATTGAAATCATATTTTGAATATTCTGATAATGAGTAGTAGAGGCAGATACAACTTTTGACCTAATACACATCTGATGTTTTCATTTTTTTTTTAACTTTCATCTGTGATTGCATTTCTTAGTATGAGTTGAACTTAAAACTATCTATAATTTTCTGGGAGTATTTTCAGATGCTTTGTGTGGGGCCCTAGAGATCTGGGAGACGATAGTGCATAGCTTGTGTGAGACCCAGAGTTCAACCGTTAGCACCTCATGTTTCCTTGCCCAAATGACATTGTATGTTGCCAGTGTTTTAGATACAAATGAAAAGTGTGAATTTTACTTGATACTAGAACTAGAAAACCTCTTCTTTCCTCCCCACTAACTAGTTGTGTAACTTACCTTAAAGTTACTTATAAAACTTTGGTTTTCTTAGAATCAAGGACTTTGAAAAAACTCTTTAATTTTAATCAGCTCATTTACTTTATGATTGAGATTTCTGATATGGCTGGTTTTTATTTTGACAGGTACATGAATAAAGGATAACGTGTTTTGTGAAACAAATCTCCAATCAAGTGTAACATTTTGATGCTTGGCATCTAGACTCTCGTGCCCTCACTATGCCAGCAGCAACTGTAGATCATAGCCAAAGAATTTGTGAAGTATGGGCTTGCAACCTGGATGAAGAGATGAAGAAAATTCGTCAGGTTATTCGAAAATACAATTACGTTGCGATGGTATGTTTTACTTAATCTTTGAACTGATTTTTTTTTAAAGGGTTTGTAGTCTTGAATTCAATCTTCTAGTTGATGTTTTAAAAGGTATTTTAAAAAGAAAGGGAGGCTTGGGGCCAGAGCGATAGCACGACAGGTAGGGCATTTGGTTTGTACATAGCCCACCCAGGTTCAATCCCCAGCACCCCATATGGTCCCCCAAGCACCACCAGGAGTAACCCCTGAGCATTGCTGGGTGTGACCCAGAAAGCAAAGAAAAAAGAAAGGGAGGCTTTGCCAATTCTTCTTGAAAAAAAACCCATTACAAACTCATCTGTAACTTTACAAATTGGGTTTATTGTTCATTGTACTGAGGGAATCATGAAACTTTTGAGTAAGAGAGTAAGTATTAAAGAGTTGCAGAGGTAGCTTAGGGGGCTAGGGCATATTCCTGGCACGCATCAGACCCCAACTTTGATCCCTGGCACCCAAGGTCAGATGGGTTCCCAAGTACCACTGGGTATTGCTATGGTGCTTTCCAGCACCATTGGGAAGTCCTAATCATTCATCCAAAAAGATACTGAAAAGCACGTGAAAGATTTGTGATCTTAGGGAGGAATTAAAGAAGTAAGATTTTGTTATGAATAAGATAATGTCCGAAAGATAACGTGGTTGGTGATGTTTGTCTGGAGGGACTACTCCCAGCTCTGCTCTGGGTTATCTGTGATATTTAATGTAGGGGAAAGTAATTGAATTTGTTGAGTTTCATGGTTCTAAAAGGTAATTTCTGTTTCTAGTTAGGAGAAATGCGTGATTGAATATAAATGTTGAGCAACTCATCTGCAATAGAATTCTTTTATTTTTGTCGATGTTTATTTTGGGTATTTGTGGATTGTGGTTGTGACCACTTAGTAATTACTGGGTCATAAAACTTGTTTTACAGGACACCGAGTTTCCAGGTGTGGTTGCAAGACCCATTGGAGAATTCAGGAGCAATGCTGACTATCAATACCAACTATTGCGATGCAATGTAGACTTGTTAAAGATAATTCAGCTAGGACTGACTTTTATGAATGAGCAAGGAGAATATCCACCAGGAACTTCAACATGGCAGTTTAATTTTAAATTTAATTTGACGTAAGTAGGAAATAAATATAACCCAAACTTTAAAAAAATCTGTTTAATTTTTGGATCTTGGGTTGTATGAATTTCTAACTGAATTTATCATCTTGTAAATATATATAATCAAAAAATTTTATGTTTTATAAAATCATACTTTTCAGTTAGCATCTTAAAATTCAGGTTTTAAAGTCTTTTCCAAATGTTTTGTCCACATTGAAAAAAGAAATGTAACCTTTTGAAATAGATTATAAATCTATATAAAATGTTTAATACATTATAGTTACATTGTAATATTGCATTGTCCTATTTAGTAGGGTTTACTTGTGTAATCAGTTTAATCTCAGAGAGCCCAGCAAGCTTACTGAGAGTATCCCACCCGCATGGCAGAGCCTGGCAAGCTACCCGTTGGGTATTCATTATGCCAAAAACAGTAGCAACAAGTCTCATAATGGAGACATTACTGGTGTCCACTTGAGCAAATTGATGAACAACGGGATGACAGTGCTACAGTGCTACTTGTGTGATACAGTTTAACATGAGATTTAAAGGAGTTTTAATGCACTATTTAGTTAAGCTCTTTTAATGTACTCTTTAAAATATGGTCAAAGCTTAAAATGTACATTACTGGGGCTAGAGCAGTAGCACAGCGGGTAGGACATTTGCCTTGCACACGGCCGACCTGGGTTCGATTCCCAGCATCCCACATGGTCACCCGAGTACCGCCAGGAGTATTTCCTAAGTGCATGAGCCAGGAGTGACCCCTGTGCAGCGCTGTGTGTGACCCAAAGAAGCAAAAAAAAAAAAAAAAAAAAAGTACATTGCTATTCAAACAGATAATAACTTTTGTACGTTCCAGAAACACTGAAAACTGCCCTTATTCTTTTCCCAAAGATAACATTTTTTGAAATCAATACTACCTCATTTGTTTTGTGTTAATTTTTTTTAGACGAGTCATCAAAACATTTTGTATTACTGAAATACTGTTGTGATCTCGGTACATGAGAAGGAGGGGACCCATCAGTATCTCCCTTTTGTTAAGATCAGCAGTTTGCTTTTCTAGAAGCATCTTTGTTTTTGTAACAACTGCTTTGGTAGAATGACAGGACTTTTTTCCGTATTCAGAGAGGGCCACTGTAATTTTGCAACCAGGCTTTGCTACAGTTAATACTGATACTGTCTTGGGAGATGTTTAAGGAGAAGAATAGTGAAAAGATTAAGTAGAAAAGGTTAGTTGAAAGATAAAAGGTGTTCTGACTGATGTTGAGGCATGAACAGAATGCTGAATATTTTTAAGAAATACAGAAATTGACTTTGCTTTAAGTGACTACAATGAGTGTGTCAGCCACTGCTGCACTACATACCAGGGAGATATTGAGGAAAGGTTTTGGCCGTGTTATTATAACTTAGTGTTTCCATAGCTGTTCCCAGTGTTCTCTAGTGTCATAGTCCAAGAATTTGCATTATTACAGACTAATTACTGTTAAAAGATTCTTTCTAAATTCAATTTAGAATTAATTTGTACAGAAAAGATTTTGAAGTCATCAATTGTGTATCACAGTAGTGATTGATACTTCACAGAATTATTTCGGTGGGAGGTGGAGGTGTGAGTGTCCTTCCTGCAGTGTTGGGCTGGTTGGTGGGCAGTTCACTGTAGTGACCTGAGGATAGGATGCTTGAGGATCCTGTGGTGCTGGGATTACCCATTCCACCCAGACAGCTGCTGGCTGGGCTGCATCCAAAGTGCCTGAGGGACCGTGTATATGTCCCAGCCCCTGTAGTATCTTCCCAGCCCCCTTACAGAATCCTTTTAATCAGATTGTAGGATTACAGGGGACCATGAATTCTGGTTTACAGAGAAGACGCTGATAATTTTCTTCAAGGAAAATGGCAGTGGAAAGGAACTTGAGAGAGTACTGTAAGAGAAGGAAAAACAAAATCAAATGGTGGTTTATATTGTTTTTACAGATACTACACAGGCATTTGAAGTTAACAGATATTTGTCGGTTAAGGAGGTTGCAGACAGTTCAGGATTAGAGTATATGACTAGCCAAGACTTTTGAGAAGTAGCTGATATATCATCTTAAGGCATTGGCGGTAATAATAATGAGATCTTATCTTCAAATCTAAAAAAGATTATAAGGAACAGAGTAATAGTTCAGCAAGTATTGAGCTTGCCTTGCATGCCGCCAACCAGGGTTTGATCCCTGGCACCCGATAAGGTTCCCTGACCCTTCCAGGAGTGATCCGTTAGCTTAGAGCCAAAAGTAAGCCCTGAGCACTGCCAGGTGTGGCCCAAACAGCCAAAAATAAATTAAAAAATTTAAAATTAAAAGATCTTAAGATGGGTAGATGTAAAATAGCTATGTTGAAGACTTGCTCTTTGTAAAACATTTCTTTATGGAGGCCATTATTTAAAGTTGTATGGGCAAAGGTTTTTGAAACTTAGAGATCTGAACTATTAATATTCAGTGGTCAGAGGTCAGATATGTTGGGAAAATAATGTTCCAATTAGAGCTGATTGCAATTGAATAACTGAATATTTAATAAATAATTAGATGATTGCTATTCTGTTTTTTTCCTCCCCCAAGCTGTGCCTAAAAGTGAGAGCAAAAGTTATAGGAAAAGTCTATTAGAACTGAATAGTACGCACCCTGTTAATAAGTTAAGGGAGAAATAATTCCAGAAATTTTTTTTGTGTGTGTTATATATGAGAAAAGGATGAAAGGTAGAAAGAGACTAGAAAAAAATACAAATGAATAGGGGCCAGATAATACAGAGATTAAAGTGCTTACCTTGCTGCAGCCAATCTTGGTTTGACTCCCAGTAACACTTTTCCCTGAGCACCACTGGGAGTAAAGAATTTGCAGTGTTAGATGAAAAGGTAGAAGAAATCTTAGATTTGTCAGAATCCTTGCTCATTTGTTGTGTTGACAATTCTAAAGTGATTGGATCAGTCCTGACTTTTCAGTATGAAGTAATGATTGCAGGTTACTTTGTTGGCTATCAAGTGAAAGTATTGTAGAAAAGTTTCCATCCAGAGAGAGAAAATAAATAGTTTTAAGTTTTAAAATTATGAAGGAAGTTGAAATTTGAAGGACAGTTTATGTGGTTTGAAATTTGAGTTTGTGAGAATTCGAGAAAGACAGTCAGTTCCAAGCCTCGAGGGAGTATTTTCCATTTCCTCTCTGTCTCTGAATTTGAGAAATGACAAACGGTGGTAATTTATAGGGGGAAAAAGCTACAGGAAAAATAAGTACCTAGGAGAGTTACTTGATTGTAATGATGAGAAAAGGAAAGCTAAGGATAATTTTGCATTGATGACATTTTATTTCTCAAGTTAATGAGAAATTAAGTCCATGAAATTTATTTTATGAGCAAAATTATAAATAACCAAATATTAAGTTGGTGGAAGATTCTGTTTTGGGGAGCCTGGAGAGATAGTATAAGTAAGTGCTATCCTTGCGTGCACCCAGACTTTACTCCCGGCATTGCATAGGATCCTTCAAGCCCTGCCAAGAGTGAAACTGAACGCAGAACCAGGAATAAACCTGAGCACTACCATGTGTGGCCCTAAAACAAAGAGAGATTTGTGTTGTTAGAGAATTTAGATTTTTTAACTCCTAATTTTGGATATTTGGTTCCCTTGCATCTAATTGCTATAGGAAGTGCTCAGTCTGTTTGGAGGACTTAGAAAACAAGTTGAAAATGATTTGATGCTTTAATAGAAGAGAAATTGGGTGAATGAATACCAGTGATGAGTACATACCTTTGCATATGGAGTAAGACACATATTAAAGTTCTTGTAAATGGGAAATAAAGGTATTTCATCTGGTATGTATAGTCTAGATATATAACATGATTTGGAGATACTTAAAACATTGTCTTTGGACCAGAGAGGTAGTATTACCTTGCATGCAGTCTCCATGACCCCAGTTCAATCCCTTGTACCATATGTTGTCCCTGAGCATCACTAGAAGTCATTCCTTAGTATTGAACTAGGAATAGATCCTGAGCCCTGCTGGGTGTGGCTCAAAAGCCCCCCTCTTGGGGGCCGGAACGATAGCACAGCGGGTAGGGCGTCTGCCTTGCACGCGGCCGACCCGGGTTCGATCCCCGGCATCCCATATGGTCCCCCAAGCACTGCCAGGAGTAATTCCTGAGTGCAAAGCCAGGAGTAACCCCTGAGCATCGTTGGGTGTGACCCAAAAAGCAAAAACAAAAACAAAAACAAAAAAAGCCCCCCTCTTCCCCCAAAATCATACTTTCTCTTTCTGAATAAATCATAATTAAGCCATTCACTACGGTTGGGCCTTTAAATTGTCTGCCTTTTTTGGGGAGGCCATACCTGGCAGTGCTGTTCAATACTAGGCGGGGGTGGGGAGGTGTTTCTTGATGTGCAATTCCAGGCATTGAACCTGGGCCTCCCAGCGTGCTGAGTATGTCACAACCCATTGGGCTGTCTTCACAGCCCAGTTTTCCACTTTTCTTGGGGGTGGTGGTGAGGGGGCAAAACCCAGATGTGCTCAGGGCTCATCCAATCTCTGCATGTAGAGATCACTCCCTGACAGGCTCAGGTGACCATATAGGTTGCCATGTTCAAGCCAGGTGCTCTACTCACTGTGCTATCTGGTCTCAGCCCAGCTGTCCACTTTTAAAACTTTAACCTTTGTCTTTAAATAGAAGGCCACTTTTAATATACATCTCTACCATTTATTTTATTAGTAGGTATCCAAAAATATGAATATTTTAAGCTTTGTACAAAAGATGTGGTTATTTTTATGGCTATTGATATGTTTAATTTGCACATACGTTGGGAGTAAAGAGGAAGATAAGATTGAGATTGTTTTCTGCAAAATTGTGTTCATTTTAAGGGTGATGTAATTGCTTTTTAAAACCTATCTAAATATTAAATCTTAATGTTTTAAAGTTTGCTACTCCAACTCCAATAAAATAAAGGTGTGTCTAATGTGAAAATATTAAAAAAGTTAAGTATTACTAAAAATAACAATGACTTGCTCTTTTGACTTGTGAGAATGTTTTGTTTTTGCTTATTTTTTTTTTTGGTATCTAGTGGAGGTACTAATTTTTATCAAATTCAAACTTTTGATGTTTTCTCATTAATTGTGCAGTTCTTAGATAAACTTGTTTTCTTAGTGATCTAAGTTTGTTAAATATTAGGTATTACAATTTATATTCTACTTTGCACTTTTTCTTTCTCAAGATTCTTTACATAAATTTAAAGAGGTTTACGTTTTTAAAACATAGAATGTGAGCCAGAACTGCCTTGAGGTTGATGTATTTCCAAATTTTAAAACTGGCAACAAGTTTAAAAATACGAATTTGTGTCACAGGTTCCATTTATATTTGTTGACAGAAAAGTTTCAGTGTGGGGTTGGAGAGATAGTACAGTAGATAGTAGAGTGTTTGCCTTGTATGGGGCCGATCCAAATTCAATCCCCCAGCATCTCATAGGGCATATGATCTCCAAGCATTGCCAGGTGGGATTCCTGAGTCTAGAGCCAGGATTAAATCCTGAGCACCTGTTGTGACCTAAAAACAAAAAGGAAAAAGAGAATTTCATTGCATTTACTGAATTTAACATCTAATTTAAAAAGTTTTAATTTTTAAAATGTAACTTGAAATTGTGGTGTCTCTTTGTTCTTTTTCTTAAACCAGTTTTACATAGCTTTCACTCCTGTCTTTTTTCTTTTCTTTTTTTTTTATTTGATAGTGTTAACCTAAATTTTATACTGGTTAATCTTTAATACTTGGAATGATGACATTATTGTTCATTATCATTCTGAGTTGATTGAGCTGAGCAGGAAGCCAGCTGGGCAACTGCTGCTATTCTTTTTTTTTTTTTTTTGCTTTTTGGGTCACACCTGGCGATGCACAGGGGTCACTCCTGGCTCTGCACTCAGGAATTACCCCTGGCGGTACTCAGGGGACCATATGGGATGCTGGGAATCGAACCCGGGTCGGCCGCGTGCAAGGCAAGCGCCCTACCGGCTGTGCTATTACTCCAGCCCCCAACTGCTGCTATTCTTAGATTTTTAGCTAAACTATTTTAACTACTTCTGTGAAAGTATAAAAAATTTTTTTTTCTACATTTGATAGAATTTTTGAGATTAGAGGAACATTTCAAAATTTGAAATGGAGAATCATGGGAAAGGCAGTTAATTGATTTGTAGACTCAAAACTTGTTTTCACAATTTAAAAGTGCTTTTGACAGCAAGTTTCTTGATTCTATTTGGAGATTTACATAGCTTAACTGCAGTTTTTTTTTTTCAACTTTCTTTAATGAGAAGTATTTAATCAGGAGTAAGGTATGGAATTGGTTCCAGTTATTTTATAAAATAACTTTTTCAATTAAATTTAGGGAATAGTACATTAACTCATCTGAATTATATTTCAAAAATTATGCAGAAAAAAGCAAAATAACTTTATTTTTGTTTACCAGACTTGATTATAAAATACTTTTGTTACTCATGCTGATCTCTCCTGGGGATTGCAATTTAATAGGTCTAGGGATGGGACTTGGGGATTTATATTTTTTGAAAGCTCTGTGGGTTATTTGGTAAAGACTGACTTAAACATTACATCACTCTGTTACACCCCATTTCATCTTGTGCTAACATACTAATAAAAGTCATTGACCTCCTGAAGCATAGGTTCTGATCAAAATGATAAAATGTAAACTTAATACAGACCAGATAACATGAAACTGGAAAAATAATTTCTTATATCTGGTTATAATTGCTAAAGGCCATCTCAATATGAGCATCAGGGCTTAATATTCTCATTGCTTAAGGTACATAAATTGCATGATAAGGCCAAAAGTATCTTTTAAGTGAAAAAAAGAAAATGAGATTTATTCATGTACCTTCCTGAGGCTTTTCCATGATAAATTTTGATGATGATCATTATTGTTGGGTTGTTTGTTTGGGGATCACACCCAGTGGTGCTCAGTGCTCATTCGTGGCTCTGCACTCAGGGATCATTCATGGTTTGACTCGGGATGCCAGGGATCAAACCTGGTTTGCCCATGTGTAAGGCTAGTGCTCTACCCACTGTACTATCTCCCCAGCCTCCCTTTTTATAATCACTGGTTTTTATTATTTTTGAAGATATTTAGAAACAAATTAGTTTCTAGATAATAGACCTTAAGAATGCTTCTGGACCCAAGTGAAATGTTCCTCTGATTTTACTATTTTAGTTAACGATTTTAATAGGAGGGCTGGGGTGACAGGACAGCAGGTAGGGCCTTTACCTTGCATGCAGTCGACCCGGGTTCAATTTCCAGGATCCCATAAGGTCCCCTGAGCACCGCCAGGAGTAATTCCTGAGTGCAAAGCCAGGAGTAATCACCAGGTGTGACCCAAAAAGAAAAAAAAAAACAGATTTTAATAGGATTGTCTGTACTCTTAATTTTCAGAAACATTTCTTGTAATCGCTTTTTTAATTGAATATTTTGGAGAGCCATATGGTGTGCTAAAAATTCAAAGTGGCTATGTTCTTGGCTTAAATAAAATCTTCAAGTATTGGTTTATTATTTAGCTTTCCTTTCTTGATATTTGTATGGCAGTCTTACTAGAATAAGATTCTTAGAAGTAGGTACTTCATTTTAGAAGCTTGACTGCTGATTGGATCATCTGAAAGCCTCTATTAGTGAAAGGATGGCTGCTTTCCTCTTTTAAGATGGAATATAGTTTACTGGGCCATATCACACCTCTTCTACCTGGTTCTTCCTTGAGAGGTGAGCTAAACAGACTCTTCCAGCACATCTGTGATTACTGCTGCGTTTGGCAACATTCAAATGACACAGAAAGCCCCTGAAAAAAACTTTGTTTCTTTGTCTTGGAACCACTGGAGTAAAATGTTGCCCCTCTCCACATCCTCTTAATTTTTTTGACTTGTAAAAGGTTGATGAAATTAAGTAAATGGTAAAGATTAAGTGTTACCATTGGACTTTGTGAATTGTTTTCTGCATGATTTCATGCGTGAGCACATGAATCATGACCTTTATATTTAAGTTGTATTTTTCTTGCCACCTACATGAGACATTGGAATAGTTTAACCCAAGCCAGTCTTCTAATCTTATAGCTGGCACTGGAGTTACAGATGTAAGTGGGAGAAACAAGTTTGAGATGTGACACTGTTGATTGTTGTCTTTTTCCTTGCCAGGGAGGACATGTATGCCCAGGACTCCATAGAGCTACTGACAACATCTGGTATCCAGTTTAAGAAACATGAAGAGGAAGGAATTGAAACACAGTATTTTGCAGAACTTCTTATGACTTCTGGAGTGGTCCTCTGTGAAGGGGTCAAGTGGTTATCATTTCATAGGTAAAAGGACGAAATTGCAAATAACACAGTGCTGCTTCACACTTGGCTTGGGTTGCTGTTTTAGCAATATCAGGCCTAGTTCTACAAATAGTTGGATAACATTTTGCATCTCTCCCAGCTCTCAACAGACTCTTGTTGGTTAATTTAAAAATAAGGGAATTTTGTTAGCTTATGTGAAGGACAGTATTATATATTCTGTATATTGTATATTGTATATATCTCAACTGTACCAGCTGAGAAATAGACATTGGTTTAAATGCATGAGATTTATTATTATGGTGCTACTCTTTGAAAGGGAGTAATATGGTGCTGGGACTCAAACTAGGACACAAGCTAAGCTGGTGCTCTACCACGTGAGTCATATAACCAGGCTCTAAATTAGTAAAAAGTTTTTGAGTTTCTTCATGCTTTAGGATTTCCAACTTTGGCCTGTGGCATGATTATAGTGAAAGACTGTGTATTGCAACTACTGATTCAGTACTGAGCAGTACTTGACATAGGAAATACTATTTAATACAAGTTTGCTGCCTACCTAATTTGAGTATAGTACATATATATCACCTAATAGGATAAGGATTTGCCTTATTGTCTTTAGTAGAAATAGATTAAAACATAAAACATGGCAGTAAAAAAATGTGTAACTTGACAAATATGTGAATAAACCAGTCCAGAATAGAGTCTGAAGTGTAGACTCAGTGCTACTTCACACTCGGCTTGGGTTTGGTTTGCTGTTTGGTCTGGTTTTGGCCCCACGCCCTGCTGTGCTCAGGGCTTGCTTTTGACTTGCCCTTGGAGTACTCATGGACCATATGAGGACCATATGGAGTATCAGGGATCAGACTGGGTCAGGTGTATGCAGGACACAAGCTCCTGACCTGCTATATGATCTCTCTATCCCTAGATTTTATTAATTTTAGAAATATCTTTTGAAACGTTTTTGAGAAACCTTTTCTTGTTGTAAAAGAAGCAGCAGGGGCTGGAGAGCTAGTACAGCGGGTAGGGCATTTGCCTTGCATGTGGCTGACCCGGGTTCAATTCCCAGCATCCCATATGGTCCCCTGAGCACCACCAGGAGTAATTCCTGAGTCCAGAGCTAGAAGGAACCCCTGTGCAATGCCAGGTGTGACCCCCAAAAAATAAATAAATAAAGAAGCAGCAGCAGCAGCATCCTGTCCTGGCTTTATACTGACTGTGTTCTTTCATTTAAGAAATACTCAGCAAATACTGTTTTCTTAGCACTGGGTTATTAAATGAATAAAACTAATGATTCATGTCTTAGATTTTAGACTATATCGGACTGGTTTATTTGGATATTTGTCAAGTTACATATTTTTTACTGTCATAAAATGTTTTCTTGATGTTTAAATCTATTTCTAGTAAAGACAAATTTGCAAATCCTTATTCCTTTTAGGTAGATATGTACTGTTTATAGTCAGGTAGCAAACTTGCCAGCTACCACCACTTTAGGTCCCTTTTGTTTATTATTTCTGCTTTGAATTTCTTTAATAAGCTCCAGTGGTAAAGCTTTTTTTCCTTTTTCTTTTTTTAAAACTGGAAGTAAAATTTTGAACCGTAAAATTTTTATTGATATCTTTCCTAGAAAGATACATAATAACATGCCAATGAATGTTTATTTAGTTCCACTGTGTTCAATAAAGAAATTTTAAAGTTTTTTTTTTTTTTATGTGTTTGGGCCACTCTAATCCGCACTCCAGGGCTACTCTAGATTCAGTGCTTAGGTCCCTGATGTGGTGTTCTGAGCATCACTTGGAACCAGGAATGGAGCCTGGGCCTGCAGAGTATGCTCTCAGCCCACTGGGCTGTAAAGATATTTTTAAAACAAGATTCTTGCCCTTTCACCTGCATGAATAATATATATGCTTTTTCTTTTTCTTTTTTTGTTGTGGGGGGAGGTGTGTTTGGGCCCCACCTGGCAGTGCTCAGGACTCTGCTTAGGAATCACTCCTGTGCTTGGGTTTCCATATGTGGTGTTGGTGTTTGAATCTGGGTTGACTGCATGCATGGCAATTACATTAATCCCTGTGCTGTATCTGTCTGGTCCTCGAAACAGTACATACATTTTAAATAGAGTACAAGAAATCTCTGGGAACTAGACTCTTACAGGGAAGGCATTTTCTGAGAAATCTTGAAGTTGACAGGTAAAAGAATGTGTGTAATTGTAGCACTGGAGTGTAGTACAGAGAGCTGAGGAATGAGTTAAAAGAAATAGGACATGTTGATTTGAGGGAGTAGGAATTGGAATTTTGTTCCAGCCCTGTTTGCAGCGAAGCAGGACATTGTCCTGGGGATGCTGGAATAGTTCAGAGGACAGTGCTAGCCTCTGATGCAGTTGCAGACATTTTCTGTTGGTTGCTTAAAGACCATAGATGAGGACACTGAGTGATATACTGAAGAGGGACTGGTTAGACCAAGATTGGGAACTTAAGCTCTAGCAGGTAGTTCCTACCTCCTACTGCCTTTTTTTTTTTTTTTCACTTTTTTGGGGCTTTCTCTTGGCTCTACACTCAGATCACTCCTGGTGGTGATTGGAAGACCATTTGGGATGCCAGGGATCAAACCTGAGTCTGCCACATGCAAGGCAAGCAGCTACCTACCTGCTGTATGCTCCAGCCCCTACCTTCACTTCTTGTGTGCTGTTCTTGTTACCTGTTGGCTATTGGGAAGTTATAATGAAAAGGAAAACCATATTCAAGTGTGAGCCACTGGTGGAAGGCACCAATGTGTTAAGGGAAGTGGAAATAATTTCTAAGGAAATTGCTTTTTGGAATTTGAACTGGATGAGTCCTTTACGTAAAAGATGAGGAAGATCTGCGTTATTTTTGCTAGCATTCTTCTGACAGTTCTGGTTAAGGTTACATGTATCAAGTCTCATTTTCATAAATACATCTATTTTCATATATCTCTGAGAAGTTTGCCACAGGAATTCTCTATTCAAGAATCAGTATAGTGACTACAGACTTGATAATACAGATCTGTATTTGAGATCTCTGGATGATAAAGTGACTAATTCTTAACACCCTGTAAAAGATGTTATTTTCCATTATCATTATAAAGTATATGTTGTTTTGTTCTCATGCACTTTGGTGGGGTAAAGGAGATGATTCCTTTTTTGCCTACAAAAAAGGAATTACTGTATCAGAAAATATTTTCATATTTATAATATCTTATTCTTTCAACACTTTTATAGTGGTTATGACTTTGGCTATTTAATCAAAATCCTGACCAACTCTAACTTGCCTGAAGAAGAACTTGACTTCTTTGAGATCCTTCGACTGTTTTTTCCTGTCATTTACGATGTGAAGTACCTCATGAAGAGCTGCAAAAATCTAAAAGTAAGACCTCAAGTGACTTTCTGTTATCAGCCCACTGCTCATACAAATGACTGACATAAGATTCTAGCTTGAGGTATTGATTTAAATGCTATTTCATTAGTCTTATACTAAATATAAGTATATAATTGGGTCACTTGGCTCTTTTTCTTACATAAATATTTACAGGAAATTCTCTTTTGAAACTTCAGTGTATGCTGGCAAAGTAAGTTTTCAGCAAAATTCAAACTAAGTTTCAGGGCTTTGTCATTGCTTACCAGAACGAAAACCGTAAACCAGCAGAGGAACGTGCGCACTGGTGAAGTTGTCTCTCGCAACATACACATACTCTGCATGATAAAATTTGAAGTGGATTCAGTAATGTGCAGATTTACTCAGCAAACTTAGTTTCTCCTTCAGTTTTTTTTCTTCAGCTTCTTTTGAGTAGTGGCTATTGTATTTGGGTCTGGTCATTGAATCATAAATTATAGCTGAAGGGTAAATGTGTCATTAGCACCCTTTTCCCAAAATTCCATTTATTAATAATAAATGTGTAAATTCTGTCTAGGCAGATAGCTTTTATTCTGATGCTGCTTCATTTGTTTGTAATAATTTGTTATTTATAAGCATTAATTCTTTGAAAGCTTTTTTTAATTATTCGGGGCCACAACCGGCAGTGCTCAGGGATTGTTCCTGGCTCTGTGCTTGTGTGTAACCCCTGGCGATGCTGAGGATCTAACTAGCATCAGATGCATGCAAGGCAAGTGCATTACTATGTGTACTGTCTCTATAACCCCATGAAAAGGAAAATTTTTTATAAGGAAAGTTGCTCCTTCATTTTGAGAATAAATGATGATGCAGACTCATAAGTTAGAATTCTTATGCATTTGATTTGTTACAATAGCTTTATTTTGTATAAATTACAGCAGTAGATTGGTGGGAAGCTTGGAAATTCTCAAGTGTCTAATTTTATAATAGATGGACTCATTTTGAGTGTAGTTGGTGAATGTTACCCTTTATGCTTGGTACCTTGTGTATGATTTGCTTCATCGTATCTTTAATAAAGTGTTTCGCTTGTCATGTGCATTAAAATTTTTGATAGAGACATATTTTCCCATATAGGAGTTCATTTTCTGTGAAAGTTTAGCAGAAGTTTCATTTCTTACATTCAACAAATGCATTGTTAAAAGTTCATATTCTCTCGATCTTTATAACAGCCATCTTTATATAAAGTTCCTTTGTATTCGGGTCACTAAGTTATGTTTATTTGTAACTTCAGGCATAGCTTTTGTTGTTCCAGTGTTTTACTTCTGACAGGCAATTTTTTCATTTCTTCCAGGGTGGTTTGCAGGAAGTTGCCGAGCAGTTAGAGTTGGAGCGGATAGGACCTCAGCACCAAGCAGGGTCTGACTCACTACTCACAGGAATGGCCTTTTTCAAAATGAGAGAAGTATGAAGACATCAGTGCCTTTTTTACACTTGGTGGTTAGGTTGAGAACATTAAAAGTCTTATGAAAAAGGTTTTGGACAATAAATACTTTTTAAGGGAAGGTATGATTTGAGTTACTATAGAAGTCACATTTGTCACATTTGGATGAATTACTTTAAAAATCAGTCATACTGGAATTCAGTTCAGAAAGAAATTTTAAAAGAGGTTTTTTTTTATAGATTAAGATGCATGACATTACCTTTGAAGTGGTATAGTCCATTCACATTATTTATGTGATAAAAGTCAGGTAAGAGTGAGGTGAGACAATTTACCTCAGCTCAAATACATTGCTACTTAGGATTACCAAGTTTTCTTTCTGTAGTTACAATCAGTGCTACTCTGCCAAGTCAAGGTATCTTTGGTGTGATTAAGCATTAAACTCTTGGAAAAAAATTTTTTTTCATACTTTTTTTAGTACTTTGAGGATTATACTGGGGCTGAGAAATGTACTTACTCCAAGGATCATTTTCAGATTTATAGCATCACTTTTGGTCCATGCAGTGCAAACCAATAAGAAGCATCCATGTCTATTCCATCATCAACTATGTCTGGAGCATTTCAGACCTGTCAGCCGGATAATTCTCATTCTAATTTATAGAGTAGGATTTTTTTTTTCTGATATATTGAGTTGCACAAAGAGATTTTTAATTCCAGAGTAGTTATTTCTGGAGTGGTAGTCAAGTCAAATCAAATTGGCTGACCCCCGTTGAGGCACATGGTAGTCAATTCCTCCAGTGTAAAAAAAGTTAGTTAATAAGCAGTGAAATTTAGTAGCTACAAGTCTACTCCTATTCTCATGTCGTTAACTAATATGTTCAGATATGCTTCACCTTAGATAAAGTCCATTATATAGAAACTGACTAAAACAGACATAAAAATTTTACTTCTGTAAAATCTTTACTATGGCATTCTTTTGAGCATGTCTTCTTTGCACATTAAAGAATTGATAACTCTTGGAAACTTCAAACTTTATAGAAATGTATAAGAATAGATGGAATAATGTTTTGCCATGTGGCAGATTCAGAAATGATTTGGACTATTAATAAGTAAATATTTTGTACTTCTTTAAAATTACATTTTGGATTGTCAGGTCTACATTAAATTTTTACATTAAATTTAAGCTTTTTGGCCACAGCCAGTGGTACTCTAGGCTTACTCCTGGCTCTTTGCTCATGGATTACTCCTTGAGCAATCCTCTGAGCAGGGCTCAGAGAACCATATGGGGTGCAAGGGATTTGAGTACGGGTCAGCGGTGTGCAAGGCAAATGCCCACTATTCTGTTTTGCTCTAGCCCTGCTCTACATTTTAAAATATGACTTAGTGTTTTGATTACTAGTGATAGTAGGTTCTCTTCTGCTGCTGACTCATTATTTTATGAATAATCAGATTTTAGTCTAGAACATACAAAATGTTCTAGAACACAAACATGATAGGGTTTTACTGCTTTAGCCAGTCACTTGCACATAGACCCAAGGTTTTAGGCTTTTCCCTTCATCCCCGTAGCCCTCCTCACTGGTCATCAACTGTTTCCATTTGTTTCTACTATTGAAAATTGTTAATGGAGTAAAAATATCTGCTATTTTTCTATGATTACACATTTTCATACAAGTAATGTAAGTGTTAGCAGGAAAGACATATTTATACAATGTTGGTTATGTGTTTCTTTGGTTTCTTTTGGCTTAATTCTTGAGAAATACCTTCATTGAATTTGAACTTGTGGCCTCAAAAAAGCACCAGAGAAAAGGAGTTCTCGTTGTTAATGAAGGAAGTACTTACATAGGAAGTAAATATAATTGAAATATAAATTACAAGTGGTATCTTTTGGTTAAAATTATCTTTTTCCCCCCCAAATTCCTTTTTAGATGTTCTTTGAAGATCATATTGATGATGCCAAATATTGTGGTCATTTGTATGGCCTTGGTTCTGGTTCATCCTATGTACAGAATGGCACAGGGAATGCATATGAAGAGGAAGCCAACAAGCAGTCATGACATGAAATAGTCCTTTTATTTTTATTTTATTTGAGCTTCACACATGCTTGTATATAGGTTTTATCTCTGGTTGAATCCCTTGAACAATAGATAATACTTTTTTTTCTCTCATAGCCCATTTTATTTTCTGCCTCTCAGAGTATGACCATTCCTATCTCAGATCTTAATAAATAGAAAAGTATTCAGGTTAAATTTGGCCTTAATATACTTATTAGCAGGTGTTTGAATGGGAAAATATGTCATACTGAATATTTTGATAAACTGTCTACCTGAACTTGGTGGTTTTCCCCCTTTCCTAAATTAACTAGCACTGATTGTAATTTATTCCCCTATTTCATGTCTCCCTTCCATTCTACAGGTGTTTTAGCTATTTGAGATTGTGGACCATCAATTTTGCACTTTAGAGAGTGATTCTTACTCAAATCCTCTGTTTTATTAGAAACTTTGGGCTTTCTTGCTCTTACCTGGAAAAAATGACCATCTGCCAACTGAATACAGTATTGTTTTTGACCCATGGAATATATAACACATGCATTGTGCAGACGGTTAATTCAGCAAGACTACAAAAAATGGACAAAAAACTACTGAGGAACTTAGTAACTGCTGTTTTCTGTATGTAGTGTTTAATCTTCCAAACACATCTAGTGTCTGTCAGTTTCTAAATGGCATGTGCAGGCTGCTCTGTGACTGAACAGTTTGTCAAACCAGCTTTACACCCTTCAGGAAAAATTCCTTGTGATTGGATGTTGAATATCTGCCAGGAAACTGGTAGTCCAGATGTCGAAGCTGCAGTCATAATAGCACACTTCCCTTGATTTACTTTTGGTTCCATCACTGTTTATCCTTATTTTAAATTTTTTTAAAAATTTCATAGCCATACTTACGATGCTCTTGATTTGATGATTCCACAAATCAATTTCATTAAAGTCCAAAGAGAATAAGTATTTAGGCATATTTTATATCAAATTAGAAGACAAAAAGTTGTGTTCTCACAATAGCAGAAGATTAAAGTAATGGAGAGATTTGGTGCAAAACAACAAAATACGAAAAAGTATATAGCTATATAAAATGGCCTGAGGAGTGTAATGCTTGTTTATTTTTTTGTGTATATCTTTGCAATCTATTTTATATATATTGACAAAAGAGACTGTGAAATATTTAGCCATGCAGAATATGTGACCAGACCAGAGCATGTGTAGGAAGACTTCCTGGTAATCATTAACTCTACCCAAAATGATGGACTGCAACTTATGATGTGTGTTATCTACACTTCAATCAGTAATATTAGCAAATCTTTAAATGTTAGCCACATTGGTTTGTTTCTCTTGTACATTATTCATGATAGTACAATGCTGTAACTGGGTGGTCCTTTTTAAACAAAACATTATTTGCAAAACAGAGGGTATTATTTGTTTTTAAAGCTTTTGTAAATAAAGGCTTCAGAAATGTTTTCATATATATGTTGATGACTGGTAATTTTTTTTTAGAAATATTTATTTGGGGTATTTTTGTTTTACTTGATTTTAATTTGGGTCACTGAATAGAACACCATAACTTCTGTTTAACCTTTTCATTGAAAAATCAATCAGAGCCCTCTGTATTTCAACAGTGTTGGCTTATTATTTTCTGATACCTCAACTAGATTTTAAGAATTTCTACTTCTACTTTTCAGGAATGCATTTATTCTGAAAGACTTACAAAGTAAATGTATTTATATACTGTGACTTCTCTTTAAAACTAACACATAACTGGTTTCATTTTGATCTTCATGTCCTTAAAGGAATTATGAATATTGCCTTTTGAATAACATCAGTTACTAAATTTTATAACTTGTGTCAATTTTGGTTTCTGACTTTTAAAAAGTAGGAATATTTTATGATGTCTGTTAGGTGAACATTATTACCTTCACTAAATCCAGCTTTTGGGTATAAGAAACGAGGCTAATTTTTTTGTGTTCCTGAGCCAATTTGAACTCAAACTATGTTCTGTTAAATCTAATAGAGCAGAGGTCAGTAAACTATGGCCTTTAGGTCAAAACCTGTTTGCTGCCTCTTTTTTATGGTTAGTGAGGTGAGGTTGGTATTTACAGTTTTAAAATGATTGGGGGCGGGGTGGGGGGAGGGATAAAAATACTACTTCCTGGTGTGACCATTATATGAAATTCACATTTCAGTGTCCATAAATAAAGTTTGATTGGAATGCAGCCACACTCATCATTTATGTACTGTCTCATTACTTTTGTACTACATTGGGAAAGTTGAGTAGCTGTTACAGAATCTGCCTGTATTAATCTTGGTTTTACGTTTCTTCTTGGTGTGCTATATAAGTAGTGCTGTGGACATGACCTCATAGCATTTGAAGTGCCATGTTTATCTCAGTTTTTTGGTTACCAGTTCATATCCATTATGCCAAAATAAGAAACATGAACAGTTGTGTTTTTAAGGCACAGTGGAATATAGGTTATGTTCTCAACGTTTATGTAAATGAAAGATTTTGTGCAATGACACTAACAAAAATATACTATCCATGATGACAATCATGCCAAACATAACATGGTCACAAGAATGAAAGATGAAAATATGCCTGCAGACTAGATTGTTTCCTAAGCAAAGAAAAAGATTTTGTGTGTGTGTGTGTGTGTGTGTGTGTGTGTGTGTGTGTTTTACTGCAGTAGACTGTGCCCTTTGCTGAGATTAGTTGCTTGAAGAGTGAGGCACTGGATACAACAATTAATAAGCAATTAAGGTGAAATAAATGTGAAATAACACATTGACACATAATGAGTTGGTTGCTACCAATCTGCCCAGCTGTTACTCTTGGAGTGACTGAATAATTAGTTTCTATTAATAGTTTGTTAAACAACAGGTGTGAATTTTTTATTTTAAAGTTGAGAAACCCTAGCAGTACAATCTAATGGAGTCTGTGAGGATGTGATAACAACCAATGCAGTGAAAATATGTCGGGTAGATTGGGTTTAAAAATGTGAAGATGTACTGTGCAGGAATCCATTTCACCTGGATGATACACTTTTCCCAACATTTTTCACTGTTGATTTTTATTGTCATTACAAAGACCAAGTAGAAAGAGAAAACAAAAAAGTATTGTATACTTTTTTCTCTTGATTCTCACTAGCCACTTGAGGTTTATCCATATTCTCTACTTCCCTAAACATCCTAGAAGGAACTTTAAAACGTTTAAGACAATTGTTACTTTTGAAAATATTTTAACACAAATATTTGAATAGAGCAAGATGCTTTGAATAGTGGCTTTAGGGGTCTATTCATTTTTTAGTGCTTTTTTTAATTTTAATGAATCACAGATAGTTACGTACTTAAAAATTTTTGTGATTGTGGTGACCACTCGGACGACAGTGCTACAGTGCTAAGTTTCAAACAATGTTTGAGTACCCATACCTCCACCAGTGCCCTTTCTCCACCCCCAATGTTCCCAGTGTTCCCACCTCCCCCTGCCTCTGTGGCAGACAAATTTTCTCCTCTCTTTCCTTTTGGGTTTTATGGTTTGCAATATAGACACTAAGCAGCCATCATTGGTAGGAGGCTATTCAGACAGAAAAAGATGTGAAATTTAAAATACCATTAGCCTTAATACAATTTTAAAAAAAAACACCCAACTGCAGTTTTCTGTGATAAGTTATTTAATTCAGTATCACAACAATTCAATTTTGTAGTATTTTTTTCTTAAGCAGAGTATTGTTTTTTCCCCCTCTCAAGTTTGTTAAGCACCTTTATTCTTCCAACAAGAACTTTTAAGTACTAATGAAATCAGATCAACTTTGAGCTCTTAACACTGTTAAGCTTTCCCTAAGAGATGCAACATAAGTTGTACTTTGTTTCCATAAATCCTAAGAGTACTTTCTGAGCAGTAAGGAACTCCTTTATAAAGCATAGCTCGAAATCACATATCAAAAAGGCCCCCTTTGGTTTAACTGGTACTCAAGAAGGAGCCAACTTAAAAGGTAATCTTAACATCCCCAGACTCCAAATAATATAGAAGTAGTGAATGTTTGGTCTGACAAAAACATCAATGAGCTTTGGAACTGCCACCAATTTTATTTTTGTTACCACTTTTCTGCAGTGAGATAGGACTGCAAGTCATTTTAAGTGGTCTAGTGACAATTCCCAGGCAGTCATATTTGAACATTTTATTATTAGAGCAAATGAGTGTGTTAGAGAAGGGGCTTCTATTACCTAGATTGTGTTCTAGTAGAGCGTCTTTATTCACAATCTCTTACAAGGATGATAAAAGCATTCTACTTCAGCACTTCCTACACTGAGCACTGCTTGAAAGTATTTCAGTCATAGATTTTGATCCGGGGGAATTCCTTTGAGACAGCCTATTTTGGTTCATTACATCAATGATGTTCATACAAATTAGGATACTATTATAACAAATTTATCATGGCAGGGAGAAAAGAGAAGTGTTATGGTTAGGGCTATATATATGTTTAACAAAAAAAGATTCTTACCAATAAACTCTTAGAGAAAATCTAATGGGAAACCAAAAGCTAAAATGTGAATATGTCTCTACTCTTGGCATGTATTTAATGATTTCACTAAGAGAGAAGTAGCCAAAATTGTTAAAATTAGAATCTGCATTTTTACCAACAAGGTGAAAAAATTCTAGGTAACTATAAAATAATACTTAATGGTATAACATTGTCTATTTCCACTTAAGAGGAAAGTAAGTACAAGCTGGGTGAATAAAGGAAAAGGAGATAAAACTTGAGACATTTGGAATTTAAGCAGTTTCTTCAATTTTTTTACAGAAGGATCTTTCCTAATGATGCTGTTACTTGTGAAATTTCTTTGTTGAAATGTGGCACTTTGGGGCTGGTGAGCGCTCAGAGGGCTGAGATCATTTATATTAGTGGTAGATGAGAATTTATTGACTGATGGTGGGCTGAGTGACCATCCTTTATCACAGTTTACAATGTAAGATGATTTGTATAAACACTCTGGTTTACTTGAAATAATTCATATTATATAATAATGCTATTCAAATAGCATTTGAACTATCATTTTTACAGGTAAGTATTTGATATTGGAAGCATATAGCAGTATAATCAGAACAGTATAATCAGAATCAATCTGCAAGTTTACATGTACTTCAGCGTAGGGAAAATAACTAGTTTATTATATTGGAGGGGCTGGAGTGATAGTACAGCAGGTAGGGCGCTTGTGTTGCACTCGGCCAACCAGGGTTTGATCCCTGGCATCCACACGGTCCCCAAGCACTGCCTGGAGTAATTCTTGAGTGCAGAGCCAACCCTGAGCATTGCCCCCCCCACCCAAAAAAATATATAGATTCCTATATATATATAGGAATAACAGGTTGTCTTCACAGCTTGTTTTCTTGAAGATAAATGATTACAAGCTTATTTTTTTTTAACATATATGGTTAATGAATTCTATTTTAATTTCCCTGGGGAAAATAGTTTTTGTCAAACATATGTCAAATTTACAATAGTTGTTAATTACAGAGTAATTTTTCCTGCCTTTTTCTAATTGAACTCAGAATTTTTCAATAGTGAGTAATTACCTCATCTTCTCATTCCCCACTTACCAAAAGATTTACTTTATGACTAGGTTACAGACATGAATTTAACTCTGTAGAGTAATAGAAAAAGTATATCTTTAGAGCAGTTTAGATTGTCAGTGCAAAGGCAATTTCATAGACAGCTAATGAAGATGACTAACCAAGTTTTACTATGGTATAACAGAACTAATTGATAAACATTTGCTTGAAAGTATCATTGTATTTAGATGCAATTTCTCTTTTATTTAGGTCTGAAAAAAAACAACACCCTCTTTCACCGTATCAGTAGTTAACTAATACAGATGAAACATTTGTAAAAATGTTAAATAAAAATTTTCTTAAATATTTATACCTGTGGTAGACCTTCAAAAACAGGGAAAATAAAAAGACTTTTAAAAGTACATTTTATAAATGTGTACAAAATCTAATGCTTTTTTTCACACAGGTAAAATTTATACTGCGTCATTTCTAAAAACTATTAACTCCCTGGAACTAAAAACTAAACCAGGAAATATATCATTCTATAAAAACAAAAAGGGAGCAAATGCAATTTAATTAAAAAAATTTAGTTTTGACAATTTTTTAAAGCTGGCTAGCATGTACTCACTGTGTATTTCAATATGATGACTGAACAATGTGGGTGGGGATTAACTGTACTCTAGCAAGGTAGAGAATAAAAATCCCTCCTTTTGTTTCATAGCTCCTAGGTTAAGAGGGAACACCTAATAGAATCCTGTCTTGTAAAAACAGCTATAATGCTGTGCTTTGGAAAAAATTGGGCTGCACATAATTCTTAATACATCACATGATGCTGTTGCCCTTAAGACTTCTAGCAATAGGCTCTGACCTGGCACTTCAGGTAGTGAAAAATGACCAGAAAATACTTTAAGTGAAGATTAAATTTAAAATGTATCATCTGAGACTTCTTGAAACAGATTGTCAGATCAAAATCTTTATCCTTAAAAATATATGAAAAAGATTCTTATCCTACTGTTTCAAAAAATTGCACTCAAATGATCTATAAAATGGATTGGGCTGATACTGGTTCTTCTGCAAACTCATTTAATCTCTGTATGTCTTAGCAAGGGTGGGTAATTGTACACATCTTTTACTCCATTATCCTCTAGTCTTCTGTTCTATATCGTGTTTTTTTGTCTAATCAGGTAAGGAAACAAGTAACACCATTTCTTTCTCTGTGATTAAATACTTGTTTCTTAGGTGTATAGTTTTAAGAGGTAATTTGCTTAAATTTCCCAATATCTTTTTACAGTGTGTCAGTTTATTCTAACTACTAATGTTTATGAAACAATTCAGATGTTAAAAGAATAAAACAAAACATTATTTATGTTAGTGCATACAAGGCACAAGAGCTTCTTAGTATATTTACTGAAGCCAAACATTTTGGCATTTTGGCATCAACAAACACACCAATTTAGTTCTCTGAAGCTCAATTTCCAAACAGCTCAGTTGCCATTTAGTTCACATTTCATACTGAAAGTATATGGTTTTTGTCTGAGAGTTTTCATAGTTTTTCTCTTAAGTATTTGAGAACTTATACAGTTTGTCATGCTTTTGATGAGAGAGGACATGAGTCATTAATAATATGATTCATATAATGACCTACCAGGAATTCTTCAGTTTCTGCTATTTTCGATGAGAGAAATTGCCTAGATTTTAAAACAAGGTAGTTTAAAAAATGGGACAAACCAATCTTTATATTTGCTAATACAGATTTTACCCTAATTTAAGATGATTAGAAGAGATGAAAAATGTTTCTGATGTAATAGAAATGTAGTAGTTCTGACAAAAAATTGCTTATTAATGAGATCAAGCTTCAGTGATTACTTCTTTTTGAGTAGTAAACAAAAGCAAAAATTGTATTAAAGTGGTTGGCACAATCTGAATAGTGATCTTCAACTGTAGGTCACATGGACTTTGCAACGAAATCATAGTTATGATTTCACTCACTCCTGAGGCTGGATTCATATCAAAAGTAGTTTCATTTGCTACCTTCACATTTTCATAGGTAGTAATAGATTTTACAGACAAGGCTTATCATTACTGGGGATGGAGAGATAGTACAGTGAGTACGGTGTATCCCTTGCATGCGGCTGAGCTGGGGTTGACAACTGGCACCCCATATGATCCCCTGAGCACCTCCAGGAGTGATTTCTGAGTGCAGAGCCAGGAGTAACCCCTGAACATCGCCAGATGTGGCCCAGAAACAAAATGGAAAAGAAAAAAGCTAATCATTATTATGTGACATTGTCTTTTACATATTAATACTTGAACAGTCTCAATTTCCAAATTTAATAGTAGTAGTAATAACAGTAATAATAATAATAATAATAATAGACACTGTGTCTGATAAATTGGAGTTACCGAAATGTTTGGTGAAAGCTGGCCTGTGGATTTTTCCCCCCCCCCTGGAATCACACTTGATTCTTATGTGATAATTACGACATTTTACAGGAAATTGTGTTAACTAAAATCATCAGGATGTTAGATAACAATGTGTTGATGTATTTTCAATGGCTTGAATAGAACTAAGCATGTTCTGTACATCCATCCAGCCAAAGGGAAATAGGAACAGAGAGCCACTGTGCCTTCCTGTGAGAAGTCTCTTCCATCTGTCTGGACGTGAATACCTTGAAACAAAGGAGAACACGGAACTTACATAAATGATAAGTTTCAAAAAACAATCACTAAACAATTCAGTCACTGTTCTAATAACATCTTTGTTCGAGATTAGGTATTTTTATGGAATTATTTCCAGTGGATGATGGTGGAGGGATACTGGTATTTTGGTGGTGGTTGTGGCAAGAGATTCTGAAGGAGAGAAATTGTGCCCTTTAAACAATTGTGTAAACAAATATTCTCTCAATAAAAATAAATATTATTTCTTACCAGAAACCCAGAAATGTACTTTCATATAATGCTTCTCACACTATAATGTGTCTATATAAGTTCAGAGAACCATGCTAAAGTAAAGAAAATGCAGATTCTGGTATACCAGATAAGTCCAAAATTTTACTTCCAGGTGGTGAGAGTAGAATTTTGATTCAACTCCAACATAATGATTATGCATCATGTTTAGGGCCCAAATTTGAATGGCATGTTTTGCTATTTTTTGCATTTATTTTAGGAGTGGTAGCAACCAAACTGGGTGAGAGACAGAGGTAAATTTGAAATTTCAGTTCAGAGAGTACCAAATTTTTTATTTATATGAGAGGAAATGTTTGGCAGGTTTAGTTCACATTTAGTGACATTTAAAATACTGTGCTATCATTTCAATCCTTGCCATTTATATGTTATATAAATATGAATTTTGTTCATCAACTTATTCATGTATCATATGAAGTTAATCTAAATAAACAAATACAAATGTTATGCACACTAAAAGTAAGCTTAAAGTTAATTATATGAAAACTATATAAAACTAAAATACTTTATAAAAAGCAATAGACAATTTACTATTGTAGTTCAAAGGTGATGAAAATATAAAAATAGTAATATAAATTAAACATATGGATATCAAATAATTTTGTTCAATATAAACATGCACTAAATAAATAGCAAGTCTGATTCAGGTCGGCCACAAGCAAAACAGATACCCTACTTCCGTATACCATTACTCCAGCTCCAAACATTCAACTTTTAAAAGAATAACTGTATTAATATAATATGCAATAATATACACTAATTTATAATATATTATTATAATTACTGTAATTATAATACAATATGTAATTATATGGGCTTGAGCAATAGTGCAGTGGGTAGGGTGTTTGCCTTGCATGCAGCCGACCTGGGTTTGATTCCTCTACACCCCTCAAAGAGCCTGGCAAGCTACCGAGAGTATCCTGCCCACACAGCAGAGCCTGGCAAGCTCCCTGTGGTGTATTCGCTATGCCAAAAACAGTAACAACAAGTCTCACGATGGAGACGTTACTGGTGCCTGCTCGAGCAAATCGCTGAGCAATGGGATGACAGTGATACAGTGATGTAATTATATTGTGTGTATAATATGATATGTATAAATATTGTAATTTTAATAACATTATATATTATATATGAATATAATATGCACTAATATAATACATACTAAGTACTAATATAATATGTACTAATATAATGGTACTCTGGATGTTGGCCATTGATGGGATTACACACACCTGGGTTCTTCTGCTGGTACCTTCATGCGTGAGGCCTGTCCGAACATGTGGAGAGGAGCCTTGAGCATGGCTGTGGCTGGGTTCTGGTGGTCTTCAGCCGCAGGGAGCTATGCTCGGGGTGGGGAGGAAAGCTGGTGCCCATCCCCTCCGAGGGTCCCCGGGGAAGAAAGCCAAGCATTCAGGCAAGAGACTCTCTGCATCGCTCTCTTCTGGGAGCTTGCTTTTAAGTCTCTGGATGTTGGCCGTTAATGGGATCACACACACCTGGGTTCCTCTGCCAGAGGAACAGAGACTTAAAAGCAAGATCCCAGAAGTGTGAGGCCGCAAAGCGGCTGCGCGATATCTTATAACCTACTTCTCCCTCTGGGAGAAAGTAGCAAGCTACTGAGAGTTTCCTGCCCACATGGGACAACCTTGCAAGCTTCCCATGGTGTATTCATATGCTAAATCCAGTAACAGGCTGGATCTCATTCCCCTGACCCTGAAAGAGTCTCCAATGCGGCATCATTGGGAGGGCCAAGTGGAGAGAGGCTTCTAAAATCTCAGGGATAGGACAAATGGAGAGGTTACTGAGCCCGCTCGAGAAATCGATGAAACAATGGGATTTCGTGATCATGATCGTGATCATGGTACTGGTTTTAGCAATAGAATGAAATATGTCAGAAAAAAATTTTACATCAGTGCACCTGATTTTGTTATTTCATTATTCTGACCAGTAATGCTACATACTCAAATGTACTAATCACAAGTTTTTATGAAACTTTTAAATGTCAATGGAGCTGTTTTTTCACTTCTTTACCAAATTTTTATTAGGACCTGCTGTGTAGTTGAGAATCATGAAGAACAAAGGTCTTGTCTCAAAATTCAGGCAGGTTAGGATATGGGTGAGTGTGGAACACAGGCCTCCCCAGGTGAGGCTTGATTCCTGCACTGAATACAGAATACTGCAGTCGACATGAGGCAAGCATCATGAAGAATGCTGGTAAAGGCCTAACAGGCCCATGACCTCAGAAATAATAAGTAGAATTATTGATTCAAAATAATTGAAAATCCTGTGAAACTTTACAGACTTTATAAAACAATGAATGTTTCTAAAATACTTAATTTGTGTTATTTGCACGTGATACATTTGTGTACTCATAGTTACAGTTTAAAAATAATTTGTATACACTTAATAGTATTTCCTGGGTACTTATTTAAATTAAGAAAGCTAATGGCCCACTAATGTAATCATAGTTTTTATCTAACATATGCATCCTGAATAACCCAAAATCACAGCTTTTGTCAACTAGGGAAGTGCCAGATCAGCACTGTCATTACATAGCTAATCATAACTTCAAATAAATTCATGTAACAATGATGCACTTTCACACAGATTAATTTACTTTAAATGTTAATCTGTTTTAGGATTCTAGATTGCATTTTGTACATAGGGAGTTGCCTTTATAATATTAATATTCAACTCTATTATTTTATAAAAGCATACATTATCAGTTTTGTTTGGATGTTAATGGCTTTGTTCCAAGGCTCTATTTATTGTAATTTTTATTGACTCCAAGCCTACATATAAATTAATTGTTTTAAAGAAACTGCTTTGGAGATACATGTTGAAAAAAATCTTGGTTTATGGATCATAAAGAGAATGACCCTCAAACAAGATATAATTATTTTGTAATTAAATCCAGTCACATTTTGTTAACAGGGGTTGGCAACTGGCTATGGCATATCTTGAAGGATAGAAAAGAAAAAAAATTTTTCATGATCTTACAGAAGAAAATATAACTTATGTAATGTTTAATATTTTAATACCAACACTTGTCACTAAATGCACTATAGCACTGTTATCCCATTGTTCATCGATTTGCTCGAGAAAACACCAGTAATGTCTCCATTGTGGGACTTGTTACTGTTTTTGGCATATCGAATACGCCATGGGTAACTTGCCAGGCTCCGCCTGGGATACTCTTGGTAGCTTGCAGGGATCTCCGAGAGGGACAGAGGAGTCAAATCCATTTTGGCCGCATATAAGGCAAATGTCCTACCCACTGTGCTATTATTTCAGTCCTTGCCACTTAGTATGTTATATAAATATAAATTTTGTTCATCAACTTGTTCATATATCATATGAAGTTAATCTAAATAAACAAATACAAAAGGGTTAGGTATGTGTTCACCGGGTGCTTACCATAATTAATGCATTCCAAGGGTCAATTACTACACTTCTAATTTGAATCACTGAAAATGCTTTAGGAAGTTATTGACTCTTAAGAGAATTAGAAAGTGCTGAAGTATAAAACAACAGTAAAGGAAAAACTTACTTTCATAAAGTAGGAGTTTTGTTTGAAGATTTATGTCTCATTTTCCATGATTAATGCAGGATTGCTCATACCTTCAAAATAGTATATAAATTAGCATTTTGTTGTTATCCTTGAACAAACAGGCAAAGACATGTATGTTTATCTATGACACCTCTCTTTAGCCTACTTACAAAAGTGCCTCTTACATAGTATGGGTGTTTGTAACATGGTTGTAAGGTTAGATGGCCTTACTGTTAGATGGTTAGACAGTGTCGGCCACAGCAAGTGTCACAATAAAGCACTGTAATAATAACAGAACTACACCTCAGAAAATAGAAGTAAAACAATGAGAAAGAGATTGAACCTGGCACTGTTAACATGATCTTAAGTAATTATTTCCTATGATTAATCTACTTATTTATTTTAGGAATCCAAGGTTAGAGAAACCATTCCTATCTCATCCTTCTCATCCTTTAACTTTAGTTTCTCAATTCTCAAAATAATAGAAAAACTCATGTAACATACCAAATAATTAACAGCACCTAAAAATCAAGAAATTATTTCTTTATTAATATGGAAGTATATGATGAATTGCAAAATCAATGAATTGGGACTCTGTTTTTCTATCCCACCCCAGCAATTTTGATTTCAACCATACCTTTGATAGATCTTTAAAGGCAAATAGGTGTCATTAAATTTTTTTATAGGTAATATCTACAAAAAATATTCCACTGAATGGCAGGGTTGAATTTAAAAGATAAAGTCTGGGGCCAGAGACAGTCCAAGGTAAGATGTGCTTGCCTTGCTTGTTGCTGACCCTCATCTGGTCCTTAGGACCCCACTAGGAGTGATGCCTGAGCACAGAGCCAGGAGTAATCCTTGAGCATCACCAGGTGTGTTGTTCCCCCCCAAAAGATTGTTATAAATATTCAAATGATGATAATTGGGAGAAGGTATATGTGTCTATACACACATATTCCTTAAAAACAAGATTGCTTCAAAGAAGTATATATAGTTAAGAGAATAAGATATCATATATTAACATCAGAATGCTTACTCAGAACTACTGATCTATCACTATCATTAAAATCCCAAGGAGATTTGAAATGATATAAAGTGAATACTTTAGTGTATCCAAGACAGGCATCTCTCAAAGAGAGTCTAAAGAAAAATAACAGCTAAAATTGAAAGTTTTGAAAAACCAAATGAACTTTGAATTGTTCTGACTAATAGTGGCTGTCGGGATATGTGATTCTGCACTTGTTTTTTTAACTGGCCATCACATACCTATAAACACATCTGCATGTAAGGCTGATTTTCAGTTCTCATCCCCACACCGAGCCCTAATGTTTCTGTAGTATTTATAGAATAAGAAAACTTGATCTCATAGGGGCTGGAGCTATAGCACAGCAGGTAGGACATTTGCCCTGCACGTGGCTGACCTGGGTTTAATTCCTCTGCCCCTCTTGGAGAGCCTGACAAGCTACCGAGAATATCTCGGCAAGCTACTCGTGGTGTATTTGATATGCCAAGAACAGTAACAAGTATCACAATAGAGATGTTACTGGTTCCTGCCTGAGCAAATCAATAAGCAATGAGATGACAGTGATACAGTGATCTAAAAGATCTTCAGGAACTTAACAATACCACACACTAATTAGAGCCCAAACTTCGATTTGGAATAAGTTCTGACTTATCTAATCTTATCTCAAAGTCTTGCTGCTCATTGCCAATAAACCATATTGACTGAAATGATCAATCAAAATATTAAAATCAGCTATTTGTAAGAGGTGTAAAATGTGAAGAAATAACAAGTAACTAAATTTATATTTATGTAGGCACTTTACTCTGACATTCTGAAACTGAATAGAAATCCTAGCACAAAAATACTACATAGTTTGAGCCCCTTTTCTGCAAAGATTTTTTCATCTCAGTTATCTCATAATTTCCAATTTTTGGATATATTAAGTGTTGAGTTCATACATAAATTAGAAAAAAGTAAAGCTATCTTTCAAAAACTACTTACAGCAGGCAGATAGTAATGTATTTCACAAACAAGTTCTGTGAAAATTTAAATTTACAAGGAGAGTCCAATTCCAAAGTAAGGAAAAGCCTATAAGTAACATAATGAAAATATTTTCACCACTTTCAACTTTGAAAAACAATATATATCAGAACAGCCTGGGAAAGCATGCCCTTACCAGCTTTGCCTTTTCCTAGGTTTGTGCTGCTCTCTATCCAAGAGTGAGAATCGGTAAGAAGGTGACTCTGGGAATCTCTCAAAGGCTTTGCAGGAAATTGATGGTTTTCAGGGCTGAATAACAATAATCACCATCATAAGTACCATATTATCTCTTGGCAATATGAAATGTTTTTCAGAATAAGAAACTAAAACTACATGTGATGCAAGAAAATTATAATAATTACCCAAGAAAATCTGGGGATTATGGGAATAAGACATGAAATCACAATGACTCACAATGAAAAAAGTATTTTTTCTTAAGCATTTCTCAGTCTGATTATAATAACATGGTAATTCTTAACTCTGACAAATATCCATTTTTAATTTCTCTCTTTTTGGGGGGGCAGGAGGGAGGTGGAATGGGCATTGCCAGGAATAGAAGCCAGCAATATTCAGTCTTCTTCAAATTAGAGCATCTAGTTAGAACTTATACACATTACAATTTGATTTTTTTGTTTGGTCTTTTTTTTTTGCTTTTTTTTTGGGGGGGGGTCACATCCGGCAATGCACAGGGGTTATTCCTGGCTCTGCACTCAGGAATTACCCCTGGCAGTGCTCAGGGGACCATATGGGATGCTGGGAATCGAACCCGGGTCGGCCGCGTGCAAGGCAAACGCCCTACCCGCTGTGCTATCACTCCAGCCCCTACAATTTGATTTTTAAGATTATATAATACTAATAGCAAATCAGAAACATTTTTTCATTTGTGAAAGTGACCTAAAGTTTGGTTCAAAATAATTTTAGTGCCAATTGGCTACTGAAAAAGATATAAAGGTGATGGTATGAAAGACAAGTCTGAAAACTGTTCTTAGTGCTTCTAAAATGGTTTGATGGCTCCTGAATAAAGAATTCTCTACCCTCCTCCAAAAAAGCTGTAAAAATAAATTTGAACACTATCTTGTAGAAAAGTCCTAAACAAAAGATGTTATCAGGTCTTACAAATCTGATGTTCAACTGGGAAAATAATTTGCTTCAAAATAATTTTGGTTTCAGAGGTTGGGGAGATAGCATACACTGGGCCCAGGTTCAATCCCTGGCACTGGAGGGCCCACTGAGTACTGCTGGGTGAGCATGCTGGCCCAAACACTAATTTAACCAACAGGCTTGTATCACTGGGCTTACCCAGAGCCTCTTGAGCACTGCTTGTGAGGCAATATCCAATAATTTATGGTTTCTTGGTTTTTATTTATTTTGCTTTTTGGGTCACACCCGGTGATGCTCAGGGGTTACTTCTGGCTCTGCACTCAGGAATTACTCCTGTCAGTGCTCGAGGGATCATATGAGATGCTGGGGATTGAACCCGCGTCAGTCAAGTGCAAGGCAAATGCCTTACCCGCTGTACTATTGCTCCGGCCCCCAATAATTTATGTTTTAAAATTTAAGTAGACATGCTATATATTATCATATGGAATAGTATAAAAATACATAAATTAAGTAATTTTTGGAATATTATTAGAGAAAATTAGTCTAGAAACTACTAGTGTAATTTTAGAAAACCCTAAATAGTAATTTCAAAGGAAAAAAATAAAGTAAGTGTGGTCAGAGAGTTCAGAGGATAAGGGACCTGTCTTACATGCAATGCAGAAGCTGGATTTGATCTCCAGCACCACAAATAGACCTTGAGCACAAAGCCTGATGTGGCCACCAAAAAATAAATAAATAAATAAAAGCAAAGAAAAAAAAGCAGTAAAATATTCCATGAATAATGTCACATTATTTTAGTTGAATATAACTATCAGTTTCAAAAGAATATACTTCTGTTTTTAAATAATTATCCAACTCCTAAAAATTCAAGAACTAGAGATTTTTGCATCTTTTACTAATATACTTTTTCTTAAATTTTGGAGGTGAATATTAAATTAAGTCATTAATACATTTTGGAGGGTTATGTTTTGCTTGGGAGCCACAACTGGCAGTGCTTAGAGGCTTATTCTTGGCTGGTGTTCAGTGATCACTTCTAGTGAGGCTCAGGGGATCAAATGAGTGCTAGGCATCAAACCCATGTACTCGTATAAAGGCAAGTACCTGACTTGCCATACTATCTCTCTAGCCCTCCATTAATACATTTTTAAAAGCACGTCTATGGGACTGAAGAGACAGCTCAAAGGGCTGAAGTGGTCTAATCCCCAGCATCTCTTGGTCCCCTGATCACTGAATGAGTGTTAATTCTCACAAGGTATTGAATATAGCACAAGAAATAAACAACACTATAACAAAATGTGTACATAATGGGGCCAGAGAGATAGTATACAGCATGTAAAAGCACTTGTATACAGCCAAAGGCAAATTGGGTTCAAACCCTGGCACCCCATTTGGTCCTCTAAGTACCACCAGAAGTAATTCCTGAGTGCAATAATTTGAAATAATGGTCAGGAATAACTCCTGAGCATTTCTGGATGTGGCCCCCAAACAAACAAAGTGTACATATTTGATGCAGCTAGGTTTACTTTTAAAAAGATACCCCCATGCCTCCCATTCATTAGTCTCTTCTACTCTAATTATTATTCCTTAGACAAGGGAATATACACTAGTACAGTATGATCTCTAGGACCAAATTTAGATATTCTTACAGGCTTATCACCGCTGTAAGAATGCTAACAAATAGCAAGAATTTATTCATTCTAACTATTTATTGAGTACCCATTGTATCAATGAACAAAACCTTTGGATTCATGGAAATGTTATAGCATTTGAGAAAGAAAAATAAAGTAAAAACATAAGAGAAGTCTGGTGACAATAAAAAATAGCTATGACAGTACAAAGACACAGCGTGAGGGGAAATGGAGGAGAGCAGACTACTATTTCACAGAGATTTCAAAGGCAGTTTCCACTGTGAAATTACATCTGGGCAGGCAGTGAATGAAAAGAAGGCCCAGACCAAGGAAGAAGAATTGATAAGTACAATGACAATAAGTAAAAGACACAGTTGGCATACTACAGTACCAGAAAAATTTGTATGTCTGAAGAATTTGAATAATGGGAAACCAGTAAAACATGACATCAGAGAGATCCTGGGGTCTAGACTAGACAGTGTAAAGTCAGGATATTCATTCTGTGTAAGATGGAAATCCAGTGAAGAACTCTGAGTAGAAAAGTGGCAAAATATAACTTTTGTTTAGGAAGAATCAATATTTTCCTAATGGAAAATAGAAAGGGAAAATATCAAGGAAATCAGGAAGGTCAATTAGGAAGGCTTTGAAATAATTCATTGGAGAAACGTGGGTTGCCCAGAAATGCAGTCATGGAGAGAGTAACAAAGTATTTAGATTATACATAAACTCTGAGTGAACCTTTGGCAGAATTTGTAAGTGGAGTACACTAAAAATAATTGAAAAAGAGAAATCTAAGATGATCCAAAGCTTATGATTTGAACATGTGGGAAAGTGGATGTCATTAATATTCATCTATGGAAGAATGAAAGAAAACTGGAGTAGAGTTGGGTGAGTTGTAGATGGCTGTGAATCATGAGTTCTGCTGTTCAGGTGTAGTTGATAATTAGGTATGTAAGCAGACAGTTCAACACATAGATATACAACTAAAGAGTATGAATAGAGACTAACCTTATCCATAGAGGTTTTATAATGGGTTAATTGGAGAAAGTTATAGAATTCTGTAGAAGAAACTTTAGTTCCAAAGATCTAATTTTAACATTTAAGGGAAATGGAAGAGAAGTCTAAAGAAGTTACTTAAGTTCTTTTTAGATTACCTATTTGGTAGCAGCCTACTGCGTATTTGATAAGAGAAAGACTACCTATAAAACCAAATTTGTTTTTGGTTTTGTTTTTGGGCCACACCCAGTGATGCTCAGAGGTTATTTTTGGCTTTGCACTCAGGAATTACTCCTGGCGGGCCCAGGGATGCAGTGGATCAAACCCAGGTCAGCCACACGTAAGGCAAATATTCTACTTGCTGTACTATGTCTCTGACTTGGAAAAATCCAAATATGCTTAAGCTGCAAAAGTCATTTAATGGCAAAAACTTCGATTTTATAAAATTTTTGAAAACACGTTCTAAGAAACTTCTAAAATAAGATTTTCTTGCATTGAAGTGGAAGAAAAAAATCACTAATTTTTAGTTATGAGAAATTTTTCAAGTCAAAACCCATAAGGCAGGGGGTATGGTGCCACCAGCAGGTGAACCTTTACCTGCAAGGAGAGTGCATCAGCAGCCTTATGGTGTCTTCAGGCTTCCTAATACCCCCAAATTGTCACTGTGACGTTGGCTGGACCCCAACAACTTGGGACCAAGTTTACCAAGAAATTAAATGGCCAAAAGTTAGGTATGTGGGAGTCACCTCCAGCTCAGCTTAATAAGCTCACTTATTGACCTTATTTCAGAGACCCCATAGATAAATCTCAGAAGAGATAAAAAGCCACAGTTAAGCTCAGACCCACACATGACTGAACACACCAGGGTAAACTGAATGGGGGCAGGTTGGCCTGTGCCTCCCAAGCAGAGCCCTCAGCAGCTGCTTGCTTTCACAATCCCAAATCACTGCCATACCCCTGGCTTGATTCCACTGTCTCAGGATGGACCTCACCAAGATATAATAATCTGTTGAAAATTCTGGTGTGAGTGTTTTGTGACTGAAATCTCCAGACTTTCTCTGAGTTGGGATGGGCTACCTCCCCCCACTTCCCAATACTCATGGAAGCACTGGCAGTCACCCCTACAAACCAACTCCTGTGCCACCATGTAAGCTCTACTATGGGTCTTGCTTCAGAGACCCACAAATAGATCTCAAAAGAGATCTAAAGCTGCAGTTAATCTTGGACCCATGCATGGCTAAACAGATCGGGGTAAATTGGAGGGGGGCAGTTTGGGATTGGCCTGGGGCCCGCCCAAGTAGAGCCCCCAGCAACTGCTTGCTTCCACAATCCAAAATTGTCACCATACCCCCGGCCTAATTCCACCTTCTCAGGACAGACCTCCCTAAGATATAATCTGCTGAAAAATTCTGGTACGCGGGTTTTGTGGCTGAAATTTCCAGACTTTCTCAGAGTCGGGATGAGATAACTCCTTCCACTTCCCAATACTCATGGAAGCACTGGTAGTCACCCCCATGAACCAACTCCAGCGCCACCACTGTATGACTGAAACCCAACTATGAACATCTTTGTAATGGTCTATCTCACGGATACCTAATTTTAAAAAAAAGTAAAAAAAGTAATGCGCAGTTAATGCCCAATTCAATCAGCTTAATAAATGGCTGAATAAATAATTGGAATCCTACATTTAAAAAAAACGTATTTTGAAATTTGCTTAGAAATGGATAGACATGGAGAGTATCATGCTAAGTGAAATGAGTCAGAAAGAGAGGGGCAGGCATAGAAGGACTGCACTCATTTGTGGAGTATAGAATAACATCCCATGAGGCTGACACCCAAGGAATGTAGATACAAGGGCCAGGAAGATTGCCCCATAGCTGGAAGACTGCTTCATGAGCGGAGGGGAGAAGGCAAATGGAATAGAGAAGGGATCACTAAGAAAATGATGGCTGAAGGAATCATTCGGGATGGGAGATGTGTGCCGAAAGTAGGTAATGAACCAAACATGATGAACTCTCAGTATCTATGTTGTAAGCTATAATGTCCAAAAGTAGAGAGAGAGTATGGGGAATATTATCTGTCATGGAGACAGGGGGAGGGTGAGAAAGGGAGGTATACTGGGATATTGGTGGTGGGGAATGTGCACTGGTGGAGGGATGGGTTTTTGATCATTGTGTGATTATAACCCAAACATGAAAGCTTTTAACTATTTTACAGTGATTCAATAAAATTTTTTTAAAAACTCACAAAGCAAGACCCACTACGGTTCTAATACCTTTGAATGCCCCCTCAAAACACATCAGAATGGCCTCTTCATCAATGCCTAAATACAATTTGCTCCAGGAATGAGGTGCCAATACTTTTCATCCTTTTTGGCAACTTAAAACTGTTTTGGAATGACTGCAGGATCATCTTAATCCTTTGGGTCATGACAAACTTCACTAGAAAAAGTATTATGACCCATAAGAAATATGGGTGAGAGGAATATAGGTTAAGATCCCATATACATGACATCTGATAATTAGGAAAATTTATAACATTTAAGAAAGTTATTATGGCTATGTTTTTGCTATTGGTTTTCATTGAAAACATTTAAGAAATGTAAAAAATTTAAGTAGTTTATGTTTTTTGTCTCTTATTAAAAAAATCAGAATTAATTTTCAGTGCATTCTATTGCCATCCCTGTACCTTGATAGACTGGCTTAAAGCCAAACTGGCATAACACAGAGAGAAAAGTCTCCAGAAACTCAATTTCCCAGTTTCCTTTCCTTCTCTCTCCATGGAAATGGCTCAGATAATGCTTATATAATGCATTATTCAGTGCTCTTTAAAGAGTGCCAAGAATAGAGTGGACATTTCTAATGAGATTATAGAATATGTGTCTGGGGTTCCACTTAATCACCAGTCTGATCTGGAGTTCTGATCTCTGTAACAGTTACCATACAGAGACATTTTGGTCAGAGTGAAATTTTCCCTGTCTGCTCATTCAAGCACAAGGAGAGCTAACTTGGACTTACTTTTTTTTTCTATTAGGAGCTCTACATTTGAAAAATAATATGTTTTAGTAACTAAACTGCATAAAAACTAATAAACTTTTTCTTAGTCCCCCAGATCAGTAACACAATTTATAAATACATAAAATCAAAAAATATGGAATTACTTTTTAGCTGCAGCATTCAATCCTGCAGGAGTAGGTGGTTGTTCAGGATCCTGATTAACAAGGCAAGTTGGAAAGGAACAGCCATCACCTAGACTATAATTACAAGGAAAACAATGAATCTGTTAAAAAACATAACATAAAAGTAATGGAATGAAACAGTTAAAGTGCTAATAGATACAAGTAGAACTAGTTATTTTATCCACAAACATGAATATTAGACATTTGCTTCAATTTTATATACGTAAGGAGATGATGGGTACTAAACTGAGTTCTACAATGATATGATAGGGAAAATAAAATAAAACTTTAAAACTAGGAGTTTGATACAGAATCACAGAGTTCTTTCATTAGATTTTTGAAAAATTAAACCTGAAAAATTTCAAAGTACCTTGAAAAAATGGGCAGCAACCAGTACTTTTTCTCATCACCAAAAACTTGCCGCATATTTTTACTAAAGCCCAAGCTAAATCCATTTTTATCTGTTCCATGTCGAAACACTGGACTTCTAAATGCTTCTACAAAAAAGTAGCAGAGCAACCACATAAGTAAAAACCATGTCAATTATTAACCTCTATTTCTAGAAGTGATTTAATTAAATGAAAAAACTCTGAAAACCAATAACTAACATTCTGTTTATACTTCCTTGCCTATAAGCAGTTCTATAATACATATTCCCTATAATACAGTTTATTCTTTTTTCAAACAATCATAATTCATAACTTGATTATAACTTTTGTTTGTTTTGGGGTCATACCTGGCAGTGCTCAGGGCTTACTCCTTGCTCTGCCCTCAGAGATCACTCTTGGGTGCTTGGGGTACCTTATGGGGTGCCAGGGATCAAATCCAGGTAAGCTATGTGCAAGGCAAACACCCTACCTGCTGTACTATCACTTTGGCCCCATGATTATATCTTTTTAATTTGCAGGGACTCCCTGACATAATTTGATACAATATAAATAATGTCAGCTAGAGCTTTTTAGTTGATGGACAAAAAGTTATATACAAATCTATATAGTTTAATCAACATGAGACTAAACATTCATTCTCTAGCATGCTTTTCTTCAGTCAAGAAATCCCACTTTAGAATATCATTAAAGCTTTATCTCAATCATATTTTTTGAGTGATCAAAAATTAATTTTATATCTGGTCTGTCCAGATATTCTGTCCAGTATTCCATATTCCCAATGTAGTCCCTTAACGTGATTCTTGATTTGGTTTGCCAATATTTTACTGAAGAATTTTTGCACTTATATTCACAAGGGAGGTTGGGCTTTAGTTTCCTTTCCTTGTGATAACTTTGTTTAACTTTAATGTTGAATTAGAAAGTATTTCTCTTCTCTCCTAATTTTTCTGTTTTTGCTTTGGGGACATACTTGGAAGTGTTTACAGCTTACTCCTGGCTCTGTGCGTAGGGATCACTCCTGGCAGAACTTGGGGGACTAGACGAGATGCTGGGCATCAAACCTATGTTGGCTGTGTGTAAGGCAAACATCCTCCCTGCTGTATTGCTCTGGCCCATTCTGTTCTAATTTTGGGAAGTTTTAAAAAGAAGTGATGTTAATCTTTAAATGTTTGGCAGAAGTCACCACAAAAGTCAAATGATTCAAGGTTTTTATTTGTTGAGAAGTTTTAAATAATTGAATTAATTTTTTAATGAGGGGGAGGGGAGTGGGGCCACAACCAACGGTGCTCAGAGGTCACCAGAACCATACTCAGCAGTACTAAGGAGGTAGGGATACAGGGTAGTAGAATCAAATCAAATGAGAGGTCACATCTCATGAACATGGGAAGTTAGATTTTTACCATTTCTGAACAGACTGGTATTTAATCATAGATTAATTTTTGGTCAATATCTACTTAAGAATTTAAGGTTCTGTTAACTATAGTAATTGTGTACTCACCTAGTGTAGACTTATTTTTGCTGACTAGCCAACAATGATAGCCAAACAGAGAAGACAAGCTGACAGAAAACATAGCTGCAGCAAAGAATAAAAACATAATGTGGAACTTGGCTTGGGTATCAGGTAGACCATTCTACAAAGAAAGGAAGAAAACAAAATGTTTTGTCAAAGGGCTAAATATTGCCCTACTTTTGTTTTTTAACTTTTTAACAGTAGTACTTAAATAAGACAGGTTTTTTATTTTACTTAAAGAAAATTAGATATGAAGAAAGATTCATGGCTTTGTGTTAGGAAGAAACAAAAAGAGACATCAATAAATTAAAATAAATGTCTATGGAATATAAAGATATATGGAAATATATTAAATTTAGGATATTTTGTTTTACATAATAAAATCATAGAAAATTTATGCTATTATATGTTCATACAGGAAAATAAGATAAAAGGACATATGGCTTAATTTACTACTGAATATGTTTTGTTAACAAACTATAGGCGTCTTTACAAATGTTTAGTTTTATTATAATGCCAAAAAATCAAGGTGTCACAAATTAGTTGCCATTATCCTTGATGTTTTACATTAGCACAAATAACAGTATTAATCACAAAAACATAAATAACACAACAACAATCATATTTTAATATACCATAAGTAACAGCATCACAGAAAAGATCAATACTAGTACATAACACCAATCACAATAAGCCTTACAGCCTTACAGTATCTGTGGATGAAAAAAGTCATCTTGAGCAAATCAAAACCAGATAGATTCTCTTGGAAGATACTGTTCAAGAAGTACCCATTTCACTCTAGAATGGCAGACTTATGGCTATGGGTACTGAGCAATTAACCAGAGCTGCGCCTTCTAAGAGAATAGTAATTAACCAGAGCTGCCCCTTCTAAGAGAAGGTTGTATAGTAATGTTCCATCATAACTGCTAGAGTGACACAAATCAGAAGACATTATTGTGAGTGAGCTTTAGACAACAGAGCTCTCACAGGGAAAACTGAGCAATTCATAAAATTGTATGTATTTTGGTTTGAAGACAATTTAATATACATTTTTAATTTTAAACTCTCTACTAGCAGTACTGCAATTCATGCTCAATGGAGATTATTTAACACATACATTTTCCTCACAATCTCTTCTTTTGCTTTGACATATTATACAGCACTTCAGCAGTGTGCTTGAAGACATTTTTAAAGAGCAAAATCACTAAGAAAAGCACACAAATGAAAAAAAAATGTGGCATCAAATAGACTGCAAAGCATGCTTGTTCATAGAACGCTATTTGAAACAAAAGACAATCTCCTTGTTAATAGGAACTGGAAATGTGCATGCAGGGTAACTCAAAGTTTTGACCATTCTCAAGGTCTGCCAATAGACCACATGTTTTGTGAATATTGAATTTGGGTTATATATACATTCTAATATGTAGATAAATTAATTTATATAGAATATGCAAATAGGGGCGAAAGAGACAGTACAAATGGTGAGGTTCTTGCCTTGCATGTGGCCAACCTGGATTTGCACCGGCATCCCATCAGTCTCCTGAACATTACTCAGGAGTGATTTCTGAGTACAGAGCCAGGAGTATCCCCCTGAGCATCAATGGGTGTGGCCCCCAAACAAAAACAAATAAAACAAAAGAATATGCAAATAATAAGACTGAGTATATCATACAGTTCTTTTCTATAAAATGTTTGTCTGAAATAGTTCACTACTAAAAGATGTACTATTTTTGTACATCAAAATAAAACAACCAAGCAAATTACTTACTGTCCAAAATTTGATAAAATACTGTAAATCTGTTGCAGCAATAAAAAGGCAATATAGCAAAGAATAAGCCAAGAAAAGGAGGAAAAATTTATAATTTGAATATCCAACACAATTGTTCACCCTGTAAACAAAACACAAAAATTTCAATGAATTTTTACATTTTTATCCTTAACCTTATACTCAATGTACGTACACAAGATACTCATATACTCATACATATTCTAAACCTTAACACAGGTTTTACTTCCTACATTTGAAATTTTATTAGCATATCTTTAGTCATAATTTTCACCTTCACCTTCTTTACACACATTAAAATACATTTCATTAAAAATTTCTATATCTGGGGCTGGAGTGATAGCACAGCGGGTAAGTCGTTTGCCTTACACACGGCGGACCCAGGTTCGATTCCCAGCATCCCATACGGTCCCCTGAGCACCGCCAGGAGTAATTTCTGAGGGCGGAGCCAGGAGTAACCCCTGTGTTTCGCCAGGTGTGACCCCCAAAAAATAAAAATTAAAAAAAATTTCTATATCTAGATTTTAAAAATTTTCTATGTAACACTATTAATTATGAAAAAAGTATATTTCACATCCAAATGATAAAGCACATGTCTAAAAACATAGACTTATGAAAAAGTTAATAAATTTAAGCAGTAAAAGGAACTTACTAAATTGTTTATATTAGGATTGGATTTGATTTCCCAGCAACAATGAAGTAATTCAAAATTTTAAAGTTTTCCCAAATTATGAGAAATATCTTCACAAACAATCACTTTCATGCAGTCAGCATTCCACTGAGTCAATCAGATTATGAAATCCTTTTGAAAGGGAGTTTTCGAACAGAAATAGACTTGGTGCCAAATATACAGGATCATAATGCACATGGGATGCTGAATGATTATGTGGCCCTGAGGAAGGAGTAGTCTATGAGAATTCCATTTTCCTTATCTGTTAGTAAGTATTCTGAGACTTTTAGAAACCCCTATCAAAAGTCTATGATTCTAAATATGGAAATATATTATTTTAAGGCTTTACTCTATAACCATTATGTTTAAAGGTAAGGTAATAACTCAAGCTATTTTTCAATAAACATAAATATAACTTATTCATTATAGTCCCATTTCCTATCAAAGCTGTCTTGTCTTTCATAAAGGCAAGAGAATTACAACCAGTGGGTCATGTAAATGTGATACATTTGGTAAGTGTCTAATGTTGGTAAGGCAATTTCACTCTATTGACTTTAATAATACATAAATTTTTTAAATAGATTTTTAGGAGTGAAGTTAATGCTATTATAAAATGTTTACTTAATCATAAAATATAAATAAATTCGAGAGATCTGCTGAGTATAAAAACTGTGCTTGTAGAAAACAATACTATATTGTGCATTTGAAATGTTAAAAAAGAGGCCTGGAGAGATAATACAACAAACAGGAAAGTCACCTGCCTTACACTCTGATCTGGGTTCAATCCCTGGCACTGGATATAATCCTTCAAGCACCACCAGGAATAATACTTGAGCATAGAGCCAGGAGTAAGTCCCGAGCACATCCAGGTGTTGCTCAGAAATAAACAAAAATGATAAGCCAAAATTGCAGCATTTCTTCCAAATGAGACTCTACAGGCTACAAGGGGATACTGTGATATATCCAACACATTGATGAAATCGGTGTCCAAAGAAACTTCATTCATCCAGGTAGTAAACCCTTCAAACTAGAAGAAGCAACAAAAAACTTTACCAACTAGCATAACAAGATGACTAAATGTTATAAAAGGCTAAAGAAATAAGGAGTAAGTACAGAAAAATCCAGAACCCTCACAAAAATATGGCAGTGAGTTTCTCTATTTCAATGATATCATTTAGTATCAGTGGCCTGACTGTCATGAAAAGAAAAACAGTGACTGAAGGAATCAGAACATTGGACTCAATCATCTACTGTTTATTAGAGACTCATCTGAAAACTCATGATAAATATAAGCTCAAAGTAAAGAATTAAAGACAATTATGCAGTAAAAATTTAGGCTAAAAGAAGCAAGGATGACCATTCATATACCAGAAAAATAGACTTTAATATGAAAAAGGTAATAAAAGAAATAAATGGACATTATATAATGGTCAAAGGATCACTACATCTGTTAAACTTCATTCATATATATACATATATATGCGGGATATCAAATTAAGTATCAAAATATGTAAAACAATTACTAGCAGATGTGAAGGGTTGTATCAACAGAAACATAATAGTACTACAAGATTTTAATACTACACTCTCACAAACTGGATAATTTAACTAGATAGAGAACCAGTAAGGAAATAGCTGACTTAAAGAAATAGAAGAGATGAGCTAAACAGACATTCAAAGGGCTCCCCAACCCCACAAAGCTGGGTACATATTATCCTCCAATGTTCAAGTATCTAGTTCTGACCATATGTTGGGACAAAAAAAAAGTATTCATTAAATCAAGAAATCAGAAGTCATACCAAGTATTTCCTCAGATCATAATACTTTGAAATTTGAAGCAAATGAAACAGAAAATAGGGGACACCCAAACATTTGGAAGTTGAACAACATACCACTGGGGCAAATTGAAAATCAAAATAAGAATTTAAAAGATTCCTGGATACAAATGAGAATGAAGACACAAGCTACCAGAACTTATGTGACACAGCAAAAGATGTACTAAGAGGGAATTTAGTAGAACTATAGGTGTTCTATCAGGAAACTAGAATAGGTTCAAATAAATCACCTGAAATCACATCTCAGAAAACTAGAAAATCTGGGGCTGGAGCGATAGCACAATGGGTAGGGCATTTGCCTTGCACGTGGCCGGCCCAGTTTTGATTCCCAGCATCCCATATGGTCCCCTGATCACCGCCGCCAGGAGTAATTCCTGAGTGCATAAGCCAGGAGTAACCCCTGTGCATCGCCAGGTATGACCCAAAAAGCAAAAACAAAACAAAACAAAAAACCAACCAAAACCCTAGAAAATCAGAACAAAGGGGGGGCAAAGTAAATAGAAAGAGGGAAATAATAAAATTCTGAGTGTAAATCAATGATATGGAAACTTAAAACAGAACATAAAAGATTAATGGAACCAAGAATAGTTTTAAACCAAATCAAATCAATAACCCCCATGTATAGACTCATGAAGCTAGAGAGAGAGAGACAGAGAGAGAGAGAGAGAGAGAGAGAATCATGATTAGCTGGATCAGAAATAAGAACAGAAAAACTATAGGTGCCCCTAAATACAAAAAGTCATATGAGTTGACTATAAGTAGGTTTGCACCACTACACTGAAGAATCTAGAAGAAATGTATAAATTTCTAGAGTCTTACAACCTTCAAAGACTGTCTCAGGATGAAGCAGAAAACTTGAATAGATCTATTGCTATCAAGGAAGTTCAGAGTTACAAAAATCTCCCCAGTAACAAGACTGAGGACAAGACGGGTTCACTAGTGAGTTTTTCCAAACTTTCAAAGAGAACTTACTATCCATTATTCTCAAGCTCTTCCAGGAAATGGAAGAAACAGAAACCCTCCTAAATAGTTTCTGTGAAATAAAAATTATCTTTTTTATAAAACTTTACATTATTAGGTTTCAGTCATACAGTGCCCCAACACCCATTCATCCACAGTGTACTTTTCCCAGCACCAGGGTCCCCAGTTTCCCTCCCATCACCCCCAACCCCCTCAACTTGCCTCTATGGCAGGCATTTTTCTTCTCTCTCTCTCTCTCTCTCTCTCTCTCTCTCTCTCTCTCTCTCTCTCTCTCGCTCGCTCTCTCTCTCTCACTCTCTCTCTCTCTCCATGTCTCCCTGTCTCTGTCTCTGCCTCTCTTTCTCTCCTTTTGGGCATTGTGGTTTGCAATACAGATACTGAAAGGTGCTCATGTATATTCCTTTACCTACTTTTAACACTCAGTTCCTATCCTGTATGATAATTTCCAACTATTATTGTCATACTGGTTCCTTCTTTATCTTACCTACCCTCTGTCCTACATATACTTGTGGTAGATTCCAACCATTGACCAGTTCTCCTACACCTGTTTTCCCTGGCTTTGGATATTAATCTCCTACTACATATGTTTCTATATAACACAAATAAATGCAATCATTCTATATCTTCCCCTCTCCTTCTAACTCATTTCACTCAGCAAACTCTTCATGTCCATCCATTTATAGGCAAATTTCATGACCTCATTTTCCTAACAGTTGCATAGTACTCCACTGTGTAGATGTGCCATAGTTTATTTATTCATCTGTTCTCATTTACACAGGTTGTTTTCAGATTCTGGCTGCTGTGAATAGTGCTGCAATGAGCATAGGTATGCAGATAGTGTTTCTGCTAGAGTATACTCCCAGAAGTGGTAATACTGGGTCAAACGGGAGCTCAATTTCTAGTTTTTTGAGGAAAGTCCATATTGTTTTCCAAAAAAGGCAGGACCAGTTGGCATTCCCACCAACAATGAAGCAGAGTCCCTTAATCGGATACAGACATCACAGAAAAAGAAAATTTCAGACAAATGTCCCTGATGGTTCTGGATGCCAAGACTCTCATTAAATGAAGCATACTTAATACAACAATATTAAATAGATCATACACCATGATCAAGTGTATTTACCCCAGGAACACAGGATGGGTCAATATATGAGAATAAATTAATATGATACAGCACATTAATAAAAAGAAGGATAAAATCATATATTGTCTAAAGATTATAAAAGTCATATACAACAAACCCATAGCTAACATTATATCCTTAATGGGGAAAAAACAGAAGGTTTTACATTAAGGTAAGGCACAAAACAAGGATTTCTATTTTGATGTTACTATTCAACAGCACTGAAATTCCTCATCACAAAAATTAGGTAACAAAAAAAAAATCAAATGGATTCACATTAGTAAAGAAGTCAAATTAACATCATTTGTAAATGAAATTATATGATACAAAAAATATCCCAAAGCCTTCATTGAAAAACTCCTAGAAACATAAGCTTACATAGGAAAGTGACAGTCTACAAAATTAATGCATAAGAAAAAAAACTGTCCCATATATGATGATGTAAAACCTAAAATATCTATATTAATTTAAATTAACCTAAATTAATCTAAATTAATGTGATTAAGAAGTGAAAGGCCTACTTATTGAAAATTATAAACCATTTATGAAAGAAATAAAAGAAGACACAAGAACTTGGAAACATAGTCCTTGCTCATGGATTGAGAATAAACATTAAAATGATGATCTTACCCAAATAATTTACAGATGCTATACAATTCTTAACAAAATTCACGTGTTATTTTTCAAGAACAAATACTTCTAAAAGTCATAAACCATAAAACTCCCAGAACAGTCAAAACAATCCTGAGGAAAAGGATTAGAAGCTTTGCATTTTCAGACCTTAATGATTATTAGCGCTGGAGCAAAAGCACAGCGGTTGGGCATTGGCCTTTCACGCGGCCGACCGGAGTTCGATTCCTCTGCCCCTCTCAGAGAGCCTGGCAAACTACCGAGAGTATCAAGCCCGAGCGGCAGAGCCTGGCAAGCTACCCGTGCATATTGGATATGCCAAACAAAAAGTCTCTCAATGAGAGACGATACTAGTGCCCGCTCGAACAAATCGATGAGCAACGGGATGACGGTGACAGTGACAATGATTACTAATTAAAACCGCATATAATAATAATGGTGGATCTTTTGTGGAAATATTGAATGTAATGAAAGCGGAGAGAGAATAAGGTGGAAATCATCTGCCACATAGGTGGGGGGAGAGGTTGGTTAGGGGTATACTGGGGTTCTTGGTGATGAAGGGTGTGCACTGGTGAGGGGACGGGTATTTGATCATTGTATGACCAAGACTTAGACTGGAAAGCTTTGTAATTGTTCTCACAGTGATTCAATAAAAACAAAACAAAACAGAACAAAACAAAACTGCATAGTACTGGAATAAAGACCAAGTCTCAGTTCAATGAACTAGAATTGAGATCCCAGAGAAAAACTCTCAGATATATGGACAGTTAATTTACAAGTGAGCTAGGTACATGAAATGAAACTAGGAAACCTTCTTCAACAAATGGTTCTAGGAAACATTAGATCCCAGTCTCACACTAAACACAAAGGTTAATTCAAATATGTATTAATGGTCTGATTTCAAATTTAATTCTATAAAATACATTGAGGACAATCTAAGCAGAAGTACAACTAGGTAGAACTCTCCAAGTTCTTAATTTCAGAGAAATTTTCAATAGTAAAAGCCCATCAGCAAAAAAAAAGGAAAAAATAAAGGAAAGTAAAAGAAAGAACAAAGAAAGCAAAGCAGAAATAGAAAAATAGAAATAAACAACAAACAAATGGGACTACAGCAAATCAAAAAGCTTCTGCACTGCAGAAGAAAACAAGAAAGCAAGTAATGAAAGGCAAAATAATTTTAGTAGTTTGAGGTGTATACTATACCTTAGAAATTATAGCACAGTATTTATTTATTTATCTATTTTTTTTTTAATTTTATTTTATCACCATGTGGAAAGTTACAAAGTTCTCAGGTTTATGTCTCAGTTATACCGTATTCAAACACATTCCCTTCACCAGTGCCCATAGTCCACCACCAAAATCCCCCGTATACCCCCCGCCCCCCACCCCAACTGTATAACTGATGAATTTCACTTCATTTTCTCTTCACCTTGATTACGTTCCATATTTCAACACAAAACTCACTATTGTTGTGGGAGTTATACCCCCAAATAAGATAACCCTATTAAGGAAGCATTTGATAATTAGTTTTCCATTAAAAGATTGTATGTTTTCAGGCCGCTAATGTATGTGCATTAGCAGCCGCGCGGCTTGGGTGTGTCCCAGTCCTGAATCCCGGAGCCTTGTTAATTGCTGCTCAGTGTCACCAGGGTTCCATCTGGAGAAGGTGTTGAAGCACAGTATTTATTTTTAATAATACTTTACTCTCTTCATGAGGTTTTGAATGCCTATAGCTTCACAGACTCAGTTTGAGAAAATAGAGTATGTACTTTGCGTTTGAATGATTTTATATAGAGGGAGAAATGAAACACTAGATCAATATCCCACTTTTGTTGTTTGGTATATAACACTTATTTGATATATAACACTTATTTGATATAAATATTTGTTGGCTGTTTTCAGAGCAATTGCTTTCTGAGTTTAAACTGGAAAAGAGTATAATATAATGAAAATAATTTAGTCTTGGATACCCCAAACTCTCTATACAACTTTAAGACCATTCTAACTTTTCTGAATCTCTTTACTTCTCTTTATTTTATTTTCATTTTTGGCAGGGGCTGGGGGCTGTATTAACATAGAAACTATAGTCCCTTACTCTTACTTTGTCTTTTTGAGGCCATATCATGACGATGGATTCTTTTTCAAGGTGCCCCAAACTCAACTTCTAAGGGAAATGTGATAAATATGTGATAAATATATGGTAGGTCAAAGGGAATTTGCATATTTTTTCCTTTTTCATACTTTTTTTTAATTAAAGCACTGTGATTTACAAATTTACTCATAGTTGATATTTAGACATACAATATTGCAGCACCATTCCCACCGTTATTATTAACTTCCTTTCACCAATGTTCCCAGGTTCCCTCCCATATCCACCCCCCACACCTCCCAGCCTGCCCTCTTTACAGGAACCTTTCAAAACTTGTTTGTTCCAGTGTTCAGGTGTCTTGATTTCAATGTTGTTGATTTCAGTTGTTTGGATATTTGGCTCTATCATTCCTTAACACCTCCTTCTCTTTGAAATTAGGAAAATATTAATTTCTACTTCTCCCTGTCATTATTAGAATTATAGACTTCTTGGGGCTGGAATGACAGCACAGCAAGTTGGTTGTTTGCCTTGCACCCAGCCAACCCAGGTTCGATTCCCAGCATCCCATATAGTCCCCCAAGCACTGCCAGGAGTAATTCCTAATGCATGGGCCAGGAGTAAACCTTGTGCAACACTGGGTATGGCGGCCCAAACCCCCCCCCCAAAAAAAAAAAAGAATTACAGACTTCTTTCACATAACTGTCATCCTGTTGCTCATCGATTTGTTCGAGTGGGCACCAGTAACATCTCACACAATATATATGTATGTATATATATTTTTAAACTGCATAGTACACACAATAAATTGAGGCGAGAATTGTAGGAAAATCACACTTAATGTCTAAATCTGACATTTTTTGCACCCTTAGTGTGGCTGTCAGAAGCATCATACACTGAGATTTAAAAAAAAAGACGGTTTCATATTGTCTGTATTGAAAACCATAATGCCCATAAGTAGAGAGAGATAAGAGGAAAACTGTCTGCCATAAAGACAGGGGAAGGTTGGGACGGGGTTGGGTAAGGATACTAGGGACATTTGGTGGCAGAAAATGTACACTAGTGGGGGGGGGGGTGTTCGATAATTGTATAACTGAAACTCAAACATGAAAGCTTTGTAAGTCATGGTGATTAAAAAAAAATAGAAGGGATATTTTAAAAAATGAAATTGGTTTGACAGTTAACTATCTGATCATAGGGGTATGAGTGTGTTTTTCCACTTATCAGTATAGCATTTATCTATTAGCCAATTTATATTTTATATATTGCTAAATATTATTAAATTTTATTATGAGCACATATATAATTCATTAATGTTTTGGTTTATCTTTGTTAATGTGAGGTAAAATACTATACCTTACTAAAGTTTTTAATTAGTTTGGGGACTAATTTTATATATAATAAGTGTTCAGTTCAATAAACTTTTTATGTATACATTTATATACTACTAACCCAAAGCATGAGACAGCAGTACCATAGAAATTTCATTCTTATTCATTGACAAATAAATATCCAAACACTGCAAAGATAAGTGCTATCCTATCTACCATCACTGTATAGTTTATTCTTTAGTAGAAATATAAATTCCCCAGAATAAAAAAAATTAAAGTATATCTTTTCTTGTTAAAAAAAAAAAGAATGGTAGAAATGGTAGAATAATCAGCATTCACTACATAATTAGATCTTTCAATAATCTGTTAAATCATGTAATTTAATGGCTTTTAAATATTAGAAAATATTAATGAAATCTAATGAAAACACTTGCTTAAGGATACATATTTGTAAATTTTCAATTTTGCTCCTTAATGTCAATTTTTATTTAAGATAAATTGTTCAAATTATAAATCCTCAGGCAGAGCAATAGTACAGAAGGGCAGTTACCTTGCATGCAGTCAAATAGGGGACTGATCCCTGACACATATGGTCACCTGAGCCCACCAGGAGTGATCCCTGAGTGCAGAGCCAAGAGTAATCCCTGAGCACAGCCAGGTGTTCCCAAAACCAAATCAAAATAAAACATTCTGGGTCAGCTAAGGCACTATTTAATTTAATAAAAGATTTAAATAAGTAAATGCTTCAATTTATTAAAATTGGAAAGGGACAGAAACTTATATAAGCAATAGAACTCTACTCACCATGGGCAATGATGATCCATCTTCAAAATGCATCTAAAAGCAAAAATAGCACATACAAATCTTAATATCCCTAAAATTTTAATGATACTAACTTGTAAATGAAATATAAGTCATTGCAAAATAGTTGTGGCGAGCAAAATATTGCAAAAATTATTCACTTATTTGAAAACTATTGCTATTACCTGAATAACAGCAAATTTCTTATCTAAAATAGACACCACACCTTATACTCTAGTCATGATGTAATAGCAGAACTTTAAATTCAAAATACACATGCTTCAAGATAAAATAAATTTATTTTTTAAAAACATCAGCACTGTTAGCATTAGCACTGTCGTCCCATCAATTTGCTCAAGCGGGCATCAGTAACATCTCCATTGTGAGACTTGTTGTTACTGTTTTTGGCATATTGAATATGCCACGGGTAGCTTGCCAGCTTCTGCCGTGGGGCAGGATACTCTCGGTAGCTTGCCGGGTGTATAACTCTCTTTTGGGAGGGTAAGTGATGGCTGGGACACTCCTGGCTATGCTCACTCTTGACTCTGCTAGGGGCCACTCCTGATGCTTGGGTAACGTATGTGGTGCCACGGAGTGAACCCTTGTTGGTCATGTGAAAGGCAAGCACCTTACCCGCTATACAATCTCTCCATCCCCAATGTTAAAGTTCTTACTTATGCTAAAGAGGATGCAAAATTTCAAAGACTTAAAGAAAGTTAAAGAAAGTCTGACTGAAAAGTCAACTGAAATGAAGTCAAAAGTTGACTTCATGAAGTCAACTGAAATGTCTTTATAAAGATGGAGAAGAATCACAGAGGAAGCATTTGTTAAGTAGAACTAGCCATGACTAGGATGCTAAAAATCATGTACTTCATGTCAGCATGAATGTGAGGGAAAAGGAGCAACTGACTGAACACTTCAGTCACCCTTCTATCAATATAAGTGATCATGTCAATGATGTTTCCTAAAGAAAGGACTAACCAGCAAGAATAAGAAGAAAGGGAAATAATCTGGGAAGTACCAAGAAAAGAAACATTTCATAAAAATGGAGTTCTTACTTATCACAGACGGAACAGTGGTGGCAGCGGTCTGGTTTTATGAGTTGGCATCTGTCACAATATCGGATTGCTAGGAACAAAAAGCTCCACTTAGTTTTAGATTTAACATCAAACTGAATATGTAATTAAATGTTATTTTCCTCTACCCAAATTAAAATTCTAAGAAGCATAATTTGAATTTTTGCAAAAATGAGACCATTAGAGGCTGGAGCAATAACACAGCGGGTAGGACATTTGCCTTGCATGCGGCCAACCCTGGTTCAATTCCCAGCATCCCATATGGTCCCCTGAGCACTCCTAGGAGTAATTCCTGAGCGCAGAGCCAGGAGTAACCCATGAGCATCACCGGGTGTGACCCAAAAAAGCAAAAAAAAATAAAAAGATCATTAACTCTGTAAATATAAAACTGGATAAATTGCCTATAGCTTCAGTTTTGGGGAGGTTTCCCAGGAATTGGGAAATTGGGGCGGAAACTTTACAGGCATTCTCAATTGTTGGTAGTTAAGGCACAGTTCACAAAGAATGCCAATATGACCAGGGAAGGACATAAATACATTTTAAAACTTTATGAGAAAAACATAAAAAAATCTCTATTACTTGCAAATATCTCACATCTGTTGCACAAGGTATAAGATTAGGGGTGAGAACTGGAGAACTGGAATCTTCAATAGGGAATTAAATTCTTACAACTGAAGATCCATTGTTTAACACAGATACTAAGGCTGAATATTGATTACTGATTTGGGGTGCATAGCAACTTTCAGAACACAAGCACCCTACCAAAAATTACAAAAAAAGCAGTTATTAAGTGGATAGTTCCTAGAATAACTAATTAATTCAAAATTTAGATAATTTCTTGTAACATAATTATAGACATATTAATGAATATTACACTTTCTGAAAACAGTTGTAAGAATCTAAAAATACATGAGGATTTTTAAACAAGAAGGCCTAGATATGGTTGTTTTTAACATTGAAATAAGTGCTTAAATATTCCCTTACAGTATCCTTTCAGTACTAAAGAGATAGATGAATAGCATAGTCTTTCATGTTCTGAATGAAGTCTCATGGGAACATTCCATGTGAAGCTCTAAGGTGTCACTGGCTAGTGCAAAGTATTATAAAGTAAGGTTGCACTGTCCAGCAGAAATATAATGTGAGTCATGTGTACTTTCAAATTTTCAAGGACTCACATTAAAAGAAAATTTCAAAAGTAAGATTAATTTTGAGAACATACCTAGTATGTTGTTTTACCTAGTATATTGTTTTAACATAATTAATATAAAATGTGAATGATATACTTTACATTTTTAAGCTAAGTTTTTGTAACTAATTATATATTTTACTCTTATGAGCACTTTTAAGTGCTCGACTGCCACAAAGTCTAGTGGCTATCATAGAGGGCAGCATGAGTTTAAAATGATAAAATTTTCTGATGAGTTTTGGGGGATACAATGTGAAATTTCCTCCAGATGATGATTTACCTCCACTTTGAAGTACACTATGATAGAGTCGGAGGGATAGCTCAATGAGCTGACTGTACACTTTGCATGCTGGAAGCCTGAGTTTGATCCCTGGTACCACACAGTTCCCCAGGCATGGCAAGGAGTGACTCCCAAGTACACGGTCAGGAGTCACTATTGAACACTGCCAGGTGTGGCCCAAAATACAAAAAAGAATAAAATGCACTAAGGAAAAACCAACTATCAAAACATATATGGCAATAACTATGGACGTAACTCAGGACATCAAAACGATGTAGAAGTAAGTTTGTTTATGGTTTTTTTAAATATACATTTATTAGCATTCCTATAAAAATTCTGTTCAATTAAAATCATTAACTGTAATTTACAATGAACCATCTTCAGCCCCTATAGAAAAAAAGTATGGAGATTTAAGTATGTAGCTATAAGAAAAGATATTTTGGCTATCAGTGGCAATTTGGATGGATTTGAAAGGTATTATGTTAAGTGAAATAGGTCAGAGGGAGGTGGACAGATACTGAGTGATTTCACTCACCTGTGGTATATAAGGGAAAAAAACAAAGGAGTAGACCACACTGAATGATGACAAATCCTTGGCCTTGGATTATAAAACTGAAATGATCAAATATGGGGTAGTGGGTGGGGGAAGGGAAAAGGTGGACTAGAAATAGCGTAAGGATAGTGGTGGAAAATCTTGATGATAGTGAAGGTGAAGTATTTTGAATATAAAAACCATTAATATTTACATTTATTATAACAACTCTATATAAAACCATAATAATCATAATTGTGATGAACCAGATGATTATTATTTAAAAATTTTAACAGTTAAGTAAGAATTTAATTTTTATAATTTTTCTTGAATTGTTGATAATTTATTCATATATAATTATTTGTTTAATTATTTTTGACATCTTTATTATCAGAGATGGGAAATTGAATCTAAGAAGGCTAGGTAAATAAATCTAGTTATATCCTCGCTACTTATGCTCCAAGATCAAACGTAGCTGTTAAATTACCTTAAAAAACTAACTGATTAGAAGAGGTTTATTCATTTAATTGCATTTGTTTTAAAAATAAGTATTATAAAATTTAAGGATCGATGAAGAAATTGTGCTAATTTTCCTGCTTAAATGTATATAATCATTGCTTGAATGTATATAAAATTATCAGTGTTAAACTGTTATATACAGCTTCCTTTAATTACATAAGAATAAGGTCTATAATTAAAACTTTAAAAATAAGTAGTATGACCTATCAAAATTTAAGCAGTTCTAACATCTTTATCAAGTCATCACAAACAGCAGAATAAAATTAAAGTCATTAGTTCTGATTTGGTTGAGACCTCTGTTGTCCATGCTTCTATTCTGTTCTATAGAACTGTGGAGGCAAGGTTTAGTAGGAAACCCAGGTAAGACACAGCGCTCTTCAATGAGTGTCTGACAATTTCAAGTATACGATATACTTCCCATCACAGTTATGATGCTAAAGTACTCACTACTAATATTTACCTCCAGACATAGTCCTGGTATAGATGGGAAGATCTTTGGCTGCTCGCCTAAGAACTTCCTGATGAGCCTCTCCTCTTGGCTCTCTCTCCAACAATTCTTTCTCTGCATAAGAGAGATGGAACTGTGGAATAAATTTAAATTTGAATCAGTATTTTCCAGGAAATGATAGCATCCTGACCTATTATAACTACAAAAGGATATTTATAAAATATAAATGGCATGTAGTATATATATAAACATGTAAATATGTTTATATGTTACACACACACACACATATACCTGAAGGTTAATAGTGTTTTAAATTTGGGCAAGTCTGTTAACCCCATGGACCATTAAACAACAGAAAAAAGAAATCATCATTATCAAACCTGCTTCTCAGATGTTTGTATAAAGGAATTTATTTTTGAAAAGGAATAAAGTATGTAAAATTGCTTTATGAACTATATAGAGTTCTATCAAAATATTAGCTATATCTGTATCACTGTCATCCCATTGCTCATTGATTTGCTTGAGCGGGCACCAGTAACGTCTCCATCATGAAACTTGTTTTTGGCATATCGACTATGCCACAGGTAGCTTGCCAGGCTCTGCCATGCAGGCAGGATACTCTCAGTAGCTTGCCGGGCTCTCCAAAAGGGACGGAGGAATCAAACCCAGGTCAGCCATGTGCAAGGCAAACGCCTGACCTGCTGTGCTATGTGCAAAAATTTCTATTTATCCTATTATCAACAAACATGTCTAGGAAACACACAGAAATACTCAAAGCATTTTTTAAATTAAAAAAGTAAATGCAACATCATCATCAATAAATTGGGATATAGTCTATCCAAGTAGTAGGATATTATATGGTATTTACTGTTAGCTGTGCACAACAAAGAAGCTCAACATTTATTGATAGAAAAATCACAGACATAGAATAGATAACATAGAAGAGATAACATAGAATGATTCCGCTAGTATAAATAATTTAAACCATGAAGTTGAACAATGAATACTATTTAGATATATGCATGTGATATAAATAAAGAAAACAAAAGAATGATCAATATAAAAATAAGAAATATATGCTATGTCTTGAGAAATAAAAATATAAGAAAAATATACTGAAAATATACTCTTCTATAATCCTATATTAGCTGCCGCTGCCTTGTCAACTCACCCCCGGCCCTGCTCTACAGACTTAAGTCTCTGAGAAGATACAAGTCAAACCATTAAAATTCATGGGACACACTGGTATCCTAGCTGAAAACTCTGAGGTTCCCTTGGGAGGGGGCAGGCCAAGACCCCATCCTGCTGAAGCCCCGGCAGCTGCACTCACACCCCACAGCTGCCACTCTGACCAAAATAGCACTAAAGTAGGTGAGAGTCATAGTGTGGGCGAGGCCAGGGGCAGCCTTTAGGCTATAGAAAAGTTACTTTTACTCTTAAGTGAGCTGTAAGAACGCACAGGAAAGTTTTGTGCGGGACAATGATATAATCTGTCCTATGTTTTGAAAAGATCACCTTGGCTACTGTGTTGAAAACACAAAGAGAACTGGAAGATAAGCAAGGAGCCTTTAAGAAGTAAAGTTCAAATATTCAAGTAAAATAAGATAGTGGTTTGGGGTTTGGCCCACGGTGAAAATAGAGAAGAGGGTACATGATTACACTTGTAGACATACTTCTGACTTAACAACATGGCTTATGGAATTGGCATATTGAATGAGGTCTAAGAAAATAAAAACAAACTAAAATTAACTCCAAGACTTTTAAATATCTGAGTGTAAGTTTTGAGTGTGGCACCAAAATAAAAAATAAAATAAAATAAATGGAGATATAAAGAAGATAAGCTAGAGATATTTTACCGAATTTAAAATTATTTTCTGGAGTAGACTATGATATGTTAAGGTACTCACTGTAATCTCTAGAGTACCATATGAAAATAACCTCTAGGGCTCAGAAAGACAATACAAGGATTGGGATGCTTTCCTGCATGTGTCAGGGCAAAACTGACACCATGACAGGCGGCAGAAATAAGAATAATCAAGTAGGCCTCAGGTTCAGTTCCTGGAACTGAAACAGATTCCGTTTCCCAGCAATTAAACAATGTGTAACTAGCCAACCTGAAACCACCTGGAAAGTTCCTGGGCCCAGTAGCTGGGCTTAAATCAATCAAAATGCTCCAGAAATTAATTGTCTTTTGTTAACTGTAAAGAATGAGTAGCCTATGTAACCATAAACTGTTTCTGGAAACTATTGTTTAACTGTTGCCTGACCACAGTTACCATACAGCTTGTTTAACTTTGAAACCTATATACACTGCTTGCTACTCAGAGTAGCTGGCAAGAGAACACTCTGTGGGTAAGATAGTTGACCCCAGTTATTTTTAACTGGAATAAAACTCCTACTGCTGTTGCATTATCGTGTTTGCGTCTCTGACCATCTCACCACTTGGGAACCCATGTCCCAGGCGTAACACGTGTGACAGATGCTGCTTCAGTACGCAGCCCTTACCTGAACCCTGGGCACAAAGCCAGGAGTAGCCCTGAGTATCGCCAGATTAGGCTCAAACAACCCTCCAATAACTACCTCAAAAATTAATTTACTCCTGGTGGAGCTTACAAGACCATATGGGATGCTGGGGATCGAACCCGGGTCAGGTGCATGCAAGGCAAGTGCCCTCCCCTACTATCGCTCCAGCCCCTCTCTATTTTATATATTATGTATACATATGATGGATCTCATTCCCCTGACCCTGAAAGAGCCTCCAATATGGCACCATTGGAAAGGATGTGTAAATCCTAAAATCTCAGGGCTAGGATGAATGGAGATGTCACTGAGACCCCTCGAGAAATTCAACGATCAATGGGATGATGATGTATACATATACTTGACATCTATTACTGTTACATTATTATTGGCTCTGGGGGCCACATCCTGCCAGGGTTCAGAGCTTGCTCCCAGAGGTGTAAGGGGTCACCTGGTGCTGAGAGGGTTGTGAGTGGTGCCAGCGGTATGCAAAGCAAGCGCCCTACCCCCTGTACTATCACTCCAGGCCCTGACATCTATTCATTATAAAATGAAATCACAGGTTTCAACAATCTCTCATTTAGAGAAAAGAAATAATTTTGAGTCAGAAAATTATTTTTTAAATCCAGTCTCATGTCAAAAGAATTTTGTACCATGACCTCTGATGGCAGGTCCCAGAAATTGAAAAACCACTTAGCACCAGCAGGGGTGAGTTGAACTCAGTACATTACTACAATTTTCCACACTTAACCTGTTCTCTGAGAGGCCACCCCCAAATGACTTTCAATAAAATGCAGTATTCACTTCAGGGAAGAAAAAATAAAAAGCCCACTCTGTTAGCTAAGAACGGAAGAAAATTTTTGATTTTCTTCCCAATGAACTGACCACAGATGCGTCTTGAATGAGCCGAGACCTGTCTCACTAGAAGAGTTTACTCCCATCTTCTGTGCATGTGAGCCAGTGCAGCTGTTCATGGAACTTCCTCACATGTGTACTCAGCGCTGACATACACAATCCAAACATTTTGTGGGAGAACACACCTATTGATGCTCGGGGGTTACTCCTGGCTCTGCACTCAGGGATCATTCCTGGTGGTGCTCCAGGGAACTCCTAGGGTGGTGGGAATGGAACTTGGGGTCAACCTCGTACATGGCAAAAGTACTTAAGGTCTGTTAGCAGTGGGGATGGCAGAGTGGTCAATAACCACAACAGGTCATTGCTAAACTATTTGGGGAAAAAGTTATTCTTCCCTCTGGCATACATCAAACTAAATGCTAGATTTATAAAAGCAAAATGAAGGGGCTGGAGCTATAGCACAGTGGGGAGGGCATTTGCCTTGCATGCAGCTGACCTGGGTTCAATTACCAGCATCCCATATGGTCCCCTAAGCACCTCCAGGAGTAATTCCTGAGTGCATTAGCTAAGAGTAACCCCTGTGCATTACTGGGTGTGGTCCAAAAAGAAAAAAAAAGAAAAATGTAATAATAGAGGCAGGAGAGATATAGTCGGGCTAGAGCGATAGCACAGCAGGTAAAGCGTTTGCCTTGCACACCGCTGAACCGAGTCTGATTACTCCGCCCCTCTCAGAGAGCCCAGCAAGTTACCGAAAGTATCTCGCATGCACGGCAGAGCCTGGCAGGTTACCCATGGTGTATTCGATATGCCAAAAACAGTAACAATAAGTCTCGCAATGGAGACATTACTGATGCCCGCTTGAGCAAATCGATGAGCAATGGGATGATAGTGACAGTGACAGAGTGTACATTTTAATACAGTGCCAAGGCTGTATCCAGTGATCCAGTGGTGCTGACCAGGGTGATGGTGATGGTAGTCGTGTGTGTGCGCGCGCGCACGCGTGTGTGTGTGTGTAGGGGAGGAAGGAAGTTAGGACAGGGCAGTGGGTAGGAATCAGAAGTTTGTTCTTAAGATATGCTGTATTTGAAATACCTATAATATGCCATAAAAATGTCTGAAAGTAAGTCTAGAGTCTGGAAGAGAGGACCAGATTAATGATATTAATTTTATAGTTTTAAAATGAGATGGCACAAAGTTATAGCATAGGTAAATAAGATAAGCAATTCAGAGTGTGAGCCTTGAGACAATCCAATGATTTGAAGGATTTTCCATTATAGATAAAAATAAAATTATTCTGATTATCAAGTAAGCATATTTCTAAAAAGAAAACAATGGCAAGGTGTATACAGGATACATATAATGAAGAACTATTAGAGTATAAAGTGAAAAGTCAGAAACTTATACAAGAATCACAACTTTTAGGCTAGGGAGACTAGACTCAGACGGTGGGCGATGTGGAATCAGTAAATAGATACAATCAATGTATTTAGTATAATTTAAATTTGCACTTAGATGTAATTCTTCTGAATTAAAAAATTTTAAATCATGGTTTGGCAATCTGGCTCAATATGATGTTGATATACATAGTTATAGCAAGGCACCCATTCCAAAAGTATCTATAACCCTTCACCTGTCTTGTAGGATCTGGGAAAGTAATGTAGGCAAGACTGAAAACACTGCAGTTTCTGACAAAAAAAATGACTGACACCCTGGATTAGAGCACTGATTGGAAAAAAGAAAGAAAGAAAGAAAAGGTGATGGAGCTAAAAATGAAAAATTAGGGAGTGAACGTATCTGCAGGATCTGGTGTTAAGGGTAGTGAGGAAGAGAGAGGAGTCAACACTCTGACTCCTTCTGGGCACAGCTGGTCTGTCCTCGAGAAACAGATGAGTCAGGTGAGGAAAGAGAAGAAGGTAACTTCTATTTCTGGTGCAGTGCCCCAGAGTAATCAGTAGAATATTCTGATGAAGGAGTCATTTTTTGGCAGAAAATTTCAAAAGTGTCAAATTCAAGGAAAAGGTCAAAGATTGAAAGAGATTTGGGAATTGTCAGCACTGAGGGCATAGGAACCACCAGAGAGACTGAAATCATATGTTAAAGAAGTTGGCATTTTCCTTCCAACTCAGAACTAAGGCCAGGATAGAATGAGAGAGAGAAAGAGAGAGAGAGAGAGAGAGAGAGAGAGAGAGAGAGAGAGAGAGAGAGAGAGAGAGAGGGAGGGAGGGAGGGAAGGAGGGAAAGAGAGAGAGAGATAAAAGCAAAGAAGCAAATAAAATAAGAGAAAAGGGCTCTAAAAGGAAAATAAGTGGAGAACAAATAATAGCCATAGCTAAAGCATTCTATGCTAAGTTCACCCTTATTTTATGTGAATATTCCTTTCCAGGTTATATAGCATACCGATTGGCTTTTTGCCCACAGTTGCACTTTAAAAATTTAACTACAGGTATGATTTATAGCAATACTTATCTGCCCACCTTCCTTCTGGAGTCAGGGTGTAGGCCACATACTGAGGTGTTCAGGCCTTACTTCTGACACTGTGCTCAGGGATCACTCCTAGTGATGCTCATGGGACCATATGTGGTGCGGGAGATCAAGTCAGAGTTGATGGCATGCAAGGAAAGTGTCTTAACCTCTGACTTCCTTTTTCAAAAAGTTACTCTAATAAAAACTACATTGTTATTCCTGGAGCAAAGACCACTTCTATTTAACAAACATGTAGTGAACTAAGCACAACAAATACAGGAATAAGTAAGTTTCACCTATTCCTTTGTTCCAAGAACCTCTAACTAGTATGGGGGAAAAATCACTTAGATGATCTTTTTAAAATGTCAATTTTATCAGATCACTCTACTAAAAACCTCGAGACTGCTCCTATTCTAGTTTTCCCTGCTCTTACATGGTTAACATGGCTATGAAGAATAAAACAGATACATTCCCAGTCTTTGCAATTAGATGGATCCACAGGTAACTGTGCTCTAGATGTAAATGGAAATGGCATCCCTAGCAACTGCCAGAAAATGTTCCTTAAAGGAAGGATATTTATTTCTTCTCTTCCCCGCTTTCTCTGGATTGTTGGCTGAAAATTAGACATAATGACTAGAACGAAAGCGTCCACTTAGGTCTAGAGGCAGTGGTGGGAGGCTACATTGGCAAAGCAACAAGACCGCAGTGGTGGTCACAGACTATGAATATAGAGATTAGTTAGACAGTAATTTTGTTTGGTTATTCCGGGTAGATGAAAGTCAACCAATATACCTTTATAAGGATAACTATAATATAAACAAGCCTAGAGTCAACACTCTAGTGTCAAACTCAAAGGTAGAAATGAAACATAATGGACTTAATATTTAAAATATCCATTAGTGCAAAAATAATAAATTTGAGCAGTGTATCAATTATCAACAGACACATTATTATAAGAAATCACTACACTCAGTAAGTTTGCAGTTAATTAAAAGACAAAAATGCATTCTTCAAATAGTATTGTTGATTTATTATTACTTTACTAACATTTTAACTTACTTCTTTTGAAGGATTCATTGGTAATGTAAAGATAGTTTTCCAATATGACCAGACAAACATTGCAAATAGTAGATGATAAGCAATCAGGCACACAACTAAAATGAGAGAAACACAAATAGTAAGCAAATAGATGTTAAAATCATGAAATAGCTACTTTGGAACAAAATATTTTATTTTGTTCCAAAATAAAAATATCATTTATATTAAATACATTTTACTTTGAGATCTTATTATTGTAAATATATTTTTCTATCATGCTAGAATAAATACACATAAATGAATATTTTTATACCTAAAGATAAGGGTTTATAAAGAATTTCTAATAATCTTAATTAGATCTATGTCCATGATTAAAATTCTCCCACCTGTGAACAAACCCAACTATTTTAAAAATGACTAATAAGGATTTTTCCTAAATACTAAAAAGTAGGCAGTTATTCTTGAAACTCTAAATAAAAATTAAAACATTCACGTTTTACAAATTCTGTTTTAATGACAGAATCACAAAAGCAGTTTTTATTTGGCAAGCTGTTTGCTTCTCTGCCTTACTCTACTCAAATCTGGTGGCCCTAACTGTTTAATGAAAACATGTTTAAACAGAGACCAGATGGCAAAGAGAGATTTCCTACATTAGGAGCTCAAGTATCTGAATTACGACATTAGACAAAAGGTAAGAAAAACATTCTGAATACTTTATTCAGGTAAAGTGTCTAAACGCACTTTGTGTGGTGTTTTAATGTCAAAGTATTATATAGATATAAAATATAAATTTTAACAACAATGATAAAAATTGATTCTCAGTAATACACTTAGAATTTAATTATATGAGATGTTGAATGAACTATTCAAACTTTATTGTTTGGGCATTTTGAAATTTTAATGGACAATTTAAAATTTTTAAAAGAATGATAGTAGTCATATTTATAAAATCACCAAAAATTAAGTAATCCAATAAGACACTTAAGTCAGTGACAAGAGCCAGTGATATTTTTCATGAATTATACTGGTGAGTCAGGTATGGAGTAATACTGTGAACTTAGACCAAACATTGTTGGTCTTCCTGTATCTCAAAGCCACAAGAATCTTTGGAACAATTACTGCCATTCAGTGCAGAGTATTCTGCCAAGTTTCCTGAGAGAATTCAGTCTGGTAAAATTAAGAAAATGATGTTCATTAACCCTATCTTATCTCCACATTCTCATAACTTATTTATTGTAACAAAGCCGAAATGAATAACATTTTTCTCAATCCATTTTCAAAAAGATTTTGTATCTGAAACAATAATACATTACCTTGTTCTCCAATATTTTCCATGGACACTATAAAAATAGAAAAGAGAAACAGGTAATACTTTGTAGGAAGCTTATGGCAACAGTACCAGCAGATACAGGGCTCCCAAGTAAGTTCATAATTTCAAACCTACATTCCTTAAAATTGTTTTAAAATTTCTTTCGAAAAGGGACAAGCTCCAGAGGGGGAGATTCAACCTTGCCTTTGTTGGCATATTAGCCCTGGAACTGTTTTTCCTTCCAACTACTGAGTTCAGATCAAAACAACGTTCTCTAGGTCACTGCATTTTCAGAGGCAGGTACTGCTCTTTGTAAATTGGCCTACCTAACTAGCTTCCCAGGAATCCCAGTATTGTGTCCTCAGCACACACTTTTGTTAAATTTCTATAGGTACAGATATTTGCCCAAAGACTAGTTGCTCCCTTGTACAATGAGGGACACAGTCAATGCACCTGAGAAACTGCCATCCTTGAGAGGTTGTTTGTAAACATTCCAAGGAAGCAGACAGAGAAATTCCAGGTTGTCATAATATAAAAGCTGAGGTAGTTCCCTTACTTCTGTTTTCTTGTTTTGTTTCTCATTTAGTCTTCTTTGTTTGTACTCAAGTCTTGTGGAAGTTTTGGTCTTATGTCAACTGAAGCAATATATGACCTTGTTTATTTATGTCAAATAAAGATGCCATTCATTTATTTTGAGAGAACAATATCCATGCTCTAGAATGTAATTTGCATAGCCTTAAGAATTAGTGGAATCAGAGAGTAACGTGAGATCTTTTTGAGATTATCTGATCCGCTTTCCCAAAAGAACTACTGAACATAAGCTTAGGTATTTCCAAAAATGGCAGAGCTCACAGAATGGGAGAGGAGCCCACTCTGTTACCGAATGCTCTATGAATGGTAAGATGTGTGCTGATACTGGCTTCTACCCACATAGCTCAGCTTTCAATATACAGCAATAAACAAAACCTAAATACTGGAGTTCCACATACCTAAAGTATGGTGTCCTTTTCAAATGTTCTCTTTGAGGCCAAATAATAAGCTGTTTTTAGATTTCTCACCAAATTTGATGTGGCTCCTTTAAATATTTCCTTTAACTTTCCAAGCAGGCCAACACATATGATCTTTGACTTAGAAATAACTAATCCACAAGAATGCTTGTAAATGCTAGAGAATCAGAGATTACGTTCTCACTGAATCCCTGAAGTGAATCTAAAAGCGGGGGTTGAGGAAAGACCCTAGGTAAGCTTGTCTTTTACAGTGACCCAACCACTCCTTTAAATGCATTTCTTTCTGATCACGGACTTCTTTATTTTCAAAGTGCTTTAAAATTAGATATAACTTATGCTTTGATCAAAATTTCTACTGAAGGTAGATGGAGCTAATCTAAGAGAATTGAAAAGAAATTTGATTCTAGTTGTGCACGCATGTAAGAAAAACCTTTAATTTCAGAGGTGCTGGTAGTTTTAAGGAAATGCATTTGCTGACCCATGACTTCAGCTGTCTGCATTGAAAGGGAGAATAAAACAAAATAAAGAATTTTGAGATACTGTTACACTTCACCAAAGAAGACATGCCAATGGATATGGGCACATGGTAAAAATACTCATTAGCACCAAGTATCAGGAACTGTGAATCACACTGGCCAAAATATAACTCCCATGTGGGAGGCTACCCGATACCAAAAAACAGCTGGAAAGAAAAAGTGCTGGGGGGAGGTGTCGGGAAAAAGGGCTCTTCATTCACCATTAATGTAAACTGGTTCAGCTCTTAGGTAAACAGTATGATGATTTCCCAATAAATTAAAAATACACTTGCTAGGGGCTCCCAGCATCCCATAGGGTCCCTCGAATACAGCCAGGAGTAATTCCTGAGTGCAGAGCCAGGAGTAACCCCTGTGCATCGCCGGGTGTGACCACAAAAGCAATATATATATACATATATATATATGTATAATACATATATATACACACACACATCTATGTTCATCGTAGCACTATTTACAAGAGCAAAGATTGTATTTGCTGCAAATAACCCAGTAGCCAACAATAAATAAAGATGTGTTCTATCTACACAATGGAAAACTACTCAGCTATAAGAAAAGATGAAGTCTTGCCTTTTACTATAATATGATTAGTACTAGAGAGGGTAATGGTAAGTGAAAAAGGAAGTGTTAGGAGAAAGAAAAAAACAACGGATAACCTCATTCATATGTAGAATATAAAAAAATAAGAAGCAAGGAAGCAGAGAAAGTAAAATGTAAACTCACCTTTAGAACACTAAGTACAGAACTGACTAGGGTTGTTCTTAGTCAGTCCTAAGAGTGGGCTGAGAAGTATGGACTGTGGTGGGGAATATTGTAACTCTGTTATGGGAACATACATTTAGAAGAGGTATGGAACTGTACACCTGAACCATGTTGTCTTGCAAACCAGTGACATATAAACACACCTTTCAAAATGAAAGAAATAATAGAAAGTAAAGTTAGCATGGGCCAATAATCTTTTTTTAAAACTTGAATCAGTACTATTTGGCTAGATATGTATCCAACAAAAGCTTTTTATTTTAAGCTGTTTTTTCCTACATGTATTTCAAAATCCAAAGATTGCCTATTTTTCTCAACAGAGCAAGTTAAACATAGATATGTTATATGTGTTTGGTAATTCCAGTAACATTTATAAAGTTGTGAAAAATCAAAAAGTCTATTTACAATTACACTCCCACATAGATTATGATCCTACCAAAATTTCTATATACAAGTCTTTAAATTTTGTCCACAGAATTTTCTGTTACTCTTAGTCCAAAAAAGAATTTCAATGTTTCTCTGATTATTATATAAGAAGTTTAGCATCATTTAACTTTTTTTTTTTTAATTTTAGAGAGGTAGTTTTGGGACCACACCACATACCCAGAAGTGCTTAAGGGCTGCTGTTGGTTCTGTGCTCAGGAATTACCCCTGGCTCTGTGCTCGGCAAATACTTCTGGTGGTGCTCAGGGGACCATATGGGTGTTGGAGATCGAACTGAGTTTGACTGCATGCGAGGCAAGCACCCTACCCATTGTACTATCTCTCCAGCGCCAAGACTTATTTCAATTAACATAATAGATTTCAGTTCCATCCAAATTTCAGCGAATTATATGGTTGTATCAAGTAAATTTTACTGGTTTACTTCCCTTTTATTGAGAGCCTTTTATATATTCTGGACACAATCACATATCTTTATAAAAATTACAAGTGAGGCTAGTGTAAATATTTGTCAAATGATTTCACTATCACTGTCATCCTGTTGTTCATCAATTTACTCATGTGGGTGCCAGTAACGTCTCCATTCGTCCCAGTCCTGAGATTTAAGCAGCCTCTCCTTACTCGTTTTTCCCAATGATTGGAGGCTCTTTTCAGACTGTTATTATTACTGGTTTTGGCATATCAGGACGTTACTTTAAAGAAAACTATGCAAAAGATGTCAGAATATATATATATACATATATACAGTATATATGTATATACATATGTATGTATATATATATGCCTCATATATATATATATATATATATATATATGCCTCTCGGAAAGCCCGGCAAGCTACTGAGAATATCCCGTCCGCATGGAAGAGCCTGGCAAGCTCCCTGTGGTGTATTCAATATGCCAAAACAGTCAAATGATTTAATACTAAAAATTTAATAATTTATTGTTTATTAATCAAATAAAAACACATTTTTCATTTAGTTTATTCATTTTTTGTGTATGTCCCATGTGAATGAAATAATTCAGTGATTATCTTTTATGATACAACTTATTTTACTAATTGTAATAGTTTTCAGGTCCAACATTCTACAAATGGCAGAATTTTATCCTTTTTTATAGCTTAAGAGTATTCCTTTGTATAGATATACTATTGCTTCTTTATCAAGTCATCTGTTACAGGCTCTAAGTTTGTTTCCAGATCTTGGCTACTGTAAATAATGCTGTAATAATCATGGATGTATGTATCTCCTCTAATTACTTTATTCTTTTAATTGAGTCACCGTGAGATATACAAAGTTATTCATAATCAAGTCTCGGTCATATCTGCACTCATTTGTGGAGTATAGAATAACATCACATGAAGCTGACACCCAAGGACAGTAGATACAAGGGTCAGGAGGATTGCCCCATAGCTGGAAGACTGCTTCATGAGCGGAGGAGAGAAGGCAGATGGAATAGAGAAGGGATCACTAAGAAAATGATAACTGGAGGAATCAGTCGTGATGGGAGATGTGTGCCGAAAGTAGGTAATGGACCAAACATGATGACCTCTCAGTGTCTGTGTTGCAAGCCATAATGCAACACAGTAGAGAGAGAGTATGAGGAATATTGTCTGCCACGGAGGCAGGGGAGGGTGGGAAAGGGGGGGCGTATACTGGAGATACTGGTGGTGGGGAATGTGCACTGATGGAGGGATGGGTGTTAGATCATTGTGTGATTGTAACCCACACATGAAAGCTTGTAACTATCTCACTGTGATTCAATAAAAATTTTTTAAAAAGTCTCAGTCATACAATGTTCAAATACACATCCCTTCATCAATCAGTGCACATCCCCCCACCAATGTCCCTAGTTCCCTTCTGCCTGGCTCACTCTGCCCTCCGACCCCACAACATCCGAATACTGCCTCTATCTTGATGTGACAGTTGGTCCATGTAAAAACTTCTCACAAAAATGAATTACATTTCAGGGTCACTGCCTCTTTAATTTATTTAACAAATAAAAATAATTGCTTTTAACAAAGTTCTAAATTTTATGTTTGCCTTATAAAAGTTAGATATAACTTACTCTTGGGAATGAGAACAGCGCTCTTATAACACTAAAATAGTTTTCATTTGTACATCTGGTGACCATCTAAATACAAACAACAAAAATGGGTAACAACTTAATTTTTATTTCAAAAATTTATTTGCCTAATTTCATCTTGGATTAGTCTGATTTATTCTTTTCCATGGCCTAAATAAAAATATTTTCAGAAATTTCGAACTTTCCAATATACCTCCCAAACTTGAGAATTTTCCACAGTGAACTGCAATAGAGAGCCTGGCAACAAGGACTCTGACTTATTGAAAGGTGCTAAGTAATTATATCACCCTCTCGGCACCTATAGCCTATAGAACAAGAGATAGTAGCAACTGTCTAAATTGTAAATGATGAGTAGTAAATGATCAGACTCAACACTGATGTTTCTTTTGCCAGGGCCAAAATGAAGGCCTTTAAGAATCAGAGCTTGGAATCTTGAACCATCATGGAATCTGCAAGGTTGGTGGTCTGGGCTGTCAGTTCTGTTTTCTGGTGGATATTTCTGGCTACTTAATTGTTCCCTCCTAAATCATTCTTTACAAGTGCTTCAGACCAGCACTTGTCCTTCATACTGGTCCACGGACCAGCAATTACAACCAAGGCAGCAGATCAATGACTTTCAAAATTTCTACACCCATGGACTGACTCTAGTTTGTGGAGTGATAGCTGAAGACTACTGATCTAAGAAAGAGAGTAGGGTATTGATATCAGGTCAATTACCAGTTTAGAAATTATAAAACTTGTAACTTCGGAGGTGGGGGTAGGTTTGAGATAACATCTGGCAGAACACAGGGGTTAGCCCTGGTGGTGGTCAGGAGACTACACCAGGCCAGGCATCAAATCATATGTATGCACAACGTGATCTAGCTCTTTGAACTATACATTATGGAGTGATAACTTTTTAGTATCAATTTTAAAACTGTGTAAAAACAAAATACACAAATCAAAATTGGAGTAGTACTTTCAAGGTAACAGCCCCTAATATATTAAAGAATACTTCTCAAGGTTTATTCAAGTCTGACTTGAATAAATTTTCTTACTTGTTTTTGTTTTGGGGTGACATCCAGTGGTGCTTGGGGCTTACTCCTGGCTCTGTGTTCAGGTATCCTTCCTGGAGGGTTTTTGGGACCAAATGAGGTGCCAGAAATCAAACCCATGTGGGCCATCTGTAAGACAAGTGCCCAATCTGCTGTACTATGACTCAGACTTGAATAAACATTTTTAAAAACATATGCTCCTTTATCCTTTTTTGCTATAACAATTAACAATCATTTAATTCAAGGATCACTAAACTGCAGCTGTCAAGTCAAAAACAAAATGTTATTGGAACACAGGCATCTAGTCCTTCACATGGCTATTTCAGTGTTACAATGGCAGAGCTGGGAATTAGTAGCAGGGACACTTTGGAATGCAGAACCTAAAAGATTTCCTATATGACACTCTGTAGAAAAAGTTTCCCAACACCTATATACAAGGACTCTCCAGAGAAAAGAACCGATAGGAGTATGCGTCTATGTGTATATATATGTAAGTGTGCATGGGGATGTAACATTATATTTATAATATATATGTATGAACTGGGAGAGAGAGAATATTTAAGAAATTGGTTCTCATAGCTGTGGCAGCTGGGAAGTGTGACATTTGCAGGGCAGGTTGGCAACAACATTTACACTATTTAACCAAGCTCCTAGCTGACATAACTGAGCCAAAGTTAAATCATACCCTGAATGCACAGCTTACATATGACAGTAAGAAGAAATGTGTTGATATTTTGTATCAGTTATCAAGTCCAGTTTATTATTATCAATCAATAAATTAAAACATATCTATCCCACTTGCTATAGTACATATTTATGTATTCACTGTCACTGTATCACTGTCATCCCGTTGCTCATCGATTTGCTCGAGCAGGCACCAGTAACATCTCCATTGTGAGACTTGTTACTGTGTTTTGGCATATCGAATACACCATGGGTAGCTTGTGAGGCTCTGCCATGCGGGCGAGATATTCTTGGTAGCTTGCCAAGCTCTCCGAGAGGGGCAGAGGAAACAAACTCTGGTCGACTGCCTACAAGGCAAACGCCCTACCTGCTGTGCTATCAATCCAGCCCTAGAGAAAAAATTTCCTCCATTATAATTAAAAAAATTGAAAACAAAAATAATGCTATCCAAATTAAATTTATGTATACACCCATCCATATGAAATAAAAGAGCTCTAAAATATTAATTTAATTCTAGATTAAAAAGCAGGGGATCAGAACTGGAAGTTAGAACAGGGGGCAAGGCATTTGCTTTGCATGTGGCCAACCATGGTTCTAAACCCTGGTACCTTCCTGAGCATCGCCAGGGTACAGCTGCCGAGCACTACTGGGTGTGGTTCCTCTAACTCCCAAAATTAAAAAATGCATAAAATAAGGGTCATCTCAAATATTATTTTAATTATCTATTTACCAACTGAGTTTTGACAATATGACTTTATTATACATTGAGAGTTTTCTATAAAATATTATACCTATTTATCAGTAGCAGCCCAATGAACTGTTGGTGATTAAATCTAGTTCAAGTACATGCCAAATCCAAAACTTTAGATACAAAATACGCCTTCATAGTAGATAAAAAATGTACTTTCCCCTCAATATGTACTTCCCCCCCAAGTTAGCAAGGAACAGTTACATAATTGTTTCTAAAACAGTTTGGTTTTGGGATATATTCATCGCAAATGTACTACTGAAATATCTTTATTTCTTTTTCTCAATTTTATTTTCCTTGCATTCAAACTCTCTTTTGGGGGGAGTAATTTATTGATTTTATTGCATACATGCAGTAACTTTTCTATGAAAAAATCAAGGCTACTTTCAAATTCAACATGATACAGATAAGTTGATGTAATATGTGTAAGTTCATAATGAAGAATATAAAAATGCAAATTTGATTCGAATGAATCTTAAAAGGTAAGTTTTAAGCCAGCCTGTTTTAGTTTTTGCTTATATTTAATTCATTTATTGAACAACACTCATTAACTCCAGTATACTTAAAATATTGAGGATAGATGGTAAATGAGATTTTATCTCTGTGCTAAAAATACAAATCTTTTAAAATCATTTTAGAGAGTAAAACTGAGAAAACAGAAACAGTTAATATAAATATATTCAGTTAAGTAACAGAAGCAGCTCAGAGTCAGATCAATACAGATAGAATAGTGCCAGAAAATTCCAGCTTTAATTGTTTCTGTCCTGACAAAATACCTTCTTCGACCTAGCTAGCTGTGATTCACTTTTCTAACCTGTATACAGGGAAATCTGCCCAAATGCAGTCTGCCCACTAACTTCTTATCACTCCCTCAACCCACTCCACTGGTCCTTCATTCATTTCTGCATTTCACTGCTATCACTCCTGTCAAGGTCACCAACACTCCACTGCTAAATCTTGGTACTCAAATTGCTTTAGCAAAATTATTTACACCTCCTTTGGTAATAATGTCAAATTGACAGTGAATCCTGTAATAAAATTGGCCTGTTGTGACCTCTTGAAGCAGAATCCTTTGTCATTTCAACCCTTTTCCAAGAAGCTCTAGTCCATTTTTACTGTATTAGAGGCAACAATTTCAGCAGCAAGACACGAGCCAAATCATTCCCGGAACACTGGTGATGTTACTGCTAAATCATCTTAGTGACAGACCTAAGAAAAATATATTATTAACTTTGCTACTTCCAGTTGAATTTCAATTATATTCTTTTCCAACAAAAGATTTTAAATGTTATTTCCTTTATCACAGCTCTACTTACCTTTTAAGTTTTAGCAATGTTTTGCTCTTTTGTATTCCTCACAGGTCATTTCTATTTTATTGATCACAGTCAACAAGCTAACCTCATATTATGCCACTACCCCCTGGGGATAATCCTTCAGCTACCTTGCATTTTCTTGTTTTTTTAACACTTTGATACTGGTGTTGCAATTTGTGTTAATTAAGTCACATCCATGTGTGCCACTAGTGGTACATCAACAAGTTAAACATGCCTGTGATGGCTCTTCCTATAGCCTTAGCACTTGCATTTTGCTAAATCTAGACTCTAGTCTTGTCCTCCCAGTATGTATGACTTTGATCATGATATTCAGCTTATTTGTGGTTCAGTTTTAAAAGGAACTTTTTTTTTTAATCTGCCAATTTCTCCTGAATTTTCCTTTGGTTCTAAAATTACTTTCAGTGTCCCACCTCTCAAGTTACTACCTTTTAAAAACCTAGGGAAAAAACACATTCCACAAAAGAAATCATTCCACCCCCCCAAATTATTGACTTTTAAAGATCTAGGGAAGAACTCATTCCACAAAGAAAGAGTATTTGTAGGCACTGCCTTTGTCAAGGATAGAATAGTAGTTTCAGAACAGAAATAAAAAATTAAGATAAGACTTCATTGCACAGAATTTAGATTGTGAACATGTAGTTTCCAATTGTGGCTCACTGAGTTACCATAAAAAAAAAAGGCAAACCTACCATTCTTAGTAGTCTGAACCAGAATACTGTGCCAGGAAATCTATATGTTCCTCACTGGATTCCCACACAATTCCTAAAATACTCATCTCGCAATAAGAAAAACATGAGCTTTTTAAAAATATAAATTCACAATGTCATCTCACTGGAAAGCTTTCTATGGCTTTGCACTGACTGAATATATAATAAAGTCCAAATTTCCTTCTTATGCCTCAATAGCATCATCTGACTTCTGTCTACCTCTCTAAGATAATTCCTGTCACTTGTCCTCTTGCTAACTTGTAGACAGGATGACCTTTTGATGTTTCTGGAACACACCAAACCGAAGTGTCTTTGCTTAGTTTGAAAATATCCTTACTAGCTCTATAATTGGTTCATTCCTTAACATCTTTCAAGTTGCAATTTAAATGTCAGTTTCTCACAGAGACTCTTGACCAGTTTTTCCCTGCAGTCATTAACTCAGTATGGTAGCCTCTCAACACTATTTACAGGGAATATGTTCCAGGACCCCTAATGGATGCCTGAGTAGCACCAAAGCACATATATTATGATTTTCCCCCCTAACATATACTTGGCTTAAGGCTTAATTTATAAATTAGGCACAGTAAGATATAACTAATAATAGAATAGTAATAGGTATACTGAAATATAATTTGTATAAACGTGCCATCTCTCCCAATACATCTCATTTTAATAATAATTTTGGAACATTATAAACTTTGGGTAACTAATACCAGAGAAAGCAAAATGAGGGATAGTATTCATAAATATTACAACTAATATTACTTAGTATTCTTCCTTAACACTAAATACATTTATAATTTTTTTTACATGTTCGCTGAGGTTTGAATCCTTGATCTGCCACCAGTTTAATGTTTTATCTTGGTATTTCTGAGCCTTACGGATAACTTTTGTATATCTTGGATATTAGACTTAGGAAGATTCTGATAAAGTCTGGCTTGCATCAGAATCTCAACATGAGCAGCAGAAACTATAGAATTAAGGGAGGAGTAGGACTTCTGGGGTAAAAGGATGAATCCTTTCACCTCTAATCCACAATTTATACCTAAAAATTACACTGATTAAAACTATGTGGAAATCATTAAATCACCATGGAAAATGATTAAAGGCTGAAGATCTTTAACTGAAGGGAAGGTCTTTCAAAATGCCAAATGAAATGCCAAAGTCAGAAATGAATGAGAGAATATATTAGATAATATGAACTAAGTCATAAGAAGTTTCATAAGAATAGATGATGGTAAAAATTATGCAAATAATGTTATCCAGATTAGCCATAAAAAGCATTAGTCATCTGAAACACAGTAATTAGAATATTACAAAAATAAATTGTTATTCTCCCAGAAGGGAATCTTTTGAAGCTGCAGTTTCCAAACTCATTCCCCTTCTCCCATAGTGGCCAGGTGCTGTCCCTATGATCTTTACTTAGTGAGCTGTCAAGAGTGGGCATTCCACCCCATGCCAAGTCTTTAGAGATGACCCCTAGATTAAGTTGACTTACTCAGAAAGACACTATAAACTGAACGGCTCAAAGGTATTTCCTACAAGTTATGGATAGTAGAAGTTCAAGATTAAGGTGTCTGAAGAATTGCTTTCTTCCGAGAACTCTCTTGGGTGTAGAGGTAACTATATTCTCCTGTTTCTTAACATTTGGTCTCTGTAAGTCTCTATATAAAAATGTCTTCTTCAAGGCAGATGGAATAGAGAAGTGATCACTAAGAAAATGATGGCTGGAGGAACCAGCTGGGATGGGAGATGCATGCCGAAAGTAGATAATGGACCAAACATGATGACCTCTCAGTGTCTGTGTTGCAAGCTATAATGCTCAAAAGTAGAGAAAGAGTATGGGGAATATTGTCTGCCTTAGAGGCAGGGGGAGGGTGGGAAAGGGGGGGTTATACCCGGGATATTAGTGGTGGGGAATGTGCACTGGTGGAGGGATGGGTGTTTGATCATTGTGAGACTGTAACCCAAACATGAAAGCTTGTAACTATCTCACGTAAAATTTAAAAATTTTTTTTAAAAAGTCTTCAAATGAAGTCACCAGTTACAATGATCTCTTCTAAACGTAATTACTTCTTTAAAGGCCTTATCTCCAAATAAGTCACATTCTGAAGTTTATCAGACTAAGATGGCAATTTGTGAATGTGAAGTATTGCAGGGGAACACACAATTCAGTCTGCAGCATGAGTCTAGTGTGAGCCGAGCTGGGCTAAGGCAGCAGGTGAGTAAGGAGGGAATCATGGGCAGGAAAGTGGAAAATCAGGCGACAAGGGTCAAGAATATAATAAAGGGCACATTTTTTTGAGTGGTTACTATATGCCAAATTATATATGTATAATTTTGTTGTACAACTTACACATATGAAACTCATTTAAGCCCAAAATCAATCTGAAAGGCATAGTATTATTTTTATCATTTTAATGAGAGTCTCACGGAGGCAAAATAACTTTCATAATGTTACCAAATTCCTCATATGGAAATAAGATCTAAATCTATATCTTTGCAGGATTCCCTTGGCTGCCCAGCTATGGAGTGCCTGGCACTGCTCACAACAAACACAGCCTGGCTGCTTTGTCCTGGGCAGCTCTCCCCACAGAGTTCCCTGTTGGTTGCTCTCATATCACTTCCTGACACTTCTCACTAAAGACCTTGTGCAGAGAAGGGTTTTCACTTGTCTCTTTTAATCCCTCTTCCCCCAGAGACCAATTTAGTCACAGATACTTTCTGCAAACTCTGGGCACAACTTAAATATTTATTCATTTTCCAGGACAGTACTAAAGAGTTGAACTTTACAGAGGTCTCCATTTAAGCACTAGTGAAGGAACAAAGAGTTGGTGTTCTAGGACAAATATGAGATGGTAGTGGAAGAAGATAAGGAGATGAGACAGGGTTTCTGGCTTCCTTTTTCAACTATAGAGGGAAAGGAGGATAATTCTTGAGATCTGTACTATTATCAAGTACATGGGAATATCCCTTCCTTTGAACCAAACCAGAAATGAGACAGAACTTAAATCCCAGAATGGTAAATTTCCAGGTTAGAAGTTATTAGGTTTTTTTCCTCTCCCTCTCAACATTTCTTTCTCAACTTGCCCAAATCATTGCTCTGAATATTTAAATATCTCTGTTGTGCAGAGAGAGTATAAAATGTTACCCTCCCAACTAAGAGCCATCAGTACACTCACTAAATCTTTATGTATATCATTAGGTTTTAAAAATGTATTTGTTTTGAAAGGGAATAAAAACTTTGCTTCATGATGATGGTCCTGAGAAAACTCACTGCCACTTTCTTCTTTGTAAAAGGAAAAGACAATTTCTGAACCACTGAGTATAGTAAGTGGTATACTTAAATAAAGAAATTTGATCTCAGGGCTGATCCTAGGCTCTTAGTGTCCTCATTTCAAAATGTACTTAATGGAATCCTATAATCTCTCTGCCTAGATGAAAATAGAAGATCCTCAGTGCCAGCAGCTTGTGTACATTTAATTGCAGGTGTGTTTACTTCTCCTGTGCAGTGCTACAGCATCCACCCATGTGTACATGGCTACAATTCAATTCATGTCCTCACAGTTCCGGATCTTCTCAACTTCCTTTTCAGTTCCAGGTGCCTTTCTTTGGGTTGGGCTTGTGAGGTCCTAAGTGACTCCTCTAAACCATGTAAATGTATGAAGGACACTATACAGTCAGAAAAATTCCATCTAGTTCCCATATAATAGCTGTCTATAGTCAGGGGAAAGTCAAGTAGGAGGTTATAGATCCTTGAAGAATCCCCCTTATTAATCAGGTACAACAATTTATAATTAAAAAGACCTCAGATTATCTTACCCAATAGCTTCATCTTTCTTATACAAGTCTATGTTCATTTTCTTATTGGAAGCAAGAAAATTTCCACTTACTTTGTTATTTCATATTTTATCTGGATCTTTTAGCAATATTATAGAAGACAATATTAAGACTGTATATATAAAATGTGCATTGCATACACATTTATATGTAATATTTGGTTTGGAGCAATACCTGGTGGTATTTTCTGTGTTCATGAGTGTTCTGTGTTCATGAGTGACTTCTGATGATGCTGTGGGATATTGGAGATCAAACTGGGGTTAGCTACATGCAAGGCAAACATCTTACCTCCTATACTTTCTCTCCAAACCTGAAAGTATGTATATTTTTAACTACCAAAGATTAGCTATTTCATTTATTTTTATATTTTTGGTTTTGGGCCACACCCTGAAGTGCTCTGGGGTCACTCCTTCCTTGGCACTCAGGAATTACTCAGGGAACCATATAGGATTCTGGGGATCAAACTGGGTTAATCACATGCAAGAGAAGCATCCTACCCACTTTACTATTGCTCTAGGCCCCAAGTGTCTCATTTATTAGATTTATAAGCTTAATGTTCAGTGCTAAATGACCTAAATGCTGAATATAGACTATATGTTGAGTGCAGATTACAAATAACAGAGCACATATATTATAAAAGTAAACTAATATTTCCAGTTTCATGTAAATTATTTTACACTTATGCAGCAATTAATGATATTCATAGAATGGAACTATAAAAAATTGCAATTTAAACCATTATGCATCTTTAATCCAAGAGAAGGATGAATTTAAAAGTTTAAAACATCACCAGCATCAGCAATAATTACTGCAGTGCAGCATTGGGTTACAACATCTATTAAAATGGGCAAGATTATAAAACTTTTTACTGGTTCACCCTTTAGTACTGAAACATTAGCACTTCATTGCTATATTTTCATAAGATAAAGTTATTACACAATTTTTTGATCAGTTTGAATTACAATATTCTTTTCCTTCTTATTTGCAACAACGTATACATTTACCTTATTCTTCATTTACCTATAGCACAAACACATTCCACTTGACAGTAATTCAAATTATAAACATATTTGTATGTATCAGATGCAGCAAAAGCAAATGTAACATAACCATAAACCAAGAGCCTACAGACAAAAGATTTACACAACTATTCGCTGTGAGATAGCGTATTATGATAATAAAATAAAATATATTAAAAAGAACCAAATTAGAGATATGTGTTGATGTAAATGGAAGGTATAAAATATTGTGTGAGGAATTAAAAAAAATAGTCATCAATATGTGGGCTAAGTTTCTTCATCTGCTCAGTGTAAACTATTTTTATGTCTCCTGATTATATATTACTGCTTTCTGTTTTCTGTTCTTATAACCATTTTTCAAGTCAATGGAGTAATGGTACAAGTACACCATTTATAGTCTATAACATGTTGCTCTCTAAAATACAAATTTTGTAGCAGTTAGCATCAGTACTCTGGTTGTTCAGAAACTATTGTTAAATCTGAACAGGAGGCTTTTCTCAACTTTTTTTTTGCGCAGGTCATGACAGTCAGCATTCTCATAAGAGTGCTATGTAGGTGAAAAAGGATTGTTCAAGATTGATTGTCCACCACCTTTTCTGCTGATTAAATAAAAGGGAGGTAATTAAAAACTGTCACAGTGGCATTATCATAGGTGTCATGGAAATATACAGAGACTTTCAAGTTTGGACAATTTTAAAAGGATATATAGTAAAGCCTATGGAATCATATTTCCCTAAAAACTATCTATTCCAATTTCTAAAATAAAAAATAAGAATAGAGCTTCCATGTGATCCAGTGATTCTACTTTACACATCTACTCCCAGAATGCAGAAACACTAATTTGAAAAGATATATGGTTGAAAACCATACTAACACATTTGGTTTATAGCAGTGCTAAGTACAACAGCACAATATAGAATCAGCCCAAATGTCCAACTACAGATGAATGAATAAAGAAAGCTTGGTATATATACATAATGCATGTTAAGTGAAGTTAGTGAGAGGGAAATGGACAAATACCAGATGGTCTCACTCATCTCTGTTGTAGATAGAGAAACAGAACAAGGGAACAGATAATGAAAGAGTATACCCAGTATACCCTGGCCAGCTGCTGTGAGCAGTCCTGTTTTTGACTAGCCAACCCTACATTTTTGAATCCCTGCAAATTCCCAGGCTTTTCTGATAAACAAGGAATTAACAATTATTCATCATAAAATTCTTCCCCAGAGCTTAGGCTCACAGGGAGACTAAGATAATGGACAATACCTGAGGCACATGGCCAAAAAGACTCAAACCAGCCTAATCACCCTGCATTCCCTGCATTTTGTAGATTCCCTGCATTCTAATATGTGTCAATTGATAAGAAATGCAAAAGGCCTTTAAAAAGGCCTAAACAAAACTTTTACTTATAACTTAGTCCTGCACTTGGGGAGCTCCTTTTCTTTTCTCTTCTACTTTCCAATAAACTTTTCTACTTTCCAACTCTGAGTCTGAGAATCCTTATTAATTCATAATTTTCATTCTTGAAAATATTGAAGAATCTAGGAATCGAGAACAAACACAGAGACTAGCTGCTGCTGCTTTTGCCTCATCTGCATCAATAATATCAAGTGAAAAAATTCATGGCTTTGGACCACGAAACTGAAATTACTCAGCAGTGTGTAAGAGGGGGTGGCAGAAGGAAGAGGACCAAAAGTAATAGAAAAAGCAGTGATGGAGAGTTTTGGGCACTTTGGTGATGATAATGGCCAATAACTTTGTACATCAAAACCATAAATGTTAACATTTTTGTAACCATGCTACCCATGGAGAATGTAAGGAATCTATGTGATAGTGTGTCATCTTTATGAGTGACAGAAATGTTTGGGTACTGTTCAAAAAATTTCACACTGACTAATTAAAACTCTATCCCTGGTGAACAATGTCACTGATGTTAGATCACACAAATCTCCAGGGGGTACATTACTTAAACCTGAAATCCCTTTTCTTTTGGGAGGAATGGAGGGTGGAGCATGGGTGAGTATGACTTCCTAAAATTACCCTTAAAAGCTGCCTTTTCTTGGACTGGAGGGAGTAGTGTGTGTAGGGTGTTTGCCTTGCATGTAGCTGATCTGGGTTCAGTCTCTGGCATCCCATATAGTCCTCTTGCCCCACCAGAAATGATAACTAAGCTCAGAGCTAGGAGTAAGACCTGAGCACCACTGTGTGTGGCCTCCTAAAAACAAAAAGTTTCCCTTTCTTTAGCTCCCTAAAGTGCTCTCAAAATTCACATTATTCAATTTTGTCCTTATTTAACTAGTTATGAGTATTTTGTGAAAGTATATTCCTTTCTTCTCCTTGACACCTTATACCCCCAGGCTCCAGGAAAACCCTGCAATTTTCTTCCATTTCCTTGTTCTTTTTAGCTGGATCCTACTTGTCTCCTGAGCCTCAATGTTGGACATCTTTAGTGCTTGCCTCTGCCAATTTGATTACTACTTCTTTGTTGGAAGAAATGCATTCCAGTGTTAAGTATTTAAATCCATTTATATGATGAATATTCCCCACATTTATTCCTCAGGCCAAAGTCATAGAGGCAAAGTCATAAAGGATTCATTCGTTCTCTTTGTTTCAATATCAGTATGGAAGATCACCCACACTCCACATTCCAGTGCTACCCAGTTTTGCTATACTTACAGTTTTCTGCATATCAGCAGATCTTTATCCTTTTTGTTGTTCAGGTCAAAACACTGAAGTTATTTTTATTCCTTTCTTTCACAATAGACACCCACATATTGGGAAACCCTGATGTTTTTACTTTAAAAAATGTATCCGGAGGGTCTAGGGATGGCTCAGTAGTAGTGTCTGCCGCAGACATTAGGATGAGAGTGGATCCCTGCTACCACCCCATATATCAAGTGTGATCCCAGTGGCACTGCCATTAATAACCACTGATGCTACAGTAAAGGGTGCTATCTCCAGCACAGTGAAACCCAGTCTGTGCAGGCACTTTAACTAAATTGGACAATAGATAACATTCAAACATCATATAAAAAGCTCAAAATACATCCATAACCGAACCATGTCTCAACCTTTATACTACCCTGCACTAGAAGGAACTGATGGTAGTTCACTTTTTTGGATGAAATAGCTTATATTGCACAAAAGATAAAAGAATCATTTAAAAATATAAGCCAAAGCATGCCACAAAGATACTCAGTACTCACAGAGTCCTATGTAATGGCCCCTAGAACCTGTGACCTTTTCTTGTAGCACTCTAACCTTGAAACCTAGAGCCTCCTCTTCTCCTAGCTCCCTTCCACTTTAGCCCAAATGATCTCCCAGTTTCTCTTCTAAAATGTTTTCACATTTGTGCTCAGGTTTTTGAAAATACTGAGAATCACCAAGAAGGCCCACTGGCCTCCATAGCTCGCTGTGAGAGGACCGAAAAATAAAAACCAAAAACAACTAAAAAGAATTATAAGTAAATAAATATACAGATTTAAGTGTACCTATTCAAGAATTAAAACATTAACTCAAACTGGTCTCTGTCCTTCATCCTTCACCATGAGCTGAGTCCTCTCAAGATGTTCTGAATTATCGCTGGTCTTTATGTATAGCTATGTATGTAAATACATATTTAGGTGTAGGTAAGTACATAAAGCCATTATTGCCTTTCTTCCCAAAATATATAACAGAGTTATCACCTTGTTATAAAGGTTGATCATAAATTAGCCCCTACAATTTATGACTTCCAATTTGAAGCTTATAATCAAAACATTTTTCTTTTTCTGTAAATGATTTCAGGTACCTCTCATTACAGCTCAAAATCAGAGTTTTAGAGCTGGCTTTCTTTTTTTTTTTCCCCACTGAAGTACTACCAATGTTAAAAACATGTGCACTACCACATCCAAAAGAACAAAAGCAACCGCTGTTGGAGAGGATGTGGGGAGAAAGGGACCCTTCTTCACTGCTGGTGGGAATGCCGACTGGTTCAGCCCTTCTGGAAAACAATTTGGACGATTCTCAAAAAATTAGATATTGAATTCCCATTTGACCCAGCAATACCACTGCTGGGAATATATCCCAGAGAGGCAAAAAAGTACAATCGAAACAACATCTGCACATGTATGTTCATCGCAGCACTGTTTACAATAGCCAGAATCTGGAAAAAACCCGAATGCCCCAGAACGGATGACTGGTTGAGGAAACTTTGGTACATCTATACAATGGAATACTATGCAGCTGTTAGAAAAAAGGAGGTCAAGAATTTTGTAGTTAAGTGGATGGGCATGAAAAGTTTCATGCTGAGTGAAATGAGTCAGAAAGAGAGAGACAGACATAGAAAGATTGCACTCATCTATGGTATATAGAATAACAGAGTGGGAGACTATCACCCAAGAACTGTAGAAATAAGTACCAGGAGGTTGACTCCATGGCTTCGAGGCTGGCCTCACGTTCCGGGGAAAGGTCAACTCAGAGAAGCGATCACCAACTACATTGTAGTCGAAGGCCATGTGGGGGAAGGGAGTTGCGGGCTGAATGAGGGCTAGAGACTGAGCACAGCGGCCACTCAACACCTTTATTGCAAACCACAACAGCTAATTAGAGAGAGAGAACAGAAGGGAATGCCCTGCCACAGTGGCAGGGTGGGGTGGGGGGGAGATGGGATTGGGGAGGGTGGGAGGGACGCCGGGTTTACGGGTGGTGGAGAATGGGCACTGGTGAAGGGATGGGTTCCCGAACTTTGTATGAGGGAAGTATAAGCACAAAAGTGTATAAATCTGTAACTGTACCCTCACGGTGATTCTCTAATTAAAAATAAATAAATTAAAAAAAAAAAAAAACATGTGCACTACAAAAACTCTACAAAGTCAGACTATGTCTCAAATCCTTAGAAATTTGGCAAAATGCAATACTTCAGACTCAATCACATACTTTTTTGAGATGAACTTCAGGATTCAAAAGGATCAGTTCCAATCTTTGTTTTAAGCCATTTTATTGTTAACCTACCCTATAGCTATTATGAAACCTATTTTTATATGATGCCATCAGCTGAGACAGAAATCAAATTCCATGTCTATTTAAGAAAATAACCTTGACAAAGCATTTTGGTTTCCCCAATATCACTGAAAATTATAATCAAATAAATCTACAAATGCACATTATATTTTTCTGGAAAAACAAACTATTTTTTACAAGAATTATGCATACTATAAGATAAGCAAACTATCTTGAAAATATTGTAGTCTTTGGATACTCTTTTTTAAAGTATAGAGAGAAAAAGGTTTTGTGTGGAATATAATTTATTTTGTTAATCCACCCCTCTGTACCAATCCTGTCTGCTCCTCTTGGGTAGTAAGGCTAGAACATAAATCAAAAGAGGTCAAATTAAGTATACTAGGAATACTTAATGGGAGAAGCAATTCCAGGATACCATGGAGAAATTCTAGCAAATAAAATGCAATCATCGATAAAAGCACTTCTACATTTGGATTTTGAAATGTAATCAACAACACATCAAAAAGGAACTACTATTAAGTAGGCCTTTTAGAGTAGAGAGAAGTGCTACGATAACAAATGCAGCAAATAATTTAAGAGTACCTTTTAAATGAACATGAATCTTAAAACATTCCCAGCACTAATATTTATAAATGAGTCCAAGTCATTGACGAAAAGTCAAATTAGGAAAAATACTACACAAGTATTTGAAACTGGACTGTAATTTTGAAAGAAAAAAATTTTTAAAGATCGTGGATTATTACTTAATTGCTACCATATGTTTCTTAAGAAACCAGCACCCAGGGATGTGGTTCAGTGTTAGATAACCTGCACTGCAGGCATGAGGCTGCAAGTTTGATCTCTCACTCCTTCCCACACGGTCCAGAGTGATCCTGGTGACTCTGCTATTTGTGATCTCTGTCACCACAATAAAGTGTGTGACCCCTGGTGAGTACACTGACATCAGGTATATGACCTCCTGAGACCAAAATAATACCAATGAGAAGGAGAAGGGGAGAAATATAATAACAAAACAAATCAGGGCACTCTCTGCTTCCAGCTGCCCCTATCTCACCCCCTGCCATCTCCTGTCTAACAAATTCCACCCCTTTCCTCTCTCAGTAGCTAATGAGATAATCATTTAACTATTATAATTAAGATTTTCTTTATGAGGGTTAGAAAGATATTTTAACAATTTTCTGAGATGGAGGGTTTCCTAATTTGGTTTTCAGGCCACACCCAGTGGTACTCTGAGTTGACCCCTTATTCTGTGCTCAGGGAAAGGCTTAAAGGACCATATGTAGATGCCTGGGATCAAACCCGGGTGAGGTGTGTGCGAGGTAAGCACCCAACCCATTGTACTAATCTCTCCACAACAATTTTCTAATAGACTACTGCAGAAAAAAATTCAACCATGTCATACTTTATGAATTATTATTTATCTATGGTATATATAAGTCATAATTAAAAACCATAGGATTAAACATAATACTAAGATTTACAAAAATGATCATTGGAAAACTATCTTCCCAACAATAAGGATCTGTGCCATGTTCTCAATCTATAATTGTGCAAATGAGATGAGATGGTGGGAATACCACCATCACACAAAGAGCACTAGTCTTTGGCATCCTTGAACTCACCATTTCCCAGAGAAAAAGCTGATAGAGATAATACCTGTCATAAAAAACATAAAATCCACTGCACAGGCTATAAAATTAAGTCACGATTTCATTTTCCTGAGGGGGAAAAAAGCCGTATGTTTCCACCCAGATTTTAAAAATAACCAATTATGGTCTCATTGGGGCTGAATCAACAGCACAGCAGTAGGGCGTTCGCCTTTCATGCGGCTGATCCATGTTCGATTCATCCGCCCCTCTCGGAGAGCCCGGCAAGCTACCGAGAGTATCGCACCCACATGGCAGAGCCTGGCAAACTACCTGTGGCGTATTGGATTTGCCAAAAACAATAAGTCTCACAATGAGAGACGTTACTGGTGCCTGCTTGAACAAATCGATGAGCAATGGGATGACAGTGACAGTGACATGGTCTCACAGAGAAGTTTACATCCACAGCAATCGCTGGGACATATTTTTATTGTTGTTTTTGACTTGGCAATCCTTCCTACCATGAAAGCCAAAACACTCAAACACCTGTTTCATCTGAATGCTGGCAACTGGAATATGGATGCAGTCACCTCCACTCAGCCAGCTGGATGCTCCTACTTGGCCCTCTGACACTATAGCCATTTCTACAAAATCACAAGAATCGATGGAAGTTTCCAGGCTCTGGGATGGCTAGTCCCCAAGACAGTGATTCCTTCAAAAGCCATTGTTCTGGTGCAGTCAGCTCCATTTGTCCACTTCTCTTGATGTCTACCCATTCTCAGAGCTATGTTTTTGGCTTGGAGACCATACCAGTGGTGCTCATACCATATCAGTGGCCGTGCCTCTACACTTAAGTGATTGTTCCTGGTGGGACGGGTGGACCTTATGGTATTCTGGAAACTTAACCTGATCAACTGTGTGCAAGGCAAGTGTCCTGCCTGCTATCCTGTCTCTCTATCCTGGACTCTTCTCTCTTGGGCATGAAGAGAGAGACTGCACTCAGCAGAGTACTAAAAAACAGAAATAGAAAATGAAATCCCACTCCTAAAAGTCAAAGTCTTCCCTTCCTGAGACTCACTGGGTTGTATGCAGGAAGACTTCTTCCCACTCCTGTTAGCCCTTTTTTTTTTTTTTTTTGGGTGAATCACCATGAGGTACAGTGGTATAGTTACATACTTACAAACTTTCAGGCTTGCGTTTCAATCACACAATGATCGAGTACCCATCTCTCCACCAGTGCCCATTCTCCACCACCAATGATCCCAGTATCCCTTCTACCACCCCCTTCAATCCCCCCCCATCCCACCCCATCTCTGTGGCAGGGCATTCCCTTTTGTTCTCTCTTAAAACCTCCTAGTCCTTACCTCTACTATTCTTGGGTGTTAGTCTCCCATTCTGTTACTTTATATTCCACAGATGAGTGCAATCTTTCTAAGGCTGTCTCTCTCTTTCAGACTCATTTCACTTAACATGATACTTTCCATGTTGCATTTATATGCAAATTTCACGACTTCATCTTTTCTAATAGCTGCATAGTATTCCATTGTGTAGATGTACCAAAGTTTCTTTAACCAGTCATCTGTTCTTGGGCACTCCGGTTGTTTCCAGATTTTGGCTATTGTAAACAGTGCAGCAATGAACATACAAGTGCAGATGTCTTTTCTACTATACTCTTGCTTCTCTGGGATATATTCTCTGAAGCGGTATTGCTGGGTCAAATGGGAGCTCAATTTCTAGTTTTTTGAGAATCATCCATACTGTATTCCAAAAGGGCTAAACCAGTCGGCATTCCCACCAGCAGTGAAGGAGAGTCCCTTTCTCCCCACATCTGCGCCAACACTGGTTGCTTTGTTCTTTTGGATGTGGGTCAGTCTCTGTGGTGTGAGATGATATCTCATTGTTGTTTTGATCTGCATCTTCCTGATGATTAGTGATGAAGAGTATTTTTTCATGTGCCATTTTTGCCCTACTCTTAACCTGAGCTAAGAGTAAGGCAAATATCACCCAAACAACCAGGAAGAAATGGGTTTGCTGAAACATCCTCCTGGTGGTTTATAGCAGAAGCAAAAGCTGCTGGTCCTGTCTACTCTAAGATGTTTATATGTATAAATTGTCTAATCTGGTTAGAATTTCATTACTCCAGAGGTGCTTCTGTCACCTCCTCCTATCTGCTCTCCTGATTATTAACCTAGCAATTAATTCACAGACTTTTAGGGGTGGGATTTCATTTTCCATTTCTGGTTTCTAGTACTCTGCTGAGTGCAGTCTCTCTTCATGCCCAAGAGAGAAGGGTCCCAGACTAGAGAGACAGGATAGCAGGCAGGACACTTGTCTTGCAATCAGCTGGTCAGGTTAAATCTCTATCATACCATAAGGTCCACCAGCCCCACCAGGAATAATCACCAAGTGTAGAGGCAGGGGTAAGCCCTGAGCACCACTGGTATGATCTCCAAGCTAAAAAATATAAAGACAGGAACTCCATGTTTTTCCCCACTCAGAAGCAATTTTGTTTCTTCCTTAGCTAATAGGAAAAAAATCTTGAATTAGTTCTCCAAATAATTTCTGTGGGGGAAAGTGCTTGGCACTTATATTAAGGGTTCAATAGATAGTTCTGAATGAATCCTACTCAAGCCTTCTATCTTCTACCTGAAACTGATTCAACCTTCCCTAGATAATTTCTCATGAACACTATTCTTTCATCTTCTGCTTCATTACTGGAAGACACTTGAGCAAGTAGTTAATATTTTTTCTCTTTTTAATAAAAATTTATGTTTTATTGAAGCACTATGATTTACAGTTTTATCGTTGGGTTTTAGACATACTATATTTCAGCTTATCCCACCACCAGCATCAGTTTCCCTCCACCAGTGTTCCCAAGTTCCCTCCCATATAACCTCTAGCAACCCAGCCTGCCCTCTTGGCGTACACCTTTCTAGGTTCAGTTGTTAACATTTGGGTCTCTTGGTTTCAGTGTGTTCTGTGATTTTCATATTTGGCTCTATCATTCCTTAACACTGCCTTTGTACCTTAATCTCCTGACCTGGCCAATGGTGCTTCTCATCTGTTGCTTCTCTCCCTCCTCTCTTTCTCTTTCATTCCTTCGCCTGCTTGTCCTATGGCACCAAGGTTGATCTGGGTATCCCACAATTTAGAACATTGTATTCCCTCAGTTATTCTAAATGCCACATATAAGTGATATAATCCTGTGTTTATCCTTTTTCGGGTTTACTTCATTTCACATGATGTCTTCCAGTTCCATGCAAGTTGCAGTGAATTGCATGATTTCATCATCCCTTAGAGCTGTGCAGTATTCCATTGTGCATATATACTACTTCTTCATGATCTGCCTAGTTGAATATATAGGTTGATTCCAATTCTTAGTTATTGTACCGTGCTGCGATGAATAATGCTGTGCATAAGTTCTTTTGAATGACTAGTTTTCTGTTCTAGGGACCCAGTGGAATTGCTGGGTCAAATAGGAGTTATTAATTCTGAGTTTACTGAGTACCCTCCATACTGTTTTCCATAGGAGCTAAACTCGGTAACAACCCCACCAGCAGTGGATGAGGTTTATTTTAACCACACCCCACCAACAGAGATTGTTCTTAGTATTTTTGGCATGTGACATTCTCACTGGTGTAAGATAATATCTCACTGTCATCTTAATTTGGCTTTCCCTAATAATAAGTAATGATGATCATTTTTTTCATGTGCCTGTTGACCATCCATTAGTTTTCCTCATAGAGGTGTCTGTTCATTTCCTCTCCCTGTTTTTTGGTGGGCTTTTAGGTTTGTTGTTGTTGTTGATGCTTTAAGTATTTTAAAATCTCGAATATCAACCTTTTATCTGATGTGTTGGGTGCAAATATTTTCTCCCACTCAGTTGTCATTTAGTTTTAGCCCATGTCTCTTTTTCCATACAGAAGCTTTTAAGTTTGATGTAGTCCCATTTGTTTAGTTTTGACTCTGTATACTTTGCCAATGGCATCATATCATTGAAGACTTCTTAGAGATCTAGGTCTTGGAGCATACTGCTTATATTTTTCTCAGTGTACTTTATGGATTCAGGTCTAAGCTACTGACTTTTGTGTAAGGTCTGAGAAACGGATCCAGCTTTAGTTTCTTCCAATACCATTTGTTTAAAAGGCTGTTTTTTACTTCATTTCATGCTCTCAGCTCCTTTGTTAAAAATTACCTGACCATATATATGGGGGTTTTTGCTGGAGAGATAGCACAGCAGGTAGGGTGTTTGCCTTGCACGCGGCCGACCCGGGTTCAAATCCCAGCATCCCATAAGGTCCCCTGAGCACGGCCAGGGGTAATTCCTGAGTGCAGAGCCAGGAGTAACCCCTGTGCATTGCCAGGTGTGACCCAAAAAGAAAAATAAATAAATAAATAGACAACATTTATATATGGGGGGTTTCTACATTGGGTATTCTATATTGACCCATTGGTCAGAGATAATTTTTTAATTCTGTACCATGCTGTTTTGATTATTATGGCTTTACAGTATAGATTCAAAAATTAGGTAGTAAGATTTCGCTGTTTCTTATTTTTCAGTATGGTTTTGTATGTACGGGGTCTTTTATTATTTCACACAAACTTTATAACCGATTCCTTGAAAAAAATTAAAGTATAAAATAGTTCAAACAATTCTAAATGTTTGTATCTACAAAGGAAAACTTCAGTTGCCTTCTTTAACTAGCAAGATTACCCAGTAACAGTGCAACAACCTTAAGGATTGTACAACATATATGCATATCTAATATGCCCATCACTTAAGCATGGATGAGGCTGAACACTACTTTTACCCTGATTTCACATCCACAGATACCATCTTAAAACGTCATCTTTTGAGTTTATATTTATTTATAGAAAATGATCTAATCTTCACTAATAATTACAGGGATCGAAGACAGATAAGACATACCAAAAAAAAAAAAAACAGCATGAAAAGAGCAATAAGGAGAAGGGTGTAGGAAGAAAAAGCTGAACAAAAGAGCCTAGTTAACAGAATAAACACCTTTTGAATGATTATAAGAATTATCAGTCCTATCCTTTCTTTAGTGAATCAGAAAGGAAACTTACTCCAAACATTTCACTCATACAAAATACAAATCCTATGTATTTTAAATCACACACATCCCAAAAAGAAGTATGGATTCATTTTTATAAAGTATAAATGCTAAGCAAACATTATGCTAAATGAAAAAGTGCTAGAGAGTCACATACACATGTTGTTAAATATAGAAACAAACTGTAATGAGAATCATTATCTCCAGTTTCCATGGATACCAGGATAAGCACTACTCCTAAATTGCAGTTCATTCAGCAAAGGGCACAGAGTAATTTATATTCAGGGTCATCCCCAGCTGACAGCAGATGCATAAGGACCAGGGTAAATCACCCTGTTAGCTCTATTCGTTTGTTAACTACTCCAGTTCCTGCCCAGGCTCCCACCACCTGGTTTCAAGCCTGGCTAATGTTTTAGATATGAAATTTGGAAAACTGGATGATAAATTGCAATTTACAAGAGAAAAGACTCCACAAAGGACAGGGCAGTCTGAGAAGTGATTAATGCTGGGAGGAAGGCTGGTGGGAAGGGAAAGGGAAAGTTGGCATTCCTTTGCTTTGTTTGTGTAATGGGAAGGAAGAATACTGGTTTTGTGTGTCTGACACATTGCCATCTTTCCCAGTGACTATAAAAGAATTGTTCATTTAATTTCAACTTCCCACCCTACCAAAGCAACACAAGCTTAAACTGCCATAGCCAGTCTCTCAACCCAAATTTCTGTTTCAAGTTCTTCTCTATACTCCAGGATTGAGATCTTTCATACAATTACTATTTATTTTCATAGAAATAAAATGATAAAACTATTTTCTGACAATCTCAGAGATAATGCCTCTAATTTATTTGCTTATCCAAGACCACTCATTCCATCTACCATAACATGCATTGTATCAGGTTAGGCAGGAAGTAACAAGAAATTATAGGAAATTCCACTTTGATCATCAGGTATAGTAACCAGCAATTGATAATATATACTCCTTGGGCGATTTGAAAAAAAAATGAATTCTCTCTTAGTCAATATAAAAGTGATGTGTATTGCATGGATACATGTGGATTATATTTACCTTAAATATACAGAAAGTCCATATAAAAATAATAATTATTTTTTCAGTATATTCTTCCCCCATCACCTGTCTACCCAGTATAATCAGATTTCCCATGCACCTATGCAAGGGTATTTGCAAAAGAAGCGAAGTGAAGCTTTCCCTGCCCTCACACGCTCCTCCTGATAGACAGAAGACAGGCTAAGTACCTCAACCTAATATGATAACAAAAGAGAATCAATTGCCTGTTTGGATATTGAAGGCCTCTGAGGACCTTCCTCTTTTGCACCAATTACACTAATTAAAACTGGGTGAAGGGATGGGTATTGGAACACCCTATGACTGAAACCAGACCATGATCAGCTTGTAACTCTGTATCTCATGATGACTCAAAAAAAAAAAAAATTAAAGAAAAAACAAACGAACTGGTTACTGCTTTTAAGATGGCGAAGAAAGGATATACAACCTAGGTTTCTAATAGTTATATAACATGCAGTCTACTTAATAAGGCATGCTATTTTAGTAAGTATTAATTATCCAGATATCTATGTTTCTAAAAACTTTCTTCCTATAAATATTAGTGCATGATTTGAATATCACATGTTCCAATGACTTTTGGTACCAGGATCCACCAGGGCCTCCTGCATTCTAAGCATTCCCATCAGTCCTTGTCCTTGAATCTCTCTCTCTCTCTTTCTCTCTCTCTCCTTCCCTCCCTTCTCCAACAGCAAGCCTTAAAAGTAAATCAAACGGGAAGTTAATGTAATTCTCTTAAAGTTATATAAGTGATGATTATACTGTACTAGTATAATAGATGTATTGAACTGACACCTTCGATTTCTCAGAAGGAGCAACATTTTGAGGTATGATGGCTTCCCACACTGGAGTCTGAATCCTGAAGTTCTGAGAATAATTGAGAAGGTTCTCCTGAACAGACCACTTTTCAAGCTGTCTCTGTCCCACCAAGACTCAAGTTGTGCAGGGCAGAAATTACTTTCTTAGGTTGAACACCACACCCTCCTGACCCACACACCCCTTCAAGAATCCCAAGGTTGAAACAACGTACACACACACACACACACACACACACACACACACACACACACCACCCTCAGCAGAAAACTCTATCATCTTTTGTCTTAACGTCTTTTCTGATAACACTGATCAGTTTTCATAAAAGCCCTAATGATGGTAGAAGTCTGTTCTCACCTGGGAACACAATTACAGTCCAGAATGGAGCAAAATCAAGTTCTTAAAAAGTCATCACCCTGACAGCATCTTCAACCCATGAACTGAGGACCTGAAACTTGGACCTGAGCCCTGGCTCTTGGGCTGACGAACCTCAGAAGGCACCCTCTTTTCTGTTGCTTCCATTGTCCTTGCATGTCATTTGTGGTCCTGCCTATTGCACAGGGCTAAAGAAAATACTTTCTAGTAGCTCATCACGCGCCCCTGCCCCCACCGCCCCATCTTCTGTTAGCTAGAAAGTGACCAGTTGGAAACACTCAAATCATCCAGGCAGCACCCTCAGCCCACCCAGACCAAGCCAACCGCCTGAGTGCTGCCCCACGTTCTGCAAAGTAGATTCAGGGGACAACTCGGGGAGGGCTCGCTTCAGCACTGAGGCCGTGGCCAGCTCTGCCCGAGCGGCCTCCCCCTCCTCGGGGGCCCCAGCTTCCACCCGGACTGTCCGGGCGCGGAGGGGGGTGTGTCGGGGAGGGGGTTCGGCGGGCAGTGCGCGCGGGGGGCTGGGTTGTGGAGGTGACTCGGTCCCCGGAGTTTAGCGGAAGGTGCCGGGGTACCCCGGCTACACAGAGGTGCCCAGTGGGCACTGCAGGGGGCGCCCGGGGTCGGTGCGGTGCCAAGAGCGGCGGCGCGGGAGGTTGCGGGGGGCGGGGGGGGGGGCGTCGGCGTCCCGGGACGGTCCGGGGGGCGCGCGCTCGCGGGACTGGGGGGTCCGCGTCTCGAGACCGGGGGGCGCGGCGAGGGGCGGTGTCCGCGTCCCGGGACGGCCGGGGGGCGCGGCGGCGGCCACTCACCGATGCACAGCTGCAGCGCGTAGGCGTAGTAGGACCAGCCGAGCAGGAGGCTGATGAACACCACCGGGATCCAGTAGAGCAGCCGCCGGCAGCGCCGCCGGACGCTGCCCGAGCCCGAGGGCGCCATCTTCCAGCCGCAGCCACCTGCCCAGCCGCGCCGCCGCCCGCCCGCCTGGCTCAGGGCCGGGCTGGCCGCGCCCCGCACCCCCGGGGGGACGGGCCCGGCGGGCGGCTGCGCCGCGGCCACTGCGGCCGCCGTGGCGCTTAAGTCCCCATGTGGCGGCCCCCACAGCCCCGCCGCGCGCTGCCGGCTCCCGGGCCCGCGGAGACTGCGAGGCGGCGACACGGCGCTGAGGAGGCGGCGTCTGAGGGGACCGCGAGGAGGCGGCGGCTGAGGAGACCGCGAGGAGGCGGCGGCTGAGGGGACCGCGAGGACGCGGCGGCTGAGGGGACCGCGAGGAGGCGGCGGCTGAGGGGACCCTGAGGAGGCGGCGGCTGACGGGACCCTGAGGAGGCGGCGGCGGCGGGAGCCTCCGCCCCGTCCCCCGGCCCGGCCCGCTGCGCCCCCAGGCGGCCTCTCCCCGCACGCGGGGGGACGTGGCCCGGCCGGCGGCCCCTCAGGGTGCTGGCGGGGAGGGGGGCGCGCCGAGCTCGCGGAGGGGTGCGCGCGGCGGGCGAGGGCGGACGCGGAGTCGCGCGGGAGAAGCGCGGGGCCGGGCGTGGAGGGGTTGGAGCGCGGCGGAGGCGCTCGGAGGGGGCGGGGGGCGCAGGGGTGAGGGGCGCACGTGCTGAGCTGACGCTCGGAACTTTCGTTATTTCGGGATGGTGAAGAAGGGGGGCTTGGCCTAGCGTCTCCACCCCCCCCCCCCCACGAGGTTTTAGGGGTTCTGTCTTCACTGCGATGTTTTCTTTGGTCAACATCAGTTCTCCGGGCAGTTCTAACTAATCTAGAGCTGGTTCTAGAGTGCCAAGGATCCTGGAAGGGACCTTTAAAGTCTTCTGACCTGTTTTTATTTACGATAGACGGGACAAAGATTCACCAATACTGCGGAGGCTTCCAGTCCCCCACCCTCTGATTATAGGTGCTCCGGATTCTACGTGAAACACCTCAGTTAAATGCTGGAGTTAAATGCGCAGTTACTATGTGCAAGGACACTTTTAGTAAACACGCACATACACGCATGTATTTATATTTACCCCACAGAGCGAGCCTATTGAATGGAATTCTTTCATATTAGTAAGGAATAAAAAAAAGTCCTGATTTGCATAAATTAGTCAAAGAAATCACTGAAGAAAGCCCATGTCCTTTCAATTATCTTTCTGTGGTTGGATTAAACAGCAAGATACTCTCTCCCAAGAGAACTACTATTTTGCACACGGAAAGCACTAAAAAATTGTAGCTACCCTGAAATCATTAGAATTTTGTATATGAATATCAACCTACGCTCTCACTCTGAAGAAGCTGAAAACGAAACGAAGTTCCTATTCAGACCAAAATGCTTCCCACAGTGACAACCAGATTCTTCAATCCTTGAAATCCACCAAGGAATGAACATCCAGAGTAGCTTGCCCCTCTACTGATAATCGATGCTACAATGCCCAATGCTTAGAGACTTATAGGCTTCTAAAGTCACAAATAGAATAGTGTTCTAGTATAGTTCCAACATCTGTCAGTCTTCAAACATATGTCAGTCTTTGAAAGAGCTTATCCAAAGCTTTATCCAAAGTTTTACTGCTTTTCCAAATGTTACTTAATTGTACATGTTTAAATAAATCACTGTCATCCTGTTGCTCATCGATTTGTTCGAGCGGGCACCAGTAACGTCTCTTATTGAGAGATTTATTGTTACTGTTTTTGGCATATCCAATACGCCCAGGTAGTTTGCCAGGCTCTGCCGTCCAGGCTCCATACTCTCAGTAGCTTGCCGGCTCTCCTAGAGGGGCGGAGGAATCGAACACGGGTTGGCGGAGTGAAAGGCGAAAGCCCAATCGCTGTGCTATCGCTCCAGCCCTTTAAATAAATATTTGTGAAATAATTAAAACCTGTTTTAGGCCATTTTAAAATGATTACTAATATTGAGTCACTTTTTAACTTAAAAAAATGTCTAACCCAAGAGGAATCATTTCTAAAGCCACATTATGGCAGGGTTTATCTCTGCTCAGTCCCTACTTACTCATAAATGTGCACAGATATAAGTGTTTTGGTGAGTTGTCTCTAGATTGTTAGGCTTTGAATTGATGGATAACTGCAGTTTATAAACTTCCCACTTCCCCTACCCGTTTAAAGCTGTGTGTCAACAAGGAAACAATTTTATTTGCTTTGGTTTGGGGGCCACACCCAGCAGTGTGCAGAGTTTACTCCTGACTTTCAGCTCAGAGATCACGCCTGGTGTTGTCCAGAGGATCATATGTGAAGCCAGGAATGAAACCCAGGCTGACCATGTGTAGGCTAGCTCCTTAACCCACAGTACTTTGTCTTCAACCCTGGGACAAGTAAACCATTTGAATGTCAGAGACAATTAAAAGGAAACTTCTCTAGAGACTTGCTGTATAAAAGGACATTCAGAGGTTCAACTTGCCAATGTTAGATCTTCAATAATTCTAATAAGCAGCAAATTTCCTATAATAATTTTAAACATATTATGACCTTTTATGAAAATGAGATTCAATATAACAAGAGAGAGACGGAAGCACAGAGGGAAAGAAGGGGAAAACAAGTTAGAGATTGAAGGGAGTCTCAAGAGAAGATGAAAAAGCTTCTTTATCTCCTCCTGTGCCCCCAACCCAGTGAACCTTATTTTCATCCTTATTGGGCCATCACATCCTACTGGTCCATCACCTACAGGCTCAGTTATTTATCAAAGTTATACTTCTCTCAAAATTTTAAAACCCTATAATTATATCTTCTCTCACAAAGGAAAGTTGATCTTCCTCTTCTTCTTACAGCCAAGACCTATTTTAAATCAGTTCTCCAGATTTTTCGCCCTGAAACCATAAGTATATCTTGCCAGAATTATAGACTCAAATTATCCTGCTTTTCCTGAGTTCCTGATGAAGACGTTGATTTCTTTTCATAGTATGAATCAAGCACAGTGGACCAACCAAATCCAGAGAGCCGCTCCAGGGAGCTTGGGCCTCTGTACGTACATGCAGCCTCTCTCAAGCTCATCACATCTTTTCTGCCAAATCACCTAGAGAAAACACTATTAGGTTACTTCTTCGCTATTTATTCTTTCTTTAAAAAATCATTTTTTGAAGGAAATGCTATATTTTTGATAGATAAGGCCAATTTTATTACTCTCACATACATGAGAAATTGGGCTGGAGCGATAGCACAGTGGTTGGGCATTCGCCTTTCACGCGACCGACCCGTGTTTGATTCCTCCGCCCCTCTCGGAGAGCCCAGCAAGCCACCGAGAGTATGGAGCCCGCACAGCAGAGCCTGGCAAGCTACCCGTGTGTATTGGATATGCCAAAAACAGTAACAATAAGTCTCTCAATGAGAGACGTTACTGGTGCCTGCTCAAACAAATCAATGAGCAAAGGGATGACAGTGACAGTGACGTGAGAAATTGCATTGATTTTGCTTTAGGGTTATTGTACTTAACACATTTTACATTCTATTTCTTTAAAGGACTGGAAGGAATGAGGCTGATATCTGGTTCTACATTTTTTATTTTTAAACGTATGGCTCTCCCATTTCAGTCTCACTAGAATGATGTAAAAAAATATGGATAGAACTGCTTCCATTGTTTCCTTAACTCAGCCACTCATTCTTGGGGTGAGGATGGGCTGGGAATCCATTTAGAAATAAGCTATCCATGACATCAGTGACACCAGTTTTGCACATTCGTAATGGTGAATAAGATAGTTCTTATAGAAGAATAAATTCATGTCCAATTCATACGTTGTTTCTGGAGCCATGTAAACCAAAAATAGTTTTAGAAAAGGAACTGGGTTGATTACCAAGCAGTAAGACAAGAAGTGGGAGTTGTAAGATTGGTCAGAGGGCTAGTTAGTGGAGAGTTTCTGGTACTTCAGGGATGGTGTGTGCAGTAACTTTGTACATAAATAACATAAACTTTAACCACGTTTCCTAAAGTTTAGTAAAATAAGTAAATAAATTCATAGATAAAAGGATTTTAAGATAGAAATGATGTTAAGATACCCTCAGCTCTCAGAGACTAATAGTCTTCAATGAACCTTAAATGAAATGGGTTAGAATGGAAGATAAGTTCAAAATCCTAAGGCATCCATGGTTGATTGGGTCAAAACATTAGGAAAGTTACTGCATGAGAAAAGCTCCAGCCAACTTCGTATTTCTAACATTCAGGAAGCCCTATCCTGGTATAATTATATATACTGTCACTAGGTGGCAGGCACACACCAGAAAGTGCAGCAATTCTGACCTTTCATCACTTGTATCACTAGTCACTTGTCTCCAGTTTCTCATTGATTTGCTCGAGTAAGCGTCAGTAACGTCTCCATTCATCACTGTCACATGGTAGTGTAGCCCAAAGGCGTCTGGTCACTCTAGGAACATGAAGAGCCTCAAACCATTGGTTCAGGGTCTTGACCTTTCCATAACATCAGTCTTTGACTTAGTCAATGATAAATTATGAATTATAACTTTGTTACCAATTATAGTAATAAAGAAATAATGTTCATACATACTGATTAATTTATGGGGGGGTCACATAGAGTAGTGTTCAAGCCTTTCTGGTGACTCTGTGCTCAGGGGTTAGACCTGGTGTTTCTTAGGAATCCCTATGTGGTGCCAAGAAACAAATTGGAGTTGGTCGCATGCAAGGGAAACGCTTTAACCTCCGTAAGATCTCTCCAACTCCTTTGCTCCAATTCGTTACAGTTTTCACTAAGGTTAATCATTTTAGAAGTAAAATGAAAACTTTTAGATGCATGTTTTTAACCTATACTGATCATTCACATATGAGAAGATGACACTGTTTATGAACACAAATCATGGGAAGATAATTTTTTCTCTACGTACTGACAAGATATTTTGATTTTGGAGGCACATCCAGTGATGTGTAGACACTATATGTGTGGCAAGAGTTTGAATCAAAGGCTGATGACCATAGTCACATGCAAGGCAAGTGCCCTATGTCTCTCCAGCTCAGAATCTCACTTATTTAAGGGTCATGAAAGAATTTCGGGATGGAGGAGCCAACTCAGTGGCCTTCAAATTATGTTCTGTAGACTTCACTGTCCAATACATGGCTTCTGGTAGACACAGCCACTCAAATGAAAATTATATTAAAATAAATTATTAAATATTTAGTTTCCTTAGTTGCAATATTCACATGTTAAGAGCTATAGGTACATGTGACTGGAAACTACTGTATTGGACAGTGAAGATATGGAATATTTCCATTATCTCAGGAACATTTGTTGGAGAAGACTGACGAGTCATTTCATGCTGTCTAAACATTCATGAAGCAAGTTTTATATTTATAAGTGCAAGAAAGAAAAATATGGTCCCCTTTCTAGTTGTAACTCGGCTGTTTTGCAGAAGCAAAAAAAAATGAGTGGTAATAGGAAATTGAAGGCATTTTTAGGTTTATAGTATTAGGAATATCTTCCTTTGAAGATGTGAGTCCAGTAAGTAAGGAGCCAGCTGGATATAATTGAGGAATGGGGTAATACCATAGAATCTTCAACTGAGCAACTGCAAATGATTGCTTTCAAAGGATATGTATTGGAGAAACTTATAAGAATACCAGGCTCAAATTTCTATACATAAGAGAAATCTAACAGTGTTCAAAGATGCAGTTCTATTTCTTGAGAACTCTAACCTTAAAGCACAGAATCAGCCAGTGACCATTAGGGTCCTTTATGTTCTGTTGCTTGATCAGATAATCATTGGGGCGCCCAAAGAATGATTGGTTATATTCACCTGTGTCTCTGTCAAGCTGAAGAGTAGATTAGTCATGCCGGATTTTCTGTATGACACATTTGGAAGGAGGTGGATTAATGTGTCTTGACCAGTCTGTACAACTCACTTGGCTTTCACTCAAAACATTCTTTTGCAAAATTTAAATATATATTTTCAAGTGTTGTTAAAGACTTTAAAATGTAAGTCTAAAACTCAAGCTCACATTGCAATATCAAATTGTAGAAAAGAAAAAAAATAACCTTGGTTTTCTTAGGCCTTCACAAAGAGAAGGGAAAATGAAGAATAAATATTTAATGATGACATTTAACAAAATGGCATATTGGCTTCAGGTTCGTAGTAGAAAATTCTTCCATCAGCTAAAACCTATCCAGTGAAAATTATGTCTTATACCTTAGGGTCTGTGAGTCTACAATTATTTTCAAGTGCTCCTAGACACTCCAGATTTCTGAATTTCTTTGAATTATTTCACTGGCAAGAAACTTTCTCCATTTGCTCATATTTCAGTCTTTTTGATAATGGGCCAAGCTATGAAATGCAAGGGTGGCAGTAGAATATCAATAACCTTTATATCTGGAATATGAGACAACATGGACTTTTATTTTTCAAACACTTAATATGGTGGTTTAAGGGTTCAGAATCCAACTGATTAGAGGTGTAGGATTTTAGCCTTATTATTAATCAAATAATAGGTTTGGTTAATGCATTTTTGTTCCTTTAAGCATTACGTCAATAAAATATTAAATATAGCATTTTTAAATTTCTAAAAAGCAGAAAAAAATGTGTAGCTTGGCATAGTCTCTAGTTGCTTATGTTTATTTTATATGTTGATTTAAAATTAATGCAGAAGTGCATTACAGTTTTAAAAAAATTAGTGAATGGATAAAAAACATAGGTTGAAAATATTTATATATGACATGATAGTGAAACTTTTTTAGTGACATAGTTGCATATAAGCATTCACAATTACTCATTAATTAACAGTATCTTACAATATAAAAACCACATATTTGAATGCAAATTTCAGTGACTGAAGCTAACTTTAAAAACACAAGTATTGGAGGCTGGAGCAATAGCACGTTGGGTAGGGCGTTTGTGCCTTGCACTGGCAGACTTGGGTTCAATCCATGGCATATGGTTCCCCCAGCACTGTCAGGAGTAATTCCTGAGTGCAAAGCCAGGAGTAAACCCTGAGCATTGCTGGGTGTGACCCAAAAGCAAAAACAAACAAACAAACAAACAAACAAAAAACAAAAAAACCCAAGTATTTCATTTTTTTGTTAAAAATAGTAATAATTGAAACAACGGTTGCTGTCTCTAACACAGAAGTCTTAAATTTTAGAACCCCTCATTGCATGTCCTTCATTACTTTCAGTTTCCAGTTGTCTATCTATAGTCATCTTGGAAAGAATAAATCTCTGAGCACCATAGCTACCATGAGGCATAATTTTCTTGAAAAATGAAAGTATGATGCATAAAGGAGTCACAGAGTTAGAGAAGTAGCAAAGGAGCCAGAGATATAGCTCAGCAGTGCCACACAAGGCTGAATCCTGGGTGTTCAATGTCTGATACTGCAAGAATAACGCCCCCCTCTCCCCAACCCCCAGCCCCCGGACACACACCCAGTAGAGAGAGTTATTCTGCTTCAGAGGACATTACACATATTCATTCCATTTAAACTATAATGTAAATCATATTCTGAGTAGGTCATAATTGTTATAGGCAGATACAGGGATGCAGTTTGGGGAAACTTCACAAAAATATAGCTTGGCAATAGCTTGCCTGCATCTCTGCCTGGGATGTGTATTCTGTACATTTCTACACTCTGGGGATTTAGTCAAACTCTACTTGAGGTGTGTGTTTGTTTCTCTTCCCTCCACACATCCCCATTTTCTCTTGAGCATATAAATTGCTTTCTTTCCCTTCATACTTCCCAAATAAGCATATCTTACTACACAATTCTCCTTCCTGAAATTCTTCTCTGTGGTGGTAGACTGGAGAAGAAAAAGACTGCATAGAGATAGGACTGAACTTTTGTTCCTACAAAGAACAAATTAACACTCCAGCATGAGCCCACAGCTCCTCAAACAAATCCAGGTTAATTCTCCTGCTATGAAGATCAAGTAGGGCTTAGGTACAGTGTGACCACTGCTGAGTGGAAGTGGCGAGATGTCAGGTCCATACTGTGTGTAGGTGCTTGTGACAAATTCCATCAGCTCAATGCCCCCCCAAACACTTCACAGGTGACTGAGGTGGGTAGAGAGAAAAAAATAGTAGATGCCCCACCTTCTCTCCCCTTTGAAGCTACTTCCCCTTTTCCCACTTATGTAAATCACCTGCAAAATTATGCTTAGTGCTTTCAGGGGCCTTGATCCTTCAGTTATTCTTTCCTGGGTAAGTACCTTTCACTCTTTCATTTGGTTTAAGTCTGCTCACTCAGTGTTTCAGGACTAAATCTTTGAAAGGTCTTTTTGTTGGACAACCCTTCATATTGTTGAGGAAAAAGCAGAAACTCACTCAGGTAAGTAAAAAACTTACTCAAAGTCACGGTCTGGTCAACCAGTAAGACCCCAGGTCTCCTGACTCCCTGCCTGCAACCCATCACCCTCAACTCTGAGCCCAAGGGGACTCTGTGGATGTTGTACCACAGATTTAGCATCTTCAGAGTCTTTTCTCAAGTTATTTTTCTTTAAGACCTAAGGACAGCTAGTTTAATTTAAGAAGCTAAGCCCAGAAGATTAAAATTCACAGGGGACTCAAGTAAAAGGCCTTTTTAGATTTATTAAAAGAATAGTAAATGTATATGTATAGTAGATATACTCTGATAAGACCTCTAACCTAGAAAAAAAGTAGAGAAGAATCACTGAAGGGCTCAAATGTTGCTAGTATTTTGTGCAGCCTCCCCCCAAAACAAACAAATAAAATCTCTCCAAAAATCCCAAAACCCATCCACCAAATCCATATTTTGAAACTTGTATTTTCTTTAATTTTCTTTTAAAATAATGTTTTTGTAGAATAATACATAACAGCACCTTTGAAAAACGGCTAGATACCAGAAATTCAGAATTATAAGAAGACAAAAGCCTGCCATGATTGAACTTAATTAGCACAACCATTGTTATTTTAGTGTGTTCCCATCTGTTCTCTTTTTTGGTGTAAATCTTTTAACATACAATTTTGAGTTCTCTTTTATAAATAATTTATCACAATTTTTTGTGTTACTACACAGACTTCAAAATAGTTTAACTAGTTCTACAATATTTTACTCTATAGAGATATGATAATTCATTAAACCATTCCTTTGTAGTTAGAAATTTGTGTGTTTTCTAAGTTTTTGTCCTCTAATATAACTTAGCTCATATAGTATTCCCATTTTATTTTATTGTTTTCTTTGGATAGAGCCCCAGAGGTGAAGTTAAGTAAAAGAACCAAAGGTTGAAAAATTATGCAGCTGTAGTGATTTAAAATATGCTCACAAATTGTCTTAATTCTCCTTTTTTTTCAAGAAATGGAGGTGAATTTTTCTTCCCTTGAGCATGGACTGGACTTAGTGAGTCATTTTTTAATAAACAGAATAAAGTAGAATTGATGGCAGTTAAGGTCAAACACTAGACTAAATAGACACTGTGACTTCCTCTTTGTCTTAGTTTTATTTATTTATTTATTTTTTCTGGGACAAGTTAGCTGTGGTGTCGCTGTGGTGTCCTGAGGAGACACCCAGGAAGCAAGGGACATAGCGGTATTAGGAGCCTTGTGAGGGCAATCTCATGCTCACTTAGTATTAATGCAGTCCAGGCAATGGTTGTTGGACTTCAGTGTTGTCAGTCTGCACAGCATATTTCACAGGGTTGCCTCTCTCCTGAAGTTTTTCTTGTGGTTCCTTCACTTTTCTTCTGAATGGTTCACTAATTAAGTTGCAGGTGGGAGAAGTGACTCCCACCAGAAGTAATAGGGTTCTCTAGATGCCTCACCAATTCTGCTCTAGGTCATCTGACTATGATGCTCTCTCAGAATTGTGTTGACTTGGGTAGAGTGGGGAGCCAGGGAAGTAGCCTCAGGATATAGTGCTTCCCTCACCAGGGAAATGCCTGGTGAGGGTTAGGAGCAATAAAATCAGCTCTGCTCTGGACAGGGACTGCACCAGACAGCTGGCAGCTCTGCCAGGAGTCCCCTGGCTCTGCCCAGCCGGGGAACTGGTTCCCGTCTCCTGCCTTCTTGGGGGAACTGGACTTGGGCTAGAGGGAGGACTTGCTCTTTGCAGGAAAAGCAAAGTCAGTCTTCACCATGGCCCAGATGCTACGGGAACATTGCCTTCCCTCACACAAAATAATTTCTGGAAGAGACAAATAATGAGGTAAAAATGTTTATTTAGAGAAATGTGAGGGGAGGGAAAGAGAGGGAGACATGCTCAAGAGACAACAGGAAGTTTTCTCCAGAGTAGAAAAAACTGATTGTGGAGGTTTTAAATGTCCACAAATATTTTGATATTCCTCCCAGCAAAGAGAAGTGTGAGTGTGGTTGGATTGAAGGATTCATTTCTAACGATTAGAATTAGAGAGAACGAGATAGAAGGGTGTCTTAGAAACCAGGTTAATGAAAAAAAGCCACTATGTCTCTCTCGTCTCTCAGGCCATTCTGAGAGAAAGCGGATATAAGTGCAACCCTAAAGGTGCTCTCTGTGGCTGGGAACTGAACCTCCGGCAAGCAGCCACATGGGGGAGGCTTCTGGAAGGCAACTGTGCTGTTCCAAACAGGCTGTCACCTAGTCTTAGCTGAAAACTTGATTGCAGCCTCATGAGAGACCCTGATGCAGGATCATGTAGCAATGCTGCTCCTGGGTTCTTGATTCAGAGACCGAGTGAGTTAATAAATGTTTGCTTAGGTAATTGCATTTGGGGAAGATTTATTATATAGCAATTGGTAACTAATACTGCAGCACCGGAACAATTGTTTTGCAGCATGTTTTCAAATATATGGCATTTAGTGAGCATTCTAATTCTAGGTATTCATAACAAATTATTGCCACATAATAGAACATAAAAAGGACCAGTGAGAAGTATAGGAGAACAAAAGGACAAAAGAAAGAAAGAAAGTAAAGGAGCAGATGAATAAGGGGGCTGGAACAATAGCAGAGCAAGCTCGGTGTTAGCCTCGCATGCAGCAAGCCCAGGTATGATCCTGGTCCCCGAACCCCACCAGGAGTGATCTTTGAGTGCAGATTCAGAACTAAACCCTGAGCTCCTCTGGGTGTGGTCCAAAGACAGAAAAAGAGGGACATGGGAAACTTGACCATATGGCCTAGTTTATTCTGTGGTGTCATAAACTTGTATGATAAATATTGACCCTAGACATGACACAATTGCAGCCTTCTCTTAATCTGGTTTTCTGTCTAAATAATCTCTTCTCCCCATACCTAGTTGATCACTTTTATCCCATCTGCTCAGACAAAAATTGCCCACCAAACCACAGCCTGTCACTAGCACCTCCTCCTCAAATTAGAAGTTATCTCTTATTTACATACTTGAGATTTTGCATAGCAATGAGTGATTTATCACTGCAGTTAGGTGATTGACTCAGGAATTAGGCAAACTGGGGTCTGACACTTGGTTTTATACTTACTGCTGTTTTGACTTAAGGAACAATAGTTCTTTTAGCCTCTGAGGGAAGCGAGAAATAAAATTTTATCTACTACCTCTTAGGACTGGTGAGGATATTAATGAGGATATGTATATAAAATACCATAATGACATCATATAGAGATGATAATGGGTGTGTATATCAGCAATTACACTAAGCATTTTACATGCAGTATATATATCCATATATATATGATATATATACTACAAATAAATGATAGCTATTAAAGGCATAAACTCTCACAGAGGCAAATGGGGGCTGTAGCACATATGTTTGCTGGTACATGTATTTCAAATATGTAAGTAATTGTATTAGTTAGTTTTAATATTAGAAGGCAAGAAGGAAATTTGTAAAGAAGTAAAAAATCAAGCAAAGACTATTTGCTCTTCAGGCTTGCCATGCCCTCTTTTGTTTATTCCTTTATTCTTACAGTCTTCTACTCATTCTTTCTGCAAATATGTATTAGTTATCTTGTAAAACACAGAAACTATGCTAAAAAGTATCGAGCAAAGTTTTTATTTCTACTTCTTGAAGAAAAATGTACATTATAAAAGGTATTGTGTGGGATTATGAACATTTAAATTTAAATATATCTAAATACACATATATTGATGTGTGTGCATATTTTTCAGAATAACCGGATTGTCTTTTAAATTAGCTTTGAGAAGTAGAAAAAATGCTATTAAAAGAAATATATTTTAGCTTTTTACTTGACTCGTTTTTAAAAAACTATAAATGGAAATGCAAATTAGGTGAATATGTAATTAGGAATCCTTGAGATATCAGCAGAAGGTACTGACAGGAAGATAGACTTTTTTCTTTTTAGCTGTAGGCATTTCTCTTTTCTGTTTTTAGGAACAAGAAAAACTAGTAGACAGAAATAGACCTAGGTACACAGGATATGTATTTCACAGGCATAGCATAAAATATTCAAGCGGTAGGTGCCTGAAAATCAAGATCACTTACATTTATAATTATGCAAGTCTACACCAGTCTGAATGATATACTTAGTAGCTCATTCATTTAGCTGAAATATAAAAACAAATTGAACAGAAACACAGGAACATAATTGAATCACCTTAATGAGGAGCTGGGGTGAGTATCTGCAAAGTGCGAATCAACTACGCATTCATGCTGCATGGACAAGCTTCTCTAGCACCACATGAAGTGTCAACAGTGAGCATTGAAGTACAGGATATGAGAACCATTTAGAGGATTTAAAAAAAATGTTCTTTTGTGTTTGAAGATGATAATGTATTTATTACTGCAAAATTAGGTGACCAGTAATCTTTCTAGCAATATATACATTAAAAGCAAAAATTGACACCATTATTTGCTAGCTCTTGCATTTTATTTTTCATAGTAAGTTCATCATCTCCTTTCCTAATTTATCCCAACCAGAGTTCTTGATTTTTTTTTTATTGAATCAACGTGAGAAGAGTTAAAAAGTTTTCCAGTCTAAGTCTCAGTCTACAATGATCAAATATCCATCCTCTCACCAGTGCACACTCTCCACCACCAAGAACCCCAGTATAGCCCCCATGTGTGCCCTCCCCCCGCCTATGTGGCAAATGATTTCCACCTTACTCTCTCTCCACTTTGATCACATCCAATATTTCGACAAAAGATCTACCATTATTATTTGGAATTTTCCCCAACAATCAGACCTACTAAATAGACATCATTAGGTAATTTGTTTTCTATTGCTGATATGTACTGGAACAATAGCACAGCGGGTAGGGCGTTTGCCTTGCACACGGGTGACCCAGGTTTGATTCCTCCGTCCCTCTTGGAGAGCCCGGCAAGCTACCAAGAGTATCCTGCCTGCACAGCAGAGCCTGGCAAGCTCCCCGTGGCAAATTCGATATGCCAAAAACAGTAACAATAAGTCTCACAATGGAGACGTTACTGCTGCCCACTTGAGCAGATGGATGAACAACGGGTTGACAGTGACAGTTGCTGATATGAAGAACGTTTTGGATTTCTGATATTTTAGTAATAAATCTGGAGGTATTTCTGCCAAAAGCCACTGCGTTCCAAGATTGGTTTGTGTGCCTCTGGGATCATGGCCATACAGGAGCCAGGAGTTGTTTGTGGGCGGCAACTTGGGGCCTCATTGGGGTGGGGAGAGAGACCTGTTCCACCTCCCATCCCATGAGACCCTGCCTGACATGTCACTGCAGTCTCATATCTGGCTGTCCAATAGGCTCTGAAAAGGTGACAGGCACCATGCTGCCGGGGAGAAAAGGCGGAAGGGACAAATACCTTTCCCCACCCGGGGTGGCACAGCGCCATAGTTTAATGCTCAGTCCAGATGCATTTCTGCCCAAAGCTGCTGGGTTCCGAGATTGGTTTGTGTGCCTCTGGGATCATGGCTGTTCAGGAGCCAGAAGCCATTCAACGGGCGGCAGCTTGGGGCCTTATTGGGGCAAGGAGAGGGGCCGAGTGTCACAGCTTGCTCTCTAGTTTTGGGCAGGCACTGGATTATTTATTTTCCATTGATCACTTTGTATATCAGGAAAGGTCGTGCTTTGGAGGAATAGTCCTGTAGCCACATACCAGAGCCACGCTTGTAGAAGCTCATGGTCAACTGGATTCCATCTGGAGAAGGCACAGAGCTCTTTTAGTGTTACATTTGCTTGCATATGGTCCTTGGCTTTAGCATAATGGTTGAAAAGTGATTTTGTATGTCCTTTGCATCTGTGTTTTTACCTCATGGCTTCTGCCTCACGAGCAATTTTAAAATGTTATAATAGCCTGTGAAGTTTTTATTCTTTTAAAAATTGTGTTCTATTGACATTATAAACTTAACTTTGTCCTTTTTGGGGAGTGTGACAAGATATTGGGCCATACCTAACTACATAGGATTCACTCTGGCAGGATGCAGAGGACCAGATATGGTGACAGGGATTGAATTCATGTCAGCTGGGTGCAAGGCATGGGCTTTCCTATAGTTCCTTAACCTTGGACGTTTTGGAAAAAAGAACCTTTCTGGAATTTGGTTGTTAAGTAGAGTCCCTCACTCATGTTGATGAAATGTAGGAATCAATTCAGACAGCTCTTTACAGCTGCTCTCTGTACAAATGAAAGTTTCTTACAGTTTGATAAGCCTTTCAGTGTCCTCAGTAGCTTATTATCATCTTAATATTCTTTTCTCATTTTTTATAATACAAAAGTAATTTTGTTCTTTATAATTTCTCAAAACTCAATTCCCACTTGCAATAGGTTAAAAACATTTCTCTCTTTTGTCTTTTTTTTTTTTTTTTGCTTTTTGGATCACACCCATCGATGCACAAGGGTTACTCTTGGCTCTGCACTCAGGAATTACTACTAGTGGTACTTGGGGGACCATATGGGATGCTGGGAATTGAACCCGGGTCGGCCACGTGCAAGGCAAAAGCCCTACCCACTATGCTATGACTCTAGCCCCTGTTTCTTATCATCTTATATCTCACCATACTTATGGATACCTTATAAATAGGGGCAAGTTTCCATATCTCAAGGGTGTACCCAAGCTGCATCATTTTTGGAGCCCAATGCAAAATAAAAATGTAAAATTAAAGGCAAAAAGCAGGGAAAGTACTAAAAAAAGGAACTTTTTTTTCTCCTGAGGTCTCAACTTATTATGATGCTTTTCACTAGCCAATACCATTTAAATAAAAATTAAAAAGTTTAAATCATTAATGACTTTTGCCTTTTATCCTTGTAATGTCAAATCCCAGTTTTAAATGCAAACATCATAGGATTTAACTCTACGTGCAGTCACCAAAATGACATTTGCATTTCAGCACAGACTTTCTGAGAACTGCTTCAGTTGTCCAGAACAGATATAGGCAAGTAAGGAAGAAGTGAGAACTTGAGAACTTGTTAATCAAAAAGAATGTCAGGATATGTGTCTTTAGACTTGAGGATAATACTTGCAATTTATTGTGCGTACCTCTCTACAGGTGCCATGGACACCACCCCATGTGTCCATGACTCAGTATGTGATCCAGGACGTGACTCAGGATGCCCGTGCATTTGCTCTGATCAAATTGTCAGATTCCCTCCTCAGTCAGCGGCTCGATGGGCATCTGTCAGAGTCTTCAGAGTTCTCATTTCTAGTCTACTTTGGAATGGGATCCCCATTTCTTTTTTTGTTCTTTTTGGGTCACACCCAGCGATACTCAGGGGTTACACCTGGCTCTGCACTCAGGAATTACTCCTGGTGGTGCTCTGGAGACCACATGGGATACTGGGAATTGAACCTGGGTCAACCATGTGCAAGGCAAACGCCCTACCTGCTGTGCTATTGCTCCAGACCCAGGAGCCCCATTTCTGCGCATCACTATAGTCTGGCCCTTGCCAAGGGCAAGGCCTGGGTAGGGGTACCACTATTGGGGTCCAGGGATATTGGGCCACATCAGCAGTGCTTAGCACTTACTCTTGTTTTCTGTACTCAGGAGAGATTCCAGTGGTACTCAGGGTGGTGGGGATTGAAGTGGGAACAGACAAAGTGCAAGTACCTTAACTCCTATACTATCTCCTTTGCCCCAGAAGTAACATTATCAAAATAACATTATTTTGAGATGACACTTGCAAGAATTTTAAGATGGTAGTTAAGGGTTTTAAGTCTCAATCATGGGTTCCTTCTATCCTGGAGTGTAGCAACTTCCTTGGTCACCTACTCAGGAATACTATCAAGAAGTTAAGATCACTTTGCAACAAGGTGGGTATAAATAAATGAGTTACATTTTTGTTTTTGTTGCCATGTGTCACCTGTAAAAAATTTTATTTTATTTTATTTTATTTATTTTCTTTAAGAAATATGAGTAGCACCTCATTCATGAATAAAAAAATACTATACAGGAAACATAATTTCCCCACTCAAACTACGTTCAATTCTCTTGGTTAATGACAATAATAATGGTACTATAGTGAATATACTCTATATGCTAGTCCTTGCATTATTTAACTTTTATGAATTTATGTAAATTACCTGATCTAGGTTTTGAATCCCTTGCCCCTCTGGCTGTCTTCACCGGGGCCTCTCTGAAGGAGTGGGTTAAGTTTCAAGCCCCATCCCGAGCAGAGACCCCACATCCAAAGACCTCTGGAACCCAGCCACAGTGATGCTCAAGGCCCCTCTCCACACATTTGGACGAGCCTCATGCATGAAGGAACCAGCAGAGGAACCCAGGTGTGTGGGACCTGGGGCTGAGATCTCCAAGCCTGCTCGGATCTGGACTGGGCCGCTTCTGCCAGATCCCCCATTTTCCAGTAGTTAGGCAGTCACACCCAGAAACTGGCCCCAGCACCCGTGTAATCCCATCAATGGCCAACATCCAGAGACTATAAAACCAAGCTCCCTCTTATAGTCTAGTTCTCCCTCTTGGAGAACCTGGCAAGCTACTGAGAGTTTCCTGCCCATATGGGGAGAGCCTGGCAAAATCCCTGTGGTGTATTCATATGCCAAAATCAGTAACAATGATGGGTCTCAGTCCCCTGGCCCTGAAAGAACCTCCAATGTGGCACCATTGGGAAGGATGAGTAAAGAGAGGCTTCTAAAATCTCAGGGCTAGGACAAATGGAGATGTTACTGAGACTGCTTGAGAAAATTGGCCATCAACAGGATGATGATGATGATGAGGAGGAGGAGGAGGAGGAGGAGGATGATGACCTGATCTAGTCTCTATACATTGGGTAGATACAACTTTTAGCTCAAATTTAGAAATAAGCTATTGATATCAAGAATTTGTTAATACTAGAAACTGAAAGGATTGCTCTACCATGATCACTGTTTATTACAGTGATGTAAAATAATTTTATATTAAAAAATCAATGAAACAAATACCTTCTACCTGGAAGTCAACTTGATATAACTATGTCAGTGGAAGCAAAAAGAGTATTCCTTTTTCCAGCCTCTTTCAGGCTCATGAAATAAAGGATATATTTTTAACAAGATAAATTACTTGTCTCAAATCAAGAGCAAAATGTATGGCTAATTAGGAACATTAGAGATAATGTTATTGAAACAGGAAATAAAGAGATTTCTGCTTCTCCTATTAGCATTTTACATTGTTCTGGAAGATGTGATGAATGCAATAATACAGGAAACAGAAAGGCATATTACAGGAATGGCAAAGACACTTTTACCATTATTTGTGTATAGTGTGGCTGTCTTCCAAAAGCTCAAAAGAGTGAATTGAAAAAAATTATCAGTAGCCCTGCTAAGGAGTTCAGTTAAGTGGCTGAATAATAACTACTTCTACATTCCAACAAAAATAAAATAGTAAAATCCAATGAGTAAGTTTCCCATCTTTAAGACAACAGTCATTATGTTGAACCAGTGTGTTTCTATCCTTACAGATTCTATGGTGAATCCTAATACAAATTTAACTTCTTTCCAAATTATAATTTTAAAATGATTCCAGTAATAACCTTGTATGTGGGAAATATAAAATAATTCTCAAGTTTAGCCCTTTGGATCCGGCTGCGGAGCAAGCATGATGGAAGAGCCCAAGGGAGCGCCCTTGGACTCCAGGCAGCCCACTGAACTAATTCCGGCATGGGACCAGAGACCCCACGGTGCGCTGAAACAGTGGGACCCGGGCATCCCCCAATTCTTTTAACCTGTCTCTCTCTCTCAACTCCTCCCTCCTGAACACAGCGCAGGACTTCTCCATCTTATGAGCACCATAAATGGGTAAAAGTTTGTAGTGATGTTATTTCTGGTTGTACTTTCCCTGGACTTTATACAGAAACCCAAAACCTAATGTCATCTTAGCATCAGCAATATGTAATGGTTCGCTTTTAATGGGTCGGACTTTTGTGGGAGATCCTAACAAGAATAGTAAGTCTGTTGCTGAAATATTGAAGGCAATCAAAACGGTAGCCATCTCTCTAGACTAAACTAAGCTATATCCCCACGCCAGCTGAGAAGAAATTTTCTTCTTTCTCGGGAAGAAACGCGGCGTGTCGTCAACTACAGTGTGATGTCCATTAAGCAAACAGACCTGGTGGCGTGGGAATGGGATATAAGGGGAAAAATTATGTACATGGAACAGTGGGACGCTGGTGGAATCTCGAGCCGGAGCCGATACCAGCGCAAGACCTTCGGTTCCAGAAACTGCTTCCAGACACTCTACTAGTCTATCAACTAAGCCAGAGCCCCACGTCTGCTGATGACGGGAAATAACCATCCTTTTCGTTTTTTTTTTCCCTTGTCAGGCAGCGTGGCGATTACTAAACAGGCGTGAACTCGGTGGCGCGGGGCAAGGGGGAAAAAGAAAAGTTATGTAACAAACAGCGGGACTTAATATCTCTATATTCTTAGCAGTGGAGAACTATCAAATGCCTCCTTGGCAATAGGACTGCTTTTCTTTTTTGGGGGAAACCCCAACAACGGTAGTGAGTTGTGTGTTGAAACATGGAATGTAATCGAGATAAGGCATAAACGAAGTGAAACTTATCAAGTACAAGGGTGGGGACTGGGGAGGTGGGAAGGGGCGGCAGGTATACTGGGGGGGTTGGTGATGGAGGATGGGCACTGGTGAAGGGAAGGGTGTTTGAGAATTGTATAATCGACATAATCCTGAGAACTATGTAACCCTCCACATGGTGATTCAATAAAATTAAAAAAAAAAATAATTCTCAAGTTTATCTTAAAGCACCAAAAGAATAGTTAAGGGTGAGAGCAATATAGTACTGGGGATAAGACACTTTTTAAAAAAAAGTTTATTTTATTATATTGGATCACTGTGAGAAAAAAAATACAAAGCTTTCAGGTTTAAGTCTCAGTCATACAATGATTGAACCCTCATCCTTCACCAGTGCACATGTTCCACCACCAAGAACCACAATATACGCCCCTCCCACCCAGCCCCCACCTAAGTAGCTAATGATTTCCATTTTATTCTCTATACTTTGAATACATTCAATATTTCAATAGAGAACTCATTATTATTGTTTGAAATTTTCCTCCTACAATCACGCCTGCTTAAAAGGCATCATTTAATACTTTCTTTTCACTGCTGAGAATGAAGAGTCTATGAGCTTGTTTTGGATTTCTGATGTTTTAGTTCAGTTCATAGTCTAGATGCATGTCTGTAAGAAGCCGCTCTGGGTGCCAAAATGGGTTAGAAGACCTCATGGGTCATAGTCTTTATGAGCAGAGGGTCTGTTTCTCGAGCAGCAGCTCCGGATCTTATCTGGGCTGAGGGCTGCTTGTACTGCCCCCTTCCCGTGATCGCCTATGAGCCACAACATGGCAAAGTTCCTACCTCTGGGTAGAAGTCTTAGGGGGTGGCTCTCGCCACGTGGATGGTGCTGCCGCCATCATTTTCTGCACAGAAAAACAGGGTGGAAAGGGAAAATCCCTCCTCCGGCGGCACATAGTCGTAGTTCAGTTCACAGTCTAGATGCATGTCTAGAAGAAGCCGCTCTGGGTGCCAAAATGGGTTAGAAGACCTCTTGGATCATAGTCTTTATGAGCAGAGGGTCTGTTTCTCGAGCAGCAGCTCCAGATCTTATCTGGGCTGAGGGCGTGCCCAGATCTTATCTTATCTGGATCTTATCTCAAGACACTTTTCTTACGTGAAACTGATCTGTGTTTGATCCTTGGTACCACATATAATCCCAAGTACCATCAGAAATGATACCTGAGGATAGAACCAAGAGTAAATCCTCAATACCACCAAGTGTGGCCTGAAAAAACCATATCCCCCTCCTCCCCAGCAAAACAAGAAAGAAAGGAAAATAAAAAAATCTAAATGTGGTCATTGAGGGAGGGAAGAGGATATTCATTTTTTTCTTATACATTTTAAAAAATTTTATAAAGTAGTTTGCAATAGTTATTGCATTTAATATTTGAACACCAATCTCATCACCATTACACCTTTCCACCACCATATTTTGGATGTTTCCATTCCAAACTCCAACTCCTGCCCCAAAGCAGAACTGAAGTAATATATTTTGTATTGTTTGTTATGTAAATCCGCTGAAAATGTTACAAAAAAGTTTCCTTAGAGGAAAGTGTGTGAAGATTGTTGTATTTCACAGAGGCGCCATTAAGCCCTTTTATAAGAGATCACGAACATGTTGAAGGTTGGGCCTTGTGTGCTTAAAAAAATAGTTCCCTCTAAAATTGGTTACCTCCTACTTTGAACCCCATCAAATGTGGTGCGGTACTCTTTGAGTATGGGTGGGGTGTGTGGTATGAAGTATTCTCTCTCTCATGGATGAGGCTCAGTCTGAGCATGTGGAGAGCAGCCGTGAGCAAGGCGGTGATTGAGTTCTGGAGGTTTTCAGCTGCCAGGGCTGGATCCCTTAGGGCAGGGAGGGTTCTCACCGGCCCTCTTCCAGGGTGCCTTGAGGATATTCTTACAAAATATATAAACATAAAGTCAGGGGCCAGAGCGTGATAGTACAACGGGTAAGGATTATTAAATGTAATAAAATATTGCGACTACTTTATAAAATTTTTAAAAAATGAAAAAAGTATAATATCCTATACCCTCCCTCAATAACCACATTTAGATTTTCCTTACCTTGTATGTGGCTGACTCGGGTTCAATTCCTGACATCCTATATGGTCCCCCATGCACCATCGGGATTAATTCCCTGAGCGCAAAGCCAGGAGTAACCCTTGAGCATTGCTGGGTATGGTCTAAAAATAAAATCAAAGAAACAAAACTGAAAAAAAATACCCAAAAGTTACAAAATATAAAGTAACATAGTTACAAGGATTTCCACAGTATAAAGGAAGAGAATAGAATCTTAAAAATATTTAAATATATAAAAATGTTTAAAATGTAATGTAAACGATATATGATGGCAAAGGAGAGAATTATTGTAAAAGCAGTGCTGGATAAATTGCTTAGATATTTATGAGGAAATCTAGAGCCAGGGTATAATTTTTAAGTAACAAAATTATCCTAATAGATTTTTTTAAGGTTAAATGCAAAAAAAGTAAAAACCATAAAAATACTTTACAATGGTCAAAAGATAGTGATAAAGTCTAGTACAAAGGCATCACTCAAACACAAAGGGTTCCAATTCTGGCTTGTGTGATCCCCTAGCTCCATTGCAACAAGCGCTGAGCAATGCCAGGAGTGGAGCCTGAGCATGATCAGATGTGGTTGCTCAATAATTATGTGGCTCCCCAGTTTACTGTGAAACTGCTTGAGCTCCTATAAGAGCCCCTGAGTATGCATGTAAAACTAGCATATAAAAGTCCAGACGTTGATGAAGTTACAGTTATTTACATAAAAGCTTTAAAAAGATGGTTTCGGATCTCTTGATTTCCTGTTGTCTAGACAAGTTTCTCATTTTTTCTTTGTTGTTGTTTACAATATTTTATCGACAGCTCATTTTCGTAGCTCGAAAAAGAGGATTTAAAACAACAGCAGAACAATTATGCAAAACCTTAGCTCTAAAGAGTTATAGCCAATATGTAGATTTTGTTACATGGGCACATATCATTTTAGAAAAAGTAAGATGGTTTTACATAAAGTTAATCACAGTTTTACAAGAAATTACATCAAATGAGGATGGATAATGAATAAAGAAAAATTAAGCCTTGGATCAGCTGTATCATTCATTGGATCTTGGGTCCGTCCATCCTAATGCAGGATGGTTCTGTCTTTACAAGTCCTCCTGGTCCAGTCTGGTCTCCTGCTGGTTCTACCCCTTGAAGACCAGCAGGTCATGTGCTCTGCTGGATTATCCTCTGCTGTCTGTGCTGCTCTCTCTGCTCTGCCTCCTTCTTCTCCTGGGCCCCCTTTTGTGTGTTTTCTCTTTGTGCCCCTGAGCTGTTTCCATTATCTATATGACTGGGTGAGATTTTAAATAATCGATTGTCTCTGTGAAGTACCTGATGCCCTCCCCTCCTCTCCACTTCCACAGTGACATGTATGTGCAGCACAATATTTTTATAAATGTATTTTTATTAAATATTTTGTTATAATTTTCATAATATGGATCTGATAATGTTAAAACTTATGGTATTGATGTAGAGTCACTACATCTGACCACCACCAAAATGCTCCATGACCTGTCACTACAGTCTTTATGTACTTTTTTTTTTTTTTTGCTTTTTGGGTCACACCCGGCGATGCACAGGGGTTACTCCTGGTTCTACACTCAGGAATTACTCCTGGCGTTGCTCAGGGGACCATATGGGATGCTGGGATTCGAACCGGGTCGGCCGTGTGCAAGGCAAATGCCCTACCCGCTGTGCTATCGCTCCAGCCCCCTCTTTATGTACTTTTGACCCAATCTTCATTCTCCCACTCCCATCCACTCCCAACCCCAGCTCTGTTTGGAAATCAGTTTTATAATCCTAAATCAAGGGTTAGTCATTTGATACTGTCTGTTCCCTTATTTTGTCTCTCCCTATTACACAGATGAGATTATCTAGTACTTACCTTTTACCCGTCTGACTTATTTCATTTAACAGCACACCCTACAGTTCCATCCAAGTTGCAGCAAACTGCATATTTCATCTTTTCTGACAGCCACACAATTTTCCACAGGAAAGCAGAATATTAATTTATTACAAAGTTGATTATAATGCTTTGTTACAAACATTAGTATACCAACATCAACCCCACCACTTTTGCACCTTGCCACCATTATCTCCAGTTTTCTCAACCACCCTTAAGCCTGAATCCATAGCAGGCTCTTAATAATTTATTATATATTTTATATTGCTCTAGAACCCAACAACAGCCATGCTCAAGGCCACTCTCCACACACTTGGACGAGCCTCACGCCTGAAGGAAACAGCAGAGAAACCCAGGTGTGCGGGACTCGAAGCTGAGATCTTCAAGCCTGCTCAGATCAGGACTGGGCCTCTTCTACCCAGATACCCCATTTTCCAGTAGCTAGGCAGTCACACTCAGAAAGTGCCCCCAGTGGTGTAATCCCATCAACAGCCAACATTCAGAGACTATAAAACCGAGCTCCCGGAAGAGAGCAACACAGAGTCTCTTGCCCCCACACCTGGCTGGCTTCACCGGGGCCCTTCAGAGGGGGGGGGTTGAGTTTCCCTCCCCGCCCTGAGCAGAGCCCTAGCAGCCGAAGGGCTCCGGAACACAGCCACAGCCATGCTCAAGGCCCTTCTCCACACACTTGGATGAGCCTCACACATGAAGGAACCAGCAGAGGAACCCAGGTATGGGGGACCCAGGGCTGAGATCTCCAAGCCTGCTTGGGTTGGGGCTGGGCCTTTTCCACCCAGATCTCCCATTTTCTAGTAGCTAGGCGGTCACACCCAGAAACTGCCCCTCTGTAATCCCATCAATGGCCAACATCCAGAGACTATAAAACCAAGCTGCTGGAAGCGCAGCAGCATTCTGGCCTCATGACATCTTATAGCCTAGTTCTCCCTCTTGGAGAACCTGGCAAGCTACTGGGAGTTTACTGCCTTGCACAGGAAGGCCTGGCAAGCTCCCTGTGGTGTATTCATATGCCAAAAACAGTAACAATGATGGGTCTCATTCCCCTGACCCTGAAGAGCCTCTAATGTGGCACTGTTGGGAAAGACCAGTAAAGAGAGGCTGCTAAAATCTCAGGGCTAGGACGAATGGAGACATTACTGGGCCTGCTTGAGCAAATCGACGATCAACGGGATGACAGTGATACAGTGGTACAGTGATTATAATTTGCTAAAAGAATGATCAAAAAATGTTTTCTTAGAAGAAAGTTAGTGAGGATTGTTGTATCTCACCATGAAGACATTAAGCCCTTTTATATGATATTACTAAAATGTTGTTATGAGTAAAGTCTCCAGTGTTTACATTATGTTAATCGAAATTGATTACCTTCTACATTACATTCCCTCTAATCTGGTGTGCTACTCCTGGTTTATCAATATTGTAGACTTTGGGATTTTGTGTCGCTGTGAAGCAGCCTCTTGTTCCAGAAAGTCCAACTTTTTTTTATATAAAGAAAAACAAATATTTTATTATTTCATTTATATATGGCATGTAGAGAAGACAAAATGAATGCCTGAACACAAAAATGAAATTTTAGTCTGTAAGACTAAATTAGTGGTCATCAGAAGGAAAGGTGGATGAGTAGGTAAACAGCCTCAATTACCTGGCGATAGAATTTTTTTTTTTTTGCTTTTTACTTTCTTTTTTTTTGTTTTGTTTATTTATTTATTTATTTATTTATTTATTTATTTATTTATTTATTTATTTAATTGAATCACCATGTGGAAAGTTACAAAGCTTTCAGGTTTAAGTCTCACATATACAATGCTCGAACACCCATCCCTTCACCAGTGCACATATTCCACCACCAAGAAGTCCAACATTTTTAACTGGTGATACTACTGTAGTTAATATTAAACTAGTTTTGGGTAGTTTTGGTACTTGTGCATGACTGCCAGGGCTTCTGTAAACACAGGGAGATGAGGGGGAGATAGTCAATCCCTGACTCAGTGGAAGCCTGGAGATTTCAGTCACAAAACCCATATACCTGAGTATTTCAAAAGATTTATTTCTGGCTAAGTTTTATTCTGAGCCATGGAGTCGGGCTGGGAGCATGCTGGCAAAAACCAGAATAATTCTAAGAGAGAAATTTTTAAGTTTAAAAGCAGTGGAGTAAATGATAAATAAAAAGATTAGATTAAAATACATACAAATTAAAATATCAAACAATTCACTAGAAGAATGTTGGGGTGGCTGTCTGGGCCACATCTGGAGTGCTCATGCTTATTGCTGTCTCTGTGCTCAGAGATTACTCCTGGCTGTGTTCAGGGGATTATACGTGGTGCCAGGGACCAAACCCAGATCAGCTGTGTGCAAGGCAAAAAACTTAATTTCTGTACTATCTGACTTGAGAATCTTTGCAACTTTATTTTTATTTATTTTACAAACCTTTCATGTTTGAGTTTCAGTCATACAATGATTGAACACCCATTCCTTCACCAATGCACATTTTCTACCACCAATGTCCCTAGTATCCCCCTCCCCAACCCCGCTTGCCCCCTTCCTCTATGACAGACAATTTCCCCCATCCTCTCTCTCTCCTTTTGGGCATTATGGTTTCCAATACAGACACTGAAAGGCTGTCTTGTTTTGTCCTTTATCTACTTTCAGCACCCATCTCCCATCCCGAACTATTCCTCTAACCACATGACAGCTTCTGAGAGCATTTGGTAATGAGGTAGCTGCAGATATGGACTATATTTTCTAATAAAAAAATTGTATAATATTCTCTCCCTTTCTTAGCCAGAACACGAGTAATATAGATTCAGGAAACAAGGGGTGGGCGTGAGAATAACTTCTCACAATTATATCTAACAACACTCACAAGTGATTCTCACCTGTCATCTTTGAGCACTACCAGTTTGAAGTTCTCAAGGCAGCATAGTTCCCATCCCACTACCAGTATTCCTAGGGCTTTACTAGCCCTCATCCCATGTAAGCTCATTTCTAGAGACAAAATTTTCAGTTCTGATGATATGACCATTTTTGTTGCATTACTATGTTTCTTTTTTATCATACATATAAATGAATACAGCTAAATTCCTGAAATTACACAACAATATAGTCAATAATCACGATCACGAAATCCCGCTAATCATCAATTTCTCGAGTGGGCTCAGTAACCTCTCATTTCGTCCTTTCCCTGAGATCTTAGAAGTCTATCTGGACTTGGCCCTCCCAACGATGTCACACTGGGGGCTCTTTCAGGGTCAGGGGAATGAGATCCAGCTTGTTACTGGATTTAGCATATGAATACACCATGGAAAGCTTGCAAGGCTGTCCTATATGGGCAGGAAACTCTCAGAAGATTGCCAGTTTCTCCCAAAGGGAGAAGTAGACTACAGGATATTATATACATAGTCAATAATAAATTGCTAAAATTAATTCTCTTCCAACATTTTGTAGATTTATTTTTTGGTCTATAAACAAAAAATTAATATTCTAATTCCGTGATAATACTTTTAAATTTACATCAAATAGATAAAGCCCACATATTAAGAGAGAAGATAATAAAATTCCAAGGGGAAAGTTGAAAAACACTAATAAAAGTATATTTTATTTTAAGAAAGAAAACATTGGCTTTATGTTAAAAGATAGATATTGCTTAAATATCTGCATTAATAAGTAAAAGATTGTAATAATCTCTATGAATGTAAAAATACCAAACACCTGATTAGACAAGGACATTTAATATGAGTGAAACATTAATTCAATATTGAAAACATATAAAATACCTCAGCAAGCTAGGAGTAAACAAATCTTTCTTTAATCTAATATAACGCAACCATAAACACCACGTGAATGCTATTCTCAATGCCAAGTACTGGGAAGTTTGTCCTGTCTTAACGAAGCTCCTTGAAAAACTGGTTTCAAGGCTATGAATTCCTGAAATTGTTGCCTATCTCTGAAGCTCTGTTATGATTCTTCATATCTGAATGATAATCTAACTGGATAGAATTTTCTCAGTGAGGTATTCATTTCATTGAATTTTTGTATAATATCCCACCATTCTCTGCCTCTTCTAAGAGTTACATTTCAATAGGTTTTCTGTGAATCAACTAAGCTTCTTTTTTTTTTTTTTTTTTTTTGCTTTTTGGGTCACACCCAGCGATGCTCAGGGGTTACTCCTGGCTTTGCACTCAGGAATTACTCCTGGCGGTGCTGGGGGACCATATGGGATGCTGGGGATCGAACCCGGGTCGGCCGCGTGCAAGGCAAACGCCCTACCCGCTGTGCTATCGCTCCGGCCACCCCTCAACTAAGCTTATGATTGTGTTATTTAAAAAATATATATTTTTTGCCTTTGCAGCAATTTACTTAGGATGAAACCAGGTACAGATATATTTGAGTTGTTTGAACTATTTAAGACTCTGACATATATCACATTAGTGGAGGGGAGTCATTGGTACTTTGGTGTTGGAGAAGGTGCTGTAGCTGTGTATATCAAATACACAAATGTAAAGAAAATATTCATAATAACAGTACCAAAACTATATTAAAATGATGAATTCATATTCACATTTATAATAATACTTGTCTATATTCCAGTGGATGTGGGAATTACATTACTGAAAATATGAAATTTCAAGTTTTCCTTTAAAGAGTACTAACCTTTGTTTTGGCGGTAGTTTCAGCTTAGCTCTGACTTACTGAGATTTAATGTTTTATGAGGTTGGATTTATTTAAGGGTTTAGAGCCTTACTCTAAAGCCTCACTTCTAAATCTGGATAACTGAAAGGTTGGAGGGTTTTGAAAGAGCTGGCTACAGTAAAGGGTTTCCGAATCCTGTGACCAAATTTAATTGAAAATCAGAAGTACGTTGAATCCACAGTGTTTCTGGTAGCACTTGCCTGTATTGCACCTATGAGTCAAGAAAGTATTTTGGAGTGGAAAAAGTTTCAGAAGTCCAGTTCTGGAGCAGCTTTACTGCTAGGTGTGGCCTACATCTAATTCTTGGGTTGATCAATACATTTTTCAGTCTGACTGATTTGAACAAAATGTCTCCAAGCACTGTCTCCAGGAGCTATTTCTCCCCATATAGATCCTTGTATCTCACTTTGATTCTTTTCATTGAAAGACAACAGTACCCCCAGGTAGACTTCTGGTGCTCCCTTGCACTGTCCAACTCTCCAGGACTCTGTCCCTCAAATGCCGGCTCTCTGAATCATCCTTGACTCAGTTTCATTTCTTCCATCCCCAGAGACTTCTGTGTGTGTTCCACTACTCTTTGCTGTTTAAAAATGCTCTCAGGCAGAAAACCAGGCAAGACATGCAAACCAGGCAAGAGAGGCCACCACATAACGTTCCATTATTCAAGAGCCAAAGTCCTAAAGTGTTATAGTTGCTTATGACAAAAGCATAAGTCTAATTCTAGTAACTTATTTATGACCCAAACTCTTTATTGAAACTTTGAATTCACCAATTAAAATTTGAATTTCTAAAAATTCTGTCTGCTGAATGTTCCATCCCTATAAGAGCTTTCTAGAAAAAAAGTTTTGCAATTTCGTAGTTCATTTCCTACATAGCTCACATGCATCTGTATTCAGTTCTAACAGCTGTGTCCTCTGGAGTCTGTACGTATTGTCTCTGTTGTTGTCACAGTAGCGGTGCCTACCTGGAATTGGTAATCTTAAGAGGGTCTCTTAAAATGTATGCCTCTATGTCTTTAAGATATTGTCCTCTAGGAGAGTTTTGGGAATGTTTTTGCGATCCCCACCTCTGTGTGTGTGTGTGTGTGTGTGTGTGTGTGTGTGTGTGTGAGAGAGAGAGAGAGAGAGAGAGAGAGAGAGAGAGAGAGAGAGAGAGAGAGAGAGAGAGATCGCAGGACTGCTCAAAGAGGCTTTCAAATTCAGGCTCACCACCTTGCACTCTGAAAGTTCTGTAGACTCGAGTACTGTTAGTAGTAAGTTTCGGACTCTAGCCTCCGCACAATTCTACCTGCTTCCAGAAGCTTCAGGCTCCCTGCCACTCTACTTTCTAGCTCTGGCCTGGGAGTTGCATCTGTTTCTGGTTTTTTTTACAGCAAGTGAAATTCAGCCCCTAAACTACCAGTTCTGTGTCTTTATTTTCTTGGGGTTCAGCTATTAGGTTAAAAAATATTTTTTTACTTTTAAGTTTTAATTAGGAGGCAACAAATACCTGGAGAATAAAACTACTTCAACATATGTTGCATTTGGGGTTCTAGTTACTGTGGACACGTGAGTCTCTAAAACTCCAATTATCAGGGAATAAAGGCATATGGTTTTATAGTCAGAAAACAAAAAGGTAACAGGTACTTGCACCTGGAGTAACATAAACATATTTATAGAGTAATCACTTAAGTTATTAGTATTATATATTTATCATTTTCATGCTGCTTAATTATCTCTCAAACTCAAAACTAGAGGATACTTTCCATAGACTGAATCTGTAAATTTTGGGAAAACATATTTAAGTTGACAAATGAAGGTTGACAGTAGGTTGAACACCAAGCAAATCCTATTTCTTTATTTGTTCATTTTGCAATAAGTCTTGACATCACCTTCTCCTCTTTCTGAAATTTGCTTACTTAGCAGAGCACAATGAAGTTTTGATGTTCAATCTGATTTCAAAAGAATCTTTGAGACAGCTAATCTTCTGTACACTCACTGTAATTAAATATTACAGCACAAATGGTACATAAGATACTCACTTTCTTGAGAACCTCTTAGCACCAAAGTATGAGTACATAAAAAAGTATAGATTTTCAGAGTTTTTTTTTTTTTTGGTAGATTTTCCAGCTTGAACTTTTAACTCTTATAGCACCTTAAGCTTCCAAAGAGTAAGGTATTATATATCATAGACTGTAAATAACTTCATTAATTTTTAATTTATCCTAAATTCCCATTTATCTCCACTTTAAAATCTGCTAGTATACTAACCTGTTTATCTTCAAGTTCCTTGCTTCATCCTAAAAAATTTACATTAGCAAAATTCCATAATGAATTTGACTAATAATTAAGTTGCTTATATAAACATCAACAAATGTTTTGTAGGAGAGTATGGCTGATATATTTAAAGATTTAGTAACAAATTTCCACGAGGTTCAATTGTTTTTCCATCTTTACCTTGAATTATAAATTATAAAATCCCTACCATAATTATTGAGTTCATAAATTTACAATCATCATTACAATTATTTTTTCTTAAAATCATCACTATTTGCTTCAAGAAGTATCCTAACCTGGATATTTTAAGTGAATACACACACACACACACACACACACACGGGAAAAAATAAAAGGACTTTCATATTTATTCTCAATTCTTTCCAAACTGAGATGCTCATTTTCAAAAAAAGTGCTTTTCTTGGTCCTGAGAGGTAGTACAAAAGTTAAGGCCTATGTCTTGCACATCACTGACACAGTTCTATCCCTAACCCCAGTTCTACCACTGGCACCACCTGTGCAGATAAGTGAGATCTTTCATGTTTTCCCTGGTGACTTAACATGATGTCTTCCAGTTCCACCCAAGTTATAGCAAACTGCATGTCCTTCCCTGCAGCTGCATAGTATTTCATTGTGTGTTTACAACACACTTTTCACCATACACTTACCTGTCTTTGAACTGCTAGGGTGATTCCATAGCTTAGCTATTGTGCTAAGTGTTACAAAGCATAAAGGTGTGCATATTTACTTTTGAATGATTGTTTTATTTTCTGGAGGTGAATGTTCCAAAGTGAGGTTGCTGTGTCATGTGGCAGTTCAATTCTTACTTTTCTGAGAAATATCCATGCTTTTTTACATAAAGGTAGAACCAGACATTTCCATCAGCTGTGAATAAGCATTCTTTTCTTTCACCACATTCCTATCAACACAGATTATTCCCAGTTTTTTTTAAAAAAGTGTCATTCTCACTTGTATGAGAGTGTCTCATTTTCTTTGTTTGGATTTCCCTTTTAAGTGATGATGAGCACTATTTCAATGTAACTATTGGCCATCCATTATCTTCACAGAAGTGTCTATTTATTTCCTCTCCCTGTTTTTAATAGGGTTTTGGATTTTGGGGGGTTGATCTTTGTATTTTATATATTTTGAGTATTCATATAAATGTTGACATTAAAATTTTTAATATATGTATTAGGATATACAGTCCCAGAAGAAAAATTCTAGCTCAAAACATTTAGGTATTTTTAATTTTTCATTCCATATTCGTAAATAACTCTGACCACAGAATAGTAAAGGGGTGTTTTTGTGAGTTAGATGATATGGTCTGGTGGTTAATAGACTTCTCCACAGCTAGAAATCATTATCTCCTTGCTGATATTGACATCATGGAATTCAAAGAGCTCTACAGCTTCTGAAATATTCATGCCCTCTTTCATCCTGCCATGAGTCTCCTGTTTGCCATCCTGACTCAGTCCTGACAGTTCAGATGAAAACCTAGAAACTGTGTTGGATCCAGCAATTGCCATGGGTCGGGTGAAATTCTCATAATCAAACTTCTCCCCATGCATGGACTTGCTTCCAGCGCTGTTAATGGTGAGTCAAATCCTCATCCTGTATACAAATCCTGAGATAATTCTGCGACAGCAGAAACCTTTATAACCAAATTCTTTCTCCTCAGTGCTCAGAGCATCACATTTTTTTGCTGTCTTTGGAACTTTGTGTCAAACAGCTTGAAGGAGATGTGGCTCAAATGCTTGCCACTGGCATCGATGTGATCCTTAAACTTAGAACATTCATTTTATACTTTTATTAGGGAGGGTTAGGTCACACCTGGCTGCACTCAAGGATCACTCCTCATGGGGCCTTCGAATCATTGCTGTGCCAAGAATTGACCCTGGGCTGGGCGCATGCAAAGCAAGAGCCTCAATCCCTGCACTATCTCTATGGTTACAAAAGTGGGATAATTAGTGTACTCTGAAGAATGGCCAATTTCTAGGAATTGTCTTGGTAAGATGTTGTTTACAAAATACTAACAGTAAAAGAGTTCTGCTCGTTTTGTCTTACTATTATTTAAAGTCATTAAAACAGTTCTATAATGTAAAATAATATGTGCCATTAAGCCACATGTACAATTTCCTTAAACATTTTCAGTGCCAAAAATCCCAGTTCTACATGGAAAGTATCATGCTAAGTGAAATGAGTCAGAAAGAGAGAGACAGAAATAGAAAGATTGCACTCATCTGTGGAATATAGAATAACAGAGTAGGAGACTAACACCCAAGAATAGCAGAAATAAGTACCAGGAGGTTGACTCCGTGGCTTGGAAGCTGGCCTCACATTCTGGGGAGAGGGCAATTCAGGTAGAGAAGGGAACACCAAGTAAAATGTGGTTGGAGGCCACGCGGAGGAAGGGTGATGCGTGCTGAATGTAGACTAGAGACTGAACGCAATGGCCACTCAACACCTTTATTGCAAACCACAACACCTAATTAGAGAGAGAGAACAAAAGGGAATACCCTGCCACAGTGGCAGGGTGGGGTGGGGGGGAGATGGGATGGGGGGTTGGGAGTGATGCTGGGTTTATTTGTGGTGGAGAATGGGCACTGGTGAAGGGATGGGTTTTCGAACTTTGTATGAGGGAAACATGAGCACAAAAATGTATAAATCTGTAACTGTATCCTCACTGTGACTCACTAATTAAAAAATAAATTAAAAAAAATCCCAGTTCTAAAATGTATCAACTTCTATTACACATTTTGAGAGGATTTAAACTAATTCTGTAATCTATTTATTTACAAAAATAGCAATGAATTTAATTGACATGTATTGCCATAACAGAAGGTATAAAATCAACCAGGTAAACACTAAAAATGTCCAGGCCAGAGCAGTAGTACAGTGGGTAGAGCATTTGCCTTGCATGTGTCATTCCGGGTTCTCCATAGCCCATGTGGTCCTCCAAGTACCATCAGGAGTAATTCCTGAGTGCAGAGCCAGGACTAACTGCTGAGCATTGTCAGGTGTGCCCCCCGAAAATTTCCTAAGTCTGGAGGTGACTTTTTCAAAGATATCAGTCTGCATAAATGTATAAAAACAATGTACAAAGTTTCCTGATTCAAGTACATTTATTTTAAGATAACAAGAATGTAAGACAGGCTGCATTACAAGTATAATTTCTAAGAAGAACAATAAATGAACTGGAGCTAAACAAATTAATATGAAATAGTTGGAAAGTACCAAAGACCTTTCATTCATGCAGACTCTGTGAAGAGGATATCACAACTTTGTCTAGTTCATCTTTTCAAAGACTTGTTTGTAGAAGAAAATACTGAGAAAAGCACACATGTATCTAGTATATTGCTATTTTCAAAGGACTTAAATTTTCATTTGATGTAAACAACAATCCAGTGAAACACATTTATCTCTCATTTTATAGATGATAATGTTAAAGAGTGATAACATATATTTATTTATTTATTAGTTTTTTACTTAGTTGATCAGGATACTTTATTCCCATTTTTGTATTATGTATACTGCATTCTTTTTTATAAGCAAAAGATCATCCATTATTTTCTTGAATAAGCAAAAAATAAATGAGATTATATATGGAGCCTTCCTTTAGAGACTGTCAGAATTAAAGTTTTAATTGGCAATATTAATTTTTAACCTACATCCAAATTATATCAGATGACATAATATACTATTATAGCATAAAGAATTTTTCATATGTCTGAGATAATATACAGCCAAGATATTATAAAGTATATAATATATAGTATATATTGTTCTATATACTATATATTATATACTTCACTGTATATAATATACATTCAAGATTTATATATTATAAAGGTAATAGTAAACTGCAATTTTCAATTATTTTGGATAGCAAATGATAAATACTGACAACAATTAGCGTTAAAATATATTTGAGGCAGCTTATATGAACATTAAGCATTTTCATTTAGTCAATTAAATCAATCTTAAAAGCAAGCAAAGTGAAATTATCATCCTATATTGAATTCTCAAACAAACAACTCACTATTTATATATCAGTATAATAAATAATATTAGGTAAAGAATGTAAAAAGTTGGCTAACACAGTAAATGATAACATTTTCTTCATTTTCTTAGAAAGAATGTAACTTTTATAAATAGACTGATGTTGAACTATTTCACATTTAATAACTTACAAAAACAAAATTTGTACTTCCTATTTTCATATGCAAAGCAAAAAAATAGTTGGAGTGTTTGCAATACATGAAATACATCCTAGAAAAAGAAGATAAGGGAATATATTCCTTATATAATATAGAAATATATTAATTTAAATTTTTTATTATATTTTGTATAGTATTGTTTTATAAATTTTACTTTTAAAATTGAACAGGTTTCAATAAGTACTATCGAGTTATTTTCTCCAAGGGAATATCTAATTTTGCTGTTTTTCAATAGAAAAATGTTCCTTCCTCTTTTAAGACATTTTGAAATAATTATATTCAAATTATTCAGTATTACTGGCATGTCATTTTTGTATGATGTGGTCCTTTTAAAAGAAATAAATCATTAACTTTTATCTGAATACCTCTATATATCAGTTTTCTATCTAAAACACTTTACATTAGTCTTATGTAGTACTCCATTTAATGCTAAAAACATGTACTAACAATATGCAATAAGTTATAGGGCTGTAACTAGTGTTACTACATGTACCATCTGTGACCAGGAGAAGCATCTTGTTTACGACCACTATAACACTAACTACTGCTACAGCCACCAGTTGCTACATCGATATTTTACATTTTTGAGAAAAAATCTGTTTTAATTTTTTTATTTTATAAATAAAACAGTATCAGACATTCTGTTGACTTTGGTAAATGAACAGAAAGTGAAAAAAAAGTTATATGATTCAAACAGTGCATATTAAGTACTTTTTCAAGTTAAAAGTACAATGTAAACCATATATTAGGATAGTTATGTCTCTATTTGTTTTTTAAAAAATTATTTCAATGTAGTTAAAAATCTAGCAAATAATGGAGATTTACTAACAATTCTAAGGATCCTAAGTTAGATCTCAAGGAAAATTCATTTTCTGCAAATAAATTCACAGTTCAAAACCAAATAAAGTATCTTGTTCATTTTTACATGATCTACATTCTAGGAGTCATACATTATTTTTGAAAGGAAGCAAATTGCTAATAAATTAAAAAACAAAACATTTTTGTATAGTTCATAGGAAGTATCTATATACTTCTGAAGGGAATGAAGAAGTGCAGAGTCCAATAAATGATGGTAAAAGCTCAGCTTGGTAACATAAAACATTTGTAGTCTGTAAGAAGATATATATATATGTACATATATATATTCTCTGTTCAAGAAAGTTACAGTTTTCATAGTATTTCACCTTTTCCTTCATTTCTACATGTTCTGATGTCAGAACTGCTTCTGCTCTCTTAAAATTTTGCTTCTTGTATTTGTCATGTAGATAATCATTTAAACTTTGCAGTAGGAGTATCTAATTCAAAATATAAAAGCAACATGTATTTATTAATCAAATATTATGTAAATATAAAAAAGCACACAAAAACCAGAAATGAAAAATATCAAAGCCTAATCATAACACACTTTAATTTGAAAATTCAATATTTTGTTTTGTAGCTTGTCTAATCCTTGAGCTCATAAAAGTCTAGAATGAATGTAACCATTTTTATCTATGGTTCTACATAATACTGCATAGAATTAATAATGTCTGTTACAAGTTGGTTGGGATGCTTTATGATTAGCTTAAATTCTCTTATTTTTGTGGGGGGAGGGGAGTTGGGCCACATCCCATAATGCTCAGGTCTTACTCCTGGTTTTGTGCTCAGGGCACATCCTGATGGTGTTTCTTGGGGGACAATTTGTGGTGTGAGAATGAACCTGGAGTTGGCCACATGCAAGGCAACTGCCTCGCCTGCTACTATCTCTTCAACCTTCTACTTTAATTTCTTACAGGACTGTATAAAGCTCCTTAAAAACAGACTAAGAAGGGGCTGGAGCAATAGCACATCGGGCCGACTCGGGTTCGATTCCCAGTATCCCATATCGTCCCCTGAGCACCGCCAGGGATAATTCCTGAGAGCAGAGCCAGGAGTAACCCATGAGCATCTCCAGATGTGACCCAAAAAGCAAAAAAAAAAAAAAAAAAAAAACCCACCAAAAAACAAACAAACAAACAGATTAGGAAGGTTTCACTTTGTTACTTCAATCAAGTTGCTAGCTTAAATAATAGACCTACTTGCTCCTAATAATTTTAGAGCATTTCCCAAAATGGGTTTAACATACGCTTTAAAGCAACTTTGAAGCAATATACATTTCTTCCACCTTTCCTCCCTTTCTCCTTTCTCTCCATTCTCTTTTTTTTTAGAGACCTGTGAATACTGGCATATTAATATATTATATTCAGCAACAGGATGACAGTGATACAGTGATTGACCTATTACGATATAATACTGGCATAGTAAAATATAATATTAGCATATTAAGACATGTTATATATATACATATATCTCCTTAAATTAAGGAGAAAGTAACTATATAACCTTGTTTATCATGGTATTTTTGAAATTTATTTCGCCAAGCAACTTTAAGAGTATGTACTGGTAGCCTATGGAACCTCAACGGAAATGCTGCTAGTAGACCAATATGTTTTAGGATTGATAAAACCAAGACTCATCAAGCTTTTACATATCAGCTAGCTTTTAAACTAATAATAAAGCTACTCTTTATTCTTTTAAGATAAGCAGCAAGTTTAAGATAATTCTTGAATTGATACAAATTGAATGAATCTCTTTTATCTTTATCAGCAATTGCATTCTATGGCAAAACCTTAACCCTTTGCCATTAGACAGAATTTGAATGAAGGAAAAATAGTAGCTTCCTACTTATTAGGAAGTTATCTTGGGAAAACTCAGCCTACATAATTTTTGTTATTAAATTATATATTGATCTGTAAGGATTAAGAGAGACACATGTGGAAAACACCTCCTAGTATAGTGGCAGGCACCTAAAATAGTTCTAAAACAACTAGCTGCTGTTATTACAACATATGCTGCCATCATGATCCTAGTAACAAGTATTGTTAGGATAATGATAGATCAAAAAATCCCATTCTGGACTTACGATATTATATTTTCTGAGAAAGAACTGCAGGTTTGAGGATAAACAATATACTCCAAAAGAATTTACTAGATGGATATTTATTAAGGTTCATTTTTAGATCACAATTTAGTGGTGGAATACAAATGTTTCAGTATAAGGTTTAATTTTGGGGGGGCAGAGGGTTGGGGTCACACCCTGTGGGGCTCATCAGCTGTACCCATTATTGCCCTACTGACTGTACTATCACTCTGGTCTCTAATTATTTTTAATGTCTATTTTTGGAGGACACTTGGGGCTCACCCAGCAGTGCTCAGGACTTACTCTCAGCGTTTTTGCTCAGGGATCACTCCTGGTGGTTGCTCAGGGGACCATATGCCATGCTGGGGATTAACCCTGGGTTGGTCGCATGTAAGGCAAGAACCTTAAACTCTGTACTATGCTCCAGCCCAAAATGTTGAATTTTTATGTTGAATTATTGATGTAAAATGAAATAATTAAATGGCTAAATCTTAAATTGGATTAAGCCATTAAATATAGATTAAATATAAATTCTATTTCTTTCAACTATTTACTATCACAACAGAAATATAAATCATAATAATTCCTAAAGAAATTCAGAAATTTAGACAGAGAATTTAACATACTTATCTGCTATGGAGTTCCTTCTTCAGGCAGGATTTGAAAGTGGGATACTTCTGAACTGTTTTATAACCCTGTAAAACATAGATTGAAAGTGTATGAAATGTGAATAGAATGTTGTGGGCACATAGATATGCAACAGATACATAATTAAAGCAAAAACAAAAACACTTGGTAATGATACCATGTTAGAGGCTTACCTTATGCTTTAACTTTATCTTTTTACTCTAACACTTTTGAGAAAAAAAAATATTGCCAATTATACCGCTAAAGGTTTTTGTGCTATCTCAAAGGTTAGTTAACAACTAACCACTAGGTGGCAGTTAAATACACAGTATCTTCACTCAAATAACCTAGATTTTAAAATCTTAAAAAAAAAACCACGAAAAACACAACCCTTTGGTGAGAGCCAGAGGGATGGACAAAATGGGCTGAGCCCTTGCTTGTATCCTGGAGGCCTGGTTCAGCCCCTGGACCAACAGGGTATTCTCCGGAACATTCAACAAGCCCAGCACAGACTCGGGACTAAGCCCTGAGCGCTGTTGGATGGTGCGCCCTCATCCCCTCCTCTCCCTGCTTCCAATGTTTGGTGACACCAATGCCATAATTCTGATATGTTAGAGAATGTGGAGTAAAACAGACTCCTGAATTCAGCCAAATGAGTGTCATTTTGCTTACATGAACTAAAGAAACATAAACAAATCAAATCTTACACACATTTTCTAAACTGAATCTTGAATCATGTAAAACTTTCTTTTTAATTTAGGCGCTGTGTCTTTGGGTGCTCTAGTCTGATGGGTGGAGTGTACAGTATTCCAGCTCCACACCGACTGCAGGAGTGCAGGTGTGCCTCCACCGATGAGCCTCGCTCCTCTCCCATTTGCTCCACCCACTCTGTCTGTTAGCACTCAGTCCGGCAAGCAATCACAGGGGATGCTTCCATTGGCCGTTTTAATCCCCTAGCTATGCATCTTTATATTCTACAGATGAGGGAGATCTTTCTATATCTGCCCCTTTCCTTCTGAGTGACTTCACTCAGCATGATACCTTTTAGGTTCATGTGTGTATCAGCATTCTGCTTAATTTTATTTTTTCTTATTCCTGGACTGTACTCCAATGTGTGTACAAGCCAGTTTCTTTATCCTCTCAATTGTTCATGGGCACTTGGGTTGTTTCCAGATCTTGGCTGTTGTGAATAATGCTGCAATACACAGGAATGCAAATGCTGTTTTGAAATACTGTATTTTGGGGTTTTTGGGGCAAATGCCACGAAAAGGAATTGTTTAGTCATACAGAAGCTAAATTCTTAATCATTTTTGAGGTTTGGGCACACCTAGAGGTTTTTAGGCTTACTCCTGACTCTGTGCTCAGGGATTATGTCTGGCAGTACTCAGGGGATCATATGTAATGTCGGGGATCAAACTGGGATTGGGTGCATGCATTATTAGTGTTTAATCCCTGTGCTATTTGTCCAGCCCCTGGTTCTGAATTCTGAATTTTGTAGTAAGTCTCCATACTGTTGTCCAGAGAGTGTGATAAATTACTTTCCCAGCAACAGTGAAGAAGGGTTTCTTTTCCCCATGGTTCTGAGAGTATTAGTTTTTTCCACTCTTTTTGGTGTGTGCTAATCTTAATGGTACTCTGTGTTATTTTGACTTGTATTTTTCTGCAATAAGTGATGAAGGGTAATTTTTAAATAAACCTATTGGTCATTTTTGTGTCTCCTTTGTGTAAGTGTCTGTTAAGTTCCTCTCCCCATTAAATAATTTTAGATTAAGTTTTGTGAGTACTTTATAAACTGTGGATATTATCCTTTTTCAGAAGTGTGGTTAGCAAATATTTTCTCCCAATCAGTAGGGTGTGTTTTTATTTTAGCCATTATTTTTTTCAGTGTGCAGAAGTTTGATTTAATTCTTTTCCATGTGCTTATTTTTGCTTGCTCTTTACCAATGACATTGAGTCACTGAAGATACCTCTAGATACCTCTGCTTCTGTTTTCCTTGATGTATTTTATGGATTTGGGTCTAATATCATGTCTTTAATCCATTTTGAATTAACTTTTGTGTACCAAGTGAATAGGGATTCAGATTTATTTTTTTGGCATGTAGCTAACCAGTTTTCCCAATTCCAATTGTCAAAGAGGCTTTCCTTCTCCATTTCATACCTTCAGCTCCTTTGTTGAAGATTAACTGTCCATATATATAAAGATCTGTCACTGAGCTTTCACTTCTATTCCACTGATCTGAGTCTACCTTTATGTATGGTACCACACAGTCTTTATTATTCAGCTTGATGCAAGTATTTTTTATAAAGAAGACTAAAATTACTCTTATTCTTATTTTTTACCTTCTATTTGTCATACATTCACAAATATGTGAGATGAATAAATATTTATAGATTAATGTTACATTTTTAAAAAACATTTCTGGGGAAAGAATCACATGAATTATAGTAATTACCTTGCTGTATAACATGTTAATGGGAAAAACAGTTCAACAGGCAAAAAAAAAGTCTTTTTGGTTTATTCAATTTTCCACAGAAAAAGTAGTTTATATACAGTGGCTAAAAAGCTTCAAATCACCTTGTTAAAATATGTGTTCTAGAAAGTGGGAACTAGTGTGTAGACTGAGTAAATATATTTAGAAACATTTTCAACAAATTGTGATGAACAAATTAAACTAACTGAATACCCAAGTAAATGATTAAAATTCACTGATTTTAACTTATTTAATTTGGGGGGGCCCTCCAAGAACTGTGCAGGAGATTCTGGGAGACCATTCCAGGGGATATTCAGCCTGGTTATTTAAACCACTGTTCAATGCTCAGGCCTGGCCATGTAGCGATTTTGTGGCCAGTGTACTGAGTTCCATGGGCATGACACACCCCTGGTGGTGCCTGGGGGCCACTGGGGCCATATCTGATGGAGGTCTGGTGCAGAGCATGTTGTTTTAGGGACTGGAACTACATATCATGTATATTTTGATATACATTATATTTCGATATGTATATACTGAAATATATATTATACACATTTTTTTTTCCCAAATGGGGCTCAGGCTACATAGGCCTCTCAGATATTCCAGGCCCCAAGGCTTGGTCCTGAGAACAAGATGCTGCTCATGTAATCTTTTCAGATTACCCAGACCACCCCAGTGGTGCTGGATGTTGGGGGGCTCTGGGCTATACCTGCTGATGCTCCTGGAACCACATTGTGCCAGGGATTAAACTGGGGTTGGTCACATCTGAGGCAACACCCTAAACCCTTGTACTATTTTCTTAGTCCCTGAAACTGTATTTTAAAGAAAGCATTATCTTATCACCGCAACTATTTCTTGAAAGCAAGAAGGGCCTTTGCTTTCCACATACAATATTTTACATTTATAGCCTTTTAAAAACTTAATAGTTTCTGAAGCTTAGATATAGTTTTTTCTTTCAGACTTTGAAAAGGATATCAATACACTTGAAATTTATAGATTTACCCGGAATCCTCTATGGAGTCTGTCTTTCATAATTCCAATAAATTCTTTATAACTTAATTGATCATCTTTGTCAACGTCAAAAATCTTGAAGACTGTGTTCACTAAATGTGGTGAAAGTTTGAGGCCAGTAGCTACATAGACGGCACGCTTAAATTCATCTAGATAAATGTTACAGAAAAGGAGTAGGTTGTTAATGTTATTTTTTTATAGTGTGTTAATTACTAGAAAGGTTATAAAAATTTAATCCTATACATAGGTCATGGTCTTATATAATACATGACTTTCAATTACTCATTTTATCTTTTAGTTAACAAAATCCCTCTGTGGTTTTAACTAAAAGGATCATGAAATAGATCTTATGCTAATAATACAGTCACAAAAAATATCACACAGAATGTACCATAAAGTGCTATGAGGATGTGAAAATGAGCGATTACTTCTGCCTATAGTGTAGAGAGGGAAAGGAGAGAGACGGGCAATGGTTAGGAAAGGTTGCAACTTGGGTGTAGAGCTGAGCTCTAAAGGATAGATGACTTCAGCTGGAGAGGAGAGAAATGGCATATGTGGTAATATGAAGAGAAGAACAAAGGAAATGGGGAGGCAGGTGGGAAAGCATAACATATGCTCAGAAAACAACTGGAAATTTCATGGGGTATACAGGAGGAAACTGCATGTCTTCAACAAGAATTAGGAGATGGGAGAGCTTTCCTTACAGGTGTGAGACAGTTTATTTTTGTTTTAGAAGGATTATTTTGAATTATTTAGGAAACGACAGCGATGAAAACAGATAATGGCAGGAATACTACTGAATTTAATACTGATTCTTTTTGAACAGTAATAATATGAACTAAGGAGCCAATAGCAGCAACAGAAAAGATATATTCTGGTTCATGCAAGATTACACAATTCTTTTTTTCCCTCCATTTCCAGTCCTATGGAGCAGAAGAGAATCTTTTATTCTAAACAAGGTATCATCTTAAATAAGATACTTTTTTTTTTCTCTTTTTCAAGTTACTTAGTAGATTAACCTGGGCAGTAAAGGAGGGCTATTGAAAATTTTGGTTTTAAAACACTGAGTTGGTTTTAACTGGGTTGACTTACTTAAGAATCTAAACAGGACAGGGCGGGGGGGGGGGAAGAAGTGCCAGGGCTGCAGTGATAGTACAGAAGGTAAGGTATTTGCCTTGCATAGGCCTGACCCAGTTTGATCCCCAGCGTCCCAATTGGTTCCGGAGACTGCTAGGAGTGATTTCTGAATGTTGACCACTGACAGTTGAGGGCACCCAGCCTCCCTCGGCCTCTTGGCCAACCTCCCGCCATAAAAAAAGAAGTCAAGTTATTTTTATAATGAATAATGAAGCTGTATAAAGCATTCATATGTTTTGGAGAAAGAACTATCATTGAAAGTAAGAGCTAACTTTGAATTCTCCGTAGACTTTGGTATATACAGGAATGAGCTTGTCCACTGAGATTTAAGTTTGTGAATTAACTCTTACTAGATTACAACAGGCACAGGTAAAATCTTAAAGACATAAACAGAAAGTCCTCACAGGACAGCATATTAAAAAGGGATTTGGCATCTTAAAAAGGGAAAGTGCTCAGAGCCACAGAACTCTAGATAAAGGACTTGTTTATTTACTGACAGGGGACAGATGAGCAGGTCCTGAGGACAACTGCATACTGAGTATCATAAAAGTTTTTTTTTTTTCTTGTATTTCCTTTTAACTGGGCAAAATTAATTCAGTTTCATTGATTGTTATTAAAATTCTGTTTAGGCCACAGCTTAGAGGTGGCTCTGCTGACAACATTTAGGATTCTGAGTCAGAGAGGACAGTGAGTGAAGTTAGTGTTGCATCATCCCATCACAATGTCTGGGGCACGGCAGCTGGCTCACTAACGGCAGACATACCCTCTTGTGTAACACAGCAGCCAGATAGTTCTTCCTCTTTGAACCTTTATACACACCATATTTCCCCAAAAGTATGAAATAAAGGGTAATAACAAATTTATCACCCAAAATTAGCATTCGTTCTCTAATTTTGCTTAAAGAAAACAGATTTTCTAATGTTAGTATTTATCAAACTTTCAGACAAGCTGAGATAATATGATAGGTCTAATTATTTTGTTAAACTCCCAAGAAATAATGGAGGATTAGTTTCTACTTTAAATTTTGGAAAGATTACTTACCTTGCCCTATAGAACGACTTGCAAAGTTATACATATTCAAGGCTATTGCAAAGTCTTCTAGGTTGTTCAAAAACTGGAAGAATGACCTGAATTCATCAAATGTGATACCCTATATTAGAAAAATATTTATAAATATATTTAGAAATGACAAATTTATTTTAAAAAAGTATAAGCATTTACTTATTTTGAAATAAAGAATCTGTAATACATCCTATAAATAAATATTCCCAGGGCACGTTAATTTTGAAATAATCTCCAAATACAATGAAAACTTAAATCAGATTTATTTCTACTCTATTGTTACAGCAGCAATCACTATATCACTGTCATCCCATTGCTCATCAATTTGCTTGAGCAGGCACCAGTAATGTCTCCATTGTGAGACTTGTTGCTGTTTTTGGCATATCGAATACGCCACGGGTAGCTTGCCAGGTTCTGCTGTGTGGACTGGATACTCTCGGTAGCTTGCCAGGCTCCCCGAGAAGGATGAAGAATTGAACCCAGGTCAGTCTCATGCAAGGCAAGCATCCTACCTGCTGTGCTATCACTCTACAACAGCAATAATAAATGAAAACATTTTGAAAACAGTCATAGTTGCATAAAGTTTCTTCAGAAGGCTATAATAAAAATGAATTTAAAAGTTCTAATTTGAAATCTCTGTATTTAAGGCCTAGGTTTCTTAATCCCTGATAGAAAATGTAACAATTAGGGAAAAAAAGAGAAAGACTTAAAAAAAAACCCTAAAAATGTTTTCACTGTACATGTACTCCTTTGATGTTATTCAGCATTAGATGATTAATGTCCTTATAATGACAATGTAAAAATCAAGATATTGAGGAAGTTGACAGTGGTGCATTTTTACTGGATCCAGACACAAGGCTGCCAGAACAGTAGGAGGAAGTTCAATTACTCTATACTTAGAGATCGGGGAGTCTCAGCACAGGATCTCCTATGGACACAGGTCACAGAAAGGACTGGAACATGATTTACATAAATTGCAATAACTGCTAAGGTATTCCATTAAATGGAGAATTATTTGACATAAGCACAATAAATCTCAGATAATACGAATTTAGACATAAAGATTTATTTAATGTGTTTTCCAGCAAAATTAATGTAAGTCGGGAAGTACACCACATAAAGGGGCAGCTAAGTTTAGTTCTGACCTTCAGATGGTGGAATATAAGGAAGGAAAGTAGGCAGAACTGAAAAGCTGGGAAAGATCCAGAGTCTATTTTCATCTAAGCCAATATCTGATTAACATTATGAAGACAGCATCAATTTATCAAAACTATAGAAATTATTTTATGCAGCATTTACACTTCAATTACAACCAATTCAACTTGAAACTAAAAACTGTGCTTTCCCCCCACTGTCCAAAACATACACACACACATACACACAATTTTTCCTCTTTCTTTTTTTCTATGTGCATTTATAGACACTATAATCCTGGATTCTACTGTGTGACATGTTCCCACCTGCCATGATTTCCGGAAATGATAGTTTGAATCAATTATGGAGACTGAGCCTAAAGGGTTTTATCTTGATCTGGAGAACTTGTTGCCAAGGAAACTGGTCACTGCTCTGGCTCTGTACCAGTTTATGCTGTGACCAGCTGCCACAGCAACAGTCTCTGTCTTAGGTGACAGGTTTGTACTGGTAAAAATGAAAAATAGGAGGATGGCCTATTTTTAGGCCAACTGTGAATAAAAATGTCAGTATAGGGAGCTTAAAATTAATAACCAAGAAAAAGAACAAAAGAATATAATATTCAACATATGAATTTTTAGATTTTTTAAAAGGGATTATTATGTTTGGGGATATAGGTCAAATTCAAAATCATAATTATTTTCTTCTAGATAAAAGCCTTTGTGTTTGGAAATAAGGAACTATAAATTAAAAAACTAGGCATTCATTTTGATGGTGATAAAATAAATCATTCTTAACAGCAGTGAGGAGAGAAATCGTGGGGGGGGTGACAAAGAGAAGGAAGTGGCTATTTTTTCCCTCCGCATTTTGAGAATTGAATGAAATGTGGCATATCCAGAATTAGAACAGGAAGTAACTTGTATTTTAATAAACATAAAAAGAGGACAATAACTTAAAAAAATAAAGCATAAAATTTAAGGTACTGAGAGCCCCTGAATCACTTCAAATATCTATGACCGGTAAGGGTTCCAAGCCCACTTATTTGAGAATGAACAATTCCTTTATTAAATGATGCAGGAATATTTGCATGAAAAACAGAAGCTAGAGTTTTCTGGCATCCTCTTATAAAAATTAACTCCAGTAAGACTGACCCAAGAAAAACGGGACAAACTGAATGGATGATCACAAGTATGGGAACTCATAAAAAAATCTCCTCGAATACAAGAACTCTCAAACACAAGGGCCAGATATCATAACCATGAGTTTGACTGAATCTTCAAGGATGACCAAATACCCATTCTTCTAAATTCTTCTAGAATAGTGGAAAGGAATCTTTTTAAAATTATTTTATGAGACCAACTTTAATCTAAAACCAAAACCAGACAAGGATATTCACACACATAAAAAAATGACCAATCAATATACCTGGTAAGGGTTAAAAATTCATCAAAACACTAAACCAAATTAAAAGAATCATATGTTATGAGATATATATATATACATATATATATCACACAAGATAAAATATATAAATCACACACAAGACAAAGTGTGATTTTATCCAAATATGCAAGGGTGGTTTGACATATGCAAATTAATTAATGTAGTACTGTAGCACTGTCATTCCGTTATTCATGAATTTGCCTGAGCGGGCACCAGTAATGTCTCCATTATGAGACTTCTTGTTACTGTTTTTGGCATATTGAATATGCCACAATAGCTTACCAGGCTCTGCCGTGTGGGCAGGATACTCTCAGTAGCTTGCCAAGAGGGATGGAGGAATCAAACCCGGGTTGGCCACGTGCAAAGCAAACGCCCTACCCGCTGTGCTATCACTCCATCAATGTAATAATGTAATCAATGTAATAAATTAAATAAGTTAAAGTGTTATGAGAATATCACTAGCTGCTGAGATAGCATTTGATATAATTTAGTACACATTTATGATAAAATCCTCAATAAAAATGGGGTAGATGGAACATATTTCAATGTAATAAAGGTCAGATACTATAGACCCATAGTTGCTATTACTCAGTAGTGAAAAACAAAGCTTTAAAAAGATCAACAACCTCCTCTAATTAACTTAGTGTCAAAGTTCTTAGAAAAAATAGATGATAAGAATAAATAAGAGGAATCCAAATTGGAAAGGAAGTGAAACTACTACTCTTTGTAATATATAAGTGAAACCCTAAAGGTTTCACTAAGTACAGAAAAGTATCTGGCTATTAAACAAATTTGTGAAATTCTATTGTATCTGTACATACAAATGACAGAAAAATGATAAAAAGATAAAATAATTAAAAACAAATACCACTTATAATTGTGACCAAAAGAATGCAACAGAGGATAAATTTAGCTAAGGATATAAAGAGCTATATAACAAAAACTACATGACATTGTTAAAATTAGATATTAGGAGATGGAAAATTTAGGGAACAATGATATACTCAAAGTATCATTTTTACCAAAAGATAAATAAGCAACTCAACTAAAACTATATTGGTTTTTAAAAGAAAATTGAACAAAACTAAGGTTTATAGAGAATCATAAAACAACTCAAAGAATCCTGAAGGGGAATGAAAAAGGAAAAAAGGTGGCATCATGTTATTTGACTTCAAACAACATAAACAAACTGACAGTAATAAAATTAAATGGTATTAGAAAAAAATAAATGCACAGTTAATGAAATAGAATTAAAAGCTGAGAAATAACAAACCCATGTACTGGCATTTAATTTATGGCAAAGAAACTATGGGGTATATTGGAGAAAGGAAATTTCTTCAACAAGAATCAAAAACCTGGATGCAAGATAACAAAACCTTAAAGTACACAGAAAATAACTTAAGTGAAACATTCCATGACACCAGTATTAGAGACGTCTTTGAGGACTTGACTGCAATGACAAGTGAATGAAAGCAAAGATAAACAATGAGAACTACATTAAATTGAAAAATCTTTAAACAGTAAAAGAAAATAACTAGAATGAAAAGGAAAAAAGTCTGTACAGTATGCATCTAATAAGGGTTAATATCCAAAGCACATAAAAAATTTACACAATATAACAGTAAAATAAATAAAATTATTTAAAAAATGCAAAGGATATTTGAATAGATACTTCTTCAGAGAGAACATACAGATTGCCAACAGGTATATGAAAAGGCGCTCATTGTCATTCGTTAATAGAGAAGCATTTATCAAAACCATAATGATATTCTATACTTCACAGATGAGTGCAATCTTTCTATGTCTGTCTCTCTCTTTCTGACTCATTTCACTTAGCATGATACTTTCCATGCCGATCCACTTATATGCAAAGTTCATGACCTCATTTTTTCTAACAGCTTCATAGTATTCCATTGTATAGATGTACCAAAGTTTCTTCAACCAGTCATCTGTTCTAGGGAAAGGGCAGCTCAGATAGAGAAGGGAACACCAAGCAAAATGTGATTGGAGGACACGCGGGGGAAGGGTGAAGTGTGCTGAATGTAGACTAGAGACTGAACACAATGGCCACTCAACACCTTTATTGCAAACCACAACACCAAATTAGAGAGAGAGAGAACAAAAGAAAATACCCTGCCACAGTGGGGGGATGGGGGAAATGGGATTGGGGGTTTGGGAGGGATGTTGGGTTTATTTGTGGTGGAGAATGGACACTGGTGAAGGGATGGGTTTTCAAACTTTGTATGAGGGAAACATGAGCACGAAAATGTATAAATCTGTAACTGTACCCTCACTGTGACTCACTAATAAATAAATTTAAAAAAAAACCATAATGAGGGGTCAGAGCTATAGTATAGCTGGTAGGGCCTCTGCCTTGCAACCCAGCTGACCTGGGTTTGATCCCTGGCATCCCATATGGTCCCCCAAGCACTGCCAGGAGTAATTCCTGAGTGCAGAGCCAGGAGTAATCCCTGAGCATCGCTGGGTGTGACCCAAAAAGAAAAAAAAAACATGACAAAATACTACCTCATACTAGTGAAAATAGCTTGCATCAAAATAAACAAGTGTTAATAAAAATGTGAAGGAAGTGGAAATCTCATGTACTATTGGTGAAAGTATAAATTGGCACAATCATTTTCAAAACAAGAATGGGACTTCCTCAAGAAGCTATGTTTATCCATCTCTATGTTTATACTTTAGAGCTTTCATAAGATTTGGCAATTTCACTTCTAGATATCTATCTTCATGAAGAAGATAAATATTCTCACTAAAAGTCACATACCCTCCAGAGTTTATTACAAAGACACAGAAACAACCAAAGTGCATGTCAGATGATTGGGTAAAGAAGATGTAGTATAAATGCACAAATAAGTGCTATTCAGTAAACACAATGAGATCTTTAGTCACGTGCATCAAAACAGAAAGAAATCAAGGGGATCATTCAAAGCAAAATTAACCAAAAGGAAAAATGTAAGTATCAGATGTTTTATCTATTATGCAATATAAGATTACAATTATTTAATACGTTATATATTATCTATTATAGTAGATTTTATATTAGATAAGAAAGGTAGACATCATTGAGAAATAACAGTGAGTCATGAAAATATCTGAGAACAACATCCTGGCCAATGAAAAGAACATATATGCTAAAACGAAAAGAACATATATTCTAAAAAGAACATATATGCTGAAAAGAACATATATATTAAAACAAAAGACTGCCTTTTATTTAAGAAACAGTGAAGAAGCCAGCATGGCTGGAGGTCATAGATGAGAGAGACAGAACTGTAGGAAGTAAGTTCAGAGTTAGTGACGAGGGAGTGTGTCTAGTCCTCCAAGGTCAATGTAAGGTTCTTTGGCTTTTTCTTTGAGAAAAATGGAGCTACTCTGATAAGATATGGATCATGATAATAAAGCATTTCCTTAAATGAGAAATGAAGATTAGACTACAGGCAGGCATGGTAGGAGGCAACTGAAATTATCCAAGTAAGGGTAGTAGCCATGGATATGGTAAGGAAGGGTCAGATTTTGATGACATTTCAAACAGAATCTGAGAAAAGCAAATCCTACAATTGGATTAAGAGCTAAGAACAATGGAGCTTTTAACTAAAACAGGGGAAAGCTATAGGTAAAACAAGTGTTTTAAGATCAGTTTAGTTTCACAGTTATTAAGCCTGAGATGTATATTGGATACCGTTTGGAGATGCTGTATAGGCAAGTCTAAAATTACAGAGAGAGATTTAATCTGGAGACACAACTGGTATCCCTATACATTAATGACTATTCAAAGAAGTCTGGACTGCTAGATTTACTCCTCTGTCTACAGAATTTCTTCACCTAAATATATAATCAGAGGCTGGCAGGCTACCCATGGCGTACTTGATATGCCAAATCAGTAACAACGATACGCCATCGGGTTACACTAGCAAGCGACAGCATGAATGGAGATGTTACTGGTGCCCGCTTGAGCAAATCGATGAAAACAGGGATGACAGTAATGCAGTGATACAGAAATATATCACACGTGTCTAAAAATAAAACTAGATTCTCTCAGGGCTGTGGTGATTGTAGGTGAGGAGCTTATCTTGCATGTGGGTGACCCCCGAGCCTATCACCAGCCTGGGCACCTCCTTGGTTTGGTCCCCAAACCAAAAAACAATCAATCCCTTCCTCTACCAGGATGCATCCCACAAAACAAACCAACACAAGATTCTCTCCTAACTCCAACTTAGAATCATGCTTAGCTCAGTAAATGGCACCACTGGTTCACCTTAGGTTTAGGCTGAAACCCCAGGTGTTTTATGTTCTTTTTATTCCTTTACATTAAAATTTGGGCTGGAGTGATAGCACAGCAGGTAGGGCATTTGCCTTGCACATGGCCGACCCGGGTTCGATTCCTCCGCCCCTCTTGAAGAGCCCAACAAGCTACCGAGAGTATCCCGCCCACATGGCAGAGCCTGGCAAGCTACCCATGGAGTATCTGATATGCCAAAGACAAGTAACAACAAGGAGATGTTACTGGTGCCCGCTTGAGCAAATCGATGAGCAATGAATGGGATGACAGTGACAGTGAGAGTGACATTAAAATTTAGCCCAGCAACAAGTTCTTGCAGCTATACATTTAAAATGATACATTATTTGACCAGTTCCCCTTACTTTAACCCTGGTTCATGTCATATTCATCTCTTACACTAAGAATTCCCTAGCTTATCTTTCAATATGAAGGCAGTTAAAAGTCTATTCTGTGTATAGCAACCAAAATAATCTTTTGAAATATAAATCGGATCATATCTGAAATACACACTGTCATAGAAGACAACAAGCATTTGCTAAATAAGCACTTAATAAATGAACAAATAAAAACATATTATCTAAAACAACATTGGAAAACTTTTCTCATAAAGGGTCAGAGAGTAAATGTTTTTATTTCTATGATCTGCATTGTTTGTGTTGTAAAGACTTCATTTTACCATTATGATGCAAAAAAAGATGCTAAGAATGGGATGACCTTCAAATTTTATTTACAAAAAATATGATACAAGATAGTTGGCTGATTCCTGCTTTAAGAATTAAATACGCCATAGTGATAGCTTCCCAACACTATGACTTGAAGTCAACCACAGGAATAAAAGTTAAGCTCCTTATGCTTTTTGGTCTACAGGATTTTCTAAGAGCTAATCCATAGCTCACTCTTTTTCATCTCCCACTGCTTTCCTTCCTGTTCATAACTTTTGCTTTTAATACTTTTCCAAATAAACAAAGCCTTTTATTTACTTATTTCTAGCTTCCCAGGCTCATGTCTTCTGTTTCCTTAGCCTTAAATGCTCTCTCTTCAGTCAGATTTTTACTGGTCATTTTTGCTGTAAGGTCATTCCTCAAAGCTTTTCCTCAAAAGCTACTTCTTTAAGAAAAGATTTCTTTCATAGTTCAATGTTCTCTTACAGTCTCCAAGATTCTTCATTATTTTTAACATTTATATTATCTAAAAATATCTCATTTATTTATATCTTGTTGGCATATTTTATGTATGTTTCTAGTAAGGTCTACTTCTAAGAGAGAATTTGGCTTATCTTCTCACTTTATGCACAGTATCAGAATCAGGGTTAGTAAATATTAGATATGCTTAATAATATCTGTTGCATCTGTGGAAAAAAATAAACAATTTTAGAAATGCAGGTACTATTCAAATAGAAGCAGTTGTCATTATTGGGGAGGAGGAGATGAGCAGTAAGTTATGAGGAAATAAAAGCAGTAAAAGATGAGAAGGGGGGATATGGTGCCACCAGCAGGTAAACCTGTACCTGTGGGGCGAGTGCATCAGCAGCTTGATGATGCCTTTAAACTTCCAGATAACCCAAAATTGCTGCTGTGCCTTTGGCCATACCCGAACAACTTGGAACCAAGTTTACCAAGAATTAAACAGCCAAAAGTTAGGTATGTGGGAGAAACACCCACAAACCACATCTGGTTCGGCCATAATAGCTCATTTATTGGCCTTATTTCAGAGACCCATAAATCTTGAAAGAGATCAAAAGATGCAGTTAGGGCCTGTAGTGCAGAGGTAGATGGGAACCCATGACTGAGAGCCCCAGGCTCGCTTGGATCAGGACTCAGCCTCTTCCCCCCAGGTCCCCAGTTTTCCAGTAGCTTGGCAGTCACACCCACAAACTGCCCCCGGCACCATGTAATCTCATCAACAGCCAAGACCCAGAGATTATGAACTAAAGCTCCCAGAAGAGAGTGCAGCAGAATGCCCTGACCCCGCGCCAGGCTGTCTTCACTGGGGCACCTTGGAGGGGGGTGGGTTGAGTTTCCCTCCCTGTCCCATGCAGAACCCCGGCAGCTGAAAACCTCCAGAACCCAACCACCGCCCTTCCCAAGGCCACTTTCCACATGCTTGGACGAGCCTCACCCAAAAGGGCACAAGCCTCACCCCAAACAGGATAAACCTCACCAGAGAGCACGCCGGCAGGAAAACCCAGATATGCAGGAACTCGTGACTGAGATTTCCAAGCCCGCTTGGAATTGGGATTGGACCTCCTTCCCCCAGGTTCCCAGTTTTCCAGAAGCTTGGCAGTCATACCCACAACTGCCCCTGGCACCATGTAATCTCATCAATGGCCAAGACTCAGAGACTATAAACTAAAGCTCCCAGAAGAGAATGACACAGAATTTCCTGGACATTATATTCTATCCATAACAAGCAATACAAAACAAATCGTCTACCACTGCTTTTTCGGCAGGTTTGAGTGGTGGTGAGTCTGGTGTCGAAATATTGAATGTAACCAAAGTAGGGAGAAAGTATGAGGGAAATTGTCCGCCACATAAGCAGAGGAAAAGTTGGAATGGGGTGAGGGGGGAATACTGGAGATTTTGGTGGTGGAAAGTGTGCACTGGTGAAGGGACAAGTGTTTGATGATTACATGACTGAAGCTCAAACATGAAAGCTTTGTAGCTGTATCTCACAGTGAATCAAAAAAAAATGGGGGGAAATAATAATAAAATAATAAAATAAAGTTAACATTCAGAATGGAATAAAAAAAGTAATGTGGAGTTCATGCCTCAATTTAATCAGCTTAATCAATGGCTGAATAAACAGCCGTACTCCTATATTATTAAATAATAAAAAATAATTTAAAAAAAGATGACAAGGACAGAGTAGGGCATGACAGCAGTGACACTGGTTAAGAGTCTTTGAGTTTGAGGCTGGGAAGGGTCTAAATTTCTGAGGATATCAGCTTTTTTTTTTTCTAGGAAAAAAGATGTCAAGGAGAAGGTTTTACTATGGATTGATAAGGGAATGCAAAAAAGGGAAAACAAGGAGAATCATTGGTGATTCACATGCCAAATATCCTTTTTCTTTTTTTTCCAAAAAAAGACCTGTAAGCATTTGTAGTGCTTAAAATACTTGTAGCATTAGTTTCAGAAGCTGAATTTAACTTAAAAGAAAAAAATACTTTGAAATAATTTTAGATGTAAAAACCAATACAACAAGTTTCTATATTTTCTTAACCCTGGAATCAAACTTTGTGTTACAGATATGCTTCCATTTAACAAAAATAACTACCCCTCCCCCCGAAAATCAATATTTATTTTAATGGAAGTGTCTCTAAAGTTTAGAGTAAAGTATATAAAAGTCTCTCATTTAAAGACTATGCCTCTCTATGCAACTTAATGGCCAAATGCATCAAATCCTTTTTGAAAAAACCATTTAGGGGTCCTGTTAGCACAGTCACACCGTATCCATTTTAAACAAAGTTAAACTATTTGCAAGTTTTCCTTGGCTAGATTAACTTGATACTCTACAAACACAAATAGATGGCAATATTTCCAAAACATCCCATGCTTGAAGGGGCACTTCTAACACCAGTTCTATTTGGTTGCAGTGATGCATTCAAATACCACTAGATAATGCAAATGCTCAGAATTGCTGACAACACATTTGCTACTAAACAAACAGACATTGAGTTGTGTCAGATTCTCAACTATTCGTGCCTTCTAAACTCTTTGAAAAATCTCACTTCAACCCACCGATAAGATCACTCACTCGGGGCTGTCTTCAAATGACCTTTTATTTAAGGCTATTACAGAAATGAATCAAGTGACTAAAATGATTACAATGTAAACTGTTGTATATAAGATGAGATTTATGTAGTAAGCAAAGTATACAGCAAAATTCTCTTGAAAACTGGTATCCATAATTTGAATAAAACAAATGCTAATAACCTTAAAGATTTTCAGTATAGCTAAAAAACACATGAGTTTTAAATTAACTAATTCAAAAATTTTTTAGTTCTCAGGACAAAATGCACTTAGGACAAAAGAGAATAGAAGAATAAAATATATCCAAGGTATCTATTAAACCAGAGAGGAGTCAAAGAACTCACAAAAGGATAATGTAACCTATATAATTACTAACAAATAACACATGTAACAAGTAATATAGAGGATTAGATACCTTTTCTTCAGATATACTGTAACGTACATTTTCCAAAAATACTGATGTGTTTTCCACGTTTGTATATCGTAAAAGAATATGAGCAAAATCTTCTTCGCTGATAGTATTCATCCCATTAGAATAGGAAAGAAATTCAATTTCTAGAACTTCTGTTTGGAGGTTATCCATGAATCTATGATAAAAATACATAAAGAATGAATAGGTAAATGGAGAGTGATATTAAAAGGTGGCACTTAGCCTCAGGGCTTCCTCATCTGTAAAAAGTGAGCAACAGTAAGACTTTGCAGACTCAAGGTGAAACTTAAAGGAGTTAATGCTTTGTAAGCACTGTATGCATGCTTATTATTAAGGTGGCTTATAGAGACTAAGAACTTTGGGAGCATACTTTCTCCTGAATATACAGGAAATAACAATAAATCCAGATATGCAGTCATTTTTAATCATTCAGTGACTTCCTGCTGTTGTTAGCAATATAATCACTGGTATCTAGGCACTAATGGAAGTGGAAACATAGGTTGTCTTTAGTTCATAGCAAAGTGGTAAGAGGCTTGTTGTCTTAGGTCAGAAAAATCTTTCTGACTCAAAAAAATTTTTTCAATACAAGCATAAAAAATTTAAGCTTACCTATAAAAATCTTCAAAGTTGAGCTCAGCTTTTCCTTTCTTTCCAAAAAAGTGTATTAGAAGTGTAGTATCTGTTACTAAGCTTGTAATATCATCAGCACGCTTTAAAAAAATTTACAATGTAAAGGTTAGTTGCAACAAGAGAAACAGAGTAGGGATTCTCAATATCCTCCAAAGAATTTCTTCAAAAATAATATCAAGATCACAAATATACTAACACTAGAAATAAATACATAAGACTATAATAAAAATATTATAACTAAAATGAGTTCAATCTGAAAATAAGAATTGAAAGCAACCTATCTTTATTCTACCAAAGTTTAAAAGATATTTAAAAATAGCCCGGCAAGCTACCAAGAGTATCTCGCCCAAATGGCAGAACCTGGCAAGCTATCCATGGTGTATTCGATATGCCAAGAACAGTAACAAGTCTCACTGTGGAGACGTTACTGGTGCCTGCTCGACCAAATCGATGAGCAACAGGATGACAGTGATACAGTGATTTTACGTAGTATTCAACCTCAAATCATTTATGTAAGATATATGTTAAATTACATAAAACATGTTAAATTACATAAAACAAGCACATCTATTTAGTAATCTTAAAAATGTTTTATTATATGTAATGTTTAAGTAATTTAGTTTGAATTTTCCTAAACAACCTGAAGAAACTTTTTAGAATGTTCAAAGGACGTAATTGTTTCAGTTGTATTAAATATATGATATTTACAAGGAGCCTCAGCTCTAGGAAATATCTTCTTTTGCCATGTGATACTTCTTGATTGTATCCCATATTGATAATATTTTTAAAAAGACATTTGAAAGGGAAATATAGTAATATTTCCTTTAAGTTGAAGCCATCTATATATTATCCAAAGTCATATTATTTTTTATGCAAGTAAAAAGTTACAGGGAATTTTCCTCTACTTGATAAACCATGTTCAAAAGGTATATTCTGAAAGGTCAACATGTAGTACTTATCAAGTTTAATGGCTTATGAAAAAAAGTGCCCTTTTGTTTTTTAACATTGCTTCATAGGCTTTCCTTTTCCTCTCATCTTTTTTATCTTTTCTTCCTTCTTTACCTGGTCATTAATTCAGACCTATCCTATAAACTAAGGTATTACTGTCACAGTCACTGTATCACTGTCATCCCATTGCTCATAGATTTGCTCGAGTGGGCACCAGTAACCTCTCCATTGTGAGACTTGTTATTACTGTTTTTGACATATTGGATATGCCATGGGTAGCTTGCCAGGCTCTGCCATGCAGGCAAGATACTCTACTCCTGGTAGCTTACTGGGCTCTCCCAGAGGGGTGGAGGAATTGAACTCGGGTTGGCCGAGTGCAAGGCAAACACCCTACCAGCTGTGCTATCGCTCCAGCCCATAAACTATGGTGCAAAATACAATAAAATTAAAATGTTTCTAATTTTTTCACTTTTTATTGTGAGGAATATAGGAAAAATGCTAGGTTTTAATGATAATTTTCTTTATTAAAAGTAGTTGAATTTTCTCATGTAAAATTACATATTGACATGTTTTACATTTGGCCACAATCATGATAGAAATCTAGAAAATATAAGAAATAGCACAAGCAGAAAACTCAAGAAATATTATTTACAAAGGATCTGTCTTATATGCTGACAAAAAGTTTCATGTCATCTGTTGTCCACACACTTAAATTTAAATAATTACTTGAATCCTTATAATACTACTTAAATCTTCCATGAAAAAAGTTATTTTATCTTTCTTACTTGTGTGATCTTGATATACTTTTCCCACGGGCAAACACTATTCATCTCTTCTAGTAACTAGTAGCTATGAGTTACAGGGACTATATTTTTCTGATGATCTTCGTTTGGCAATATGACCTCTGAATCCCAGTTTTTCTAAAGTGATCTTCTGCTATTTTGATTAGTCATCTTTTTTTTTTAGAAACTCAAACGTATAGGGAATTTATAAACTCACTAAAATTGTTGAAATTATTTAGTACTATTCTAAGGAAGTGTTCTTCAATCACTTTATGCTGGCAAACTGGCAACTGTCCTGTGTACCAGCTCAGGGACAGGTAGTTATAATGAAGTTGGTATACCAGTGGTTTTCAACCTCTACATCTGCAGATTAGACTCGGTCCATGTACCAATGTTTGAAACATAAATGGTAATTTATGCTTATGTAATTTAATTTAGACTTTGTTAAATAATGCCTAACATAGAACCTTTTATAATTGGTTCCAAAGAACTTTATTACTTTTCAGTTTAGTTTGTTGGAAAATCCCGAGTATTCTTTTGGGTCTCTATAATCAATAAATTCCCTATAACTAAATTCTTGGAACATCTGTAGAGATTTTATATTGCTGCTAGAAAAGAACCCCAGAGTCAGGAAGCTAGGGATCACATAGTATTATTTAAATATATATTCTTAAACAAGCTTATTATGTTGCTTTGGGGGAAAAGCATAACTTTTTTTTGGGAACATATCTCATTTTAATTACAACATTCTTTGCAATTGTGTATAATGCCTGAAGAGTTGACTATTCAGGATGTGGTTAAATGAATAGGAAAAGGGAATATTATGTCTAAATGAAGCCATAACAGTGGAGGCTCTAGCTAATCAGAACATGGAATGAAGAACTAATATTTATCTAGAATAAAGGTGTCCTAAAATATTTGATCTACCACCCCATATTCTGAAAAATAAAATCACTCTGTGCCCTCAAGAAATCTACACCTTTTAAGCAAATAAACAGAAAGGACTCCTTCCCTTATCCCTTGAATCAGGGACTACTGTATTCCTAGATTATTCCAGCACACTCCAGTATCACCCACTTTGGGAAACATGGATCAACACACTAGAGGAGTGGAATATAATAGTAGGACAACATGAAAAAGAAAGCCCAGGTCCAAATGGGCTGACTAGTGAGTTTTGCCAAACCTTCAAAGAGGAATTATTACCTATTCTCAAGCTCTTCCCAAAAAACTGAAGAGAAATTCTTTCAAAGAGTTTCTATGAGGCCAGTATTGCCATGATACCCAAAGTTGACAGAGATTATCACTAAAAAGAAAAATTATAGAATATCCCTTGAACCAGTTTGTTATAATGGTAATACAGGAAAACAAATATTAAGTTCAAAAGAATGCATTAAGAGGAATGACATATGGGAATTGTTCTTGGCTATAACTCTTAACCCGAAGCACAGAATGGTTCAATATATGAAAACTAATGTAAAAACTATAAAAAGGAAGATAAAACCATGTTAATCTATCAATAGATGCAATGAAATATTTTAACAAGATCAACATTCACTCTCAGAAAAATAAGCGTAGAAGAGACCAAAACAGAAAAAAAAAATCCCATTAGTAACTTTCCCAAAAGATCAAGTACTTAGAAATAAATATAACAAAAGAAGTGAAAGATCTTACATTGAAAATACTAAGTCATTATTAAAAGAAATAGAACACAAGATAAAATGGGAAAATATTACATGTCCATATATTGGAAGAATTAACACTTTTAAAATGGTTTTCTTACCCAAAGTACTCTATAGATTCAGTGTAATATTTAGCAAGATTACAACAGCATTATTCAAGGACATTGAACAAATACTATCAAAATATATATGAAACCAGTCCAAACCTCTTATCCCTGAATATGCAATCCAATCAATTCAATTTTTAGGGGAGAAAAAATAAGATGCACCATGGTCCCTAACTATAAACTATCTCATAAAGATATGGCAATAGAAACATAGTGATATCGAATTAAAGTAGTTACTCAACTCTAGATATATTAATGACCTATATAAAAGGTGCCAAGGGCATAAATGAAGGAATTAATATCTTTCCAGTAAATGGTAGTAGGAAAACACTGTTAGCCACAAGCAAAAGAAAAAAATTAAACCTGTACTTCAACGTTGAACATGCATTAAAGTTAACTCAAATGAACTGAAGCCCTTCATGTTAGACCTGAAGCCAAAAATAAATCAACGGTATAAGGTAAAACACTGCATTATAAAAATTTCTTCAAGTACCTGATTCCAACAACTAAAAGAAACAAAAGTAAAAATAAACAGGACTGCATAAAATGAAGTTTCTATATTAAAAAAGAAAATACTACTAATATAAAAAGACACCTTACCAAAATATTTATATACTATCTATCTATGTATCTATCTATGTATCTATGTATCTATCTATCTGAAACAAAGAGTTTGTTAGTACTTAAGATGTCAAGTACCCCCAAAATTCAATGACATAAGCATGAACAACACCATCAATAAAAGAGATGATTTAATACTTCTCCAAAGAAAACATGCAGTTGGTTGCCAGGCACATGAAAATATGGTGATCATCACTGACTATCAGGGAATGCAAATCCAAATGCCACTGAGCTATCACTGTACACTAGTGAGAATGGTCTATATCAAAAAGCTTGGAGCCTCCCCTGCGGACTGCCGGCCAAGTGGCCGGCACGCCGACCCCAAGCGCCACCGCCATTCTGTCTTCCTGCAAAGGTCTGTGATGCTCCCTCGACCCGCCCTTCAGGACCCAGCCAGCTCCGCGGCCCTGAGCACCCCGCCGCTGCCGGGTTGTGGGAAAGGGGCGTGGCCTAATCATCAGGGGCGTGGCCTAATAAAAGTGGGCATGGCCTCATTACCAGCTGCCAAAACTCACACAGCGGCAGATAGTTCCCTCAACATCCTATCCAAGACAAACATCCTAGCTATTCGCAAGCAGTAGGACAATAAAACACAAGACTTCACATAAGAATTGAAGGAAACATCTCAGTAGGAGACCAGGTTCTACAACCGGCAAGTAAAAAGCCAACCACTATTAACTGAGCCTATCCACAATCCTTTTTCACAACAAAAGGAAACAGGGACACTCATCTTCAAGGGCCCTCTTTCATACCACAACAACAACATGAAGAAACAGCGAAAAACCCCACTGCAAGCAGAGGACGATCAAAGGAGTCCAGAAACCTCAATGGGCGTTTCCTACAAACTTGACCTCTCTGAGAAAGAATTTAGAGTTGAAATCCTCAACATGTTCAATGAACTCAATGCAAAGATGGACAACTTCAAGGAAGACCTGGCAGAAACAATACAACAGACAGCCGACAAAATACGGGAAGAAATGAGAGCAGAAATAAAAAAACCTTCAAAAAGAAATGAAGGATTCGGTACATGAAATCAAAAACTCTCTGGCTGCCCTCAACAATAGGATGACTGCAGCCAAAGACAGAATCAGTATGCTTGAAGATGAGCTTCAAGAGGCCTACAGGCAACAGCAAACCATGGCAAGAGACCTCAAAATAGCTCTAGCCAGAATCAGAGTCCTAGGGGATGATTTCAAGAGGAACAACATTAGAGTCATTGGACTACCAGAACCACAGGGAACCAACCCCAATGAAAAAGACACAGTCAAACAAATCATTGCGGAAAACTTCCCACAGCTGGACAATGCGGGCATCCAGATTCAAGGGGCCCGAAGAGTGCCAGCTAAAAGAGATCCTAACAGAAAAAACCCAAGACATATCATAGTTACAATGATGGACATCGTTCAGAGAGACACAATACTGCAAGCAGCAAGGTCCAAGAAGGAAATTGCACACAAAGGAGCACCCCTTAGACTCACAGCAGACCTATCAGAGGAAACCCTCCAAGCTCGAAGGCAATGGTGGGATATAGTGAAAAAAATCAATGAAATCAACGCTTCACCAAGAATACTTTATCCGGCTAAACTCTCATTCAAACTAGAAGGAATCATACACTACTTTGGGGATAAACAACAGCTCAGGAACTTCATAGACTCAAAACCAAACCTAAAAGAAGCACTAAAGGGGCTATTGTAAGAAAAGAACAACCCCTACAAGCACAACAAACCCTTGCACAAAGATGGCACAAAATCCCATAACAATAATCTCCCTTAATGTCAATGGTCTGAATTCAGCAATTAAGAGACACAGACTGGCAAAATGGATTCAGAGACTGAACCCAACATTCTGCTGCCTGCAAGAAACACATCTGAATAGCCAGAACAAACACAGACTCAAAGTAAAAGGATGGAAAACAATCCTGCAAGCAAACAACTCCCTCAAGAAAGCTGGGGTGGCGTTACTAGTATCGGACAACATAGACTTCAGGTTGAAAAAGATTAGAAGGGATAGTGAAGGCCACTTTTTATTAATCACGGGATGTGTACATCAGGAAGAAATCACACTCCTAAATGTCTACGCACCCAATGAGGGACCAGCTAAATACCTACAACAGCTGCTAAGAGACCTTAAGAAGGACATCTCGAGCAACACAATAGTAGTTGGAGACTTCAACACTGCACTGTCTCCTCTGGACAGATCAAGCAGATTAAAACTAACCAAGGAAATACTGGCTTTGAAGGAAGAAATAGAAGAGAGAGGGCTAATAGATCTATACAGGGCTTTATATCCCCCAAAAAAGGAATACACATTCTTTTCCAGTGCACATGGAACATTTTCCAGAATAGACCATGCGCTAGGCCACACAGCATACCTCAACAGAATCAAAAAGATAGACATTGTACCAGCTATCTTTTCAGACCATGATGCACTGATGCAGAAAACCAAATCAAACACCTGGAAATTAAATAGCTCGATATTGAACAATGAGTGGGTCAGGAAGGAAATCAAGGAAGAAATCAAGAGGTACCTGGAAACAAATGAGAATGAAGACACGAGCTACCAGAACCTGTGGGACGCAGCTAAAGCCGTTTTAAGGGGAAAATTTATAGCTCTGCAAGCATATCTCAGGAAGGAAGAAAGGGCCCACATAAATAACTTGACTTCACAGCTCAAAACCTTAGATAAGGACCAACAAAAGGTGCCCAAATCAAGCAGAAGGAAAGAGATAATAAAACTTAAAGTAGAAATTAACGACATGGAAACCCAAAAGACAATCCGAAAGATCAATGAAACCAAGAGCTGGTTCTTCGAGAAAATAAACAAGATTGATAAACCACTAGCAAGACTCACAAAGAAAGAGAGAGAGAGAACCCTTATAAGCCGAATCAGAAATGAAAAGGGGGACATCACAACAGAAACCAATGAAATTCAAAAGATCATCAGAGACTACTTTGAAAATCTCTATGCCATGAAACAAGAGAACCTAGAAGAAATGGATAAATTCCTTGACTCCTATAATCTCCCAAGGCTGAACCAAGAAGACCTGGAGTACCTGAATAGTCCAATTAACATCAAGGAAATTGAAATGGTAATCAAAAGTCTTCCCAAAAACAAAAGCCCAGGTCCAGACGGATTCACTAGCGAGTTCTTCCAAACATTTAAAGAGGACATTTTGCCAGTCCTTCTCAAGCTTTTCCAGGAAATTGAAGAAACAGAAACCCTCCCAAACAGTTTCTATGAGGCTCATATCTCCCTAATACCAAAAGCAAACAAAGACACCACAAAAAAAGAAAACTACAGGCCAATATCCCTGATGAACACAGATGCGAAGATCCTCAACAAAATATTAGCAAATAGAATTCAACAACTCATCAAAAAGATCATACACTATGACCAAGTGGGGTTCATCCCGGGGATGCAAGGATGGTTTAACATCCGGAAATCAATCAACATAATCCATCATATCAACAAAAGAAAAGATAAAAATCATATAATCATATCAATAGATGCAGAGAAAGCATATGACAAAATCCAGCATCCGTTTATGATGAAAACACTCGCCAAAATGGGTATAGAAGGGACCTTCCTCAATATAGTCAAAGCCATTTATCACAAGCCAATGGCAAGCATTGTTCTCAATGAGGAAAAACTAAGAGCCTTCCCTCTGAGAACAGGGACGAGACAAGGATGCCCACTCTCTCCACTTCTGTTCAATATAGTACTGGAAGTACTTGCAACAGCGATTAGGCAAGAAAAAGATATTAAGGGCATTCAGATAGGAAAGGAAGAAATCAAGCTCTCACTATTCGCAGATGATATGATACTATACCTAGAGAACCCTAAAACCTCTACAAAGAAACTCCTAGAAACAATAGACTCGTATAGTAAAGTTGCAGGCTATAGAATCAATACTCAAAAGTCCATGGCTTTCCTATATGCAAATAATGAGAGAGAAGAAAGTGACCTGAGAAAAGCAATCCCATTCACAATTGCGCCTCAAAAAATCAAGTACCTCAGAATCAGCTTAACAAAGGAGATAAAGGACTTGTATAATGTAAACTATAAAACACTATTTCAGGAAATAAAAGAGGACACGAGGAAATGGAAAGACATCCCCTGCTCATGGATTGGGAGAATTAATATTGTCAAAATGGCAATTCTCCCCAAAGCATTGTACAAATTCAATACGATCCCTATAGGAATACCCTTGACATTCTTCAAAGAAATGGAGCAAGCGCTCCTGAAATTCATATGGAACAATAAGCCCTCACGAATAGCTAAAGCAATTCTTGGGAAAAAGAAAATGGGAGGAATCAACCTCCTCAACTTCCAACTCTACTACAAAGCGGTTGTCATTAAAACAGCATGGTATTGGAACAAAGGCAGAGCTGCAGACCAATGGAATAGGGTTGAATACTCTGACATACACCCCCCAATATATGATCATCTAATCTTTGATAAGGGAGCAAGAAATGTGAAGTGGAGCAAAGAAAGCATGTTTAACAAATTGTGCTGGCAAAACTGGACGGCTACATGCAAAAAAATGGGCTTAGACTTCCATCTATCACCATGTACAAAAATCAGATCAAAATGGATTAAAGACCTCAACATCAGACCAGAATCCCTAAGGTACATTGAAGATAAGGTCGGCAAAACCCTCCACGACATTGAAGCCAAAGGTATCTTCAAAGCTGACACGCCACTGGCCAAGCAAGTGAAAACAAAGATAAATAAATGGGACTATCTCAAACTAAGAAGCTTCTGCAACTCAAAGGAAACAGTGACCAAAATAGAAAGACAATCTACAGAATGGGAAAGGATATTTATGGAGTACCCATCCGATAAAGGGTTGATAACAAGGATATGCAATGCACTAATTGAACTCCACAAGAAGAAAACTGCCAATCCGATCAAAAAATGGGCTGATGAAATGAACAGAAACTTTTCCAAAGAAGAAATCCGAATGGCTGAGAGGCACATGAGAAAATGTTCAACATCACTAATTATCAGGGAGATGCAGATCAAAACAACAATGGGATATCATCTCACACCACAGAGACTGGCCCACATCCCAAAGAACAAAAGCAACCGGTGTTGGCGTGGATGTGGAGAAAAAGGGACTCTCCTTCACTGCTGGTGGGAATGCCGACTGGTTCAGCCCTTTTGGAAAACAATATGGACTATTCTCAAAACGTTAGAAATTGAGCTCCCATTTGACCCAGCAATACCACTCCTGGGCATATATCCTGGAGAGGCAAAAAGGTATAGTAGAGATGACATCTGCATTTCCATGTTCATTGCCGCTCTGTTTACTATAGCCACAATATGGAAAAAACCAGAGTGCCCGAAAACAGATGATTTGCTAAAGAAACTCTGGTATATTTACACAATGGAATACTACGTAGCTGTCAGAAAACATGAAGTCATGAAATTTGCATATAAGTGGATCAACATGGAAAGTATCATGCTGAGTGAAATGAGTCAGAAAGAAAGAGACAGACATAGAAAGATCGCACTCATATGTCGAAAATAAAGTATCTGAGAAATACAAGCTTACAATGTTGCGATTCCTGGCAGACATTTCTCTGGACTTAGTTACAAAATACTAAAATACAGAAATCCAAAACTAAGCTGCTGCTGGTGCGGCCTCCTGACCTCATATCTCTTCATTCTCAGCAATGGAAAACAAATTACCAAACGCTTTCTTTTCAGCAGATCGACTTTAGGGGGGAGAAACTCCAAATCAATAATAGTGAATCAAAGTAAAGTGAAAGTAAAGTGAAATTTATCAGTTACACATGCGGGGTGGGGGGCTGGGGAGGTGGGGGGAAGGGGGAGGTATATCGTGATTCTTGGTGGTGGAATATGTGCACTGGTGAAGGGATGGGTGTTTGAGCATTGTATAACTGAGACTTTAACCTGAAAGCTTTGTAACTTTCCACATGGTGAATCAATAAAAGAAAAAAAAAAGCTTGGAAACAACCAGTGCTTATGGTGGGTACAGAAATAAAAGGAACCCTCATTAAGTGTTGGTGGGAACTATTTCAGCCACGATAGAAAATAGGATGGAGATTTTAAAAAAAAATAGAAGTTCCATATGATTGAGCAATTCCATCCCTAAGCATCCATCTTAAGAATACAAAAACATGAATTTTAAAAGACACGTGCAGGGGCCGGAGCTACAGTACAAGGGGTAGGGCATTTGCCTTGCACTCGGCCAATCTGGGTTTGATGCCCAGTGGATTCCACATGACCCCCTAAGCTTTATACTGCCAGGAGTAATTCCTCAGTACAAAGCCAGGAGTAACCCCTGAGTATCTCCAGGTGTGACCCAAAAAGCCAACAAAAGAAAAAAAAGAAAGAAAAGACATGTGCATGATGCACTTGTTCAGGTGTCTTTCAATTAGTATTTTTCAAAAAAAATCTACTTAGAATTTCCTAGGTTTGGAAACCACCCAAGTACCAAATAGCAGATGAATGGATAAAGAAAGTTTGGTAAAGTTTAAAACAAAGATGAAATCTTGCTTTTTTTTGGTACAACATGGACATAGATGGAACTAGAGCGTATATCATGTTAAGCAAAATATGTCAGGAAAAAGACAAATACTAGATGATCATACTCATAATATGCTACATAAATAAAGTAAGAAAACAATGTCCAGTAAAACCAACTCTAGATTTTTTTTTTTGGTGGGGGTAAAGTAAGAAAACCTTTACATTATGACTAGCATATTATACATGCTCACTGTATGTTGGCTATTATACATTTTTCCAATTAAATATAATTTTTAAAGTTAGGAAAAAACTAGGTAAGATGGATGCAATAATAATGTTGCAAGTTTTATGCAAATAATTTTATATTGTACACTCAATTCTATTTTGCTATCAAAACAACCCATATATATTAAGATCTGGAAGGAAAATAATAGGTTAGAGGAACATCAAAAGTTACTGAACTCCAAATAACATATTTATGGGATGTCTTCTTTTAGTACTATGATGTCCTTAACCTTAAAACATAATACAATGAAATGAGATGGCTTTGTTTTACACAGGCTTAAATAATGACCTCATTCAGCCAGTTTTTCTCATGCCCATTGAACACAGCAGATCTTCATTTACAGTCTTTCATCATCAAAATCTTATTAGACTTAGGTTGCACTTATCCAGATAATCCAGAATGCACAGAAGCATAAGTAACAGTTTGACATTAAAGGAAAAAAAAAGAGAATAGAAAATGGAAATGGCGAAAAAACCCCTTTTCCCCCAGTGCCCCATTCAGTGAAACAGAGTATTGTTGAGGATCATTGAAAATTATACCAGTGTCCTTGGTATCCTAACAGTGTTATATAACTTAAATCACAGGAGCATTGAGACAAAAATAGACTTTATCCCTTTGATTCTAGTTCTCATTGTTAAAATAAAATGAATTCAGGTGTTTTTATAACAATGAGAAAAAAGACCACAAAAGAATAAAGGCCTAATTACATGAAAGGCCATTATCTAATTACTTGATTAAATAATTAAATGAAATAAAAATATTAGTAAATTTGTACCACAAATGTGAAAATATTAAAATAAGTAATTTTAAGATTGTTTCCAACATATTTTTATTGGTTACAGTATTATAATCTTCCCAAAGACTAGAGAAAATATTCAAATTTGATTTGTAATGAAGATTTGAATAATCTAACAGGGTTCATTAAAAATAATAAAATGTATTTCTCTATAAAAATAAAAAGGTTATATATTTCTGATACTTATACTGATGGATTTTCACTCAAAATTCGTATAATAGACTTCTATTGTACCATGAATTCATCATCTATTATTTGGATAGAAAGTGGTATCAGTTATATGGGGCTGGAGCAATAACACAGCGGGTAGGGCATTTGCCTTGCACGCGGCCGACCCGGGTTCGATTCCCAGCATCCCATATGGTCCCCCGAGCACCGCCAGGAGTAACTCCTGAGTGCAAAACCAGGAGGTAACCCCTGTGCATTGCCGGGTGTGACCCCCCCCCAAAAAAAAAGAAAGTGGTATCAGCTATAGCATAATTAAATTTTAATTAAATTAGTTTTTCTTAAGTAACTGTAGTAACTTAAGGTAATTTTAAGAGACCCATGACTAAAAGTGAAATAAGAATGCAAGGCTAATACTGATTTATAATATACAAAAATAATTATTTTGCCTAAACAACATTTTAAATATGTAAGAAACAAAGAAACATAAAAATATATTTCTAAGCTTCATTCTTTTTTTTTCCTAAGCTTCATCCTTGAATTAACTTGAATCCTGAAATTCTGATGCTATGTGCAAATCAATGTTACTGAAAATATATTGAAAAAATACTGGAACAGCCAATAATAAGATACAATGAGTTGTAACTTAAATACAGTTAATTCTCAATTATCCTTGGTAATCCCCAAATAACTTTACTTTGGAACACAATATAACTTTTCTCTTTTTTATTCTCGCCATCAGATTTACTTTTGCAATGTTTAAGTCAACTCATTAATTAACTTATTATGATACTAGTATAGGTTAATAATACCCAATGGGGTTCTAATAGTTGGCTTTTGGGGAGAACTTAAAGGCTGATTTGAGGGCCAAAGAAGTAGTCCAACAGGTAGATTTCTTGACTCCACGGGGCTGACACAGCTTTGATCCCTGATATTCCATATGATCTCCTGAGCCCCAGTCCTGATCCCTGAGAACAGATCCAGGAGAAAGCCCTGAGCACCACCAGGTGTGGCCCAACACAAAAACCAAAACAAAGTACCAATGAAATGTTAAAGAATGTTGAGGTGAAAAAAGATGTACAGAAATAAATGGTGACTGTGTTTCTGATAGTAAGCTTCCTAAGATTATAAATCTCACCTCAAGTTAGCCGGTTTTGTCTAATGATCAGAATTTCTAGTGGAGTTTTAAATTAGGATAGAGATAGTCTTGAGGCGGAAGAGGAAAGTCTATAGTATGCAGAAAGGCACAGTGGCATGACTGTGAATCTCAATATGGATCAGAGTTGGTTTGTGGGAGGCAAAGTGCTAGTTTTCTCAGCTGCTTTTACTTTAGACACTGACAACTATGTGTTCTGCACAAATGACTGCAGGATGAAGTACTTCTGAAATATCCTTGGATAGAACACCCGTTGTCCCTTTATACTGAAACGATGGTATTACATAAATACTTCTTATTTAGAAGGCAAATTTCAAAAGTTAGTTTCTAGTCATTTTACATCATATTTATATATTATAGATAGAATAGGAACAGGGAAAACTGCTTTATTTATATGTTTTGGGATTTTAAAATCAAGATCAAATGATGAAATTGACATTGCCATTATCTTCCCTAGTCCAGAGGTGTCAGTGAGCACTGTATATGTGGACAATAGAAATGACAGAAGTACAGTTTATTTCTCTAGATATTTTACATAAAATGTTTTAAAATCTGCAAAAGGAATGAGAAGTCAACTTTTTTTCTTTTTTTGGGTCACACCTGGCAATGCACAGGGGTGGTTACTCCTGGCTCTGCACTCAGGAATCACCCCTGGCGGTGCTCAGAGGACCATTTGGAATGCTGGGAATCGAACCCGGGTCGGCCGAGTGCAAGGCAAACGCCCTACCCACTGTGCTATCGCTCTGGCCCCAAGATGTCAACTTTTAAGAGTAGTAAATAGTGAAAAATGTATCTGAACATTTACTGAGAAAAGCCAAGTTGGAAACATAAAACAATAATCTATAAGATATAATGTGTATTTTGGTGGAGGGTGATGGGAGCAAATACAGACATAGCCTGTATTTTGGGGGGGTTGGGGGGAGGTGATGGGAGCAGAGTAGTCCTCAAGGGCTATATCTGGCTATGCTCCGGAGACCCTGCAGTGCTGGTGGAACTCAGCTAGTAAGCATCCAAACTTCTGTATCATTCCCTGACCCTTACAGCCGTATCTTAAAATGACAAAATGCTATTAACAATGGTTTAGTGACATGAGTGGGGTAGTGGGAACAGTGCACTTGAACAGAAATGAAGGAGTACTCAGTCTATTTTTACTTCTCATGCACTAGTAATCTTAAACAATCACAAGATAAAATATTTCTTCCTTTCATGATTTGACGAGTCCTACCACAGTTCCCTCATTGCCCCACTTGGAATGAGGTGAGCCCCTTGGTAAGCTACTTACAATTAACATTGGAAAATTGCTCAAATTTATAACAACTCTAAAAGCATCAGTTGTACTTCTTCATTAAGCAATTTAAAATTTTTAGCATTTCAAAAAACAATGCTAATTGAATGATAAAAGATTCAGTGAAACTAGAAAATAGTATCTTCAAATTTCCCGAAAGTTTCTTTGGTTAAAAAAAAAGTCCATTTAATTAACTTGGAAAGTCATATTTTCTACAACCCAGTTGATTTAACAAAGACCTTGCAGAAAGCTTGCAGCCCCTGCTAACAGAGCTGACATTTCCAAACATACCATTTATACACAGGAATTACTGCTCTTGTGGAGAAACAGAAAACACAAAATTATTTGTGGTTTAATCATTTTGACTCTAAAATGGAATAAGGAATAGATGGACAAAATAGTAAATAAGTACAAGGCTCTGGTCGAGGTTTAATTAATTATACCTCTGCGAGATCTGAAAAGAGTGCTTGACTCGTATTACGTCTCAATGTATCCCAATAGCTCCTGGAGACAAGTTCTTCAGCATCTGTCTTAAGTACCTGTAGAAGTTTTAAGAAGCACAACTGAAATCTAAATAGACACAAAGAATGATAATTTATACATCTTAAATAACTACTAGCCAACTTAAAAAGAAAGAAAAACACATTATCTTACCGTTACTGTTTTCTGTTGCACATAGCATTAAATTACACTGCTGGTAAACCCAGGATATTTCCAAAGGTATAATGGTATATAACCACGATTTCTAAGTACATTGTGGTTTTGTCAAAAATGATTGCAATCTTTAGACTCTCCCCCCCACAAATATATGTCACTTCCAAGAACAAAGCAAGATAAAAGTTTTATTCACACTTTATTTTTAAGTAAATATATTTGGAAAGGTTTTGATAATTTTTTAGTAATCTATAAAATCATGTATAACTTACAAATGATTTACTGTTGGATGGCATAGTGCAGCAAAGAATCTAACTGACCATATTTCAAAATAAAGTTTAAGTTCATTCAAAACTTATTAAAAAGAATATGCCACTTAGATCACTCACAGCTACTCCTGTTATGTTGTAAAGTGGTAGAATACCTTTGGTCTATGAAAAGATTGATACCAGTTTCTATCTCACTGACGAGGGCAATATCAAGGATAAGAAGTGGAGATCATCACAGAAACAGAACTACAAGTTTTACTTAGTTATGCAGAAATAAAAATAATTACACTGTAGTTTCTGTCAAAATTATCAAGAAAGATTTCACATGTCCTTAGGATTGGTGTTCTTTGGGTTATTGTGAGAAGATAATGCTGCATGATGTAGATAGACATGAGTGGTAATTAATAAGAGAATGTTCATTTTTTTCTTGGCCTTAATTTTTAAAAGTCTTGTGCTACTATTAAAATTATTGTGCACCTATTAAAATTACTGTGGATTATTAAAAAAATCTAAGTTTAAATTAAAAATTTATCAAGTAGAAACTAATGTTTAATGCATATATTTAATAAGATGAAAATGTTAATAATAAGATAGAATCACAGACATATTTTATAAATGTACACGCAGCAATATGGAAATTTATTCTTCTTTTTAGTAATTAATATTAAGCAAAAACAGTTATAAGCTAAATAGTAATAATCAGCTGAATATAGAATAGTTTATTTTTCTTAATATAGGTATGGAAGACTCACAAATGGTAATTATATTAAATAGTTTGCAGATACTATCTAAATACTTTGCAAAGATATTTTTAAATAGTATCACTGTCACTGTATCACTGTCATCCCATTGTTCACTGACTTGCTCTATCAGGCACCAGTAACATCTCCATTGTGAGACTTGTTATTGTTTTTGGCATATCAAATATACCACGGGTAGCTTGCCAGGCTCTGCCATGTGGGCGAGATACTCTGGGTAGCTTGCCAGTCTCTCCAAGAGGTTTGGAGGAATCAAACCTGGGTTGGCTGTATGCAAGCAAACGCCTTACCTGCGGTGCTCCATATTTTTAAATAGTAATTTATTATTTTTTTTATGAAAGACTTCTCAATTTAAGTTTTTTTGTATTTTCTTTTTTTCTTAATTGAATCACCATGAAACACACAGTTATAAAGCACTGATGATTAGGTTTCAGTCATACAACATTCTCACATCCATCCCTCCATCAGTGTACATTTCCAACGACCGATGTCCCTCGTATCCCTCCCCCAACCTCCTCCACCAACCCTTTTCTAATTCTACCTCCCACCACTCTGCCTCTATTTAAATTGTAATTTAAAGGCTAGTGCATAATAAAGAAAGGGGCTATTTAACCCATGAGCGGAAAAAATAAGATTTATTACACTATTATGAAGATAACAAGAATCATTAGTTTCATGAAATGACAGTCACCATCATTTCTCTGCCTGCCTGCCTGTCTATTTCTCTCTCTCTCTCACACACATACACACATATGGATGACATAAAGAATAGTTATAATTTAGGAAGAAATAGTTTATTTAATAAACTACACTGGCATGGAATGCTATAAAATATTTTCTGAGCATAGAAAAGAAATAAATACTGCCTCCACTGGAATCAACTTATTATCTCTAAATGGTAGAATGAAAAATCTGAATCGTATTTTTTTTTTCTTTTTGGGTCACACCCAGCGATGCAGAGGGGTTACTCCTGGTTCTGCACTCAGGAATTACCCCTGGCAGGGCTCATATGGGATGAGCATATGGGATGCTGGGATTCAAACCTGGGTTGGCTGAGTGCAAGGCAAATGCCCTACCTGCTGTGCTACCGCTCCAGCCCCCATGAATCGTATTTTTAATTGTTTATATTTTAAAATGTTTTTAGAATGTATATTAGCTGTTAGAATAACAAACAGGTTTTGTTATTCCTAAATATTAAGTATAGCTTATTATTAAATATTAAATACGGTTAAATATTAAATATAGCAAACAGCCTCTAATTAAAAAATCCAAATTAGAACATGATATTAATGATCCTTTTCAATTGAAAGTTTTCCTACTCACCATCATTTACTTTGAAACATTAAATTATGCCAGATTATATGACTTAGTTACTGTAAATAGCACATTTGTTTTTATTTTATGCTTTATAGTTATTTGAATTATACAACTTTATGTGAATATCAGAACTATATTCACATCCTGTTTTAAGTACATGTGTGATATGTAATCAACAGGAAAAACATAGGTAATGTAGTAGTGATTTTCCTAGCACAGTAACTCATTGGTAAATGTGTTGTACAGGGAATCAATATTTAATTTTATATTAATGACTTGGGAGATGAAATTAAGGATAAAATTTCAGAACATGTAAAACTAGTGGATAATTTCAGTATCAGAAAAACAATAATTTAAAATAAATCTAAGTAGTAACACATCTTATAGCAAGAAATGCAGATACAGAAAAGCAGGAAAAGCAGATACAAAACCAGAATAAATGAATATAGGCTAAGGAAAGATCATTAGAAGAAAATGTCCAAATATAACTAAATAGTTAATGGTTATAAAACAGATAAACGCTTTGCCCAATGCTTTACCATGTAAATAGCATAGCAACTTACAAAGACTTCCTAAAGTCTTCTAAACATCTTTAACTACTGTATGAGTTTCAGGCTTCCTCAGTTGATCACGCCTATAGATTCTGTCTGTATTCTGTAAAGCTATTTCCTGCTACAGAATGTACTGCTTTATAACTTAACATTTCACAGGCCTTAATTGGCATTAACTGTGCATTCTCCACCCCTGTTGTAGTGTACATTCAAATTTTGAACAAAGTTTTCATAGCATGAAATTTTGATTATTATGTAAAGGAGGTAGCTCATATACTTTTAGAGTTGTACATTTTAATTGAAACACTTTCAGCCGAAACTACTGAACAAATCAAACTGGTAAAAAACTGTATATTTTGAGCAATTCTTCTAAGGGATTTGGGAACCTTGGGGAAATTAAATCAAGGACATAGCATTATATTCAATGGAGCAATCATCTATTCCTAGTTGTTTAGTTACTGTGCTTACCAGAAAAAAGAAAAGGAAAATAAATTGTTAACACAAGAATACCCAGGGATGTGACTAAATGGTAAACCTTGGGTTCAAATTCCAGTACTGTAAAACAGCAACAACAAAAACAAGAATATGTTTAGAAGACCATTTGCAGGAACTTTGAATTTTTTCAGGGCAAAGAAAATCTAAGAATCACAATCTTCCTTGAGAAAGAAAACATTTTAAACACGATATTTAAAATACATCAAGAAAGGGGTCCAATAATCCTCAATGAAAACCAAGGCTGAGATATAACCAATAGAACTGGGAACCGAAGGGCCACTGGAGATGGAAAGGACTGTGGCGAAACGGAGGAATCTGCAAACACTACTGGAAGGACTGGTATAGTTTTCTGCACTATAAAATAATGACAGTAACACTATTGCAAAATATACAACCACAATTAAAAATTTAATTAAAATATGTATTAAGAGCTATCTTATATCTGACTTTTGTAATGACCATTGGCAAACATAAGAGATTTTAGAATAAAAATTCAAGCAATACTGAAAGCTAAGCAATGTCTCTTCATTAATATACTTTATTTATTTGTGAATGTTCTATATCTCTGAAATGGATAGCTCTAGTTCTTAAAATACCCATGCCATGTAGGAGTATACCTTAGAATCTGTTCCATACTTGTATTTAATCTTCAAATACTGTTGGAAATTACAGAACTTCAATTATTCTATCAGTGATTTTGGTTACAGCTGTTTGTCACTCACCTTTCCTTTAACCTAAAGTTAAAGATATACAATTGCTCTGCATGTTTTGGCTCTCAGAAATCTAAGAAGGAAGTATAACATTTAGCTTAGTAATATCGTGTACATTTGATTAATTTCCAAACATTCCTAATAGCAGGTACAGATTCATAGAAATAAATAACATTTTCAAGTATAACAGGTGAGGGCTATTTACATAAAGAACATTTGAAGTGTTGTACATACACTATTAGTAGGAGAATGGTATCCATAAAGTTGAAGACGCTGACATAGAGCACAAAGGGCCAAATGAAGTGTCACATTTCAGAATGAACCCAAGTATAGCAAAAGAAAAAAAGAAAAAGACGACAAAATAATCAATTAGGAAGGGCAAATCATTATGCTATATTCTATACAGAGCACACAGAGTACAAGTAGGATAAATATTAAAGATGAGTAGCAAAGTTTAAAAAATCTTATGTAATTAACGGTAATGGGTTTGTGCTCCTTTTAACCATTTTCATGAAGTTTTGTCTGAACAACTGCTTTCATAAAACAAGTTCTGTAGAATGTAGTTTTATTTACACATGCTTCAGCCATTCTACATGGGAGGGGGGGAAAGTCTTGATGGAGCAGCATGGCAGTGGAAATGGTATGAAGACCCTACAGAAGAATCCTGTCCTCTAAATAGTGCTACAAACTTTGGCAAGTTAATTAACCTCTCCAAGAGTTTTATCATTTGTAAAGCAGCTATGATACTTACCTGATGGAATAGAATAAATGTTGCTAAATAGGATTAACATTTATAAAGTCACTTCATTCTTTCATTCCTAAGAATAGTTTTTGGGGTATCAAGTTTTAAAATTTAGTTTTGCCTTTTTCTTGGAGGATATTTGAATATTCAATTCAAAATAGCTGTGTGGCTCCATGTTTGAAAGAGAAATTAAAAATCAACTGACTTTGGCGTGGCCACATTCAGAAGTCCTTGGCTACTCCCATATCTTTGGCTGGGGGTCATTTCTAGGTATTCAGGGGACCATGAAGGTGCAAAGCATGCACTTCAGCCATCTGAACTATTTCTCTTGACTCCTGGCTAACAATTTTGAGTGTTATGAGTTTAATGTTGTTAAATAGGTACAAATTTTGGCTTAAATATTTAACTCCCACAACAATCACATGTGGTTATGCCTCTTATTCAACTCCACTGCGCAAATGAAGAAACTAGGGAACAAGGCTGACAAATGTGTTCAAGATCACCAAGGTAATAACTTGTAGTGCTAAAATCCAAACTGGAAACCTAGCTACTGAGCTTGATCTACACAATTTTGCTACTACATACTCTCTCTCTCTCTATATATATATATACACTCTATTCATAGAGTGTATATATATATATACATATATATGTATATGTATATATATATACACTCTATGAAATTCAGAGGTCATACTTAGATGACTTCGGAATTGTTTTAAGGAGGAACTATTAAGCTAAATGGTTTAAAGAATATTTCAGAATTTTTTTCAGGGGAGGGCACACCCAATAGTGCTCAGGGCATACTTCTGGCTCTGCATTCAGCGGTCACCCTTGGAAGTGCCCTGGGGACAATATGCGGTGCCAGGGATTGAACCTGGGTTGGTTGTGTCCAAGTACTGCTGTACTATTGCCCTAGCCCTCAAGGAGATTTCAGGCATGCTTTTTCATATCTAGGTAAGATAAATTACTCTGCGGTACATGTGGAGATCAAAGACTTTAGTAAGCATTCCCTTTACATAAATTATATTCATATCATTTGTTAATTTAAAATCTAGTCTTTAAAGCAGGCTTCCTTCCCATATTTTTGTTAGAGAAGCATAACTGTATTATTCATTGTATTATGATAAATTGTGTTATTTTATATTCATATGTTGATAAAATTGGGATTTCATACTTCAACTAGAGCTTCTCTAATTAAGGATTCTCTAGTTAATCCAAATTGAGATTTTATTTGTATTACTATTATAATCTTATTTGTATTGAATCTATATTAAATTTACTTTACCTTAGCTGCAATGAAATTCAGAACCAAATTTTGTGTTGATGTTGTCACTTTTCCTATTGTGGGTTGTCTACTATTATTTTCCCCTATTCTCTCTCTTTTTGTAACTCAATTTATAATTATAGTAAATATTAATGACTAGAACAGTATTATATTTTTGCTGGAGGATCCATAAGTCCTTTCTGGAAGGAGTATAAAGAAATAAAACAGTTAAATTTCTATCCATTGAAATGCTTTTTTTTTTCACTTAGGTATAATGAAAGATTCATTAATGTAACTCCTGAATGATTTTTATTATCAACTTGTCTATTGAGTTAATTATAATTTAATCTATAAAAATTAAAGCAACTTTTATTCTTTCAACGTATCTATAGAAAATAAAATTTATAAAGGCAGTTTTACTAATACTGTGAAACAATTGTATTGGGCTAATTAATATAGGATTCATTGTTTATAATTCAAAAATTGTGAGACCTCAATTAGTGAACTTCTAATATTCTTTTTAATACTTAATTAACATAATCATCTCTTTGATTTCTTAGGGAAATTTTCATAAGCTTTTATTAGAGCATCAATAATGATTAAACAAATACTGATAAATATATTATGGTCAAATGAAGCTATGAAGCAATATAAATTTCAAAATTCTGATTATCTGCTTTTTATCAATATTCACTTAACAAATTAAATTGAATATAGGTGCCTATCTGTTACTAATAACAGTTTTTTCAAAGCCTAATCCAAATTATTATTATTATTTTGGGTGGCTGTCACAATGACAGTACTCAGGGATCAATCCTGGAGGGACTTTAAGGACAATATGGGTTGCCAGAGATTAAGCCTAGGTTAACCACATGCAAGGCAAGAGCCCTACCACTGTACTACCTTGCCAGTCCCACACATTTTTATAACTATGAGAATAATAAATTAAGAATGTTTTATTTCTCTGAAGTTTGCCATTTAAATTATGCACAGAATAATTAAGTTGCTGTACATTAAATTGCTGGACTATTGCCATTCAAATGCCAACAACACTCACTAAATCTGATAAATATAATATTTATATTTCAGATAAAAATATTTATAATGGGTAAGCATAGAAGTTCTGGAGCTGGCTACATATATGTTCAAAGATTGACTTTGCCATTTGATAACTAAAAAAATATGTTTTTTTTAGACAAACTTTGCAACTACCAGTTTCCTCATCAATCTTAAAAAGAGAACTTCTGGGTATTTTAAACTAGAAAGTGCATGCACAGTATTTAGTATAATACCTGAAAGTAAGGTGTCAGTATTTGTTATTGTTATTATGTGAATACTGGATCGTGTCAGATTGATATTTGGGGAAAAGAAAACACTGGTAAGAAAATAGGGAGAAATGTTGCTTAACTCTACCAACAGAGTAAGACAAAAGCATTTCTCATCCCCCAAAAAAGAACTTAGAATATATATTTCTAAAAATGAATAATAATTTCCTTAGTTTTGCTTCAACATTTATATTATAGTATACTCATTCACATGTGTAATTAAATCTTTGCAATTCACCTTTAAATTTTACATGCATAATGATCTGTATTAATCTACTATATGATTAAACCCTTCAAATTTCACAGATCACAACGATATGGATGAAGGTGATCTAATGAATGCAAGTATGGATACAGATGTTTAATATCAATATTTGGCTTAAATATTGATATCAATAAGTATAACTACCAAAGCAATTTTTCTACATAAGAATTTAGAAAGGTTTTGAGAAAGAGAAGGTTCTATAGTTATAGACTTCAGCTGTTTCTCAAGATCAATAAAATAATTCTTACCTAAAAAACTCATCATATGAGACTATAATTTATTCTTACCAGCATTGCACGCTTTTCTTCATCTCCTTTAGTTTCTCTCTTTTCATTTTTTTTCCTGAATATTTCTTGAAGCTGAAAAGGAAACCAATCAAGAACCAGATATCCAAAATTAACTTCTAGATACTTTACCTACCACTCTGTGCTATAATGTTGTGCATATTAAATATTATGAATAAATAGTACATTTCTGGTCACAAAGTAACTTTTAAGAAAATGTTATCTATTATTGTAAATGGTATTATTTCCTTTAAAATTTCTATTTTATAAATGGATTCCTAATATTTCCTCTGTCAGTTATGACAGCATGAGCAGTTATCTCTACATTTCATTTTATATAACAACAACTGGAACTCAAATAAAGCATATTACTTCTGAGAATATGTATAGTAATAAAATACAGCACAATATGATTTTATTAATACAAACTTATTTCTATAATTTTAATGGAAAGGGTTTTCAGCAAAGATTACTAGTAAGTTGTTTTTATATAGTCAAAAGTCTTCTGGATTTTAGATCTCTATGATAACAGTCCAGCTCTGCCTCCTGGTTTTGTTGTTTATGAAAAAACAATAACCAAAACCATTGCAACTGAAGTAGAAATAGAGTAGAAGACAGCTTTGAGTAAGGATGGCTTTTGTAAGAGTACAGAGTACAAAAAAATGGAAGTTCTTCATAAATGTTTTTACTTTCCATTTCACAGACAGACCACATTCCAAAAGATATCTGTATAGTGAACTTTCAACAGACTGAGATCCTACAGTTAATCTGTCAGTCAATAAAATAGAATTTAGCAACGTGGACATAGGATTTTTCTTGATAATTTGATTGCCAGGCTTATTCTTAAAAGCTTTAGAATATAATTGCATAATATCATGACAACTATATAGAACAGAATCCGTCCATTTTAAGATATTAGGAATATATCTCTATGAAACTTAAAACTTTCACTTCCTCAACATTCTGGAAAACAGTGAAATGAATGGGCTCATTCATGATTCTAGACCCATTGATGTGGCTCAGGAACTGAATCAAGGCAATGGCTATGTGGCTGTTGGTTTAAGCCTCCTGATAGATTCAGAAGGTTCAAGTAATTAGTTTACTTGATTCTCTTTCAAGGGCTGAAACTTTACTCTTATGAGAATACTGAACTCTTTTCTTTGCTATGAGAAGAATACTTTCATAGTCTTGAGTGATTTAAACTTTTGAAGAAAACACTAAACTCTCTAAGAGTTTTTTTTTTTCCTCAGAAGTTTTTAGTAACTGGTTACTAAGGAAAAACGGAAGATGACATTTTAGAAAAGTATAGTAAATGATGAATTTACATAAATGCAAAGAGACCTTGTTACTCAGGGAATAAATGTTAAAATTTGGGAGCAAAACAGAAATAGGCATTTGTTAAACAAGTAAATGCAGGCCACATGAGTGAAAAAGAAAAAAAAATCTGAAAGGGTCCGGGTGGTGATAGTAAGATGAACGAGCAGCCAGACTTGATACCAGAACAGCATGAGAAAGGATTCAAGGGAAAATACCTATGAATAATCTTACTTCTCCCATTTCAGTCCATGGTGAGTGACGGGATGGATTAGGAAAATGGGAATAAGTTTAAAATATAAGGCAGTTTTGGGTAGAATAGAAAAGCAAAAATATCAAATCCTACAATGAGAAGGGAGGGAAGGTGTTTGTGGTAGAGTTTTTATTGGATGGCTGGCATGAGGGGGAGTGAGTACTTACTAGGAATAACAATCTCAGGGTCACCTGTTATCTATCCAATAAAAAATTTTTGACACATTTTAAACTTTACACACTGTGTAAAGTATTGTAATCATCTTTATATACCAAAGAGTTTATTATTATAACATAAAAATTAAAGTACATGGATAAATATTTATTCACTGTATCACTGTTATCACGTTGCTCATTGATTTGCTCAAGTGGGCACCAGTAACGTCTCCATTTGTCCCTGTTGCATTCAGGGTCAGGGGAATGAGGCCCATTATTATTACTGTTTATTACATTAATTAAAAAAAACAAAACTTTCACTTCTCAAACAACAGTATTTCAAATAACACAAATACATAAAATATAATCAATATTTAATTACTAATAAAATGCAGCACGTAATATACATACCACCAAAAACTCCTTTTTATCTACCATCTCATTGCCATCAGTGTCAAACATGTTGAAAGCTATTCTAAAACCTGCGTGTGGCTCTGCCAGAAAAAAATGTAAAAGGTATTTATGAAATATAAAAATTTACTTTAAAATGTTAAATCTTGTTCAAACAGTTATTTATATTTGGTACAGAAACATGTACCAAATATAAATTTATTAACCAATAAGTTAAAAGAAATGTTACTGTAATAAAATTTACACAGAAGTATACATATTTCATGTACTAGTATACTTAGTTGCAAATGATAATACACTTCACAAAGGACTGTGCTATATAGAAAACTCAAGCGTTTGACTACCTTCCTTTTAAAAATAAATAGAATTCTTTATTATCCAAAGTCTGTCATGCTGTTTAAAAAGAAACTATTAGTTTGTAACATTTAAAATATTTTTAATAATGCCTCACTACTTAGAGTGGAAAAAGTAATAAAATGCTCAACTCCTTCCAATATGCTCAAGTTCTTAGGACCGAAAGTAAAATCGATGTATTACACAACAGACCAGTCCATTTCTATTATTCTGAGGAAATTATAATAGAAATGATCTATGAAAATAAACACTAAGGATGAGAGATTACAGATTTGCATTTAAACTTCTAGAGGTTTCAAAAGCATTATGTATGAAATAAAAAGGTTTCAATAATCCCTAATTCTTCCAAAAATACAAAAAGAATAGCCTTTTGAGTGGAAAAACAAATATTCACATACTATGACCTTTAATTTTTGAACCTTATAATGAAGTCCAGTTCCTTTTCTCTTTTAACTTTTAAAGCTTACAGAAGAAATCTTGGACAGAAGGAAATTGCAATGTGTCCTTCAAAGAGGAGTCTGGTGTACATGCCTTTTTTTAAAAACATCTGACCTTTTTGAGATGAACTGGCAAAAAGTTTTAAAAGGGACCTCCCACAGATATACCTGCTACAACCTGCTGTGAAATTATAAACCTATCAAAGAAGGAGAACACTTATTCACTTAATCACTAGTAAAAATATTACAAATGGGAGCCAGTCTTTTTATTTTTTGAACGCAAGTTCATTTCTGGCATGTAATTTCAGAAATCTAAACAATTTTATTATTACTAACTAGAAAAGAAAATAAATCATTTCATCCCTGCTAACAAAGTATTAAGCTTTACAAAATATTTGTATATAAATAGAAAAATTCCTTACAAATATTGCTTGGGAGGAGAATGAAGTTAAAATAATTAAAGATAAAGTGAAGAAAATTATAAACAGGCAACACAGGTGATTTGCTCCTTCTCCTGTAAGCTTTGTTTTCACATATTTTAAGTTCTAATCTAAACATACATAGACTCCAAATTCCGAGGTTTCTACAATGGATCCTACAATCCACAGATGCACTGTATGAAAAGATTCTAAGCTCTTCTAAGATTCTAGCCTACGAAAGTATCTGATGAGCGTTTTCCATACTCATCCCTTTTCAAACAGCTTTTCTAGCTAGTTCTACTCTATTTACAACTCTCACTCTGCAGGTTTAAGTACCTATTATCTCTAATTTGCACCCAATGGGTTTTAGCTAACAATAAAACTTTTTAGCAAGTCTGAGACATTCCTTGGCAACTAAGTCCTCTCATTTTCATGGCAGCATTCATTATGGTTTTCCAGTCTGGGACAACCTCGGGTGCCCCATTTCTAAATGCACAATACCTGCTGTTCTTTAGTTCCAACATTTTAGATCCATTTAGAGTACCAGAGGAAAAAGAAAAATGGTAAGTTTTGAAACATACAGTATAAGCACACTTATACATCTGCAAGTAGAAGTATAATATAACATCATTGATTACTAAACTCAGAATTGTACAATGGCTGTGAAATTTCTATCATAGAAGTCAAGAAATCTATTTCTTCTTTGTGATGAAAAATTTACTCTTCATTTACCTAAGTTTTAATGTCATATCTATTGAATTATAATTTCTGAACATTTCATAACTATTTTACAAGTTATACTAATACCTGTAATTTTTTTTGTTTGTTCTTTTGGGCCACACCCAGTGAAGCTCAGGGGTTACTCCTGGCTTTGCACTTAGTAATAACACCTGACGGTGCTCGGGGGACCATATGGGATGCTGGGAATTGAACCCGGGTCGGCCGCGTGCAAGGCAAATGCCCTACCCTCTGTACTATCGCTCCAGCCCCAATATCTGTAATTTTTACTAGAGTGCCATGCATTTTCCATTGGTGTTTGGACATAAACTTCGCAAAACAACATGCACCAATTGTAAACTGATCCTCAATAATGAGACACTGTAACAATCAAAATGTACCCAGAATTGATTTAATATACTTACTTGTTAAAATACATAAAAGAAAAAGATATTCTGTGTAAGAAATAACACCTGAAAAATAAAGTCACAATATAGAGAAAACATTAATTTCTTTTTTATATTCACTAAATCATTTTTACATGTCAATAGCCATTGTTCATAAAGAATTTATAATTTAAATACTATTTTAATTAAACCAAACTACTATAAAATCATAACAAAATAAACATAAAATGAATCTTAATTTTTTCACATGCTTTTTTCTAAGATTCCTATTAATGCATTAAGATGTATTGAGAATATTAAGTGAAATTATGATAATGACTGTTACATCTTTAACTTTTTGTAGCTCTTGGAAATATACTATTGAGGCCCTTGGAGGCCATGCCAGGTATAATATCCAGGGCCTCACACTAGCAAAGCATGTTCTCTACTACACAGTCACAATGGTATAGTCCCAAAAACTGTACTTCCAGGGGCTGCAGTGATGGTACAAAGGGTAGGTCATTGGCCCGGCACTTGGCTGATCCAGGTTTGATCCTTGGCATCCCATATGTCTTCCAAGCACTGCCAGGAATGATTCCTGAGTGCCAAGCCAGGAGTAATCCTTAAGTATTGCCGGGTGTCACCGCCAAACAAAACAAAACAAAAATAACTCTCCAGAACTGTATACTTTCAAACTTGTTGCTTATTTTCAATACATTAATTAGAATAAACAAAAAGGTTGCAAAAACTTAGTACTGTGAAGTGCTTAATTGCTTCTCGTAACACTTGAATAGGATGTCTAGACCTTCAGGCTTAGAAATTAGATTTTTATATTGTATTTAAAAAGTAAGTTTCCATAGTTAATCACTTTAGCTTTCAAGTTTTTTGTTTCTGACACGCTTAATGCTATTAAATGTATTTTAAGAAACTTTAATTAGATGACTTTTCCTGGATATTATGTCCTGATTTCTCTGAAATCATAAAGGATAAACTTAAAAAAGAAGTTTAGAATAAATAAAAATATACATTGCTACTCAAATTATTATATTTGGATTGTCATGCCCAAAATCATGATAAATGGCTTAACTGCTTTTACAAGTGGATCCTGAAAAAATTAAAATCAGGAGTAAAACAGAAACGCATATCCAGACATCAGATAGACATGATGTTTGGTAAAAGGATATATATTTTTTAAAAATCCTCACAATAATCAGATAGTGACCTTTAAAACTCCATTTTACAACCGCTCATTTGAGGCAACCCTCTTTGTTACTGAACAAAGGAGAGCCACTGTCAGTTTGTCAGGAGACATGAAGGGAGCTGGCCAGGAGGTCCTGAAAGCATTCCCTTCTTCTGTTTATACTAGAATATTGTAACCTATACACAGATAGTTCTGGTTGATTGCATGAAAGTTATGGGAGAAAGATTCTGGAATGGTCAATGCATATAAAAGTAGAATACCAGATTCCATAGGGATCCCACACAAATAAAAAAAGAAAGGAAAAAAAGTGGGATCAGGAAATGGGCTCCCTGTCTCCACAGCCTAATCTTACTGACTGTTCTAATTTACTTGGTCAGCTACACAAGAGATATTGGATGCCAATACAAGGAATATGAATAGCTGCTATTAATATTTTATGTAATAATTCAGCATTTCTCCCAATGAAGAATTATTTGACAGAATACAGATCATGATTATCATGGTCAGTGCTTTCTATAGGACTAAAAGGTTTTTGAATTAGTATAACATAAGAAGGTAAGGAGAATAAAATGTTTCATAACTATAAAATTGTATGTCATACTGAAAATTGGAAGACAAATAATATGAAAAGTAAAATTAAAGTTTTCACTCTTAATCACATAATTTAGAAATAGCTACTATTAACATTTTTATATTTACTTTCTAATTTTTTTGTCACTACACATGCACACGTATTAGTGAGATGATTTTTTATTTTTTTAATGGGGGAGCCACACCTGGCAGTGGTCAGGACTTACTCCTGGCTCTGGACTCAGGGATCACTCTTGGTGGGGCTCAGGGATCCATACAAGGTGCCAGAGATCAAATTTGGGTTGGCTGTGTGCAAGGCAAGTGCCCTACCCACTATACTGTGGCTGAGGCCCAGTAAAATTCTTTTTCAATCAAGAAAACATGTATTATAAAGAATAAAATATTAATATTAAAACACTTAAGTATTAAAGTTAACTTACCTTTTTCTTTAAGATTTCGAAACAGCTTTGATGATCCTTTCCAAACTGGAGGTGTTTCTGAGAGCATGTGGTTTAATTCCTATGACATAAAATGTCATAACACTGATCATAACATTCAATATCATAATATACAATACTAATCAGTAATACTTAAATAATAAATAAAACATATTTAAAGGCCTACACACAAAAAAAATTTCCAGTGAAAAGAAATGGGCATGGCTGTATTTATCCTACTCCATAGCTAAGGTTCAAACATGTTTAGGCATAGAATAAACAAAAAATAATAAAGAAGTTACATTAAGTCAAATAGAACTACCAGGCATCAGATAAATTTAATACCTGAAGTACACATATATGATAATAAATTAAGATGAAACAGAGTTTATCCAGTGGGAAAAGATGAATGCATGCAACTTGCTGCAAAATGGACAGAACTAAACAGTGTAATGCTGAGTGAAGTCAATCAGGAGAGGGACACATAGAACAGATCTGAAGACGTGATCTATAGAACTGAGCTCGGTCTAGAGAACTTTCCTTGAGGGGTGGGGAGGGAAGATGAGGGGGTCTCTAGTTCATAGGGAGGGAAGTGGACACTCTAGTGGTGGGTGTGATGTAAAGATGTATGCATGAAACTATCCTTTTTAAAAAAATTATTGAATCACCATGAGATAGTTACAAGCTTTCATGTTTGGGTTACAATCACAAAATGACCAAACACCCATCCCTCCACCAGTACACATTCCCCCCCACCAGTATCCCCTGTAGACCCTCCACTTTCCCACCCTCCCCCTGTCTCCATGGCAGACAATATTCCTCATATTCTCTTTCTACTTTTGGGCATTATGGCTTGCAACACAGACACTTACAGGTCATCATGTTTGGTCCGTTATCTACTTTTGGCACACATCTCCCATCCTGACTGATTCCTCCAGTCAGCATTTTCTTAGTGATCCCTTTTCTGTTCCATCTGCCTTCTCCCCTCCGCTCATGAAGCAGTCTTCCAGCTATGGGGCAATCCTCCTGGCCCTTGTATCTACTGTCTATGGGTGTCAGCCTCATGTGATGTTATTCTATATTCCACAAATGAGTGCAGTTCTCTTCTGTTTGTCCCTCTCTTTCTGACTCATTTCACTTAGCATGATACTCTCCATGTCTATCCATTGATAAGCAAATTTCATGACTTCATCTCTTCTCATGCACAAGACAAAGTTGTCCGCTTTCGCCACTCCTATTCAATATAGTGCTGGAAGTCCTGGCCATAGCAGTTAGACAAGAAAAAGATATCAAGGGCATACTGATATGAAAGGAAGAGGTCAAGCTATCACTATTTGCAGAAGATATGATACTATACTTAGAAAACCCTAAGGATTACAGAAAAACTCCTAGAAACAATAGGTCAATATGCTAAAGTGGCAGGCTACAAAATCAACACCCAAAAGTTCATAGCTTTCTTATATACAAATTATGAAAGAGAAGAAAGAGACATTAAAAAAAACAATCCCTTTCACAATAGTATCTAAGAAAATCAAGTACTTTGGAATCAGCTTAACCAAAGAGGTGAAGGACCTATACAAGGGAAATTATAAAACACTACTTCAAGAAATAAAAGAGGACACTAGGAAATGGAGACACATCCCCTGCTCATGGATAGTGAGAATTAACAGTATCAAAATGGCAATACTTTAAAAAAAATAATAAAAAAAAATCACTTTTAAGAAAAAAAAATGGCAATACTGCCCAAAGCACTATACAAGTTTAATGCAGTTCCTATCAAGATACCCATGACAGTTTTCAAAGAAATAGACAAAAAACTTCTGACTGCCCAGACGAGACCCTGAGCGGCCTCACATGAACGTCTCCTCTGATTCTGAACAACCATGATCCCGGAAGTCTACTAATTTTGGAACCCAGCAGTTTCTTACAGAAATGCCTCTATACTGTGAACTAAGCTATAGCCCCATGCCGCTCCAGGAGGGAAAAAGTTTTTCTCTTTCGGCCTTCCCTTTCGGCTGCGGCAGCATGGCGACTGCCATCTTTTAGAGCCCACTAAACAGAGGTACAGTTTGCAGTGACTGGACTTCTGGCAGAAATTTCTCTGGACTTAATTACTAAAATACCAGAAATCCAAAACTGCGTGGCTGCTATTGTGGCTGCGCGACTTCATATGCTCTTCATTCTCAGCAATGGAAAACAAATGATCAAATGATGCCTTTTTGGCAGGTCTGATTGTTGGGGGCAAATTCCGAATAATAATAGTGTGTTTTCTGTTGAAATATTGAATGTAATCAAAGTAAAGAGTGAAGTGAAAATCATCAGTCACACAGGCGGGGGTGGGTGGAAGGAAGGGAGGTATACTGGGGTTCTTGGTGGTAGAACATGTGCACTGGTGAAAGGATGGGTGATTGATCATCGTATGACTGAGACTTAAACCTGTAAGCTTTGTAACTTTTCTCATGGTGATTCAATAAAATTAAAAAAAAAAAAAAAAACCTCCTGAAATTCATATGGAACAATAAACCCTCACGAATAGCTAAAGGAATCCTTGGGGAAAAGAAGATGGGTGGCATCACCTTCCCTAACTTCAAACTCTACTACAGAGCAGTAGTTATTGAAACCATCCTTTACGGTATTGTGAACCAGGGTACATCAATAATACTGAGGAAAACAAAAACAACACGAGTGAGTTTAAGTTCTGGAGCCAGAAAGAATGGGATAGTTTGATGAGTAATTAAACAGTCTATTTCCTTGTTAGATGTCAGAGGATGACCTGGCTTCACATGACCTTTTCTTTTTGAATTTAATTTTTCATTTTGGTCTTAGGAGGCTTTGTGATCCTGAAATTAGTGGATAAAGAATTATATTAGAAAGATACAAGAAATATTTTAATAATAAAGAATTGTGATATTGTATTGAGAGGAGACAGGGGTATGACTTCCTGGGATTATTATTATTAAAGTTTTCAGATGATATAATTTTAACTTATTTATCAAAAAAACACAGACATCAGTTCTTGATAATTTTTTTTAAAAAATATAAATGAATAAAAATATAAATGATCACAGTTTGGACGGGGAGGGCACCTTTGGAAAATGTAAAGATTTGATTCATTGCTCAAATGCTTATAACGATTTTTAATTCATTATGCATTCTGTTAAAAATAAGTTCAAAATAAATTTGGAAGTGGAGAAAAATTATTGAAGGGGTTGCTGAGATAACTAGAATTTGAAACAAAGTATTAGTTTATAAGGATACTAAATATCAATTCTATTTCCAGATCTAATTCTTTGTACTTAAACTAAAAGAGTAACAAGTCTCACAATAGAGATTTTATTTCCAGATCTAATTCTTTGTACTTAAACTAAACACAGTAACAACAAGTCTCACAATAGAAATGTTATTGGTGCCTGCTTGTTACTAGTGCCTGCTCCAGCAAATTGATGAATAACGGGAGGACAGTGCTAAACTTTGGTTTTCCAAGAATACATATATCACATTAGAGCTCAGGGTTTTTATGTTTTATTTTTCTGTTTTTTCTTTTTTAATGTTTGTTTTGTTTCAGTTATATCATCGGAGAACTTTAAGATATGCAGAATCCAGTTCACATCTCAGATCTACTAAGTCATAGTCTATATTTTGACAAGACCCACAGGTAATTTTTATGCCTGCTCAGGTATGAGAGGTACATGAGATAAACCCTTCATGAAGCACTTGTATCTCTGTAACATTTATAAACCATCTTATTCATTAATCAGCTGAGTTTGCAGGCAAATAGTGAATCTCTGGGACAATAAAGACAAGGAATGTATTTTAAAAGGATTTTTTGACTCCCTGACTCCCATTCATAAAATCTGGCTTTCACTTTCTTTGTAGATTTCTATACTGTAGATAACATTCTAGCAGGAAGCAATAGCCAAGAGGTACCGACTTGGGTAGGAACTTATTATCACTTAAACAACAGTAACTCAAAAAATACCTTGGTTAGCACTGCAGATTAAAAATTTTGAAATATTTCATATTACTTATACTCTCTATTACATAAATACCAACAATATTTTTTTACTTTAACTGTTCCTATTCAGTTCCATCTTTTCTAGCTTAAACTCATTAGGGATTATAGCTCTAAAAGTTATAGGTATCTTTTTTTTTAAAGAAATATTTTATTGAATCACCGTGAAAAAAAGAAAGAAAAAAAATTACAAAGCTTTCAGGTTTAAGTCACAGTCAAATTCTGATTTAACCCCCATCCCTTCACCAGTGCACATATTCCACCACCAAGAACCCCAATACACCCCCCTCCCACCCCACCCCCCATCAAAAAGTTATAGGTATCTTTAACTGAGTGTCCTGCATGCATTTGGAAAGGGGCATTATACTATCTTATTTAATTAAAAATATAATTATGTCTGTTTTATTAAGACTTAGAAAAGTTAAGTAACTTACTGTGCCACACAGTTGGTAAATTATTGGTCAGAATGACACTGACTCTAAGCTGTCAGTTAAAAAAATAATTCATTGGTGGCAGGAGAGATAGTACGGTGGGTAAGGTGTTTGCCTTGCATACAGCCAACCCAGGTTCAATACCGAGAATCACATATGGTCCCTTGAACTCACCAGGAATGATTCCTGGAGAGTACAGAGTCAGGAGTAACCTTTGAGCAAAAATTTCCTTATTCTTGCCCATATAGTCTGACAGATGTAATCTTCTGATAACTTTTAGGGCTTTACTTTTTTTTTTAACAATAGTTTTGCTATTTCTACTTAGGCTGGGAATCTCTCTTCCTTCTCACAGTGCTCATCATGGTCCCATATTGTGGTGGTGTACAATAAAAGAATTTGACCTTTGTAAGTGGTTTTTAGAAGACTACATCCTTGAAACACATGAACTGAAGCCAAGGAGAAAGGAGATTTTATGTAAAGCATATTTTTTTGCTTTTGGTGTCAGGTTAAAAGTCTCCAAGGAATATATCACTTGTGTTTTCTGCTAGGAGCTCCATGATTTCAAATTCTGCATTCAAGTTTTTAATCCATTATTTTTTGGTAGGTGGGTACACACAGTAGTGTTCAGGGCCTGGCTCTATGCTTTGGATCACTCCTGTCCGGGGATGGGGAGAGAAGGGGGTGTGAAGGTGGGGGTGGCAGAGGACCATATAGGTTGCTGGGGATCAAAACTGGGCCAGCTGCATCAAAGCTAGCACCTTACCCACTGCACTATCTCTCCAGACTGTTATTCAATCTTGAATAAATTTTTGTGCATGGTATTAGATAGTGGTCTAGTATCATTCTTTGGCATGTAGGGATCTAGTTACTCCAATACTGGTTATTAAAAAGATTGTCTTTCCCCATTATATATTCTTGGATAGTTGTTTATAAGTCAACAGGGTTTGTTTCTGGAATCTCTAGTTATTCCACTGGTCTATGTGTCTGTTTTTATGCCAATTACTTTGTTGTTTTGTTTATTTACAGTCTTAGAGTAGGAGCTCTTTTTCTTTTATGGAGATAGTCATTTATCACCAAGAACTTTCCTCTTAGTAACGGTTCTTGGTTCTTGTATATTTCATACATTTTGGCATGTTATGTTTATCAGTTTTTGTCTCAAGGTGTTTTCAATTTCTTCTATCAATTTTCTTGGGTTTACCTATTTGGTTATTCAGTAGTATGTTATTTATTTAGTTATTTTTAAAGTCTTTTTTATTTATTTTGACTTTTTGGGTCACACTTGGTGATGCTCAGATTACTCCTGGCTCTGCAACCAAAGATCACTCCCAGCAGTGCTCAGGGCCCATGTAGGATGCTGGGGATCAAACCTGGGTTGGCCGTGTGCAAGGCAAATGCCCTCCCCACTGTACTTTCGCTCTGGCCCAGTAGCATATTATTTAATTCCCACATTTTTTGTGACTTTTCCAGTCATCTTCCCCTGACTACTAGTTTCAAACTACAGTAGAAAGAAAAAATGCATGATATGATTTTGATGGAATGTTTGGTGTATATCAAATTCATTTGAACTGTTTCATTTAGTCAATGTTTTATTCTTTTTTGTATAGATAATTATTCATTAATGTAGGTGGGGCAATATAGTACCTTACTAATGTTGTATCCCTACTTTTCCCTCTGAACCTCTTAATAGTTGTTTATATACTAAGAGTATCTATGTTCAGTATTATAAATATAGACTTTTTTTTTTTTTGAGGGAGGGATTGGGCTAGGTTGACATCCAGCTGTGCTCAGAGTTTACTTCTGGCTCACTCCTAAAAGGGCTTGGGGGTCCGTACGTGGACCTAATATCAAATCCTGGTGGGCTACATGCAAGGCAAGCTCTTTACCCATGTACCATTTTTCCAGCCCAAATAGTTTTATTTATTTATTTATTTATTGAATCACCATGTGGAAAGTTACAAAGCTTTCAGGCTTAAGTCTCAGTTACACAATGCTCAAACACCCATCCTTGCACCAGTACACATACCAGCCCAAATACTTTTAAATGTTAGAGTCCACTGTTGGACTGACCCTTTTAACATTATATAACAGCATTCTTTGTATTTTGGTAAGGTCTTTTTGTTTTAAAGTCAATTTTGTCTATTTATTCAAGCTTTACTTTGGTTTATACTTGCATGAAATATCTTAGTCCAGCTCTTCATTTTCATTTTATGTACCCTTATGTCTACTGTGTATTCCTGCAAGTAACCCTATATGAATTTTATTTCATCATTCATCTATTCTCAATGACATTTAATTAGAGGATCTGCTTGTTACACTTAAATAATTGTTACAGGCATGCATTTATTGCATTTTATGAGACTTTTTTGGGGGTTTCCTTATCACTCATCACTCCCACCACCAAAATATCATTACACTACCAAAATTTCCCCACTACCCTTATCTTCTACCTTCCCATCCTCTTTTTTCTCTGGCAACTATCACAATATTCTCATTCTAAGATTTGTTTTTGTGGTTTTTTGCTAGCTTGCTTGATTTGATTGTTTATATTCCACACAGAAGTAAAACTATCTGATCATTATTTTTCACTTTCTTACATAGCTAGCACTGTGTAATCACTTCGAGTTCTATCCATGTTTAAAAACAGTTGTGCTGTATTCTGATCTTTGGATCCAGTCATTCTGTGATGGATATTTGGTTGAATCCATGTTTTGACTACTGTGGATATTATATTATGAACCTACGGGTGGCAATTTTCTTTCAAAGTAATGTTTTTGTATTCTTTGTATAAATGCCTAGGAGTGACATTGCTGAAACATATGGAATTTTAATTTTTAATTTTTCAAAGGTTTACATACCATTTCCATTAGAGCTGCACCAGTTTACATCCCACCAACAATATAGAAAATTTCTTTTCCTCCACATCCTCACCAACACTTCTTTCTGGTCTTTATTAAACAAGACATTCTCATAAGTGTGTGATCATACCCACTGCAGTTTGGATTTGCATTTTCCTATTAGTCGTTATATGCCCATGAGTCATCTAGATGTCATCTACAAAGCAGCATCTATTCAAGTATTTTGCAAGTTTTTTGTTGTTTCTAATTTATATTTCGCTCTTTAAGAGCAGATAAAAGATGGTTCATCTGCTTGAGTAGAGGGAAAAAATAAGGAGAAAAAGAAAGAAAAGTGAATTCCAATTAACAAAAAATATTTGACTACACTAATGTGTTTTCAGGTTGTGGTGCTCTTAAGTGATGTGACACAACCTATGGTAAAAAATGCTTTAAAATCACAGGTATTGTCTATATATTTTCTTAAATACTTGGATATAGTTATTGAATATAAATGTGGAGAGGAAAAAGTTAATTATAAGTCTAAGGTGAACTCCAATGTTGGGTTTCCTGACCTGGCAAGTTGCTGTTATGTCTGGGCTTTGCTGATTTATGACTGAATACTTGGGTTTTCTGAGAAATGATAAGGCAAGTGTATTAGGATTCTTCATATAAGGACAACAACAGGATACTGATTTAGATCTATCACTGTCACTGTCATCCTGTTGCTCATCGATTTGCTTGAGCGGGCACCAGTAATGTCTCCATTATGAAACTTGTTACTGTTTTTGGCATATTGAATACGACACGGGTAGCATGCCAGGCTCTGCCATGCGGGCAAGATACTCTCGGTAGCTTGCCAGGCTCTCTGAGAGGGGCGGAGGAATGAACCCGGGTCAGTTGCACGCAAGGCGAATGCTACCCGGTGCACTATTGCTCCAGCCCAAATACACATCTATTATATATGCAAATGATTATAGGATTTATTTCTATAATTCTATTATTTATGTCATTAGAATACCTGACACAATATGCAGCTCATCAGTAGAGCACACTATATATGAGTCCCTGAGTTCTAGCCACAGCATAAAAATGTCAAGGAATTCTGAATTTTGGAAACTTTTCTGTCAGCAGTAATCCCTTTTCATATTTAGATCATCTTTATCTATGAAACACTGTTTGGAGAATTCTAATTCCATTAAGCTTTAATTTGAGTAAAGGTATATGCCAACAGTTCCTTAAATGAAACAATTAGGCCAAAATTACTTTTAAAAAGACACCAAAATATTGTCAAGTTCCTTTTTGGGTTTCTGGCTGTTTACTGGAAGGCAGCATCGCTCGTGAAAGGAAGCCTGACTTTATCTGCAGGATGTGGTGATGGTGTGGGATGGGAAATACGGAAAAGTTCCAAGGGAATAGACATTGCTCACAGCCAATTCAGGGTGTGGTGGGCAGGGAATGCCCTGGATTGAAAATAATCTGGAAAAAGAATCTATGCATGTTTCCTAAAGGAGGTGGAAGAAAAGGGGGCCCTTTATGAACAGGTCCTCTGTATCCAGTGGCAAGAGTAGATCACAGATTAGAGAAAGAAATGGTCAAACAGAGTCAGCACCAGAAGCTTCCTCATACTCTTTTGAGTAGAAAGAGTTGAATCAGAAACCCCTGTAATATGAAGGTTCCCCTACCATCATTTCTACTGGATTGCATTTCTGATGTGGGCCCACTATTTCCAAGGATGGCACATTAAAACTTCTGAATTCTGCTGGTCCGGATAGTCTACCAGAATTGAAATGAAGCTTGTCCAGCTTTGTAGAAAAGCTGAAGCAGGATGTGGTTGGCCGGGAGGAGGAATCATCCTCCTATGATCTGTCTGTGGAGTTGAAAGGGGCCCTGACACCAGGTGACCTCTGAGAGGCTCAGGTTACCAATCCTAGTTGATTCTCCTCTTTCATTGCTTATCTGATTATCCAGAGGACGCCCTGGGGCTCTGAGCCTCTTTTTCCTTTCCCTGCTTGCCATAGGATAAAAAGCTTTCATTTCAGGTGCAGGGAGATCCAAAGCTAAGGAACAGTGAAGGGGGTACTCTCTACCAGAACATCAGGTGCATAAGGATCTTTTTTGTTAATGTTAATATTTTAATGCTATCTTTTGTCTGCTGTGGGAATTTTCTTCCCTTGGACATGTTTTTCAGCAGTCTGAACTGAAAAATAATTTTCACAGGTTTTTGTCTTTTAGAAAATAATTTCCTCCTGATAAAAATTATTAGTTCTCTCCCAATTCTCCTTCCAGATCTTTGACCCACTTTCGAAAGGTCCCAACTCTGTGCTCAGCGTAGATCCTTTTGTTAACATTTCCTCTTTAGAAAGCTGTTTCTCATTCCCTAGCCTTTTATTTTGTTCTACTATAACCTTCCTGCACTGTCTACACTTTCTTGATAGAGTTCAAGCATTCCTTGGAGTTTGCACTGTAGGTTTTGTTATCCATCTTTAAGCTGTATGTTTCATGACTGAAAAGATGCTTGTTCCTTTTGAAGATTCCTCAATAGATTCTGTAAATTCTTTAATATTCCCCTTTCTATTTTTGATAACTGATCATACATTTGGTTCCTTTCTCTAGGATTTTTAAAATAGTATTTAACACAGAGGCATGAATCAGCTTCCCTGAAGTTCCTTTAGGTTTGTTATTGCTTCCTGATTCACTCTCCATTTCCACTTCCAGTGGATCCTCATTTCTTAGGTCATCTTCAAGCACCACAGCTCAATCCTGCATCTGCAGCCAGTGTTCATTTGGAGTTGATCTGATTTTCTGTAGCAGGGAGAACTTGTTCTACAGCTTCTGTTAAGTTTTCATGATCTGATTTTCTGTTTCTTAAGCTCATTCATTTATTTTTTTCTGTTCTTAACCTTCTTGTAAAAGCAGTTTCTGGCTTTCCTGAAGCTGCTAATCATCCTTCATCACATCTTTGAGAGCATCTGATGTTGTTCTTCCTTCACCTGGAAAATTTTCAGGGAAATTCTGGTTTCAGTTACCAGATACTGGAGAGCTTTCATTTTTATCTTCTAGGGATCTTAGGTTTTTAGGTTATTTTCACCCCGTCCACCTCATTTGGAAGATAAACATTTCACTTCCTTTAACTCTTTATCTCCCAAGGAAAGTTCATCCACAAATTTAGACTGGGACCTCTTTAGATTTTCCAAAGGCTGTCTTTAAGAATCCAAAGTTAGAACCTTCTACATCTTAATGCTCTTTTTCAGGATTGCTCAGTCTCTTGTACTTTACATTTTTCTATCATGACGAAAAAGCTCCAAGAAACATTTCTTTCTTTCTGTTCCCTCAGAGGTTGAAGAACAACTGTCTTCAACCTCAGGAGAGGAGAATTACAAGGAAGTCAATGGAGCTACACATATATGCCACTAGATCCCATGAAAAAAATGGAGATTAAGATCTGGTTTCCTATCTAACACCGTGTCAACACTGTAGAGTATCTCCAGAGTGGTCCCTGCCTACATATGGGGCACAATCCTGTTCCCCTCCATGGTGCAAGGTCACCTGGCTATCTCAGCCACATCCAGGACCTGACCAGGAAACTAACAAGGGTGAGACGTGTACCAGTTCTGTCAAAACCCAAATGGCATTCATGGAACAAACTTGGGTGCAGTCCTGCCAGGGGTTTGTTGTGTGTGGTGAAAGGGGGTCAGAGACAGCTGGCTTCAATATCCAGCACTGACCCACCTACCTGACTTGTGTCCTCTAAGCTTGATCTCCTGAGACTCAAAGTGTCCAAGCGCAGCAGCGGGATAGGAGCCGGAGGCACCTCCTCCTGGCTGCCCACCACGTGAGTGTTTAGAAGCACTTTTTGAAAACAACCCTGAGTTTTCCTTGTTGGTGTCTCTACTCACTGTCACGACTGTGCAATTTTTTTTTCTTTCGGGTCACACCCGAAGATGCACAGGAGTTACTCCTGGCTCTGCACTCAGGAATTACTCCTGGCAGTGCTCAGGGGACCATATGGGATGCTGGGAATCGAACTCGGGTCGGCCTCGTGCAAGGCAAACGCCCTACCTGCTGTGTTATTGCTCCAGGCCCAGTGCAAATTTTGATAAATCATATCTCATCCAATGACCCTGACCAAATGCTTTATCACTTTGATCTTCATATTTCAGGCCATACAGGTACCAACTGTAAAATCTCTCCTTTAAGGATCATTTAGACACTCCCCTCTTTGAAAACTATCATTTTATCTTCCTCCTTTTCATTTTATTTTTGTTCATCTGGGAGACACACCTGGCAGGGCTTACTCCTGGCTCTGTACTCAGAAATCACTCCTGGTAACATGTATGGTGCCTGCGATTGTACTTGGGTCAGCGTATGCAAGGCAAGTTTCCTCCCTGCTGTACCGTGATTTGGCCCTCTTACTCTCTTTACTAAAATGTCTATCAGCCATTCTTAAACCCTAGCAAGCTCTTATTCTGTTGATAATGGTGTCATATATTGTTCCTTGGTTCTCCCCTCACACGTGGCAAGACAGGACAGAAAATCCTTGGATAGCACCGCAAATCCTTAGCACCTGTTTCTGACATTATATTTTGGTTAAGCCACAATCTTGGTTCATTTGATTTCCCCAAACTGTTTGCTCTTATGTAGCCAAATTTGGCCAGAACACAGGCTAACTGGTCTCCCTTGCAAACTATTGTCACTACCTTTGGATACTTTAGTAAAGGTGATACAGAATCATACCTTATTTAATTCATTAATTCTTCCATTTTCTCCTCTTTTCAAATGACAATACCTAAAGCCACTGAGTCAAGCAGATATATTTTATGGAACTAGCTTATGTGATTATGGGGGAGCTCCTAAGTTTGCAAAGGGTAGGTGATAATCTATAATCCAACAAGAGCTGATGCTGCAGCCTTGGGTCAGAGGCAGTCTGGAGGCAGGATCCCTTCAAAAGCATCTTATCCTTTTCCCTTAAGGTTTTCTCACTGATTGGATGAAGACCTTTTCCTTGCAGAGGGAAAACTGTTTTGCTTATGATCTAGTGATTAAAATGATGACTTTAAAAAGAATAAAATGTTAACTATATCTTAAAAATCACCTTCAGAAGGCCATGCGGGGGAAGGGAGTTGCGGGCTGAATGAGGGCTAGAGACTGAGCACAGCGGCCACTCAACACCTTTATTGTGGGCCGTAGAAGCTAAATAGAGAGAGAGAACAGAAGGGAATGCCCTGCCACAGTGGCAGGGTGGGGTGGGGGGGGGGGAGATGGGATTGGGGAGGGTGGGAGGGACGCTGGGTTTACTGGTGGTGGAGAATGGGCACTGGTGAAGGGATGGGTTCCCGAACTTTGTATGAGGGAAGTATAAGCACAAAAGTGTATAAATCTGTAACTGTACCCTCACGGTGATTCTCTAATTAAAAATAAATAAATTAAAAAAAAATTGAAAAAAATGAAAAAAAATCACCTTCAGAGTAAAATCTAGACAGGTTTGTCACTGTAACTGGGGACGTTAGTCTAGCTAAGCTGACATATAAAATTGGTCACCAAACCCAACTGGCTAATGTGATCCATATTAAATAAGTTAGAGAGACAAGCGCTGGTGGGGTGTGAAGAATAAGCAAGCCTAGTATACTGCTGGTAGCAATATAAGCCAGGTATGACCTTAATGAGCAACAGTATGGAAATTTCTCAAAATACCTCAGAATCCAGTAATTCCACTCTGACATCTATCCCATGAACCCCAAGCCACTGATTTGAAATGGTATATGCACACCTATGCTTACTGCTCACAATTTACAAAGGTAGCCAAGGTCTAAAAACAATAGAAGTCTAAAGAAATTGTGATCTATATACATGATAATTTATTTGTTGTAAGAAAAGATAAACTCTTGCCTTTTCTACAATTTGATGGAACTAGAGGGTATCATGTTAAGTGAATTAAGTCAGAAGGAGCGATACATACCAGATAATCTCACTCCACAACAAACAAAGTGAGTGGATAATGGTGGCCAATGAAACAAACTCTAAGACTGTCAATGTAATTGAGTTTACCAGGTCTAGGACTGGATGAGTGGAGATGTGAGTAAGGGTCAGGGGAAGGAAGGATTAAAAAAGAAAATTAATGACACTCGCCATGACCATGCCGCTGGGCTCCACTCCAGGCTGTTTCACTAGGGGCGACCCAGAGGGGGCGACTGAGAGCCCTCTCCTCCCCAAGGGACCCAGCCCCGGCAGTTGAAAACCTCCAGAACTCAACTACCGCCATGCTCCGTGGGACATTTCATACCACACACCCTACCCATACTCCAAGAGTATGGAGTTTATTTGATGGAGTTCAAAGTAGGAGGCAGCCAATCTTAGAGGGAAATATTTTTTTTACATCTATATGTATATATATATATACATGTATATATGCATATATATGTGTGTATATATATATGCACACAAGACTCAACTTCTAAAAACATGTTAGTGATCTCTTATAGAAGGGCTTAATGGCCCCTGGGTGGAGTAAAACAATCTTCACCCTCTTTCCTCTAAGGATACTTTTTTGTAGCATTGTCAAAGGTTTTTTTATAACAAACAAATATGATTTCGGTTTTGCTTTGGGGCAGGGATTGGGGTTTGGGATGGAAACACCTGAAATATGGTGGTAGGAAGGTGTAATGGTGGTGGGATTAGTGTTTGAATATTAAATGTGTTGAAATACTGTGAACTACTTTATAAAATAAAAAAATTATAAAAAATTTTAAAAATTAAAAAAATAAAAAAGTTAGATACAAGATTTCAATTCTGGTAAGTCCACAAAATATAACAATTATATGTCAATCAAGAATACCACAGTCATGAATACCAAGAGCCATAATTATTAAATATTTCACAAATTTACTATATTCCTTATAGTTTCTCAATATATTAAAAACACAATGCCTCTTTCAAGACAAACTCTTGCTGGATCATTATTTTAGAGACATTTAGAAAGCTAACTACAAATAATTTGTTGATTTATTGCTTAGTGGTTGATTTTCATTGGAAATAGCATAAAATAAGAAGAGAGCACCGTCTAGTGATAATACATTCTACCAATCTTCATATTTTAGAGTTTGAAGTATAAATCTAACATATTTAAATGAACTTATATAAGTCTCTTTCTAACTTAATAAAAACAGATAAATATAAATTCTGAATCCCATATTACTGATTAAAACTGGGGAAGGAGAATAATCAAGTTACATGTCAGCTTAATTATTTTGTCGGTATGAGAAAATAAAAGCAGGAAATGTTATTTACACACTTTCAGTCTAATTTTAAATGAATTTTTGTGTTTTGGCAAATATTAGTAGTTTTCTACATATCATTCTGCAATTTATTCTTTTTTTTCTTTTTTTTTTCTTTTTTTTTTTTTTTTGCTTTTTGGTTCACACCCGGCGATGCACAGGGCTTATTCCTGGTTCATGCACTCAGGAATTACTCCTGGCAGTGCTCAGGGGATCATATGGGATGCTGGGAATTGAACCTGGGTTGGCTGCATGCAAGGCAAATGCCCTACCTGCTGTGCTATCGCTCCAGCCCTGCAATTTATTCTTTATATAATATCAAATACTTTTGCTGTAAAATATTCCTTAATTTAATAGCTTTTTAAAATTTATCTGAAATATATATATTTTACTCAAAATTATTATTATTTTGGATCTAAGGCTGTAGAGACAGTACAAGGGGTAAGACACTTGTCTTGCATGCAGCTGATCCCAGCTCAATTCTTGACACCACATATAATTTCCTGACCCAGTAGGGTATGGGACCCACAAATTGCTATGGCTCTGAACGGTATTGTTTTTATAGATTATAAATAAAACACATGAAGAAACAGAAATATGCATGTAGAAATTTAAAAACACTAAAATACACTACCATATGTTCTATGAGTTGTTAGAGAGATGGCATCATCACTCATTTTTATGTATCCTCTGGAAAATTCTCACTGCACACTCCAAAGAAAAGAGAGTAATAAAAACAAGTTTCTTCACATTATTATAAAAAGTGCTAATTTCAAGGGCAGAAGGAAGAAGATGAGAAAAGGAAGTAATAGGGGAGCAGGGGACAAGGGCCTTAGGTAAAATGGTGATGTTGGAAAGTAGTGTAGCTACTTTATATTCCAAGCACAGACTTAACAATACTGAAAACATGAGATCTCAATTACAACCAAAGAACTTTGAAATGTGCCTGAAAAGGTAACTAGGGTGGCAGAAGGGAGCATGAGGACACTGGTGGAGGGAAGTTGACACTGGTGGGACTACTGTTAAACTATTGTATGCCTAAATCCCAACTATCAATAACTTTGTAAATGACAGTTCTTTAATTTGAAAAAAAAATATGTGTTAATTTCATGTATTCCCCCAAAGATCTTTCCACTTTAAGAACTGGTACTGCATTCTCTGTAACTTACTGTTTACTCAGCCTTATGTTCTGGGGGTGGGGTGGGGTGGGATGGGGATGGTGTTGGAGCATCCCAAGTGATGCTCATGAGGTCTAAGAGTCCCCACCTGCGATTCTTGACTGGTGTTCAATGTGTTCAATGTGTTCAATGTAAGGGCCCGAGGATGCAATGCTGCTCGGGTCATGCAGTGCTGGGCATACCTGGGAACCCACTGGTGCTTGAGAAGACTCCAGAGCTGCACCTTGAGTTCTGAGGAACCATGTGGTGACAGAAATTACCCCTGGGTCAGGTGCACTCATCCTAACAACTGTATTATCTGTAGATCCTTCTACCTTATGTACGTTTATTCATTTTGATAAACATAATTGTTTATGTTGAATTCTACTATTTATTCATCTTAGTTTTCTATGACTATTTGTCCTTGAAACATCTATTTTACATTTTTAAAATTCACTTCTCTACCGAGTAACATTTCTTTTCTACCTTCATCTCTATAGTTTTTTATGATTACAAGAATATTAACCTTTACTGTTAGTAAGTTGCAGGGCATATCTCTCATCTGCTATATATATTTCCATACCTTAACACTCTGGTCCGATAATTTCCTTTCAGCTTCACTGTCAAAAAAAGGAAAACAATCCTCAAAACCCTCTTATCCTTTATTTTGCTTTTAGTATTTCAGAATTTTTGCTTGTTAAAAGTAAGTACTAATCTATGAAAACTGCTTATTGCATTTTGCAATCCATATGACAAAAATCTATTCCTATATGCTCTGTAAAAATGCCTGTTATTTTCAGCTGGAGAGATAGCACAGCAGGTACTTTTGCTGCATATGTATGCATGATTGAGGTTCTAATTCCCGTATTACATATACTACATTGACCCCAATTGGGAGTGATCCCTGAGTGCAGAGTGAAGAATAAATCCTATGCACTACTAGGTGTAGCCCTAAAATAATGCCTATTATTTCAACACCTGTGATTGAAAGATTAGTCCTATCTTTAGTGATAGGTCTGACTGTGTTTCAAACTCTAAGTTCTATTATTTTCATCTATTTAAAAGATTTTTTGCAATGTCATTCTACTATTTTAATCATTATAGAATTTTTTCATTAATTTTTATATACAGAAGTCCAACTGTATGCATTTGAATGTCCTACCTACTTCTTTTGTATAATCACCTCAAGATTTGGAGCTGTTACTTTTCCAAATAAATCATTCATTAGCATGTTCCTCTGGGGTGTTTTGGTCACTACTTTTTAGAGGGGCACATTTGAGCCATAGTTGGTAGTGCTCAGAGTTTTTTCCTAGCAGGCTTGGGGCCTATACTGAGTGCCAGGGGTTGAATTCATGTGCAAGGCAAACACCTTACTTGCTGTACTATCTCTCTGGTCTTCCTTTTTGGGGTTACTATTGACGAAGGGGCCACATACAGCACTGCTTGAGGGCAACAGGGTCACAATGGAGTGCTGGGGATAAGGGTGGGTCATTCAGTGTCGGGGATTAAATCACTTGTAATGCATATGTTATCATTCAATCCATGCCCCCACACTCTCTACTTAGGTTTTATAAAAAATTATAACAATAACTTATAATATTTGTAGGTACATTAAGTATTATATATTGCTATTTTTAAATTTATATATATATATATATACACAAGTATGGCTTGGAACAGGCTTGGAGTTTCCCTGCCTGCCCTGAGAAGAGTCCTGGCAGCCAAAGACCTCTGGAACCCAGCCACAGCCATACTTAAGGCCACTCTCCACATGTTAAGATGAGCCTCACGCATGAAGGAACCAGCAGAGCAACCTAGGTGTGCGGGACCCGGAGCTGATTACTTGGATCGGGACTGGGCCTCCTCCACTCAGATCCCCCATTTTCCAGTAGCTTGGCAGCCACACCCCAAACTGCCCCCTGTGTCGTGTAATCCCATCAATGGCCAAGATCCAGAGACTATAAAACAAAGCTCCCAGAAGCAGCCTAGTTGTCCCTCTGGGAGAACCTGGCAACAAACCGAGAGCATCCTGCCCACACAGCAGAGCCTGGCAAGCTCTCTGTGGCATATTTAATATGACAAATACAGTAACAATGATTCTCTTACTCCCCTTACCCTGAAAGAGCCTACAATACAGCACCGCAGGAAGAATGAGTAAAGAGAGGCTGCTAAAATCTCCGGGCTAGGACGAATGGAGATGTTACTGGTGCCTGTTTGAGAAAATCGATGATCAATGGGATGACAGTGATACAGTGATATACACAAGTATAGTTCTGGGGCTTGAACTCAGATCTCATGCAAGGAAGGTTTGTGCTTCACTGCTGAACCAAATTCCCTACCCTCTAATGCTCTTTGTTTTTATTTTGAAAGCATTTTGTTTGATAGCAGTTTTGGCTCATCTGTCTTACTATAATAGCAAATATGCTAAATTTTCATTGAATTTTAATAAATAAAATCTACATTTTCACAATTGTCTTATAATCATATAACTGCTGTTCTGATCCTTAGAACCCCTTCATTTTCTTGTCACACTGAATTTTATAGGCTGAGTTGTGTCATTTCCAAATTCCTACTTTGGATACTTAGCTTTTAATACCTCAAAATGTGACTATCTGCAGAGGTAATTATACAGGTAATTATAGTTACTTGGGTCATTACGGGAGGTTCTGATTCAATAATCTTATAAGAGGGATTATTAAACAAATGAGCATAGAAAAAAAACATGGAAGATAGAATGAGAAGACAGACAACTGCCTAGCTAAAGATAACTAAGGTAAAGAACAAGGCTTGGAACTAACGAAGCTCCAGAAACTTGTTCTTGGATTTCCATCTTCTAGAATGGTGAGAAAATTAACTTCTATTGTTTAAGTCATTACAGATATGGTACTTGTTTTGGGTGTCCTAGAAAATTAATAAAATCTACTAACAGATCTGTATTAAAATAGTAAAGAGTGAATGTGATGCAGATGTCTGTTACACAAAAGGATGTTTAAAGCTTCATAAGTAAACATGTCATTTCCCAAGGGTTTTCAGAAGAGTCTCTTTAAGTAGTTAAGAAAATCCCTATCTTTTTAATACTATTTCAATTTTTGTTACTAAAGATTACCATACATATGAAAATATATTAGTATATGCATTGAAGATGCTTATGCACATACAGGGGTGGTTAGGCTATACTGTAATTCAAAAATAAAAACTCTGGGATCTGTCCGGGAGAGGCCCGCGTTCTCCCTTGAGCCCGTTACTCTCTCTTTCCCCTCTGCCATACCTTCAAAGCCCTCCAAATAAAATCTGTTCTACTTCAAAAGATAAAAAAAAAATTTAAAATGCTGCTTCAAATTTTAAAAAAATTCAAAGAAATCTAGAGAACAACAGAAATTATTATTTGAATATTATGAGAAATTTAATGACAAATAAAGTGATCTGTCCAAATTTTTAAAAAACTGCAGAAAGGATATATGTTCAATCTAAGATTACAAATTGGTAAGAACTAGAAGCTTCTGGTTTCTTTGTGCTGCTCACTGCCTGTATTTTCCTCTTTCTTACTCATTGTTACATACTATACTAAATTGATATTTTCCATTCCTTAGTTTTCCCACCTATAAATGTACCCTGTAACAACACGGCTTTAATTCCCCACTTTGGAAGGTAATATATATACAATTGAGGAGGATCGGAGGGTGAGACCAAGTGCAATGCACAGGGGCTATCCTGACTCCTGAGCTCAGAAGTGACCCTGGCAATGTTTAGGGGACCATATGCGGTGAGGACTTGAATCAGTGCCATCACCAACTCAGTCACATGCAACTCAAAGCCCTCACCTCCTGTACCTTGAAATGTTTTTGGAAACCATTGTTTCTGAGATTCAGTTACAGCACTACTATAACTTCAGCATTGCTAAATTCGTTCCATTGTTATATATTACTCAGTGTTTGCTTATACCAAAACTAATTTATTAACCCTACTATTGATATCTTGTCATGGTTTTTAGCCCTTATGGGCAATCTGAAGATTTTTGTGAACCTTTATTACACATAAATGAGTTTATTATGGAAGTCTATGTGAATATACTCACTCATGAATATTCAATCATGGAATATTCAAGTTTAACTTTATAAGATGTATGTGTACTACATAACTTAAAACTTAGAGTGGAAATCCTAGGTATAGGGTATGTGTATCTTTAATTTTAGTAGATAATGCCAAGCTGCTTCATCAAATAAATATGCCAATTTACATTTGCATATGAGAGTTATCATTGATTTCATCTACACCAATTCTGGGCACTGTTCACCTTTTTACTTTCTGAAAGTTAGAAAGGTAAAAAAAATGGCATGTGGGTGTAACTGAACTTGCAGAATTAGTTACATATGTATATGTCACATATTAGACATATACATATACACTGTATTCATGCATATGTATACTAGAGCTTTCACTTACCTGTTTGGAAAGTGACTTCCACGTTTTAGCAACTACAGTAAACAAACAAAATAATTAGAAAATATGTAATATATATTCAAATTCAATAACTATCTATAAACCATAACTCATAAAACCAAGCTTTTATGCTTAAAAGTAAAAATTTTATTTAATCTTAATATTTGGTTCTAAGATATGATTTTTATGGTTTGCATTTATTGTATGCACTATAAAATACTTTTGATAAATATCAAGAGAATAGGAAACACGTGTTTCATAATCATCTAAATCTGGGTTTTTGAAGTTAACTTCACCAAATATCCTTTAAATTAAAATATATAACAATATTTATTGAATATTCCTACTAATATAAAGTAATATTAACAGAACATTTGTGTTGTATGATATCTGCTATACTAATATCTGAATCTAACTCAGAGGTCAGGTCTTCCTAGAATCTGGGGCAAAGATAAAAGATATGGAAAGTGCAGATAATGTGATAAGGAAATTTGTTTCTGAGTTTCTATTCTTTCTACAACTATTCAAAAATATTTTTGGAAACTGTATTAAAGTGAAATAAAACACCTGAGATCACAGTATCCTGATTTCTCTTCAGTTCTCTTCAGATCTCAAACATAATAAATCTAGTAATATTGGAATAAATGTACAGTCAGTATTTCATTTTCTTTGCTCATGCCAACTTACAATTAAGTGATTAAAATGTACAGGTTTATACAATAAAATTCAGAATATAATCATAATTAGTTGTATCTTTATATATATTTAAAATATCCTCTTTCATGACCAAAATAATATAAACAATGCTCATTATTCTCACATTTGAAATACAGTAATAGAAAAAGAAGAAAAATAAATGGTATAAAAGAGTACATACATAGTCTTATGCAATGTTCAGAAGCAATTTATCAAAAGAGGAAGTTAGACATACTCTTGAGTTTTGTGAAGTTCATGAGATTTCCAAAGTAAATTATTCACAAAAGACATATTCATCCTGCCGGATATGTCACCATGTTCAATATTATTAGCTTTAAAAAAAAATGTAAAGACTAAAGAGTCATTCAGACTGTTTTTCAAAGGATTTTCTGGTATCAGATGAAATTACTGCATATATAAGCAGGTGAAGGAAACTTCAATTCTATTGGAAATAACTTATTCCTTAAGACATAGGAGGATGTTCATATTGTTAATATTTCTATGTATGTTTGAAATATTCAATAATACTAAAACTAAATACTTGAAGCTACATAAAAATCTATTGTTTAATAAGGTGATAATTCATTTATTACATATATAATAATCATAATAATCAATTTATGAAGGGAAAATAAATTTTCTAGATTTTAAACACATTACAATCAACCATGAGCTATATATCTCAATGAACATTTATCTGATCTATAATTATTAAACATTTATTATGTAACATATTTTTAACTGTTGTAAGTCATAAAATTACAACAGCTTTTTTTTTTTTTTTTTTTTTTTTTTTTTTTTTTGCTTTTTGGGTCACACCCAGCAATGCTCAGGGGTTACTCCTGGCTTTGCACTCAAGAATTACTCCTGGCGGTGCTTGGGGGACCATATGGGATGCCGGGGATCGAACCCGGGTCGGCCGCGTGCAAGGCAAACGCCCTACCCGCTGTGCTATCGCTCCGGCCCCTCAACAGCTTTTTTTAATCATGTTTATAAATTCAAGTGATAAGGATGATGAGGATTATGATGATAATACTAATTTTTTTGAAGTTCTTCTATTTCAGGTACTATACTAAAAACACAACTTTTTTTTAATCTATAAAAATTCTCATGAGACTGTTACTTTTAATTTTTATGAAATAACAAAAGATAAATGAATGTCAAAGTTTTAGTCTAATTTCAATATGCTATTTTGTATCTGATTAAATATTCGGTGTATAATGCGTTTTTCTTTTAAGGTGAATATTTTTAAAACTGTTTTACAATTATCTTTATTATCTTTAATTATTTGTATTTTTTTTACAACAAACAACATTTTTCCTCACATGTGGTTTTAAAATTTATTTATTTATTTTTCACATGTAGTGTTGTTACCAAAAGAATACATACCAAAAGAACACTGGCTAATGTTATTTCCCCAAAGCACGGATCCAATATTAAGCTCTAGAAGTATGTTATAATGAAAAGCTCAATAATATAATTAATTAAAAAATTTCAAACTGCATATTTCTAAATCATTAAACAATCCAAAATTAAGTAAATATAAATCTGACAAATTTATATATTAAATTTCCATTGATATTATGAAAAATGTATTAAGAGTTTAATCAAATATATTCTAACCTGATTAAAATTCCACAGTATTTGGAATAAGCTATACAAAAATTTATTTTATATATATACATATATATGTATACTTATAACATATGAAAGACTTTTCTTTGTTTTTTTCTAAATTTTATTTTATTAAAACACTGTGATTTACAAAGTATTCATAGTTGGGTTTTAAACATAAAATGTTCCATGAATAACTTCCCTCCACCGGTGTTCCCAGATGGAGAAAAGTCTATTCTTTGTACAAAGTCCTTTAACTCATCCTAATAGAAGAAAAATAAAATAGAAACAACCAATTTCAAAGCAGCATGACATATTTTAGTACATGGTAAGTACTCAAATATTTCTTGAAAGAAGGGAGGAAGGAAACAAGGCTTAAATGATCACACACAAAAATATCCCTACCACAGCTTTCAAATTTCTCAAAAAAAAAACTTATTTAATTTCTAGTCCCCATCTGTCACTATACTGCAATACTCCCAAATGAATATACAATTTTGCTTTGGAGCCTAGTATTTGTTCCTGTGTAGTTTTCTCTCCTTTAGATGTTATACTCACAGTCCATTGTCAAGAATCTTGCTTAATGAACTGTTTCTAATTCTATTCCACTATCTTTCATTTCTTTCTATTTTATAGCCAAACATTGTTGGGTTTTCTTGCGGGGAGGTATACCCAGCAATGCTTAGGACTTACTCCTGGCTCTATGCTCAGGGATAATTTCTGGCGAGGTTTGTGGGACCTTATGGGGTTCTGGGGATCAAACCCTGGTCACCTGCATGCAAAACAAACACCCTACCCACTGAACTATCTCTCTGGCCTCAACAGCCAAATATCTTTCATATTCATTTTGTATTTATTTCTTCATGTTCCATTAAATCTTACAATGTGGTTTTGTCCTAATAAATATGCAGAAACATTAAAAAAATGCATACCATTGTTAAATCTACTGCACATTTTTCTATCCACATCTAACTTGATTTCTCAGAAGCCCTGGGGTGAAAATAATACCCAATACACTTTTCTTGGCCCTTTTACTCTGTAATTTTCTGATTTTCTTCTGATGTCTCCAGATATGCCTATGTATCTTTTAGAGACTTATTATTCCAAGCCTTGCATTTTTATGCTTTAAGGTAGTAGAGTTCCTAAAAAAATAGCCCTCGGTCACCTATATTCTCATACAGTACTGCCTCCATAGATAATTTTCTCCATACAGGGGTTGGAGTGACAGCACAGCGGGTAGGGCATTTGCCTTGCTTGGCAGATCCGGGTTCGATTCCCAGCATCCCATATGGTCCCCCAAGCATGCCAGGAGTAATTCCTGAATGCATGAGCCAGGAGTAGCCCCTGTGCATCGCCGGGTATGACCCAAAAAGCAAAAACACCCAAAAATTTCTCCGTACACACTTCATTGATTACCAATCATACACAAATGAATCCCAAATATATACTCTAGTCTTCCCTCTTCCCAGATATACAAATGAATTCATTGAAAGTATAAAAATAAACATTCAACAGCTAATTTCATAACTTACTCCAGATTTTTGAACTTTTATAAATTTTGCACTTTATATATTTACTATTTGTTATCACTGTCAAGAATGCTTAACAGTCCACTCTGAACAAATTTTAAATACATAATACGGTTTTATCAAATATAATCACAATAGTATATATTAAATCTTGAGGATTCCAGTTTTTTGTGTTTTATCATTGTTGTTATTATTTTGGTGCCACACCTGACAGTGCTCAAGATCTATTCCTGGCTCTGTGCTCAGGAGTAGCCCCTGGCAGTGAGCAGGGGGAACATGTGGTGCCAGGAACTGAACTTGAGATAATACCCAAGATAACACTTAAGATTGAGATAACACTCAATGCCTTACACTTTATAGTATTATTTTAAGGCTCACTTTTGCCATATCCCAGTCTCTGAAGAAAAAATACTTGTAATTGTTCTAAACTTACTTAATATTTATTTACATTTAAAGCAGATTAGCAAACAGATGGCTATTAAGCACACCGATTTTTCAATGAAATAAAATGAACAGTCAAAATCAAGACCATGGGGCTGGAGCTATAGTATAGAGGGTAGGGCATTTGCCTTGCATGTGGCCGACCCGGGTTCGATTCCCAGCATCCCATATGGTCCCCTGGGCACGCCAAGAGTAATTCCTGAGTGCAAAGCCAGGAGTACCTCTGTGCATAGCTGGGTGTGACTCCCCCCCACCCCCCTGAAAAAAAAAAGCCAAAACCAAGACCATTTCTGCCACCATTAGAAGCTTTTGAAGCCCAAACAGGAATCTCCTATCTGATCTGTTATGCCCGTACTGGTTCTCCCCAATCTCTCCCCACCCTGAAAGAGGTTTCCAAAATGCAATCTAATTATGGTTTGTACCTATTAAAAATGGAGTTGCTTTTGCTAAACACCCCATCACCCCTTAAGCTGAAACTTAACCTAATTACAGTTTTAACTTTTTTCCCAGATGGAATCTTCAGATAATCACATGATCAGTACCAGTTAGATAACCTACTTGACTAACCTCTGCTAACCCATATTTGGGAAAGTAAACTTCCAATAACTAGCCTGGTTTCTCTCTTTTTTCCTTGTTTATTTCCTTCTGTCTTATAATAGTATTTCATTTTGTACAGCTCCTGGGAAGTTCTATCTGCCGGATTGAGATGTCAAATTCATAAACTGTTGAATAAACTCAAAGAAATATTTAAAATTTTCTCAGTTGAATTGTTATTTTTTTAACACACTCTGTCATTCTATAGCTAAAACCACTACGGTGATTTTTCTACTATTTTAAATAAAAATGTTTAATATGTTTACAGACTGAATAATTTAGCCTCACTCCACATATCCAGTCTCACCTCATCCCAGATTCCTGTTTGTGTTTTCTATTCTAGCCACCAGACCTTCTCTTCACTCCTCAAATGTGCCACATTCTTTCACGTCATGGCACATCAGGATCAGCATACACTATTTCTCCTATGGAAATTGTTCACTCTAAGCTTCTCATTTGTCTAGTTAATTTTTAGTCATGAATTTTATTTCATGATGGTACTTATTTTCCCCAAGGAAGATTTCCTGAGCTTCCTGGCTGCTCAAACACAGCATTAAGTATTTTTTTATTCAGGGAAACTATCACAGTTACAATCTGTTGTTTATATGTATATTTTATTGACCAGTGTGATTTCTCTTGCCAGACTAGCCTATAGGCTTCATGAGGATAGGAGGGTACTTCCTTGCTGTCCTCCTCAACACGGTACTTCTAGTGTCCAGTGTATTATGTGAACTTGACAGATGCCCTAGAGTGCTTGTTACTTAATATCCTGTGATAATAAAAATGCAATATATGCACAAAGCACTCCTGTTGCATTCTAAAGTACTACTTGTTGTCCTGAGAAAATGCATTTGATTTTTAATTAGTTTAAATAACTTGAATTAGTTTCTTTTTTCCCGGGAACACAATTATTACTTGAAAGAAAAATTAAAAGATGACATACAAACTATGGCTTATTTTGAGTTATTTGGTAAACATGTTCTTAGATATAGGTAAAGTTAGTATATTGCTTAAGGGATACAACTTCTATATTTATTGTCAAGAATAAAATGTGAACTCTCAAGCAAAAATTTAAAATTTGGGGAGCCAGAGAGACAGAACAGGAGCTAAGGTTCTTGCCTTGCACACAGCTATTCCAGTTCAATCCCCAGCACTGCATATGGTTGCCAGAGCAATACTAGGAGTGATCCCAGAGCACAGAGCCAGGCATAATCCCATAACACAGGTGGGTGTGGTGCCCCCTCATTCCCCAAATCTGAAAAACTATTTAGAGCCATGACTTCAATAGTGTTTCAATAAGTACATTTTCTAATATTATTGCATTATTAATGAATGTAATTTTTAAAAAAATACAGTACAATAAAATGTGACTGTATTTTGAAGATCTGTACCAAGTTTTTGGAACCTGTTTTTTTTTAGTTAAATTTTTACAGTTTTATAAGAGAGAGAAGATCAATGTGTAGAGTAATTTAGACCTATGGATTTTTAAGTAATAAAAGGCCAAATGTTTCTAATTCCATGTAATAACAAAAATTAAAAATACTACCATTAGCCAGCCAAGTGTTGCACAGTAGCAAAGAATATCTATAATTATTTGAAAGGGTACAGAAATGTTCTTCCCTCTTCGTACTTTTCTGAGGCAGATTTTTTTTTTGCAATTTTCTTCATAAGAAACAACTAATATTACAACAAACTGAATGCAAAAGCAGATATGAGAATTCAGTTGCCTTCTATTAAAACAGACATTAAAGGTATTTGTAAGGATGTGACTGGTGCCAGAAAGTTTAGCTTTGAACAGCTTGAACACACGCAAAGGTGAGAAATAGTTTATATTTACACTACATAAGCCACAACAAATACTCTATCACTGTATCACTATCATCCCATTGCTCATTGATTTGCTCGAGCAGGCACCAGTAATGTTTCCATTGTGAGACTTGTTGTTACTGTTTTTGGCATACTGAATATGCCATGGGTAGCTTTCCAGGCTCTGCCGAGTGGGCAAGATACTCTTGGTAGCTTGCTGGGCTCTCCGAGAGGGGTGGAGGAACCGAACACGGGTCAGCCTCATGCAAGGCAAACGACCTACCACTGGGCTATCTCTCCAGCCCATGACAAATACAGGCAGAATTATTCTCCAGGTCTAATGTCAAAGTCAGCTCTCTTCCATTGGGGCACAATCATGCTTACGATTCATGTACTGAAACAGAAGGAACAACGAAAGGTTCTTGCAAGAGTGGACGAGGGATGATGACACTCTGGTGGTGGGTCTGTCACAGTGACCTTGTTTTCCAAAAACATTACTATTGACACAATTGTAAATCATGGGACTTAAATAAAAAGGAGAGAGAGGGGAGACACCAGTAGGAACGGATAGAAAATAGCAGTTTGGAACTAGCTGGAATGGAAATTAGTCAGCTATAAATCTATGCTATAAATCTATGCTATACATTTTATGGCATAATTGTCTTTTCAAATGTCTCATTACTTGATTAGTTTCTCTGAGGAATTAGTCTTCCCCACACTTTTGAATACCAAAATAAGAAAAACATCTTATGAATTAAGATAAACTTTAAAAAAAACTTACATTTGGGCTCATCTGTGGTTACAGCCAAAATAAAATCATAAGGAGTCATAAATAACTGTCCTTCACATTCTATGGAAGCAAACAAACGAAACCGTCTTTCCCGAGATGTTGCGTAGAGGTCTAAATCTTCAATGTCTGTTCTGCCAGTAGCAACCTAAAGATGAGAGCAAATACATTTGAAATGAAAAATACACTTACTTTTAAAGACAAAAAGATTTTAATTATGTTGAAAGTAAATTAACAGGAAATGAAAATGTGTTGTCTTCTCCAGAAAACTTATTTTATAATAAAACGTACCTAAATTAATAAAATAATGTTTGAAATTATTGCAGGATTGCAAGAGACGATCATTAGTGTGTGAAGATTTTGAGCTGGTACTTGAAAGACTTGTGACTTAGATTTATTTCAACTTTCAGCCATAGGGAATACTACATTTCTGAGCCAGTAGTTCTTTACGAGAAATCCCAACACTTCCTAATACCTCCAATGTACTTTTAGAGATATGTATTTCGATAATCAGAAGTTTATTCACTGTAGACTATTAATTTTATATAGAAGAAATTGAAACTTCATATCTCTAGAAGAACTATTTGGTGGTAATTAGAGCTGATGTTACCTATAAAGTCTAGATCAGATATTTTTAAATACATTTGGCCTATTACTCCCTTTGAAAAAAAGAAAAAGAAAACAAAACAACAAAAAATTTAGTGCCTTCCTGGAAATCTAGCTTTTTAAAATCAAACACCAAAAGTGTCCTCCCGATTGCCTGGAATTTTCCCCCCCAAATTTCCATGTAAATTGTCTGCTCTCCATCCCAATCCCCCAACAAGTGCCATGAAAAAAGGTCTGATTTAGGGCTAAGAAGCCTTCAGGATGAAAAACAGAATTTTATTGCTAGAAAGAGATATAAGCATTCTAGGTTTATTTGGTGTATTTTAGATAGTACTCTTCCTGGAGCAGATCATGTGTATTTGAGGGAAAGGATGGATGAATTTACAATAATTTCCAAATGTCAGACTAAAGGACTAGAATATATAATTTGGCAGAAAATAAGTGGCCTTTGGGGAGATTCTTCAACGGAACAGTAACACAAAGAAAATGACACTTAGAAAGATAAAGTCACCTGGTATCAGAGACAGGCTAGCTCACAAGCATACTAATAACAATTATTCAGGTAATGCATAGATGTTAGGGAAATTACTTTTGCTCTCCTATGTGGGAGAAACGAGACACTCAGCAATTCAATATCAATAATGGGCAATGGTGACGTCAAATCTTTTTCACACATATCCCAAGGGTTTCTTTTTTCACATTCAGGGAAACCAATGTAGTTGATGATCACAGAATATATTTCAGCCTTTATCTTGCTACAACATTTTTTTTGGCCTAAATAGTCCCAACGACTCATGATTCATCTCCAATAAATTTTCTGAAGCTCCTCTGTGGAGCACTCACTTCTTTGCAACATCTGAAGCCACATTTTAGTCTAATACTAAGAACCACTCTTTTGGCCTATGTCTAAATTTATTCTTTACCTACAGGCTTAATCTGACATTTACCTCCACCTGTTTTCTCATCAAACTTCCTTAAGTAGTCTATATTTGTCCCAGAATGTCAAACCTGCTTGACCACCAAAGCTTGGAATTTGATACAACTTCTATGAGCTAATGCTGACAATTCCTCCTTCTCTTTAGCTTCTATAACTATCAATTAAACAAAGCCTGTTGTTCTTCCTTTAATTTCTCACATCCACCCACTGACATTATTTTTGTTCAAGGACTCACTACTTCCCTAATATTTTACAACAACAGCCTAACTGGGACTGGAGCAATAGCACAGCAGGTAGGGTGTTTGCCTTGCACGCGGCCAACCCGGGTTCGATTCCTCCATCCCTCTCGGAGAGCCTGGCAAGCTACCGAGAGTATCCTGCCTGCACAGCAGAGCCTGGCAAGCTCCCCGTGGCATATTTGATATGCCAAAAGCAGTAACAACAAGTCTCACTATGGAGACGCTACTGTTGCCTGCTCAAACAAATTGATAAACAACAGGATGACAGTGCTATAGTGCAATCTATTCTATACTGAGAATAATATACAAAATTGTAAATCAACTTGTATTATATAATCTTCTACCCATAATATCAGAAGAAATATGACCAAGTAGAATGAAATATTTTTGTTAAAACTTCAATATATGAATTCTATTCTCTATTGCCTTAGCCATAGTACCCATTGCCTTTTATAATGGCTTAGGTGATATTTATGTCTATTCGGCATCATCTTAAATGGTTCAGGAAGGAGTCTGAAAATGATCTATGTTTCAGACAATATACATCTTTGTGTCTATACCCATATATATCCAGAAAGTGATGAACATGGATAAAAGAGATAAGAGCCAAGAAAGCATACTGCAGCTTACTACTTCATTGTAGCTTGTATAAAAATCACAAGGTGCAATATTAACTGAAATCTCTCAAATGATATATGATTGGTAAAATGTGAAAATCAAATTGATCCTGATATCACAGCATATGGATCTAATTCTGGTTTTCATAAACCAGAGGCTGAGAAAAAGGATTTGAGAATGTAATGGGATAAAAAGATGGGAAATTAAGCACTTCAGATAATTTTATATTTTCTATTCTTTTGTATTGACATCTGCTTCTACTGAAATATCATACTGTTTAATTTTTACTGTTCTATCTATATTTTTACACACTAGGCAAAAATAAAATCCCCCAAAACTCTACCTTACTGTCAACCATTTAAAGATATTTGCTTTGATCAACAATTTTACTAATTTTAAATTTTACTCAATTTTGCTCAATTTTCTGAATACCAAACTTTGAAATTGAGCATCAAATTCTATTTAAATAAACCCTACAATTCTCTCATTGAATTTTTGTACAATTTAGGAAAACTTCTTTAAATTTAGGAACACAGATGTAGTCTAATCAGGTACTCAGTTATGTGATTCAGTGTAAATGTTTGCAGTTTCTTTTACATAGGTTTTAAACAGTTTTGGTAGATTAACTTCTACATATTTTACAGTTTCTGTGAAATTATGACTTGGGAATGAAATATTTAACCCTAACATATTTTTCAATTGGTTGCTTCTGGTGAATTGAAAAACTATGAACTTCAGTATATTTGATTTGTATCCAACTAGCTTATTAAAATCCTTATTCATTTTAGTAACTTCTTTTCTTATATTTTTTTAAAATGGAAAATCATAAGTTTTTTCAAAATAGAGCCATTTGTGAGAGACACTGTAGTGTGTCATTTAAAACACACATTAGACTTCATTTTCATTGATTGCCTTGCTTGTACAGATCTAATAATGATATTGAATAGTATCAAAAATATTAAGCATTAGTTTCATGTTCAGATGAGACAACTTCTAATGAATTTCCATGATATGTAATGTCTATTTAAATATTCTAAAACTGAAAGAAAAATATGAATAATCTTTTTACTATGTTCTATCTACATACTGCAAACTACTTAAAAATGAATAGCCTGCATGCTTCTTTCTCTGTAGATTATATGCAGGTTATTAACAAATGATCAATGGAATAGATAAAAAACTTAATATATGTATTTTTTACTGTAGCAAACTGCAAACCAATTTAACTTTACCCCTCTAGGGGGTTGATGGCAGTGATCGATAAAATTCAGTTAAGTGCCTGTCCTAATGTACTAGAATCTCTAAGAAAGCTGTAGTTTTAAGCCAGTAGATACCAAAAATATGAGAAGGAATCAGACCATTAAAAGTTTTTATTTTTGAATTTCCCCAAAATTTTTAACTTTCCCCCGAAAATCTAAACCCTTTGAAGTACTAACATCACTATTATAACATTGAGAAACAAAACCAATATATAAAGGTGGAAAGTGATATTCAAACCAGTTTACTAATCCTCTTGGCAGTCTTGCATGCCCTCAAATGACAATGATCTTGTATCATGTAATGTTCTGAGCCTTTTAATAAACAAATACAGCTATTTCCCTCGAGCACACTGGCATGAATCTATGGGTATAATCCTTATATTACAAGAAGGTTAAGTAAACCTGCATTCAATGGCCAGCTACTTCATTTAATACCTATTTTGATGATCAAATCCAATTTATCTTTTAAGGAAACTGCTAAAGTCTAAAATTAACCTGAATATTATATGTACTGCTATCAGTGATACGTTTTGCATGACAAGTTGCAAATACTGCAATGAATCATCAAGAAGTATACATATATACATATGGCAAATAAAAAATCTTATCTGAAAGCTAAAGACCACCCATTTAGTAGTTTAAAATATTATTTACTACATTAAACTCTTTATTAACAATTCTATATCATGTACTTAATGTGCAAATATTTTAAAGTGGTGATGTCTAATTAGACCATTTGTAATCCAAGGGAACAAAGTGGCAGGAATTATAAAAATCATGATCATCATAGAAAATTTCTTAAATGTTTTTGTTTTGTTTTGGGGCCACAGGTGGTGATATGCTCAGGAGTTACTCCTGGCTTTGTACTCAGGAATTACTCCTGGAAGTGCTCGGGGAACTATATGGGGTGCCAAGGATTGAACTCAGGTCAGCTACATGCAAGGCCTTACGCACTGTACTATTTCTCCAGCCCCCCCCCCCACAATTCTTAATTTCTGTGGTTTGACAGTGAAACTAAAAACACGACATGATTGCTTTTTAAATTTGTAAGAAATATTTAAGCTTATAATGGCTACAAACAGAAATAGCCTCAGATGCTAGAGTAGAGGAAACACACAAGAGACTGAAGACAACAGTTTCTTAGAACAGTATCTTCACTGTAACCACAGTACTAGTCTTAACATAAAGTTTCCCAGTTCCATCTTATCTGGAGATACCTCTTGAAAATGGCTTATTTTAAGTAAAATACTATCTCTGCATATACTTCTGCCTTTATTTGGATTTTGTTGCCATTACCTACAGATGCAGTGAGGGGGCTTCTAAATGTAGGAATATGAAAATATCAGCTTTACTTTTTCCATTTGAGAGTGGTGGGGTTGTTGGGGCACATCGAGCATTTCTCAGGGTCTTCTCTTTGCTGTGTGCTTGGGGATAGTGGTGCATGAGAGGCAAGCATCTTACCCACCGTGCTATCTCTCTGGCTCAGAAACAACAGCTCTGTTATTAGACAGTCAACAGCACATGAGGGCACAGAGGATTTCATCATGATTTTGACAACCTGCTCTAATTTTTGTTAAATAAAATGTTACTGAGAACGTATAAAATCCCTTAGTAAGTTATGAGTAAACATACCTTCCTTAATCTAGTAGAAGGGAAATGTAAGCATCATAAGTGAGTTGCCATAACCAAAGCCACCTGCTGGGAAGCTTGTCCTGTCTTTAAAAAAAGTTTTTATGTTTTGAATTAAACCTCCTTTAATGTTTCTTGCAAAACTGGTTTCAATGCCATGAATCTGTTGCCTGTCCATGAAGCTCATTATCATTCCTTCCTTCAAATCTGAATGATATTATATACTGAATATAATTGCTCTTATCTGAACTTTGAATTCATATTTTCCTTGGTTTGTAAAAGAACCAGTCTTTATTGTGAGAAATTCTGATACTAAAATAGGATCCTTGATGTCCCTCTTTCTATAAGCATTGGATGTTCAAAGTACCATAATACTATGTGTTCCCTTCACAGACAACTCTGGAACCAATTGTCTCTAACTGGAGATAATCAGTCAGTCAGGCCAGAAGTTGTGTTATCCATCCTGCTTTGGGACCAGGAACTCTTTTATTTCCTTCCTAACATCAAATCTCATAATCATGTTTGCATTTCACCACCCAGGTTCCTAACTGTATGCTCATTTCCATATCCCAGTGCTTGAAGTCAAGCCACTTTTTGCTTGCTCTATTTGATGTTTGTTTTTTCAACTCTGTCTCCTAGTATCAACTGACTTGATGATTGATTACTGTTAGAACTTTATGAAACTAGGCAAACCTTAATGAAAGTTTAGTCCAAACTTGAAAAAAAAAATGAGTCTAATTTCACTGTGTGCCTGGCTTGAACTTTGGAAGTTGTAATGGTCTCTGAGTAATCACCAGATATAATAACATTTTAGATCAACTTTGGTTTCTTGATTAGTGCTCCAATTTATCTGGAGGTGAGACCTGACACTTTTGTAGCTATTGCTAAAGAAATTAATGTTTCATATAAGTCTACATGCTTCTATTATGACAGGTTTACCTACTAGAAAACTGCTATCATGCCCTTTCTGTGTAAAATAATCTTCCAAATAAATCCTAATTAATCATACTTCAAAACAATAAGAAAATGACATTGTAATTCTTAAAAAATCACCTATTAAAATAATATAATTATGATTTATTGGCATCACATGGGCATAAAGTTGATATAAATGTTTTAAAGATATTTTTAAATGGAAAATACAAATATCAAAAGTTATCACAAAGATACTTTGGATGTAGAAAATGTTGTTGACGTGACATTTTTCACATCAAAAATACCTTACAATATTGCTATTGAAAACTACCCAAGCACTGCCCTGAATTGGAACAAAAATTATCTTACTTGTAATTGTGTTAAGTAAGGTCACACAGCAAAAAACTGCAATCAGAAACTTAAGAATAAAATGAAATTAAAACAGCATTTCACTTTTCTCCTTCTAGGAAATTATATTTTATGCCTTCTAGGAAATTATTTTTATGGGAATTGATTAACATTTCTTTCTTTTTAAGTAGCTAAAAATGTGGAGGGCTCTTTTCTAGCTAGGCTTTGCTAAGAAATTGTGAGTTACTTTCTAGTTCTTTAATCTCAGTTTGCCTACTTACAAAAATGGCAAGTTTACATGGAAGTAAAAATTCAATAACATCTATAAAATAACACATCACTTGTTCCTAAAAAGAAGTAAAGTTTTTCAGGTAACTGTGGATTCTCTCAGTCATACTAAAAGTAAGATGAGTGAATTGAGAAGTGGCAGAAATGATCAAAGTTCGATTTTTAAATATTAGCTTATTTTTCTAGAAGACATAAAAAATATTGTGTCAAAGCAATTATCTTCCCCGGAATTTCCAAATTCAGACCTTTGCATCTAGTACTTAGATGTTACTTCTTAAGGCAGTAAAACTAGGGCCTTCGGGCAACATAGTACATCATTATCCTTCCTATGAATAACAGAGAGCAAAGGTTCACTGCCAAGGCACAGTCTCAAGTTACTTCAGGTCAGCAATTCGAAAATTTACTCTGTGGTAAAGTCTGGTTTTCCCAGGGAGGCAAGATTAAATGCCAGATAAAGGAGCCACTACTTGACAATTAGAGAAACTGATGCCTACAAGCTGATAATACCCTAAAGAGGTAACTTGAAACAATTATATCAATTATCTAAACACTATATGATGCATTACCTTTTGGCAGCTGTGAAAGACAGAAGAATGAAGATTGGAAGAAAAAAATAAAAGCCACGTGTATTAATCAAAATTATTGCAATTACTTATCCTTACTGAATGGTTTTAAAACTTTTTATTAAAATACAGCGATTTACAAAATTGTTCATAATACCGTTGTTTCAGGCAAGAATCCCACCACCAGTATGGCCTTCCCTCCACTACTTATTGGGTGTTTATAAAAAGAATTTTTTATGTTTTGAAATAAACTCATACTAATTTTTGAAAACTTTAATACTGATTTTTTTATAATTAATTTTTTAAAATTTTATTTGATTGCACGTAGGAATTTAAGCACCAGGCTTTACCTAATGTTGGCAATTATACCAACATTTTTAAAAAAACAAGAGGATAAAATTTTAATTTAGTTTTATATTTTATATTTTCTAGGCAAAAATCTCATAGGATGTGCATGATATTTTTAGGATGTGCATGATATTTTTATTCAGTAAGTAAAAAGTAGTTCATAGAAGTAGTTCATACTTGGCTTTCCCTTATGGCTTCAGGCTTATTTAGAAGCTTCTAAGAAGATAAAAGAGGTAACATTTTCTTTGCTTGCTGGGTGGTCGAAAGGTTAAGTATCACATTCCCAGAGTGGGAAAATCCCAAAGAACTCTAGGTAAAATGTTTTGATCCTTAGTAAATATGTCTGTGGAAATATATGTAGAGTTGAAGATCAGTCAACAACATTTCCTTGGTGAAAAATCAAATTTTTAACAAGTTATACAGTAAAGGGATTAAAAAAACAAACCCAACTGATCACTTGTGATTTAAAGTAGAGCTTCTAAACCTCAGGCTACTCCACAGGTGGAACTCAGGTAAATAAGCAGCCATGGCCCTAGACTGGGGCCAACCAGCAGGGTCAGGGGGCACAGGAAGGAAACAAATTTGCAAAGAAGGCACGGTTGAAAAAGTTAAGAAACAATGATTTAAAGACTCTATGTATATTGTTATAGTAGTTTACACCAGAGTTCTTGACAAGTTTAAAAAATACTTTCACATATACCATGTCATCAGGTGATAATAAAATGGTAAATTAATTTACGGAGACAGTGTGCAGTGGTTTGTCTGGAACAGTTCATCTCCTCTTCCCTACTTTCAAGGGTTTTGTTACAGTAATATCTTCCTTGCCCAGAATACCTGACTTTTCAACTTTCCCACTGAATACTCATCAACATACCCATTGACTTTTCTCTCATCTTAGAAAGTTTCATTACCCACTTAATGGAACTCTCCTTTCCAGCCAGTTCTTTACAGTGACTACTGGAGTTCTCTGGATTTCCCATCCCTGACTTCTTCCCCGTCAGCAGGGTCTCTCCTCCACTGCTCCACCACTTCTCAAGACCCATGTCACCTTATTGTGAAATCCAACAGCCACTCAATTCTCAGTTTTCTTCTAACAGCATCTGACACAGTAGATATCTCTCTATTCCTTGATATAATTTGTCTTAGTTTCCAAGACCATACTTCACTTATTTTTTTCTCCTACTCCTCTGGCAGTTCTTACCTGGTTCTTTGGCTAGCACTTTTTATTTTACATTGTGCTTGAGGGCCAGATCTTAAACCTCCTTTTAACAATCCATAATTATACCCTTGATGATATTATCTAACCTTTACATAATATAATATTGTGACAAATCCAAAATTTGTATCTCATAACTTCCACACTAATGAAAATTTCCACGATTACAGGAATTTTGGGTTGTGACACATTTAAGTTTCCTGAGTATTAGGAGAGTTTCTGGCTTGCAGCAGGCTATCAGCCAATTGCTGAATAAATGGATGATTGAACTAATGTGATTGTGAAATTTTCTGTAATTTTAAAATAACTTTTTAAAAAATTAAGGCATGATATTTATGTCACTAATAATCTGAAAACAATGTAGCTGACTTCAGAAAATATGGTGAGGAAAGGCAAAATGATAAAGCATATTTAATTATTTGTCTTTTTGAAATCAGAAATTTTCTAGCAACTCACGTGTCAGATGTACTAAGAACTTGTATTAAATTTATGTGTGATCACTTAAATACTGGAAGTAGAAAATATATCTTTCAGACCACTAGAGGGAGAGAAATGATAAGGAGAAAGTGGACTTGTTGAAACAGTAAGGAGAAAAACACATTCACAAGGCACCAAACATGAAAGCAAACATGTTCATAATTGACACAGTTATTATGACTGAGGGTGAAAGCAACAGTACAGTCGCTAGGCCACTTGTCTTGCACGTAGCCAACATGGGTTGGATTCCAAGCACCACATCTGGTCCCCCAGCCTGCCAGGAGTGATCCCAAAACACTGAGCACTGCTGGGTGTGGACCCCAAACCCAAACCAAAACAAACCTAAACAAACAAAAGAAACAGTTAAGTATTGTAGGATAACATAGCTCCAGGTAGTTTAGATTTATTGGGTTACTCCCGTCACAGTGCTCCCATTCCTCTTTATTTGTAGCTTCTTTCTTAGTGTTCTGTTGACTTGTAAATAATGTTTTTCTTTTTTCCTTGAGTCCTTTGCATAGTTTATTCAGAGCAAGTCCTTTTTGTATGGACATAGGAATACTTAACAAATGTTATGCTTTTGTAACCTGGGAGTCATTTGACTCTACATGATATTTTCCTCCAGGGCATCTGTTCTCTTGACCTAAGCCTCAGCTGCCCTTACTTCCTAGCATCCCCAAAGAAGGGTCCCAACGACGTGGGACAAGAAGGACCCAGGGCAAGCAGTGAGTTGTGTGCTACCCTGGCATCGAGATGGGCCTGGCCAAAGTGCCTAATGCTTAACTATAAGTTAAGAGCTTGATCATGGACAAATGCTGTCATGATCCAAACAGTGATACTAGATTCGGGCCCTGCTAGGGTGAGGAATGATTAATCTGGCCTGAGTGCTATGGTCTGAGCCTGTGGCAAGATGTTGCCAGGAGAGCTGCCTTACAAACCTCAATGTATCTCTTGCTATGTCCATGCAAAAATAACTAGTATTAAGATGTTAATAAGTTCCTGGACTAAGGAAAAGAAAAAAACCTTAAGAGAAAAACATTATTTACAAGTCAACAGAATACTAAGAAAGAAGCTACAAATAAACAAAGAGGAATGGGAGCACTGTGACGGGAGTAACCCAATAAATCTAAACTACCTGAAGCTATGTTATCCTACAAAGTATGACTGAGTCAAACTTTCTCATTGCAAAACAGCAACTTTCGTATTGTATTTGTTTGGTTTTGGCAAGGATGCTCCTAAGCAGTGCTCAGGGGGATTTGGGGACACTGGCAGCTACAATAAGCCAACTAGGCTTGCAGTTCCGAGAAAGGGCCTGAGAATGTGTGCAGCGAGGTCTGTGGTTTTGGTGCAGCTGCTGGGGATGTTTTCCAAGGACATGTGGTGCCAGGGATTGAAGCTGGGTCTGCGGAACGCTTGTACTAGCCCCTTTTCTATACCCCAATCTTTGTATCATGTTTTGCTTTGAAAATTTTTTTAATAAGTCATATAAATGTTCCTTTTGGGAATCACAGTTAAAGACTATTACTCAAATATTTAAAATACATAGAATGTTGTGGGGTTAAGTGGGATAGAGAAAAGTCCACCAAGAAAGTATTAGACATATGAACAAAAGAATTTAAAATTACAATAAGGAAAAGTCTTAAAAGGTTGCTATTTGATGAATTCAAAATCATGCTAAAATACGAATAGATCTCTACTAGAAAGGAATATTTAAGTATATAAACCAGTGATAAATATGAGTAAAAAAATCAACTAAAGTGGTTATTAACTTTATTTTTGAAGAACAGAGAATCTGAAATATACAAAACATTAGCTTTTAAAAATATAAATAAAATTAAAATGTGGAACTTGGGGTTGGACTGATAGCACAGTGGGTAGGGCTTTTGCCTTAGATGTAATCAATCTGGGTTCAATCTCAGGTGTATTGTCTTCTGAGCACTTCCAAAAGTGATTCCTGAGTGCAGAAACAGGAATATCCACTTAGCATCACAGGGTGTGGTCCCACCTCCCCAAAAAGTAACCCCAAAATGTGGAACTTATATGAATTTAACAAAATATTCACAGTTTTAAATAACAGTGAACATAAATTAACATGGGTAAATACATATATCGGTATATAATTTCCTAGATATTCAATTAAAAATACAAATTATAAAAGTACATATATGTTCCATATGTGTAAAGTTTTAAAAATTTCAAAATAAGTGCATATTGAATAGGCATATAATCATTTGTAATAAAATTTTAAAATGCATGGAAATGATAAATCAATTTAGAATAATGTTTATCTCCTTGTAAAAGGGAGAATTATGTTGAAAGAAGATATACATTATTTATTTTTTACATTGGAAGTACTTGCATAATTATGTGTTATATTATTATATTATTATCATCTTTTGATAGTTGAATATTCTATATTATTCACTGCCTCATAGGAAAAATTTGACTCTGGAACCAAAGAAAGGATAATATCTGAAGAAAATGCTAAGAAACAATAGTCAAGTCAAAAATGTCACATAAAACTGTAAAAGAAAAGGTTAATTTAGCAATATTTTAAGTCTGACTAAAAGAAATAACAGCAAAAGATTCACAAAAATTCTACTTTTGAAAATGTAAGGTGCACTATTAAACAGCTGGACAATTCTTGAATCAAAGAGGTAAAAATCAAGATTACAAGCTTATTGAAGACAAATGAGGGGTTGAAAAGAAAGTACACTAGGAAGTTAGGTGACTTGCACCCAGCTGATCCAAGTTCGATTCCCAGCACCCCATAAGGCCCCCACGTTCTACCAGGAGTGATCCTTGCATGCAAAAGCAGGAAAAAGCCCTGAATACCACCAGGTATGACCCCAGAACTTTAAATAAATGATCTTAGGGAGCTAGAAATAAACTAAACAAATTGGTCAAAGTAATTCACAGCACACAATAATTCATAACTTTAAATGTACTTAATTTAAAAAAAAGTAAAATATAAAATAAATGAACTGGAGAGAGAGTACTGAGTGGGCAGGGAGTTTGTCTTGCACTCCCACATCACATATGGTCTACCAGGGATCACTGAATGCAGAGCTAGGAATAAGACCTGAGCAGCACTGGGCATGGCCCCCAAACAAAAATAAATTAATAAATAAAATAATTAAAATAAATTAAGCATGCATTTGAATCTGGAACCAAAAAAAGGATAACATCAGAAGAAAATAGAAGTAAACAATAGTCGAGTCAAAAAAGCCAAGCAAAACTATGGACATGAAGGTTAATTTAGTACAATGCCAGGTTCAGCTAAGAAAAATAGTTTAAAATAAAGCAAACAACATAAACATAAATTATGATATGAAAAGTTTGGAAGGATCTCCAAATATGAGACAAGAATGAGAGACCCATATGTTCACATAATAATATACCAATATGATACAGATTAAAAGTCAAAGTAGTTAAGTACAGTATGGTCACATTTGTGTTAAAAATGAAGTAATACATGTGGTTATGTTTATAAATATATTTTGGGGAGGGAAAAGGAAAAACCCAGGGGTGCTCAGGGCTTATTCCTGCCTCTTTGATCAAGAATCACTCATGAGTGCTTGAGGGACCATATACGGTACCAAGGATGAAACCCGTGTTGCTTGTTGGGAAGGCAAGCATCTTAACCCTTGTATTATCTCTCCAGTCCTGTAAACATACTTCTAAAAGACTGTAGAGGGAAAAGATATTTATGACCTACAAGATATGGACAGAATTAAATAATCTTACAAATTTTTTCTTTCTTTTTTAAAATAAATCTTTTTTGGGTCACATTCTGTGATGCTCAGGAGCTATTCCTGGTTTTGCACTCAGGAATTACTTCCAGAGGTGCTCAGTAAATAATATGGGATACAGAGGATTGAACCCCAGTCGGCTGCACACAAGGCATACGCCCTACCCGCTGTAATGTTGCCCCAACCCTACTCTTACGAATAATAGAAGTCAAGCACTGCAGCACTGTTGTCCCGCTGTTGCTCGAGCGGGCACCAGTAGCGTCTCCATTGTGAGACTTGTTGTTACTGTTTTTGGCATATTGAATACGCCACAGAGAGCTTGCCAGGCTCTGTCGTGCAGGTGGGATACTCTCGGTAACTTGGCAGCCTCTCTGAGATAGAAGTCAAGAAATAAGAATAAAAATATTGGCAAAATATGTAAATAAATAACATTACACAATAAACAAAAAATCTCACTAGTAACCAAGAAGTGAAAAATTATAATAATCAGAACTTTTAGGAGGCCTGAGTGAGAGTACAGTGGGCAGGGCATTTGCCTCGCACGTTTGGGTTTGATCCTGGACATCCATCTTGTCCCTCAGTACCACCAGAAGTAATTCCTGAGTGCAGTCTCAAGAGCATCCGTGGGTGTAACCCACAAAAAAACAAAAACAAGAACCCCATAAATTTTTTAAAACTCAAACTGATAAACAATGAAATGTAATAATATGAAGTGAAGGGCCAACATTCAATAGTTGCTGGCAGATAGCACATAACATAACCATTTTTAAGAACAATTTGATAATTTCTATTAAAATATGACAGCTATTTCTAGAAAATAGTTACACATACATAGAACCCGGAGTATTTATGCAAGCATTTTTTCTAATTAGGAGATAAGAAAAATGATGAAATTTTCTACCAAAATACAATCACTAATTGTGGCACATCAACGAATAAGTATGTGACCACTAAAAAGAATTTGGTAGATCTTGGGGTGACACTCTGTAGTCAAGTTCAAAAGGTTTAATACTAAGTAAAATGAAGCATATTATAAAAATTTTAAAAAGAACTCAAAATGTTTAAAAATGGCTCTAAGTCAGGTAGGTGGTCAGGGCAGTGCAGCGTAAGCATACAAGAAAACCAGACAAGGAAGCAGATTCTTTTTCAGGTTTCAGCAAGATGGTGAGATTTATTTTTGCAGACAGCTGAGAATTACCCTAATAAACAAAAAATCTATATAAAGCTATATGTGATATACATATATACATGTAATACACATATATTTGATTCAAATTTAAAACTAGGAATTGTCAGTTCTTAGCACTAGAGCTGAAATAGTCAAGGACATGATGTTTGAAAGAGTCATAAACTTTACTAATTACATAAATCACACGTCACAGTCACACACTGTCATCATCACACTGTCATCCCGTTGATCATCGATTTATTCGAGCGGGCCCAGTAACGTCTCCATTTGTCTTATAATTATCTTTCCTAGGCATTCAAGTAAATTCTCCAGCATTTTTTACACTTGGGTGTATCCATGGGATCCAGTTTAGAAAATAAAAAGGGATGGAAGGATTGTTGCCATCTCTGTATCTGGCCCACAAACCTTCCCACATGTATTCATTCACATTCTCATTGCATCAACTCCACCGCAATAGTATAGTGGGGAGGGCATCTGCCTTGCACATAGCTGACCCAGGGTTCAAACCCTGCCATTCATATGGTCCTCTGAGCCCGCCAAGAGTGATCCCAGAGCCAGTCAGTAATAAGCCCTGAACACTGATGGATGTGCCCCTTCCCCCCTTTTAAAAAAATTTAAGGTTAATCCACTAAACTGGGTATGTCTGTTTGGTAGTAAAAACTAGCCTACCTTAAGTAATAATATTGTATTTAAAAATAGATTTTAAATATTAATTTGATGTCTTAGAGATGTCTCGATAATAAGCAAAAAGTGAGGGCATTATAATTATGTAATTTAACCTGGTATTTATTTTGGAGAAAAGTACATTGCAGGGAGAGAGATTCCAGGAATTTGATATTCAAAGTTACAGAGAAGCTTTCAGTTTGTGTACAAAAATGGAATGTTTTCTTTTATAATATCCTCCCCTTGAAAAGCAGAACTTTGACTTAAACATACTCCCAAGAATTAAATGAACTTGAGAAAATGAATGAATTTATTTTATTTTTGTTTTGGGGTCACACCTGACTAGTTCTTATTCCTGCTGTTGTGCTCAGGGATCACTCCTGATGGTACTTTGGGGATTCTGTGGTGCTGGGGCTTGAACCTGGGTCAACTGCATGTCAGCCAACTACCCTACTGGCCATACAATTTCGCCAGTCCCTCAGATGTATTTTAAACTCTGTACTCAAAGCTGTTAGAGTGGGCAGTACATATTAGAAATGGACAAAAGGATCATGGGCAGACAGATTCCTTCATTCTGCCCATGATCTTTTTCATGGAGAAGAAAGGGATCAAGATGCGGATTTCCCCAAAACATAAACTAAACTGTGTGAAGATGAAAATCGCCTTGGGACTAGGATGTGCTGTTCCAGGAGTAGAACAGTAAGTACAACACAGTAGCTTCACCAATTGTCTAAGTAAGGTTCCTTGGGCCCCTCCATTCCCCAACACCTTGTTTTTCTAAGGAAATTAAGCTCCCTAGGAATCCACTCTTCTCTCTCAAAATTAAGAATGCACAAGCTACAGTTATCTGGACTGGGCAATATTATTTCTGATTGCCACTTCCTCTGCAGATCCTATAAAAACATTCTGTAGGATAACATTGCTTTGTCCTTTCCCCCTTGCCACAAGGAGCTTAGGTTTATCCCAGTCACACCCATCAAGGTGCTCCCGAGTCACTCCCATTCCTTTGTTTATCTGTAATTCTCTATACTCTCTTCCCCAGCTAATCAGCTTTCCCCCCTAATCAGAATCTGTTAATTTGTATGGTCAGATCTTTCTAGGACACTGAACTTATATTGTAGTTAATATTGCCTTTCTCCTCTCCTTATGTCTTTTTTGAATAGTTTAAAGCAATGTCCTTTTTGTATAGACACAAGAAGACAATATTATACTTTTGTAACTTGGCATTTAATTGGCTTCGAATATTATTCATTCCCGGGCATCTGCTTTCGACTTAAACCGCAGTTGCCCTCAGTTCCTAGCACCCCAAAATCAGGGTCCCGATGAGGGACGGGACGGACCTAGGGCAAGTGCTGAGTTATGTGCTACCCTGGCATAGAGATGGGCCTGGCCAAAGTGCCTAATTCTTAACTATAAGTTAAGAGCTTGATCATGGACAAATGCTGTCATGATCCAAAAGTAACAGTGAGACTAGGACCATGCTAGGGATAGGAAAGACTAATCTGGCCTGAGCACTGTAGTCTGAGATTGAGATGACCCCAGGAGAGCAATTCTATAAGCTTAATGCATCTCTTACTATGTCCACACAAAATGACTAATATTATAAATGCTTATATGTTTGCTGGACCAGGAGAGGAGAAACACACTCATGGGATTAGCCCTTGGGTGGGTCATCCTGCTGAAAGAGAATCTGTCCTAGAACCAGCATCCCCTGAGGGGAAGAACTTTAATCCTATTGATTGTGACCACACCTATGTGTAAGCCCCAACCCCTCATACTGGGGGGATTTAACTAGGCTGTAAGAGTGGGCTGGAGGGATGATGCAGAGCCAGGAGTGAAGCAGAGAGAGACTGGAGTGAATGAAATAAACAGCAACTGATCAATCAACTGGCTTGGCCCTCGTTTCCTCCTCCACCTGCCCCGTGGCCAGGGCTGCTCTGACCCCCTGAACCTGGGCATGGCCGACGGGGAGAACCGCCGTGGCTCTCCCCTGGCTGTGACCCCTGCCAGATATTTTTTACAACATTTCTTAAAGAAAACATGTTACCACACTACGGGAGAGAAGTATTCCTAGCTTCTAGGAGTACTAAAAAATTATCTCTAGTATTTGAATAACTTCAGCTTATAAATCTGACATTCAGATCACTTCTCTTGACTCCTTCACATCCTTCAAAATGTTATCAGTCTATTCAAGATCAATACATGGACAGTTTATATCTTTAGTGATGTTCCAAACAGCTTGATGAGGGGTGCAGGCAGAAGACTAAAGACACGCAGTGCTACTCCCCTATAACCTGCCAGCATGCGACAAGAATCCTGATATACAGTTTTGTAAAAAAAAAAAGCTTTGATGACTAAAAAACTTAAGGTGAATTCTAATATCATTTGGTTACATATAAATTTTTAATATTTCTGATAGTTCATAACACTCTGTATTGGTCCTCTCAACTCACAAATGGAAACTGCTGGATCAACACATGTATTTTGGATTTTCGTTCTTATCACTGTATCTCCAGACTGACTGGCTCTTGGGTGGCTGTGGAACCATAACCTTCCCAGTTACAGTTTGGTGTCCTGGCTAGGAGTATACAGCTGCAGCTGCAGTGAACTGATCTTCATTTTGGAAACTTCCACGAAAGCCTCTAGGCTTATAGGGCAACTCTTGTCCTGGGAATTGTCCCTTTCTCCTGGCCTAAAGTCAGACACCTGCCTTTCATACCACACCCGACAGGCCTAAAACAATGTGGGAAAGTCAATCAACTATGCTTATGTGGCCACTATTCTAGAGTTACAGACCCCCAAACTACCTTCTCTTGTCTGGTCTCCCCTTCCCAGTGGGACATAGGAACAATCTGTGAAGGTTTTTATAGAGTGGAAATAGTTGTAGACTTTTATCCAGAATCTGTCTGTGAACTGATTCTGTGTGTGGCTACTTTGGCACCTATTCTTCCCTACAGAAACAGGCATGTTGAAAAGGAGCACTCAGATACAAAAAATACCTCATCACCCTGTGAGAAGTTTGGAAGGTTGAAGCCATTAGTCTGAAGTAGAAACATTGTGTTCAGATGACCTGGTTTGACCAGTTTTGGAACAACACAGGCTGAATACCCTACTAGCGACACAAGCAATGGGATGGACACAATACTAGTAACCTGAGGGACCTAAGTCACTTAGCTAGGAAAGCTGCATGAGTCTACCCACCCTAAGACCCTGCACACCTTTAGCAAAAAACTCCATGCTTGTGCTTTTCCTTCAGTTCTTTTAGAGACCTTAATTTTTAATCTTTCCTTGTGCTATGTTCTATTTGTTATGTTATAGGTTCTGATTATTTGGTTGGTCTGAATCTTAGGGTTTGGAGGTTTGTTTATTCCCATAGTTGTCTTATAAAATTATGTGTATAGCATTTAAGCCTTGTTTCTTCAGTTATAATAAGAGGTCCTGGAAGACAAAAAGCTGTGAAGTTCAGGAGAGAGGGGCCACTAGGAACTCTTCTGTGTAAAAGTAATCATACTAAGTATAAAGTCGCAGATTAAAAAAAATACTGGAATAGGCTGATGAGTGTCTAAGAATTACAGTCAGATAACGTATCTCCATCCATTTACCCCTTCTATACCTGCCACTGTCTGGTATCTGTGTTTTATAACCTGCATGAGGAAAAAAATGTGAAATTGGGCTTTTTGTTGTTGTTCTTCCTGTCAACACCTCAAGAACTAGGCTTGCCTAATTTATCACAGGTAGGCTTATAAAACAGAACACAACCCAAATTCCTTTAGAGGGTCTTATAAATGGACATATAAGTTAGTAAAGGTAGGGAACTGCTGCAAAATTTAATCTAAAAAAGTTCACGTGTTTTTACAAATATTTGCAGCTGACCTATTTTATTCCAAACTAGTACAGCTCTATGAATTTGTTTTTGACACTAAAGGATTTCTTTTTGCGTCTCAATGTATTTTTGTCTCTCCTTGACTTGTGTTTTATCTCCAGATGAAATTGGTAGAATATCTTATCAAGGACCAGAGAGAGAGTTATTACAGTGGGTAAGGCACTTTCTTTGACTTAGTACAGCAATTGGTTCCCTGATCACCACCAGGAGTGATCCCTGAACAGAGCCGGGAGGAGGCCTTGAACACCAACTGGTACCAAAAAACTAAAAAATATATTTAAAAAAATAATCCAAATGGTCTAAAGTAATTTTGATAAATCGAAAGTGCTAAAAATCTATGGTTTGGTTTGAAACATTTATGTCTCTAGGGCTAGAACAGTAGTGCAGCGGGTAGGGCAATTGCTTTGTATGTAGCCAACTTGGGTTTGATCCCCAACCACCATTTATGGTTCCCAAACACAGCCAGGAGTAATCCCTGAAGACATAGCTAGGAGTCAGCCCTGAGGATCATTGGGTATTGCCCAAAAATAAAACAAAGCAAAACAAAATTCCTGTTTCCAAAGTTTTAAAACTTGGTACATTTTTTCATGTATATTTTATTAATCAGAACTAGCACTTTTTTAAATTGAATCATCATGAGATAGTTACAAAGTTGTTTATGATAGCTAGAGTGATAGCACAGCGGGTAGGGCATTTGCCTTGCATGCGGCCAACCTGGGTTAGATTCCTCCGCCCCTCTGAGAGAGCCCGACAAGCTACCGAGAGTATCTAGCATGCATGGCAGAGCCTGGCAAGCTCCCGTGGTGTATTCGCTATGCCAAAAACAGTAACAGCAAGTCTCACACTGGAGATGTTACTGGTGCCCGCTCGAGCAAATTGATGAGCAATGGGAAGACAATGACAATTCATTAAACAATGTTCCAATATCTGGCCCTTCACCAGTGTACATTTCCCATCACCAATGTCCCCAGTTTCCTTCCCCCAACCCCAGCCTACTTCTACGGCAGGCACTTTTCTCTCTCTCTATCTCTCTCTCTCTCTCTCTCTCTCTCTCTCTCTCTCTCTCTCTCTCTCTCTCTCTCTCCCTCTTTCTCTTTCCCTTTGGCATTATGGTTTGCAATATAGGTACTAAAGGTTATCATGTATATATCTTTACCTACTTTCGGCACTCAGTTCTTGTCCATTGATCATTTCTAACTATCAATATCACATTGGTCCCTTCTCTATCCTAACTGCCCTCTCCCCCTCCACGTGTGGCAAACTTCCAACTTGGTCTTCGTTTCTACTATCCCTGGGTAACAGTCACATACTATGTGTTTTTTTTAAATATGCACAAATGAGTGCATGTTAGCACATTCTATCCTAAGAGGAAAAGTAACTGACTTAGTCTTAAAAATTTTTGGTTGGTAAGATTCAATTGCTTATACTAATGACACATAGGAATGTTAGTATAAAGATTACAGGTCAGGCAAACTTTCTTGAGATGCAAAAGATTAAAACAAATATTAGAAATCTTTAAGCAATAACCGGTCTCTGGGATTTTAGCAACTTGAAATTTTAGCACTATGTAATAAGATAAAGTAAGGAAAGTCATAAGAAATGAAAAATGTTATTGTTAAGGAGAAAGAAGAAATTTTGTGTTAAAGCAGAACTGGTTGTGAAATAGAATGAAGAAAGATTATAGGCAGAATGTGAAAGTGCAAGGGAAATGAGAAAGTTTGTGAGGGAGAAATCTTTATTTACCAGGAATGGGTGCATTCAAGGCAACTTAGTAAACAAAAAAAGGCAGAAAATATGAATTTCATATTCCCAACTTGGAAAACATCTCTAATGAGCAAGCACTTATGAGGCTAGACAATTCAATAAGCACTGAATTCTATACTACATTTTAATTAGTTTATATAATCTTTCAATATATCAGAGAATAAGGATGATTACTTAAAGATAAAGGTAAAAAAAGTACATAAAATTCAGTTTAGTACACAAATGACTAGTTTTTTTTTTATCTTTAATGCCAGACAAATGAAGAGCTTTTTCTTCCCCCCTTTTTTTAAGGTATTAGGGGCCATGCACAGCTGTGCTCAGGGTTTATTCCTGGCTCTCTCAGGAATAACTCCTTACGGTGCTGGGGGAAGGGGGACACAATATATGGTGCCAGGGAAGGAACCCTTGTTGGCTGTATGCATGTCAAGTGCCTTAGCTGCTGTACTATCCCTCTGGTGCCTAGTCTATTTTAAAGACATTTTTCTTCATCTCAAGTGATTCAATTTAAAAAAAGTTAAGATTTTAAAATTAACCAATAAAAGTGTAACAATTTTTTAAAAGCTATAAATTCCTCAAAAAGCTACAAATTGAGCTTCCCCACGGCCCAGCAATACTACTTCTGGAAAAATTCCCTGGGGGTCCAAAAACCAGCAGAAATGCCATCTGCAACACTATTCACAATAGCCAGAAAGTGGAAACAACCTGAGTGTCAAAGAACAGAACTATGGTACATCTATGCAATGGAATACTATGATGGTACATCTATGCAATGGAATACTATGAAGCTGTTAGGAAAATTAAGTCATGAAATTTGCTTATACATGGGTGGTTATGGAGAGTATCATGCTGAGTTAAATGAGTCAGAGGGAGAGGGGAAGACAAAGAATGATTGCATTCATCTGTGGAATATAAAAATACCCACTGAGACTATTACCCATGGACAATAGAAATCAGGGCCAAGAGGACTGGCCCGTAATAGAAGCTTGTCACAAGTTGGGAAAAGAGGGTGAGGGCAGTTATGATAGAGAAGCGTCCACTATGACAATGACAGTTGGAAATGATCATTCTGTATCATTTCCAGAATTCGGTGCTGAAAGTAGGTAAAGGGATATACATGTTAACCTTACAGTATCTGTACCACAAACCATAATGACCAAAAGGAGAGACAGAGAAAGGGAAGGGACAGAGAAGAAAAGTGTACGTCATACAGGCAGACTGGGAATGGGGAGTTGGAAGGAGGAAAATTGGGGACATTGATGGTGGGAAGAGATGGGTGTTGGAACATTATATGACTGAAACCAAATCAGGGACAACTTTATAATTGTTTATCTCAGTGATTTAATTTTAGAAAATTTAAAATATAGGAATATGATCCAGCAAAACAACTTCTTGCACCTATCTCCAAAACATAAATGCAATTCAAAGTGATATATGCACATCTATGTTCATAGTTGCACTTAGTACAATATGCTCAACTATAGATGAATAAATCAAGAAATGGTGGTATTTATATACAAAGAAATACTATGCACCTCTAGAAAAACAAAATCATACAATTTGCAGCAATGAATGGAATGAGAGAATATCACACTGAGTGAAGTCAGTCAAAATGAAACGGAAGAGATACAAAATGACTTCTCCCTATGTCCCTTTTTTTCTAGTAATTTATACTCATCTTTCAAACTTCAGTTCAGATAGTACCTCTTTTAGGATACATTCCAGGTCTCCAAACTTCTTGAGTGATTCTGTGGCACATTCTATTCTTCCTACTATATCCCATAATGTATTTAACCACAGTCTAACACAATCCAGCTACACTAGATCGTAAACTGCAAGAGGACATGAATTTCCTTTTCATCTATTAAATTCCTAGTGCCCACTATACTTATAATTTCCAGTAATAAAGGATTTGAATGAAAATAAAAATCAGGTAGATAAATGTTCATATTTATCTCTTCTAGATAGGAAGCAAGATAGAAATCTTGATTATACCTATGAAATTGAAAAAATTGTTTTTTGTTTTATTTTATTTGGAGACTATATCCATTGTGCTCAGGGCTTACTCTTGCTCCTGTGCTTAAGAATCTCACTCAAAAAGAGGACCTGTTGCCAGTTCTCCTCAAGCTTTTCCAGGAAATTGAAAAAACAGGAACTCTCCCAGTTTCTATGAGGCACATATCTCCCTAATACCAAAAGCAAACAAAGACACCACTAACAAAGAAAATTATAGACCAATATCCCTGATGAACACCGATGCAAAAATCCTCAACAAAATATTAGCAAATAGAATCCAACAACTCATCAAAAAGATCATACACCATAACCAAGTGGGATTCATCCTGGGGATGCAGGGATGGTTTAACATACGCAAATCAACATAATCCATCATATCAACAAAAGAAAAGATAAAAAACATATGATCATATCAATAGATGCAGAGAAAGCATTTGACAAGATCCAACATTCGTTCATGATGAAAACTCTCACCAAAATGGGTTTTGAAGGAACTTTCCTCAAGATAGTCAAAGCCATCTACCATAAGCCTATGGCAAGCATTATCCTCAATGGGGAAAAACTAAGGCCTTTCCTCTAAGATCAGGGACAAGACAAGGATGCCCACTCTCTCCACTTCTGTTCAACATAGTACTGGAAGTACTTGCAATAGCAGTTAGGCAAGAAAAAGATATCAAGGGCATCCAGATAGGAAAGGAAAAAATCAAACTCTCACTATTTGCAGACGATATGATACTATATCTAGAGAAGGCTGAAGCTTCTACCAAGAAACTCTTAGAACAATAGACTTCTACAGTAAAGTCACAGGCTATTAAATCAATACCCCAAAGTCCATGACCTTCCTATATGAAAGCAATGAGACAGAGGAAAGGGACATGAAAAAAGCAATCCCATTTACAATCGTGCCCCAGAAAATCAAGTACCTCAGAATTAGTTTAACTAAGGATGTAAAGGACCTCTACAAAGAGTACTATAAAATGCTATTCCATGAAATAAAAGAGGACATGAAAAGAGGAAATGGAAACATATCCCCTGCTCATGGAGAGGGAGAATCAACATTGTCAAAATGGCAATACTCCCCAAAGCATTATACAGATTAAACGCAATCCCTATAAGGATACCCATGACATTCTTCAAAGAAATGGATCAAGCAATCCTGAAATTCATGTGGAACAACAAACCCCATGGATAGCTAGAGCAATTCTTGGGAAAAAGACGATGGGAGGCATCACCCTCCCCAACCTTAAACTTTAATACAAAGCGGTAACAATTAAAACAGCATGGTACTGGAACAAAGGCAAAGCCGCAGACCTATGGAACAGGGTGAAATATCCCTACGCACAACCCCAAATGTATGATCATACAATCTTTGATAAGGGAACAAGAAATGTGAAGTGAAACAAGGAAAGCCTCTTTAACAAATGGTGTTGGCATAACTGGACAACCACATGCAAAAGAATGGGCTTAGACCTTGACCTGACACTATGCATAAGTCAGATCAAAATGGATTAAAGACCTCAATATCAGACCACAAGCCATAAAGTACATTGAAAACAAAGTCGGCAAAACCCTCTAAATACTGAAGATAAAGGTATCTTCAAAGATGACACACAACTGATAAACCAAATGGAAACAGATAAACAAATGGGACTATATTAAACTAAGAAGCTTCTGCACCGCAAAAGACAAATGACCAGAATACAAAGAAAATCTACAGAATGGGAAAGGATATTCACCCAATACGCATCCGATAAGGGGTTGATATCAATGGTATATAAGGCACTGGTTCACCTCTACAAGAAGAAAATATCCAACCCCATCAGAAAATGGGCCGAAGAAATGAACAGAAACTTTCCCAAGGAAGAGATATGAATGGCCAAAAGGCACATGAAAAAGTGCTCTACATCACTAATCATCAGAGAGATGCAGATCAAAACAACTATGAGATACCACCTCACACCACAGAGACTAGCACATATCCAAAAGAACAAAAGCAACCGCTGTTGGAGAGGATGTGGGGAAAAAGGGACCCTGCTACACTGCTGGTGGCAATGCCAAAAGGACTGGTTCAGCCCTTTTGGAAAACAGTATGAACACTTCTCAAAAAATTAGAAATTGAGCTTCCATTTGACCCAGCAATACCACTGCTGGGAATATATCCCAAAGTAGCAAAAAAGTATAGTCGAAATGACATCTGCACTTATATGTTCACTGCAGCACTGTTTACAATAGCCAGAATCTGGAAAAAACCTGAGTGTCCGAGATCAGATCACTGGTTAAAGAAACTTTGGTACATTTACACAATAGAATACTATGCAGCTGTTAAAAGAGATGAAGTCATGAACTTTGTATATAAGTGGATCAATATGGAAAGTATCATGCTAAGTGAAATGAGTCAGAAAGAGAGAGACAGACATAGAAAGATTGCGCTCATCTGTGCAATATAAAACACAAAGTAGGAGACTAATACCCAAGAATAGTAGAAATAAGTACCAGGAGGTTGGCTCCATAGCCTCACATGCTGGGGGAAAGGCAGCTCAGACAGAGAAGGGAACACCAAGTAAAATGTGGTTGGAGAACCCGATCAGGAAGGGAGATGCGTGCTCAAAGCAGACTATGGATTGAACACGATGGCCACTCAATACCCATTTAGCAAACCACAGCACCCAAAAGGAGAGAGGGAACAAAAGGGAGTACCCTGCTACAGAGGAAGGGTGGGGTGGCGGGGTGGGATTGGGGGGTGGGAGGGATACTGGGTTCATTGGTGGTAGAGAATGGGCACCAGTGGAGGGATGGGTTCTTGAACATTGTATGAGGCAAACACAAGCATGAAAATGTGTAAATCTGCAACTGTACCCTCATGGTGATTCACTAATTCACACACAATCACAATATCACAATATCCCATTAATCACCTATTTCTCAGGCGGGCTCAGTAACATCTCATTTCGTCCTTTCCCCAAGATCTTAGAAGTCTATTTCGACTTGGCCCTCCTAAGGATGTTGCACTGGGGGCTCTTCAGGGTCAGGGGAATGAGATCCAGCTTGTTACTGGATTTTGCATATGAATACACCATGGGGAGCTTGCAAGGCTGTCCCATGGGGGCAGGAAACTCTCATAAGATTGCCAGTTTCTCCTAGAGGGAGAAGTAGGCTAAAGATATTGTGCGGCTGCTTTCGCTTCTGAGAACTTGCTTTTAAGTCTTTCTCTGGATGTTGGCCGTTGATGGGATTACACACACCTGGGTTCCTCTGCCGGTACCTTCATGCATGAGGCCTGTCTGAACATGTAGAGAGGAGCCTCCAGCATGGCTGCAGCTAGGTTCCGGTGGTCTTCAGCTGCCAGGAGCTCTGCTTGGGGTGGGGAGGGAAGCTGGAGCCCATCCCCTCCGAGGGGCCCCGGGGAAGACAGCCAGGCGTGCGGGCAAGAGACTCTCTTGTGATTCACTAATTAAAGTGAATTCACTAATAAGTGATTCACTAATTAAAAAAAATGATTAATAAAAAATTTAAAATAAAAATAAGGGGCTGGAGCAATAGCACAGTGGGTAGGGCGTTTGCCTTGCATGTGCTGACCTGGGTTCGATTCCCAGCATCCCATATGGTCCCCTGAGCACTGCCAGAAGTGATTCCTGAGTGCAGAGCCAGGAGTAACACCTGTGCATCACCACGTGTGACCCAAAAAGCAAAAATAAATAAATAAATAAATAAATATAAATAAATCACAGAGAGGGACAAACTTAATGGATCATCTCATGATTGAAATAATTTCATTGTAATTAAATATTTCATTGTAAAAATTGCATGGGAACCAAGCAGTCAACAATTAGATATATAGCTTTCCACGTAAAACTCTCTCAAACATAAAAAATATCAAAGCACTTAATATTGAAAGTAACTCCAAAAAGGATGAATCTGCTTTTTCCATATGTCTAAAGAGAAAAACAAATGTATATGAACTCTACTGTTGTCATAAAATTACAATCAGCAATTAAATTTGCATATATTGTTTATGTCGCTAATACTATGGCTCAGTGTCCAATCAAGTAGGTAAGTGGTTAGGTATTTCTTAGTCAATAAAGCCAAATGCCAAGTTTTTCTGAAAAAGATGGTTTTATAAATACAAGACTTCAAGAGGTGTAATTAAAAAAATATTATAGCCTATTTATGGATTTAAAATTTATTAGGTCATTAAATAAGGTCTTATTAAAAGTTTAAAAGCTACGTTTATGTGCTATAAAATGGGGGATAAATAAAACTCAAAGAAGTTTCAAAATTTAGGGGTTAATAATTCTTTTAATGATACCAAATGTCCTCTTTGGTTTCTAGATATAAAATGGAATCAATATCTCAGTAATTATTAAAGATAAATTATACGTTGCATAAATATGTGGGCAGCTACATTTTACTTAGTACTCAATTCCAGTCCAAAATTATATAGGCAGAACTATTTGACAATGTGAGTCCATGGAAGCCATGTTATTTTTTATTTTATTTAATGGAAGCCATGTTATTTTTTATTTTAAACAAATAAGTATACTTTTTTTTTTTTGCTTTTTTGGGTCACACTCGTCAATGCACAGGGTTTACTCCTGGCTCATGCACTATGGGATGCTGGGAATTGAACCCAGGCTGGCCACAAACGCCCTACCCACTATGCTATCACTCCAGCCCCCTCTTTAAAGTGGGCTATAGGACAAGATTCTAGATTCTATAGGAGAAGAGGGGAAAAAAAGACTTATTCAACTTGACTGTTGTACATTATTCAACAATTTCCAAGCTTGAAAGAGTTTCAGATTAGACTATTTTATTAATTTAAATTCAAAGTCAGGCTGGAGCCATAGCATAGAGATAGGGTGTTCACCTTGCACACAGCCAATAGCATATCGGTAGGGCATTTGCCTTGCACACAGCCAACCCGTGTTTGATTCCTCCGCCCCTCTTGGAGAGCCTGTTAAGCTACCCAGAGTATCGTGCCCACAGGGCAGAGCCTAGCAAGCTATCCGTGGTGTATTGGATATGCCAAAAACACTAACAATAAGTTTCACAATGAGAGACGTTACTGGTGCCCACTTGAGTAAATCAATGAGCAAAGGGATGACAGTGATTCTTCAGAAATTCAAAGTCATAACAGTTTTATACCCTGATTCCAACTGCAAGTTTGAATTTTTAGAACTCCAGAAAATGTAGCAATCCAGACAAGAGATGCACAGTCCCACTACTCCAAGTTTGGTAGAACTCACCGTAAGAAAACTCCCCCCATTCATCCAACGTTATTCTGTGATTTACTGAGGAAAAGAGCCTATTCTCAACACTGTGTGTGAATCTGTTACACTGGACAATAGGCCACTAAATAAATGCAGATTGAATTTGGTGGATATATTTGTTATAGGGTAACTCAGGAAACTAAAAGAAGAGCTAAACTACCTCCCTATACAATAGTTTTTCACGTAGAATTAACCTATCTTCAGCTTCCCATTTGAAAGACTCCACTTGCTATATAAATTATTAGGAATTTTACTACATTTACACAGTTCATAAATTCTTCACTATTTCTAGAAAATATATGCATAACTACATGTCTCAAAATAGGCTAGTTTATAAAGAGGTTGGAAAAGGTTTATAGTGAAAGAAACTTATAGTAAAAGAAATAAAAATATTATAGCCTACTTATAGATTAAGAACACATGATTACTGACAATTAGTATTGAAATATTTTTTAAATACAAACATTGTTCTCTCATTCAGTTAAGAGTATACAACTTAATTTAGTTGCCTGAAGCTGCTTAACATGAATAAATCATAAAGTAGATCATACGATCTGTATAAAAGTAAAATGTTTTGTTAAAAGTGTATTGAGCAATCCGGATTATAAAATTCTGGACCTGAAACAAAAAGACAACTCTGGGAACAAAATTTTTTCACACTAATAAAAATGCTTTAAGGCTGAAACTGTAAACTTTTAGACAGTCTTGTCAACATTTCATATTAATATTAATAAGGTTTAATGTCATGTTCACAGAAACTTTTTTTGGCAAGCCAAACTTACACAATTAAAGTAAATATAGAGTCATGTGCTTTGCTCTCCCAAAGCGTGGAATTTTGACCTTGACTGAAGTTTTCCCAATTCGAATGCTATAAATAACTACTTTAGCTAAACCAACTATTAAACTATTAGTTCCCACAGAATACAGTTGTGCCTTTTCCATGTGTATACCCCATGCAAATATTTGCCATGGGCATATTTGTTCAACTACTAGGGCTAAGGACAGTGATCAAGGTGATCAAGACCAAGGTAATTCATCTCCTTAAAGGGCTACGATAAACAAACAAGATAGACAATAAATAATTGCAAAAGTCATCACAGGGAAGACACAGACAGGATAAGAAGGGATGTTTTAAGAAACCTGTAGTTAGGGAAGGTCTGGAGCAAGTTCAGAAGCAGTGTCTTTATTTCTTTTTTAATAATTTATTGATTTTTTAATTAGTGAGTCACAGTGAGGGTACAGTTACAGATTCACACATTTTCGTGCTTGTTTTACCCCCATGCAATGTTCGAGAGCCCATCCCTCCACCAGTGTCCATTCTCCACCACCTAAGAACCCAGTATCCCTCCCACCCCCCTAATTCATCCCCCCCACCCCACTCCGCCTCTGTGGCAGAGCATTCCAATTTGTTCTCTCTCTCTCTCCTTTTGGGTGTCATGGTTTGCAATAGGGGTATTGAGTGGCCATCATGTACAGTCTCTAGTCTACTTTCAGCGTGCATCTCCCTCCCAGCTCGGGGTTTCCAATCACATTACTTGGTGTTCCCTTCTCTATCTGGGATGATTTTCCCCCAGCGTGTGAGGCTAGAGAAGCAGTGTCTTTAAAACTAAAATTCTGAAGGCTACGTCACAGAATGATAGATGTTTTCTCCCATAAGTTAAATTATTGTCAGAACATGGACAGTATAATTTATAGGCTAGTGTTATGATCAGTATAATATGTTGTTAAATAATTCTTAAAATCTGGGTTCCTGTTGTAGTTACAAACATCTAAATATTTTTTCTATCTCAGAAAAAGCAAATAAGCACAATAAATGAAGCAGCAAGAGATGTTAAATATTTCTATTGCTATTCTTTCCTACAGCACCACTGCATCATAACTGTATATGTTCCAGGTGTGCATCCTGTGTATCTACATTAATTTAATTTCACTTAAAATCCAATTCTATCCTTCAACATAAACAGATAGGAAGAAAATCAGAAGTAATGGATAAGATATACTAACAGTTAAGAAAATGCAATGTGTTGGGGTGTATCCCAGAGGACCAGAATATTTACTACATATATGAGAACTTGGGTTCAATTCCCAGAAATTCCCATGAAAGGAGAAAAATGTAAGATACGGACATAATCAAATGCATAGGTCTTTTCGTCTCCCCACCAATAAATAACCAATAAAAAAACCACCCAACTAGCAGAATAAACCACAGTATTTCAATGTAAAAAAGCAAAGACAGAATCAAAATTCATTAAGCCAACAACAAGAACAGTATTTATGAAGAATGATAACCAGACACCACAAGTTCTTCCTTTTTTCTTTTTTAGTTTTGGTCCGCACCTCAGGGACCATGTGATGCTGCTGATTCCTGAGCCCCTGCGGAAGCATGTGCTCAGCTCACGGACCTGTCAGGATCATGGCCGAGAGTTTCCCTTCAATTCCTCACACACACACACACACATTAAAATCACAATAAAAATTTTAAGGTATAAATTTCAAGATATAATAAAGAGAAAAAAAGTAACCAAACCAACACATTCTAGAGAATTCCTCAAAGTTTTATAAAATTGAAAAGACTGAGGAATGATAATTGACACAAGGAAAAGACACTACCTGGTTAGAGTGGAGGAAAAGATGGAATAGAAATCAGTTAATTTGCTAATTAGTTGATTACTATACAGCCCTAAGAAGCCTAAAGCATGAGGAACACAGAAGCTGCTGAAACAGAGTAAGTGGTGGAGCTGAAATTATAGGCTTAAATAAAGCAAGAAAGTCCATCACTAGCTACTCCCCCAACTCACATTTACACATGTGTGCCTGCATCATTTTGACTGCTCCTTCAACACTCCCATACTTTGGTGGAGCTCAATGACACCGAGATAAAGAACAATGAAATAGTACAATTTGGATGCCTTTCTATGGAACTCCTCTATGGAATTCCTCTAAGACCACATTTAAAAAAGCTTTTTGAGTGGCTCATTAAGATAGATAAGAAATAGGACCAGAGAGATATAGTACAACAAGTAGGGTGTTTGCCTTGCATGTAGCAGACGGGGGGGGGGGGGGGTCAATCCCTAGCAATCCGTATAGCAATCCGTATGGTCCCCAAGCCTATCAGGAGTGAGCCATGAGTGTAGAACAAAGAGTCAGCCCTGAGCATTGGTTCATGTGGCCCAAAAAGCAAATAAAAAAAGAGAAAGAAAATAATAATATAACAGATTATAGAAGAATCTGAAAAGGAAAGGGATAGGGGTGAGATGAAACACTGAGACATTAGTGGAGGGACACTTAGATTCTTCTGGTGTGAGTGTAGTATTGGAACACTGTATGCCTGAAAACTCTTTTTTTCTTTTTTTGTTTTGTTTTTGGGTCACATCCGGCAATGCTCAGGGGTTATTCCTGGCTTTGCACTCAAGAATCACTCCTGGCAGTGCTCAAGGGACCATATGGGATGCTGGGAGTCGAACCTGGGTCGGCCATATACAAGGCAAACGTCCTACCCGCTGTGCTATCGCCCCAGCCCCCATGCCTGAAAACTCTTATTATTGGCAGCATTGTAAATTACAGGGCCTAAATGAAAACTGAATAAAAAAAAAAACCAAATGAACCACAGACATGTGAAGAAATCCTCCAAAGCAATCAAGAAAGAGATATAGAATTTCTGGACATGAATTCCCATCCTGAAAGGGTCCTCAAAATATCTGGAACAAAAGATAATAAAATTCCTGTACCAAAGTATGTGATTATTTCCAAACACTGTGAATAAAGACGGTTAACATTTTCAGTAGGGAAAATGCCTAGAGCAAAAGCTTTGACAACCAAAATGAATGACTGGAACCAGGAAAAGGTAAGATACAGCTTTAATGGATAATACCATTATCTGACACCTAAAACAAGAAAAAGAAATGGTCATAAGCAATAATAAACTAAGCCAATAAGTAAATGACTAAAATTAAGAAGTTCTTTAAAATAAATTTACTGAATGTTTCCTACATGGATATCAATCTGCTGAAACGATCATCTCATTTAACTCTCGTAATTAGCCATGAAGGGCAACTTGAAGTTAACTTCCCAGAGCTAACTGGCACCTCCACCAAAGTAACTAAGGCACTTACATGAAGACAAAGAATAAACAGTATATAATTTCATTAAAGTTCATTTATTAATTTCATTAATGCCAGAGAGAAATTACAGAGGGTAAGGCATTCGCTTTGCATGTGCTAGACCACGTTGGATCCCCAACACCACACAAGGTCTCTGAGCACTGCCAGGCGTGATCCTTGGTGCAGGATCAACCTTATCCCCTTGACGGGGGATGTGGGTGAGGTGGTTAAAAACAGAAAGGAAGTGTGGTTTTTAAACTGTTCTCTAAACCCTGCCCATTCTGCTGGTCTTGCACAGACCAATTCTCTAGGTGATTTCCTGGCCATATATATGCCTATTAAACATGTTGATAAACAGAAACCCGTGTCCCTTCACTGACCCTTGACTTACACTTATATTTAAGACCTTGCCTTATCGGCTACATAACCACACCTGAACAATTCCATTTGACATTTCTCTGTAGTAGTTGGCTACGTTCACAGTTCCCTCCGGGAGCTGTCCAATAGCTCCTTCGGTTTCATTGTTGCTGTGGGGTCGGGAGGCACACCGGCTCTGCTCAGGGGCATCTCCCCACAGTGCTGGAGATCAGACTTGGCTCCTGCACCGGAGAAGCGCACAAGCCGTTGGTGCTACTAGTTCCCATTCCCGTTTGAGTTTTTCTTTTCCCTTTTTGCGTTTTGGGCAACATCCGGTGGTAGTCAGGGCTTACTCTTGGCTCTGCAGGGATCACTTCTGGTGGGTCTCAGGGATCACAGGGGCTTGAACCGGGTCAGGCACGTACAAGGCAAATGCCCTAGCTAGTGAAGGCTAGTAAAGTCTACTAGCAAGGGCATTTCCCGGCTGTATTAAACTCTACAACTTGTAGTAGGTTTCCTTAAGAGATATTTGCTTTTACAGGGTGGAACTACGGTGGGGGAAGATGTATAATATCTATCTTGTTTTAAAATAATTTCTTTTCCAATTTGATGACATTTGCCCTGGCTAGAAATTACATAATATCCACATTTCCCCTCTTAAGACTTCCATACAGTGGAGTGTGCTTAATTCTAAGACCTCGAACCGCAGCTTCAAAAACTCAGCCCTGGCTCTTTGGAATCATTTGCTCTCCCACAACCCAAGCCGGGGATCCCCTTGTCTCAGACATGCAGCTCTCCACTTTTAGCGAGTCATTTCCTGGACTTGGCTGGAATTTTTTGTTGTTGTTGTGTTTTTGCTTTGGGGTTCTGGTTGATAGGCGGTAGCTGTGGCAACCCTCAACGCCCGGATGCATCACTGACAGCATCTTCGGTGTCATCTCCACACCCCGGGGCAGAAGGGACCCAGCACTCTCAGGCCTAGAAGGTTCAGATCTGACTTAAAAGGGCACCCACCGCCGCAAAGGCAGCTGGCACGGCGGGGTGCCCCGTGGCCCCGGGACGCCGAGCACCGCCGTCGGGCGGCCCTCCCGGCGCTCAGGTGCGCACCTGGCGGCCCTCCCCTCGGGCGTCACCTGCGGGAGGCCCCGGCGCGCGCACGCGCTCCCGGACATACCGTTTCCTTGGCAGCCGCCACCGGGATGGGAAGCAGCCCCCGGCCGCGGGGCGGGTCCTCGGGCTCGGCCGCCGCGCTCTCGCCGGGGTGCCCCGGGGCCGGCGCCCGCGCGGAGTCCGCCCGGGGGTCCCCATACAGGTGGTAACACAGGAGGCCCACCAGACCCCCGCCGGCGGCCGCCGCGATGCTCAGCTCCCCCCAGCGCCGCCGCTGCCTCCAGACCGCCTCAGCCCCGGCCCCCTCCTCGTCCTCCCGGCAGGAGAAGGGCCGGCCCGGGGCCGCCGGGGCTATCCCCGCCGGCCGCCCCCACGGCCCGGGGCAGGGGAGCCGAGGCGGCGGCCACAGGAGCCTCCGCAGCGCAGCCATAGCCCGAGCTGCCGGCGCCCGCGCTCCCGGGGGGGCTCGTGGGGGCGGAGGGGGGGCGCCGAAACCTCGCGAGAAGTGGCGGCAGAGGCGCGCTGCGCGCGCGAGCGCCTCTCCGCACCCCGGCCGAGCGCCCTGCGGGTGGAGGGGCGCGCGGGGCGCGGGGAGAGGCGGCCGAGGGGCTGCTTCCCGCTGCTTTTCGGCCCCACACCCCGCGGCCAATCCCGCGGGCGCCGGAAACCGCTACTGCCCCGGGCGTGCCCCCCGTGCGCGAGCGCCTGTGAATCGGCGGGCTCAGAGAGTGCCGGGGTGCTGGGCACCCGCCCCCCCCCCTCCCCTTCACTTGTCCTCTCGTGTCTGCTTGATTGGGAGGGTCTCAGATCACGGCGTCGCCCCTTTGCGAAAGTCACAGCTTCCCAGTGGTAATATCCTGATTTAGCTCGGGGTCCTGTGACGGCGTATGTCCTACCGTTTGGTGGGAGAAGGGTGTTGCTGTGGATCCGAAGCACAGACTCGGTAACACTGACATCCTGAGACCTAAAGTTCTACAGAGTTCTACAGCCGCAGAACTCTGAAATATTCCTGTCAAGGTGGCAGATGGAGGTGGGGGCTGGGAACTCGGGTGGAGGGAAGTTTAACACTGGTAGTGGGATTGGTGTTGAAATATTGTATGCCTAAGACTCATCTATCAATAATTTTGTGAATACTAGCTCTTAAAAATTTAAAAATCATTTAAATGATCATGAAAAAGACAAATTAAGTCAAAGGGTGTTTTGACAGCACAGTGACAGCTTCTGGACTTTGGAAGTTATTTTTTAACTCACTATTAACGGTGCCTTTTTGGTTTTAAAGTTTATGGGAACTCTGTTAGCTCCGTGGTAGAGTGCCTGTAGGCATGATACCAAGAGTTTCACCCCAGTTCTGCAAGCTGCAAGCACCACAACCGAATATGTGGGCCCTGAAACCAGATGTGTGCTAGGAAATGGGGGAGGAAATTTATCATTCCTGCTGTCATCTAATTCAGCAAGTCAGTATTGTCTACCATACTAAGGGCAAAGTGTTGCTATAAATAAAAATCCATTGAAAAGTGTGTAATGTCTCCTTTGTTGTTATTGCTATTCTCTTTTGCTATATTGTCAGTATTCTATGGGAAATTACGGATGACAGGTTCCATGATTCAGACACCAGTTTTCACAATTGAATTGTTCAATACTGGAATGTTGTCAGGACCCCCTTCCCCCACTTCCACACCCACCAAAAAAATAATTCTGGGTCTGGGAGTGAGAACAAATAAACCCAAAAGTGTCCACTGTGTGGTGGTCACAAGAGGATTCAGTCCATTTTTAGGAAGATTTAATTGTCAGAGGCAAACAAAATGAGTTTTTTGGTGTTCTCACTTTGCACTAACTCCTTGCCTGTAAAAAAATCTAATAATCTAACATATCCTCAGTTACATTTTGCTTTGGTTAACGGGGGCCACACTGGGTGGGGGTGATTGTGTTCAGGAGTCCTCAGGTCTTCTTGAAGCCATTAGATAAGGGAATAAATCCTAGTCTTGCCCCACTGCAACGCATGAGCTCAGCTTAAGGAGCTTTCTCTCTGCCCCCCATTTTTCTTTTTTAAAAGTTTTTCTTTCCAGGGGCCTGAGCCATAGTACAGCAGGTAAGGCATTTGCATTGCTTGCGGCACACCTGGGTTCAATCCCCAGCATCCCATATGGCCCCAGCAACAATAATTCCTGAGTGCAGAAGCAGGAATAAACCCGAAGTACCACAGGGTGTGGCCAAATCAACCCAACCCCCCACCACCAAGTTTTTATTTCTTAATTTTTCTATTAAAATTGAAGCATAAAAATTATGACATATAAAAATTACCTATTTTAAGATGCTACCTATTAATTTCTTTAATACCAGCCTGTTGGTTTTGTGTAACTAGTTCCATAAGGTGACAATGTCTGATCATTTTTAGCTTTATCAGCAAAATTCTTGTGTCTTCTGCCTTCCCTTAATTCTGGAAAATTTTTGTACTCTCAAGAAAGCATTTATTCTCTGGATATCCAGTTTTTCTGATACTTACTTTGAACTAAATTCAAGTTCTGGATATTCTTGAAAACTTCCAATATGGACTAAAGGCAGAATTCATGAATACTGAAATGAATTTGTATTAATTGCATAGTAAAAGCAATATTTCTCAAGAGAATAAGGGAAATATATTAAAAATAAGGAACATGACAAAATGATCCATCTGTAGTGTCTTAAAATATTTACATAAAATTGCTAGTTTAGTAAGTTTAATCAATTCCTTCAAGTTATTTCTCTTGCTAAAGAACAAATTCTGCTGTGAGAGGAGCTAGATTTAGATTTGTCTAGAAAGGGAAAATTTTTAGGAAATCATGATTTTAAGAATACAGGGATTTTTTAAAAATCATGGGATGTTAGAACAATATAAATTTAGCCCATTTTTCTTTATTTTTTGTGTCAATAACTGGTGTTAGGTTAATAATTTTCAAATGATGCTCTACATAGTAAAGCCACACTTTCAAAATAAAGTAACATTCTATTACCTTCATTATACTTTTAAGTGCTCAAAAATTTTTACAACAGAAGAAATTAAGCCTACAGTTTATTAGGAAGGTATATCTATCACTAGATAAGAGTAATAAGCTAGACAGCAGAATTTCCCTTAGTCAAATCTAAGTTCTACATATCACAAAGCCCTGAATGTATATTTAGCCAGTATAAGTCACAGAGTTGGTCTTCAATAAAAATTTATTAAAAGAAGGGAATTGATTATTTTTGTTGAATGAAGAGACCAAGGTGGGAAATCAAATCAGGAGACAAGGAAATAAAGCAGCTCATCAGAGGCTTAAGAGACTGATAAACCAAAGGTATATCTGGAAAATCTAATTAGACCATTATCTGGAGCCGCAGAGAGAAAGCAAGCAATAGGCATGGCAGGATCACACACAGTATGGTTATGAAGATTAGTGATTCAGGAATTTATTTTATGATTTGAAATCATCTTATATATTGCAATTTGGCATGATCCTTCTCAATATAGAGCCTTAAAACAATTTCCATCAGTTCATTGGGTCCATTAGCATGGTCCATGGACCATATTAGAGTGTCAAGGATTGAATCTGGGTCAGCTAAAAAGGCATTCATCTGACAGAAAACATGTAAGAAGAAGTTTGTTTACTGTTCTTTGATTAGCTGAGGAAAAACCAAAAGGAACTTGGTATTTTAAAGCAGTGTCCTATTGTTTTAATAACCTCTATTACTTTCTTTCGAGAAATGTCCGTGGTATCTGGTGGAAAAACCCAGTGCAATTAGTCTGTACTCTTGTCTCTGGCTCTATCCCTGACTGTCAGGTGTGAGGAAATTCTTTTAGGCAGATAACCACACAAAAAGCCAGATAGAAAGCTGAATACCAAGAGGGATTATTAGAGAAGTCAAGCAAAATTATTAGAGAATACAAGCAGAACCATAATAAAATGGCAAACAGTTCATTTCCAGCCAACTCCAGTTGATTTATTGGTTACTCAGAATACTGTTCTGAGCAAAAATTTGATCAGAGTTTATAGGAAAAAGTACCTTGATGAATAAACATTTGTCTGCTAAGAAAGGGTTATTGGAAGGGCTGAGTCTCATTATAGGACCTTCATGGTTTCTTTGTAACTCTCCAAATAAGAGAAGATAGTAGCAATGGCAGTATGGACAGAAAAATAGATACTTGTTTAAGAATTTCTGTTATATGCATGTCAACATTTTGCCTGGACTTTGCTAATGATAACCAGACTGAAGAAAATTTAGAGATAGGCAGTCTGGAAAAATTTTAATCTTTAAAACTTGGTTGGGTTTTTGGAGGGAGGGCTGATAGAAGTGTAAAGTCCTTTGTGAAAACCATAAGCAGAAAACTTATATAATAAGAACCTCAAATACAAAATAAATATCCAAGTATCTCTAATTGGAAACAAGAAAGAACAGTTCCTAGACATTATACATAAAACCTCCCTTTTAGAACTCTAAAGCATTACTGAATAATGTAGGCATTTAAAAACCACAAAGATGGACACATCTTTTTTTTTTCTGCTGAAGTAATGGGAAGTCTATAACGTTTGAAATAATTTTATCTGAGTCATACAATCAGGTCAATATTCTGCCCTGCATCTAGAAAGATTCTATATTGGAATCAGATGAGAGAACTTGAAATTTTTTATTTAGACACATTAACTTGTAATAAATAGAACAGAAATTGCATTAGTTCAAATAAAAGTCATGTTATACAGATAAAACCATTTGATATCCAAGAAAAAAGTGTTGAGGTCTTAAGCATAGTCTCAAGATTAGCACTAGGGGGCTACATAGTAGGAATTCAAGGACATTTATTCTAACTTTACTTAGTTACTAATTCATCTGTCTGTTAATCTTACCTCAAATTCAAAAGAGAAACATTGGTTTACTTTGAGCTGTGGCAGTTTACTGTTAGTTTTTCATGCTGTTCATGCTTAGGCCAATCAGCTATGCCTAGGACGATCTCCTATGCCTAGGAGAAGGTTTCTGAGAAATAGAAAGAGCAGCTTCTCTCAGAAGGCTCTATAGATAGGTTCCTGTTGTACACTGGTAAATATTTAACAAGTAGTTCTGGAATAGTAGAGGGTAATCCTTATTTTAAATATTTATTTATGATAAATAGGTTTATGATACAAAAATATTTTGCAGTGGTTGATGTCAAGCTACTAAACATGGCTTTACTGACTCAGAGTAATGAGAGATGGACAATAGCACAATGTGATATAGAATTTAGACTATAAAAGGAAAGAGTAAAACTCATTATTTGCTGGTGACATCATAATTCACAAAATCTGTAAAGGTTCTGCTGAAAATTATTAGGAATAATACAGGAAACCCCAAAAGCCACATGTTACAAATCAACATACAATGAACTAGTAGAAAGAGAAATTAATAGAATCATTTCACTTGCAATTACAACAAAGAAAAAAATGCTTCAGATTAACTTTATCCAAGGAGGTGAAGGGTACTGGGAAAGAATATGCTTTTATTCGGGGGAGGGATTCAAGCTGAGTCATTGATCTTTTACAGTTTTGACAGTGAACTAGTAGAAAAAGAAATTTATAAAACAATTCCATTTGCAATTACATCAAAAAAGAAAAAGTATTTCAGAGAAACTTTAACCAAGGAGATGAAAGACACTAGAAAATAAAATACTTCAGTAGGGGGTAGAGGGGTTCTGGGTTATACCAGGCAGTGTTCAGTGCTTAGTTCTGACTCTGCTCAGGAATAACTCCTGTCAGTACTGGGGGACCACATGAGGTACCAAGATCAAACTGTGATCGACCGTATGCAAGGCAAGGGCTTTAATACCAGACAACTATATGAAAAAAAATGATGCTAGATCAATTAACCCACACATTAAAATGAATTTGTTATGGATAACAGAAGAAAACACAGACCTAAAATAGTTTGTATTGACCTTAGTAATGTCTTTGTGAAAGTGTCTCTAATGGGAAGGGAAACAAAAGCAAAAGAGTAGACAAACACGACTGCATCTAACTAAAAGTATTCTACATAGCAAAAAAAAAAAAATCATTGTTAAAATAAAAGGAAAAATTACTAAATAGGATAAAAATTTGCAAATCATACGTTTGATAAGGGGTTAATACTAAAAATGCATAGAGAAATACAACAACAAAAACAACCCAATTAAAAAATGGGTAGAGGATATGAATAGACACATCTCCAAAGAAGACATACAGATGGCCGACAGGCATATGAAAAGATGTTCATCACCACTTATTATTAAGGACATGCAAATCAAAACCACAATGAGATATCACTTCACACCTGTGAGGTTGACAATGATCAAAAACACAAGAAACCACATGTGTTGGTGAAGATGTGAAGAACAGAGAACCCTCATACGTTTGGTGGAATGTAAACTGGGGCAATTACAGCAGAAATACAGTGGAAGTTCCTTAAAATATTAAGATTAGAAGTACCATATGGTTTGTTTATTCCACTTGCAGGCATTTATCTTAAAAATATAGTATCTGCTTTGGAAATGTATGTGCCCTTCTATGTTCATTGAAGCATTGTTTTCAATAACCACGATCTAGGAAAAAAAACACCTGTGTCCATCAATGGATAAAGAGATTAAAAGATGTTACATATGGTTACATCTTTCCATTTATAACAACACTGAGAGAATTATATGCTCAGAAAAATTGTCAGGTGAAGACAGATGTTCTATAATTGTATTCATTGAGATAATAAAGAAAACAAGTACAAATTCCTGCACTGTGAAACCAAGTGATGACTAGTAGAAGTGAAAGGTGAAGGAAGATAGGTAAATCTGGAATAAGAACTCAATCATATGATTGAGGCTAAAACTAAACTTTTGGTTGTAATCATAATATAGCATATAAAAATGTCAAATTATTACAGTAGGTAGGGTATTTGCCTTGCACCCAGGGCTAACCCAGGTTCAATCTCTGGCATCCCATACCATTCCCTGAGCTGGGAGTAACCCCTGAGCACTGCCTGATGTGGTTTAACAGGGGCTAGGAGAACTGGTCACTGGTTGGAATCTACCACAAGTGTGTTGGGGGGGGCGGCGGGGAGAGTAGAGGGTAGGTAAGATAGAGAAGGGACCAGTATGACCATAATAGTTGGATATAATCATGGTGGACAACAATGAGTGCTAAAAGTAGGTAAAAAGATATACACAGTAACCTTTCAGTATCTGTATTGTAAACCACAATGCTCCAAAGAGAGGGAGAGAGAGAAAGAGAGAAAGAGAGACAGACAGACAGAGAGACAGACACAGATGCAGACACAGACAGACAGAGAGAGAGAGAGAGCCATAGAGGCAGGGGAGTGGAGGTGATAAAAGTGGAACTGGGGACACTGGTGCTGGGAAACGTACACTGGTGGAGGGATGGGTGTTGGAACACTGGATGACTGAAACCTAATCATGAACAGCTTTGTAAGGGTCTCTCTCACAGTGATTAAATTAAAAAGTTTACAAGGAAGACACAAAAAATATTATACTGCTGTGCACTTGAAACTTACCTAATATTGTAAAACAATATTAAAACATGTAAGACCAGGATCTGGAGAGAGAGTAGAGCAGTTAGGGTATTTGCCTTGCAGGCAGCCAAACTGGGTTCAATCCCTGGCAACCCCTGAGGACTGCCAGATGTAATTTCTGAGTGCAGACCAGGAGTAACCCCTGATCACTTCAAGGTGTGTGCCAAAAAACAAAACAGTTTATAAACACTAATAGAAATTTTCATTTTGAAATATAAATGTATACCCAATAACTGCATTGAATAGCAATGTAAGTCTTGCAATTTTTTTAATAAATTAATTTTTACCATCAAATACTGTAATATATCTTTACTCACAAATTGTAAAATGAATCTACTCATCCTTTAGTTAAAGAGGAGGGTTGTCAATTTTTCTGTCTTTGCTGGTATTGTTAGCAGGTTTCAGTCAACCTCTTTACAGACAGAACTATGGATTTATTTTTATTGCTTATAATTACATATGTGGCTCCAAGAACCTGGGACTAAAAATATATATCTTAAGTCACAAGGGGTCCTACTGACTACATATCAGGCAGAGAGCACCCTTGTATTGAGTCTGCAGAATCCCATTTACAAACTAGATATTTAATAGCTGAAACCCTATAAACTTTCATTTGATCATACCAGGTAAATAGGATTTGCTTTATACTGATGCACATTTTTAGGTTTGATAAAAATATTAAACTTGGGAAAGAATAAGGCTTAAGGTGGTAGAGTACACAGCTTGCATGCTCAAAGCCCTGTATTTTATCCAGAGCACACCCACGGGCAAGAAGAGGCCCTGCCAGTGGCCCACCACTGCCAGAACTGGCTGCCATAGTGGCCTTATGCACCACCAGTTGTGGACCCTCAATGTACCAATAAACAGTAAAAATATTACTTAATATTTATCATACAATGACATATGTATCACTGTATCACTGTCATCCTGTTGCTCATCGATTTGCTCGAGCGGCCAGCAGTAACATCTCCATTGTGAGACTTGTTGTTACTGTTTTTGACATATTGAATGCACCACAGGCAGCTTGTCAGGTTCTGCCATGTGGATGAGATACTCTTGGTAGCTTGTCGGGCCCTCCGGGAAGGACTAAGGAATCAAACTAGGGTCGGCTGCGTGCAAAGTAAATGCCCTCCCTGCTGTGCTATCACTCCAGCCCAATATTTATCATACAATGACAAATGTATGTAATAAATATAAGCAACACTTAAGTTTATTTTACTTGAATTTTATATTTTATCCACAAAAAAGCAGTAATTATTCTTTTTTAAATGTTATTATTATTATATTTTTTTGTTAGTGAATTAACGTGAGACAAAGTTACAGACTTACAGGTTTTCATGCTTCCATTTCAGTCATACAATGATCGAGTACCCATTTCGTCCACCAATGCCCATTTTCCACCACCAATGGTCACAGCATCCCTCCTACTACCCCCACCCTGTCCCCTTCACCCTACCCTGCCTCTGTGGCAGGGCATTCCCATTTGCTCGCTCTCTCTTTTTGGATGTTGTGGTTTGCTACAGAGGTATTAAGTACGCATCATGTTCAGTTTATAGTCTATTTTCAGTCCATATCTCCCATCCCTAGTGGGCCCGCCTAGCACCCTTTGCTTGGTGAGCCCTTCTCATAAGCCAAATTAATGATAAAGCAATGTGGGTCATTATGCAAATATTTTTATTAAAATAAATCCATTTTCCTCAACTTCCAGAGGTTGAAGTAAAAACAAAAACATGAAGATGTGGGTGTTTGTAAATGTATTGGCAACTGAAGCATGTCACAACTCTAGTACTTTGAAAATGATTGAAATTTTTCAGGATGGTCTCAATTCTATTCAAGATCCTATAAATCTCAGACCACCACATCAAGGGAAAAGAAGTGAAGTGAAATGAAGTGAACCTTTAACTTGATGATAAGATTTTACAGAAAACCACTAGATGAACTTTCTAACATCATCATGCAGGTGTATGGGTCTCCTTAACAAATTATTCCAGAATAAGAAGGTCTGTTCAACCATCCCGCCCATGTTTTACAAGGAAATCATCTTTGATTAGGATTTTATTGTGTGCAATAGTTGTTTCAGGGCATGTGCTTTGATCAAAATCTATGTAATGGAGGCCTGTGTTCTGTAATATCTAGAATTAGTCATTAAACTTTTGGCTATGGCTAAATATAATAATTATGCTGACTAACTTATTAAGCACCTATATGCCAGAGAAAAGTATGTCCCTTACGTGTATTTTAAATAAAGAGGAACATCAAACAACGATGAAACAAACCAATATATGAAAATCAAGATCATTATCCAAACCAGGTGCTTTCTCAAACTGAAAATGAATCAAATGGAGAAGAGGGAAGAGTTAAAGTTGAACTAAAAGCATAATCGATCATTTTAAGTCTTCTGAAATGTGGAAACAAAAGAAAAATACATTTCAAAACAAGTTGTGAGTAATCCTTTTTTTCCCCTTCCAGTCAGTTATAGATTAAAGCCGGATTTTCTTCTGATTTTTCTCAGACAGTTATAAAGGACTATTTTAGACGTATAGGAGAACAAAGAAAAGAGGCCAATAGTTAGAAATGTCAAATTAGAAGATGAGAAGCCTAATAAAGGTAACTTGACACTGAAAATCAGTTGAACTTTAAAAATAAGAATAAGGAGATATCATATTTGAAAAACATCTTACATATCCCATAGATGGATTATTAAAGTTAAGGTTAAGTTATATGGCCAGAGACAAAGTACAGGGGTTAAAGTGCTTGTTTTGCACTCTGCATACTCTGGTTAGATCCCCACTACTACAAATGATCTGAGTACTGTCAGGAGAAGTTCCTGAGCACATAACCAAGACCAGGTATATCCCCCAAACAAAGTTTATATATCTCTGTCTCTATGTTTATGTATATATTCATATATTCTATATAAATTGTAGAGCATTTTATTATAATGAGAACTTAAAGATATATCTATGGAAATATATATATAATAACAGAATTTAAAGGCTCATGGATAAATAGAAATATCTTAACTTATATATTTGTTTTTACAAAATATTAGTATTTGAGTTTTATAATTAGAGACTTCTTTAAGAGTGTGATTTTGGGGATAGGGATTGGGTCATATCTGGCCATGCTCAAGACTTAATTCCTGGCTTTGTACTCAGGAATCATTCATAGTGGTGTTCAGAGGATAGGTGCTGAGGATCAAACCAGGGTCAACTGTGTGCAAGACAAGTATCTTAACTTCTATACTATCTTGCCGACACCTAAATTTCTTATTTTAAAGGGAAGAGATTTTAGGTGATTTGAAAAGATATCTCTAAAAACTATAGAGAAAAGTTGCTAAATTTTTATCTTCCAATTAAATTTTACCTTGAAGTTTGGATAAGTAATTACAAACTATTATGCTGAGTGGAACTAAAGAGATAATCAAGTCTAGACCAATCTGTGAGATAGGAGGAAATTGAATGGATAACTCCTTATCAGGGGATATTTTCTTATTGGCTTTTGACTCCTTCCCCTCTTTATTTTCTCTAATCCCTAGCAGGTCTCTTTCTAAAGATAATGTATAAAATGCTGAGCCTGGGTAGTACAGGGGTTAAGGCACTTGCCTTGAATGTGGCCAACTTGGTTTGATCCACAGCATCATGTATGATCTCCTGAGCCTATGGTCACCAGGCATGGTCCCTGAGCACAGAGTTAGGACTAATCTCTGGGCACTAGTAGGGCTCACTCTGCTCCCAAAACAAATAGAAAAAAATAATAAAATGCTTCCCCTGTCTGAAGGCTTGTTTAGTCTTTTTGTGTCCTTTAAAGGCATAGCTTAGTACTATAATGTTCTCCTTTATTTCAGCCAAATAGATTGTATCATAAATATAGAGATTGTGAACCTGTTACATAGCAATACATATTTTTTGAATGAAAAAAAATTATACCCTTTAAAAAACTTATCGAGTCCACACAAATTTAGCAAGAATAGAGGTTCTTTCTTCAGAACAATCTTGATAGGGATTAAATACTATCTACCATTTAAATCAGCTTTAAGTGGGTTAAAATAATTACCCTGAACTATACATTTCAATTATGATATCTCACTAAAATGTTTATAATTTATTTTATTGTTGACCAAGGAAAGAATTGGAGTCTGTGGTTGCTTGAGGTCAATAATTAAATACTACTGTTTGTAAATTTCTTTTATTAGTATATTTTTAAGTCTACAAATATAGAGGACATTTGTTCTTGCAGTTGAATCTTTTTATTGTAGATTCTGGTACATGCAATTTTATAGCTGACGCAATTCTCAACGGAAAACTCCAAATACAATTCCCTGCCATTTCATTTACTTGACTCAGCTCCTTGTCCTTGAACTCATGCCACTATTTCACCGCCAGCTAGAAACTTGTACTCTTGTTCACAGGAATAGCCGGAGTCAAATATTTTCAGCGTCAACACTTTCCCGGAGTCCTGACAGCTGCACAATATCCGCTGAGTTGCATTTTATTCCCCTGCAGGATTATTGACATTTTCTCAAGTGTTATGGCCAATGACCTATTGATTGTAATTCTACTGCTTTTTTTTTTTTTTGGTTTGAAGTGAGACTTCCATGAGGAATTTCCCACAATATGACTAAGACTGAAAAGCTGGTGAACTGAAACTTGACAGCTCTCAGTCCTGTCTATCAAGGTCCCTCTTGGCCTTCACAAGAGGACAAAAGCGTGTGTGCCGACACTGTCCTCTAGTGGCTGACCCATGAGAGATTTGCGGTCATTGTGTTACTGTGGCCAATACTGTCCTTTCTTTTGCATGGTCTTATGCCCAGGCTTATCATTACTTACGATTAAAAATGATTTTACCTTGTATAGGGATGACTTTTATAATAGTCAAATTAGAACCATTTCAAGTGGATATCTAAAATGAAAATAAGTTGAAAAAATAAAAGGAAACACTATTTTTTCGAAAAAGTCATTTAATTAATAGCAGCTATTTATCAAGTATAAAGAATATGCAAAGCACTGCTATAGGTGTCTGATAACCATTAGGAGGATTACACCAGGGAATGTAGATCTCCAGACTACTTGTAAATGTGATATATTTCAATAACTGTACTGTTATGAACTGTAAAGGTACTGTAATATAACTGATGCTTGTCCTGTCTTCTCTAACCTGCCATTAGGGTGACTTAGAGGTGGCATGCAACATGTGACTTAAGCAGTTGGTGCTAGCACAACATAGCTGTTACCTTCTCATACTGGCTCCATTTGCTAAGTTTTTCACTCCAAAGTCACAATTCTGGGGAAATATTTATACTTTCCTAAGAATGTGTGCTCAAACATAAGAAGTGTCCGTTTAGTATTCTTTTTGTTTCTCTCCTCCCAATTATTCTCCCAAAAGATATGGTTTCATCTCTATTTCTTTAGCAGTAACTTATCTAAACTCCTCCAGAAATATTCCAGTAATGAAACTTCCTATAATGCTAGAACAAAAGGGCATCCATAAGAGAAAAATGAATCTATACAGACCTTACTCTTTTTACAAAAAAAATGAAATCAAAATCTATCATATGCTTAATTGTGAAATGAAAAATGATAAAATTCAGAAGATAACATAGGAGAACTTAATCCTAGGTATATATAGGTATATATGGTTATAACTTTTTATATACTGCTACAATATAAAAATATATAATTGGTAAGCCTAAATTCATTAAAATAAGAATTTCTATCTATGAAGAATAGAATCAAATAAAAGAGAAGATAAAAGAAATGTGGAGAAATAGAAAATGGAGAAAATATTTACACCTAATAAAGGACTGTTCTTCAAATATATAAAAAGAAATCTTAAAACTCAAGAAGAAAAACAACTACATAAAGACATAATCCTCCCCCAGTTTGAAAGACATTTCACCCCAAAAGATATCACAAGGCAAATAAGCATATATGAAAATATGTTCTAGTTGTGTATATCTTTTGGGAATTGCAAATTTAAACAATGGTATAAAACTCACCCCTATGAGAATAGTCAAACTTTAAAACACTGATATCACCTTATGTTGCTGAGGATGTGAACAGTGGAAATTTTCACTCATTGCTGTTGGGAAAGCAAAATCATGCAAATGATTTGGAAGACAAGTTGGCAAATTTTCACAAAATTAAATATATTTTTGCTATATGATTCAGCAGTCAAAGTCCTTGGTATCTGCCCAAGGAGCTGACATTTTATGTCCCCACGAAACTTGCAGAGGGGTAGTTAAACCAACTATATAAGTAACTAAGATGCTCTTCACTAGGTGAATGGATCAATAAACTGTGTCATCCAGACAATTTTAAATTTTTCACTCTAAAAAAGAGTGAGTGATCAAGTCATAGGAAAGTCATTAAGGAATATTAGATATGTATCAGTAAGTGAAAAAAGTTAACCATAAAAAGTTACAGTATGGTTCAAACCACAGGGCATTTTGAAAGAGGTAAACACCAAGATGCTTAGTGATGACTGAAGTTGAGAGGGAAGAGAAAAAGGATAGGTGGAGCACAGGGGACTTTTAGCGTAGTGAAAGTACATGCTACCATAATGGTGGATTACATGTCATAATGTATTTTTCTAAACACATGTTATAGACAAAAAAATGTCAAGTCCATAATGGCCAACTCTGAACTTTGGGTGATGATGGTGTTGCAGTGCAGGTCATCATTTACAACTAATGTACCATTCTGGTAGAGGATGCTGAAGAGAGAGGTTATGCATGTATCAGGGTAAGAGTTATCTACTTTATTCTTGTTTACTTAAAAACTACTCTAAAAGTAGTCTTGAAGAAGAAAAATGATGCTCTCTTTCTGGAACTAGACATTTTTCAGAAACCTGAATCATTTTAATGGAAGGTTAGATTGAAAAACTAAGATCTAGCCATTAGATTAATTTTGTTGCTTTTCCTTCCTGTATCTTTGCTTCTAGGCCCTTTTAAAGGACATGTCTAGGACACACATACACACTCACACACACAATCCCACACCTACCAACAAACACACTGATAACTATAGGTCAAATTAAATACTACAGGATTGATCCCAGTTGTCCCTGCTTTTGTATTTGTTAACTCCATTTTGTATCAGAGAAAGCCCTAGCTTTTATTATTGTTAAAAATACTTACTCATTTGCTCAATATTATACCACACAAACCTAAACCTTACAATTGGAAAAAAATCTCTGTAACAATTCAATATTTGTTAATATATTTTCTCTTAGACTTTGAATATACAGTTAAAAATAGATTTGAAAGTCTGTTTTAACAATATTTTACAAGTCCCTTATATGAGGTTATAGTATCTGCCTGAATTCGGTTAAGTTCATGTGTCTTTTTTTTTTTCATTTTGGGTCAAACCTGGCGATGCACAGGGGTTACTCCTGGCTCTGCACTCAGGAATTACTCCTGGTGGTGCTCAGGGGACCGTATGGGATGCTGGGAATCGAACCTGGGTCATCCTCGTGCAAGACAAACGCCCTACCCGCTGTGCTATCGCTCCAGCCCAAGTTCATGAGTCTTGAACTTAAGAATAAATTCCAGTCCAAGTCCCTTATTCTTATTTACTTTACTTAAAATGATCTAGGATTAGGGTTGTAGCTCAGTGCCTGGTATATGTGTGTTCCTGTGTTCAATCTTCAGCAACACATACACATGTACAAAACCTACATATATACAAAACTCCTAACATATTAACATTACTCCAGAAATAATACCATTTAGAAAGTTATTCTCAAAGAAGTATCATACCCACATTTCTTCTACTCCAATTACATCTATTCCAAATAATCAAACAGTAACAATTTTATTAGTTTCTGATTTATCCATTCTGTGTTTGTTTTTGAAAAATATATACATTAAAGTTTCTTGATTTTTCTTCTTACAGAAAAGGTGGCCCTTTACATATGACCTGTGCTGTTATTATTATTATTTTTTTTTTGCTTTTTGGGTCACACCCAGCGATGCACAGGGGTCACTCCTGGCTCTGCACTCAGGAACCACCCCTGGTTGGTTCCATCCCATATGCTCAGGGGACCATATGGGATGCTGGGAAGGGAACCCTGGTTGACCGCGTGCAAGGCAAACGCCCTACCCGCTGTGCTATCGCTCCAGCCCCCAAACTGTGCTAATTTTTTTCTCTTTTTATTCAATAATATTTTCTCAAAATACTCCTTATTAATTCATGGAAATGTTTCTAATTCTTTTACCTGCTGTATAATGCTCCACTTTATGAATATATTAAAATACACTTAATCTGTTTGATAAGTATAGAAATTCAAATTGTTGACAACAATTTTATAATTACAAATAGTAAATAATGCAGAGAAAAATTACATTGTTTTATCAGGAGTGTAAACCATAACATTTAAACAGCCTCTCCTTTTTTCAAGTTAAATACATGTAGAAATATCAAAAGGTATCAAGTAATTTTTCTCTTGTGAAAACAGTTTCATTACAATGCATTTGCTTGCTGAAAAGCGATGTAGGGATTATATGGCCTGGAAAACTGTAACTACATTTTGTGGAAGTAGAAATTGTACCACATATTTGTATAACAGCAAGGCAAGTGTGGTCTCTAGGAAGTATAGGCAAAGTTGATTAGATTGCAGTGTATACTTAAAGCTGAATAATGCACTCTTGTAAAACACTCTTCAAAATTATTTAACTTCCCATGATATCATCACAGCATTGGCAAAAAAAAATCTTTAGTGTTATCTTTTCCTGTCACATGACTAGTGCAAACAAAAGAAATCCTTATCTTTTTGTTTCTATTCTTGCCTTTTATAAAATAGCATTAAGCACCATTTCAAACTGGCACATTAAAGGTTTGGTGTAAGGTAAAAAAGGATTTCTTTTCTATTTCAAACATAAATTATAAAGCAAAAAAAAATCCCTAACAACTGAATTTTATAGCATTTTATATCATAGAAAACTACAGTTTTAAAAATGCTTTTTCTATGTAGTTTCACACTTAAGTTTTAGAGCGACCCTAGGCAAAGAGGACCAGGTAAGAGTGTTGCTGATCTTATTTTACAAAAATAGGAAAGAGTGGCATTACAGGTTTAAACAATTTCTCCTGAAGTGTAGGACTCTAGACTTAATTCTGAACAAGAATCCAAGACAATTTTTTTTAATAAAATGAGATCTGACTACCTCATTGGGTTGTTGTGGTAATCAAATAAGGTAACACACCTAAAAACAGCAAAGTTGCACAAATAAAAAGTTTATATAGCTTTATAAAAATATTCAATAAGTTGGATTTGGTAATTATGTAAGATTTCTCTATATTTTAACATGTATATATACATATGATATTTAAATAGTCCAGAGCTATAAATCACACAGGGATTCAAGTGTTCATATTGAGGAATATTTGGTAGACTGAACTAGTACCTCTAGGAACAGGTGATGAAGGTATATATCCATTGTGGAATAATTAACAGCATGATATGTTGTACAGAACTTAGACCTTGAAACAAACCTCATTAAAAGGTGCTTGATCTTAGTTTTAAACCTTTAAGTATCGCTTCTTTAAAAGTAATCAATGTATGTACTGGCTACTTTACTTATCCCGCTATGAGATTTACACAACTTTGATCTAACTTTCTTTGATTTAACACTGCAATTAAGAAGATTTGGTTCAAAGTAAAAGCTCATTGGTTGATGTTTTACACTGATGTGATAATGTTTACACAGATGTGCTTTGAAATCTTGATTATGGTGGATTTGGGGGTCCTGCCACAAGACAGAATGTTGTTATTAGAAAGGTAAAATAATATGACATTTACCTGGTACAACGTTTAAACCAGACCTTGCAATATACAGTTCTAAAGTGATTTATCTGTTTATTGTTTTCAGTTAGTGTTTTTGTTTTATTTTACATCTATCATCAGTAAATCATTTGTGTTAAGTACTCTTAAAACTTAGTTGAGCAAGGGTCAGTGCATAGGGCCTTAGTGATGAAAAGATGTAACTTTACCAACTTTAAAGCACCTGGCAATTAATTAGCAAATAACTTTTCAGAGCAAATTAAAAGAAATAAACACTGTCATCTCAGTTGCTCATCGATTTTGCTCGAGTGGGCACCAGTAATGTCTCCATTGTGAGACTTGTTACTGTCTTTGGCATATTGAATACGACATGGGGGAGTTTGCCAGGATCTGCTGTGCCAGTGAGATATTCTGCCGTGCTGGGCTCTCTGAGAGGGGTGAAGGAATTGAACCCAGGTTGGCTGCCTGCAAAGCAAACTCCTACCTGCTGCACTATTCCTGCAGCAGAGGCAGGGTGGAATGGTGGGGGTTGGGGTGGGTGTGGTGGGAGGGTTACTGGGAACATTGGTGGAGAAGAATGGGCACTGGTGGAGGGATGTAAATGATCACTGTATTACTGAAATGCAAACATGAAAGTTCATAAGTTTGTAACTGTACGTCACAGTGATTCACTAATAAAAATATTTTTTTAAAAGAAAGAAACCCAACTGTGTTTTAGCATTTGCCTAAAAACATCATGAAATATTATGGACGAGTTAGCCTTTAGTGAATCCCTAAAAGTTTTTCTTTAGGAAAAGCATGAATCTGTCAAATGATTCTCAACTCTTCTGCCACAGGAGACCGTTAACAGAGGGATCTTGAATTTGACTAGCAATCCCAAATGGATTTAAGGTTAACTGGACATACAGCTACCTCTTTCATGTGAAAGACTTTTTCTTTCACAAATAGGTACATACACTCTTAATGTTTTTTAACATTTTATTTCTCAAAACACATCAAGAATCAACACTATATTCTATTTATCTGTCTTCATAATTGAAACATGGGCAAAATAATCTAGCCTTAAAATATAGCTAAGAAGAGACCAGAATAATTTCCTAGACGGGGTCATCAATTATCATCATTTAGTAAGTCATCATTTATGACAGTTACTGATATTTATTTCCTATTCATGGCATCTCAGCCTACTTGGATTCACCCTTAATCCCTAGATTCGGGATTATATTGTTATTAAATTATGGTGATTAAAAGTCCATGACCATAGCATACAAATGAAGATTTTCATATAGATATAAGGAAATCTTGGTAATATTATATGCTATCTGAGTAAAGATAAACATTAAACAGAACCTGGAAAGGGTGTGTGTGCGTGTGTGTACGTGTGTGTGTTTTTAACCTAACCTTGATTATGTAAAGAAAATCCCCCATCTAAATGATAAAAGAAAAGAGCAACGCGTGTACAGTTTATTAGTGTTTTAAAATTAGTGAGTTAAACTGTCAAAGCTTTGATTTTCCTTTCATGTGTGTCTGGGCAGGTCTAAGCCTCAGGTAACGCCCTTTTTCCTTCTCTCTCTCTTACCTTTCTTTGCACCTGTCCACTGCAGGCTCCCAGGAGCTCTCAGGAGTCCAATTCTCCTCTTCGCTCCTTTTCTTCCTCCTACCCATCCCCTCTCTCCTCCCCCCGCCCGCCCCGCATTCCCTCCTCCCCCTCCCCCTTCTTCTATATACCTGCCAAGCTTGGCTCCTCTTAGCAGCGATCTATCACTGCGAAGCAGCTCACATCAAAGGCGGTGGCACGGCAGCAGCCGAACAGCATCACGGTTGGTTGTTTCCAAGACAGCCCCAAAGAGGGGCCTTGACTCCGTCTTCCCGAAGTTGCTGGCTAGCTTTGGCCAAGTGTGGGAATGATTTTTGCGGCTGCGTGGATAGAGAAGCATCAAGGGCCTCGTTTGGTTACTCGCGAAGAGCAAAAACGTGTTGAGAGGAGGCCGGTATAAGATTTCAAACAGAACCTCCCCAGCGCGCATGAAAGAACTTGATTAGCATATGTCAAGAGGACCCGCATATATAGTCGGTGTGTATGTACACGGGACTGTGATTTGATCAGTTCGCGGAGTGGGAGCCCTAGCCCCCAGCCCCAGCCCCAGCCTCAGTACTGGCAAGTGGCAGCTCTAGATGTTTCTGCAAAGCCCGCTGCAGACTCCCACCAGCCCAAGGAGAGAACCTCGCTCCGAAACAGAGGGAGCTTCCCAGCGCTCTCAGTGCAAAGTCCACTCAGCGACCTCCCAGGAGTAACCGGGCCTTAACTTTTTGCACTTGTTTTGCTCCCCCCCTCTCCCAGCCCTCCTTCCACCTCCCCAACCCCCCGCTACACTTTTTATTGGGGGAGGAAGGTGTCTTTTGTTTTCCGCACCCACCGCCTCTCCTGCTGGCCCCTCCATGGCTCCCTTGGCCGAGGTCGGGGGCTTCCTGGGCGGCCTGGAGGGCCTGGGCCAGCAGGTGGGCTCGCACTTCCTGCTGCCTCCCGCGGGGGAGCGGCCGCCGCTGCTGGGGGAGCGCCGGGGCGCGGCGGAGCGGGGCGCCCGCGGCGGGCCCGGGGCTGCGGAGCTCGCGCACCTGCACGGCATCCTGCGCCGCAGGCAGCTCTACTGCCGCACGGGCTTCCACCTGCAGATCCTCCCCGACGGCAGCGTGCAGGGCACCCGGCAGGACCACAGCCTCTTCGGTACGTACCGCTCCTCCGGCGCCTGCGCGGGGCGCTTTTCTCTCGGTCTCGGGCGGGAATCCCCCCAGGGACCTTTAGGGGACGAGGTGCTGGCTAGAGTGGACGGGCCGTGCAGCTGCAGGAACTGGACTTTGCCTGTCTGCCTGAGGTTTTCGGCGTCCTCTGGCTCGCTGCTGCGTGGGGTGGGGGCTTGGGGGGAACGGGAAGGGAAAGGCTGGGAGCCCCGCACACACCTTCCTGCCCTGCCCTTGGTGCAGCCCACGACAACCCAGACTTGCTTTCACCTAGTTCTCTTGCGTTCCGCGGGCAGCTACTTGTTTAAACGCTTCTGCTACTGCCTCGCGCCCCCACCCCCGCACTGTTCACTTAACAAAAAATAGCAAGTCGCATTCTGCTATTTCAACCTGTCCCATGGTGATGCAGCAGTTGATGAACTGCTGGCGGCGGGAGTGTGGGGGGGTAGTTTTTATACAGGGAGTGAGCATTTATGCAGCGAACTGTTCACCTGAGAGATAACAGATTAACTTTCCTTTGGACACTGTAGCTACTGTCTGGCTCACGAAGCTGTTCCTTAAAGTTCTTTTGGAGTGAGGGGGGATTATGGGGGATGACAAAAAAGGGGGGGTCTACCTGGCTACTGGTAGCATGCCCAGTTCTTCAGCCAAGATCCTCTTTAGAAATTGTGAAACAAGAAAGCAAAGATCATGGTATTGCCAGTAGGTAAGAGGAAATGGGGACGCGAAAGAAGATATGGGTGGGAACACATAGGCATATGTTTCAGAATACCTTCAGCAGAGCCTGGGGTTAAATGAAAGGCAAATTGTTAAAACATTACACTGGGAAATCATAAGGTTTTCTAAGGTTGATTAATCTCTAGATATGCAGCAACTACCCTCATCACTCTGAGTCTTCCTTTTCTTGCAGGGTTAAATTAGGTGATTGCTTTAAGGTGCGCTCTGATTCTAACCCAGATTCTAACCCCAGAATCTTTCCCAATTGCAAAGGTTTTCATTCCATGAGAGTTAAGGGACCTGGCACCCTTAGAGGATTTTGATGATCAAATCTCGGAGCCTCATTGGAGAGATTAATAGTACTTCTTTTTTTTTAAAAAAATCATTTATTAGGAGAAGTCTGAAAGACTTAGTTTTTTACCTTCCTTACTTAGCACTAAGGAATTCTTTGAGACTTCTCTAAATGACCCTCTCTTATCTTGTCCTCATCTGCTTGTTTTTATACTCTCATTCCTTTTTGGACTTGTAGTACCCATTAAAACTTTTGAGAAGTGTAAATCTCAGTTGGAGGGGCAGTTGTAACTCTGGATATAGAAATGACCATGTGGTGGTCATTTGGTAGCACTTAAAGGCTTAGAAAATTAACTTTTTAAAACCCATATGTTTACAGCTTCCACTGATCTCATCCAAATTCCCAGTGACAATGAGTCAGGAGTGTCATGACCTAGTGGCCTACGTTGGGGTCACTTTTGGAAATGGTTTCTAAATTGAGGTGGCTGAGATTCCCATGATTCTCCAGAACTTTGCTGACTGACGCCAGGTGGCTCAGTTCTTTTGCCTTTGAGTTTCTGTGCTCTCATTACAAAAAAAAGTCTTACAGCTACCTGGAAGATTTAGAAATGGATACAAATGTGGTGATGATTATAAGTGGAGCAGATTGAAGCTAAGCTTAGGTAATATAATCTTCTTGAGATACATAGTGACTAGCCTTTGAAAGTCTTTTAGTACCCTTGCAATTCAGCTGAAGTCTCTCCAAGGACATTTCCTTCTTTCACTTTGTCTCCTTATAAGAATGGCCCTATGCTAAGAGATTAGTGAATAATTGGAGGCCTGATAGCATTCATTAAGATGGCACTTAAATCCATTCCTTAAGAATTGATGCTGCCTATCAGAATTGCCATCTCACTAGCACTTATTTTACACTAGATATTTGTATAATTATCTAGTAATTGCAAAAGTATGACCTAGTCTAATTTTGTGCTGATTTAAATCACTCTACATTGGGAAACTGATATCAGAACAAAATATTTACTGTTTTACAAAGGGAAGATAACCCAGATTAGTCAGGTGGCTTAAAGGAGTAAACAGTGTCTCTGATGTGTTATAGTGCATCCTAGTGGCCACTGATAGTGTAGGGATCTCAATGAACTGGGGGCAATGTCAGCAAGGATAAAATTTATGCTCAGCCTGTGAACACTATATATTCTTCTCTATTGAACTTTTCTGATGCTGTAATGATTAATTACCAAATTATTTTTCTTTTAAACTCATTTCTGTATTATCAAAGCAAGAATTTTGAAAAGGGTTAAGATGGGCTACTTGAGATATTCAAGTAAATGACATTCTTGAGGGTCTAAATTACCTTAGCATGATTAAATTTTTTAAAAAATCAAAATTTGTGTTAAAAATTTCAAAACCACATCAATAGAATATCACTAAAAAAGGTCTCAAAGAGGTTAAAATAATTTCCTATCTGGGTAGTTCTAAATTTATAAGAATTTTTCTACACAGTGTACAGTAGGAAGACTTTACCTAATACGTAAACATGGAATCATTACTTAAAAAAAACTTTAGCCTGAGATCAAACATATTCCTTTAAAGACTTTTCCTTTATTCTCCCCTATTCTCCATAGATTTGTCTGATGTGGTTGCATTGTGGGTTGACTCACCTGTTTATTATGATTTTGAAAGAAGCTGGCTTTGAAAATGATACCAGAAAGACAAAGTACCTGCAAGTCTTTTTATGGGACACTGGGCATTAGAAAATCTATCTAAAATCTGTGATTACCTCTTAAGGAAAGTTTTTTATGTCTACCCTTTGTTAAGGAATTAGCTTAGTTGCCACCTCATATTATAAATAAGAAAGACTTGTCAAATCTCATTTAAGAATCAAATGATTACAAATTACTATGTGGTATACTATTTCCTTGAGGAGAAAAAGGATCAGAATTAAAAAGTGTGGCTAAAATCTTTAAGAGGAACAAAAAAAAAAAACACCTAACTCTGTTCCCATCAACCCCCATGAGCCATTGCAAAGTTACTTATGCAAGGTTATGTATGAGGTTTTGAGTGTTGCTTGATATAATTGAAATTGTTTAATATAATTACTCTGAGACCATATACCATTTCTTATTTTTCTATAACTACAATTTTGACAAGATAACAGCATTATCTTAAAGAGTAAAATATAGGTGCTTTACTCTTGTTTGTTAGAAATTAAAAAATTTTGTCTTTTGTAAGATCTCTTACATGGAAATGATACATAATTTATTGTATCTAAAAACTGTCTCTATTATACATTCCAATCATTTAATCAGTTCCTGTTCTTTGAAGGAGAATAGCATCTTAATGAAAATAAGATACTTAAAAGAATTAAATTACATCAACAATAGTACACTTTTCAATTAGAATTGCGTTCAGCACAGCTCAAGTAGTTACATATATGTAAGTATATCCTGGATGAAATTATTACCTTTCACCAATCATGTTGGGCTCTATGGTTTGGTTTCCTTTTATATTTAGGAACCATGATTTGCAATACCCTTTGTTTGATTTTTGGGTATGCCTGCTGATGCTCAGAACCTACTTCTGGCTTTGCCCTCAGGGATCATTCCTGGCAGGGTACGGGGAACCATACAGGGTTCTGGGGATCTAACCTGGGTGGCAGCTGGCAAGGCAAGAGCCCTGCTCTCTTTACTATCACTCTACATCCAATTTGCAATACTGTTAATAGTTATATTTCAGGTCTACTATGTTGCCACACTAGACTTACCACCAGAGTATCTGCCTCCCTCTACCACTATCTCCAGTATTGAGATTAGTATTTGCTTTTCCCCAATTTCAATATTTGTCATTATAATGACTATATTTTAGATTCTTCCTGTAATTTAAAAAAGTCTTCTAGTTTAGACTTACAATTAAGGACACAGACTCCTTTCAAGTCACATATAGATTATTGAATAGTACATGACACTAGAAGATCCTTGATAACTTTAGTCATCTACATGATCCAATTGTTTGAAGAGCTCATTGGGATTCTTAATAATTCATGTTGAGCTTTAAGAATGTATTTTGGACAAAGGCTCTGGACAGAATTAAACCCACCACATAAACAAATTGTTACATATTGTTTTCTCTTGGCCTTGGGAACATCATGTATCTAAACAGGAACTTGTACAATAAATCAAGAATAAGATTCCGGGCTGGAAAGGCGGTGCAGGAGGAAAGGCACTTGGCCTGTTTGTGTCTGACCCCGCTTCTAATCTCCAGTACCACATATGATCCCCTGAGTTGAGATAATTCCTGAGCACACAACCAACAGCAGCCCTAAAGCACTACAAGATACCTGCTCCGCCCTCCCACCCCCACACACATACATACATGAAATGAGCCAAAATGGTACACATTGACATCATTTGTGAATGAAACTTAAACATTTGTGAAGGGGTGAAGATAAAAGTCTATTGAGGAAAGCAATTCCAACCAAATCATGCCTATATTAAAAAAATATTTTATCATTTTAGGCACCATGATTTACAGATCTGAACATTATTTCAGGCATGCGATGTTCCTACTCCAGTAGGAACCAGTTTATCCATTGATAAATGTAAATGATTTAAAGAACTTATTCACAGCAAAAGTATACTTGTATGCTAATTTCTTAATATTTAATCATCTTATTCATTTATTATATAAATATACATATATATTATACATATATTATACATAAAATCTTTTAAATTTTTAACTATAAAATTTATTTTTGAGAATCACATGACAGGAAATAGAGCACTGCATTATCTATAAAGTTTTGAAACTACTTTACCATCCTTAAGCAGTTTCTTCATAGTAGGAGACTAACACCCAAGAACAGTAGAAACACGGGTCAGGAGAACTGGTCCATGGTTGGAAACTTGCCACAAGTGTTGATGGGGAGGGTAGTTAGGATAGAAAAGGGGCCACTATGACAATGATAGTTGGAAATAATCACTCTGGACAAGAGTCCACTTGTCTAATAATTTTTAAATATATGTACTGATCCATATAATTCTCTGGACAAGAACTGAGTGCTGAAAGTAGATAAAGGGATATAGATGATAATCTTTCAGTGCCTGTATTACAAAAGGAAATGCCCAAAAGGAAAGAGAGAGAGGGAGACAGAGAGAGAGAAGAAAAGTGCCTGTCCTAGAGGCAGGCTGGAGGTGGGAGTAAGGAGTAGAGAAACTGGGGACATTGGTAGTGGGAAATATAAACTGGTGAAGGTATTGGTGTTAAAACATTGTATAACTGAAACCAAATCATGAACTACTTTGTAACGAAATCTCTTGGAGATTCATTAAAAAAAATTAAATAAAAAAAAGCAGTAGTTTCCTGAAGTATAAGCCTTTTGTTTAGGCTCAGAAGATGTGTTCAAATGTTTGTTCTATTAATTTGAAACGTCATATACGTAGGCAAGTCAATAAACCTGCTTGAGTCATAGTTACTTTATATGCAAATTGGGGATAATAACATATTCCATACATATCTTAGGGGATTATTTTTCAGGACCAGATGTATAATGTAAGTAGACAGCCATTATAAACTGTAGGATACTGATATACTCACATGGTGAGAGCTTGAGGGAAAGATAGAGTAATTCACAGAAGCATAAGCAAAACAAAACAATAGACATAGTTATAATTAACTAATGATATCACAGGGAATTAAGAACACAAACATTATATAGCTAATTTATGATAATAGCTTAACTTGTTGAATGCCAAAATGTATTCACTCTTACAACTATTTATTGTGAAAATTTCAATTTGCAAATGAGGAAGTTAAAGTTCAGAGAAGACAATGATTTGCTTAATCGGATTAGCTGGATTTATTCAACTGGAATTCAAGCTCATCAACTTTAAAGTTTTACACACTTATAATTGTATCATTTTCCTTTTCAGTTTTTTCTAATCTGTAAAATAGGAGGCTAACAATAATAATAAATTTTTTCAAGTTTTATTAAAAACCTTCATGCTGCACCATTATATTGAACAATATTGGTAACATACTATTTGGATGATTCTTATTAGTCACATGTATATTAATAGATGTAATTTTTTTTTAATTCAGGTATCTTGGAATTCATCAGTGTGGCAGTGGGACTCGTCAGTATTAGAGGTGTGGACAGTGGTCTTTACCTTGGAATGAACGACAAAGGAGAATTGTATGGATCAGTACGTATATTTAAAAATTATTATAATTATATTGTAATATAATTTTTAAATTAATATTTAAAAATATTGTAATTTTTAAATTAAAAAAATTTAAAATATTGTAATTATGACTATCCATTTTGTCTACCTATAATGTATGTGAAAAATGCTATGTAAATTTTGAAAAAGTCTATATACTGCAAAATTTCCTTATATTTGAATAATAATATAGTAACATTTAATTAGTTCACTAGATCTTCCTACCATATTCTGACTCTTTCTGCTTTCCTTCATATTTTGTTCCTTTCTACTAGAAACAGGAAACAATCTTTTTTTCCCTTTACTACATTAGATTGCCAAGTTTGAGTCCATTAACCCTTATAATTCACTTATTGTAAACTTTCTTTACCATAATCATCTTGGTATTCATCTTGGTAATCAACCATGGCTGAGTACATATGGCTTATTTGTTTAGCCTACAGAAACACCTGATCCCTGATTACTACCAGGTGTGGCCCCCAAAACAGAATTACAAAAATTAAAAAAAATTGGTAAGGTGAATGGTGTGCTTCTTGTATAAAATCATATCTCGAAGTCAGTGTTTCTGTAAGCTTTTCTAAAGAGAATTCATTTTTATTATTTAGTAGATGACACTACCTAGCATGTTCTTTTCTTAAATTAACAGATTAAAGTTTAAATTAATCTGCGTGTCTCAGGACACTGAGAAAAGTTGGTTTTAGTATTTCAATGAATATAATATCTTTTATATGGACAAGGCTTGTCTTTCTTAGACTTTCTTAGCTCAGAAAAAAGAAAAGTAGTGTGTAATAGTTACAAGATGATTAAAAGAGAAAAACATATAATCTTTATTCTATATGTGCTAGATTAAAAAATTATAGTCATTTCCTTAGTTAATACACACTCAGGTTTGTAAAACAAGAAATGAGAAATGACTGCCTTTACTATATTTTCCTAACAGTAATATTCAGACTAAAGTTAATCATGGGGAATATATGATAAAAATAATGGGGGGAAAATATATGATTTGGGATGATCCTGAAGGAATTGGGATGTAGAAAGATTTTGAAACATGTCAAGCTGAAAGCAGGGGCTTGATATGCAAAATGTTCTTGCAGATTAGAACAAAAGAAACTTTAGGCCTGATTGGTGCTGCTGGTGGTTGGAGGGAGAAATATGGAGAATGAGAAAGTTCAGGATATTTACTGTCTCTGAAAATAAAATTGAGAATTAACATTGAGATAAAAACATTTTAAACTAAACTGATGAATTGAATACCTAGGAGAAGAATTCTAGAAATATAAGACCTAAGTCAAAATAAAGAAAAAGCAATAAACATTTTTTTTGAAAAGAATATAATCATAAGCAAATAAATAAAAATAAGTTGTTGAGGCTTTTCTAAGGCAATTCTTTTGAATGTGCTTTTTAATGGTACTTACCTTCTCTCTTTTTAGGAGAAGCTTACTGCTGAATGCATCTTTAGGGAGCAATTTGAAGAGAACTGGTATAATACTTATTCATCAAACATATATAAACATGGAGATACTGGCCGAAGGTATTTTGTGGCACTTAACAAAGATGGAACTCCAAGAGACGGTGCCAGATCTAAAAGACATCAAAAATTTACACATTTCCTGCCTAGACCAGTGGACCCAGAAAGAGTTCCTGAACTATACAAGGATATACTAATGTACAGTTGAAATGTGATAGTGTCCTTCCTGAAGAATCTACCATAATCATTCTTTCAGCTCACACTTTCATCATAAAACAAGTAACCCAGGAAGACATTCAGAATGTTACAGTTTCTGTTTTCTACCAGAAGAATGCATTTGGAAAGAACATTGAGAAAACACCAAAAAATATTGACTTAAAGTATCCCAAGTTCTCTCTAGGTGGTTTAAGTTCCAAAGCAACACCAGCTCAATTCTTTCCACCAGAATGAAGCTGAAAAATTATTAAATTACGGATATGGGAACTCCACCTAGTTTGCTGCTGGTGCCTCACTTTCTGGATTATGTTTACTTGACAAATTACACTAAAAAGAGATACTTCACGTTGAAGAAATGGATTGACATAGTTAAGCAAAGACTATTGCTATAAGAATTCTAAGAACCTTATAGTATTTTGCAGGTTATGGCATCTCACGTAAAAAACCTGGGTAAAACATGGACTATAAAACATGCAACATCAAGATATAACATTTTTAAAAGGATGGACCTATTTATACATTTTCAATTTGCAAATATTTATTATATATATTTATTTATTAAAGAGTTTATTTTTTACTGGTATATGAAGATAATACAGAGAGTAAAGAAACAACAGAATTGCTTTATTGTGCCATTGTTTGGTTATGGTTTCTTGAGTTGGAAAGAAGACATCATCCTTACACCACATTAAACATACACTGCAATCTTGAATTTCTGTTTAAAAATAAATTATACATAGATTATAAGTTCTTCAGGTACATTCTAAACACAATATTGGTTCCTTTAGCCTAGAAAAAAAGTCCTACTAATTTGTATCCAATTCAGCACACCTTCAAAAAAAAATTAAATATTTTTGTATTAAGTTTTGGCTTCATTGCTTTTTAGGTTAAAGTTATTTTACTTACCAACAGAGTTTCAAAATGACAAAATTCTAAATTCCCTAGAGAAAACTTCAGTATTTAGAGAGTTTTAGTATGGAGTGATAGCACAGTGGGTAAGGCGTTTTCCTTGCACGTGGCTGACCTGGGTTCGATTCCTCTGCCCCACATGGCAGAGCCTGGCAAGCTACCCGTGGTGTATTTGATATGCCAAAAACAGTAACAATAAGTCTCACAATGGAGACATTATTGGTGCCCGCTCGAGCAAATTGATGAGCAGCGGGATAACAGTGATCCCAAACTAAAAGGCAACTCATGCTGACTTCTTTTCTTTTTTAATTTTTAAAATTTTTATTGAATCACTGTGAGATAGTTACAAGCTTTCATGTTTGGGTTACAATCACACAATGATCAAACACCCATCTCTCCATCAGTGCACATTCCCCACCACCAATATCCCCGGTATATCCCCCCCTTCCCACTCTCCCCCTGCCTCCATGGTAGATAATATTCCCTATTCTCTCTCTCTACTTTGGGGCATTATGGCTTGCAACACAGTCACTGAGAGGTCATCATGTTTGTTCCATTATCTACTTTCGGCACGCATGTCCCTTCCCGACTGATTCCTCCAGCTATCATTTTCTTAGTGAGCCCTTCTCTATTCCATCCACCTTCTCCCCTCCGCTCATGAAGCAGTCTTCCAACTATGGGACAATCCTCCTGGCCCTGTATCTATTGTCCTTGACTTATTTTCTAGATTTACTGTGGAAAATAACATTGCTTAGACACACTATGGTCTAGGAAGAATTTGTTGCTTTGGAAGTACAGTGGATAATGGTATGGCCCCATCTACCAATCTAAATCTGGAAGGTTTTCCGTTTTAACTCTTATTAAATCTTAATACTCAATATTGATGAAAGACTTTATCATCATCATCATCATCATCATCATCATCATCATCATCATCATCCCATTGACCATTGATTTTCTCGAGCAGTCTCAGTAAGGTCTCCATTCGTTCTAGCCCTGAGATTTTAGAAGCCTCTCTTTACTCTTCCTTCCCGACGGTACCACATTGGAGGCTCTATCAGGGCCAGGGGAATGAGATCCATCATTGTTACTGGTTTTGGCATATGAATACGCCACAGAGAGTTTGCCAGGCTCTCCCATGCGGGCAGGAATCTCTCGGTAGCTTGCCAGACTCTCCAAGAGGGAGAACTAGGCTATAAGATGTCTAGGCTTCGAGAACTTGCTTTTATAGTCTCTGGATGCTGGCTGTTGATGGGATTACACAGCACTGGGGGCAATTATATGCGTGATAATAGATGTCATTAAAAATTGTAGAGGTAGCCCCTACATCATGGAATTTTATGTCCAGTGAGGTGAATAGGTGTTAAATAAGCAAATTATGAAAAACTTATAAAAACATTGTGAATTGTTATTTGCTCTATGAGAAAAACCAATGTTCAAACAGGAAAAAGAATAAATTTATATAAAATAGTGTTAATCAGGGAAGACTTCGCTGAAAATCTGACATTTCTAATGAGCACTGAATTAGGAGAAGCAGCTAGGCAAATGAGACAATTAATGGTTTTGGGAAGAGGAAATAGTGAATATAGACCCTAATGTGGAAAAAAAGGCTTTATGACTAGAGTTTTATGAGCAATTGAGAAAGAAGAACAGATGAGTTTAGAAAGCCATGCAAATACATATACTATAGGTTCTGAAGTTCCTAGAAACTTGCTATTGGGGATGAGGTATGGTAATTCTCAACCTAGGGAATTTGATAAAATTCTGATTATAAAATGCATCCCCAGAGACTGTTGTGTAAATATGGAGTCAGAAAATTTACATTTTGAATAGGTTTCCAGGTAATGTTAATCAGTTGGTGCTCAGATTACACTTTGAGAACCAGTAATCTATGGCATAGCTTCTCAAGCTTTTTGTACAGTTGCTTGGAGTTTCTTGGTAAAAGATGATCTCTAAGCTTTAGTTTTACAGTGGAGTTGGAGAGATTTTACATTTCCAACAACATTCCATACTTTCAGTGTCTAGACACCAGTTTTGTATACTGTGAGCCAAGATCCCACAAAGTTGTGTAACGATGAGATTGTGAAAAATTGGAAAATGGTAAAAGATTTGTGAGTGTCCAATGACCAAAAGTTAATTCAAAATCAAATTTTTAATAAGTCTGAGGTATTTCTGGCAGTCTTTATCCATGTTTTACTTCTCAGGTGGTCTAGACCAGTGTTTAAATCTGCAAACATGGGGGCAACAATATGATACTAGTGAGCTCGTAGAAAGGGGCCACAGGAAGGAAGCAAAATTGGAAAGGCCCATGGTTGGAAAAAGACAGAAAAACATTTGTCTCAACCCAACCACATTTTAAACAACAAGACTGCTGTTTTATTGTCATCGAGATGTATTCCTGTTAATTCAGCTTCTATTGAACAACTTATAGTTTCTAAGTGAAATAAAGGTAGGGAGTTCACGATAGGACTTAATAAAGTTATTGGGAATGTGGCATGTTTCTGGAAGGAGTTGTATGTGTTGAGAGTGTATAGGGTGCGAGATGGAAGCAAAATGTTTCAGTCCATCACTGTGATCACTGTGATCCCGTTGTTTGTTGATTTACTCTCGAGGGCACCAGTAACATCTCTTCCTCCCAGCCCTGAGATTTTAGCAGCCTCTCCTTACTCGTCCTTGCCAATGATTGGAGGCTCTTTCAGGGTCAGAAGAATGAGACCTATCATTACTTTTTTTGGCACATCAAATACACCATGGGTAGCTTGCCAGGCTCTGCCCATGCAGCAGGATACTCTTGGTAGTTTGCCAGGCTCTCTGAGAGATACGTGTGAACTCCATCAAATATGGTGTGTTAACTATGGAAAATGGGTAGGAACTGTCTTATAATGTGTCTGGAAAGTGGCCTGGAGTGTGGCGGCAGTTGGGTAGTGGAGGTCGGCTGCTGGGGCTGGGTCCCTTGGGGCAGGGAGGGTTCTCACTTACTCCTCTGGGGCACCCCGAGTCAAAACAGCCTGGCATGGAGTCCCTTCAGTCCATAGACTTCTGATTATATGGAGGTGCTGAAGTAGTAAATATGGTTTATCACTTAGACTTTGGTAATCTTGAGGATGGAATTATTTCTATTTTTACTTTTATTTGAGGATTTATTTTTAAAAAAACTAAGTTTAATGTTTGACACCTATATGAACACCTACATGAACAAAAGCATTGTTTTTCACTTCTTTAGCAAAATGATGCAGGTGTTGAAGTTTGAAAAATGGAGAAGTCTTACTGGGGCACACTACTTTGGTGTTCCCCCCCGCCTTTCTGTCCTTTTTGTTTTTGGGCCACACCAGGTGGTGCTCAGGATTTACTCCTGGCTCTGTGCTCATGAATGACTCCTTGTGGTACTCAGGGGACCATATGCAGTGCCATGGATTGAACTGAGGTTTAGCTGCATGCAAAACAAGTGCCCATAACCTCTTGTTCTATCTTTCTGCTCCACCCTGCTCCTTCACTTTTCTTTCTTGGTGGTTTAAGCCACCCCTGACTTTGTGCTCTCAAGGCTTACTCCTTGTTCAGTGCTCAGGTCTCACCCCTGCTGCCCCTGAGGATGGTGTTGAAGATAACTCAGGCCAGCCACGTGCAAGGCAAGCACCTCTTCTACCTTACTATCTCTCCACCTGGCTGCTTCAGCTTTGTGAAAGACTTCCATAGTATATGTTACCCGGAACTGAAAGCTGCCCAGAAGAGGTTCACTTTTCCTACAGAAGACAAAAAGCGAAGCATTCTGTGTCTGATTTGCTGCAACTGTTAGTGAATGCACAAGGTTTTCCTCATGAATGGTAATAGCTTCTTAGCTTTATGTCAGTTTGGTTTACAAAATCTTTCCCAGAAAGCATGTTCTATTTTCTTTTTTTTTTCTTTAGGCAAAATGCTGAAGTAAGATATTTATTATTGAAACCTTTTTAGAATGTGTGAGGAAAAAGAGAGATAGAGACACAGAGAGAGAAAGAGAGATTAAATTATGTTTGAGCAGAACAATTCTACGGATGACCCCAGGGCATTTAATTTTTTAAAACACATTATTCTTTTACATGGTTTTGAATGAGTAAGTAATATTGTGGTGGAACTGAAGGACTATGTAACATCACAATGGTACAGAAGACATTGCTCTAAACTGGTGAGATTTAGATACCTAGTGCCAATCTGTCTTTTACTGTGTTGTACACATACAGATGTGCAGTATAATTTCTTTTTAAAAAGTTCTGTTTTGTCCCTAAATATGTTAGAGTAAGTTACATTGTTCCTGTGATTATTTTCATGCCCCAAATAACTAGTTCTTTGTGCACAGAACAAGTTTTGCACAGTACAACTCATTGGAGTAGCCATATGGTGACTGGTTTATTATTTGATTTAACTTCTGGGTATTTTTATTTTATTTTTAATTTTATTTATTTATTTATTTTAATTAATCACCGTGAGATGCAGTTACAGACTTACAAACTTTCGTGATTATGTTTGAGTCATACAATGACTGGTTAATTTTTTTTTGGGGGGGGGTATTTAGCTTTATTATTCCTTAACACCATCAATGTACCTGGATCCCCTTGACCTGTACCCACTGTTCAAATTTCTTTTAAATTTTTTTCTTGGATTTAGACACTGTGATTTACATAGTTGTTTATAATGTGAGTGATTTACACAGTTGTTTATAATAGTTGTTTACAATGGTATTTACATAGATATTTACATACTCATACATTGTTTCTACTTCCAATGCCACCATTCATGTCCCTATCCCTCCACTGCTCACTTCAGATTCCTTCCCACCTCCCAACTTGAATCCTTGACAATTATATCTTTTTTTATAATAAATTTATTTATTTTTAATTAATGAATCACCATGAGGGTACAGTTACGGATTTATACACATTTGTGCTTATGCTTCCCTCATACAAAGTTCGGGAACCCATCCCTTCACCAGTGCCCATACTCCACCACCAGTAAACCCAGCATCCCTCCCATCCTCCCCAATCCCATCTCCCCCCACCCCACCCTGTCACTGTGGCAGGGCATTCCCTTCTGTTCTCTCCCTCTAATTAGCTGTTGTGATTTGCAATAAAGGTGTTGAGTGGCCACTGTGCTCAGTCTCTAGCCCTCATTCAGCCCGCAACTCCCTTCTCTCGAATGGCCTTCGACTACATTATAGTTGGTGATCCCTTCTCTGAGTTGCCCTTTCCCCAGAATGTGAGGCCAGCCTCCAAGCCATGGAGTCAACCTCCTGGTACTTGTTTCTACAATTCTTGGGTGTTAGTCTCCCACTCTGTTATTCTATATACCATAGATGAGTGCAATCTTTCTATGTCTGTCTTTCTCTTTCTGACTCATTTCACTCAGCATGAAACTTTTCATGCCGATCCACTTAAATAAAAAATTCATGACCTCCTTTTTTCTAACAGCTGCATAGTATTCCATTGTATCGATGTACCAAAGTTTCCTCAACCTGACTGGTTAATTTTTAAAATGAACTTTGGTGAGAAAATTAAGCCCTGTAGAATACATGAGAAGTTCCAGGTCAGAGAAATATACTGGGCAAGGTGCTTCCTTGCATATGGCTTACCCATGTTTGATATCTGACATCCCATATGGTTCCCTGAGCAATGCAAGGAATGATTTTTGAATGCAGAGCCAGGAGTAAGCCCTGAAGACCTCTAGGTATGTCCCCACCTCTCTCCCTCCAAACAACAATTAAAAAAATGTGACAAGTTCTTAATTATCCTAGGGAATATATATGATGCCATTTTACATATACAGAATACAAGTTAATGTATTATATTTAATGCTATAATGCTTATTTCTTTTAGGAATGTTGCTCAAAACCATTTATGAGATTGGTTATAGTATGTCAGAGTATCTCAATTTATTACATATTCCTCAAAAGGAATAGCATATTATATTAACATGCTGCCCAGAGACATGATAATGTTCTATTCCATTAAGCCAATATTATATGTGTCACAATCACAATCACGATCACGAATCATGAAATCCCGTTGATCGTCGATTTCAAGCGGGCTCAGTTAGCTCTCCATTCGTCCTATCCCTGAAATTTTAGAAGACTCTCTCCACTCGGCCTTCCCAACGATGCCGCAGGGTCAGGGGAATGAGATCCAGCTTGTTACTAGCTTTAGCATATGAATACACCATGGGAAGCTTGCGAGGCTCTCCCATGTGAACAGGAAACTCTCTCAGTAGCTTGCTAGTTTCTCCCAGAGGGTCCCAGTAGGTTGTAAGAAGTAGGTCCTAACATGTGGAGAGAGGCTGTGAGCATGGCTGTGGCTAGGTTCTGGTGGTCTTTGGCCGCCAGGAGCTCTGCTCGGGGCACAAAGGGAAGTTGGAGCCCATCCCCTCCGAGGGGCCCTGGGGAAGACAGCCAGGTGTGTGGGCAAGAGATTCTCTGTGTCACAATATTTTAAATATTTGAATTTTTAAATACTAAATTTGTGGAAATATGGTATGACCCCAAAGTCAATCCGATCTAAAAAGACTCTAAATGGACCATTATATTTCATATTCTTCACATTCCTACTCCCAAGATCTCTATCAGCTATAGTGGAATGTACCAGTTACATGTCCAAAAGCATATTTTGGATTTGTAACAAATACTGGGAACTTGCTTTTAAGTCTCTGGATGTTGGTGCTTGATGGGATTATATGGCGCCAGGGGCAGTCCCTCGTTGTGACCCCCTAGCTACTGGAAAATGGGAAATCTGGGCGGAAGAGGCCCAGTCCCGATCAGAGCATGGTTGGCGATCTCAGCCCCAAGTCCCACACACCTGGGTTCCTTTGCCGATACCTTCATGCGTGAGGCTCATCCGAACATGTGGAGAGGGGCCTTAAGCATGGCTGTAGCTAGGTTCTGGAGGTCTTCGGCCACTGGGAGCTCTGCTAGGGGAGGGAAGTTGGAGCCCATCCCCTCCTAGAGGCCCCAGGGAAGATAGTCAGGCATGCGGGCCGCACAATATCTTATAGCCTACTTCTTCCTCTTGGACAAAGTGGCAAGCTACTGAGAGTTTTCTGCACACATGGGAGAGCCTCGCAAACTCCCCATGGTGTATTCATAAGCCAAAATCAGTAACAAGCTGGGTCTCATTCCCCCTGACTCTGAAGGAGCCTCCAAAGCAGCATTGTTGGGAAGAACGAGTAGAGAGAGGCTTCTAAAATCTATAGGGCTAGGATGAATGGAGAAGTTACTGAGATTGCTCGAGAAATTCGACAATCAATGGGATGATGATGATGATGATGATGATGATGATGATGATGATGAACAAATAATTCCCAGTAAATAGAACATTAAATTTTTTTTTACTGTATTTTGCTGTTCTTTTTAATTATGTTGATCATTGTCACTGTCACTGTCATCCCGTTGCTCATCGATTTGTTCAAGTGGGCATCAGTAATGTCTCTCATTGAGAGACTTACTGTTACTGTTTTTGGCATATGTTTTATATTTTTATTTTTATTTTTACTTTTTTGCTTTTTGGGTCATACCTGGCAATGCACAGGGGTTATTCCTGGCTCATGCACTCAAGAATTACTCCTGGCGGTGCTTAGGGAACCATATGAGATGTTGGGACTCAAACTTGGGTTGGCCCCATGCAAGGCAAACGCCCTGCCTGTTGTGCTATTGCTCCAGCTCCATTGATGTACTATTTACATCTGAATATGCAAATAAGTGAGAGCACAGCAGGTAGGGCATTTGCCTTGCACAGGACCAACTTGGGTTCAATTCCTCCACTCCTCTCTGAGAGCCCAGCAAGCTACTGAGAGTATCTCGCCCAGAAGGCAGAGTCTAGCAAGTTACCTGTGGCATATTCGATATGCCAAAAACAGTAACAAGTCTCACAATGGAGATGTTACTGGCTCATTTGAGCAAATCAATGAGCAATGGGATGACAGTGATACAGTGACAGTGATTATTTTATTATTTTAACCATTCTGTTTTAATTTATTTCCTAATGAACCATGTACTTTGTGCCACTTCCATAAATAAGATACTACTGCTTTCTCTTGAGTGCTTTAATACAGAAGCAATTAGGACTTGTTGTTAGTTTTGCAACAAATCCTTTATTATAGTGGATATTACTGAATATGACTCAGTTTTGAGCATACTTATTGATCAGACTTTACCTCATGTTGTTTGAGTTTCTGAAAGTGGCTCTGTGAAGGTAGCAGTTGTTTAGAAGATAACTTTTTATATTGAGGAAGAATATACCTCTGGTTATATTGTTTGCACCCAAACTGGAATTTGTGGGCAAATCACATATTTTAGAATATTTGTAATGGCTTTGGAGATATCAAAGTGAAGAGTTCAGAGGTCAAGATCAATGTTCTTACTTTGAACAAGCAATGTATCTTGGAAATCAGTAAGGATGACTATAAGTGGTATCACCCACATTTGGAATCACTGCCCTGAACTGATGGTATAACTTCCATATAATATGGAGATGTCACTTATCCATTTTTTCTCTTTTTGAAAGTAATTAACTTTCAAATATGACAAAAACTTGTTATTTCTTTGAATTTCTCTGTTTTAACTGGTTCAAAAAATAGTTGGCAGTTACTTTTCAACATGAGTACACTGTTTGGTAGACTTGACAATTTTGTCATCTCCTTTAGGACATGTCAAAAATGTCAAGGGACACTGGAAGGTTGGCAGGAGAATCGGAAGAGCATAGATTGGTTATATGGACCAAGAGGCTAGAAAGTGGTTTGTGTGAACTTTAAGAAGCCTGATGCTCAGGAAGTCACGTAGTCTAATGGTCAGATGGCAGCACAAGTATTGCTGTCATTATGTGGCTATTTGATATGCCAATAACAGCAACAACAAGTCTCACAATGGAGACATTACTGGTGACCGCTCGAGAAAATTGATGAGCAAGGGGATGACAGTGATACAGTGATGTGGCCATTAATTTCTTTACATCCTTTTCTTTAGAGACATAGGTTTTAAGGATAAAATTGTTATCTCATTTAGTGTATTACTTATTTGTTTCAAATAAGAGTATCCTCAGAAAAGTTATTGTTTGGTGAAGTGTCCTTGAATGATGTTTGTGCTTTAATATTGTTCTATCATTGTTAGTTATCAAGTTAATAAGGGAAGATAGTATAAGATTAAAAAAATATTTTAAACTGCTATTTGATGTGCCAGCTAAGAGTGAAAACATTTTAGATTTGAATTAGGTCAAGGACACTAGCCTAAATTTGTTTTTATTATAGCATAGTGTTAGAGAATTTAACCTTATTGTAGGATTAAAAAAGGCATAATTCAGTCAAGTGAAGGCAAGTAATATAGGTAATCAGAATAATCAGGGATGCAAAATAATTCATTTTATATTTTAGTGACCACATATTGATTTAATTTCCATCTTTATTTTAGACAAGTCAAACCAGGGAGTTAAAGGTAAATAGTATGCAGAATTACTCCTAGGTATTTTTTGATATCCCAATTACATAATTTGAAATAGTTTTACCGCATCTTGCTATAGTTTTATATTTGCAATTGTAGTGACACAGGGTTGTTCAACAGATTACCTTTTTGAATACCCACTTATTGGAGTCTTACTTCTTAACCTTTGAAAGCTCTTTCCATCTCCAGATTTAATACCATGCAATTAAACACTCAGTGAAAGGAGCTAACACTCCAAGAAAACTTTGATTCTTTGTGCCTAGCAATTATTGCAACCAGCAGCCTCAGCAACTTTCCCTTCCATCTTTAGTCATCAAAATAATTTCTCTCCTTGTTTCAGGTTACCCAGAATCAATATTACCTTCTATTCTGTATCTAAAATCCAAGATTCTTGAATATTACTCTTTGTTTTAAGTAGGTCATAGTGCTTAGAATCTCTAACATATCTAATGTTTTAATGGATCTGCGTGTTAAGGATTTTGGGGCAATTTGTTCTTCCCTTTGAGAGACTGGGTGTGACCTCCATACTTTAGGTCCAGGCTTCTTAAATTAAGAGAGATCAGAAAAAATCAAAGGAAATACTTTGGAAGTTGTCCTTTGTTTTTCCTGTGCAGGGAGTTTATCCTTAAGATTTACAAAGTCCCTGTCTCAGTGTTCCTTCTCTTGGCTTCAGTCCCAGTGATTTTTGAAGTGGCTTGTTGCTTTCTATGTGGAAGTTTTGCCAAGGTTGTTGCCATGGCTGCAGTGCCTGCAAATTTAGCTGATTCTTGTATCCTATTGATCTCCTCTGAATCGTAGCAATTTGCCAGAGCTTTTCTTATGAATTGAAGAATGTTATTCCCAATCTAACGGCCCTTTGTTTCAGCTCACTAGAAAACTGTAAAGATAGTGAGAACCTAAATCCAAATTAAAATATTTCTATTAAGCCAAATTTTATAGCAAATTCCCATGAAATTTGTGCTTCCATTAAAAGCTTTGGGGAGGTAGAAAAATAAATGTTTGGGAGAGACTTAAGAGACTTAAGTTTCTATTTTCTTTGCAGCTCAGCATGAAGATAATAATCTGAGTTCACCTCTCCTACTGGTGAGGGTAGTAGCTATTGGAAGTTCTTCTCTAACTTGCTTAATCAGTTACTTATCAGTTTTTTACAGCTAAGGTAGCTCCACTACTCCTTGTTTATTTTAGTTTCCAAGCTATTCCTTCCATAGAAACAAAATCTCAATTTGAACTGGGTGTCCACTTTTGCTTCTGACATATTATATTCTCTTTCTCTCCTTTTTTACAATATAGTGTATACAAAATTAAGTTATTTGTTTTGGGGCCACACCCAGCTGTGCTCAGGGACAACTCCTGGCTCTGTGTTCTGGGTCAGCCCCGGTGGTGCTTAGGGAAGCATGTGATGCCAGAAATAGTATCTGGGTCTCCAGCATGCAAAGTATGCACAGCAAGCACTCCAATGCACAGACAGCCCTTTGGCTAACTGCCTGCCCCCTTCCCCAAATTTATATTTTAAAAAATATCTAAAAATGTTATATTCTGTGGCATCACGTACATTTAGACTGATCTGAAACCATCATGACCATTTATCTCTAGAACTTTTGAACCTCTACAACTGAAATTCTATACGTGTTAAATTCTAACTCCAGTTTTCATCTCTCCCTTATCAACTCTATGCTATTATCTGTTTCTATTAATTTTACTATGCTAGGAGCCTTACTAAGTGAGATTTTGCAATTTTGTTTTTTTGTAACTGGGTTATGTAACTCACAATGTTTTTGAGCTTCATCCATGTAGTAGCATGGGTGAGGTTTTTCATATATCACATGCTGTTTATAATTAATCTGTTAATGAATATATAGACTCTATGTTTTATTGTGCAAAACCATGAACAGGAATAGAAAAATATGTATTCAATCTCCTACTCTTATATTTTGTTCACAGTCCTTAAAAAGTTTTAAGATGTTCTAAAAATAAACCTTATCAAGGTATAATTACATAGAACAGCACAAAGAATGAAAGGGTTAGTTAAATTTTTTGTTTGTTTTTGGTAAACTCAGATACCTATGTAACCCTCATCATTCTCATATTATAGAATATTTCCATCAGGCTATAGCATTTTTTTTTAATTGAGTCACCATGAGCGTAACATACGATTACAAAGCTTTCAGACTGAGTTTTAGTCATAAAATGATCAAACACCCATCCCTTGACTAGTGTACATTTTCTACTACCAATGTCCCTAGTAGTCCTCCTGCCACCCCACTTGACCCCACACCCTGCCTCTGTGGCAGACAATCTCCTTCTTACTCTCTCTCTACTTTTGAGCATTATGGTTTTCAATTCAGATACTGAGAGGTCATCATGTTTGGTCCTTTATCTACTCTCAGCACACATCACCCATCCTGAGTAATTCCAGCCATAGCAATTTTTCTTATCCATTTTTGGTTACTCTTTTCACTCACAGTTCAAGTTCGTCACTGATTTTTTTATTACTTCAGAGAGACTTTCATTATTCAGCATTTAGTGTCAATGGATTACGTCTCTATAAACTTTCATTTTTCATCCAAATTGTTTTATTTTTTAGGGAAGATATCTTCCCCTTCACTATTGTTAAGTAATATTTCATGGTAAAGCTATAAAAGTTTTAAAATTCAATTGATGATAAACATTTGATGGTTTCTGGGTATTATTCATAAAACTAATTAGCATATCTTAGAATTTTGAGCATATTTCATAAATAGACCATTTGCATATCTTCTTCAGCAAATTGTTAGTTATGATAAGAATGAGATAAGAACCACACCCCTGGGTTATCTCATTATTATATTTATTGCATAGTGAATTATCTTTACATATTCTTGGTTCTTCCTGAGTATATATTTTACAAATACTTTATTATAGTTAATATTAAAACTTACCAGTGGTACCATTAAAATGGCTACAATTTTACAATATGTAGATTATTCTTTTAAAATATTAACAGAATTTGTCATTTAATAATAAATAATTTCAATATAAAAATATATATGATACATTTTGTATTCCTTTACACAAAATCTTTTTTACATATCAACTAAAGATATGTGAGAATTTTTGTACGCCACTTCACTTATCATAGGCCCAAGAATAATTTTAAAATGTGACTCTAGGTCACTGGAATGAACTGGCTGAAACTTTTTTTAAACCTATGCTTGGGTCAGTTGCTAAATATGGGTTACCACAGGAAGTGGTGCTTTCTACATCTGTGACAATTTCTGAAGGGGCTGACAGTAGGGGCAATAGATCTTTCTCTGCACAGGCTTGCAAATAATGCATCTCCATATCCACAGTAGTCTGCCTGTTGCTGCTTTGGTCCACACTTCCATAATGTGTTTGTGTTTAAGTGCATACATGCAGGAGACAGTAGGGGTAGTAGAAAGTCCTCCAAATAAGCAAATTCTTTGTTCAATCTAGCAAGTGGCAATGAGTTACTCAATTGGATTTTTTTCTCTTGAAAGAGAGGCATGAAGAGACCAGATCTCCACCTGTGAATTCAACACAGCGCACATTAACAAGCATAAGGAAAAATATAGATATGGTAAAACTTATATGCTGTTACTTTTCATTGTGAGGAAAAGAAAATCTATAGTACTTATTTAGTGAAACACAAAAATAATCGGAGTTTTTAGAGCCTGGTGATATCTTAGCTATCATTTGATCCAATCTCTCCATTTTAAAAATGAGGAAAATCTTTTATCTTATTGACTCTTTTCAATAAAGCTATGAAACATTCTGTTGTTTATAAGTTAGTAAATGTATCCATGTGCTTTTATAAGTTTCTTTTATGATTTTGGCCAGCAATGATGAAATTAGTATGTTTTGATCTTTGTGCAAGTTGTTCAGAAAGAACTTAAAAGAAGTATTTAGGAAAATCCAAGTGCTGAAACATTTAAGATATGCTTTGTGGTCTCAATTTTGTGTGATTGTCAGCCAGGAAGTTTTCTGATTAAGATGGCTTGCCAATTCCCTGCCAAATACTTTATTTATTACACTAATGGGGATTTCCTATTTGAGATGTTAAAGACAAAATGTTATTGATATAATTTCCCTTAAAGTAATTGACATAGATCAATAGATGCATTCTAATAAAACCAAGGACAAGAGAGAAGTGCATAAAGACATACAAGATTTTTTTTACTGGTATATACTTATTGAAAAAAATATACTTTGTTAATTTAGAGATTCTTGCCTATTATTTATAGCAAAAACTTGAAGCTGAGGATTTTACAAGAATGAAATAACTTATATCAAGTACTGATTTTTTGATTAGAATGAATTCATATAGAATGCATGAACTTTAGAATTTCATAATGACCTAATATGAAGAAAATTTAGCATATTGATATGTATGTTATATTTTCTTTTAGTAGGTTTGGAAGTAGAGTTCCAAACTTCTAGTAAAAACATATGTATGTGGGAAAATTAACACAAACTGCAATTTTCAACAGACAGCAAGAGCATGAAATAAATTTTAATAGCTATGCAAATATTTGTTTCTAAAATAAAATTTTTAAAGTAGAGATTTTGTAAATTCTATAATAGAACAGAAAAATATGCTATACAGAGTACCACAGGGACATTTATTTTTGAGATGATTATTAAAATCTTTCTGAAAGACAAGAGTATGTACAGTTTGTAAGTGGGAGTCAGGATGCATATTGACAACAAGCTTCACAATCCAGGGAATGACATAAAAAGACATAGCCAATGGGAAAGAGTATAACAGACTCAAGAGACTTTTGAAAGAAGGCCAAGATGGCCAGAGGACAATGAATGAGGATGTAAAAAGCATGAGATTAGGATGAAGAGGTTGCCATGCAGGAACCTCGTTTTGTAGGGCCTGTGGACCACATTGTAGAGAGAGTTTTATTTTAATGCAATGGGAAGTCATGAAACCATTTTATCTTTTATGTAGGAGAATGACACCTTTTCATGTATTTATCTAAAAAGCTACATTCACTACATGTATTGGCCTTGCATTAGATTGGAGTAAAGGTTGAAACAAGATAAGACTGTTAATAGATAATTGCATCAGTTCAGATGAAAGCTGAAATAACTTGACATGTGGATGTTAAGGCAAAAATGGAGTATAAAGGGGCTGGAGTGATAGCACAGCGGGTAGGGCATTTGCCTTGCATGCGGCCGACCCGGTTTCGATTCCCAGCCTCCCATATGGTCTCCTGAGCACCGCCAAGGGTGATTCCTGAGTGTAAAGCCAGGAGTAACCCCTGTGCATCGCCAGGTGTGACCCAAAAAGCAAAAATTAAAAAATGGAGTATAAAAGTTTAGATTAAGGGTATTTGGCATGTTGAATTGATATGACTTAGGAATATATTGAATGTGAGGTTAAGAGAGATATGCAGAGATATGCCAAGAATTTGGCCTGAGCAAGTAGACAGTGATATTATCACTTATTAGTGGCTAATGATAGTATCATATACAATCTGAGAACCAATTTTGTAGATAATCAGAACTTCCGTTCTGGGAGTGCTAATCTTTTAATGCTAGTGATATCATCAAGTGACTGTGTTAAGCAAGCAGTTGAGCATATAGGTCTGGAAGTGTGGATTAGAGGTAAAATTTTGAAATTATTGGCATATTGATGATAGAGAGGGATATAAATTCTGAGTTATATTGCATCAAGTAGAAGAGGAAGGGCTGTATAAGGAGAGGGAGGAAGTTGTGAGAAGAAAATTGGGAAAGTTTTATTTATTTATTTTAATCACATAACTCAAGAAAAGAATTCGCTTGATGAAGCAATCAACTTGGTGTTATGTCGCTGAGAAATAAGAAGGAAAACTGTAAAACCTAAAAGGTATGATTAAAGTTTAGAATTTGGGAGCAAGTCATCACTTTAAGAGACCCAAAGGACAAGAGGCACGGATATCATATATATATATAATATATATTATATATATATAGATATATATATGTATATATCTATGGAACACATAGATATATCTATGTGTTCCACATATATATATCTATGGAAGATATATATATCTATGGAAGATGAGAGATGAGGAAGTATAGAAAATACATATAGTGGTTACCCTCATTGTTAATAGGTACTTGTTCAATAGTTACTCTACAGTTATTGTCTCTCCCTCTCTCCTTAGTACCCCATAGTATTTGAGTATTCAATTTCATTTATGACCTAATAATGTTTAGTCTCATTCACTTACCATATAACTGGATTTCCCATAAGTATTTTAGAATTTTTGCCAATATCTTCATCCCACTTTAAACTTAGGTTAACACTAATAATTTTTAAAAAAGCTTTGATTTGGTGATATTCCATACTCCAATACTGTTCAAGAGTAATTTCCTGATTTAATTTAAAAACATGTTACTATCTAAACTTAAAAATGTAATGTAACACAACAACAAAACAATTATAATTATTGCAATTTATTCTCACTTGCTGTATTGTAGACATTGTAAAATGTAATCTATTCAAAACACTTTAGACAAAACTTGAATACCTTCCATGCATAATTATGTTTATTTTTAAGAAAATTTATCATAGAATAACATCACATGAGGCTGACACCCAAGGACAGTAGATAAAAGGACCAGGAGGATTGCCGCATGGCTGGAAGCCTGCTTCACAAGAGGAGGGGAGAAGGCAGATGGAATAGAGAAGGGATCACTAAGAAAATGATGGCTGGAGGAATCAGTCGGGATGGGACATGCGTGCTGAAAGTAGATAATGGACCAAACATGATGACCTCTCAGTGTCTGTGTTGCAAGCCATAATGCCCCAAAGTAGATAGAGAGTATAGGGAATAGTGCCTCCCATGGAGGCAGGGGAGGGTGGGAAAGGGGGGGTATACCGGGGATATTGGTGGTGGGGAATGTGCACTTGTGGAGGGATGGGTGTTTGCTCATTGTGTGATTGTAACCCAAACATGAAAGCTTGTAACTCTCTCACAGTGATTCAATAAAAATTAAAGAAAAATTTAAAATTATCAAAACTTAAAAAAGTTAAGTAAAATGTCTACAGTCACAGGTAATGGGAGACGCAACCAGAATTCAACCCATCAGAAATATTTATTTCCTACAGCATAGTACACAATTCTACAGCCTATATCGAAGGATGTTTTACCCCTATGGCTCGTCTACACTTGCCTGTTTTTCTCCTTTGCTCAGACCTGCCTTTTTGATTCCACTGGCTTTCAGCCAGCTATTACACATGAAGATTAAATATGTTGATTTTGCCATGCCGACCCTACTGGAAAGATAAGCGTTCCCTGAAGATATTGGGGGATGGGATTGGGTATTTAAGCACTGACCATAACAAGGTTTTATTAAATACTTTTCCCTATTCAAGTTTATGCTAATTTAGATAATAAATTCAATGCATATTTCTGACATAGTATTAAGATATATTATGTAGAATGATACAGCACTAACTGATTTTAGTCTAGCATTTAAATGTTCTTTTGAAAATATGCAAATGCAATGTTTTTGAAGTAGTGGAGCACTTAATTAGGGCAAAGTGTATTCTGCTTTGGAATCAGATAAGCACATTTTAACTTAAGGTTCTTATACTCTGTGGCCTGAGTGTGGGTCTTACCTTTTTTGAACCCATTTCCTCATCAGCAAAATATACATAAGCAGCTTTGTTTTCAAGTTTGAAATTCAAAGGGAAGAAAGTAAAACCAAGTTTTGTGATGATAGTAAAGCATTTTACACCTAGGCCATTAATTCTGCCTATTGAATTTTAGGTATTGCAATCACCTATAGTTATCACAGATGGTGGAACAAATGCTTAAAGCATTTGTTTATATAAATCTTATTTGTATAAATCTATGAGCATCAAGCAAGCAGATGATAATTGCTTGCAAGATCCTATAAAAGTACATGAAGTGGAAGTGATAAGAAAAAAGACTGGAGTTTCATGTTGGTAGAGAGTATGACAGGTAGCACTGAAGCACTGTCCTCCCATTGTTCATTGATTTGCTCTAAGGAAGTGCTATTCACAGCATAACAGTGATGTATTATTCACATAATGAAAATTTCTAATTATAAGAAGTATATATGATATACTTAAGATTTATGTTATGGATAAATTAGGAGAGGAAATACAGGCATACTTAGGGAAATTATCTCTATTTATTTTTCTATTTCTGAAATCTGGAAGATTTGCCAATCTTTAGGTAGGATTTTCAACAGAGAGGAAGAGATGATATCTCTATTAATTGCTGTTACCTAGTTGTGCCACCTGAAACTGGTGAGTGGCTGTACAAAATAATTACTTATTATTTCTCAACAGTGTATGACATGCTTTATTTTGTTTTATTATTTTTCTTTTGCTTTTTGGGTCACATCTGGTACTGCTCAGGGGTTACTCCTGGCTCTGCACTCAGGAATCATGCCTCGTAGTGCTCAGAGGACTATATGGGATGCTGAGGATTGAACTGGGTCGGCTGCATGCAAGGCAAATACCCTACCCTCTGTCATTCCGTTCCCAACAAAGTATGGTTTGATGGGTTGCCTCTACTGCTGTTTTATTTGAAGCACATTCCTGTGGTTACAGTCAGATAATGACTATTCATCCTAAATGGCATAAAATGGACTCACTGATGACTATCAATGGTGACAGTGGGATAAAGCATCTCTCCTCTCCACATGGCCGCTTGTTCTTGAGGCTAAACTGACTTCACCATTTCATGGTGGTTTCAGGTCAGAGTACAACGATAACAAGCCTTAAGGTAAAAATGTCTCTGTGATGTTGCTGATGACCATTGGCTAAATGAAATCACAGTGGTCAATTTAATTATGATGTACAAGGAGTGGCAAATAATTTGTTTATTTTCAATCTATTACAAATGGCCTGAGGGATTTGGAAGGCAAAGTTAATGGTATTTTATGTGTGTGGTTGGCAGATTAGTGGGGAAAAAGAAAGACCAAATATAATTCAAGTGAGAACTATAGTATTGCAGCGAGAACAATAGGAATATTTGTTGGGTGATGACAAGATAAATTTGTTTAATAGTTTTAGAAGACACTGAAATTGATTCCCCCTAGGATATGCAAATGAACTTCACAGTAAGAGCATGTAAATTGGAACATACAAGAACTCTTTTTGATTTGTTTTTGGGTCACAACCTTGGTCTTCAGGAGTTACTCCTGACTCTGCAATCAGGAATTATGTAATCCCGGTTGGCTCTGGGGGACCATATGGGATGGCTGGGATCAAGCCCTTCCCTTCCCTTCCCTTCCCTTCCCTTCCCTTCCCTTCCCTTCCCTTCCCTTCCCTTCCCTTCCCTTCCCTTCCCTTCCCTTCCCTTCCCTTCCCTTCCCTTCTCTTTCTCCCCCTTCCATCCCTTTCCCTCTCTTCCCCTCCATTTCCCTCCCCTTCCCTTTCCTCCCCTCTTCTCCCTTCTCCTCCCCTCCCTTCTCCTCCCCTTCCATTCACTCTCCTTCCATTCAGTCCCCTTCCATTCACTCCCTCCCCTCCCCTCCCCTTCCCCTTTCCCTTCCTTTCCCTTCCTTTCCCTTCCCTTCCCTCCCCTCCCCTTCCCCTTTCCCTTCCTTTCCCTTCCCTTCCTTTCCCTTCCCTTCCCTTCCCTTCCCTTCCCTTCCCTTCCCTTCCCTTCCCTTCATTAATTGTAGGACAATTTGATTGCTTCCAATTTTTAGTAACTGTGAATAAAGCCTCTATAAACAAGAATATGCAGGGTTATTATTATTATTAATTATTATTCTTGTTGTTTGAGTTTTTTGGTTTTTGTTTTGGGGACACACCTGTCGGTGCTCAAGGGCTGACTCCTGACTCTGCACTCAGGGATCAGTCCTGGCTGCCTCAAAAGACAATAGAGGTTGCCAGGAATCAAATCCACATCTGCTGTGTGCAAGGCAAGCGCTCTATCCCCTGTATTATTGGTTGGACCCTGCCTGTGCAAGTTTTTGTGTGGACAGTAGTTTTTGGCTCCTGATAATATCAATGTACATGAATGCAGGTTGGTATGGTAAATCCATAGTCAGCTTTGAAGAAATTACGCGCTTCCCCCCCCCCCATCAGCAATCAGTAAGAGCTATTGCTTCACTACTTCCCTAGTACTTCAGTGCTTAATGTTGTTAGTGTTTTTAAATCTTGTTCATTGTGATCAAAGTGTAGTAGATCTCATTGCTTTGATCTGTGATTCCCGAATTACATGAGATGGAAAGCATATTTTTATACAATGATTTTCCCCTTACACATCTTCTTGGAGGCCTCCCTTATTGTTTTGGTGCATCTATAATTGAAATGTTCTTTCTTGTTGAGTTTTAAGAATTCTTTATGCTTTGGATAGTAATATGTTATCAAATCTTTATTTTGCAAAATTTTCTCAAAGTCTGTGATTTGCTTGCCTACTCTTTTGACATTGTTCTTTACATAACATATGTCTTTCAGATGAAACTATAACTCAATAGTAAAATTATGTTTTGCATTTCTGCACTCTTGTTTAGACTCCCAGAACAACCACAATAATCAACTATAACTCGCATGAAACAAACTTTTGTCACCCTACTATGGTGAACTCTGTTCTGTCCACTAGTTCTTATGTTCTCTTGCATTTGGTATTCCTTTACTATGTTTCTTTATATCCCACATATGAAAGTGATCATTTTGTGTCTCTCCTCCTTCTGACTAACTTACTCAGCAATATACTTTGCAGATTCGTCCTTATAGCAGTAAATTTCATGATTTTGCCTTTTGAAAAATCATTTAAAAAAGACAGTATAAATTTACTCAGATGATGAAATGCTATATCTGTTAGTAGAGAAGTTGAAGAAATGATAGTAAATTTGAGGGACTGTGTCTTGAATCTTTATTTTTTTTTATTTATTTTATTTTTTTTTAATTTTATTGAATCACCATGTGGAGGGTTACATAGTTCTCAGGATTATGTCGGTTATACAATTCTCAAACACCCTTCCCTTCACCAGTGCCCATCTCCCATCACCAACCCCCCCAGTATACCTGCCGCCCCCTCCCACCTCCCCAGTCCCCACCCTTGTACATGATAAGTTTCACTTCGTTTACGCCTTATCTCGATTACATTCCATGTTTCAACACATAACTCACTACCGTTGTTGGGGTTTCCCCCAAAAAAGAAAAGCAGTCCTATTGCCAAGGAGGCATTTGATAGTTCTCCACTGCTAAGAATATAGAGATATTAAGTCCCGCTGTTTGTTACATAACTTTTCTTTTTCCCCCTTGCCCCGCGCCACCGAGTTCACGCCTGTTTAGTAATCGCCACGCTGCCTGACAAGGGAAAAAAAAACTGAAGAGGATGGTTATTTCCCGTCATCGGCAGGCGTGGGGCTCTGGCTTAGTTGATAGACTAGTAGAGTGTCTGCAAGCAGTTTCTGGAACCGAAGGGCTTGCGCTGGTATCGGCTCCGGCTCAAGATTCCACCAGCGTCCCACTGTTCCATGTACATAATTTTTCCCCTTATATCCCATTCCCACGCCACCAGGTCTGTTTGCTTAATGGACATCACACTGTAGTTGACGACACGCCGCATTTCTTCCCAAGAAAGAAGAAAATTTCTTCTCAGCAGGCGTGGGGATATAGCTTAGTTCAGTCTAGAGAGATGGCTACCACTTTGATTTCCTTCAATATTTCAGCAACAGACTTACTATTCTTGTTAGGATCTCCCACAAAAGTCCGACCCATTAAAAAGGGACATATTACATATTGCTGATGCTAAGATGACATTAGGTCGCGCGGTTTTGGGTTTCTGTATAAAGTCCAGGGAAAGTACAACCAGAAATAACATCACTACAAACTTTTACCCTTTTATGGTGCTCATAAGATGGAGAAGCCTAGAGAGAGGCTCGGCGTCTCCATTTTGCGCTCAGGAAAACCGTGAATCCTGCGCTGTGCTCAGGAGGGAGGAGTGGAGAGAGAGAGAGGTTAAGAGAATTGGGGGATGCCCGGTTCCCACTGTTTCAGCGCACCATGGGGTCTCTGGTCCCATGCCGGAATTAGTTCAGTGGGCTGTTTGGAGTCCAAGGGCGCTTCCTTGGGCTCTTCCATCATGCTCGCTCCACAGCAGGGTCCAAAGGGTGTCTTGAATCTTTAAATGAGGGTAAATTATTTTACCTCTTCATCAAAGATAGCGGTTAAAATCAATAATATAGCAGAAAAAATTTAAAATGACATCAAAATAGTTTCTTTTAAAACAGGAGTCTTTGGGGAATTTTTGTATAGTTTTGTGCTATCTGTAAATAGAATTGATTCTCTTCTCTTTTTCAAATTGAATACATTTTATTTATTTTTGTTACCTAGGACTTAGAACATCACATAGTGATGCTGTATAGTGATGGATAGTGATGGAGAGAAGCAATATATAGTATTTTTTCTTATTTTAGAGGATAAGCTTTGATAATTTTTGCCACTGAATATGATGTTGAGTATGGGTGATGGGTGAGGGTGAGTTTGAACCCAAGTTACATATCCAGAGATCAGATTAGGAGAGATGCTGGGATCAGACAGGACAGGAAGGCAAAAAGGCTGGTCTGGCTCAATAAAAATGAGGTTAACTTCTAGGTCTTGGTGAGAATTGCATTAAGAAGAAATAGATTCGCAACTTAAAAACCATCGTCATTTCTTTCAGGAAGGATTTATACATAACTCCAGAGCTTTAGAAATTTAGAAAGAGCAAGGAGACTGTGAGCAAAGTTCTGATCTTCAATCTCACCAAATACTGTTTTTAAATAGGTAGTGAAAATTGAGTGCAGATATTGTAATTAGAAGTATCCACTTCAAACAAATAAAAGTCATATATATATACATATATATATATATTTGTACGTATACACACATTAAGGGGACTGGAGACATAGTACAGCTGGTAAGCCATGGCAAGCCATGCATCTGGCTGACCCTGATTTGATCCCTGGCATTTCATATGGTCCCCTGAACTCCACCAGAGTAATCCCTGAGCACAGAGCCAAGGTGATAAAAAAAGATAATATAAGACACAAAAAATAAGAGAACAAAACAAACAATAAAATGAGGAGCATTTATCAAATTGTATGAAGGTTGTGGATGTAGCTCAGTGATAAAGAACATACGTTGTTTGCATGCGGCAATAAGTTTTATCTTCAGCACAAAAACAAATAGACAAATAAACAAGCATGACAAAACAAAATACATCGTCCATGCTTACCCTCCTGCTCTAGTCTCTGGTTAAAAGAATTAAGATTTCAATAACTGTATCACTGTATCACTGTCATCCCATTGTTCATCGATTTACTCGAGCAGGCGCCAGTAACGTCTCCATTCATCCCAGCCCTGAGATTTAAGCAGGTTCTCCTTACTCGTCTTTCCCAATTATTGGAGGCTTTTTCAGGGTCAGGGGAACGAGACCTGTTATTGTTACTGTTTTTGGCATATCAAATATGCCACGGGGAGCTTGCCAGGCTCTGCCGTGCGGGCAGGATACTCTTGATAGCTAGGCAGGCTCTCTGATAAACATAATATAATATATATATATTTCTCTCTATGATTTTATGGAAAATGGGTAGGGAATGTCTTATGATGATCTTATGATGGTAGGAATATGTTCACTCATGCGTGAGGTTCGGCCTGAGTGTGTGGAAAGTGGACTGGAGTGTGGCTGAAGTTCAGCAGTAGAGGTCGGCTGCTGGGGCTGGGTCCGTTGGGTCAGGGAAGGCTCTCACCCACCCCCCTCTGGGGCACCCCAAGTGGAAACAGCCTCTGGAGTGGAATCTGGTGGCATAGTTATGAAAGGGAGCATAAATTGAAGATTTCAATAACAACATTAAATATAAACAATCAAAAATACCAATTAAGATAGTGATAATCATGCAAATTTATGGATTAGAAATTATTAACTAAATGTATTGTCACTTGTCATCTCATTGCTCAACAATTTGCTCAAGCAGGCGCCAGTAACATCTTCATTCATCCCTGTCGAGTGCTAGTGTAGGCCAATGGCGTCTGCTTGCTCTAGGAACATAAAGAGCCTCAAACCATTCCTTCAGAATCTTGATGAAGAAGTCTGACCATCTCGTAGGTGGGCGGCCATACATGTCCCGTGTAATCCAGTTGGTAACAGCTCTAGTCTCCAGAAGTCTGTAAATCACATTATGTGTCCAGCCCATTTGATTTTTGACGCCTTGGCAAACAAGACAGCATCCCTAATTCTCCATCATTGGTGGAGGTCGAAACTCGGATTCCTTCTCTCACTTGAGTGAAACATGATATTCCAAGCATAGCTCTTTCGATTCCTCTTTAGAAGACCCAAATAGCGTTCTTATCTGTTTTCATATAAGGCCCAGGTCTCTGAGGCATATTTTAGTGCAGGAAGAATGGTGGAGTCAAAAAGAGGTGCCCGGAACCAGAGGTTCTTTGTCCTCTTAACAACTTCTTCAATGCTCTTGAAGGCGTTCCACACCGCCCTCTTCCTCCTGTGCAGCTCAGGTGCCAGGTTGTTCATCATGTTGAGTTCTCAACCTTGGTACACATAACTGCTGCATTCAGAGATGTTTGTTCTATTGAAAGCAAATGGAATATTAGGAACTAGTCTGTTTCTCATGAACATTCTCTTTGTGAGATTCAGCTGTAGTCTGACCTTTGCACACTCACAGTCGAAGTTGGCTAGCATTCGTGCCGCTTGGCTAATGTTGGTGTTATTAGAATGATGTCATCAGCGAAGTGGAGGTGGTATAGTTGGCAACCATCTATCTTCACTCCCATTTCTTCCTATTCCAGTCATAGCATGACGTTCTTGAGGACGGCACTGAAGAGTTTCGGTGAAATGGTGTTGCCTTGCCGAATCCCTCTCTTCATGTCGATGATCACTTCCTTGTAGAATGGTGAGATCCTGGAGGTGAATCTGTAGTACAAATCACAAAGGATCCTTATTGTGTTGAGTTTGAACACCTTGTTTGGCTAGGGCTTGGAAGACTGCTTCAGTCTCAACAGAATCAAAGACTTCTTTAAATCGATGAACGTTAGACAGAGTGGCATCTTGAACTCTCGCAAAACCTGAATGAGCTTGGTCACTGTGTGGATATGGTCAATTGTGTTGAATCCTTTTGGGAACCTGGCTTGCTTGCATGGTTGTCCTTTTTCTAGTGTTCTGTCAATCCTATTCAGGATGACTAGAGTGAATAACTTGTAGACGATGGACAACAGGCTGATTCGGCGATAGTTGCCAATGTCGTGGATGATTTTCTTCTTGTACAACAGGACGGTCCTGCTGGTTTTCCATTGGGGTGGAACTTTGCATTCAGACAGATAGTGTGTGAAGAGCCAAGCCAGTGTGTTGATGAGTTCTGGCGGTAGATTCTTCAGGTGTTTGGGTCTGACCTTGTCTGGACTGGGTGCTGTACATTTCTTTACTGATGAAATGGCATGTCAGATTTTGGGAGGGAGAACGTTGGGAATGACATATCATCCTGTGGAATTTGGTATGTGGGAAGGTGGACATGGCTATTAAAGAGATCATAGAAGTCATGGATAACTTTTCCTTTGCCCTTCTGGAAGATGTGATAGATCCATCAGGATGTTGGAGGGCAGTCATTTTGGTCTTATAGTTGGCGAAGGACAGGTGGGCATTGCAGATACTTTTCCTGGCTTCTGCCACATCGACCAGCACTGCTGCTTTTTCCTCTTTGAGGTCTTCCTTTATCGATTCTCTGCACAGCTTGGATGTTAGCTTGTGATTGCCTGAGGCTCATGCCAAACCACGTTGGTGAATGAGCTCAAGAGTTTCCGAAGACAGGCGTCTTTTTGTGGCTTTCTCTCTCTCAGTGTTCCTCGCACAATCATGGAGGTGCTGAACCAGTCGATTGTATTCCTTGTTGATGTTGTCAACTATGGCATCTTCCCATATTGCCGAAATAGTGCCAAAGTTCTCCCAGCTGGTGTGCATTCTGGGAGTTCTCTTCTTAAACTTTGCAGCCCTTTCTCCCCACTCCATGAAGTAGAATTTCGCACAAAGGAGATGGTAGTCTGATCCCATTTGGAATTTTGGGACAATAGTGACATCAGTCAGGCAAAACCATTGACTGAATATGATGTGGTCAATTTCATTGTGGAATTGTCCACCGGGAGACTCCCATGTCCAATGTTTAGATTCAGCCTTGGGGAACTGTGAGTTACCATGGATGGTATTGGTCAACACGATGAACTCAGACAGTTTCTCACCCTGTTTGTTCCATTCTAAGCTGTGGGTCCTGATGTGGAGTTCTTTGGCGACCTTCTTGGTCCTATCTTGGTGTTAAAATCACTGACAATGATCTTGTAGAAGGTGTGGTCTTTATAGAACTTCTCCAGCTCCATGTAGAACTTCTCAATTTCTTCTTTGCTGTAGTTGGATGTTGTTGCATAGATGATGAAGATAGAAACTGCCAGCGATGAGTCACATCTATTCAAATGTAAGCATCCGATTTGGATTGTTAGGCATTTGAATGAATCAATGCTTATGGCCAAGTTCCTGTTGATGAGGACACCAACACCACCGATGCCTCTACTGTCGCATGTTCTGAGGAACAGTTCTTCTCCAGTGTCACAGTGTTGTAAACGGCGTGATGTGATCTATGCCTTCTCATCTTGGTCAATCCAATGACGTAGTACTTGATCTTCTGCACTTGCACCATCAGGTTCTTGGTGGAAGCTTCCAATGCCAGTGTACGTGCATTAAAAGTGCAGACAGTCATTTTAGTCCCTTTGGCAGCCTAGTTCAACCCTGAAATTTTAGCAGCCTCTCCTTGCTTGTCCTTCCCAATGCTGCTGTATTGGGAGCTCTTCCAGGGTCAGGGGAATGAGGCCCATGTTTGTTACTGGTTTTGGCATATTGAATATGCCACAGGTAGCTTACCAGGCTCTGCCGTGTGGGTGGTATGTAGGGAGGTGGCCCCCTTCCTACTCCTCACTTATCTACAAATGTATTATGTCCTCAAAAATGTCCACTTTATGTATGGGTGTTAGAACATTTTATGATTGAAACCAATCATGAACAACTTTGTATCTCATGGTGATACAATGAAAATAATTTTTAAAAATCTTGTTATTTTTTAACATAATAATGTGATCCTGGAGAAAGAAGTGTGGGTGAGTTTAAATGTATATACAGTAGTTTAGGAACATTTGGAGTATATATGTCAGGAAACAAGGAATATGCTAAGAATAATTGTGAATGGAGAATATAATTAAAAGTCAAAGTAAGTGATATAACCAGTCATCTGTTTTAGGGCACTCGGGTTGTTTCCAGATTTTGGCTATTGTGAACAGTGCTGAAATGAATATATAAGTACAGATGTCATTTCTATTGTGCTTTTTTGCATCTTCAGGGTATATTCCCAGAAGTGGCATTGTGGGATCATAATGGAAGTTCAAGTTCTAGTTTTTGAAGGATTGTCCATATTGTTTTCCAGAAAGGCTGAACCAGTCAGCATCCCCACCAACAGTGAAAGAGAGTCCCTTTTTTCCCCACAACCACGCCAGCACTGGTTGCTTTGTTCTTTTGAATGTGTGCCAGTCTCTGTGGTGTGAGATGATATCTCATTGTTGTTTTGACTTGCATCTCCCTGATGGCTAGCGGTGTGGAGCATTTTTTCATGTGCCTTTTGGACATTTGCATTTCTTTTTTTGAGGAAACTTCTCTTTATTTCTTCTCCCCATTTTTTGATGGGGTTGGAGGTTTTTTTCTTATACAGTTCTACTAGTGTCTTGTATATCCTGGACATTAATCCCTTATCAGATGGGTATTGGGTAAATATTCTTTCCCATTCTGTGGGCTCTTTCTTTATTTTGGTCACTGTTTCTTTTAAAGTGCAGAAGCTTCTTAGTTTGATGTAGCCCCATTTGTTTATGTTTGCTTCCACTTGCATGGCCAGTGCTGTTGCATCCTTAAAGATGCTTTTAGCTTCAATGTCTTGGAGAGTTCTGCCTACATTTTCTTCTATGAACCTTATAGATTCATGTCTGATATTGAGGTCTTTAATCCACTTTGATCTGACTTTTGTGCCTGGAATTAGACAGAAGTCAGAATTCATTATTTTGCAGGTAGCTATCCAGTTTTCCCAGCACCACTTGTTGAAGAGGCTTTCCTTGTTCCACTTCACATTTCTTGCTCCTTTGTCAAAGATTAAGTGGCCATATATTTGGAGGTCTGTGACAGGATATTCAACTCTGTTCCATTGGTCTGCAGGTCTGTTTTTAGTCCAATATCATGCTGTTTTAATTACTACTGCTTTGTAGTAGAGTTTGAAGTTGGGGAAGGTGATGCCGCCCATCTTCTTTTTCCCAAGGATTGCTTTAGCTATTCGTGAGGGTTTATTGTTCCATATGAATGAAGTCATGAAATTTGCTTATAAATGGATAGACACGGAGAGTATCATGCTAAGTGAAATGAGTCAGAAATAGAGGGACAGACATAGAAGGACTGCACTCATTTGTGGAGTATAAAATAACATCACATGAGGCTGAAACCCAAGGACAGTAGATACAAGGGCCAGGAGGATTGGCCCACAGCTGGAAGACTGCTTCATGAGTGGAGGAGAGAAGGCAGATGGAATAGAGAAGGGCACACTAAGAAAATGATGGCTGGAGGAACCAGTCGAGATGAGAGATTTGTACCGAAAGTAGATAATGGATCAAACATGATGACCTCTCAGTGTCTGTGTTGCAAGCCATAATGCCCAAAAGTAGAGAGAGAGAGAGTATGGGGAATATTGACTGCCACAGAGGCAGGGGGAGAGTGGGAAAGGGGGGTATACAGGGGATATTGGTGGTGGGGAATGTGCACTGGTGGAGGGATGGGTGTTTGATCATTGTGAGATTGTAACCCAAACATGAAAGCTTGTAACTATCTCACAGTAATTCAATAATAAAAACAATAAGTGATGTGAGAGATAAAATAATGAGAAAATATAAATTTTCATGATTTTCTAGTTTACTTTGTAACATTTTCTGGTCATATATGTTGGTAGAGAAGGCCAGTGATCCAGAGTTATAGGGAAAACTAAATATGAGTTAGAAATTTACCGTGTGTGAAGCTGATTAGATAGTATGGTGTAGGGCACTTTGCTTGCACTTAGCTGAGCTGGGTTCAAGCCACCACCAGGTATAGGTCCCTTGAACATGACTAGAAGTAATCATTTAGTGCAGAGCCAGAAGTAAGCCCTGAGCACAGTGGGGTGTGGCCCAGTAACAAAAACAATCAAACAAAATTACCATGTGGAGCAATGAATTTAAAGTACAGAAGTATAAATAATATGGCTCAAAGGCCCATTCAATTAAGATATTGCTGAAGATCACTTGGCAGGAGACCTTTCCTAATATAATAATCTGGCTTTATTTGATTTTCTTCTTAACTTTTTAAATTTTATCTCTTGCTGGTCACCGTTTCTGGCCCTCTTCTCTAGTAACTGTTGAACAGCATATTTAAAAAAAATTTTTTTTTAAAGGATCAGGCATTGTAACTTGCCACCTCCCCTCATCTTAGTTTGTCTGTTTTATTCTCTAAAACTTCTAGATTCAATGTTAAAATAAGTTTCTTGAATTCTTAATTTGACTTCAGCTCTTTCTTATGTGTTATTCTGAACTCTTCTGAAACAGTAATAACCCTAATTCCAAAATTTTTATGGTTGTATTATGCTGACATTTTTAAATGCACTAAGCTGCATTAAAAATATTTAAAATGAGATAGATAATAGCATATACCTCTTGTATTGAATTGTGTTTCCTCCAAAAGGTATTTTGTATCTAGTATCTGTGGTATTTGTGAATTTTACCTTATTAAGAAATAGAGTCTTTGAAGAAATTTTAGATGATGATGAGGTAGACCATGAAGATGGATCTTAATTCATCAACATGACAAAAGTTTATATGCAAAAAAGCCAAACAAAACATAAAAACACAGGAACTTAAGCAGAAAATTACTGGTTACCAGAGTTAGACACTGGAGTGACTGAAGCTATTATATCATGGATTGATGGTCAAGAGTGGAATCTAAGAGTAGGCAGACACGGATTTCCTTATAGGGTTCAGAGGGAGCACTGTCCTACTATATCTTGACCTTGAAAATCTAGTCTCTGTACCTGCAGTATAATAACATTTCCGTTGTTCTAAGCCACTGACTTGCGGTACTTTGCTACAGCAGCTCCAGGAAATCAGTACAGTACATTATGGATTATTTTGAGAATTTAGTTTGATATTTTGTAAGTTGAGCAATAATTAACATATAACATTATATTAGTTTCATGTTCACAACATAATAATTTGTTATTTTCTTACATTTAAATGTGATTGCCTTTATTAGTCTAGTTAACATCTATCACCTTAAACCACAACAAATTGACTTTCTTGTGATGAAAACTTTTAAAATGTACACTCAAGACATTTTGAATATGTAATCCAGTATTATTGACTATAGATGGTATGTTTTATAACTATGAATTAGTTATTTTATTACCAGATCTTTGTAATTTTGCCTCCCTGTAGTCATATCAGAGTGGTGGGGGCAGGGGGCGGGCAGAGGGCAGGGAGTAAAGAAGAGACATATTATCCCTCTTCCAAAAACCAGTCTACATAATCAACTTTGCCATCAGGTATGTGACTATGTGAAGTTTGATGGCCAATCCGAGTGTCATAATAATTTCTAAGAAGTGTATTTAAAAAACATATATCATTCCTTTGTCCAGACTGTTAATATTGGTGAGATTCAGACTGTTGGCTAGTGATCATGACTCATGAAACCAAGTGCTTTGTTTTTGTGCATGTGGGCCATAAACTGGAAAGAGTTTGATCCCTTACAACTTTGTGAAACCTTGTCACAGTCTTCAACTATCTATGAACTTCTTTTTATATTTAAGAGAGAAATGTATATTTTCCTGTGAACTCTGTATTGTTTGAGGGTGTATTTTTATTTTATGATAAATTTAATTTTAATGGATAGCTGTTCTAAAGTGGGAAATTATTGATGGAATACTTCAGGGTTTTTTTTTGTATTTTTTACTATTACAGATGTAGGTGTCATAAGCAATATATGAAACTAAGCAATAAGAAAATACATATTGGGGCAATAGATATGTTGGAGAGTTGATTTATGTTTTGAGGTATAGAAGCTAAATTTTATGATAAGATAGAATTGGAGGTTTCAAAGTTACTTGGTCACAGTGTAAGTTGTGATGGTTCTTTCAGATATAATTCAAGAAGTGCTATAACTCTTTTTTTCCTTTTTCGGCTTCTGGGATACACCAAGCTGTCCTCAGGGATTACTCTTGAGTCTGTGCTCAGGGATCACTGCAGGTGGGCTTGGGGATCATATGAGGAGCTATGGTCCAGGAGAGGGAAGCTGCATGCACAGCAAGCACCTTATCTGCTGTACTATGGTTATGGTCCCTGATGTGCCTTAATGCTTGAGAGTAATTTAAAGGGCATGAGCTATTTATAGAGGTAGCACTTGAGAGACAAAATTAAATAATGGCATTATCTCCTTAATCTTCTTTTAAAACATTTATATAAAATTTCCCCTTAAATAGTCACTATAATTATTTAAATTTTAAGTTTAACAAGAAAACAAAAGTACTTCTGCAATAAAATTGACCTTAGGATAACGTGTAGATTTATTTTTAGTTTCATTTTAGACATATATCCAATGGCTATTGCCATAATATATATAATTTTATTCTCAAAGACATATCAGTTATATTCTCCATGTATTTTGGTACTTGAATCCAAGATTAATTTGGTCCATATAAACATGCCATTGTTCCTCAACTCATGAGTTTCTGGAAAGTAATTATATGTATAAGATTTTAACTTCATATTTTGTTAGAAAATCAGGAAATAAAGGAATTAATTCTGAGAAACCTGGAAATTCAAAATAAGAACAATTAATGTCACTAGCCACAAGCCATTTTGCTATTTTTATACACCCATTTAAAGGACATTCACCTGAGTACTGACTTTAAGGAATGTTTTGGTGCAGTGATTACAGGCTGAATTATTGCCCAATCAATTAGGAAACCATCAAAGCCTGTGACTATTGACTAGTGTCTTCCATCACAACATAACAGAGCTATAAGTCAGACTAACAACTTTTGGGGTAGACCAACTTCACTTTGTTCAGACATGTCTTTATCACAGCAGACATTTTTTTCAGGGAGGCTGAGAGAGCACAGAGAGAAAACAAAACTGAAAAATGAGAAATTGAAAGGAGGGTAGGGGAAAGTAATAAAAAGGGGAGAAGTGTTAACCTTCTAAGGACACTCTATTGTTCTAACCCCAGAAAGTCATAAAGTCAGAGACTCAGCCTACCATAAACCCAAAGGGTCAAGGAAACCCAAGTCTTCAGTGGGACACAAGATCCTGTGGGGCAACCTAAAATACCAAGTAACACAGAAATAATTGAAAATGTCTACTAGCCATCCTTCAACATTAGTAGGTTACTTAACATCTCCAATTGCAACAATGCAATTCAAAATGATGTTTCTCTCACAGGACTAACATGAAGAAGGTGAAAAAGAAGTATCATTAGATACAAATAGTTTCATTCCTATCTAAGGCAGGTTCTCAGCCTCATATGCATTCCAGATAATTTATGATAATTTAAGATGGAAATTCACAGTCAAGCTCATATAAAATTATAAATGAAATTATCCAACAAGCAATTAATATCCATGAGGCTATTTACTTGTAGAAGTTTTTAAAACTTTTAAGAAGATTTAAATAAAAACATTTGTGTATAAACTATTAGTGTTATCCAGGGGAAATACTAAGGAAAAACTGATGCCTTGAAACAAAAGAACTAAGGTAATAAAAAATTATGAATAAAGAAGCAAACTTTTTTCTTTTTATATCAATAGGCTATATAAATCACTGGAAAAAAGAATATATACACAAAACTTAACAGGGTGAATAGGGTTCAGCTACAACTCAGTTGTGAAAAAACTTTATTAAAAATAAATGTCTTTAATTGATAGGGAAACACTGCTGATCATAAGAGATGCTACATTTGTAAAGTTTATAAAAATTATGTCATGCGCCTATGAGCATGATATTTATAATGGTTACTAATGATAGAAGTACAAATCTAAGAAAATTGCTAATTCAAGGGCTGGAAAGATCCTACAGGAGTTAAGACACTTGACTTGCATGTGGCCATGAGTGGCTGAGCACTGCCAGGTGTGATTCCCCCTCCACACCAAAATATCCTACTTCAATATTTCTTGTAAATTAACAAACAATTTAGTATATATAAAAAATTAGCTGTCATGACAGTGTTGCCTAGTTGTAAACATTAGTACATAGTATTTCATGCTAAAAGCAGTGATATTGTTTCTGATACCCCAAATCAGGATTCTTAGGTAAGCCTGGAAGAGGATACACACTAATGCCTTGTAGAAACAGTGTAGCTGACATTTATTTTCTGTGATTAAGGTCTCTTAATTGATATGAACCCCACATATTTATTTGGATGGCCTCAGTTCATCTTGCAGGCTCAAAAAGTGATAGTAGAGACACACACAGAAATCTCGGACCCCAGCAGCTTTCAGCAGAGATGGCGCGGGACTTTGCAATAGGCCTTCTCCACTGGGCCACTCCAGACGGGGGTGGGGGGTGGGGGGTTTGTGCCGTCCCGCTGCCAGCCCTCTAAGAGCTCCAGCGGTTGGTTGCCATTTTCTAGAAGTCAGCAAGAAGCACTAGCTCCCACATGGCCACGATCCAGAGACACACACAGGAATGTCGGACATGAGCAACCTGCAGTAGCAATTTCCTCAAACCCTAATTATTAAAATCTTAGAATTCCTAAAGCATGTGGCCACTGTCGGGGTCATGTAACATTATATTATACCCATAACAAGCAATGCAAAACACACTGTCTAGCAATTGTATTTTTGGCAGATATAAGGGGAGGTAGGACTGGTCTCGAAATATCGAAGGTAACTAAAGTAGAGAAAGAATACCTTGAAAATTGTCTGCCACACAAGCAGGGGGAGATATAGGAAGTAAGGGGAGGATACTGGGGGTTTTGGTGGTGCAAAATGTGCACTGGTGAAGAGATGGGTGTTGGATGACCATATGATCGAAGTTCAAACATGAGATTTTTGTTACTGTATCTTATGGTGAATTAATAAATAAAAATTAAAAAATAAAGTGATACTATTGGAAAGACCATTGAAGATGAGATGGAAATTTGTGGAAATTTGGTATTCTGTGCAGGCAGGAACAGAGGCTGCTCCATCAGCAAATGATCCTTTATTCTAGCTTTCTCTATATACAATTGTTCCTTTTGTATCATACAGGACTTTCTGTATTCTTTTTTTTTTTCTTTTCCTTTTGGGTCAAACCCGGCAATGCACAGAGATTACTCCTGGGTCATGCACTCAGGGGTTACTCCTGGAGGTGCTCAGGGGACCATATGGGATGCTGGGAATCGAACCCGAGTTGGCTACATGCAAGGCAAATGCCCTGCCTGCTGTGCTATTGCTCCAGTCCCATCTGTATTCTTAACATATAGCAATTTGTTAGTTTTTATTCAATCTCCTTATTTCAATTTATTTATTCTCCAGACTGTTTTTGGAGAGACATTTCTGAGAACAAATTTATGACTTTATCTAGGTGCTTCATATTTGTTGACCAAACACTGACTCTCAATTGCTCAAAGTAGAGGAATGCTTTCCTCTGTTCTTCAATAAGCTCTTTTAGGATTTAGTTCCTGAATGAATTTTCTAGGGAACCATATCTAGAACCTATCAGTACATTTTAGGGGATCCATCTCTTTAGTTCCTTCGCAACTTTTGCTTAGATATAAAGTATTTCTTACTGTACTACCTATGTTTTTCCTGTTTCTATCATTTTAGTAGACTGTATGTCCTCCTGATTGTGCAGATTTTTCCTTTCTGAACCTGTAGTTCTTTGATATATAAAATGGGAATGTACAAGAATGCTGCACTTATGAATAATTTAGATGCCCCAGTGGGCACAATGCTGCCACATAAGATAGATAGCAGGCTGAGAGATAAACACTTTACATTAATTATCTTATTTATCCTGTACAACACCCCTGCAAGGTAACTATTATACGATTCTCTTCCACAAATCAGAGAGCTGAGGCTCAGAAGAAAAAGCTACTTAATAAGGATTACATAATTAATAAGTAGAGTTCAAAGAGGCAATTTTACTTTGGCCACTCACTTTACTCATTGAACTGTCCTGTATATAGTAATAACTATAGTAACTATTATCTTCATTTCTCTTTTAGCTCTAGCAACTAACACGCTGCCTGATTATAACTGGAACCAGATAAATGCTGATTAAATGCACTTTTGAATAAGGTTTAAAATTTTTTCCATAGCCTTATACATATATAAGATTAAGAAATATAAATTTAAAAAATTCCTGGAAAATAGTTTCTTTAAAGCTTTTCTAATGTTCTTGTGTTCTCTTAGAGACTCTTTAAGTTTCATTTGTTCTTCTTTACTTAATAAAACTCAAATTCCAAGTTCTAGAATAAGTGCAATTTTGTCTGTGATGCATTCTTTTGTTCCTTGGTCAAATAACATTATTGATGCCTCATATCTTCGCACAGACTTTACTATTCTAAAATGAGACTGGGCTGCAGTGATAGTACAGTGGGTAGGGCACTTGCCTTGTATGCCACCTAGCCAGTTTCTAACCCATATGCTTCCTTGAGCCCAGCCAGAAGAGTAGAGTCAGGATTAAGTCCTGAGCACCGGGTATGGCATAAAAACAAAAAACTAAACAAAAATAGTTAGATTTATAAGCACTTGTATATATATCATGAGACAGTTCCTTAAGAGCATAGGCCTTATTTGATTCCATCTGTGTTTTCCCTTTGCTTAATGCAGTGACTACTTAATGGGCAAAGGAAAAAGCTGAGACTAGATAGGGTTTGTGAGATGCTAGAATACATCTGTACAAGGGGTTCTGTGAGTTTCAAAAAAATAAATATTGATGGGTTACTTTTGTGCCAAAGCTTCCTTCCTTCCTTCCTTCCTTCCTTCCTTCCTTCCTTCCTTCCTTCCTTCCTTCCTTCCTTCCTTCCTTCCTTCCTTCCTTCCTTCCTTCCTTCCTTCCTTCCTTCCTTCCTTCCTTCCTTCCTTCCTTCCTTCCTTCCTTCCTTCCTTCCTTCCTCTTTCATAACTTCCCTTGTTCTCTTTTCTCTTCCCCTCTCCTCTGTCCTCCATCTCCTCTCATCCCCATCCCTTTTTATCAGCTGCTTCCCTTCCTTTCATGCTATGCTAATGGTTTACTTCCAGTTCTATGCTTAGGGATCACTCCTGGCGGTGTTCAGGAGACCAAATGCAGTACCAGGGATAGTACCTGATTTAGTTGCATGCAAAGTCAATGCCTTAACCCCTGTATTGTCTTTCTGGAAACTTGTCAATGTAAAGTTTCTTTGTAGTCCTTTCAGAAACTGCGATATGACTTAATTTTATATTTCTATGTTGTTATATATAAATATTTCTGTTAAGGATACATAATATTGACATTATGTAGATGCAATAATTTTATATATGTAAGAAATGATACAGGTATGAAGTTATTGAAATAAAATTAATTTGTTCATATGAATGCTATAAAATTTTAATGTTGTATCAAATTATATCGAATAAAATAATTGGGTATGTATTGGAAACAAATTCTCCCTCTATATATAAAACAATCTTTGCCATTTGGTTTATGTATATAAATACATGAAGTTATCAAACTATGCCTCAGACACTTATTTCCATACTAATTGATTGTAACTGTAATCTATTTATAATTTCCTATTCCATCTATCTGATATTGTGACTTTCATTCCTTATCTTTCCAGACTGTTCTGTCAGTATTCTATTCCCAATTATCTTTTAATCCCACTAGTATCTCTCATCCATTTATTTTATCATCATTTAAAAAAAATTTTGGGTTTTACTCATGGGTCCCAGAAGTCATTTCTAGAAAGAGTTAGTTAGCCTTTAGAGTAGAGGAATTAAATGCTAGGGCCCAGTGATGTGGTGCTGTTTGAGCCCATTGATGCTGTGGACCACAAGAACCCATTTCTTGGGGCCTCCAATGCCATATGGGCAGTGCTCAGGAAGGCCATATGGTTCTCTGAATAAAACTCAGGGCTTCAAGCATGCAAGGCATGCACCTCTAATCCCCGCACTATCTCCTAGGCCCTCTCTCACCTTCATATTCTTTACATGCTTAAATCTTCTGATTCAACTTAAACTTGGCTAATCATTATGCTGCCTTCATCAACCTCTTCTTGTTTCATTAAACTTACATTCACTTTCAGAGTCATAATTCTGGTTTAATAAAACTTTATCTTATTTTTCATGAAACTGAATGAGGCCAAGGAAAGACACTTCATTTCAATGATTGACTTAATATTTTCTTAATATTTTAGAATCTTGATCATGAATATGAACTGCTTTTTGAACTTTATATATATTTTTTCACCTATTAACATCATCTACTTAGTTTGATTTCTTGTCTTTGAACTCTTCACTTGGTGTTTTTATTTTATACACTCAAAGACATTGCTCGCATGAGTTACTTTTTCCTCATGTATTATGTTTTTCCTTTCTAATGGATAATTCCATGAAACACACATAAGATGTTTATCTTAGAAATCTAAACAAAATTTCTCTTGGTCTAACCATTCTCACCATTAATATATATTCTTTTCTGCATCGGGGATAAGAAACCATACACCCTTGAGTTTCCTCTAACTTTACTTATCCTTCTCCCAAGTCTCCTTGGAGGTAGTAGCTCTTCCCAATAGTTAAATTGTATAGTACTTCAGGGTTCAGACATTGATCTTATTCTTGGATTATACCAGTGTTCTTCAACCTTTTTTTAATCTATGAATTGGCACCTGTCTTAAAAACAGTCCTGTAGACTGATGTTTATAGCCAAAGTGGTAAACAAAGTGTCTTCAACCTTTCTACACCTGCATAATGTTCGTTTACAATACCCATCTTGATAATTGGATCCACTGTTAAGGATCAAAACATCATATATATGCTGTGAACACCCAATTATATGTTTTCAACTTGTATCTTCACTCTGAATTTCAATATAACAATATAATATTATGTTATGTCATATTTGATATCTAACACTGAACTCAACATATTCAAAACTATTGTCATCCCCTGTAAGTTATTTTGTCCAAGGCCTTTGCCATCTTATTTAATGACAGCTTTATCTTTCCAGTTGTCCAGGCAAAAAAATATTAAATTTATTTTTGACTTCCCTTATTTTTAAACAACATCCATCCAATATGTAAAGAGTTCTATTGATTGTCTCAATTAATAACTAGTATCTGATCACTTCTCACATACCCTGCTTCTAGAGTTCTGGTCTGAGCCAGTATCATTTTTCACATGGATTTTACAAGTGGTTTCCTAACTTGTCTCCCCCTTTTACTCTGTCCTCCAACTCCTGACTGTTCTATGCTCAAAATAGCAGCCAGCATGACACTTTAAAACTCTAACTCATATCAAGACCCTTCTTGTTCAAAATATTACCACACATACATATTTTTCTCAGAGTGAAAGTCAAGTTTATTAACAATATCTTAGAAATCCCTATATCATCTTCTCCCTCTCCTTACATACTACCACTTGATCTAATTTAATATTTATTTATACATTTCTGCTCTTTTCAGAATTATCCTACCTTCTTACTTTAGTTCTTTCATCTAGAACTGTTTGCATCCATTTATATACTTGACAAATTCTTTCATATCCTTTCAGTCTTTGTTTGATGCTATTTTTTCACTGAAAGCTACTCTGATCTTCCTGTTTAATAATACATTCTCTATTCTTAACTCAGCACTCTTATTTTTGGCTTTTTGGGTCACACCCAGTGATGTTCAGGATTATATTGACTCTACTTTCAGAAATTACTCCTGGCTGTATTCGGGGGACATATGGAATGCCGATGATGGAACCCAGGTCATCTGCCTGCAAGGCAAATGTCCTAACCCCTGTACTATTGCTCCAGCCCCACCTCAGCACTCTTGGTTCCCTCCTCTTGACTCGATTATATTATCTATTTTCTATTGAGACTCATCATTTTCTATGATATCCTAATTATATTCCCATTAAATGCCTTTCTTCTTCGGAAAACTCCAAGCAGGCAGAAAGCTTTTTTCACATGTGTAATTGAAACTTTTGTAACAATCTTGGAGATTTAAGAGGTGATGCTCAAAGCAATTATTTTAGCAATTAAACATAAACCTAATTCTGCATGATGTTAAACTTTTTTTCACAGGACAGGATCTGGCTATATTGGTGGCTCTCAGGGATCACTTCTGGTGGTGCTTGGGGACGATTTTTTGGTGCCTAGGATTGAATCAGGGTCTGCCACTTGTTAGGAAAGTACTTTACTGCTGAAATATCTCTCTGACCAGATGATGTGAAATTTGTCTTCAAAAATTTTTATTTGTTTAGATAGATATGTTAAAGAGGCTATACATAAAACTCATTTAAATTGTTCTTTTTAGCATGTAGTACGTTTAATTCTTTTCTACAACTTCTAAGAGCATATTTCTCACCAAAATATTATATTTTGGTTTCGGATGTTGTGCTGCCATCTAATGAGATAAGTATAAATTACATAAATTTATCTTACCCAGCTTTAATTTTTTCTTAAATAACGCTTTCCAACCCTGAACGTACTGTAAGAACTTGAGGGGAATGTTAACCTGTACATTTTGATCCAGATCATTGGATGCCTGCAAGCAGAAGCATACAAATAGCTTTATTGATGTTGAAAAGCACCAGATGTACAAAACTGATGTGGGAAAAAAGATTATGTCACTTACAAATGTGTGATCTCCACTTCAAATAAAACTTGCACAGGAAAACAAAACAGTTCATTTTTGGGGTCACACTTTTATTTACAAAATATTCTTCTCATTTCTCCTTTCAAGACCTGATACAAGGAGGAATTCTTTTAGCTTTCATAGAATGAAGCTTATCAGGAAAATTTGGAATACACCAGGGAGAGTGAACATAAAAGACTGTTTATTTGTTTTTGTACCTGAAACTCAGCAGTACCTTGCCTTGAGCTGGAAATTTAGAAGTATTGAACCACAATTGATTTCACTCAGAAGACAATTCTTCATGATGTATCTGACAGGATTCAAAACATGGTGAAACTCAACTAACTTTGCATACATGGAGATAACTTGGGTTGGAGAGTTAGTACAGCAGCAACAGCATTTGTCTTGCATTTGCCTGACCTCGGTTTGATCTCCAGCACCACACATGGTCCCTCAGGCCTCCCTCCAGGAGTGATCCCTGAGTGCAGAGTCAGGAGTAAGCCCTGAGAACTGCCAAGTCTGGCCTCAAAACACAAGCAAACAAAAAATAAACTGAAATACAAAGGTAGCACCAAAATTTATACTCTAATCTTGATGATGTAGCAACTTTCTGGGACAACTTAAGGAAAGACTCATTAAAACTTAAATTATATAAAATTTTATTATTGCAAATCTAGTATCTATCATTTTACATAACTGGCCACATGAAAGGGTCCTGAGCACAAGAAAAATATATACAGTTCATCCACTGCCTGTCTTGAATTTTTGTATTTTTCCTGTTCCAAGGTGTTGCTTTTTATTTTGTTCTTTATGATTGCAAAGGAAAAAGTTTATTCTATTTCTTTGCTTCTTTTGGTGCTCTTTAAATTGTGAGTGTGTGGAACATACATGATATTGAATTTCCCCCTTTAAAGAATTCAGATCTTTAAAAGTCACCTTCATATTGTGGACAACAAACCTGATTCATTTTTATTTGATAATCTGCAACATTAAAGTTTGGGCTCTTGTTTACTATTAAAGTTTACTTGAACAGAAATATTTCTTTTAGTGATTGATTTTGAATGACATCATGTGTAAAGTGTAAAACTGACATCCTAGATAAAATTTCATACAAAACTTATACTAGAATGACTACTAAAATGTATATTAATGAATCTAATTTCTTCCAAATTATGTTATCAAGCATAGACAAGTGAATTTAATAAGAAATTTTATAAATTCCACATCATTTTGAGAATTTGATTATTAACTCTAATAGCTTATTGACCCTTTAAGAAAACGGGGTTATTATTTTACTTCAAGAACCACAGAACTAAATATTTTCTCTTGTGTTCTTCATTCCTCTATAATTTTGTCTATTTGAGTATCTGAAATTTCATTTGATTCTCACCCTCAGGACTCCTCTGTCCTATAATATGAACTGTTGTATTATATGGGTGGGGGAATCAATGGTCTAAGTGATTCTGAGTTCTTTTTCTGAGTCTGCTTTTTTTTTTATCGTGGGGGGTTTATTTTGGGGGCCCATAACAAGATGTGCTCAGGACTTACTCTTGGATCTGCATGCTGGGATCACTTTTGGTGATGCTTAAGGGACCATACGTGGTGCAGAAATCAAACATGGCTAGGCCGTGTGCAAGACAAGTGCCCTTCCTGCTGTATTAGCTTTCTAGCCCCAATCTTAAGTCTAAACTGTGTTTGTAGTTTATCTCTCCAGTCCCAACTCTAAGTCTAAACTGTGTTTGTAGTTGTGTCTTTCACTATTTGTTAGTTCTGAGTTTGTATTTGAAATGAAGTATTATTTTTAAATTTTTTTTAAAAAAATATTGAATCACCATGAGATACAATTATTTTTCATACAGTTTTGATTTTCTGAACTTTTCTTAACATTATGTGAAATTAATATTATTCAGATAATCTGTTTTTCATTTCTTTGTCATCATCAGTGTTTTTTTTTATTTTTGCTTGAGAATATAGAATAGCTTTTTAACAAGTAGAAGCCAGTTACAGAGGTCATTACCTATGCCTCCCCTGTCAACTACTCTATATTTTCTCCCCAAAACTGTTTATTTGTTTACAGAAACGGACAAGAAAAGGACACAAGGGGACCTCATTATGATCTCAACAAAAATTAAAAGAGGGTTGAGTACTCCAAAATCAGAGCATTCAAAAGGAGAGGTATAAATATGAGAAATATCACATCATTTTAGACTTTAGAGTTTGCCTAATGTTCTTCTATGAAATATAATTAAATGACTAAATCTCATGGAGGCCATTTAAAGTGAGGAATAAAATACATGTTCAACAAGAACACGGGTACTTAGTTATTAGCAGTAACTTCTATTAACTTAGGACATACTTGCCAGTCAATCTGATGGCATTAGTGAGTTATCAAGGAATAGTAAATGTTTCTGCCAAACAAAAGACTTCCTCCTTGGTGCAGTTTTAAAAATGCTATGTCTTGTGGAAAAATTATGATTTCTCTTTAAAAGTTTAATTTAAGACAAGAATGTACTATCTTTCTTGGACCTAGTGCTTGACACTATAAAATGCAACTTTCAAAAAAATTCAACTTTCCTTCCAAACATAATTATAAACTTTTCTTTTTCTGCCCATTTTTTGTGCATCTCTTTCTTTGCAGAACATAGTATCATGCGTATCTTTTTGAGTGAGCATGTACATACAGACTCTTTCACTGAGATGGAATAAGCTTTTTTTTTTCTGACAGTTTAGTTAAGCACTTAAGTGTCAATCATAATGTCTTGTATGCGCTAGCTTTTCTGTGAACAATTGTTTGATATTCAATTGACAGTTTACAAGCATATCAATTCCAGAATAACTAGAAATGTCTGTGTTTCAGTGATGAGCACAGCTTATGTTCAAGTCTGAACTTACCCACTTCATATACCTGTGTCAGAAAAACGTAGATGTAAAGTGACAAGGGCTTGAACACATTAAAGGTAGACCAACAGGAACCTGGCTTTCTGTAACAACATAGAACAGTAGAATAATTTGTTAATCTGGTACTGGGAACAGAAATAGAGGGTGTCATGAAACATGGAAAACCGGTTACAACTAAAGTTACATCTATTCTATTGAGTGAATATAACATCTAAAATAAATCCCTTAGCTTTCTTAGGCTTCACCTCATTCATCTGAAAGATGAGGTGCTGAACTACTTAATAGTTGTCTTCTTACATAGAAATTTATCTTGTTTCATATACGTTTAAATAGTCTTGGGCACAGAAAGTTGACTTAGAATACTTCACCTAGCATTGCAAGTGCATTTCTGGGTAAATAAATGCATTCCAGATTCGATCCTTAAGTTTTCAGTCATATCTTCTAGTGTTTTATTTAAACTTTTTAATTTCATGTGTTTTTGTGTTTTACTCTTCCATGTGCCATGACTAGTTTTTGTCTCTGTTTTTTATTTTTTTAAGTGTTATTTCCCCCCATCCCATCATTCCTAAAGATGCAGTCAATATTAATCAGTCAGGGTTCGATTCCTTGCGCGTGTTCCAGCTGACTGTACTCTTTCCACAGAGAAAGCCAGTTCTTTTTAGTCTGGTAAATTAGTTTCCTGAGAGATAAAAATAACAAATTTCTGCTATATCCAATGTGAGACTAAAATGTAATTTGGCTAATTATTTAATCTTTTCATCTAAGGTTCATTAATGCAGCTCCATGGCATATTTCTGAACTTAGAGCTTGTCTTAGGTGTAACTAAAGGGTTTATGTGCCAACCTTTGTTCTGTTTATCACAACACACCCGCTGCGTTGAAAGCTGCTACTCTGGCTTTTCCAGACAGAGAGGAAGTTTTTCTGACATTGCCAGCAGAAGCCCAGAGACCACAGACATTGGGGGCAAACATTGTCTCTATTTCGGTGCTTTTTATACTGCCTTATAGTTTCATAGTTAGAAATTTGACTATTGGCATGGATGACAAAAATGCAGCCCGCTGAGAAGTATGCTCATGACTGGTCTTGAATGACCTGGAAGTCTCAAGGAATTCTTGGCTAAGAAGGGGAATATGTAAGGTTCAGTAGATTTTATCCTACTTAAAGAGATAAGCTGGCTTAATTTCAGGTAGACTTTTGTATATGACTAACACAAATCTAATGTGCTTATCTTCCCAGTTTTGATTCTTAATACTGGTCCTATCTTATAGTGTTTTATTTAAACTTGTTAAATTCATGCATGTTTATAATAAGTATCAAAATCTTTCTTATGGACAATATTTTTATATTAATTTCCTTGCTAAATAACTAAGCATATGCAGTATTTCAGGCACTGCAAATAGAAATGATGAATAATAGTGTGATCCTATTTAAAAATAATTAACATAATTAACAGCTTTGTTTTTTATTATATATATATACATTTACACACACACATATATATCTTAGTATGTTATAATTCAAGAGATTTGTTTTGGGGGGGACACACCTGGCAGTGTTCAGGGATTAGTTCTGGCTTCCTGGCTTAGAGCTCAGGGATCACTCCCGGTGATGCATGGGGATTGAACGTCATCTGGGGTGCTGGGGATTGAACCAGGGTTGTCTGTATGCAAGGCAAGAACCCTACCACTGTATTATTGCTTTAGCCTCTGTATAATACAATTTTTTTTTTTTTTGCTTTTTGGGTCACACCCGGTGATGCACAGGGGTTACTCCTGGCTCTGCACTCAGGAATTACCCCTGGCGGTGCTCAGGGGACCATATGGGATGCTGGGATTCGAACCCCGGTCGGCCGCATGCAAGGCAAACGCCCTACCCACTGTGCTATCGCTCCAGCCCCATGTATAATACAATATTTTGAAGAATGATATAAACATCTATATGGAGTCTCCTAGAGCAGAATGGATGCATACCAAACTCCTGATTCATTAAAGAAAAGAATTATTATGGAAAATTTTTCAGAGAAGTTAACCTGAAATCAAAAGGAAAGAAAATATTTTTAAATAGGAAAAGTATGGAAGTTATGTCTTAGAATGCAGAACCAATAGTCACAAAGGAATAGATATATAAGTAGACATGGCATATTTGATAAGTAAAATGTAATTACTGGTATATATTCAGTTTTTATTTTATCATTAGTAATGTTGATTTTTTGGTATGGAACTGAAATAATCATATTTGAACTTTAGCTGGATCCCTGGTAACAGTCACTATGGAAGATGATTGAAAGTGATACTCATGCATATTTATGTGCATAGATATGTGTGTGCACATGTGTGTGTGTTTAATACATGTCTGTGCTTGCATTTGTATGTGTAGGCTCAGAGAAAAATAGTGAGGCCTATGACAATGGAAGGGTGGCATAGAACTTTCCTCTTTCTGACATAAACTCCAGTGCAAAAGTGGAGGAAGAGGAGGAGGAGGAGAGGAACCTGGAGAGGTGGGAGTAGAAGGGAAAAGAGAGAGAGAGAGAGAGAGAGAGAGAGAGAGAGAGAGAGAGAGAGAGAGAGAGAGAGAGAGAGGAGAGATGAGAGAGAAGATAAATAGGAAAAAAGCTATGTCCAGAAAAGCTGTGTAAGATTGACTAAATGAGTAAAAGGAATAAATCTGTAAGTGCACAGTTGTCCATGAGTACTAATTTTGAATTAAATAAAAGACTTATGTGTTTATATAAATTCATATAGCATGTGTATTTCCTTGGTTAGGACTCTGTTTGCAAGCTTGAAGCAGCTAGTTTGCTAATCTGTGGCCACATATGCCACTGAGTAGAACATTTGTTAAATCACACCCAAAATTTCAGTGTGGATCTCAGGACCATCTGTTATGTGCTTGGCTAGAAAATCTGAAAATCTTTCAAGCAGCTGAAGAGTAAAATGCTAAAACCATAATTATATTTCTAACATTAGGAAGAACTACTAGGTTCTTCCAATTAATGATCATCACTCATTTATTTTTAAACTATACTCATTATACATGATCAGTGAATACTGATCAGCTACACAATGCAAAAAAAGTAGATGAATAATACTTCAGATATCCTTTTCTTCCTCCCCTTCCTGCTACTTCTTCATTATCTTGTTTTTATTTTTATGTTATATTTGCTAGTTATATATTGTGGGCATCAGAAAGCATAAGGCAGAGATTCTGATCTAATAGAATTCAATTTCTTTCAGAGGAAGCAGACAGGACATGAACTAATTATAATACAATTTAATAAGAACTATGATAATAACATGAGCCTGGATTTCAGAGAATAGAGGAAAAAACAATTATTTCTTCTCTTCAGCAGGACTGTGGGAGTCTTCACATAGAAGGGGCCTTTGGACCTGGCTGTTGAAAGATGGACTAGATTTTGCCTTGTCATGAAACAGGAAATTTCAGATTTCAGGCAGACCACATTTCCTTGTAATTCAGAAAACTCTGTGTCCAGTGACTAAAAAACATGAGGACATATGTTAATTCTAAAGCAGGAGTCTAAGTAAATTATAAAGCTGAAGTTTGGACCTAAGACTGGATATAATGTTCATATAGGGAAGAGAAATAGAATATTTTGTAGTTTTTGTTTTTTTAGAATGTGCTCAATATAGAACAGATCCTAATTCCCCCAAAATAGGTATTATTATTAATTTATAAGAAATATGTTCTAGATTGCTCAATAGTAAGAGCCAAAAATTTGGACTCAAATCTCTCTGACTGAAAAATTCAGCCTAATTTTCACTGCACTATTGTCTCTATGTCACTGTCTTGAGTATACTATCTCTCTCTATATATTTATCTATCTACTCATGTGTATCGTTACATGTATTAACATGTACATATAAACACATAGCATTGTAAACAAATAAAATATGAGTGACTAAATTAACACTTAATTTACTTACATATGTATCTTATTTGCGTTTCCCCCCCCCCCGAACCTTTCTAGCTTCTGAGCAATATCACTGGCCCCTCATTTATATTCTTTACCATGGTCCTTAATTATGTCACAGACACAACTTATCCACTAACATAAATGATTTTAAAAAATAAATAATGCTTTCCACGATAAAATGCTTTATTTAGGAATTACTAGAAATTGATTCAAATGAATATTACTTGGCCTAATCCTGAATTGACCATGTTCTTTGGGTTTTATTTGTGTATAAAATACCAGTAGAGCTGCCAGTACCTGTGGCAAAGCTCAGCCAGGAGCCTTTGTAGTGAGGTTTTCAACACATAGTTCACTTACTGTTCCCTAACACTTACAAGTGTTAAAATCTTTCATGTCAACAGGTTGGGGATCTGGCTGTTGAGTCAATGGGAGCATTTTGTTATCTCCATAGGGGTTTTACAAAGGAGATCAAAGGGATACGTTATGTTTTAATACATAACTTTATAGGACAGATGGAATCCACTTTGAAAGACCCATGACACTTAAAGCCAGATTATCAAAAGTTTCAGACACTAAAACCTATTAACTTGCTCCAACCTTCTCCTCACACTGTCAACACTTTTTAGCTTCATTTATAGGTAGTGGTCAATCCAATTTATATTTTAACTACTGCCAAAGTTCAAACCTAGGTTAGAAGGTTGGCCACTGAAATATGGGTTGTTGTAATGATGCTTTGGTTTGGTATGTGGATTTTGTTCTCTTGAATAGTGATATTACAAAAAATGACTAAATCATTTCATTTGAATAAAAAGTTACCCACTTACTACTTTTGGGAAGCATTCCAGAGCTTGGAATCATACCTGGTGAGTTGATAGTCTCACAAATATCTTGTCTCTGATGAGAAAGGAGCATGAAAGACAGTGCTTATTCTTTTATCTTCCTGAAACTCCAAAGGGATTCTGTCCTTGCCCACATCTAACACTGGAAATATACGCAAGCTCTGAGTTTCCCCTACCTCAAGTCTTGAAACCAACTGCAGTATTACAAATGGAAGTGTTGTACTTGAGTATCCCTATGCTATAAATCCTTGTAAAGAACTGATTTATGCACATTTAAATAATTTACTGTGAAGGTTCACTAAAATACTATCTTATAAAAACTATGAACATGGTAATTTAAATATTTTATACATTAAGACGCTTAAATGTTATCTTATTTGGTTACATAGGCATTTGATTCAGTGTTTGAAATGATTTAATATGTAATTAATTCATTATTGTATTAACATATATACCATCCCAATACTTGGTTATGACATATATATTGCTAGGTTACATGGTGCTGAAAAGTAAAAATTTTCCATTTTCTCTACTGTGTTACCTCATACAGTTATTAGAAATTATAGTTTTCTCTTATTTTAAAATAATTATTTGAGTTCATTAAATATTTTTCCCAAGCAGATATTATATTTATTCATTTTAAAGTGCTTATTTAAAGTAGACTTCTTAACACAATGTTTCAGACAATTATGTTATTTTAAAAATAAAATAAATAGATATGAGACTAAATTAGTGTGTGTAGGCTGAATCATTTGTGAGATAACTTTGTTTTTCAAATTCTTTTTCAGAAGTTTGCAGCACTGTATTTGTTTTTCTTGTTATAAAATTAAGATTCTTCATCATACATTTTCTGAAATGCTTTCAATTTATTTTGCTTTAAAAATTACTCATCTTCTCTTGGTGTTTTAAAAATCCTGCTTCTCCCTTCCTATTTTGTTAGGGAAATTATAATTTTTTCCTATTAATATATATTTTACTTTCAAACATTTCCCCAGAGAAAGTGTATAATTAAACATTTAAACTTGTAATAGGGAACATTTTTGTTTGCCTGATCTTCTTAGCGTTAGCGTCGCTCTTTGAAGAATGTGCTTTTCCTCTGTCCTGTGGGGACCCATCAAGAGCAGAAAGGTTAAAGGCATCCACCCATCCAACAGGTGTTGTAGGTAGGAGAAACTCTTTGTTGGCGGCGCTCAAAGTGCAGGTGTTGAACAGCAGCAGCAGCATCCTGTTTGATAGTTCGGCTTTTGTGTGTGTCAGGTGGGGACATTTACACTAAATCTGAAGGAAAAAGCCTCTCATAACTTTGTTGTCTAGTCGAAGAGCATAAAACAGATTTTTGACTGGTTTCAAAGCTGAAAAGATTGGTGTGGCTTTACCTGTCAAGCTTATAGGTAAGAGTCTTGTTTTAACTTGACCATACAAACAGATAGAGTTTATTCCTGATTGAAAAAATTAGATGTATGGGTGGTATAGAGATGAGGAATATGTATGGATCTATTACTGTTAGCATGGTGCTCAACTACACTAATTAAAAGCATGTTTGTTAAGGAAGTGGACTGGGGGTAAGAGGGCATTTGGGGACACTGATGAAGGGAAGTTAACACTGGTGCTGGCATTGGTGTTGGGACACTGTATGCCTGAAACTTTGTTATGGGCACCTTTGTAAATCATATTGCCTAAATTAAAAATATAAATAAATAAGATACATTAAAGCATTCTAAATGGAAGACTAGAAACATCCAGAATTTAAGAGTAGTTGGGCTAAGTGAATGCTTTACACTAATTGGAAAATATGCTATTATTAAGACACTTCCATTTGTTTAGATCTTGTATTTTAGCTTTAATTGACTGTTTTTTTTATCATACTATCTGTCTCTTTAAATTAAGACATATGAAGCACCAAGTCAGAGGCACTGAAAAAAAATCTCCCTTTAAAACACAGAAATTATCTCTGCTATCTCTGGTCTGCCCTGGCTCTAATCCAGTTGTCACTTCTGCTCCATGATTCATTCTGATAATGCTAACCAGCTGCCTATTTAAAACTATTGCTGCTGGAGTTCATGGCAGGCTTCTGGTCTCTCTGAAACACTCAAAGTAATATAATAATGATTCTTTTTACCCAAATACATTATTATAATTCAGCAATCTATATATAAATATAGATCTATTGTGCTTTGAATTACTTTCATGTCTGAGCATTAATCAAATGGAAAAATAATTTGTTTGCATTTGTGGTTGCTAGGGTCTGTAGTATAATCATGTGAGAATACTTTCCTCAAGTGTTTTAATATTATGTGTTCTTGTGTGTGTGTGTGTGTGTGTGTGTTGTGTTTGCATGTGCGTGTGTGTGTTTCCATAAATTAAAACTAGGATCTGTATATGCAAAGCGTGAACTCTACCACTGAATATATCACCAGCTAGACATATTCCTTTTATTTTTCTTATCAGTTAACATTTTTAGTCAGCATTTTTCAGTGTTAGTCATATCGCCCCTTGCGGACCACCAGAATAGTCCAAGGGAGCAACAGGTAAAACATTACAAATGGGGACCACTTCATAAGACTAGGGGCCAATGGTAGAATGGGGGGGGGTCACAGGAAGGAAAGTAGGAGGGCATGGGGCCACAGTGAGAAAGAGGCTGAGAAACACCAGGCTAATTCATCTGGAAGAGGAGGCCATAGGTCTCAACAAATGCCAGAACCTTGGCAAAATGTAAAACATTTCTCCCCCTGATCAATTCTTTTATCATTTAAGTCAGAGATTGATAGTAATGTTAAGATAATTTATTAAAGAATATGAAACAATCACATGTTTTTTATGTTAAGACATGCTAATAATAAAAATATTAAAAATAATTTTGTCTGATTGAATAAAATATATGATAAAATAGTGTAAGAGCTTTTTATGTCAGGTTTACTTTGTGTGAAGTCATCTTCTACTCTTTATATCAAGAATCATTCAGAGTACAAGAAAACAGAGAATAGAATTAGTTTAATTAATTTGCAGTGTCCCAGCTATTCAGTGACAAGTGAAATTCAAACTCATTTGATTCTCAAAGAGCTTCTTTTTCTTTGAAACATGGAACTTGCTTCTCAGTAAGGAAAAAAAATTAAAGCTGATTTATAACATTATATTGATTTTAGATGTGCAACATTGTAATTATCATTTGTATATACAACATTAGGATTCTCACTAAAATTCCACTTTTTATTGCCCATTGTATATTTAACTTCACTACCCAATTTACCTACCACTTCTTCGTTCTCCCTTCTGGTAATATTTTCAGTGTAAGAGTTATTTTGGGGGGCTGGAGAGATAGCACAGCGGGTAGGGCGTTTGCCTTGCACGCGGCCGACCCGGGTTCAAATCCCAGCATCCCATATGGTCCCCTGAGCACAGCCAGGGGTAATTCCTGAGTGCAGAGCCAGGAGTAACCCCTGTGCATTGCCAGGTGTGACCCAAAAAGCAAAAAAAAAAAAATAAAAAAAAAAATAAAGCAATGTCCTTCTTCCTTTAAAAAAAAAAAAAAAAAAAAAAGAGTTATTTTGGGTTTTTATTATTTGATCTTATTTTGTTGCCCATTTGCATTATTACCTTAACCTCATATATGAGTGAAAACAAATTATTGTTTCTTTGTTCCAATTTATGCTTAAAAAACAAATTATTTTTCTTTGTTTCAATTTATGCTTAAGTCACTTAACATAAGTCTCAAAAGTTCCACCCATATTGTGATAGATGACAAACTCTGGTATTGTTTCTGTTAGCAAACTGCTATTTCATCATATATGTATCACATAATTTTATCAATTGATTCCAGAATTGGCTTCTAAACATAATGCTGTAATGATCGTAAGGGTACATTTATGACTTTATATTAGTGTGTTTATAGTTCACATGACCCGAAGTGGCATATCTAGATCACATGTTATTTCTATTCTTTAAAAAATTTTTTTTGATAAATCTCTATTATTGTTTTCTACAGTGGTTTTACTAGTTTACAATCAAGTTTAATGCATGAGAATTCCCTTTTCTCCATACTCTCACCAACAGTTGTTTTTGTCTTTTGAAAATACACATTACGGTTTCGATTTGCATTGCTGTCAACTATGAACTTTTTTTTTCTTTTTTCAGTGCTTGAACTAGGGTTGAACCCAAGGCTTCTCAAATGAGAAACATGCGTTTTACCGTTGAGTCACACCCATGACCATGAAATTCTTTTCTTTGTAATTTTCCATGGTCTCTCAAAAGTGTGTGTGTGGGGGCGCGAGGAGCAGTAAACTAAGTATTATTGGGCCATTATGGAAGGTTTATTGTATTTCGAATCTTAGCACCACAAAATTATATTAATACTGGAAACCTATAAGAGACAGGAAGGTGCCTTAGATGTAGCCTATACCAGCTGAGCATACGTTTGACTCAAGTCAGTTTTAGTGAAAAATGTTTGTAATGATTTATTCAGAGTTCAGCTAGAAGAGATATTATACTTTACATTCTCTGTGGTTAATGCTACTATGTGGACTTTGCGTATGAATTCTGTGTTTAGTTTGTTTTCATCATTATTTAAAGTTATTTTTCATTCTGTATTTGTTACATTACTTTACATTACATTACATTGCATTACTATACATTACAATACTTTACATTACTGTATTTTGTTACAATACTTTACACTACTATAAAGTACTTTTCAATATATCAAAAGATTATGGGGATGCCCCAAAATAGAAAGAGTAAGAAGGAAAGTATCTGCCATAGAGGCAGGGGATGGGGTAGAGTAGAGGTGGTGGGAGGGGTACTGGGGACATTGGTGGTAGAAAATGTACACTGGTGGAGGGATGGTGAATTTTTGTATGGCTGAAACTCAATCATGAAAGCTTTGTAACTGTATTTCATGGTGATTCAATAAAAAATAAATAAAATAAAGAACATTATGGGAAAAATAGACTTAGTTCATAGGTGAGCAGACATTTAAACTGTGAGCACTATCTTATAGTTGCTCAATATAAATAAATACTCAATTTATGTTTGAATGTTACTTTTTATTGAATTCTATATTTCCTCCTAATTAGAGATTCATATTCTGAATTAATTTTATACATTTATTTTAAAACAAATTATTCAAATTAATTTTAAATATATATTTTGTTTCAGACATATCTTTTATAATTAAAATGTATGATTTTTGTTACTTGTTTTTAAAAATAGACTAAAAGTACTTCAAAATATGGTTATTAGCTCTCTAGTTATAGACAACTACTCACATAAATGTTGCAAAAATATTCCATTTACTTCAAACAACACAAAATGTACAAATCCAGGTCACTCTTTTAAGCACATTTTTGGTGTTTCTGTTTTATCTAAACTTGTAAGCTATCTTTTACTGATATGGTTTATTATAGCTATTTTAGCCAAGTTTAATCTTTGTTACAGCATTTGTATTCTGTTATTAATGAATTTAATTATAATATTAAAATAATAATGATGAGCATGATTTCCTGAAGTCGATGATACTTCCCTTTGCAGGACAATGTACAGATGAAGGGGTAGAAGTCACTGCCTAGACATTTAGGGCCACTTTCTGTCTGTCTGCTTAAAATAAAGTAAGTTTACAGGAGGGTGCTGAGTAATTTTTTTTTCTCAGAAAAGGGGACAATGGTAGGCCAAATAAGTTTGGGAAAATTGCCAAGTAGATATTAAGAGCAGTGTGCAAAGTTTAAGGCAAATATCAATATTTTCTCATTTGGATTAATAATATTTTAATGATTATAAAATTATTGTAAAATAATACTTTTTAATGTTTGTAAAATTTATTTTTAAGTCAAACTTTAAGGAGAATCCATGCTCATATTTACTTGGAATTTAATTTGAATTGTGAGTTTTTAATTTTTTTTTGGCTTTTTTTTTGGAGGGGTCACACCCGGTGATGCACAGGGGTTACTCCCAGCTCTGTACTCAGGAATTACCCCTGGCGGTGCTCAGAGGACCATATGGGATGCTAGGAATCAAACCTGGCTTGGCCGCGTGCAAGGCAAATGCCCGATGCTATTGCTCCAGCCCCCAATTTTTCTTTTCTATATAGATAATTTTTGGGAAACATTTGTTATTGATTATTTCAGGATATTTGAAATAAAACCGATATATTAATGAAATATATGCACATACATTTTAAAACTTTATTAAAGACTATGACTTATGAAGTTGTTCATAATATGGTTATTTCAGGCATTCTATGTTCTCACACCAATCCTACCACCTGTGTGACCTTCCCTCTACCATTATCCCTAGTTTTTCACCTACCCCTCAAGCCTGCCTCCTTGGCAGACACAAAATAATTTATTTAATTTTGAATGTTCCAAAAAAATGGTAAGTTGAATTATCAAAAAGTAGTTTAGGGCCAGAGTGATAGTACAGCATGTAGGGCATTTGTCTTGTACATGACTGACCAGGTTCGATCCCTGGCATCCTATATGGGACGCCCTAGCACCACCAGGAGTAATTCCTGAGGGTAGAGCCAGGAATAGCTCCTGAGTATTACCGGGTGTGATCTAAAAAAACAAAAAATAAAAAAGTTTAGTAAAACAAAGCTTGTGAAAATTGTCATATCTCACAGTGGGATTATTTAAATCTTTGAGGATTTGCAGAGCTGTCTGATGCTAGTTGAGTCTACTGTGTTATTGCTCAAATACATATTTTATATTACATTTTTATATAAGGCTATGCATATGAAACAAAATGCCTCATAGTAACCATTGTAAAGAGAAGGCTAGGTGTATCCAAACATATCATATTAAAAATTAAATATTTATTAATGTGACTTGGACTGGAGCGATAGCTCAGCAGGTAGGGTATTTGCCTTACACGTGGCCAACCCAGGTTCGATTCCTTCTCAAAGAGCCCAGCAGCGACTGAGAGTATCCCGCCTGCATGGCAGAGCCTGGCAAGCTACCCTTGGTGTATTCGATATGCCAAAAATAGTAACAATGAGTCTCACAATGGAGAAATTGCTGGTGCCCGCTTGAGCAAATCAAGGAACAATGGGACGACAGTGCTATGGTGCTAATGTGACTTAAGATATAAATAAATTTAATACGTTGATTGAAATGAACTAATAAAGTTCATAATAAAACATCAGATTTCTCTTCATCATATGCAATATTTTCAGTTTTATTTAAATATTTAAAATTTAGGTTTGCATTTTGAAACTTTTTCTTTTTAAAATTAAAGTTGTATATAATATTGTGTATGTTTAATAGGCACAATGTGTTGATTTGGCATATTTATATATTGCAAAATGATTACCACTGCAGCATTAGCTAATACTCCATCAGTTCATATAATTACTATCTCCTTTTTTGTGGTAAGAATATTTAAGATCTACTCTATAAGCAACTTTCAAGTACTTAATACAGTATTATTAACTATAATCACTGTGGTGTGCATTAAATCCCCAGAACTTATTTATCTTATCTCTTGAAGTTTGTACTCTTTGACCAACTTCTCACATTTCCAGATTAACTGAACATATTTAAACATGTAGGCTTTCCCTTCCTTCCATCCTTCCTTTTAGAAATAGTCTTTAATTTTTCTGGGAATGAACTATTTTCATTAGTCATCATCTTCCCACTTTTGAGCCTAAATTTGTACATAAGGGAGTATTTTTGTTGTTGTGCCCCTAAAGCTCTAACATAGGAAAACTAGCAGCAGCAAAAAGATGAAATCTGGAGTAATAGACCACTGGCCTAGAGTGCCATGCCTTGCACCTATGGTCATGAGTTCAAATCGCCAGAATTCCTCATACATTCAATATAATATTATCAGTCCTAATGTTTAAACCTGGCAGCTCTGCTGTTTCTAATCCCTAACACCACAATCTATTTTTTGCTGCATTACAGCAAAAAAAAATTAAAGAACTTCAGCTAAAGATGAACAAAGCCTCAAAGAGCCCCACAGCTGAAATGCAAGCACCAACCCCCTAGCAAGTGGCTGCAAGCAACATAGCCAGGCATGTGTTCAACCCCCAGTCTTTGTACAACGTCAACAACAACAAAGAGAAGAACTAGCAGGGAGGGAATACGAAAAAAAAAAAAGGATAAATTTTCTCAATAGAGAAAGAGAACACCTCGGATTTAAGAGTGTATAACCTTGAACATGTAGTGTCATCTGAGTATGTCTCTTAAGATCTTAAGGAGATGTTGGAAATTCACATAATGTATTTATCTATTTATAGGGCCTTCAAGCAATGCTCAGTGAACCAGTTGGACCTGTGGTTCAATATGAAGGTCCAAGGATGCAAAGTTTCAAGGGCCCTTTTGGGGATATCCAGCCTATTCCCCACCCAGTGGTCAGTGTGTGGCAATGTTCAGTGCTCAAGGATTAAAATGATATAGCCTGAATGCAAGAGATGTGTCTTTTTCTTCTTCTTTTGTCTTTTGTCATTTTGGGCACACCCAGTAGTGATCAGGACTTATTCTTGGCACACTTCTCAGGGATCAATCTTGGTGATACTTGGGGCATCATATGTGATGCTGGGGATTGGACTGGGGTTGTCCATGTGCAATGTAAGCATCTTAATCTCTGTACTATCTGTCTAGCCCTCATGTCATTTTTATTTTTATTTTAATTTTTTTATTACTTTTTTAAGGTTTTGGGTTTCTGTGATTTTATTTTATTTATTTTTCAAATTAAATTAAAATTTTTAATTAGTGAATCACCATGAGGTACTGTTACATACATACAGACGTTCGTGTTTGCATTTCAGTCATACAATGATCAGTTACCCGTCCCTCCACCAGTGCCCATTCTCCACCACCAATGATCTCAGTATCCTTCCCACCTCCCCAGCCTCTCCCCCTACCCACCCTGTCTCTGTGGCAGGGCATTCCCTTTTGTTCTCTCTCCTTTTGGATATTGTGGTTTGCAATAGAAGTATTGAGTGGCCATCGTGTTTGGTCTATAGTCTATTTTTACCAGCTTCCAACCCTAGTGGGTCTTCCCAACACCGTTTACTTGGTGTTCCCTTCTCTGTCAGAGCTGCCTTTTCCTCCAGCATGTGAGGCTAGCTTCCATGACATAGGGCAAACTTCCTGGTCCTTATCTCTACTATTCTTGGGTGTTAGTCTATTCTGTTACTATATCGTATGATTTTTAAATTCTTATTTTATTTTTTATTTTCTTCTCTTTCCTTTGCTGTGGTGACTTGGCATGGAAAATGTTTTTGTGTTGTTTGCACATTTTCATTATAGTGCTTGCTCTTGATTGTGGTACTTGCGCTTTTAGCTGGGCTGTGGCTGATATTGTACACTGAATATACAATCCCTTGGTATTTCATTTCCCAAGGTCCCCAAATTCACATTTTTATGTGTTCATCCATCAGGTCAGGTATCTTGTAACTCCTTGTTCAGTCACAAACTTTATAAGTGGTTTATTCTTTCTCAGTTAATAAATGAGAAAATTGAGACATAGGCACGCTTGTTTTATGCTCCTTTAAAAACTGATTGAGCTAGCAACATTCTTTCCAAACGAGTTTTTACAAAGTGAATTTCAGTTTAGTTAACTAGATTTATTATGGTTTTTGTGAAATATAGCTTCTTTAAAAATCATCCAGTTTATTTACTAATGATTGTGGTTGTAGATAAAATTCACTTTATACTTTAATATCTTATTATGAGAAATATCACTAGAGAAAGTTCTATCAGATACTGTGATATCTGATAGATATCACAATGAAAAAAAGCATTACTTCTCTCACACATAATTTGTAGGCTTATGCCTAAATGTGATATTTGTTTCTTCTGGGCTTGGTCTCTTTTTTTAAATGTCATTGAATTACCATGAGATAGTTACAAGCTTTCATGTTTGGGTTACAATCACACAGTGATCAAACACCTATCCCTCCACCAGTGTACATTCTCCACCACCAATATCCCTGGTATACCCTCCTTTTTCCCACCCTCCCCCTGCCTCAATGGCAGACAATATTCCCCATACTCTCTCTCTACTTTGGGGCATTATGGTTTGCAGCACAGACACTGAGAGGTCATCATGTTTGATCCATTATCTACTTTCGGCACGCATCTCCCATCTCAACTGATTCCTCCAGCCATCATTTTCTTAGTGATCCCTTCTCCATTTCATTTGCCTTCTCCCCTCTGCTCAAGAAGCAGGCTTCCAGCTAAGGGGCAATCCTCCTGGCCCTTGTATCTACTGTCCGTGGGTGTCAGCTTCATGTGATGTTATTCTATACTCCACAAATGAGTGCAGTTCTTCTATGTCTGTCCCTCTCTTTCTGACTCATTTCACTTAGCATGATACTCTCCATGTCTAACCATTTATGAGCAAATTTCATGACTTCATCTCTCCTAACAGCTGCATAGTATTCCATTGTGTAGATGTACCAAAGTTTCTTTAACCAGTCATCTGTTCTAGGGCACTCCGGTTGTTTCCAGATTCTGGCTATTGTGAACAGTGCAGATGTCATTTCTACTGTGCTTTTTTTGCATCCTCGGGATATATTCCCAGAAGTGGTATTGCGGGGTCATATGGAAGCTCAATTTCTAGTTTTTGAAGGACTGTCCATATAGTTTTCCAGAAAGGCTGAACCATTCTTGGTCTCTTTTGTCACCAGGAAAATATGAACCAAATAGTAACAGACATTTAATCGCTGATTTTTAATTTAATTTAAATTTTTGCTTTTTGGGTCATACCCAGAGATGATCAGGGGTTACTCCTAGCTCTGCACACAGGAACTACTCCTGGCAGTGTGGTGCTGGGGCATCATATGGGATGCTGAGAATTGAACCCGGGTTGGTTGCGTGCAAAGCAAATGCCCTACCAGCTGTGCTATTGCCCCAGCCCTAATCACTAATTTTTAATTTTATTTATTTATTTATTTGTTTGTTTGTTTGTTTGTTTTTTTGGGTCACATCCGGCAATGCTCAGGGGTTACTCCTGGCTCTGCACTCAGGAATCACTCCTGGCGGTGCTCGGGGGACCATATGGGATGCTGGGAATCGAATCCCGGTCGGTCGCGTGCAAGGCAAATGCCCTACCCGCTGTACTATTGCTCCAGCCCCTAATCACTAATTTTTGAAAGACCTTAAGTTCTATTTCTTTTTCCTTTTCTTTTTGTCTTGTTTTGCTTGGGTGCCACATTGGGTAATACTCTGATCAGCCAGATACAAGGCAAACACCCTGCCCACTGTATATAATTTCTCTTGGTCCCTGTTTAAAAAATTGTTCATTATTATTATTTTGCTAGAAATTAAAACTAGGACTTTATACATGGAAGGCTCTATCACTGAGCCACAATCTTTTTTTGTTTGTTTGTTTTCTTTTTGGATCACACCCAGAGGTGCCTAGGGCTTATTCCTGATTCTGAACTCAGGGATCAGTCCTAGGGAGTCCGGGGGCCATATGGGGTGCTGGGAATCAAACCTGGGTTGCTATGTGCAAAGCGAGCACTCTGCCCATTGTCATAAAACTCCTGTCCACAAGCCACAGACTTTTAATTTTTATCTTTATTTGCTAACATTTCCCTTGTCATTTTAAACCTTTGAGTTTTTCTTTCAGTATTCCTGCAGGTCAGTTTTCATTTAGGTCCAGTGTTAATGTGAGTTCTATATATTTGTCTCAATGGGCCCATATAAAAAATTAACTTATAATGAGAGTAATGCAGATAAATGCTGTCTTTCTTACAAGGTATTTAACTCCAACTATTCCTGATTTGGCTAATAAATTTCGAGTAGGAAACATTTAAATTCCTTGTTAAATAGAAAAGCCATCGAATTTACTATTGTCTTAATTATGGCCAAGTTACATTCCTTCCTTGTCTCTGGGACTGATGATGGACTAATAGCATTAAATGTGCAACTCACTCCATATTTTAATCTAAGCTGCATCTTTTTGTATACTTATGACAGATAATTATAAAAATAACTATTATTTATTATTAACTTGTAAAAAATCTCCTTGTATTTATTAATTTGATAATTTAAATGATGCTAATGAAATTTTAGAATAATTTCTATCTAAAAATAGATTATTAATGGGTCAGTTACAACTCAGTTATAGATGGAATGCTGTACATGTATAGGCCCCAATTTTGATCTGATCCTCTGCATCGAAAGAAGAAAATTGGATCATTCAATGATAAACTGATGACAATTCAATGGACAGATATAGCTTTGCACTGTAAATTCCTAAAAGATGGAAACTTTATTTACTATTTAATTTTTCACCATATTTAATGTCATCAAAATAATTTCAGTTCCATATAAATAACTTGCTAAACTAAAAAAAACTAAGTATAGAAAAAAAATCTCAGTTGATTATTTTTGTATTGTGAAAATTTTCTTCAATATGCATATTTTATTTACACAGTCAAGGAAAGTGATGGGAAATTAATAGTTTAAATATTAAATGAGTCAGTGAACATATAGCCATGTTTTTGTGAATCAAACTATAGATCAGATGATTCTTGAGTGTTTCTTTTGTTGTTTGATTTTTATGGGGTGTTTGGAATGTATTTATAAAACTCCATATAAATACAGAAAAAGAATTAACATGTAACCATTAAGATTATGCAAAGATTCAGGTTTTCATAATTTATCTTTATTAAGACAAACTTACAGAACCCAAATTCTATTCACACTATTACATATACAGTGTGGAGTGAAAAGATTGCTGTGACTTTGGATGATTGTCATTTTGAATTTAATTTAGCTGACACAGAAAATATACAAATCTCTCGTATGTGGAACAAAATCTGGATCTAACCCTAGTAAGCATGTTTTATATTTAAGAATTCAATATGTTGTGATTATATCGCATTGTATTAATAAAAATTCAACTTCATAACCACATTTTATCTAAACAAATACCTGTCGCTAGCCTAGGCTTTACCAATAGTTTTGTAGAATATATTCTGATATTAGTTTACCTTCAAATAGACACAGATGAATGTGTAGAAAAAAAAACCATTAAAAAAAGCAGGAGCACAAAGGGATTTAAGATGATATCTCTAATGAGATACAGAGCTTCAATACTGTGAGAAAATTAAGGCTTGGGCCAAGAATCAAAGAGGAGCTCAATAGCCTTCAGACGGCGTTTTTATAGTCTGGGATCAAGGTGGTTTCATCTCCTGAAGTGTCGAGGACTAGTAATGGTCTGTTAATCTATGAGGTGCTTTTATATTGTTTTCTTTGCAATTTCTGAGACTGTTAATCTTAAGATTAAGAGGTTGCATGCTGGAAATCAGATGTGCTCTAGATGCAAGGTGTCTCACCTTATTTCAGAGCCATGTGATGTTGAGGAGGGTGTGGAATGCTTTTAGGGTTCTCTTAAAAGTTAAAGATGCTAAACAGTTATTTCAATCACATTCTAGGGACAGAAAAGAAGAGAACTAAACAGAGAATCTATAGGCAATCTATTCAGTTGTCTAATTGAGAGTAATAGTTGCATATAACTTTTAATACTTATTGCATATAATTTTTGCCCATTTTTTGGATAATTGTTTCTCCCACACAAAAGTGAATCAATAACCAGTGCCATTGTGGTATATATTTTATATAATTTAATTTGATTGTAGAGGAACTTAATTTCATCTTAATAATATTTATATTTTATAGCTAAGATTTGATCATGTTGGTAAAAAAAGAGGGATAAAATCTTGTTTCCATTTTGTATTCAGTTGTACCACATTTTACCAATGTGTAACTTTTGAGTCAGAAACACTAAATCACGAGGACAAAAAAATTCCTTACATCTCCCATAAAGTAAAGAATATTTAGTTTTATATAAACAACCTTGTGCAGTAATTGTGCATACATAAAATATAAAAATAGAATTAAAGCATGATTTTATAGTATTGAGATTGTTTTTGCATCTTTATAATTATTATTTCCAAGCACGAGGTTGTGAAAGTTAAATATACATCAGGCGAAACTGTACCTTGAACATATATATGACAAAATGGAAGAAAAAGGTCTTTGTTTTTTTTTTTGTTTTTTTGGGGGGAGTCACACGTGGCAATGCACAGGGGTTACTCCTGGCTCTGCACTCAGGAACCACCCCTGGCGGTGCTCAGGGGACCATATGGGATGCAGGGAATCAAACCCGGGTCGGCCGCGTGCAAGGCAAACTCCCTACCCGCTGTGCTATCGCTCCAGCCCCAAAAGGTCTTTGTATTTTTAAGTATGAGTGTGGCAGGAATACTCAGAAGATTAATATTGCCTACTCACATTTCATATTAATTAATTGATTAAGTCATCACCATTGGTCTCGATAGAAAAAAAAAGGAAAAAAGTAAGTGCTCTGAAAAATTATACTAATGACTGAAAAATTATTACAGTAATTGATCCCATGAAGTAACCTAACAGAATGTCCTTTATCCTATTATACCTTTTCTATTAAAATTGTAGAAGTATCAAGTAAAATCTATCAACAAATAAACTACTGCAATTTAAAAGTCTAGTGAAAAACAGCGTCAGTCCATGTGTCCAGGTAGGGAATTTGCCTTGCATCTGGCTGATCCAGGTTCGATTCCTCCATCCCTCTCGGAGAGCCCGGTAAGCTACCAAGAGTATCTTGCCCCCTCGGCAGATCCTGGCAAGCTAACCATGGTGCATTTGGTATGCCAAAAACAATAACAACAAGTCTCACAATGGAGACGTTACTGGTGCCTACTCAAGCAAATTGATAAGCAATGGGATGACAGTGACAGTGACAGTACTGAAAATAGCCATAATGTATGAATCAAATGTATATTATCATAATGTATCATAAGAAACATAACATATATTAATTAAACAAAAGAATGTTTCCTTCATTTTTACCTTCAGAGTATCTATGGTAAAAGGTTGAAAGGTATTGATTAAAAAGAATATTTTAATGAATCCCTGTGAGATACAATTACAGACTTGCAAACTTTCATGATTACGCTTCAGTCATACAATGTTTGAGTACCCATCACTCCGCCACTGCCCATTCTCCATCACTAATGTTCCCAGTATCCCTCCCACCACCCACACCTCTTCCCACTCTCTGCCTCTGTGGGAAGGCAGATTCCCTCTTATTCTCTCTCTCTCCCTTTGGCCGTTATGGTTTGCAATAAAGTTTGGGGCTGGAGTGATAGCACAGCCGGTAGGGCGTTTGCCTTGCACACGGCCAACCTGGGTTCGATTCCCAGCATCATATATGGTCCCCCTGAGCACCGCCAGGGGTGATTCCTCAGTACAAAGCCAGGAATAACCCCTGTGCATCGCCGGGTGTGACCCAAACAGAAAAAAAAAGGTACTAATCGGCCATCATGTTTGGTTTATAGTCTACTTTCAGCACCCATCTACCCAGTGAGCCCTCCAACCATCATTTACTTAGTGGTCTCTTCTCTATCTCATCTGGAAAAGCATTGTTTTGTTTTTTAAACAAAGAAATTTATTTGAAAGCGTCTCGTATTTTAGATATATGTAGGTGAATATTTTACTCTATATCAATAGCCATTGTTTTACTAAAAATAATGTTTTTCTAAAAATAGCCATTCATTTATGGCTATTTTTAGAAATATAGATAGTTTAGCTAATAGTTAAGGAAATAGCATTTATACTTGACAAGTTATATCTTTTAAGTTAGTCTGATGAAGGCAGCTCTAGGGCTTAGTTAGATTGTGTTCACCGCACTTAATGCATACTGTACCTGCTTTCCTTAGAGGTGACTGTGAAGATTATGTAATAATCTCTGAAAGTTCTCTATCTACCTTAAAGCACTTTAAATTCATGGTTTGGAGGCAGTATTGCATAATGCAAAATGAAGGCTTTATTACTACACAGTTAAAAACCCAGCTCTTCAGTAAACTGTATTCTTTCCTAATTTATTGAACCTCTTTCAGCCCTAGATTTGTTAATAAGTTAAATAAATATGATACTATTGCCTGTAAAATGTGCAATTAAATAAAATGATACATGTAAAGTATAAAGCACATGCCCATTGTTTAGGACATGTGATAATTTTTTTAAATTATAATTTTAATTTAAGGTATCCACAGATTATGGATATTTTATAGCAAATGTACACAAAAATATTTTCTTCTTGAGGGAAGCCACATCCAGCAATACTCAGGGCTTACTTCTGGCTCTGTGCTTCTGACTCTGTGCTCAATACTGCTAAATTATTATCTGGAATCTTTTTTAGGTTTGAAAGATACAGAGTAGTAAAAAGTACCATATTTTCATTATAAAACTGTCTATGTATTATGTCATCTGAAGGTTAACTTTCTTTGGAAAAAGGGTTAAGTGAATTACACTGTAAGTTTAAATAGTAAGTTAATTTTATTCTTCTTGCTATTTTCTTTACTTTTTTTTTTTTTTTTGCTTTTTGGGTCACACCCAGCAATGCTTAAGGGTTACTTCAGTCTCTGCATTCAGGAATTACTCCTGGTGGTCTGCTTACTATTTTCTAAATAGCAACTGGAAAATAAAATAGAGAGCAAGAGTAACACTTTGAGTTCTTCATTTTTATTTCACATTCATTTAAATGTTATGGTTGGATGTAGGAATGAGTCATTATAATTAATAATTGGTATGACAATATCAATTAAGATGTTGATCAAGATTTTGAAATTTTCTCTAACTTAAAATACAGTATAATTGGGGCTGGAGCGATAGCACAGTGGGTAGGGCATTTGCCTTGCACGCGGCCGACCTGGGTTCGATTCCCAGCATCCCATATGGTTCCCTGAGCACCACCAGGAGTAATTCCTGAGTGCAGAGCCAGGAGTAACCCTTGAGCATCACCGGGTGTGACCTAAAAAGCAAAAAATAAATAAATAAATACAGTATCATTTACCAAGTGATATATTGAAGTGCAACTCATTAATTTTTCAAGTAATCTCCAGATAATTTTAATTCACTTTATTGAAACCACTGAATTATTTTAGAAACTATTGGTTTAATTGGTATAATCCAGAGGTTACCAAATTCATTTTTATTTATTTTTTCTCTTTTGAGAAAAAAATGTACTTAGTTCCCCCTTGAAAATCTATACTTCAATGGAACAAACTGGAAGCACATCCCAATTGAATTGGAGACTGTTACCATTCCCTGGATTATTCCAGCACCATGGGAGTTGGGCACAGTATTGGCCACTCTGGGCGACTGGTAATCTCTTCATTTTATATGGTAGTTGATAGCTATAGGACACCCTTCTCTGAATCATGAACTTCTCATGAAGTCGAACATGCTATGGGGGAAAATGGTCAAGAATTAGACACAGCTTATTTCCTTCCTTGTCTTCAAAGTTGACTTGAACTGGTTTCTTGGAGCCTTGCAGCAATATAATTCTTCCATTGGGAAGATGGCCCACAAGATAATTATTATTATCATTATCCACATCAGAATCTTTCAGCACCTTTCAGCTAAATATATTGGCAGTAACTATAGTTTCCTTACTTAGAGAATTTTCCCTATATCAATGATGCTATTTTAAAAAAATTTTATTTTTTGCTTTTTGGGTCACACCCGGCCATGCATAAGGGTTACTCCTGGCTCATGCAGTCAGTAATTACTCCTGGCAGTGCTCGAGGGATCATATGGGATGCTGGGAATCAAACCCAGGTCATCCGTGTGCAAGGTAAATGCCCTATCCGCTGTGCTATCACTCCAGCCCTCAGTGACGTAATTTTTAAATTATATTTGGTTTTATTTTTTTAAATTGAAGTCATTGCAAATTTGAGGTGTGCATCATTGAAAAATGAGTTTAACATTGAAAACTCAATCCTTCAACATACACATACACCCAATCCTTCAACAAACCCAAATTCTATTTTTATTTGCTCATCTGTTTTGCCCTTGATTGTGGTAATTACTAATTAGTCTTGCATCACAAAAGTTTATTTTTTTCTTTTATTTAATTTACCTCACTCTTTCTCCATTGGCCACACATGAATTGAATAATAAGGTATTTTCCTTTGTCCATATTATTTTATTAAGCAGATTTTACTCTAGGTACATGTTTCTACATATGGGAGGATCTAATCTTTATTTTATATTGCTGAAAAGTATTCCGTTGGGTATATATACCATATTTTCTTTATCTATTTGCAGTTTGATGGGTTATTTCCACTTCTTATTAAAAGTAATGCTGGAGCAAACGTGGGAGTTATGTAACTCTTAAAATTTGTATTTTTGTGTGTTTCAGGTAAATATTTGGAAGTGCAATAAACTGAATCATATGTTCTTTATGTTTTTATTTTTTGAGGAATTTCAAAATTGATTTCCAGAATGTTACACCAATTTGCATTGCCACCAACAGTTTATAAGGCTTCCTATTTTCAACATTATCTCCAAAACTTGCTGGTTCTTGTGGTTTGGGTAATAGCTATTTTAACATTTGTGGAGTGATATCACATTGTAGTTTCCACTTGTGTTTCCTTAATAATAAAAAATGATAAAAATATTTTTATGTGCCTATTGACAATTTGTATATGTTCTTTGAAGAGATGATTATCACTGCTCTTCCAAAGAATAAAAAATTATAGAAAAATTATCTTAATAAAACATATGCACCAGTACTGAATTCAATAACAGAATACAGCAATATATTTTTAACAAGCAGTGTAAAGTGAAAATGTTGGATTTATTCCAAGATATGAAACCTCATATGGCTTAACATTAAATAAATCCACCAACTCTGAAACTTTGGCTTTTGACTAATGTTACATTACATGGGCTGGCTTACGTTCACATAATGAATAATCAGAAATTGATTAGTGGCACCAAACACAATGACAACAAAGAGAAGTGAAACATATAAGGTGTACCCCCAGCCGTCTTTCTGGAGATACATTCTGAACAGAGAATTACAAAGAGAAATCTCAAACAGAGCTAAGTGATCTAGTTCAGTTGAAGAAATAGAGATCAGAGTAGTCAGAAGTCATAATAAAAAGTTCTAATGATATCACCTCACAACAGTGGAAATAGCATGTTATGAAAAAGACTAGAAGCAAACTGCAATGGTAGGGAAGTTAAAAGCAAACTGTAATGGTAGGGTGATAAAGGAACTTTCTCGCACTTCTGATAGGAATCTTAGTCTGATTCAACTTTTATAGAAACTAATCTGGAAATTCCTCAAAAAATTAGGAATAGAGAAATGAGCCAGTCTTTCACTTCTTGCTGTCTACCCAAGACACAAAAACATTCATTAGAAAAAGTACATGTACATCTATGTTCAGTGTAGAACTTAGTTTAATATAGCCAGAATATTGAACCCAGGTATCCAACAAAAGAAGAGTAGTTAATGGTTATGATGTATATAATCACACTCACATGAATACTATGCAGCCATATGCGTGATAAAATCATGTGATTCACTGAACATGGGTAAAGCTACAGGATCTTATGTTATGGGAAATAAGTCAGTAGGACAAGCACAAATTTCAGATATTCTCACAAATCTGTGGTATATAGAATAACATGTCAAGGGAATGGATGATATTAAGAGTGAGCAAACCATTGACATTAGATGATAGAGATGAAAATACCAGGGAAGGAGAGATATGTAGAGGGAAAGCAAGAAGAGATCTGGAAGTTAAGTAGGAGTAAGGGTCACGGTTTGAGCTTATATGTGATGTAGAGGTAAGGGACCTGTATATATCTAAACCAATAGATCCAACACTACTGTAAACATGGAACCCAAACTATAATAAATAAGCTTAAAAATGTATCTGTCAAAGAATCAGGTAGGAGGGGATAAGAACTGGCATCATTGGTGGATAAATGGGAATGAATTTGGAACATTGTATGCGTGAAACCACACTGCGAACAACTTTGTAAATCATGGTGTCTAAATAAAGTGAAAATGCAATTTTTAAAAAGCTCTAGAAAAAATATCAGCAGTTTTCAATTAGGCTTTGTTGAAAAATATGACAGGTACTCATGAGGGTAGTATTGAGAAATATACCTAGGTGCACATTATCATATATGCTTTCTGACAATATTAGATCCTCCAGATAAATATTGCCTAATGTTCTCATTTTTATATAAGGTGTACTTATGATCAGAAAGTTTTTTCTTTTACCAAAGTGAAGACTTCTATTCTTAAATGTGTAAGGTAAAAGAATCATTCTAGCACAGCAAACGATTTATTCGCCGTGGTGTTGATGCATGTTCACTTCAAAAAGAAATGGTGCCTCTTTAAAAGACCTGCATTTCTGAAACTCTGCCCAGTCCTCAAAACACAAGAAAATTCTCTCTTAATCTTAGATTTGGGTTCTCTTTTTTGAGCTTTAAATTTCAATATAATTTCTTGTCTGGAGTATTGCTCTTTACCACTTAAAGGGACACTTAGCATTATGATTATTTGAATATAGAGGTTAATCCTTAACTGTAGGTTTGTGGTTAGGGGCCTTCTTAGAAAAGGTACATTTTGGCAGCAACATTAACCACAAATATGTAGGGGTTTTTCTTTTTACTTCAATGGCCACATAAGATCCAAACAGAGGAGATATGAATTACTTGCTTGTTCTTTAGAAGGACACCTCTCAGGGGGCATATTCTTTAAGACACCCTGAAATATATATGACTATGAATGGACTGTGATAAATAATTTTTAATTTTATGTAAAAATTGACATTATAAATACCTTTCATTTCATTTTGAGCCTGTAAGTAAAACAGCATTCTGGTCAGTTTTATTAATATTCCATGTATTTTACAATCAGCTATGCACTGTAGCGGCTTAGTATTGGTGATGTGTAGGATAACATAGCCTCAGGTAGTTTAGGTTTACTGGGTTACTCCCTTCACGGTGCTCTCATTCCTCTTTGTTTATTTGTAGCTTCTTTCTTAGTGTTCTGTTGACTTGTAAATACTGTTTTTCTCTTCTCCTTGAGTCCTTTGCATAGTTTATTCAGAGCAATGTCCTTTTTGTATGGACACAGGAAGACTTAGCAAATGCCATGCTTTTATAACCTGGGAGTCATTTGACTCTACGTGTTATTTTCCTCCTGGGCATCTGTTCTCTCAACCTAAGCCTCAGCTGCCCTTATTTCCTAGCACCCCCAAAAGCAGGGTCCCAACGAGGGACAAGACGGACCCAGGGCAAGCGGTGAGTTGTGTGCTACCCTGGCATCGAGATGGGCCTGGCCAAAGGGCCTAATGCTTAACTATAGGTTAAGAGCTTGATCATGGACAAATGTTGTCATGATCCAAACAGTGATAACTAGATTCGGACCCTGCTAGGGTTAGGAGTGATTAATCTGGCCTGAGTGCTGTGGTCTGAGTCTGTGGCAAGATGTTGCCAGGAGAGCTGCCTTGCAAGCCTCAATGTATCTCTTGCTATGTCCATACAAAAATAACTAGTATTAAGATGTTAATAAGTATTTGGACTAAGGAAAGGAAAAAAACCTTAAGAGTCAGGAAGGGCTTTGGAATGCCCTGCCCTCAGGAAGGGCTTTCTTATGTTGATTTTGCTACCTGGCTGGGTGTAGCCTAGAGGGCAAGGTGGGAGAGACAAGTAGAAGGAGAGACTAGAGAAGGAGAGAGGCTGGAGTAGATGCAGAGAAAGCCCGGAGCTGAGAGTGCGGGAGATGAGAAAGATGGAAGATTGAATAAACGGTAACTAATCAGCAACCAGCTTGGTCCTCATTCTTCCTTCATCTGTCCTTGACCACCGGCTGTCCTGATCCAGTCCATACACAGCGGTTCCAGAGCACGGAATGCGAGCGGTGAGACAGAGCTGCCCAGAGAGCCCGAGAGTGCACGCGCCCATTGTCGAGCTTTAGTTTTTTACAGTGATGGATTTGGCTCTAGTGGTAATAACAATTTTTGTCACTGGTTTGATGTTTGTAATTTGTTGATTTGATTCATTCTCTTTCCTTCTCTTTAAAATTAGCATTTTCTGTTCTGTTAGATGCATGTATTTTTGTAGGTTGTGGAAAAACAGAATGATTGCAAAAAAAAATTTAATAGAGACCTTGAATTATGGATTTCTAAGGGATGCTATAAAATGAATCCAGCATCTTAAATTCATAGATGAAGAAAGATCCCAAGACACTACGGCTTATCTGCCTCAGGCCACAGTTAGCTAATTGTAGAAACATTTCTTGAAAACCTAATCAGGTCACTGAGCTCCCAATAAATCTCTGTTTCTGTTGTATCCACATTTTGCACATGTTTAGATTGGGCCAGGACATTACTCATGCATGCTTATTATAGCACTGGTTATAGAAAAGTACTTTAAGGTTTAGCTTGCCGCTTCAAGATAGCTGCTTCCGGGAGCAGTTTTTTTTTTTTGACACAATTTTCATCTTCAAGTGATATTTGCTGCCAAATTATCTAGGGATCCTCTTTAAATATTGTGGTTATTTACCACAATAAAGCCAACAGATTGGCACCTTTGACCTCTGTCTAATAGGGCTAGTCACAAAGAATGAGGCAGTGGGACACTGTGGTATGTCCAGGTTACAAGTCAGCTTCAGTGACCCCAAACAAGGCGCTACACAGGCCATTTATTGAACACAGTTTCTGCTCCCTCCCTCTGGTGGCTCCCTTGCTCCAAGACAAGTGGACCATTGTTTCCATTAACCAGGTACATTAAGAACGGTTAGCAAGTACATTATGAGCAAGTGTTAGAATATTTACATAAGATGATACACAATGAGCAAGTATCTTTTAAGCATAGTATTAAAGTCACGTAATTTCCTACTCTATTCTTGCCTGGCTCACTCTGGGTACTATCCAGACTTGAGGCTATTATTCAGAAATCTATTTCCTGAATTTCCTGAAATGTCACTGTTTTCTTTAAAATATCTTTAGAGAACTTAGTCTTGTACTAAGTTCCTCCCCACTTTGGGAGCTTCTTTTCTTCTCTCTTCTACTTTTCAATAAACTTTTCTGTTTTCAAAAAAAAATCTTTAGTGAAATATCCTTGAAATAAACAGACTGAAAACACTTAAAACATAAATTTTGATAAATTGTGTATAAATTTGCACACATACACACACCTGTGAAACCACCACAATCAAAACAATAAATATATCATCACAAACTAAAGTTTTTCATGCCCATTTGAAACCTCTCCCTTCTTTTTCCTTACACTACCACTATTCTTACCTTTTGTCTATAGATTAATTTTCATTTTCTAGAACTTTCCATAATTGATTCATAAAATATGAATTAGATTTTGTCTGTTTTTTTACTTAGCATTGTTACTTTGAGATTCATGTATACTATGTCTTACTAAAAAAGGTGGAATAATCATTCCTTAACTAAATTGAAAAGAAAGTTCTTTTTCAGTTGATTTAAGAAAAGTGTATTTATTATATACCCAATTAATTCTGCTCTATTTATTATGAAAACCCTTCCAAGTGGTTTTTGTTTGAAACTCTGTGGATATATATAGTTCTCTGAAATTTGTTGAAAAAGTTGTCCTAATGTATTTGTTTATCTTTCTCTTCAAACTGCACTCGCTTTAATTGTTGTAGTTTATAAGTCTTGGATTTAGGAGGGTTAACATTCTAATTTTTTTCTATCTTTGTAGTTATTCTAGGTCTTGTACTCTTCCATGGCATGTTAAAGTTGATTTGATAATTTTTGTTTTAAAATGCTGCAATAATCCCCAAATACATTTTGAGATTATGTAGTATCTTGATTTGAATAAGTTTAAAGAGGATTTTTCTCCTAAAGCTGTCTTTTGACCATAAATGTGTGGTAGAACTCCACTTTTATTTAAAAATATGTCTGATAAAAGTTTTAAAATATTTTCAGAGCAGCTGTCCACAAAGGGCTCCTCTGCTCCTAAATGGCCATGATCCCAGAGGCACGCAAACATTTGGAACTCAGTAACTATTTGGCAGGAATGCTCCTAAACTGTGAACTAAGCTATAGCCCACTGCTGCCCCGGGAGGGGAAGGGTTTTTGTCCCTTGGCCTTTCCCATCTCCAGCAGCATGGCAACCGCCATCTTTCAGAGCTTATCGGACAGAGGTATGAGTTTGCAGTGACGGGGCTTGCTGGGAATCTTGGGATGGTGGGGTTGAACCGGCGCTGCTCCCCACCCAGATGAGACCCTAAGTGGCTGCCCACAAACAGGCTCCTCTGCTCCAGAATGGCCATAATCCCAAAGGCACACAAACCAATCTCGGAACCCAGCAGCTGCTGGCAGATATCCCTCTGGACTTAATTACTAAAATACCAGAAATCCAAAACCGCATGGCCACTGTTGCAGCTGCACAACATCATATGCTCTACATTATCAGCAATAGAAAACAACTGATCAAATGATGCCTTTTGGCAGGTCTGATTGTTGGGGGAAAATTTCAAATAATAATAGTGGGTTTTCTCTCGAAACATTGAATGTAATCAAAGTAAAGAGAGAGTAAAGTGAAAATTATCTTCCAGACAGTCAGGGTGAAGGGTAGGAGGGGGGTATACTTGGTTACTGGTGGTGGAGGGATGGGCGTTTGATCAGAATTAAACCTGAAAGCTTTGTAAACTGTTCTCACAGTTATTCAATACAAAAAAATTTAATGTACAAATCTAGTATATGTGTATCACATTTTCATGATAATTGTTAAAATAATGTGTTAATTCTAGTAGAATATTTTAAGGTTCTACTGGATTTTCTACATAAATTGTCAACTCTATTTAAATTTTACTTCTTCCTTCTCAGATTGTCTGTATTTAACATTCTTTGTTGTTGTTGCTTTTTTGTGCTGATTGGAATATCCAGCAATATATTGATTAGAAGTGGTAAAAATGACTGACTACCTGGGTCTTTTTTATTTTTGTGGGGAAAGAATTCTGATTCTTTCATTAAATTTGGTTGATGAACTACATTTTTTGAGCAACTATTTAGGTAATCATGGATTTCTTTTTAAGGTGACAGTATGATGAATAGAATTGGATGATTTTCAGATGTTTGTATTCTGTAGAAGGATCACCTTTATTATTATGTATTATGTTTTATTTTTTAATATGTGGCTGTACTACATTTGCTAATTTCTTCCCTTTTCCTTATATATATTTTTGGTAATTTGGTACCACCTGGCTGTTTTAGGACTTATTTCAAAACTAGTTCTAGGGGTGCCAAGTGATTCAGGGGATAAAAACCAGGACTGTTGCATGTACAGCCTGCACTTCCATCCTTTGAGCTACCTCTCCAGTACACATTTGCTAACATTTCTTAAAAATTTTTGTTTCTAGTAACTATGTTCACCAAAAGTATAATTATTAAACCTTTGTAAACCTCAATAATAATAAAATAAAATAAATTAATTAAAGAATTTTTGCTTCCAAATTTATGAGAAATATTTTATCTACAGATTTTTTATATAATGCTTTGTCTGATTTTGATGTCAGAAGAATGCTGTCATTTTCTCTACTATTTTTCTTTAAATGTGTGTTAGGATTTACTATTGATTTTTTAGTTCATTGACCATCTTCAACATTTCATCTCTGAATTCTTTATCGGAGAGATCTTATTTGTAGGTAACCTCTGTTGGGGCTTCTGGATTCTTTTCTTTATTCTTTCCTCGTGGTAGGGATTTGCACTGTTTCTTCATGTTGCTGTGGTAATATGGAGGTGGGACCTTCTGGTTCACTTTCACTATTCCCTCTTGCAGCAAGAAAGGATTCTGGATGAGAACAGTTGATGGTGGTTATCTTTTCCGCCTTCTAGAATACCTCCTTCCTCTCAGGTGCTCCTCTGTGAATTATATGAGGCCTCTAGTTGTGTTCTTTTATATTGGGATTATACAGTTTCTTATGTTCACCGGTATTTTTGTGAAATTGGAATAGGTAGTGGACTATTGGCCTATTGTGTTTGAGAGGTGAGGTGAAAGGGGAAAATAACTTCGGCCCACCACCCACCCAGGAGGCCACCTCCACCTGCTGCAGAGACCACACCACTTTCCGCACTATAGGTGGGGTGCCCGCCCTCGGGGTCACCTGTAAGAGGGAAAAATTTCATTGTTGAAGATATTTAGGTTTGCTTTAATATATATAAATTATATATGTAAATAATATATATTCTGTTATATATATCTGGATATATTCTAGATACCTTCTTCTTATGGATTGAACTTTGATAATTTTCCCATTTTATATAAATAATTTAATTAATTTTAATAGTTCTTTTATTCTACTATACATTCTAAAGACTCTTGAATATTTCACCCAAATCTTCAATAATTATGGATTATTAATTTGTTACTGAGAATAGGCACTATACACAGACCTGAATAAATGTTACATACTCTTTTGTCTAGTTCTTTTTGCATAATATTTCTCTGATCTTAAATGCATGCATTCCTTAAATGCAAGCTCTTATAACCAGTCTGTTGACCATGCAGGACAGTTCTGTAAAATTCTCTGTCTGGAAAGAGGGTACAAGTAGGACACTGACCTTGGGGGCTGACCAGGGTTCAATTCCTGGCCCACTTGTGGCATCCCAAGTTCCACCAGGAACACATCCCTGAACACATCTCTGTTCCATCCCTGAGCACAGAGCCAGGAGTAAAGCCTGGACACAGCTGATGTGACCCCAAAATAGAACAAAACAGAAATAAAGTTCTCTTTCTGCGCTGTTCTTTTCAGTACTTTGTTATATCAACTATTTATATGTTAGATCTCTAGGTAAAACCCAAGTAGTCTAATGACCTCAGCCTTGCAACCCTTGTTGTACGTAGCTGGAAAATCTGTGAAGCAAAGTTGAGGTCAGTATATAATTTGACTAATTTTTTTTCATCCCTTACAGATCACTGTCCCATTATCTTGAAAACTATTAAATGCTATATTTTGTTCTGATGTTGTATTTTGGTGGCAGAATTTTGCACGGCAGGGCCTGACAAGCTATCTGTGATGTGTTCGGTATGCCAAAAACAGTAACAATAATGGGCCTCATTTCCCTGACCCTAAACACACAGGGATGAATAAGATGTTACTAGTGTCTACTTGAGCAAATTGATGAGCAACAGGACAACAGTGATACAGTGATACAGTTGTATTTTGGTTTTAGTTTGTTTTCAAGTTGGAAAGTAGTTTAGTCTCTATCAATACATTTAGACAAGGGGATATTTTCATTTTTTCCCCTAGCTATTGTAAGAAAGTTTTAGATTGATCCTTACTCTTTAACAAAAACTAGTGATACAGAGAATGCTATGGGAACTTAAGCAAGACATGGACTATAGTCTAGAATGATTTTTACCACAGAAGTGTCATATATCTGATACTTGATATTTAATATCATTATAATGGCTATGTTAAAAGCAGAAGAGCTTTCTAAACTCAGAAAGCTCATTCATTCATTCTTAAGAACTCATTGAAAAGGCAGTCTGGAGGGATCTCTATGTGTGAGACTGAAATGTATTTGGATAAGATAATAGATCATACCCACATGGAAATTAGGTTGATTAAAGGAAACAGCCAGTATAATCAAGATACATATATCCAATGGTTATAATCATTTTGAAGCAATCTATTTACAGTTGATAGCTGGATTGTTACCTGGAGGACTTTTTCACTGAATAAGGGTGATAATGAAGATTATATGGTACCAATCTGCTCGGATTGGGACTGGGTCTCCTTTACCCAGACCCCCATTTTCCAGTAGCTCAGCAGCCACACCCACAAACTGCCCCCAGCGCTGTGTAATCCCATCAATGGCCAAGATCCAGAGACTATAAAACAACGCTCCCAGAAGTGAGCGATGCAGAGTCTTTTGCCTCAGTGCTTGACTGTCTTCACCGGGGCCCCTCAGAGCAGGGTGGGTTGGGTTTCTCTCCCTTCCCTGAGCAGAATCCCGGCAGCCAAAGATCTTCGGAACCCAGCCACAGCCATGCTCCAGGTCCCTCTTCACTTGTTTGGACGAGTCTCACGCATGAAGAAACCAGCAGAGGAACGAAGGTGTGCGTTTGATCTTCAAGCCTGCTCGGAATAGGACTGGGCCTCCTTGACCCAGATCCCTCTTTTTTTCAGTAGCTTGGCAGCCACACCCACAAACTGCCCCCAGTGCTGTGTAATCCCACCAACGGTCAAGATCCAGAGACTATAAAACAATGCTCCTGGAAGCACCGTGGCCGCCCGACCTCTTATAGCCTAGTTTTCCCTCTCAGAGAATCTGGAAAGGTACCAAGAGCATCCTGCCTACATGGCAGAGACAGGCAAGCTCTTTGTGGCATATTCGATATGACAAATACAGTAACAATGATGGGTTTCATTCCCCTTACCCTGAAAGAGCCTCCAATGTGGCACCACTGGGAAGAACAAGTAAAGAGAGGCTGCTAAAATCTTAGGGATAGGATCAATGGAGACATTACCGGTGTTGTTCGAGCAAATAGACCATCAATGGGATGACAGTGACAGTGACAGTGATGGTATTATTTTATACTCTTCTCTGAGAATATAATACATCAAGCTAACGCCAATGAAGACTTCTTTCTATGTCCTCCTCTATGAATTTTATGAACTCAGGTCTAAAATCAGGGCTTTTATTCATTTCATTCACTTTTGTGTGAGGCATGCAGTAGTGGTTCAATTTCTTTCTTTTTGCATGTATCTAACCTGTTTCTCAGCACTGCTTGTTGAGGAGGATTTCCTTTCTTTACTTTATATTCTTAGCCTCGTTGTTGTGAACTAACTGATATATATCTGAGAGTTACTCTTGGACTTTCAATTCTATTACATTGGTCTGAGAGTTTATTTTATTTTATTTCAACATCATGTCATTTTGATATCTATAGCCTTATATTATAGATTATAGTCATTGAATACAATACTTTCCATCTTCTCTCTTATGATTGCTTTGATTGTTCAGGAGGTTTGAGGATTTAATACAAATTTTAATGTATTTGTTCAATGTTCTTTTTTTAACTTTTAAAAATTTTTTTATTGAATCACCTTGAAATAGTTACAAGCTTTAATGTTTGGGTTACAATCACAAAATGATCAAACACCCATCCCTCCCCCAGTGCACATTCCCCAACACCAATACTTTTACAAAACAATTAAGTGCACTTCATTGAGCACATATTTTTCTAGTATTATATGCTTGAGATGGCTAACAGATAGTTTAAAAATTAGAATAACTCAATACATAAACAGCTAAAATCTTATTACATAGCATAAATAAATTATATATGAAAACATTAGTATATATTTATGCACATATATGTAAATATATGCATGTTTATAACTAAAATTGACACCTATTAATTTTAATGAATTTAAACATTTTAAAATTAAAAAACAATAAGTTATAAAAATCATATAGTTTATATATTTTGTTTTATAATTTTCAAAGTAAATTTTTATACCTCCACTACCCAGGCACTGCCATGCTCCAGGCCACTTTCTGGACACTCAGGTCGAGCCTCAAGCATGAGTGAAGCCCCACAGAACCAGGTAAAACAGAACTTTGTTACCTTGGACTCCAGGCTCAACAAGATCTGGAAACAGAGATCCTCTGCCTGCATCCCCCAATCTCCTGGGCCCTAGGGATCACACCCAGATGACCCACCCTATTGACACCAGATAAATACCTCATTGGCCAAACTCCACTTCCTCCACTACCCAGCCACTGCCAGGCTCCAGGTCATTCTCTGGACAGCATGGCTGGGAAGCGGACAAGTGACACATCATAATACACTTAATATTCATTTTCCATAATTACTGCACCATATTTTATGGGGTTCAAATATGGTGTGAACCATGGGAAAACCTGTAAGGGAAATTAGAGGCCACCCTAAAGACTCTATCTCTCACGAAGACTATCCCACCCGCAGGGCAGACCCTAGCAAGCTACTCATGGTGTATTCGATATGCCATAAACAGTAACAACAATGTTCTTGATGAATGCCATTGGAATCTTCATTGAAGTTGAATCTTTATAAACATGGGAGTGAAGGTAGACAATCAGCAACTACACCATCTCTGCTTAGCTGATATTGTTTTAATAACACCAAATATCAGCCAGGCAGCACGAATGCTGGCCAACTTTGACCATGAGTGTGGAAAGATAGAACTGCAGTTGAATCTCACGAAGACAATGTTCATGAGAAATGGACTAGTTCCTGACGTTCCATTTGCTCTCAACAGAACGAACATCTCCAAATGCAGCAGTTATGTATACCTAGGTCTAGAACTCAACATGATGAATGACGTTGCACTTGAGCTTTGCAGGAGGAAGAGAGTGGCGTAGAGTGCCTACAAGAGTGTTGAGGAAGTGGTTAAGAAGATGAAGGACCTCCGGCTCCAGGCTGGTTTTCGACTACACCATTCTTCCTGCACTAACATACGCCTCAGACCTATGATTGAGAATTAGGGACGCTGTTTTGTTTTCCAAGGCATCAAAAAAGTAGATGGACCAGACACGTAATGCAATTTAGAGATGACTCTTGGACTAGAACTGTTAATGACTTGATTCCACGGGACATCAGAAGAATGTCTGGCCACCCACCTACGAGATTGTCAGACTTCTTTGTCAAGACCCTGAATGAATGGTTTGAGGCTGTTCGTGTTCCTGAAGGGACCAGATGCCATTGGGCTACAGTAGCATGTTACAGGGATGAATGGAGATGTTACTGGTGACTGCTGGAGTAAATCGAAGAACTACGGGATGACAAGTGATAAGTGACATTTATTTATGCTTATGTATTCAAAACTAAGTGTTTTGCTCTCTTTAAGAACCAATTCTGTACAATAGAGTAATAATGTCCCAATTGACAATATAATAACAGTAAACTGCTGGCTAAATATTTAAAAAATAGACTCACTATAAATGTAAAACTTAAAAAATGTGATAGAATATGCATACTAAATACATTGCATTTTGATTGTTGTTTAAATTGTCATATTTTATACAACTGCTCATATATTTTTTTCATCTTGTGAAACTGAGACACTGCTCCTATTAAACAGTAACCCACCATTACTTCTTCCTCCAATCTTTGTGAATCTCTAGTCTTAGCTCTGTTTCTATAAGTTCGCCTATTTTTGATACCCCATATAATGATAGGATTTGTTATTTTGTGTTGGTTGCTGTTGCTTTTTTTGTTTTTGTGTCACTGCTCTGTGGTGCTCCAGCTTACTCCTGGCTCAAGGATCTCTCCTGGCAGTGTTCAGAGACCCGTATGTGGTGCTGGGAATTCATCTGGAGTTGACTGCAAGCAAGGCAAGTGCTTAACCCCTTGTACTATATTTCCAGCCTATAATGGCTGTTTTCATTTGGGAAGTTGTTCTTTTTTTTAAATTTATTTATTTTTTTATTATTGAGTCACAGTGAGGGTACAGTTGCATATTTATACATTTTCGTGCTCATGTTTCCCTTATACAAAGTTCAAAAACCCATCCCTTTACTAGTGCCCATTCTCCACCACAAATAAACCCAGCATCCCTCCCACCCCCCAATCCCATCTCCCCCCACCCCACCCTGCCACTGTGGCAGGGTATTCCCATTTGTTCTCTCTCTCTCTAATTAGGTGTTGTGGTTTGCAATAAAGGTGTTGAGTGGCCATTGTGTTCAGTCTCTAGTCTACATTCAGAACGCATCACCCTTCCCCCGCGTGGCCTCCAACCACATTTTACTTGGTGTTCCCTTCTCTATCTGAGTTGCCCTCTCCCCAGAATGTGAGGCCAGCTTCCAAGCACGGAGTCAACCTCCTCGTACTTATTTCTACTATTCTTGGGTGTTAGTCTCCTACTCTGTTATTCTATATTCCACAGATGAGTGCAATCTTTCTATGTCTGTCTCTCTCTTTCTGACTCATTTCACTTAGCATGATACTTTCCATGTTGATTCACTTATATGCAAAGTTCATGACCTCATTTTTTTTCTAACAGCTTTATAGTATTCCATTGTATAGATTTACCAAAGTTTCTTCAACCAGTCATCTGTTCTAGGTCACCCGGGTTTTTTCCAGATTCTGGCTATTGTAAATAGCGCTGCGATGAACATATGAGTGCAGATGTCATTTCGACTATACTTTTTTGCTTCTCTGGGATATATTCCCAGCAGTGGTATTGCTGGGTCAAATGGGAACTCAATTTCTAATTTTTTGAGAATCAGCCATATTGTTTTCCAAAAGGGCTGAACCAGTCGGCATTCCCACCAGCAGTGTAGAAGGGCATTTGGGAAGTTGTTCTTAAACGTTATCCTTGTTATAATGTGTATCTAATATCCTTGAATTTTAAAAGGCAAAATAATATTTTACTTTTAAAGGCAAAAAATTGCCTTTCTAATTCCCAGACTTAGCAGGTTTGTGGGCTTTTGTTGTTGTTGTTGTTGTTGTTTTTTCATTTTGTTGTTTTCATTTGGGGATATTCTCCTTTGCAACTCCACACTTGGTATGTAAAACTGCTGTTGCAAATATGCTCTATGATCATGACTTTATTCATGCTATCTCTCTAACTTACACTTTAATTTCGGGTTTATTCCTACGTGCATGTAGACTGCCACCCCTACCCCCACACTGATTTTGCTCCAGCTGCTATTTTCTTAGTTGATATATAGACCTGGTGTTTTTTGATCTACAGGCTATGAAGTTGTGGTTTGAGACTTTTGGATCTTTTCCAACTCATAGTTTTTTTTTCCCTCTCTCTCATGGTATAATGTACACAAGTGTTTGAAATTTTGATCTAGCTTCATCAGTCTGATGTTAGTGGAATACCTTGACTTTCTTTTTTAATATTTGATGCTGTTTTGAAGTTTTGTTTTTTTCTGTTTTGTCAGAGGTGCTTTATTAGATGGTAGAAAAGACTGTTTCACAGACTGCTACCTCAATGTCATTTCAAACTGGAAGTATTTATTTCTGATTTTAAATCAGAAACTATTCTAGAATATATTGGGTTGGGGAGATAGTATAGAGGGCAACTGCATGTGGTTCCTCAAGCACTGCCAGAGTGATCCCTAAGCAGAGTAATGAGTAAGCCCTAAGCATCACTGGTTGTGGCTGAACACCCTTGCTCCCCACATAGATATATAATATTCAATATTAAATTTATATCAAACAGTATGCATAAATATTGTTTATAAAACACATATCTAAAAGATATTTATTAACATAGAAATCTCATAAAATGCTTTTCCTAGTGGTTTAAGATATGTGGTTTGATATATTATCAGCTATGTAACATGTTACTGATAAAGTAATATATTGACTAAAGATAGTAAATTTGAAACATTAATGTTCCAATTATTTGTGACTAATTCATGTTTCATTCTGAGAATTGAAGATAAGTTGTTGTGAAATATGAAAAATCATGGAATGTATTACGCCTGATGCATAGGAGTAACCAGCAAGTATCATTTTGTATCTTCATTTTTCTTCTTCCCTAGGCCTCACTTTTCTTTCATCATAATCTTATTTATTTTTGAATATTACGAAGAATAGGCATAGACCGTAATAGCATATAATAATGTCTTTGTAAATGGTGATACAAGTGATACAAGTGACAAGTGATACAAGTGACAAGTGATACAAGTGGCAAGTGGCAAAACCAAGCTCCAGGAAGTGCGTGGCTGCTCATCTGATACCGAGCTCTACCTCTTGGAGAATGTGACATACTACAGAGAGTTTATTGCCTGCACTGGGAAGAGCCTGGCAAGCTCCCTGTGGCATATTCATATGCCGAATACAGTAACAATGATGGGTCTCATTCCCCTGACCCTGTAGAGACTCTAATGTGGCACTGTTTGGAAGGACGAGTAAAGAGAGGCTGCTAAAATCTCAGGGCTAGGATGAATGGAGACATTACTGAGCAAATAGATGATCAACGAGATGACAGTAATACAGTGAGAGTGAAATAGTAACTACCAGTGGTTTCTATTTTATTTAAAAACTGAGTGTTTTAGGTGAACAATGTTTTATTGTTTAAGATACACATATCACTGTCTGTCATCTCATTGCTCATCAATTTGTTCGAGCGGGCACCAGTAACGTCTCTCATTGAGAGACTTATTGTTACTGTTTTTGGCATATCCAATACACACGGGTAGCTTGCCAGGCTCTGCAGCGCGGGTTCGATACTCTCGGTAGCTTGCCGGGCTCTCTGGGAGGGGCGGAGGAATCAAACTCCGGTCGGCAGCGTGAAAGGCGAATGCCCAACCACTGTGTTATGGCTCCAGCACTAAGATACACATATATTCTGAGGAATTTCTTTCATTAATAATTATCTTAAAAAGTGGGAGTAACGTGCATTCAAACAGTTTTATAATTCCTCATCACAGCAATTTAACAGAAAGCTAATGACAAAATCAATATCATTGCTTTAAAATGAGAATAATACAAATTGCACATCACACTCTATTAATGAGTGAAAGTAGAGGAATATTTTTGCTATTTTTCCTTTTCATATTTTTGTACCTAAACTTAAAAATATAATTAGTAAATTTTGTTTTGCTATTTGAAAATATCCTTTGAGTGCAGGTACTGAGCATCACATAGTTGGCTACTGCTCTTCTTTGCACCCTGGGTGGCTGGCACACTGAGCAGCTCAGGTGTCTTGAGGAACTCTCAGTGGACCATTAGACAGCTATATCATGCCATAGAACTATATTCCTGACAACAGTTGACCCATGTCATCATGCTCTTCCTTGCACATCTTCTAAAATAACAGTGTGACAGTTTTATGTGACTATGTGTAATATGGGAATGCATTTCAGGCAGAGTGAGTGGATCATGTTTAGCTAGAATATCTTGGCATGTGGTTAAACAATGGACAATATGTCAGTCATGAAATTTATTTCCAATATGAGAACTTTGTTCTAAGCTAGGAAACACTTTTGTATATGTCACTTTCATGTAAGTTTTCACCTGAAATAATAATTTGTAGGAATAGATATGGCTAAATGTGTTTTTAGACCTTTCTGTTTTCATGCTCCTAATGTGTGTTTCCTAATTAACTGCCATTCAAATCCATAGAATTTACTTCATGCATATCTTTGGGGATGTGTTATGGTCAAATGAAAGAGGTGGCAAACAAAGTAAAGGATAATGACAACTAAGGACAGTATAAAGATGAAACACAGTTTGTTGCTTTGAAGGATAGCTAAAATACAGCTTGATCAAAAAGGTTAGATGAAGGGGGGTAAAAGAGTTTAGGCTTGTCATGGATCAATTTTCTTAAGGAGAATAGAAAATTCACAAAAGCTAGTCTTTTAAGAAGGTTAATAAAGCAGTGAACCATGGGAGAACCTAACATAGGAGAATGACTAGAGAGGAGAGAATTTAATTGTTTTTATCCCATATCCCTATTTCTGGGTAGATTACATTCCTGATACAAATCATGACCTGAGAGCCATAGATTACAGAAGGAAGGTGACACCACCAAAGAGTAGGAGACAAATCAGAAAATGTATGTGAAGAAGTGTTAGAATTTGGTTAGCAAGTAATTGGTTAAGTTAATGAATAAGAGGAGAGTCTTTGATTTGAATGTACTAGAATTCCCATGCCTAAACCTTTCTCCTTAAACATTTTGATAAAATTTTGATAATATTAACATTTTTTCAAATATAAAACATATAGTTTAGAAAGTAACAAAATATTTTATGATTGAGCAAACAAAGTGGTAATTGAGATTGGTATATTAAAGGTTGACTGGAGAATAGCAGTAGATTCTTTCTCTAGCATCCCAAAGAGTCCTTGGGTGTATCATGGCAGTGCTGAGTGCATTAGACTTTGACACTATTTCTCTTTGATTATCAGTTGGATGTGAGGAGCAAAGCTAGAGCCATGCCTGAAGTTTCTGGCAGGTACTTTCTTAGCTTAGAGTCATTACAGTAGGCCTAAATCTCTTTAACATTGGAGAAATGGTTATAGTGGCACATTAATTATTTTCTCTGTACCAGACTCTTATAAGACTTTTCGTATTCTAAGATCTTTGCATGTTTCACTTCGCTATCACAAAACCTCTTTGAGGTAAATATTCTTATTATCTCCCTTTCTGTAAGGTGAGAAATCAGAGCTCTGGTGAGAAAATGTAACTTGATCTACGTACAAAGCTGAGTATTGGGGTGGAATTAAGATCTGACAATCTGATTTCATATCTCTTGATCAACAATTATATAAAGTCCCTGTTTGCCTGTCTAATGTCACCTGCATGGAGATCACATACATGTAGATGTCCTTAATTACAATGAGTTAAATAAGTCAAGATTACCCAGAGCTTTCTCAATTTGTGTCAAACATATAAAGAATTATGGAGGTGCCATAAAAAGCAGAATATGGGAGTCAATAGGATATTACTTTTTGATTTCACACTGTATAGATAAGATTGCTGATACTGCTACTGACCTTCATATTTGCTCCCAAAATGTGTTCTGGTTACATCTTGAATCAGCTATTTCCATGTATGGACATTGGCTTCTTCATACTCTGGATTTGGTTCTGTGTTGGTAAAAAGTTTGTATACAAAACATCCCCATGGAGCATAAGGCATCAGTAAACTATGGTGAATGAAACTTGTTCTCATAAACCTTGAGAATACCTTTCTAATTTTCTGACATCCCTATTTCTGGGTGGACTAAAGTTCTAATATTCTAAGTGGCATATGGACACCAGCATTCCCATTTTCTGGGGACTAATTAAAAGTGCAGAATTTCATATCCTACTCCAGAACTATTGAAACAACATACATTTTACTAATATTCTTAGATATTTTGTGTCCATATTCAATTGTGAGAACATTAACCTAAATGAATTTTACCTCTCAGAAGGATCTTTTTGTGTGGCATTTGACTTAAAATGTAATTTCTGATCTACTGTATAAACTTTGATTCCGATGTGTTTATTTTCAGACTTTTCATATTTATTTCAATTTTTCCACTTCTAGGGGTTTTTGTTCTGTCTCTTCCATATCTATCCCTACTGATTCCCTTGATCCTCATAGAACTAAACGAATTATAATTATAGTATTTTATTCTTTTCTTGTAACATATAGAAAACTGAAGATTTGTAACTAGAGAATTAATTAAGTTGTTTATAAATTCATAATAACGATTCAGACCTAATCAGATTTTTAAAATCATGGTATAAAACAATGTAGTACCCACCTCCCAACATTTTTGCCAAATCTGCAGTAAGTGGAATTATTTATGAAAAGGAACTTCACACTGCTTTTTATTTTTCTCATTAGGTTAAGCATAAAGATCATCATCCATTCATCTCTGTTCTGTGGTTAATGATGAATGAATGTCTTTAGTTGCCTTTCTCAGAAGTGTGAAAGAGGTCAATTGGCCGTTTTCCTCTGTTGTTACTTCTAGGATTCTTATGGTGTGTAGGTTATTTACTTAATTTAGGTATTAGTCATCCATGGGGATTTCCTATACAAATATTTTACAAGTTAATTTCAAAGAGCCTAGATATGTATCTATAGACATCCATCCACACCTCTTTCCCTACAGAATGCTTTGCCAGTGCTACTGTAAGCCTGCTTTGAAGATCCAATGTCAGGTCAAATTTAAATAAAACTTTTACTTGGTATAGTTACAAAAAGTTTTTCTTATTAAGCTCAGAAAACCTGCATGTGGCGGTGTATAGAGAGAAGTAAAATTGCATCTTAATTTTAAAACTAGGAATTAACAATTTAAAAATTAAATCAGAATTGTGAGAAATAAGGACTTATCTAATATATGCATTAATTATGGACTTTTGTGAATATTATTTTTTATATCTCAATTATTTTTTGTACATCATCATTAAAGAATGAACACAAAGATCTTGCTAAAAGACTTTCCTTTTTGTACTCACACTGCAAAAGCTAGCATTTAGCAAGTTTCTTCTCTCTTAAGGAGTGTTTGCAGCTACAGAACAGTACTGTGCAAAATTTAACTCCCAGGAAAGAAAATTCCAGAATGCTTTGAAACATTTTGAAAATAGGATTTTTAGAATTATTAGAAAATAGAATTATTCTGTTGATCTCCAAAGGCAAGTAATAAGAAAGACATGCACATTTTTCTAAGCAATTGAATTCAAGCTGTTTTTTTTTTTTTAAATGATTCTGTACATCTCTAAGGCTTGTCATTATAAGGTGATATCTAATATAAATTGTCCAACATTTCATTCTCCTTGTCTTCATCATCTCTGAAAGTAACTGTATGACAGTGAATGTTGGATTTTGAAAACATGATTGGCTGTTTACTGAGTTGTAGAATCACAGATTCTGATTGTGCTGGGTTGTTTGCCTCTGAGGCAAAATTAATTTAAAATCTAATTTTAGAGACAATATAATTATGTGGTTAATGATTAACGAGTTAAGGATGCAATCATTCTTAAAAGTAATTGGAAGGGTTTTATAGTTTACAATCTCAGAATAGAAAAGAAAAGTTTTTAATATTGAATAATTTTTAAATCTCATAAAATAAAAATAATCCTAGTGAGATGTCTATAAAGTATTTCACTTGGCATTAAAATTATATCATGCAACAAGGATGTGATATATCACTTTTGTTGGCATAATTCCTTTGTCTCTTGGCACAGATCTTGCTTGATTTATGTCCTGAGCATTCACTTAACATTTCTATTTTTATAACAATCCTATCGAAATTCATACCCCATTTTTTGAGACCCAAGACTGTGTATATATCTTTTATGATTATGCTCTCCTTTCATGAGTTCATACATGTCTGAGTCAGTTTTCTCAATAAGCAAAAGTGTTGATTTTTTTCTAAACTGGGAAGTCACCACAGGACTAACCTAGTTAGAAATCCTCATTTTATAGTTAAAAAAATAGAAGCTGCAAGAACAATAAATGCCATGGTTCACTGTGATCAAAATTTGTGTTTGATTGAAAATACAATCATAATATATGTAACTTATGGACTAGAGCAATAGAACAGCGGTAGGTCATTTGCCTTGCATGCAGCTGACCCGGATTCATTTCCTCTGTCCCTCTCAGAGAGCCTGGCAAGCTACCGAGAGTATCCCTCCAGCATGGCAGAGCCTGGCAAGCTACCTGTGGCATATTCAGTATGCCAAAAACAGTAACATGTCTCACAATGGAGACGTTACTGGTGCCTGCTCGAGCAAATTGATGAACAACGGGATGACAGTGTTACACTGCTACAGTGCTATATTACTTATAACTTAGATAAATATTATCTACCATAGTTTTCCAATTAAAACATTCTTTGCTTTTTCCTTGTAATATTCATTAGAATGTTGTTGAAGAAATAAGATCTCTGTATCTGAAAAAATATTTATAAAATTACTGATATATAATTAATGGTCCTATGTAATAATTCAGATTTGTCACAAAGTACTGTGTCACTTCCAAAATATTAAAGAATATTCCAGGTTGGTTGCTGGTCATCTGATACAGATTTATATTTGACTTGCTCTGCTGTATTCTGTGATTCCAGCTGGCCTTGGTGTCTTACTCTGGAAGGGCTTGGGTTTACTGCGTATTTGTGTTCTGTGGTTCAGGGTGATTGTGATCTTTCCAAGCACAAGTCATTTCCTGTGATGGTTATAAGATGCAAGAGAGTAAGTTCAATAGCTATTACACAGTTTTCAAGCTCAAGTTGTACCAGCTATTTTAAGGTTTGCTTAAACCTATGCCTTAGACCAAAGTCTAAGACCAGTTCTTTTTTACACCTCAGGTTATGCAAGGAGTGTAGGGAGAGAAGGCACTAAAATGAATAGAATAATCACCTGTTAAATAATAACAACATCCACCTTAACACAATTGGTTTTGAACCATGAAGGCATTATTGGAATAGTTAAAACTCAATCCTTGATACATTCTTGAGAAAGACAAAAGATGATTGGAGCATCACACTGTTACTAATTATCGACCTCTTTTCTTGGGTGAGTGGAAAGCATGACTATTTCTCAGAATGTCATGCCTGGCATGGTCTGGACAATGCCCTCTTTCCTTGTTCACATTGACTTTCTGGTCTTGAAGTAAAGGTCCTTTTGTTGTAAATAATCAAAATTTCACAGAACAAACCACAATGAAAAGAAACTTATAGTAGTTTACCGTATTAGATTACTAAGGCTGCCTTAAAGAAATTACTGCAAACTGAGTGGCATAAACAAATTAAATTTATTGTTTCCTAATTGTAGACTAGAACTCCAAAATAAAGACATTGTTATAGTTGATTCCTTCAAAGGGCTAAAGAAGAAACTGTCCTAGTATATCTTACAGATGGCCCAATTCATGCTTACATGGCTTTTTTCTGTATGCATGTGTGCCTTCAAATTTCCTTTTTAAATTAGGACACTGGTAGCATTGTGATACTGCCAATCATGATAATCTAATTTTAATTAAGTTATCTCAGTGAAGACACTGTCTTCACATAAGGTACCATTCTGAAACACTGAAGATTTAAGATGAATCTGAGAGATGATGAGGGACTAGCAGAACACAATATAGCTTACAATAGTAATCACAGGTTGGTTTGCCTGGAATAGTACAGATTTACACTTGTTTCTCTAAGCTAATTAATATTAGATCATCTTTAAATGTCATTATTGTCGATGGTAATGGTCTCAATAAATGATAGTGTAATCACCTCCTAATATAGGAGTATCTCACTAAATGTTGAGAACCCTGGGAGCTTTAATCAGAATCCAGAAGACACATCTGGTGATATAATATTATCCTCTGCTATATACTCATACGAGTTATTCATGAAAATGCTTTTTATTAACTAGACTTCATGAGTTTATAAAATCAATAATTTCTACTCAACTTCTCAGTGGTTCATTAAGTTATATATTTTTTGGTTAAAAGACCACGCCTGGAAGTGCTCAAGAACTGCTTCTGGCTCAGTTCTTAGGACTTACTCCCTAAAACTTGGGGACTATGAGGTGCCCTAAGTTAAAATCAGATCCAGATAATGCAAATCATTTGCTCTAGTCCTACAAACCATATCCTTGGTCCTACTTAATGTTTTATGATTTTAGTAGCAGTAGGTTCTCAAAGATGGTTCTCAAAGTAGGTTGTCAAACATCTCAAAGATGTTTAAAGGGTTAGATGCATATATGATTTACATAAGTATGGATGTAAACACATATATAAGTACATGATTGTATACATATATACACAGTAAGATAGATATGTAATTTTGCATAGTAGTTCCCTTTAAGAAATTAATCACCTGAATTTATCAATTTCCATAGCATTTCTCTAAGCAGTGATAGAAGTGAAATTCATAAGCACTATAATATTCATTCACAGATAATGAGAACATGAGCTTGTTGTGCAAGACAACATGGCAATTCTCATTACAGGGTAGAAGCAGGGGACATAGTGTTTTCTGTTTTAACCAAATGCTCTTAAACAGATTTCTAGGAACAATTAAATCAGCCTTTTTAGCAAAACAGGATCTTCTTAGTCCTCACTCTGACCAAAGGAAATTATGAGATTTTTCAACAAACAAAGAAATTTTTCAAAAAGCAGATAAGGAAATTAGGTTAATTAAAAAAAACAAATGAAGAGGAGATAAGAAGCTTTTAGGAGTGATAACCTGCTGCAGTCAGGTGAAGGGAGCAACTAAACAATGGAAGGTGGGAGAATGGGAGCCTGTGGTCTGAGGGCACAGAGGAAAAGCCTGTCTGAAAACAAATGGTGAAGATGGGAAAATATAGATAATTTCAAGAAGACAGCAAGAGAGACTTTCAAGTTGGGCTTTTGATCAGTTTCTGTTATTAGAGGTCAGAAATACTGAGTTTGCGTTTTTCAGTGAGTGATGTAATTAAAGGACGCAGCCTCCTGCCTTCTGAGTATATAAACTTCCCAAGTGAGTGCCTAGATAGGCATGGAGATAGACACATTTTGTACAATTCAGCTTCAATCTTTCTTTTCTACTAAATTTGCCAGTACTTTTCAAATATAAGGCATGAATATAAGTGTGTGGGTTAAGATATTCAAACTAAATTCAAATTTATTAATGGCCTCTGGACCTTAAAATATTGGTAAAAAAAAGCTCAGGACTTCACTGGATCCTGTCACTTCTCTCCATCTTGTTTCTTAGTGTCTAGTTACATGGACTTAGCTATGAGATAGGGGCAAATAAATAATAGTAATGATGACAAACAAAAATAGTAATGATGATGATTGATAGATGTATAAGGATAGTTCCTAATTTAATATGCTGAACACTCATCTTTGTTTTGAGTGCCATACTTCCGTTTTCAACATTGTACAGGACAGTTTGTGTATGCTGCTTTTTACTTCAGATGCAGTATTAAAAAAATCATAGCCATTCTTTTCTACAAACAATTCCCATTTTGATCCAAATTCTTTCAACATTACTAACTTCCTGAACCTAACATCATCATTCCTTCCATCTTATCTTTTAATCACCCACTCACAGTTGCTGATCAGATCTGTTGTTTTTCTGTGTGTCACTGTTTAAGATCATATCTCTCTTTTCATTCAACACCTTTGTTCACACATCCCTCATTGCTTACTTGCAGTAAGGTGACAACCTCCTTACTGTGTTCTCTGCCTACAGGTATTTTCTCTGTTCTAATCTAGTCTGGATCATAGTAATCCTTTAAATTTTTTTTACAATTGTGGATGTGACTCATAAGAAGAGAGCATGTCTTGCATCTGTGAAGTCCTGGGTTTCTTCCCAAAGAACACCAAAAGAAAAAAAAAACCCAAACCAGAAAAATACCTGTTTACAATAAATTTATTTGGAAAAATAAAATATTGTACATGGTTCCTCTGTCAGTCACCATCAGTATCTCTGTAGTATAAAATAGGGTACATTCTTAGCTGAAATTTCTACTGTTTCAGTGTTCTTTCTATCATGTTATAATGTACACATTTCTAACCAAAAATACCAGATTATCCATTAATAATAGTCCCTCAGACCTTGTTAAAATCATATATTTAATAATTATTTATCTTCTACTAAAGCATCTTACTAAAATGTTTTGTAAGATAATTTTCTCAATTTTATAGTATTAAATATAAAATAATTTCTAGAGATTAAAATTTCAATAACCTTTTACTTCATTGTGTGTCTGTTATCCCATTGTTTATCTGTTTGCTCAAGTGGGCACCAGTAATGTCTCCATTGTGAGACTTGTTGTTACTATTTTTGGCATATCGAATATGCCATGAGTAGCTTGCCAGACTCTGCTGTGTGGGCAGGATACTCTCAATAGCTTGCCAAGTTCTCTGAGAGGGACAGGGAATCGAATCCGGGTTGGCCTTGTGCAAGGTATTCCTCAGTCCCTCTCGAATAGCCTGGCAAGTTACCGAAAGTTTTAATTCACTAAATGTAAAAATTTACATTGTAGACTATTTTGGTAGAAAATGTAAACTTTGATAATGTGATAACTTAAGATCCTCTCTAATAATTTTTATTTGAAATGAAAGCTTTCAAGAATAGACTTATCTTGAGTCTAGAGAATCTTGAAAGATCTCTATTTTTTAACAAAAGCTAGAGCAAAAGAGAAATTTATGCTAAAGTAGCAGTATAGAAAGAACCTGGTGGGTATAAATAGTTATATATACACACACATATATATATGTGTATATGTATATATACATACGTATATATATGTTGGGTATTGAGATTTTTATAGAATAGAAAAATGAAAATTAAAAACTCTGCAATGTGAAATACAATGACTGAAACTTAAAAATGAGGATCCTGGGCATAATTAGGTACCTGGGTAGGGGAATAATTAAGATTATTAAGTGCTTTTAAGGATTAATCTGGTGTATAGTGCAGACTGGATTGGAAGAGAGATCAAAGTTGAGACATCAAATACTAAACTCTGCTGTTATCCTGTAAGTAAGGAAATTAAGGACTTCTTGAGGCTGATACCCATGGAAATAATAAGGGAAGTCAGATTAGAGAATTATTTTGTAAGAAAAATTGAAATAATTTATAGTGTATTTGACTGTTTAAGATGAAATTCTAGGTTGCTTTTGAGAAGTGCAGTATCGTTGCCCTGAAAGGTTGCCCTGGAGCTTATATATTTTACAGACTTATTTAGAAAGAAAGGTGATGCATTTAGATATACACCAAAGAAGAGAATTCAGAAATGAGTTATTAGAACTGTAACTATGTTAACAGTCATAATACTCAAGGCAATGATCAAAATCATGGGAGCAGATTATACTCATTCAAGGAGAGACTTTTAAGGTAAAGAAAACAGAGGGCTGAGGAGTAGCCAGAAAAATCCTTTGCTTCTCAATATATGTTTATCATGGCTCTAAATATTGACTTACTGTGCAATCCATTGGAATTTTAAATGCTTGACTTTTCCTATTTTTTAATTCCTGCTAAGTTTTCAAGATAATCTTGGTTTGTATTTAATCTCTAGAATCTGAATCTCCTTAATTTCCATGAGATTTTCTAAATTTTGATGACACTATTTAGTGGATCCTTCCTCATTTAATGTGTATTCATGGACTTAACAAATAATTTATCTACTATTCATTTGAAATACTGTAATGTAGTCTTGAGAAAGCAGTAAGAAGACAAAATAGAAGCTAGTAATAAAACAAACATTACCCTCAGATCAAAAGCAGACAGATATCACAGAAAAAGAAAATTACAGATTGACATCCTTATGAACATACATGCAAATATCCTAAACAAAACACCATCAAGTTGATTCCAATAACTCATCAAAAATGGCATACACTATGACCAAAACATACATAATTCAATCAACATAAAACAACCATATGAATATGAGAAAAATCATATGATCAAATCAGTAGATGTCAAAAAGCATTTGACAGGATCCAGTAAACATTCATGTTAAAAACTCTCAATAAAATGGGATTTGAAAGAACTTTTCTCAACATAGTTAAAGCCATTTACACAAACTCAAAAAACATTATACTCAGTGGGGAAAAATTAAAAGCCTCCCTTCTAAGATCAGGCACAAAAAGAGGTTGTCCACTCTCACAATTTATGTTCAATATATTAATGTAAATACTTGCCATAGCAATTAGGCAAGAAAAAAAGGCATTCATATTCAGGGCATTCAGACAGCAAAGGAAGAAGTGAAGCTTTTATTATTTGTGGATGACATGATAGTATATTAAGAAAACCATAGAGACTCTACAAAATAGATCCTAAACAATAGAATTGTGTAGGAAAGTGACAACAAAATTACATGAAAAAGCATATGACTTTCCTATATGAAAATAATGAAATAGAAGAGATATTTAAAACCAATCTTATCCACAGCTGTGCTCAGAAAATCAATTACCTAGGAATAAGCTTAATCAAAGAAGTGAAATACCTATACAAAGAACATTACAGAAAGCTACTTAAATAAAAAGAGTACAAGAGGGAATGGATAAATATCCCAGGCTCATGGATTGATTGGATTAGCACCATCAAAATGGCAATACTCCCCCAAACATTATATAGATTAAGTGCAGTCCTTGTAAGGATACCCTGACATTTAAAAATAAATAGAATCAAACACATCTGAAATTCATATGGAAGAATAACTATCGAGACCCTCTCCCCAACTCCTCCTAATAGCCAAAGCAATCCTTGGGGGAAAAGATGAGAAATATCACTTTTTCCAAATTGAAAATTTACTGCAAAGCATTAGTTATTAAAACAGTGTAGTATTAGAATAAAAAAAATCCTCTGATCAATGGAATAGAGTTGAAAATTGAAAGACAGATCCTTAGGCATATGGTAAGTTAATTCTTTGATAAAGGAGAAAAAAATTGAAGTTGAATAGATGAACCCTCTTCAGCAAGTGGTTTTGGAAAAACTGGTCATATACACTCTGAAAAAAAAAAAAAACAAATGAGCTCAAGCCTCTTTCTAACCCCATGCAGGAAAATCAAATTGAAATGAATTGAAGATCTTAATATCAGACCTGAATTCTTAAAGTACATAGTGGAAAATACAGGTAGAACTCTCTATGAAGTTGGAGGCATCTTTAAGGATGAAATGCCACTAACCAAGCAAGTGGAAGCGAAGATAAACAAATGGGATATTAAATTAAGAATCTTTGGCACATCAAAGAAAATGAAGACCAGGATACAAATATAGACCACAGACTGGGAGAAAAATTACTTTCCCACTACTAACTTGATATAGGGTTACTCTCCAAAATATATTAAGCTCTGGTAGAACTTTACAAGAAAAAAAAAATACAACCCCATCAAAAACTGGAGAGAAGAGATGAACAGAAACTTACTAAAAGAAGAAATGCAAATGGCCAAAAAGCATATGAAAAAATGCTCTATGTCACTAATTCTCATGGAAATGCACATCAAAACAACAATGAGATATCACTAACATCAAAGAAACTGACATTCACATAAAGAACAAAAACAATCAATGTTGGTGTGGATGTGGGAGAAATAAGGACTCTCATTCACTGCTTGTGGGAATGCTGACTGGTTCAGCCTTTTGGGAAAACAATATAGCTATTTCTCAAAAAATTAGGAATTCAGCTTTCATATGACCCAGCAATTCCATTCCTGGTAATATACTCTAAGGGCCCAAAAACATGAAGGAGAACAGATATCTGCACTTCTATGTTCATTGCATCACTATGAACATAGACTATTGTGAGTAAGTAGGAAAAATCTGGAAACAATCTAAATGCCCAAGAACAGACAACTGTATAAAGAAGCTGTGTTACATATACACAATGTAGTATGACTCAGTCATTAGAAATGATGAAGTCATGAAACTTATTGACACATGAATTGATTTGGAGAATATCATGTTGAATTAAATGAGTCAGAGGGAGATAAAGAGACACAGATTGATCACACTCATTTGTGGAATATAAAGAAACATAGTGGGAGAATAATGCCCAAAGGTAGTAGAAAAAACAGGCAGGAGAACTGGTCTTTTGTAGGAAGCTTCCCATAGTTTGGGGATTGGGGAGGTTACAACAGGGAAGGGACCACTATGACAATGGTAAGGAAAGTGGTCACTTTGGATGAGAACTGAGAGGAGGTAAAGTTACAAAGTGTCACATTGCTAAGTGATACTGCAAACTACAGTGCCTAAAAGGAAAAAGAAGGAAAAAGTCCTTGCTGTAGAGGCAGGTTGGGGAGTAGGAGGTAAACTGAGGACATTGCTATATGGAAGTGGACACTGGTGAAGAGATTGGTGGACTGATAATCATGAATAACTTTGTAATTCATGATGATTCATTAAATTAACAATCATCATCATCATCATCCCATTGATCTTCGATTTTCTCTAGCGGTCTCAGTAACGTCTCCATTCGTCCTAGCCCTGAGATTTTAGAAGCCTCTCTTTACTCATCCTTCCCAACAGTGCAGTAGTAGAGGCTCTTTCAGGGTCAGGGGAACGAGACCCATCACTGTTACTGGTTTTTGCATATGAATATGCCACAGAGAGCTTGCCAGGCTCTCCCATGTGGGCAGGAAACTCTCAGTAGCTTGCCAGGTTCTCCAAGAGGGAGAACTAGGCTATAAGATGTCGCACGGCCACAAAGCGGCAGAGAGCTTCCAAGAGCTTGGTTTTATAATCTCTGGATGTTGGCTGTTGATGGGATTACACGGCACCGGCGGCAGTTTCTGGGTGTGACCACCTAACTACTGGAAAATGGGGGATCCGGATGGAAGAGGCCCAGTCACAATTCGAGCAGGGAGTTCTTAGCCCCGAGCAGGAGATCTCAGCCCCAGAGTCCTGCACACCTGGGTTTCTCTGACGGTTCCTTCATGTATGAGGCTCATCCGAATGTGTGCAGAGGGGCCTTGAGCATGGCTTAACAAATTAACAATAACTATTGAAATATTTGGAGGAATGAATATGAAAAATGAGAACCACTGTTATGGGACGAAATGGAAGTCAATACTGAAGGAAGAGATAATTCAATAACTCCCAAGGATTTATATTATTTATTATTTTTTTCTTTTTGTGTCACACCTCGAATTGGACAGTGGTTATTCCTGGCTCATGCACTCAGGAATTAATCCTGGCGGTGCTTGGGGGACCATATGGGATGCCGGGTTGGCAGCATGCAAGGCAAGCGCCCTACTCACTGTGCTATCATTCCAGCCTTGAATTTATATGATTAAGGAAAATGTTGATGTCATAGAATTATAGTATATTCATAACAATTTATACAGATTGCAGTGTATCCCTGATATATCCATTAGTTAATGTCTAACCCCCAACTTGATGGTATTTGGAGACAGACATTTGGGGCTAATTTAGGTTTAGTTAAGGTCAGAGGGTAGGACCTTTATAACAGGATTACTGCTCTTATAATGAGAGATGCCAGTGAATTTTCTTTTTCCCTCTCTTCTGCATCACCTCTCCTGCACCCCCTCCTATTACTCTTCTTCCCTATCACAAACAACAGTAGAGCAAGAAAGAACATTACATCACTACATGCCAGGTAGGCTCTCCTTGGCCTAATTGGACAGCTCCTTGGCTTTGGACTGCTCAGCCTCCAAAACTATGAGAAATAAATCCCAGTTATTTCAGTTTGTGGCCTTTTCTTACTTTTAATCATACACTGAACTGACTAGAATGTAGACTGTTTATTAACTCAAACTTGAGCTTCGTAAACCACATCAAAAAACATATTTTGAAGCTGACATACTCAATGTTTAATAAAAACATACTGTTCACATCAGTGACTTTCTCATGCCATTGCAATTTATTAGCTTTTGCTATTTTGTACTGAAGAAAACAATTTCATTTGTGCAATATAAAACTTTATTTTCTGGGATTGCAATTCTGATGAGTTATTTAAATTTTTTTTTCATTTTTAAGGTCAGAACTTGCAAAGCTCATATTAGTTCAAAGATCTTCATTAGTTTCTCCTACAAATACTTTTCAATAACTTGTAATGCAGAATCTATGATTTAATGATAAACAAAAATATCAGTTACATTTGATTCATAAAAATAGGAAATATATTTTTAAAACTGCCTAACTCATAGTACAGTGATTCACTAGAAAAAGCATTCTGGTCAATAATTAATAAATTGAAGATCTAGTTTCCCTGGATCAGAAATGTAATATAAAATTTTATAATCCATTTATAAAACAGTAGTGGACTATTGTTCTGTTGTGATTTAATACCATTAAGTTTATTCTTAGATTCCTTATTCTTTCTCTAGTCTGTATTCTGCTATTCAAAGAATATTAAACTTCTTTTTCTTTTTCATGTGTCCTGGTGATAGTTATTATTTGAATGCTACGGCTTTTCAATTCTTCAGAGTACAAGTAAAAGCTCATAATATTATAATCCATTAACAATATAATTGTGAGCTATCTGGAGCTAATGTCTACTGGTTATAATATTTATGGCCATTTTGCATTTGGTTACACAGATGCAATTCCTACAATTCTGATTTTTAAGCATATTAATGCCTGATATGAAAATTCCATTCGGTTTATGATTATAATGATTACTTATAATTGCTTGTTTAAACTCGATTTTTAAAATGATACTATTGTTAAAGGATTTTTCACAAAGTTCAGGAACCTCATAGTTTAAAGAGGAAATTAGTTGTACTATCAATTCATCTATTGTGCATTCCTGCCATGAATGTTGTAAGGTTTAAATCAATAGACCAACAAGCATGAGGGAAATTTTTCCTAGAAGAATGTTACCTTTTGTTTATTTTAATCATAAATGTAATAGGTATTTGAAATGTTATATCTTTTTTAATTGCAGCATCATTGTTTACAACAATGTTGAATTTTTTTTCATTTACTACACCAGTCCCTCCACCTGTGTTTCAAAGTCCCTCTACCATTTCCCCATGGTTCCTACTTCTATTGCTCATGTCTCAAGATTTTCAAAAATATACAAAAGACATACAGTGATTCATGTCTTTTTTTTAGTTTTTTATTATTTTTATTTTTTTTGATTCATGTCTTTCTATTTGACTTATGTCTTGTAAAGATATACAGTTACATAAAATAAACACCCTTGCCCTTAATAATATGCAAAACAGAGCACAATGTAGATCATTGCAAAAATAACTCAGAAGAAAAACTAATATTGATAAAACTTTTTTTAACATTATGTGAAATAATTTGACTGTAATATGTAAGGAAAAATGGTATGGTAGCTAAGTCATGGTGACTGGTAATGAATGTTCCAAATTGGAAAGATAAATTAGTTCACAAAGGTTAATAGCTCAATTGAAAGGTGATGCTCAGCAATTAATCTTAGCCATAAATAACTAAATCTACAGACTTTCTCCAAAAATTCCCTCGAAGATTCTCCCTCCTTCTAACCACCCTTCCTCTTGGCTGCTTTACTGTCCTCTTTCTTTCTGTGGGAAGAGGGCGACTCTGTCCAGTGATGCACAGGAGGCCTGTGGTTTCATTATGGTGATCATCAGCCAGCAGGTTTTATGTAAAGGACTGAAGTTGTGCTACCCAGTCTTTCTGGTACAAGGGATCACTTAGGGCACCCTGATGGTACTTGGAAGTATACAAGACCCTGACTACTCTGGTGGTATTCAGAGACCTCCATAGCTGCTCCCAGATATACTTGAGGGAAGGATCATATAGTGCTAGGATCACTCTGGGTTTAGCTGAATTTGATGTATTCATTTTAGCCCCTGTATTATTTCTCAAGCAATCTCCTCCTGTCTCCTTGAAAAAACTTATCTCTTCTATAGGATTTCTTTGTCTCTGCTTGTTTTTTCTTTATCTATCCCTATTGAAATACATATTTCATCACTGTCACTGTCATCCCATTGCTCATCGATTTGTTTGAGCGGGCACCAGTAACGTCTCTCATTGAGAGACTTATTGTTACTGTTTTTGGCATCGATTCCTCCACCCCTCTCAGAGAGCCTGGCAAGCTACTGAGAGTATCAAGCCCAAGCAGCAGAGCCTGGCAAGCTACCCATGCGTATTGGATATGCCAAAAAAAACATATTTCATGCTCACAGTTTTTCATTTTATGTTCTTTTTAGTTCAAAAATGGATGTAAGCCTTAAATACCTCTTTCTGAAAAGAACCCTCTGGATTAAATTTATTTTTCAGTAGAATATATTATATACATAATTAGAAAAATATTAATACATAAGTAAGGAGGATGGTAAAAAAGAACAAATAAAGATTCAGGAAAATTAAGAAAGATTGATAAATGAGAGGGGTATAACATGGGAAGGGGTAGAAAGACTAGAGAAAATATTTAAGTGTTGGTGGAATGATATGAAAATGGGCTTACAGCTATGAAGGTCAAGATGGATAGGCAAAAGGGAAGCAACCTGAGATCAATTCTGCAACACTAAAACAAAGAATTCCTAAACACAGAATCCTGTGTGAAATCCTTGTTAGCACCTTGGTCCAAGCTTGCAGCCAGGTAAGGCTTGGGTGGACAGGAGACAAACTGCAAAAATGCTTTTTATTTACAGTGCAGGTATCCCCAATTCTCTGTGCAAGGCAGTGCACTATGACTATTATAGTTAAGCAAAACAAAGATGACTGATTACTAACTTCACTTAAGTAACGGTGATCAGTGGCAAAAACATGTGCAGGCGTGTAGTTCCATATCAGAGAACAGTGCATGTGAACAGAAGTACAGGGAGCCAATCAATTTTTTAGTACATATGTTTTAGGCATGCCTAGAGGCACATACGTAGAGCCATGTAGTCACCCAGACTATTTACTCTTTCGCTCTTAATTTGTGGATAGTCCCATTTTATAAAATTGACTAGAGAAACTAGTCACCATCTCCAGGAGATAATCAGTTGAGGAACAAGTTGTTGTGACTGATTTGATGGCTAAGGAGTGTGTCCCCAGGGATAGGAAGTGGTTGCACACTATCCATAGAGGCACAGAAATTTGGCCAGAGGAAATGATAAGATGCACTCAAAAACCCACTTCCTCAGACCTGAAACTATACTCCTACAAACCTGAGCTGGAGGCAAGACCCATTGTAAGCAAGATATCCATCACCCCATAGCAGCCCCCAGAGAACACTGAATCCTTTCAGAATAGATAACAATCTGAGGGCAAATTCCCCCGTTTCAAGCAAAAGGCAGAGCAGCAGTGGGCTGTGTGACACTTGTTCTCACTAGGTCAAACAAAACCTGTCCTCCCAAACCCCACCTGCTGATTTAAAGAGTGGAGTGAAAACTTAGAATCAAAGGAAACTTTCTGCAGAGATGATGGAAAACTAACCACAGACCTACCTACCTCTAATAAAAATTTTTTTTATTAGAGAATCACTGTGATGCACAGTTACAAACTTATGAACTTTTGTGTTTGCATTTCACTCATACAGTGATCGTTTACCCATCCCTCCACCAGTGCCCATTCACCTCCACCAATGATCCCAGTATCCCTCTCACCACCCCCACCCCATTCCCAACACTCCACCCTGCCTCTGCGGCAGGGCATTTCCTTTTGTTCTCTCTTCCTTTGGGTGTTGTAGTTTGCAATAGAGGTATTGAATGGCCTTCATGTTCGGTCTATAGTCCACTTTTGGTTCGCATCTTCCAACCCAATTGGGTCCTCCCAACATCCTCTACTTGGTGTTCCCTTCTCTATCTGAGCTGCCTTTTCCCTCAGCATGTGAGGTCAGTTCCAAGCTGTGGGATAGACCTCCTGGTCCTTATCTCTACAACTCTTGGGTGTTAATCTCCCACTCTGTTATTTTATATTCCATAGATGAGTGCAATCTTTCTATGTCTGTCTCTCTTTCTGACTCATTTCACTTAACATACTTTCCATGTTGATCCACTTATATGAAAATTTCATGACTTCATCTTTTCTAATAGCTGCGTAGTATATTGTGTAGATGTAGCAAAGTTTCTTTAACCAGTCATCTGTTTTTGGGCACTGTTTTTTTCCGGAGGTGGGCTATTGTAAACAGAGCTGCAATGAACATACAAATGCAGATGTCATTTCTACTATCACTTTTTGCCTCTCCAGTGTATATTCCCAGGAGTAGTATTGCTGGATCAAATGGGAGCTCAATTTCTAATTTTTTGAGAATTGTCCATATTGTTTTCCAAAAGGGCTGAACCAATTCAGACATTTTTTTAACACTTGAATTTTGATTAGAGACTTGAGCTGTTCAAACTTAGGCTGGAACCATGGAAAACTCCTCAGGTGGGCTTGAGCTTGATAATAGACTGCCAAGTGTTGGCAGATGTAAGAACACTGTTCAATACCAGTTCCGCCTGATGTTTTAGGTGCTTCTGGTGCTCCTGACCAGAAGCCGCAGTTGCTGTCCAAGTCTCATGAGCATCAACACCACAGTAACTGTCAGATACAGTCACTCTGATTTTTTTTTTGTAATATCAAAAAGATTGTTGTTCTGAAGTCTTCTTCAGGCTGTTTAGAAAAATTTGAAGTAGTTGAGGATCTTCCTAGACTTTGGGTATTATTTGTCGATGGGTCTGAATTTCCTATTTCTTTTTCATTGTGTGTGGTGTTGGATGGCAGCTAAAGACCCAAGATTCTCTGGGGCATGATCCTGTCTTCCCATCCAGAGGTCAGCCTGGTACCTGTTACTCAATTGATTTCTGGTAGCCATGGAACTTTCACCAGCTTTGAAAAACCTGAATGATCAGAGCCAGTGAAATTGTCCTTGTTCATAACTGTGGGAAGCTGTATGCTGAGTTATTGCAAGCTTGATTGGGGTCAAGATGAATTCGATGTTGCCTGAATACCTTTGTGGAAAAGTTCCAATTTGCAGCTAAGAGCTCTTTCTCTCTTTATTGGTGACTGATGCATTTATGTGCAGCAATATCTGTCCCAGGACGTTCCACCTCCAATGTCCTCCTGCTTTCCTTTTCAATTTCTGTTGCCTTGTGAACTCCCTGTATGTAGCCAATCAGACGTGTGCCTATGTTGAAACAAAGGGGCTGCTTTAGTCCACTCTGGGTAAACAGAACTACCTACAGGCCTTAGGTAGGTAAACATAAACCTGAATTTCAGTAAGTTTCCAGACATTTCTCAGTTTTTGGGGTCCTGAGGAGTAGAGCCAGAATGCTTATCATGCATGGCAGCACAGTGAGTTTGTGCCTGCCAATTTTTACATTCTTGGCAACCTGGGACCACTGGTAGGCACTGGGCTAGTGCCCATATTGGAGATAACACCTGGCCTGTTTCTCAGCTCAAGGTGAACTGTGTGACTCTACTGTGATCTTCTTTCCTTCAGAGAACCTGTGTTCCCTGGGTCCTATGGTGAGTGACTAGTTTAAGTCCTAGGAAATGTTTGTAATTTGTGTCTCTTCAAAGTTTCAGGTGAGCCCCACAGTTCTGCCCTCAGAAGTAGGCAGGGGTTGGGACTGCAGATTCTACTGTGTTTTAAATTTTTTCATATCTACACTCAGGCTGTCAGGGTGGGATTCGTTACTGTGTCACTATGTAAGTCTCTCATTTCCTACGGTCTCTGCGTTCCCATCAGTTTGCTGGGAGCTGGAAAGGCTCAGGCTTCAGACTCAGGTTTAGTGCTGCAGCTCCACTGGTCCTGCCTGATGCTTGTACCTGAGAAGTGATCCAAACTCAATTTCTATCTTCTATCTGTGTCTCTCTCTCCTCTTGTGATGTCTACTTCCTTTCCCAGTGTTGGACAGCAACTCTTCCTTTGTACATTCAGTTTCTGCTTCTGTTGAAGAAACCTCTGTAGCTGGTTACTGATCTCTTGGATTAGTGTTTTGGGTGAAGCTCTTCAAAAACTTACGTTCATAAGACTGTATTTTAGTTACAGAAACAGGGAACTCTTTAACTCTTTAATCACAAAACTCGCATACACAAATTTTCAGCAGATTACATCTTGGTGAGGTCCATCCCGAGACGGTGGAGTCAGGCCGCGGGTTTGGCGGTAATTTTGGATTGTGGAAGCAAGTGGCTGCTGGGGGCTCTGCCTGGGCAGGCACAGGCCAATCTGCCTCCTCTGATTTGCCCCAGACTGTTCAGCCATGTGCAGGTCTGAGATTAACTGTGGCTTTAGATCTCTTTTGAGATTTATCTATGTGTCTCTGAAAAAAGGCCAATAAATGAGCTTGTATAGCTGAGCTGGAGGTGGTTTGCGGGCATGTCTCCCACATACCTAACTTTTGGCTGTTTAACTTCTTGGTAAACTTGGTCCCAAATTATTGAGTTCTGGCCAAAGGCACAGTGACAATTTTAAGGTGTCAGGAAGCCTGAAGACACCATCAGGCTGTTGATGCACTCGCCCCGCAGGTACAGGTTGACCTGTTGGCACCATACCCCCAATATTAACAATTTTAAAAAAAATAATGGAAGAAATAATAAATAAGATCAGAGAAAGTCTGAAATAAAGTATGAAAAATCTCAAACAGAAAATATTGAAGAGTACACAGCTAAAATAAAAGTGTAATAGGCTTGGAGACAGAATGATGATATAACTCTTATCAGTGGCCTCAAAGATAATGTATTCTCCCGGAAGGAAGCATAACACGAGGCCCCCATAACCATGCCACTGGACTCTGCACTAGGCTGTTTCACACAGGTCACCCCAGAGGCAGCCAGGTGAGAGCCCTTCCCTCCCCAATGAACCCAGCCCAGGCAGCCAAAAATTCCCACAACCCAATCACCGCCACGCTCAATGCCGCTTCCCACATGCTCGGGCTGAGTCTCACATATGAGTAAACATATTCCTGGATCATAAGACACTCCCTACCCATTCTCCATAATTACCACACCACATTTGATGGGGTTCGGATAGTAGGCAACATATCACAGAGGGAAATATATATGCATATGTATATATTTTCAGATGTATATATGTATGTATACCAAATATGTATACCAAATATATATATTGTATACAGACATGTATACCAAAGCTCACATCACCTAAACTTTAACAACATGTTAGTGATATTCTATAGAATGTCTTAATGGCTCCTGCCAAAATAGAACAATCTTCACACTGTTTCCTATATGAACACATTTTTGTAAGCATATTCAGCAGTTATTCATAACAGACAATATGAAATATATAATTTTGGTTGTGTGTTGGGTCAGGGCTTGGGGCTTGGGATGGAAACATCCTAAATTTGGTGGTGGGAAGGTGTAATGGTGGTGGGATGGGTGTTTGAATATTAAATGTAACCAAATTTTGTGAACTAACTTGTAAAATTAAAAGATAAAAAATATAAGGTAGAGAACATCATGATTAAGGAGAGAAAAATATTTTTAAAAGAAGAAAACATAAGATATTTAAGGACTAGCATTAAGAGGGCCATGATGTGTGGCCTCCTCGAAGTTCCAAAAGAGTAAAGAGGAAAGTGTAATTGATTGACAGAAGAAACTAGTGTTGAGATTTTTTTTTGATTTGAGGAGAAAGAAACGTAGCCTGGTACAGGAAGTCTCAAGTTATTTTAAATAAAATAAATTAAACAGCAGAACATCAAGAAACATTTTAATGAAAATAACAAGAATCAAAGAGAAAGATAGATTCCTTAAGTTGACTAGATAAAACAGAGACTCAACAGTAAAGACACACTGCTAATAGCCTGAGATATGGTATAGTGGGTAGAGCACTTGCCTTGGATGTGGCTGGCCCAGATTCAATTTCTGGTACTATATTTGATCTCTTGAGCTTGTCTGGAGTGATTCCCAGATATAGAGACAGGAATTAGACCTGAGCACTGCCAAGTATGGCCCCCTAAAACAGAAATAAGTAAATACCCATAAGACTCACATTGGATTTCTTACATGAAACTCTCTAGACCATAAGGGAATAGTACAATATATTCAAAGTCTTGAGAAAAATAAATCCAACCAAGAATCTTCTACCCTGATAGGTTATTACTCAGATTTGATGGTGTTATAAAGACATTTTTAGGTAAACACAGCAAGTCATTCAATTCTGCATGAAATCCTAGATGGTCAATAAAAGGTCAGGGTAACCCCACTCGAAACCTAAAGATACAGGAAAAGCTTAAAATGGGTGAAAGAAATAACGTGAACTCCCAAAATTAATTCAAGAATTACTTGCATTCGATTTAAAAGAAAGAAATCTCTAAAAGTTCAGATGTAAATAACATGGTAGCTTTAAGGCAAAAGTACTTAGAAGAAACTAATAAGAAGAGGCAAAATGAATTGGGTTAGTATATGAGGCTGATTCAAAGTGCAAACAGAGAAAGTAAGGGAAAGCTGAAGAAACAAAGCCAAACTGAAAAAAATGTATCCAAAATCCTCATCTATGGAGCACGGTGATGGGCACTGAAGCAGGTAAGACCTGACTTTGCAAGACTGCCCAGAAGTGAAGCCTAGCAAGAAGGAGTATCTGGGCAAAGTTGGCAAGAACAGTGTGTCAGCATGTGTACAGCCTTGAGCTTCACTCAACCTTCTAGTTACATGCTCCCAAGACACAGAAACTGTCATGTAGGCTTAGCAGGTCATCCTAACCGCAACATCTAAGCTTGATTGGGATTGGACCAGGGCAAAGCAGAATAGGAGAGTTGGTAGGCCAATAATGCTATGTGATTGGACCTTCTTGTAATTGAGACCCTCTATAAAATATGTGTGTATTTGGCAATAAGGCGAACAGCCATCAGCTGTTCCCGAGAGTGTTTCTCTGCGAGCCAGTCATCCTTAGCTCCAAATCTGCCTGGACTAGGTGCGCAACATGTCCGGGCATGTTGGGGAAAGCTGTTCCCCAACACTCATAGAAGAATGGCAACAGATTCCCTTACCTCAGAAATTTCCCCAATGTCAATAAGTTGAACTCCCCAATTGCAAGAGAGGTGGGACGAATCAAGAAACAAAATCCAATCTAATTGCATTTTCGTGATAAACACAGTTTATAATAAAAGACTGGAAAATAATTATAGCCTAAAAAAGACAAGCGTGAGCAAACTTATGTAAAACAAAATGGAGTGTAAACTAAAAAGATAGTATAAAATGGAGATGAATTTTATGAACAGATTAAAGGGTATCAAGAGGACTTTACCCTACATCATATAAAAATCCAATTAAGGGACAGGACTGTTCTTAACACAAGTATTTATTGACTTGAGTTGACACACGGACAGCAATAAGATAGTAGTAGATTATTTTAACACTCTGCTTATCACTGGAAGACCAACCATCTAATTAGTCACAGAGAAAAAAGTGAAACTACTTAGGGGAGCTAGAAAATCAATAAATACAGCCCAAAATAAGGAATTGGAAGAGCTGGAATTAATAAATATGAATAGAGTCCCCACTCTCCAAAGTGGAATACATCTAGTGCATATTATTTAAAGATAGAGCTCATACTTAAAATTAAACAATAAAATATTGTACATATTTTTGAGTTAAAGAGGAAATCAAATAAACTAAACAATTCCTAGAAAAGAATGAGAATAAAGTTGCAAACTACCAAAACCTATAGAATATAGAAAAAATAATACTAAGATAAATTCATAGCTATACAGGCCTACATCAGGAAATAATAAAACCTCAGATATATAACCTAACCTAACATTTTGCAAAGCTTGAAAAGAACAACAAATGAAACACTATGTAGAAGGAAGGAAATAATAAAAAGTAGAGTAGAAATAAAAGATGAGTATCTCGCCCACATGGCAAAGCCTGGTAAGCTACCCGTGGTGTATTCAATATGCCAAAAACAGTAACAAGTCTCAAAATGGAGACGTCACTGGTGCCCACTCAAGCAAATCAATGAGCAACGGGATGATAGTGACAGTGATTCAGAAATAAGTGATACATTAACAAAATAAACAGTAAAATGATAAAAATTAATACATTTAATGAATCAAAGAACTTCTCTTTATAAATTAAACAAGATTAAAAACTACTTTTCTCTTGAAAGTAGAGAAAAGTCTAAAAAACTGGATTAGACAACAATAAGATTCCATTTACAGTTGCTTCCAAAAACATTAAGTATGTAGAAATCAACATACAAGGAAATGGGAAAATAGTCCATGTCTCCATGTCATGGACTAGAAGAATTAATATGCTTTAAATGACTATAGTGTGCTTAAAGTTTTATTCAATTCAATGCAGTCCTTACTGATTCCCATGGCATCTCCAAGGACATAGAAAAAAATACTATTAGTAAATTTAAAGTTCCTCAAAGAGCCAAAGCATTTCTGAGAGAAAAAAATTCTGAGAGAGAAAGATGCAATTCACGTCATTTCTTGATTAAACACAACTGTAAAGTTATAATAATAATAAAAAACTTACTAGAATTAAATCAGGCTTATAGACCATTAGAATAAAATTGAAACTAAACTTCAGATATATGAACAGAAGTTAGGTGTCTTAAATAGAGGAGGGAAGGCTTTTTCAACTAATGGTGAAGGAAGCTAGTTAAGGAAGCTGGTTAGCCTCAGACAAAAAGTGAAACTACTTAGAGGAACTAGTAAGTCATAAACAAAAATTCAAATTGGATCCCTGATATCATACAAAAATCTGATATAATGCATAAAATGTATTAAAGCCCTTGATGTTTGACCAGGATTCATAAAATATGTAAGGAAAATGTAAGCAGAACTCTCCATAATCTTGATTTTCAGAGGTGTTTTTAAAGGCATCTGAGTGATTTAACTTCATTGATAAAGAAAAAATAAAAGCAAAAATAAACTAGTTAAATAAAATCTTTTCTACAATGTGAAAGAAATGATGCTAAAATAAAGACACAGAACTGAATGCAAGAAGACATTCAAACACTGTACATCTGACAAAGGGGCTAATATGGAAAAAATATATAAGCACATCCAAAACTCATCAATAACAACAAAAATAATTCCATCAAAAATAGGGGATAAGAGCTAAATAGATGTTCCTAAAAGAGAAAGATAACCAATAGGCATATGAAAATTTGTTCATCATCACTGATTAAAAAGTAAATACAAATGAAAACAACTTAGAGTTTATACTAGTGAGGATGACTTTTATCAACAAAATGGAAAAAGCAGTGCCAATGGGGATATAGTGAATAGAAGAACTCTCTTCACCATTGGTGAGATTATAAATTTGTTTAACAACTATAAAAAATCATGCATAAATGTATAAAAATTAAAAATAGAGCTACCTTATGACCCAGAAATTCCACTTATTTTTGCTATATTACTATAGAAAAAACATTAATTTGAAAAGAAGCACACCTATATTCATTGTAATGACATATTACAGTGTAAAGCCTAAGTATTGAAAAAATCCTGATGCCAAATAGAAGATGAGCAAATAAGGAAATATGGTATCTATACATAGTGGATACTTCTGAGTTATAAGAAAAGCTGAAATTTTGCCTTTAAGTACAATTCAGAAGAAACTGGAGGGCAGGAAGAAAGACAAAGTCCAAATGATCTCACTCATGTGGCGAAACAAGACAAAGGCCAAATGATTTCACTTTTGTGGTGAAACAAGAAATCAGAAAAAATAATGGAAAATATTGAAAGTGGACAATGAAAACAATTCTTCAGAAACAGAGGTTACCAAGTGGGTGACGCTCCAGAGTGTGGGGTTAAAAATGGGGCAGTCTCAAAGTGACATAAGACTAGTTGTGAAGGGTCTTTGGCACTTCGGTGGTGGGTCAGAAACTGTGCACCCAAGGCACAGACATTAACATCATTATAAAGCATGTGATTTTAATATCAATTAAAAATTCAAAATAGGTTAATAAGTAATGGAGTGTATAAAAATAAAAAGAAAAGGCGCGGGCGAGAGAAGGGACGCCTCACTGCACAGAGCCAGGCACAGGGCCTAGGGCAGCAGCTGTCTCTCCCGCCACCCGAGTTCGGTAGCCTCCGGCCGCTTCCCCCACCCCGGGGAGGTTGATGGCGATGATATGGCAGGCGAAGGAAGGAACGGAGCCATGATGGTTGGTCTCACTTGCAGTTTATTCCAATCTTCCCTCTATACACTCTCCGTCCTCTATACACTTTCCGCCCTCACCTTCTCTCCGAAACCCCTTTTATTGATCATGGCCCTTCCAAAGGGCGCAATACATTGATGTCACCAAAAGCACCAAAAGATCTTACAGGAAGCACATTGAGGCAACATAATTCTCTTGTATCTGCAGGCCCTTAATCTAGGCCCCCCGGAAAGAAGATACAAAAACAAAACTGAAGCCTACTTTGGGCTGAAAGCACTTGGATTTACATCCCAAAGACTAGGCTGGGCCAGAGCCTGGAATCTACAATGTCAAATCAAGCCTGGCTAGCACCTTAGATCTGCGGGTCAAAGATCAGCTAGGTTTCTGTGACAAAAGGTTTCTGTGACAAAACTCCAGAAGGCAGCTGGAAAAGGGGAAATATTCCAACAATGGAGGGTAAGGTTTAAGTTTGCCATATTTAAATTTAATTGTGTGCATAGCATTCTCAAATTCTTTCTAATTACTATTTTTTACATTATCTGAAACTTTAAAATGCAGTGTTAGGTTAAAAAGAAGCACCTTTAAATAAAGGGTTTTAATTATTTACACCTATACTTACTTAAACCACTAATACTGAGAAGTGTTAGAACAGAAAGTAAATATTTCTTCATTCTTATGTCAGTGCACTAAGAACAATTCCGTCTATTTGATAGTTTCTATAGCATGATTGCTATGAATACTTTGAATTTAATATACCTAGTATGAATTTAATATGTTGGAAAGTGATTTTAAGTTCAAGTTTGGAAGACATTTGAACTGGGCCTAGAATTACCAGTTGATTTTTTGTCAGTACTTTATATTACTCCATTGTTTTCCCATGTGAATTACTTTCCACTAGAAATCTAATGTATTTTTTCCACTAGAAAAGTACATAATAGCAATATTTTGTCCTGATTTGAAGATTTGCTCTCTCTCTCTCTCTCTCTCTCTCTCTCTCTCTCTCTCTCTCTCTCTCTCTCTCTCTCTCTCTCTCTCTCTCTCTCTCTCTCTGGGTGGCCAGAACTAACTGTGGTGGCCAGAACTAACTGTGTTCAGGGATCACTCCTGGTGATGTTCAAGAGACCATATAGGGTGCATGGAATTGAACCAGAGTTCCCTACATGCAAGTGTAGGTTTCCAGTCCAAGATTTTTCTCTCTTTATCACTGATTTGAGCAATTTTATTTATATTGGTATTAATGTGGTTTTTCTTTATGCTTCCTATCTTTGGTTTCATTGAACTTGGATTTGTAGATTTATTGATTTGGAAAATTTTGGTTATAATTATTTCAGATTTTTGTTTGGCACCTTCAAACCCTTTGGGGACTCCAAAAATGTGTATTTAGATACTTGAAACTTTACCAAAGGTGACTCTCATCCACTCTTGAGGGGAAAGTTGCTTGGTTCAACCTTTATGGAAAACAGTTTGGAGGTTTCTCAGAGAAGTAAAAAGAGAGCTACAATTATGACCCAGACATTCCATGTCTTGGTTTTTATCCCCAGGAAAGAAAACATTTATTTATAAGGACATAAGCACACCACTATTCATTGCAGCACTCAACACAATCACTGAAGTATGGAATCAACGTAGGTGCTCAACAACAAATGATTGGATAACGAAAGTGTAGTATATATAGACAATAGAATATTATGCATCCTCAAGGAAGGATGAACTCATGCAAATTGTTACTACTTGGATCGAACTAGAAATTTTCTATAATATTAAGTGAAATGAGCCAGAGGAAGAACAAATATTGAATGATTTCACTTACTGTGGTATAAAGAAGAACAACAGGAGAAGTGAATGCATGGTTCCAAATGGGAGGTATCCAGATTACCCGTCACCCTTCCTTGATCATAGAAATGAAGGGGACAGAAGGGACAGAAGCTGAGAGGGGGGAAGATTAAGAAAAGATGAACGGGAGGTAACAGGGGTAGGATAGGAATCATAAGCACCTTGGTGGTATAGATATGTGGATAGATATATACATGTATGTGCACTTTTTTTTTAAAGACAAGCTAATCTTACACTGGAACATAACCTAGCAAGGCAGGATTAGTGTTTGTGTCCCCTGTCTCCCCCCACGCACACACATCACCCCCAGTTATTGTTTTAGCACCTTGATTTATAAGGCTACTAATAATAAGGCGTCATCATTGGCTCTAGAGTTCTGGAAACAGAAATTTCTAGAAACAAAATGCCAAGGAAGGAGAGTAGTGGAGGAGGGAAGCAATTAGAGGCTGTAAATAACATGGGGCAAGGGCTGGGGACGGGCGCCTCTGTGGTAGAGAGGGAAGGGGCTTGTGAGTGTCTCAACACTAGACCCCACACCAATGAGCCCAGGGACCTGAACTCCGATGTCGTGTCTGTCAGGAAGAACCTACACTGGGGCATGGTACTAGGAAAGGGAGCGTTGTATGCCTGAAACTCCATCATAAATTAGTGTCTAAATGAAAAATTCTCTGTCTCTCTCTTCTCCCTCCCTCCCTCCCTCCCTCCTTTCTTCCCTCTCTCTCCTCTCCTCTCTCTCACTGTCTCTCTCTGTTTCTCTCTGTGTGTGTCTCTCTCTGTCTCTGTCTCTGTCTGTCTGTCTGTCTCTCTCTCCTCTCTCCTTTTGGGTGACACTCCTGGCAGTTCTCAGATATATATGGTGCTGGAGCACCTTGCCACCTGTACCATCTCTTTGACCTCAAAGGAACTGTGATTTGTTATTATACATATGTATATTATAGGGCTGGAGTGAAAGCACAATGGGTAGAGTGTTTGCCTTGCACATGGCCGACCTGGGTTCGATTCCTCTATCCCTCATGGAGAACCCGGCAAGCTACCAAGAATATCCCGCCCGCACAGCAGAGCCTGGCATATTAGATATGCTAAAAACAGCAATAAGAAGTCTCACAATGGAGACGTTACTGGTGCCTGCTGGAGCAAATCGATGAGCAGCGAGATGACAGTGATACTGTGATGTGATATCTCTCTCTATAGGTATATAAATTACAAAACAAACAATACTGCAAGCTTGAGATTCAAACTACAATACCAAACTTAAAAGATATACCTGTAAAAGAAGGAGACTAGTGAGTGGGAAGGAATTTGGGACATTGGTAGAAGGAAATCAACCTTCTACCAATGTTGGAATTTAAGGTGGAACACTGTACTCCTGAAATTCAACTATGAATAACTATGTAAATCATGGCGCCTAAAATTGAATAAAATATCAATTAAAAAAACAAAAAAAATCTTTCAAGACTTCATAGTATATAGTATCACTGTTTATGTACTTTATATTTTTCACTTAAATTTTATTCTGTAACATTTGGTCTTTTTATACAGAGCATTTTTATAATATACATTATAATTTTTATCTCTAGAAGTTATATTTGGATGTTGCTTTTATATCTTTTATACAAGGAGTTATCCCTTCTTTCTTTTTTGTTTCAGTTTTTGGGCCACACCCAGCAGTATCAGAGTTTACTTTGGCTCTGAACTCAGGGATCACTCCCTGTGATCCTCATAGGACTTTATGTGGTACTGGGTATCAAATTCCAGTTGGCTGCATGCATGGCAAGTGCCCTGACTTCTGTACTATCTCTCTGGCCCTTGTTGGCCTTTTAAACATATGGAACATAGTTATATAACAATTTTAATGCCTCTAATAATGATAGCCTTTATGTGAATTTAGGGTCAGTTTGATATTTTTCCTTTTAGGTCATTTTTTTTGTGACATATTTGTCTGATGAATCTTCTTATATTCCTATAAATATCCTTGAGTTTTGTTAGAAGAATATTTGGATCTTCCAAATATGCTTTTGAGATTTCTTTAGTAGATCTGAATTAATACACAGAAAAACAACAATGAATAGTTAGGTCTAATCATAAGGCACAGAGGCAAGATCCTTCTGTGAACTTTACCCAAGGACACAGGATTGTTGTGGTCTTCCAGTATGACTGATGAAAACACAAAGTATTATTGCATCCTGTGCTGTTCTTTCACTTTAAATGTGTCTCTTTGTGCTATATCATTTATTTATTTTACACCAGATGCCCGCAATTTTACTCTTGCCCGCACGCCTGGCTGTCTTCCCCGGGGCCTCTCCGAGGGATGGGCTCCAGTTTCCCTCCCTGCCTCGTGTAGAGCTCCCGGTGGCCAAAGAACACCAGAACCTAGCCACAGCCATGCTCAAGGCCCCTCTCCACACGTTCAGACAGACCTCACGCATGAAAGTACCAGCAGAGGGAACCCAGGTGTGTGTAATCCCATCAACGGCCAACATTCAGAGACTTAAAAGCAAGCTCCCAGAAATGATATCTTATAACCTACTTTTTCCTCTGGGAGAAACTAGAAAGCTACTGAGAGCTTCCTGCCCACAAGGGACAGCCTCACAAGCTTCCCATGGTGTATCTATATGCCAAAGCCAGTAACCAGCTGAATCTCATTCCCCTGACCCTGAAGCCCTTAGAAGCTTCTAAAATCTCAGGGATAGGATGAATGTAGAGGTTACTGAGACCGCTCGAGCCACTGGATGATCAACGGGATTTCGTGATTTGTCCTTCATGACACCAGATGCTGGTGAAGGGGAACTAAGAGGTCTTGCAAAGCATGCACTCTTTATCTTTTATTTATTTATTTATTTATTGTTTTTTGGGCCACACACTGCAGTGCCCAGGGTTATTGGCTGGGGATTGAATTCTGTTCTGTCAGTCCCTACCCGCTGTACCATCGCTCAGGTTCCAACACTGTCCCTTTGATTTACCTCCCAGTTTCTATGTTCTTTCAAACCTTCCTTTCACCCATTTTGCTAATCAGAGTTAAGCTGCACACTCCTCAGGAAACCTCACTAGATTTCTGAGATAATCTCATCATGAAGCTGTACTTTCTATAGGATTCTGTGCTGAGACCTCTCATTGATTTGTTCTCTTTGGATTTTTTTTTTTTTAGGTCACACCTGGCGATGCACAGGGGTCACTCATGGTTCTGCACTCAGGAATTACTCCTGATGGTGCTCAGGGGACCATATGGGATGCTGGGAATCGAACCCAGGTTGGCCTCGTGCAAGGCCCTATCGGCTGTGCTATTGCTCCAGCTCCTCTCTTTGGATTCTTATGTCCAATTTCTTAACTTCTAATTGACTTTTCAGTTCTGTTCGGGTTCCCCTTCCCTGAACACAGCCTGGAATTCTTTTTCTAAAGGCATACACTGAGTCCATCAAACACTTGGAAACCTTTGCAAAACAGTTGCATTAAATATTGTTTGGGGGGCCGTCGACGTATCTCGGCCTGGCCGGCCGCGCCCCGCAGCCCAGCCCAACCACTACAGACCTCGGGTGGCCAGTGGACGCAGAGCGTGGCTGCCCGAAGCCTCCCTGTAGACGCACTCCTACGCTCGGAGTTTGGCGGGTAGGCCCCATCCGCTCCAGCTGCTGCGGTGTAAGCCCGCTGGAGCGCTGGGCTTGACCCGCAGCAGCCCCAAGACTGGCTCCAGGTGGCAGCCGCCGCACTCCAAGGATGCGAGGAGAACCGGGCAATCTGTTTCTTCATGATCATGATCACACAAGGAAGCGGGATTGTAGGAAAAATGGCCTAATAGGGTATGGAGTCCATCACATCCCAGTCATGGAAACTCCACAACCCTCCTCAGAGCTGTTCCGGAAGAAGTTGCCCTGAGGAACTAGGACCAAGAGATATTCTAAGCCATTGGCTGAAATGATTGAAACAAGTTTAAATGTCTTGAAATTCTATCTTCTAAGTACAAAGTGAGTAAGAACCTTCAAAAACAAAAAAAAAAAAAAAAAAAAAAACTCTGACTATATATCAACCAAATGAAACCATCTAGATTTTCCTATTTGTATATGTCGTATTTCCATGTATATGATTGTAAGCTTTTTGTATGTGAAGTAGAGGACAAATTTAAAAATTAAAATAAGAAAGGAAAGAAATACAGTTATAATTTGATATAAATTTTTCAGACTTTAAAATTATATTCTTGACAAAATGAGCAATAGTTGTTTCAATAAACCAGACAAGAAGTGACAAATTGGTTTAAAGCTTTGCTGGACTTAAAGACCCTAGAACTAGTTATGACTTGAAACTGGACATCAACATAACAAATAAAAACATTAAAGACTTTACCAAAGAGTTATCAAATTCTCTTTGGGAATAGATAACAACACATTCTAAGTCTCTATATTTAAGTAGAGGAAACAACAACAAAAAATACCTAACATTATGCCCAATCCAGGTTCAACTCCCAGCACCCCCATATGTTTACCCAAGCATCACCAGGAGTAATTCAGGAGTACAGTGCTAGGAGTAACCCCTAAACACTGTGGATAGCCCCCAAATCAACCCTGCCAAAAACCCTAACATTTAACCGAGAGTAAACAAATATGCAATTATTAGCACTAAAAATAGTAATTGAAAATATGAATATTTGCAAAAACAATGAGAAAAAAATCTACAAAGGGAAAAAATAATTTTATAATTTGGGCCATACCAGTTGGTACTTTTGCTCCACTTCTGCTCTATACTCTGCTGTTGCTCTTGATGGAGTTTGGGGGGTCATGCAGTTCTGGGGATTGAATCAGGCCTTCAACATATCTATCACGTATAATAACATAACTTTGATATGCAACTAAATTAATGTGATCTTTGTCTTTTTCCATGATTTATTTCATTTATTTAAATTCATACATTTAAGTTTATCCATGTTATCCAAAATAAGATAATTTTACCTTTATAATAGCTCTAACTGGGCTGGATTGATAGCACAGTGGCAGGGTGTTTGCCTTGCATGTAGGCGACCTGGGTTAGATTCTTCCGTCCCTCTCGGAGAGCCTGGCTAGCTACCCACGGTGTATTTGATATATCAAAAACAGTAATAACAGGTCTCAAAATGGAGACATTACTGGTGCCCGCTTGAGCAAATTGATGAGCAAAGGGATGACAGTAACAGTGAATAGCCCTAACTAGTACTCCATTATGTTTATATACTATATTTTCTTTATGCCTTCATCTTTCATCTGTTGTTGGGTACTTAGGTTATTTTGAACTCTTGGCTATTTTACATATGCTACAGTGAACATCATTGTATCACTGTCATCCCATTGCTTATTGATTTTCTCAAGCGGGCACCTGTAACGTCTCCATTGTGAGACTTGTTACTGTTTTTGGCATGTCGAGTACACCACGGATTGCTTGCCAGGCTCTGCCATGAGACAGATTTAATACTGAAAATAATGAGACCTCTGAGTCTTTTTCCCCCAAACTGTTCAGTGCGTTCTCTCACCCATCACACATTATCAACAACTCCCCAGCACCACATGCTGGTGGCAGTGCCTACAGATTCAGTCCTTCCAGGTTTTACCTCCCAAGATACCACGTGGCTTAGAACCCTTTCAATAAAACCCTGCCACCACATTCTCAAATACCACAGTACCACTCCGGACAATAAAATTTCTCTTGACTAAATCCCTCTTTTATATTCACTAAGACTTAACTAGCGCACAAATCTTTTCCAAGAAGGAAACAGTGAACATATTCCTCAAATTATTGTGTCACTCCTGAGGGCTCTTGGGGGATCATATGGGATGCCAGGGATTAAAACTGGATTGGCTGCATGCAAAGCGAACACATTTCCTGATGTACCATTTCTCCGGCCCTCCTTTTTCTTTTTTTAACTTTGAAGTTTGGGCCACATCTAGCTGTCCTCAGGGCTTACTCCTTGCTCTGCACTCTGGGATCACTCCTTGCAGGGTCTAGGGGACCACAAATGGTGTTAAGTATCAAGAACTAAAGTTGGCTATGTGGTAGGTAAGCACCTTACCTTATCCACTACACTTGTTTTGTTTCTCATCTTTTTGAATATAAGTCATTCTCAGTGGTATAAAATGGTAACTTATGTGATTTCTATTTAAATTTTCCTAATGGAAAGTTATGAAAAATTTTCCATCTGTGCCTGTTGGTCATCTGCATGTTTTCCTAGGAGCAGTGTCTGTTTAGAGCCTCTGCTCCTTATTCAAATCAGGTTGTTTGATTTTGTGTTTGTGAGGTTCAGTTGTATAAATTGTTATGGATTTTGGTTATTAATCCCTTGCTGAGTATGTGAGTTGGAAATATCTTCTTTCTCTCTGGAAACCATTTGCATTTTTATGATGATTTCTCTAGATATGCAGAGTTTTTAGTTTGATGTGATATGGTCCTCACTTGTTTATTTTTGCATTTGTTTTCTTTGCCTCTGGAGATGAGTACTCAAAACAGTAATGAGAATGATGATGAAGAGATTATGGCCTATGTACTTGATGGTTTCAGGTCTTTTCTCTGACTTTCTGCTTAAATGATATGCTAATGTTATCGTTCTACATAGACTTTTTCTAACAGCATAGATGGCAAACTCCACAGAAAGTAAACCAAGAGACATGTTAACTTTGTCAACTATGTTCAAAAAAAGGATATCCTTAGTGTGCTTTGTAAGCTTCTGTACATACAGCCATACAAGGATTAATATATTCACCAGTAAAAGAGAGACCAGGATGGTAAAAGATATTATAGGAGTTACGACATTTGTCTTATATGTAGTCTGTCTTGGTTTGATCCTAAGCACTGCACAATTCCCTGAGCACCACCTGGAGTGATCACAGAGCCAGAAGTAAGCCCTGAACAGGTGTGGTGGTCCTAAAGATAAACTCATAGAAGTACAAAAACCTCAGAAAGCATGATTGTGCTCTATATTATGTAACTCCTGGGAGGAGGGTTCTCTTGATAAATTATGCTATCTATGGGTTTTGACCATGAAGTATTATAATCAGAGAAATATTTGAAATTCATCATTATTTACAATATCATGCACTACTATAATGTTATTAAAAATATAGATGATACCAAATATTTCAAGTTGAACCTATTCTCTAATATCATATATGTTTCCTCCCTTCATGCTCCCTCCCTTCATACTATATGACACATGTTAGGCATAAGAGTATTTATAATAAGCTAATACTACTGCTTTAAAAATTTTCAAATAACAACTGACATTTAAAGTGGTTTGCTTCAAAGGTTAATTGATTCAAATGGTTGATAAAATGATATATTGTAGAAATGCAAAATCTTTGATCAATTTCTTCTGGGAATTATTAAGTTTGAAATCAAGCAGAAATGAGGAAAATTAATTTTTGGCAAAGTTAAAAGATGAGGTCCTCAAACTCACTTCTTGTTCATCAAAAACTGTGCATTGGAGCTTTACGTGAATGCTGAGAAAGTCTCATTTGATTTGGAGAGTATTTACTTAAGTAAACCTTTCAGCTCCTCCTACAGGCGGAATCTCTCCTCTGCTCACTGATGTTTTGAGAGTTGCATTTCAGGATTTATTTAGGCAGAAACTTCCCTTTGGAATTCTTACAGAGACATTAGAATTCTTTGTTTAAATTTTGTAATCGGTTGTGGCAGAGGCCAAGTACCCCAGTTGCTCTTATTTATTGCTACTTTGATCCAGATAGAGTCTCATTTGCTTGCCTCTGCTTGACAATGAATACTCAATAAGAAGTGACATCTTTTTCCCAGCACTGACTTATGGTGATCTTGTTTGTTAAGAACAGTTGTCAAAATGATTGTGTCTTCTCATGGAGTTTCCTTTGAAAGCAGTCTGACTCTTTTTTCTGAGCTTGCATGCCATGTTTGTATTGCTGTTGTGTTTCAGTTCCATTACCCACATCCAATTAGAGTGGAGAGAGTTGACAGTTCTGAGTCAATTTTCAAGTCATATTCCTCATCCCACTGCAAAATGTGAAGCTTTCCATTGTACTAATAATGTAGGTATTGTTGGTCATCTTTTAAATGCTAACCAATATTTTATCAGTCTAACATTATGTTCCGTATTGTTGCAATAACTAGTGCTGTGCAGCTGTGACTTGACTAATAGCAATTGGCTTCAGCTCCATTGTTTTCTGTTTATTTCACATTTCTACCACTGCAAATATTGAACAGAGGGATTGTGAACCTGTATATAAATAAGGTTCTCTTTTACATCTTTGGGCAATGATCTGAAGTTCATTATGCACAGTTTTGCAGAGAGTTCCCAGCTATGATTGCCAGATAAAATGTAGGTTGCTTAGTAAATTTACAAATTCTTTTGAAAAGTATGTCCCGAATTTTGCATGAGATATGCTTATAGGAAAAAATGTTGTTATCTGCCATTCAAATTTGTCTGAGTGTTGTGCATATTTATTTGATAAATCTGGCAACCGGGGAAATTCAGACCTGGTTGTTCATATCAGTATCCAGGGAACACCATGGCCTGGACTCAGATTTCCTTCTTTCCTGAGTTTATTGTTTTTCTAAGTAATCCATCTCTCAGTCATATTTTTAAAAATCTGTATTACAGTAGAACTGTTGGTGCTCTGTAGGAATATAGATCTTATTCTGTAGTATAAAATGGAAGTTCTATATTTTTATTTTTTATTTTATTATTATTATTTTTTGGCTTTTTGGGTCACACCCAGCGATGGTCAGGACTGAATCCTGGCTCTGCACTCAGGACTCATTCCTGGCGGTGCTTGGGGGACCATATGGGATGCTGGGAATCAAACCCAGGTTGGCCGAGTGCAAGGCAAACGCCCTACCCGCTGTGCTATCACTCCAGCCCCCTATACTTTATTTTTAAAGGAAACTATTTTGCATAGTGCCTACACCAATCTATACACATACCTGCAGTATACAAGGATTTTTCTTCTCCATACCCAAGATAACACTTGTTATCTTGTCTTTTTTGATAACAGTCTTCTGATCAGGTCCAAGTTGATTTGCATTTTTCTGATGATTAGTGATACTGAGCACCTTTTCATGGGCCTGTGTGCTGTTGTAATTGGAAAAAATTGGAAAAAATGCCAATTCAAATATTTTATCCATTATATACATTTTTTACATATATGTTACAAAGAATGGAAAAATACTTGAATATGTATATATACACATATACATGTATATGGAAATAGAGAGCTATTAGTGGTATGAGTTGTTTGCATATTATGTTTATTAGTTTCTTATTAGTTAAATGATTGGCAAATAATTTGTTTTGTAAGTTGAACTTTATTTTGTGGACTTTTTTTTTATTTGACGATATATTTTTGGTTTAATATAGTCCCACATATTTAGTTTTGCTTTTGTTGTCTGTATTATTGGTTTCATCTTTAAAACATCATTGCCAACATCAGTAAAAAGGAACTTTCCTCTACATTTTCTTTTAGAAATTTTATTGCTTTAGGTGTTACATTTATGTTTTGAATTATTTTTTGTGAGTACTTAAGCTCTAGGTGTATGGCTGTTTTAAATTTATTTACATATTTATTTTTCACGTGAATATGCAGTTTTCACAATATATTATTTGTTGGAGACTATCATTTTCTTTTTTCTTTTTAAAATTTTATTTATTTATGTATTTTTTTGCTTTTGGGGTCACACCTGGCGATGCACAGGGTTTACTCCTGGCTCATGCACTCAGGGATAACTCCTGGCAGTGCTTGGGGGATCATATGGGATGCTGGGAATCAAACCCGGGTTAGCCGACTGCAAAGCAAATACCCTACCCACTATGCTATTGCTCCAACTCCCAAGACTATCATTTTCATTGACACCTCTTTATAAGATAGTTGACTGTGTGTATAGGTAAATTTGGATTCTATGTTCTCATTAATGTATATAATTGCTTTATGTTATTATAAAATGTTTGATTACTAGTTCTGTAATATAATTTAAAATCAAGAAATGTGATGTATCCCATTTTATTTTTATTTTTTATTTAGTATGTCTTTGACTATTTGGGGTATTTTATGATTCCATGTGAATTTTAGAAATGTTCTATCTGAAAAATTGTGATCAGGATTTTGATAAAGGTTTCATTTAATAGGTATATAATGTTGGAGGGTGGAATAGATATTTTAATGTAAATTGTTTCCGTGTGTGTGTATGTGTGTTTGTGTGTGTGTTTGGTTTTGTACCACATCAGTGGTATTCAAAAGTTATTCTTGCTTCTGCATTTCAAAATCAGTCCAAGCCAGCTTAGGGCACAACATGGGGTTCCAGGAATTTAACCCTGTTGGACTGTGTGCAAGGCAGTCAGTAACCTTAAGTGTGTGTGTCAGTAACCTTAACCTTAACCATAAGTGTGCAACCTTACCCTCTGTACTAATTCTCAGCCCATCCATTTGATAAAAATCAATTAATTTTATCAAAGTCCAATATTTTTCAATGTATGTGTCTTTTATCTCAAAATTATTTGGAAGTATTTTATTATTTTATGCTGTTTCTGCGTTTCATATATATTTTTTATTTAACATTTACTATAGTTTAGGGAATAATATTGTTAGGTTGCAATAGTGTTAAAGTTTATGATACTTATGTACAAAGCAATGAGATGGTTTTCTTAATTCTATTTAAGGTAGTCCATTAGAAGTATATAGAAACACTAGCTTTTGTATGTTAATTCTATATCTATATCTATGTCTATAATTTTGCTGAATTTATTCACTGGTTCTGCCAATTCTTTTGAGAAGTCTACCAATTTCTCTATGTGTGGAGAGCCTCCATGGGACCGTGCTTCGTGAACACCTGTTTCTTGTTGGTTGCACCGTGCTTTGTGTACAACACCTGATGGGGAATCAGGATGTCTTGTCACGCTCACAAGTTATGGCTAGTTTATCAGCTGCAGACACTTGAGGGCAAACAAGCAGGGAGAGGTAGATAAGGAGGGAAGTCACCTAGCTAGTCGGTTCCCCCTCATGCGTCCCCCTTTCCTCCTCCTCGTTCCCCCTCGTTCCCGTTTCTTCCCTAATGCATGAGAAAGTTCCTGAATAAATCGCAGCCAGAAGGATCTCCGAGTTGCGTGTTTCTTCGCTGGTCGAAGCGGAGCGCGACATCTATGTAATATTATGTGGTCTGTAGATTAATGTTAACTTCTTCCTTTATGATTGTATACTTCTTTTCCTTGCCAACTTTCTCTACCTGGGCCTTCCAGTTATCTGTTTATCAGTAATGAGAGTGTGCATAATTAACATAGCCCTTATTGTGAGAAAAAACTCTTCACTTATCACTAATCATTTTGATAGTTGCTCTGGGCTTGTCATACATGACTTTTTATTGTAATTAGTATATTTCTTCTATAGCTAATTTGTTAAGTTTATTAATCACAAAGGATGTTGAGCTTTGTCAAATGCTTTTCTGCATTTGAGATGATTATGTAATTTTATTCTTAATTTTGTTAATGTGATCTGTCATAGTTATTAATTTATATTATGAAAACTTTCTTTTATAAAAGATATACATTTTACTTTTCATGGTGTATAATCCTTTTTTTTTTCTTTTTGGGTCACACCCGGTGATGCTTAGGGGTTACTCTTGGCTTATGCACTCAGGAACTACTTCTGGCGATGCTTGGGGAACCATATGAGATGCTGGGAATCAAGCCTGGGTTGGTCGCATGCAAGGCAAACACCCTACCTGCTGCGCTATCGTTCCAGCCCCTGTATAATCCTTTTAATGTGCTTTTGAATTCAGTTGACTAATAATTTTCTGATAATTTTTGTATCTATGTATAATGGAGATTATTTGCCTGTAAGGTACTGTTCTTGTCATTAAAGTAATGTTGACCTTGTAAAGTAAATTTTAAAATATTCTTCCTCTTTAGTGTTTTGAAGATTTATATTATCCTTTAAATATTTAGTAGAATTTTTTAGAGAATGCTTCTTGTCCTGGTATTTTCTACGTTGGGAGATTTTTAATTATTCCATCTCAATCATCATTGCCCTGTTCTGATTTCCTATTTCTTCATTGTTAAATCTTTATTTTTAATTATATTTGTGTTACACATTTGCTCATTGTAGTCTCTTTGTATTTTTATGCCATTCGTTTTAACATTTTTTATTTATAAATTTTGAATGTAATTTTTTTCTTGGAAGCCTAACTAAGTATAAGTTTTATTTATTTTAAAACATGTTCTTAATTTTGCTGATCTTTTGTATTGTCCTTTTAGTTTCTATCTCACTTATATAGGTTCTAATATTTATTAGTTTTGCCCCTACTAACTTTAGGCTTAGGTTTTTTTCTTTTTAGTTCCTTAGTGTGGAAAGTTAGGTTATTTTAGCTCTATTTTTCCCCCTTCCCCAGGTCTTTCTTTAAAAACATGTAAACATAAATCCCTATTAGCTTTCCTTTTAGAACTAATTTTGCAGCATCTTATAAATCTGATTGTGCTGTGTTCTTATTTTTGTTGGTTTGGAAATACTTTTTGTTGGCTGCTTTTTGGGGCCATGCTTGGTAGTATTTAGAGCTCCCTCCTGCATTTATACTCAGGTATCAGATCACTCCTGACAGTGCTCATTTTATAATGTTATAAAATGGACTGGAGAAATAATATGGGAAGTAAGGCACTTGCCTTGTTTGTAGCTGACTCAGTTCAATCCCCAGCACCATATTGTCTCCTGAGCACTGCCTGGGGTCACTACGAACTACAAAGCCAAGAGTAACTCCTGTGCATCCCCATGTATGGCTCTAAAACCCACCAAAAAAGAAAAATCAATATCAAAAGTTTTAATATATGTTGATATTATACTAAGTTATTGACTTCCTTTTCACATCATTCTGTGTTATTGTGACTACCACCAGTTTTCACACATTAATAAGTATAATAGCACTGTAGCACTGTTGTCCCTTTGTTCAGCAATTTGCTCGAGGGGGCACCAGTAATGTCTCCATTGTGAGACTTGTTGTTCCTGTTTTTGGCCTATCGAATATGCCACGGGTAGCTTGCCAGGCTTTGTGGTGCGGGCGGGATACTCTCGGTAGCTTGCTGATAAGTATAGGTTTACAAAATTAGGAGTCATGTATATTTGCTTTTTTTTTAAGTTCTGGAATGGAACCCATATCTTATCCATGCAAGGTGTGTACTTCACTGTTAAGCCATATTCCTGACTATTCATAGGTGTGTTTGAATTTTTCCATGTGTATTTATAGTCTTCTACAGAGCTTAAATGTTAAACTCTTTAAAATAGGGACACAACTGAACCAAAGAGTGTACCGATGGGAATAGTTAGGATTAGGTTTTAGTGCTAGCACAAGAAATTATTGAAATTAATTCTCTCACTCTGTCTGTCATCCTGTTACTCATCGATTTGTTCGAGCGGGCACCAGTAACGTCTCTCATTGAGAGACTTATTGTTACTGTTTTTGGCATATCCAATATGCACTCACGGGTAGCTTGCCAGGCTCTGCCGTGCGGGCTCCATACTCTCGGTAGCTTGCCGGGCTCTCCGAGAAGGGCGGAGGAATCAAACACGGGTTGGCTGCGTGAAAGGCAAAAGCTCAACCGCTGTGCTATCGCTCCAGCCCAAATTAATTCTAATCCAATAAAAATTCATTTAAATTTTTGTATTTTCTTTCTAGCTGTATACTAATATAGTTCTTGTTTTAACTTTTTTGACTAAATGTCCCTAAATCTTATTTTGTTATATATCATGTTCTGCCACTGATAAACAAACAGGAGAAAACTTGAGTCTTTTAATACAATTGATGTTTGTACTCCAATTTGAAGCTAATTTCTATTTCAGTTCATCTACTTGGAATGTCTGTGGTTAGTTTAGTGATGAACTACATTTGCTTCTTTGATAATGATTCAATCGCAGTTTAGTTACATCAAAAAAAAATTCCCACCCCAAAACAAACCTTGCAGAACAAAGGGAAGTTAGGAGAAACATTATACGTTGGTAAAAGTCTTTGCATGTTATTGCTGAGATAAAGATAAAATAACTCTTTGGCATTGTTATAGTATGGGAGTCATTTTCCTTATGGTCTTTGAACTTTTACTTCTTAAATATCTTTAATGTTCGTAGGTAAGCGATAATGTGTGTAGGTAAGAGACACATGGCAGTATTCTATTTCTGACTTTTGTTGTTTTTTTCTAAGCCCGAGACAAAACCAAAGCCTTATCTGAGGCTCTCTGATTCCTGCACTTAATATGGAGATGACCAACTTTGTAATCAATATAAAATTAAATATTTTTATTTTTCCATCGTTTCCTGGAATGATTATTTCTTTAGCCTTCTCAATTTGCTACACTTCCTATCAGCTTATTTAATAAACTTCAAAATTTTGTGTGAATTCACTTTTTCATTTGTTTTTGAAGATAAACTTGTTTGAACATTTATTTTTAAAGTTGTGTTTTATTTAGGAAAATTGACTCCCACCTACGAGCAGAGCAACTCACACTGGCATTAGCAGCACATATGTTCCACTTGCTCTTTGCTCATAGCATTTTATAAGAGATTGGGTCAAACAATTGCAATAAAAAAATCATTAATTCCATCAGGAACTGAAAAACTTTTCAGCTGTTGTTAATGAAGTTTGTAGTGACACAAATCTTGTTTGGAAAGCTTATTGTGTGGTTCTGGGTAATTAATCTTTGATTGTAAACCTTCTTCTCTTTCCTTAATCAGATAAACTGTCTGGTCTGAAACACAGGTCTTTTCTTTCCACAGACAGATCTTCCTTTCCCCTCGCTCTAAGAGATTTTATGCAGCATAAGACACATTTCAGTCTTAGAGGAAAGCATCTTAGATTTGTACAATTTCATTCACCCTAAAATAGTAATGGGAAAGAAAGCTGCTAGGAAGTGTTCTGATTGTTTTTTTTTTAAAACTTATTTTGGGAAGATTTGAGGTGAGAAAGTAATTAGCATCACCCTGCTTTAGCCAAGTATAAGTAGGTGATTTTATTTTGAAAAAGTTATCTGTGTCACAAATTTTCCAATAAGGACTATGACTACAAACTATTAACAAAATTGCAAAACATCTTTACCACAACAGTAGGCATAGGTTAAACTTAATTGTAGAGAGGTATAACTATTACTGTACAACATGAATAAAATTGAATTAAAATTTTGTGCCATTATTGAACTAAAAACTTTATATTTTAAATGTATTTTAAAGTAAAAGAAAATTCAAAATTAAAAGCAGTTGTTCACTTGCAAATTAAATTACTTTTTTCCTTTGAAGCTTTTTCTTCCTTTCTTTTATTTTTCTTTAAAATTTAAACTACCAGGTTATTAGCTGCATAAATTAGTATATTTGTCACTGTCACTGTCACTGTCATCCCGTTGCTCATCGATTTGCTCGAGAGGGCACCAGTAATGTCTCCATTGTGAGACTTGTTACTGTTTTTGGCATATTGAATATGCCCTGGGTAGCTTGCCAGGCTCTCCGAGAGGGGCAGAGGAATATGATAATTATATACATTTTTACTGCATTATGTAAGTTTTCTGACTCAGAATTTTCCTAATTGTTTTTTTACAGATTGATCAATTATACTTTCTTTCAAATACTTTTATTTTAAGTGAAACGATACTTATAACATTTATAAAATTATTTATGAATAATAAATTTAATGTTTTAGAAATATTTATAAATTATATTTACCAAAATTATGTCTGTGATATTGCATCATATGTCACATTTATAAAAATGGAGATATTTAATTGATGTGGTAAACAGAAGCTGGACTACCTTTCAATGTTTCTGACCTCTTGGTATTTCAAGTTTAATGAATTTCCTTTCCTGAATAATTTGCCTCAGTACATAGATCATAGTAAGGGTGATGTCAGTTTTGTGAGTAACAAAAGATTGTGATCTCTTTCTTGCTATCAAGAAATAATCTTCTTTATTTCGGGCTGGAGTGATAGCACAGCAGGTAGGGCGTTTGCAATGCATGAGCCCGACCTGGGTTCGATTCCTTTGCCCCCTCGGAGAGCCCGGCAAGCTACCGAGAGTATCCTGCCCTCACAGCAGAGCCTGGAAAGCCCATGGCATATTTGATATGCCAAAAATAGTAACAAGTCTCACAATGAAGACATTACTGGTCCCCGATCAAGCAAATGTAGAACTATCTTTTTCTTTCTTGATTTTAAGAGTCTTTGTATTTTTATTCGATCACTTTATTAAGTAGTATTCAGATAGCTTCATTTGATAGTATTCAGACAGCTTTTTTTGTCTGGTTTGGGGTGCTGAGAGAACTCCCAAGCAGTGCTCAGGTGGCCAGGATCCACTCCTGTGACTTCTAGCCAACTAATCTGAACAATTCATAGACAGCGCCTATGTTGTTGTGAATTCTACAGGGTCTCTGACAATGAGGATTTCCTCTGGTGGTGAGGGTGCAGGAAAGCATATGAGATCTTGCAAATGCAAAGCATTAACCCATACTATTCAATCTGGCCTCACAAATAGTTTTTTTAATGCATTGTACTTTTAAAATCATTTTTTTAAATGACATTATTAGTATTTTGTTTGTTTGCTTTTGGGACCATACCCAGTGGTGCTCAGGGCTTACTCCTGACTTTATAGTTAGGAGTCACTCCTGGTGGGGACTGGGAGATCCTAGATGATGCCAGGGGTCAAACCCAGGCTGGCAGCATGCAAGGCAAGTGCCCTGTCACTGTGTTATTCCTCCAGCCAAAAAATGACATTAATTATTATCTTGATTCGATAAGAAAAAGGACCTTCCCTACAGAGAACTTTCTCTTTTCTTGCTCTCCTCCCTTTCACAAACACATGTTCATTATTGACAGACCATCTAATAAAATATTAACATTGAAATCTTTATTAAATTTGTATCATGTAAAATGTTTTCTATTTGTGGAAGCATTGTTATCTATTGTCTATCTATCTACCTATATTTCTATCTTATCTACTTATTAAAGGGACCACAGCCTGAGATGCTTGGCTGGCTGGTGACTACTTGGGGCCTATCATGGCCACACTCAGTGGTGCTGTGGGTCAGGTGTCATATTATGGCTGGAAACTGAACCCAGGACCTTGTATGTGCTGGACATGTGTGCTAACACTTGATTCATGTCCCCCCAGCACATTTTATCCATATTATTAAATTCTGATGTCCAAAATAATCCTGTAAAAGTAGTAATAATAAGTATTATCCCAATTTTATTAATGGTATAGATGTTGCTCAGAAAAGTTACTTAATTAATCCAAATATATAGTCAAGTAATTGGTAGAGTGAAATAATTTTTTCTGAATTCATACCCCCAACTTTTTTTATTTATAATTTTTTTCTTAACTTTCATGTTAAGCATTATTCTAGGCATTGATACTGTATATAAATATGGTAGGGAATTAATGTTTGTAATATGTTAACCATCTTTGTTTGCACTATTTTCCTTTCATCCCAATATCTACCCTGTAAGTAAAAATTTCCTTACAGAGAAGTATCAAAAAATTACTTATTCACATCACAAAATTTATAGAAAATAAATATAATCCAGCTTTAGGTAGAGTGTGTTTAAGGTCTATTTTCTATAATTTATTTGAAAATTGTTTCTGTGTACAGTAAGTGCTTTATTTTAGAGCAATTTTCTTTTCACAGTTCTCTTTTTCCATGATTATTGCATTGTTTTCATTAGGAATCCATTGAGTAAATGAGATTTTGTTTGTGATGAATCTTTCACTGATATATACCTTATCTTTGGCTAAGGCCTTTGTCAGGCATTACCTCACTCAGAGATCTTGAATGCCTTTGACTTTCTCAGATACTGTGGATATTTTCATTATGACACTCATCTCACTGATTTTTATTTATAGTTTGCACATCTGGTTAACCTACTTTAAAATGGGACTTTCTAGTGATCTAGGAGGAATGCTTAAGATTCAACTTGAATTCTCATAGTCCAGCACAGTGCCTAGGGCATAGTAGGTGCTCAACATATGCTAAATGAATGAGTGAGAAAAAATATGAATGGAGGGGATTCTTAGGGCTGGAGTGGGATTTGGCTGACTCATTATCATGTCTTTAGAGTTCAGAAAATGTAGGAACTTTGATTACACAGAGATTTTCTATCTTCTTGGAGGTCCTTTATAAGAAAGGAGTTTTCATAAGAAGAAAACTGTTTTAGTCACTTTTCCCATTTTTTTTTTTGGTTTTTGGGTCACACCTGGCGATGCACAGGGGTTACTCCTGACTCTGCACTCAGGAATTACTCCTGGCGGTGCTCAGGGGACCATATGGGATGCTGGGATTCGAACCCGGGTCGGCCGCGTGCAAGGCAAACTCCCTACCCGCTATGCTATCACTCCAGCCCCCACTTTTCCCATTTTGAAACAAAGCTATCAATGTGACACTTTCAAATCAAAATAAGAAAATTAAGATAAAATAATACAAACAAGATATTGTAAATTAAATGGCACTTCTGGGAGAATCCATAGGGTTCTTAAGAACAAGTTGTAAAGTCTATGTTAAAAGTGATGCATTTGGGGACAGAGTGATAGTACATCAGGTTGGTGCTTGCATTTCATTTCTCAGTATCCCATATGGTCCACTAAGCAACACCAGGAGAAATGTCTGAGCATTGCCAGGTGTGGCCCAAAATAAGAGACAAAAAAAGTGATGCGGTTTTTTTTTCCCCCAAAAGAGGGTAGGATTCCCTAGTAGTGCTCAGGGAACCTGGGGACACTCCCAGTGATTCCGTAAACAGGGCCAGTGGTTCGATGTTGGTCTAAGGATGTTGTGTTGTTTGGGTTCTGTGATAATGGAATTATCTGGGACACCCACCCAATGATGCTCCAAGGTCTTCAGGACTGCATGCTGTGATGTTTTTGGGGATCATGATGCTACAGATCAAACTGGTGTGAGTTTATAAGCAAATGATGTGCTTTAACCTTTGTTCTGTTTCTTCAGATCCTAAAGTTGAAATATGTCTTTAAAAAGATTTTTAAAGAAAAATCTGAATTAGTGATGTGGTCTATGTGTGAGCATGGATATAGAATAATTATAGCATAGATTTGTTTATATATTGAATACAAATGATAATCTATCATTTTCACTCTGTTTCTACAAGTAGAACTTGTAGGTAATGAGACATATGCATGTCATGTTTTACAGGAGAGAATTTTAAGTAAATATTTTAATGAAAAAAATAAGAATGTTGAAATGTTAATTACTAATTATAAAGGGACAAGTAAAACTAAACTTTTTTTGCCTAGTAGTTTGCCTGAGATCCCTTTAAGCTAATATAGAGTAGTAGTAATGTAGTAGCCTCATGTATCTGCTAGAGGATTCACTGATGAAAGTGGCCTATCTTCAAAGTGTCTGAAAGATGTAAACAAATTATATCAATAATGAAAACTGAATAATGACATGTTACACAAAGTTGTGATAGAGGAATAAACATTGGACTAAATATATGCAGTATAAAGGTGTTAAACTATGTTTGCATTGGTCCTATTTGAAATCGTATAATTTGAAAGGAGGAAAACATTTCTTGAGAAATCAGCTGGGTGGTTGCCAGTTTTGATCAAAGAGAAGTTTTCTGGCAGAATACCATAAATCCGAAAGATCCTTGGGATTTAAAAACAGTTTTCTCTGCTAAAAAGTATCACAAATACATGTACTATGTTGATACTCTTAACTAATGAGAAAGACTTTTTCTGGGAAAAAATCATTTCAAAATTATGAACTTTTGCATGTTACCACCAATGACCCCACTTCAGTGTCAAGGAATACATCTGATGAATAATACATGTCTCCTCTTTTCACAGGTGCAAAGTATCACTCTCTGGAGAGTTTTATTTTTGAAAATCTTTTATTACTATACTGAAAAAAAACTCTAACATTTCTATACTTATAAAATATGAAACATCTTTTTGACTAGTAATTTCCTTTTAGCATAAACTGCTGTTATCAGCGAGCCACACACACACGCGCACACACACGCACACACACACACACACACACACACACTTGTGCATCATCTGGCTAAATTCCAGGACAATTCATTACAACTGAGTTCTACTTTTAGTCTGTAATTACCCTGACTTTTCTTTTCATCTCTTAATTATACTGTATTATTTAGCTGTTTTTGTTTTCCCTTCTCTTTAAACATATCCCCTAGGGATAAATTTTTTTTGCGCCAATTTAAATAGTCTAATGTGGTAAATGAAGTCCTACTACTAGGAAGGGGTCTCCATTAGTGATAAATTCCTGACACATTATAAAAGTATGTGGTTCCCTAATAAGTTCTAGGCTATGATTTAGGTTAGCATTTTAAAAACATAACTCTCCAGAGGGTGATATTTTGCATGTGTTGATGTTGTTCATGACATTACGAAAACTCCAGAGTTAGTTGTCTCCATCAATAGTCTCTTTTGTTGATCAAGATTTGACGAAGTGAGACTTTTCAGGTAGCCCGCCTTTCTCAGAAAGATCACTGCTGGCAGACCGTGGGTGCCAATGCGAGGGGGTAAGGGCAGCTTGCAGCTATAGAATAGGAGGTGAGTGGGAGAGTGTGGTGACAAAGGCAGGATTTAGAATTAAAGGATGACTTTAAAGAAGAGAGTATTAAACAAACAAAAAAATCAATGGTTTAAAAAGAGAGTGTAGAAAGAGGAGATGGGAGACACTAAATAGTGAAATCAGACCAAGGGATAGACAGGGGTCAACCTGGGGTAAAGAGAATAAGAATAAAGGAAATCCGACAAAGGATAAAAAAATAAGAGCAGAATAAAAGAAGAAAGCCGAGACTAGGGATTTGCTTTCACGTCCACAGTTAACATTCTTATGCGATACTACCTATTATGTGATACTACCTACCAGGGTCTATAAACCGGCAAATCAACAGTGTTATAGTTAACCAACCCACCAACCTTCACGTTTCTGCTATTAACATGAAAAGTAGAAATTTACACGAGTTCACATCATATTTTGAAATAAGAAATTAGAGGACTTTTTTTCTGTCTTTATCTTTAGAGTCAGTTTACATCCACATAAGAAAAAAATGGCATAAAACAAGTTGGAATTTAGTTTTGTTACATACTTTACATTTTGCTCACCTTTTTTCATAGCCAGGCATACTGAGATGTTTATGAGTGGCTCAAAGATGCTGAGAGATATTCAGAACTTCCTTCATAGTAATAGAAGGTTTTACTCTGTAAGTTACATTTCACTGGCTTTAAATTAGGCAGCTCTTCTCAAAGTATACCTATGGAAGGATTTCCGAAAGTTCCTTAAGGTAAAATTAAATAAAAAGGAAAAGGTATTTGCAAGTATACATGAAAAAAAAACTTTATTTTAAAAACATTTAACTTAAAGTTTTAGTGTTTTTAGATTTATATTATTATTGTTTATTTTTCAAATGCTTGACATTTCTCATTTAATTAAATATTTCATACAATTCTGTAGCATTATTCTGTGGTTGTTTGCACTTTTCCATTTGTAAGTGCAGATCAATAGACCTTTAAATCATCTTAGCTTTAAATCATAGAAAAAATATGGAGAAGGAAATATTTTTGCCAAGAATTTTTTTATGTTTTGCTAATCTTCAATATTCTGTAAGGAATTCTTAGATTCCCATTGTAGTGTATAACTTGCCATAATACTTGGTTTATGTTCAGGAAATATTAATGTCATTTGTATTCTACAGTGGGCTTTTTACTAATCTCTGCTTTGTTCTGAACTGATCATTAAGATATGAACATCTAGTGATTTAAGACAAATTCTTACAAAAGTTCTTTGAAAGATACATTTATTTTTCAATTTAAGCAATAAGATGGCTTAATTTTTCCATTCTATAGGGCATTAGAGGTGCACCATGGCTTAGGGTATGTAATGTAATGACTCAACAATGTCATCTAGATTCAGCTTCTACACCTTCATGTTATCTTTGCCATAAGACTGGATTTTGCCATACTTATAATAAGGTAACAGTAGATTTGCTTCAACTCTGCTCAGAAAAAGAACTCTTGCTGTTTGTTTTGGGGGGGTTGGCGGTTATAAATGAAGGAAGCTTTATGACTAACCAATGAGACTTCTCATGCTTTGGAAAAGACTGAGTCACATGCTTTTTATTGAATCACAGAAAGTGAGGATTACAAGTTAGACCAGTGGTTCTCAAATTTGGCTGCATTTTTATTTTATTTTGATTATTTTTATCTTGGGGGCCACACCTGGCAGTGCTCAGGGGTTATTCCTAGCTCTGCACTCAGGAATTGCTTCGGGGGGGACTGTTGTACTATGGCCTCTCCTGCAATTTCAGAGTTGAGAAAAATATTAATATTCCTGGGGGATGCAACCTGGAACATTGAGACTTCTATTTTTTTCTTAGTGAATCACCATGAGGTACAGTTACAGATATTAAGATTTTTAATGGAAAAGGATGTTGATAGAGATCTCTGAACAAAGAAACTTAGGGCTGGAACAGACCATCCCAACACTTGCACTGAGCTGGAAGGATTTTTTTACTTTCCTTTTTAAAAAATTTTTAAACTTTTATTTTTATAAAGTTGTTTACAGTAATTGATTACATTCAATATGTCAACACCAATCCAACCACCATTACACCTTCCCACCACCATTATTTCAAATTTTCCCACAACCACCCAAACCTTCCCCACAGACAGATGCTAAATAATTGATTTTGTATTGCTTACCATGAATAGTACGAGATGTGAAATTTAAAGTATTTGGGGACCAGGGGCATTTCTGTGGCATGCTGCTCTCTTATTTGTCAGTCTCTGGATCATAGCTGTTACGGTGCTTAAATAGCGCCCAGAGTCAGTTAATGGGTGTGACTGTCAGGAAACCAGAAGTGAGGTGAAATGGGTAGGAGGTTGCCTATTCCTGACTCCACGAAGCTTGGAGTTTTCAGTCACAATCCCACATACCTGGGTTTCTCAGCAGATTCATTCTTTGCTTGGAGGTCTTGGACAATCCTGTGAAGGTTGGCCGTGAGTGTGGGGGAGATAAGGTTCTGGAGGTTTGCAGCTACCAGGATTCACTTGGGGCAGGTGGAAGGACACACTCGACCCTCTCCACGGTGCTTGGATGAAATCAGCCTGGTGTGGGGTGGGAAGACATCTCTGTGGTGTGCTGCTCTTTTCTGAAATTTATTTATGAGTCCAGGACTTTATTTCTACTATTTAATTGCCTAAAATACTGAAATATGATAATTTTTCTATTTTTTATTTCAATGACTCAGTGATGAAATATGGACTATCTCACTGGGTTTCATATTATAAAAATATTAACATATTTTACTGAAAAATTTCAAACTTTGAATTGGAATTTAATGGTTTGTTCACAGGTTAGCTATGTTTCTCAATGGTTTGCCTATCTTCCTCTGCTATCGGTACAAGAGATCCTAAATATATAATACACATGTGCATTTATATACATATACTTAATTTAGAAATTAAGTCTTTTCAGGAAAAAGGAATTCTGAGTTGAAAAGGACAGATCATCAGTCTCAACCATTTTCTAGTTTTTGGCCCACCTTCTATGATATTAAGCAGAGTTCAAAACTATCTGTTGAAGGACAGTTCTTTAATGTGGAAAATAAATATTTAGAGAAGGGAGCTGTGTACCAGTACATGATGGAAATTTTTTTTTATGATGGGAATTTTTAATAATACTCAGAGTGGGGTGCCCTGGGAAGCAGCCGGGGTGGAGTAGAATGATGAAATGGAGTGAGTGCCAATCTGCAGGCTGAAGGAGGTTTGGCTTTTACACTGCATGAGAACAGCAGTGAGGATGGCTGCCAGAAGAAGGAGGTTTGGTTGCTGCGTGGATCTAGTCTAAGAACCTGGGAGCACTGACTCATCTATTTGACTAGCCATGTGGCATGGTGCCCAGAAATGAGGTCAGAACCTTTAAGTGTGGAGGTAAGGTTTTTCTGTTTCTTTTCTCCCAGCACCATGTCATGATTTTATTAAAAATAATTTGACTCCCCAGATATTTTTGCACCTGAACTTTGATATTTCAATTGAGAAATTAATTCAGGTAAAGTATGCATAACTATGTTGTCTTAACAATGTACTCAGTAACCCTATGTGAGTTCTAGGCTACTAGAATTCCATTCAGCAATCAATTTTAAAAGAGACAGTACTAATTTATTATTTAGTATTATTGAAGAAAATAAAACTTGAACATTTATCTTTTGACAATTTGGAAATTAATAATTACAATAAACATTATCTTAAAATGTTTTAATGAAAATAGTTCTATAATTGTAATTATATTAATAATCACTCTAATAAAATAATATTTTCATGGTGTGTCAATAACTATTTTATTTCTAGAAAATGATCAGCTATACACTTAATGTTTAAAGGAAAAATTTAAAAATATGCCCTTTTGAAATAAGAAATTGCCTATCTAGCATTAAAAGAAATAGCACTAAGTTTGGCATTAATTTCAATAGTTGGCACCACAAGATTTAAAGTTATTATTTTTGACTCCCTTTACTTGAATGAGTTAGTAGGTAAAAAAGAATTTTAAATTGTTAGCTTGAAAAGAACTTCTCTAATTGGTTTAGCTCAAACTGAAAATAGTGGTCAGCAATGTTGTACACCATAAAACCCTGCTGAATAGAGAAAGGAATGAACTGAGATACAGCATTAACTATTCAGCACACATATTAGGAAAGTGTCCAGAAAATTCTTTGTTATTGAATGCTTTTAGTTTAGAATTGAATTTATTAAATAACACTTCAGTCTCCATGGAGATGATTATAGGGTTTCTTTCTTAGACTATCTATAAGTTATATTAAGACGATTGATTATTTGATTAAGATGATTTATTATGTTAAGATGATTTGCTTATTTTGAGACAGGCTCCCATGCCTAAATATAACTTTGGGCCAAAAGATTTATTTTTGAATTTTCCTGTTAATAGGTTAATTAAGTATGTACACTGTATCTCCCTTTGCTTAACCTGAGATGCATATAACTGTGTGCACTCTATAAATATTATATCCATTATATTATTAAATATTTGGGTTATTCTAGTTCGGGTTATTAAAAATATAGCCCCTGTGAGCATTCTTTTGCATGTCTTTTGATGTACATGTGCAAGCATTTAAATTTATCTACGAAAAACTGATGGCTTGTTTGATGGGCTAATTTTAAGCTTTTTTTAGATTCTGTTAAACACTTTTATAAGCTACTTGCATCCATTTACACTCACAGAAGTAATGTATGAGACTTGCAATTGCTCTGTATTCTGCTATCTCTTTAGTTTCAGATATTCTAGTGGGTGTTTAGTGGCATCGCCATGTGGTTAGATTTTAATATTCCTTATTCCTTCTGTCAAAGGAAGCAGATATTTTCTCTTGTGGGTTTTCTTGTTTGTTGATATTTTTTTTTACACTTGGATGTCCTCTGTTTTGACTCTTCAAGTTGTTAATATTTTGATGAATTTTTTTTCCCAATTTATTTTTTGGAGTTCCTATAAATGTTCGCATAAGTTTTTTGTCATGAATGTGTGTTAGTTACATCTGTACACATTCCAGTATGTCTAATCCATCTTTTTTTTTAATTGTTGTAGGGGCCATTCCTAGCGATGGTCAAAGGCTAGCTAGGGCCATTCATAGTGCTGGGTGAATGTCTGTGGTGCTGACAGTAGAACCCAGGGCCTACCTCATGCATGCAAGGCATGTGCTCTACTACTTAAATCACTTCTCCATCTCTTCTTATGGAAATGGCATAATGCCTTCTGATAAACAAAAATTCTCAACTTCTGTGTGCACTTGTTAGTATATTTTTCAAGACTGCCATTCTTTTTACCTGTCTGTAGAGTTTGCTTACCAAAGTTACTGAAAATAGGATTATTATTTTATGTTTCTATTTCTAGAACTCTACTATGCAATCCTATGTTGACTAACTAAAATTGCTATTTAAATTTAAACTTAAAAGATTAGTACATTAACTTAAAATGTAAAATATTTTGTATTTCTTCATGATACATTAAAAATTCAGTCTCTCATTTATACTAGTCCCATTTCAAATGTTCAATGTTTAGGGCTGCTCCTGGAGTATTCATTGTATTTCATTAGTTTGTCTACCTTTGAGTCAATAGTTTAGGTTTCACTGTATGTTTTGACATATGATAGTGTAAGCCTGTAGCTTTGTTCCTCTTTTTCAAGGGAGTTTAACTATTCTTGGCATTTTATATTTCAATGTAATTTTAGAATAATCCTGGCAAGTTCTAAAAAATAATCTGCTGCAATTCTAATTGAAATTGCATTGAACGTATAGAATTTTTGCCTTCTCCCATAATATCCTTATTTCTAGTTAGAGTTTTTATGCTATTAAACATGGTACTTTAGAATGACATTTTATTTTTTGTTGTTGCTGCAATATAGAATCAATTGATTTTTCATATTGACCTTTTATCTATTTTGCTAAATAAGAAATTTATTTGCTTTTTAGGCCACACTCAACTGTACTCAGGGCTTACTCCTGACTCTGTGCGCAGGCATCACCTCTAATGCTCAAGACCAGATATGAAGTCAGGGATCAAATCCAGATAGGCTGTATGCAAGTCAAGAGCCCTGCCTGCTGTCCAATCTCTCTATCCTCAGAAATTTATTTATAAAAATCTACTACAGATTTAGAATATAGTAGACTATTTCTTCTGTCCTCTAGAGGATCCTTGACCAACTAGTTAATAATGTAGATTGCATGAAGCAGGACACTCTTCTTTCTTTTTTTTTTTTTTGCTTTTTGGGTCACACCCGGCGATGCACAGGGGTCACTCCTGGCTCATGCACTCAGGAATCACCCCTGGCGGTGCTCAGGGGACCATATGGGATGCTGGGATTCGAACCCGGGTCGGCCGCGTGCAAGGCAAACGCCCTACCCGCTGACTCTTATTTCTTTTTAAAATGTATCTATTTATTATTATAAAGTTGTTCTTCATTTGTTACATTCAATGTTCCAATACCAATTCCACCACCATTACACTTACCATGATCATTATTTTCAATTTGTCCAACCACCACTCAAGCCTTCCCCTATAGTAGGCCCTGAATGATTTACTTTGTTTGTTGCTTGTTATAATTCACTAAAAAGTATGAAAAGTATTTTCCTTAGAAGAAAGTGTGTGAATATTATTGTATCTCACCAGAGAGCCATTAAGCCCTTATATAAGAGATTACTAACATGTTACTCATCAAGCCTTGCATGTTTATAGTTTCTTAATTGAGATTGGCTGTCTTCTATTTTCCTTCCAATGTGGTTTACTACTCATGGTTTATCAGTGGTGTAGAGTTTGAGATACTTCACTCCAGGAATTCAAAAATTTTGAATGGGGTGATACAACTGGAGTTAAATTTTTAGCTGGATAACGACTTTGGGTGACTCAGAAGACAGAGGGTCTGGAAGCATCTCTGCAACTCGTTGATCTTTTTTTGAGATTTATTTATGAGTCTCTGGATGATGGCAAGTTAATGAGCTTATTTGGCACCAGAGACAGTGTCATGGGCATGACTGCCAGGTTTCCAGAAGAGCAGGAAGATGGGGGAAGGAAGCTCATCCCCCACTCTGTGAGAGCCTGGAGATTTCAATCACAATAACCATGTGCCTGAGTTTTCCCAACAGGTCAATTTTTGAATGAGGTTTGTCCTGAACAGTGATATCAAACCATGATTATGGCACAATTGTAGAGTGTGGAGGTTTTTGGCTCCCAGGGCTCTGTTTGGGTGGGTGTTGGGCTTACTCACACCCACTTCCAGTCAATCTGAATACTCAGTCTGGTGTGGGGTCTGGAAGCATCTTTGATGAAGCACTATATATATACATATGTATATATATAAGGCATATATATACATATATATTTAATTTTATTGAATCACTGTGAGATAGTTACAAGCTTTCATGTTTGGGTTACAGTATCACAATGATCAAACATCCATCCCTCCACCAGCGCACATTCCTCACCACCAATATCCCCAGTATATCCACCTTTTCCCACCCTTGCCCTGCCTCATGGCATACAATATTCCCCATACTCTCTCTCTACTTTTGGGAATTATGGCCTGCAACACAGACACTGAGAGGTCATCACATTTGGTCCATTATCTACTTTTGGCACACATCTCCCATCCCGACTGATTCCTCCAGCCATCATTTTCTTAGTGATCCCTTCTCTATTCCATCTACCTTCTCCCCTCTGCTCATGAAGCAGGTGAAATGCTATATTCTTATTGCTGCTTGGTTTACTGTCTACTGTCTTTGGTGATAAAATGTTGTCACTTGGTCTCTGCTTCCTGGGATCCCATTTTCTCTATTTCACATAGGGATTCATGCTCAATGATAACTTAAAACTTTGATTTCTGATCTACAAAGAAACTGGGGTTTCCTTCACACATTTATTCTTATACTTGTGATAAAACAGGTTCTGACTTGTAACTGCATCCTAACATCTCAGTTTCCCTGAGCCCCTGGATACCTTTTTTTTGCTGTATACCAAGTCACTTCAGTTTGATTTAGTTTGGACCATCTCTAAGTATGGGTTTCAGTCAATAAACCAAACACATTATGAGTCCTTTCTGAAAGTCCCTCTAGCTAATGCATTGAGTCCATATCAATAATTTCAGCCTGATCCAACTTTATACTCTTTCCAACGCTGGTTCATAACCATAACCATACTTCTCCAAATTTCCATTTGTTTCAGTAAAAAATATTTCCATTTATTTTTGCTGACATAAATTGGCTAGTTCTACTGCAAAAGGACTTGGAAGAGTTTAAAGGTTAAGTTCATTTTTCCTGGCTTCATAAGGATCTCCCATATGCTACCATTTCCGTTTTTAGACTGTCACTCTGTTACTGTTACTCAATCAGTGTGTCTTTTTAACAAAAGATATTTTGAAAGAAGGGAGTTCAGTTTGTTCTTTAATTCAGCTACTCTCAGGATAAGACTGTTTTTGGAAAAACTCAACCTTATGACTATAGTAAGTACGTTTCAGAGTAGGTAGTTTAAGCAGTTTGAACTATAAATATGAACTGTAAACATTTTTTTAGTTTTTAAAATTTTCCTCTGCACATTAGAAGCAAATAGTAAATGTAATTATGTTATTTAATTTGACCGAAATGTTTGTAAATTGGGAGAATAGATAATCACTGAGAACCTTGACTTCTATAAGCATTTGATTGGAGGATCCCATGGCTTTAGTTTAGATATTTTCATAGCCAAAGGAGGCTGTGGACTAGCAGTGTTCTCTTTACACCAGAAAAAAAAGTGAGTTAGTTAGTGGATTTAAGTCTAGTCAGAAAACCCAGGACAATTCAAAAACCCCTTTTAAATTTTTAGCTCCTCAAGTACAAATTGTAGTAGCAAAATTTAATTCAATCTGGTTTTAGGTAAGTTTACCCTAATTTTTCTCTAATTCGTAACATTTATACATCTCTATTATTTGTTGATTTATTTAACTTGCCATTACCATTCTTGGTCACTGTGTGGATATGGTCGATCATGCTGAATCCTTTTTGGAACCTGGCTTGCTAGCAGAGTTGTCCTTCGTCTAGTGTTCTTCCTAATAACTTGAGTTATTCAGGATAACTCAAGTGAACAATTTGTAGACAATGGACAACAGGCAGATTGAGCAATAGTTGCTGATGTCGTGGATGTCTCCCTTCTTGTACAATAGAATGGTCCTGCTGGTTTTCAATTGGGACTGAACTGAGCATTCAGACAGGTAGAGTGTGAAGAGCCAAGCCAGTGTATTAATGGGTACTGGTAGCACATTCTTCAGGTGTTCGAGTCTGACCTTGTCCGGACCGGGTGCTGTACATGTCTTTACCGACGAAATGGTGTGTCAGATTTCGGAAGGGAGGACGTTGGGAACGACACATCCATCCTTTGGAATTTGGTATGTGGGCAGGTGGACGTGGCTATCGAAGAGATCCAAGTGGAAGTCATGGATAATCTTTTTCATTGCCCTTCTTGAAGATGTGATAGATCCATCAGGATATTGGAGGGCAATCATCTTGGTCTTATAGTTGGCAAAGGACAGGAAGCGTTGTGAATACTTTTCCGGCTTCTGCTGCATTGGCCAGCACTGCTGCTTTTCTCTCTTTGAGGTCTCCTTTTATCTCTTCTCTGCATAGCTTGGCGATCTCAGATGTTAGCTTGTGATTGCCTGAAGCTCGCACCAAACCACATTGGCGAATAAGCTAGAGTTTCCGAAGACAGGCGTCTGTTTGTGGCTTTCTCTCTCTCTGCATTCCTCACACAATCATGGAGGTGCTGAACCAGTAGATTGTATTCCTTGTCAATGTTGTCAATGATGGCATCTTCCCATGTTGCCCCAATAGTGCCAAAGAGCTGCCAGTTGGTGGTCATTCTGGAAGTTCTCTTCTTAACCTTTGCAGTCCTTTCTCCCTGCCCTGTGAAGTAGAATTTTGCACGAAGGAGACAGTGGTCTGATCCCATTTGGAATTTTGGGACAACAGCAACATCGGTCAGGCAAAACCTTTGATTGAATATGATGTGGTCAGTTTCGTTGTGGAACTGTCCACCAGGAGACTCCCATGCCCAATGTTTAGATTTAGCCTTCTGGAACTGTGAGTTACCATGGATGGTCTTGGTCAACATGATGTACTCAGACAGTCTCTCACCCTGTTCGTTCCATTTTAGGCCACGGGTCCTGATGTGGAATTCTTCGGGCCACCTTCTCCATCCTATCTTAGCATTAAAATCACTGACAATGATCTTGTAGAAGGTGTGGTCTTCTTTATAGAACTTCTCCAGCTCCATGAGAACTTCTCAATTTCTTCTTCATTGTAGTTGGATGTTGGTGCGTAGACAATGAAGATAGAAACTGTCAGCAGTGAGCCACCTGAATGAACGGTTTGAGGCTCTTCGTGTTCCTGGAGTGAGTAGATACCATTGGACTACTCTAGCACGTGACAGGGACAAGTGGAGACGTTACTGGTGCCCACTCAAGCAAATTGAAGATCAACAGGAAGACAAGTAATACCCTTCTAATTAATTCTAATCAGACACACATTAAACTTCCCATTCTTTTGCAGTTGCATTTGTTTATCACTCTCATTTTTATACCATTTTATTTTTACTGAGAGATATTATTAGAATTGTCATTTTTACACCATAATAGGAATTGGTTCAAATGTCCCTATGTCTGTCAGTATTTTCCCAGCCTAGAAATCTTCAATATGGTAGATGACATAAATCACTTTTATGGATTGTTTCTCCATCTCTGTACTTATTTTCTGCCCTCAAATCTGCCCTTTTCCAAATTAGGAGTTTTGATATCTCAACTATTAAATTGGATTTATTTATCTATCAGTTTTTACCTTAGAGAGTTAGTTGTGCTGTTGTTTGGAAAAATACATATGGATTGTTTATCTCCATGGAAAATTAACCTCTCGCCATTCTATAATATTATTTTAGTAACTTCTTAATTTTTGTTTACCTTGTACTGTGCTCTATTCTCACTTGAGCTAATAAAATTTGCAATTAATATATATTTTTTGCAATTAATATTTTTAAGGGGGATATTTTTGGTATTTCCTCAGTTCTATCAATTTCTATTTTTATTATCTTCCTACTTATGGATGTTCCCTTATTTTCAGAATTTTTATATTTTGCCTTTTTTATTCTTAAAATATAATTTTCATAAAAAGTTCTTTTTTTCCCCCTCACTTCTCCATGTTTGGAGTATTGTTGTAATTTGTATTAGCTGAACGTACTTTTTCTAGTTAGTTAGTATCACTTGTAGGAATTTACATGACATCTAAAAATCAGTTTCTTAGGACATTTTAGTAGCTTTTCCAAGAAACAATAAAACAAGAGATTTTTAAAATAAACAACACAAAAAAGGCATTAATGAACACTTCACGTAGAATCTGTGTATGAAACAGTACGTTCTCTTTTAATTTTATCCACAGTTGAAGCAGATTGTAGCAGATTGTAGCAGCAGTTATGTCTGGGAAGGATGGGAAATATGTCACAGTCATATCTTACGGTTGCCTTTCTGTTGTTTCAGTAAAAACTGACATCCCAATGGCCTTTCTTGCTAGTCACTTTGTCTGACTCTCAGAACTTAGATGAGTACACGAGATTTATATCAGCACTAAGTTTTCCATCTCTTTTCATACTTTTTTTTCTAAAAGTGTTAGAGTAACTTTTAAAGCTGAAATTTGAGATGTCCTTCAGACCCAGCCTTCCTTACTACCTTTCAAATTCGAGGTGCTTTCTGAATTTATTTTCGAAGTGGTTTATTAGTAACATTTTGGTGCTCATAGAACACTTAAAAGTAGGGTATTCTTCTTTAAGCTTTTTTTTCTTTATTTCAACACTATTGTTTACAAAGTAATTCATAATACAGTGGCTACAGGTATTTAATATACCAATCCCACCACCAGTGTGACCTTTCTTTCAATCTTGTCCCCATTTTCCCAACCACCCTCCAAACCTTCCCCCTTAGCAGGGCACAAAATAACTCATTTTATATTGCTTCTTACAATAAAATGGCTGATGGAATTATCAAAAATGACTTCAGTAAAAGAAAATTTGTGAAAATTTTGTTATATCTCACAATACGGTCATTAAGTCCTTGTCTGAGGGTTTATTGAGCTGTGTGTTGCTAGTTGAGTCTTCTTTATTATTGTTTATTGAGTGTAGTTAGAATTTATGTTACTTTACCATCTAATTTGGTGTGCTCCTACTGGGATGTCACTAGAATTTGGTGATGTTGCTCCAAAAACTCCACGATAGGTAACTGGGCTGTGAGTTTAACAGAGGTTGTGGGATGTGGGTATGGAGGTCCTAGTGGGAAAGGCTGTCTGCCCCAACTCCAAGAAGACACACCTGAAAACTGGTGTATCTGGAATTTTCTGAAGTTTGGTGTTTCTGCAGAGATTATTCATGAAGGAGTGGAACTGGGCATGAAGGCAGCTGTGAGTTGTTGTGCAGCTGCTGGGGCATCAGCAAGGTCCACCCCATCTCCTAAGGGCACCCCAGGGTTTTCAGCTGAAGACCAGTGTACTTTTGAATTTTTGCAGCTTGGTTTGCATATCTTATGAGATTTAATTATGATTCTGTACCGCTGGCTGATGGATGAGCTTCTGTGGCAGTAGTTGTGGGATATGGGTGTGGCTGCCAGGATTTCTGGAAGTACATGGGGTTGGGCTGGGAGGGCATTCTCCTTTTGGATGGAAATATTTGCTAAAAGCTTTTGATATCATCCCATCTCCAACTTTTCTCCAACTTTTGTAAATTTTAATTATCTTTTTTGTTTGGGTTTTCATGTAGCAGCATTTATTTGCTACTCAGAATCATAGTTTTCTTTGTTCTCATGTATAAAAATATAGCTTAGAGGTATTTCAATGCAGTTTAACAATGATATGTCTGTATTCAAGCAGAAAAATGGAAGAGGAAGATTTAAGCTGTTGTCATTTTTATACAGAAACTATGATTCATATTTTATTCTTATTTATTATTTTGATTATATTACATTATCTTCTGAGAATTAGTCTTATATTAATGTCGATAATTAAAATATAGAAAGAATAAAAAATCTCCTTCTTTACTTACTTCTTTCCTTCCTTCCTTTTTTTTTTTAGAAGTTTTTGAGTCACACCTGGCAATGCTCAGAGGTCAGTCCTGGCTCCACTCAGGAACTACTCAGGGTGGTGTTCAGGTGACCGCGCGAGCGCGTGTGCGTGCGTGTGTGTGTGTGCACGTGTGTGTGCGTGCATGTGTGTGCGTGCATGTGTGCGCGTGCGTGTGCACGCGTGTGTGTGTGTGTGTGTGCGTGTGTGTGCGTGCATGTGTGCGCGTGCGTGTGCGCGTGTGTGTGTGTGTGTGCGTGTGTGTGCGTGTGTGTGCGTGTGTGTGTGTGTGTGTGTGTGTTGCTGGGGATTGAACCAGGGTTGGATGAATGAAAGGCAAGTTCCTTACCTGCTGTACTATTTTTCCAGTCCTGCAAACCTCTTTATTTCTTAAGTTTTAATTTTTAAAACATGCATGGCTATCAGAATGTTGTCTGATGCTTAGTCAAATCTTTAAGATAACATTTGTTTCATAAAAGGTCAGGAACATAAATTTGGTCTTTGATTATACACAATGCAGACTGTTTTAAATACACATTGTTTTTGTCAAGTTGTAACGTATAATAAATGATTCCTAACCATTCTAACTAGCTTTGATAGTTCTAAATTGTTGCATTTAAAAAAAATCTTAATTTAAGATTGGGGGAGACAGCTCAAAGGTTTGGAGCATATGCTTTGCATTTCAGGAGCCCCAGATTTAATTCCTTGCACTGCATGTGTCCCACCCCACCCAAAATTCCTGAGCCTAGCAATGTCAGGAATGGCCCCTAAACAAAAAAGAACCAGCAAAACTGAAAAAATCCTTAATTTGAAATGCTACATTTTAAACAGGATCCATTCACAGAAATGCTGGGTGTGGAGTGGGGAGCAAGAGTTGGGAGCACCCCTGAGTGATACACAGGTAGGTTCAGACCTGAAAATTCAGTTCTTTGCTTGACACTAGGGTGTTTAGCTTGACCAGGTAGGAGAAGGACCTAGGGCCTCATAATGCAGATGTGTGCCTTACCTCTCTGAACAAAACCCGGACTCCATGTTCTACATTTTTAAACATATTTTTCTCTTAATAATTTTTTGTTTTCCTAAAATGTAACTATTATCTTTTCTTTCAAAGTAAAATTTTGAGCAATTATCTTCAACTACCAGTGTGTGTCTGGTTTTCCACAGAGAGTTGAGAACCACTCGTCTACTACCTGGGTTATAACTGTGGGTCTATGGAATGGTCTACAGGATGTGGTGGTCTATGGGTATAGAAAGATTGAAGAATGCTGCTTTACAACATGAAAGATTTTGAGATGAAAGTTTCTCAATTCAATTTCAAATTGGGAAAGTTCACTAGTTGGATTTTAATAAAGGAATGTTATTTTTTTATGAAACTGAGAAATTCAGTGACTAATTCCTGTCTCCTACTTCACCAACTCCTTCAGAGATCAAAGGACAACTTGTTAGTCTTAGAAAATATAACAGTTTTATTGATGTCTAAGCCATTGAGGGTTTCTAAAGTTACCTGTTCAACTTTGAACTAGAAAAAGGGAACAAGTTGATAAAACTGCACAAAAATTACCATCCTAAAACCGTATACTGATGATGATAAAAAACATTTGAGTATTTTACCCAAGATATGACAATTCAGCTTTCATTATGGCTTTGTAGCATGTTTTCCAGTGACTTAAATTTTCTATAATTTTTTTTCTATAAAGTCTAGGAACCAGAAAGAGAGCATAGGGGTTAAAGTGCTTGGCTTGCAGACAACACTAGTTCAACCACCAGCACTATATATGGTCTCCTGAGCACCACCAGGAATGATCCCTGAACAGAGAACTGGAAAAAAGTCTTGAACACTTCCAGCATTGGGTTTTGATGGCTCCAAACCCCCTAAAACAAGAAATTTAAAATCTGAAATTAATTTTTGCTCAAATAAAAACATAAAAATAGGAATCTGGTAAGTTCTTTATTTTCAGAGCATTATGTTCATTCAGTATATTTTATAATTTACATATTTTAATTATTTTGAAAGATTTTTTGTTATTTGTCTCTCCAGGTATACTTGGGACAATACTATGTTGTGTCTAAAACTATTTCCGCTCTGTAGGACAATGTTTAACATTTAATGATATGAGCTGGCAAACAAGCAATAACTAATAGTGGGTTGAAATATCTGAAACATCAGTGTCTTAGTCATGAAAATATTAAATTTAAATAGATTTAAATGCAAATACTCTCTAGATTTATTTGGACTCTTGTTCAAAGGCTTCTCTTTCAATAGCTTTTCTAATATAATTCCCATTTTGAATACTTTATATTCTAAACCTATCTGGTTGGATCTGGTAGAGCCTTCTCAGTTATTGCTTTCACCCTGAGTTTGGTGGGCTTCTACACATTTTCCACATTGTGTTTCCTTTGCGCCTGCTGTGCTGATGGTGAATCTCTGTAGTTAGCCCCTACTTGTCGTCTCTGAGGGCTTAGCTTGGGCACTGCTCTTTTCTTTCCCTACCAATGATATAAAGTGTAAGTGTGAGCTGTGTGAGGTGTGATGAGTAGAACTTGGCTTCATTGTTTAGGGGATGTGGAGGTGGGCCAGCTGATATGGAGGCACATGGACGCTGCAAAAGTAAAGCATTTTAAATGAACTACTAATATATAGAAATTAGTTTTAAATCTTTATATTTTGATAATAAACATGAATCAGTGTTATTTAAATCACACTTTTTGATCAGACATATGAAGTGAGGCCATTTATTTTAGATAATCACTCCAACAATACCCTTCCAATAAAACAAAACTTCAGTCAAATCAAGCATTTTATTAGTAATAATGATCAAGACCTACCGTTGCAATTGCTTCTGTCCCATATGCAAGTTGAAGGTTGGGGGAGCAAACTATAGAGTAAGCTTTTTAAAGCAGGCAAAATGATGTTTTCCTTTAGAATATGAGAGCCCAGCAAGCTACCAGGAGCATCCCATCTGCACAGCAAAGCCTGGCAAGCTACCCATGGCGTATTCGATGTGCCAAACACAGTAACAACAAGTCTCACAATGGAGACGTTACTGGTGCCCGCTGGAGCAAATTGATGAGCAATGGGATGACAATGATACAGTGATCCAAGGAAAGTTTCATTGAAAGAAACACATCTCAGGTAAAGCTAGTTTTACTTTTACTCTTCGTCTTCTTAGAACTACTGGAGAGGAGTTCATTGTGTGTGTCCACTCTTGTTCTGGGCGCTTGAGCAGTGCACAGTGTATCGCTTATCAGGAGAACAAAAGGCTCCTTTATCACACTGAGTGGGGGAAGAAGACAGCTGCAGAGCCAGCGCGCTCTAGGACAGGATGGAAATAGATGATTCACGTGGACTTTTCTGTGTAACTGTATTTATTTGACTTCAAGTGAGATTAGCATCTTTCCGAGCATATCCATGTTTAATGGTAATCTTAGATGTTTGTTTCTTATGAGAAGCTTGGTTCAGAAAGTGTAGAATATAAATTGCATTTTATAAATTTTACACTAGAAATAGTAACATTCATTTTAGACAAATCATACTGCTGTAATTGTAAACATTTTACATTGGGGGAAATTTTATTAAGTATTATAATATGAAAATATTTTTTCTTACTTCAAGATCTGAGACAATTACAGGGCTTATTTCCCTCCCTCCCTCCCTCCCTCCCTCCTTCCTTCCTTCCTTCCTTCCTTCCTTCCTTCATTCCTTCCTTCCTTCCTTCCTTCCTTCCTTCCTTCCTTCCTTCCTTCCTTCCTTCCTTCCTCTCTATTTCTCTTTTTTGTTTCTTTCTTTCCTTTGTGCAATTTGATCATCTAAATTTATATTTTTTAAAGTCACTATTATAAAATATACTATTTACATTTTAGTCCAATTTTATATATTACATTTCTTATTTAATATATTCTTTTTTATTTTTATATAAACATATTTATCTGTTAGGATTCTAAGACTATACTTATATTCCCAGTAATCTAAAGAAACAACTGGAAGATTGCTAAAATGTAGAAGCTCAAATTCTTAAGCAAATATGTATACAAAGAACATTTCCTTTAGTAGTGTGAAGATTTCTTGTTGCCATGTAGCCACCCCCTGTGAGACTCATTTAAAAAACAATATTTCAAGAATAATAAGTCTGCACAGATCTCATTTGTCTTTAATTAGGTTTTATATGAGCCTGATATAATGTTTAAGTGATCACAAATTAAAATAGTCAGATATAATGATATTCATGCCACATATACTGTATGCCAAGAATGAAAATAGAACAATGTTAACTATTCAAAGTATGATTAATTACAGAGCAATATTAATTGAATATGCTATTGTGAAAGAATAAAAACATTAAGAAAAATGGTTACATATCCACTTAAATTTATAATCTGAGTCTTAATGACTTGTCACTGTCACTGTCATTCCGTTGCTCATCGATTTGTTCAAGCAGGCACCAGAAATGTCTTTCATTGTGAGACTTACTGTTACTGGTTTTGGCATATCCAGTATGCCACGGGTAGCTTGCCAGGCTCTGCCATGCGCATTCTATACTCTCAGTATGTTGCTGGGCTCTCTGAGAGGGGAGGAGGAATCGAACACGGGTTGGCCTTGTGAAAGGTGAATGCTCTACTGCTGTGCTATTGCTCTTAATGACCTAGAATTTATTATTTAAAAGTTCCTTTTTTATATTAAGAAATTCTATTTATTGCCTTTTTTTGTATCTATGTGTTTGAAAATAATTTTCCTCTTTCTCAAAACTATTAATCTCCAACAATATTTTTCACATTGCTTTATATATTTAATATTTGTACACAGCCCTACATAAACAAAATTATCTTAAATGGCTTGATAGTAAGTTCTGTGGAGTATTTGTTTTAGTCTTTTAAATTATTGACTACTCTAAATCAATTTTGTCACCATATAATTACAAAGCTAATATTTTATAAAGATATAACCTTCCCTTTAGTTTTTTCAATTCTGTAAGGTCAGAAACTTAGTCTAAAACTTAACAAGGAGGACTTAAATTTTATAATTGCTTTGTTGATTTTGATAAAATTTGTACCTCATTTTATGTATGTCTGTTTTTCTCTCCATATCTGTCTTTCTACCTATCTACCCACACCTATAGCACTTAAAATATATAACATATTTATATATAAATATGACATATGTAGATATAACATAGATCACTGTTGAAATTTATATGTGTAAAAAAATGAAAGGAAAACCCTGAATAGTCAAAGAAATCTTAGAAAAACAAAAATGGGAGACTTCTCTTTCCCTCACTTCAACTATACTATAAAGATGTAGTGATAAAAGCAGTATGGTATCGGAACAAGGACTAGCTCTCAGACAATTGTAATACTATTGATCAAAAGACAGTTAATCTTCAATAAAGAAGCAAAATGTATGAAGTGGAGCAAGGAAACTCTCTTCATGAAATGGTGCTGAGAAAATTGATCCTTAACATGCAAAAAAAAAAAAAAAGAAGTCAGAGAGCTCAGACATCTACACCATTCACAAAGTCAAACTAAGTGGATTAAAGACTTTGTTATTAGGCAGAAATTCATAGATTCTATTGAGGAAAACATAGCTAAAACACATTGGGACATTAAATCTAGAAGTATATGCAATGATTCAATGCAAATAGAAGCAAAGAAAAACTAATTTAACTCCATCAAATTGAGAATCTTGTGCACAGCAAAGGAAATTATGAGCAGAATAAAAAGGCACCTAACATACTGGAAAACAATATTTGTCCACGACTCATCTGTTAGAGTTAATAGCCAAGAAATATAAAGCACTAGTAGAACTTTGCATGAAAAAAATTAACAAATCCCATTAAAAAAAATAAAGGAACAAAATCTCATAAAAGAAATGCAGATGGTTAAAAGGTACATGAAAAAAATAAATATAATTGATGGGTCATGTAGGAACAAAACTTCCTCATTAAAAAATACAGATGGTTAAAAAGTATATGATCTTTGTGATGTGTACCAGCTTCACTGGTGTGAGCTATCTCATTGTTTTGATTTGCATTCCCCTAATAGTAAGTGATCAAAAACAACCAGTGGTTGGCATGGAGATGAGGATCAAGGAACCATATTAGCTGCCAGTGGGAATGTCTACTGACCTAGCCTTTCTGGAAAAAAATATGGACACTTTTACAAATAAAACCTGAGCTTCTACATGACCCATCAATTACATTTATTGGCGTCTACTCCAAGGGCCCAAAAATTCTATTTAGAAAAGTCATTTGCACTTCTCTATTCATTGCAGCAGTATTAACAGTACTCCAAATCTCAAATGTCCAAGAACAGATAATTGGATAAATAAACCATTCAATATACATAATGGAATACTACTTGGCTTAAAGAAAAGATAAAATCATTACATATGCTGCTTTGTGTATGGATCCAGAAAGTATCATGCTAAATGAAATAAGTCAGAAGGAAAGGAAAAGACATAGAGTGGTCTTTCTCATATGCTGGGCATAAATAAAAATATCAGGATAAAAGCAAATGCCCAACAGCAATGGAAAATGAGAACTGGTCTTCAGTCTGAAAGTTACCCCAGGAGTGGGTTGAGGGGAGGGCAGGGACACTGGGACACTGGTGGAGGGAAGCAGACAGTGTGGTGGAAGATGTAGAGATGGAATATTTTATGCATGAAACCCTGTAAGTAACTGTTTTGTAAACTGCGGTGCCGCAAACAATTTTTCTTTTATTAAAAAAAGGAAAAAAAGAGAAAAGAAACAATGAAGGGGGGAAGGAAAATGTTGATGGCCTTAAGATAACGACTAAGGTGGTGGAATATGTGCACTGGTGAAGGGATGGGTGTTAGAGCATTGTATAACTGAGACTTAAACCTGAAAGCTTTGTAACTTTCCACATGGTGATTCAATAAAAAAATAAAATAAAATAAATTAAAAAAAAGAGAGAACGACTAAGGGCTCCTGAGCAAGAGGCAATTCTGTGAGAATGTGGCTGCAACATTAACTCTTCCTCCTTCTCCCGCCTCTTTCAGACTTGTCAGCCTCCACTGTTCTAAGAGCCAGTTTTTTAAACTGTATGTTCTCCTTTCCCCATTTCTACACACACACACACACACACACACACACACACACACACACACACACACACACACACACACATATCTATTTATCATCTATCTATCTATCTATCTATCTATCTATCTATCTATCTATCTATCTATCTGTCTATCTGTCTGTCTGTCTGTCTGTCTGTCTGTCTGTCTGTCTGTCTGTCTGTCTGTCTGTCTGCTATTGGTTTAGATTCTCTATAGAACTCTGATACAGCCTCTGTCCTCAATCTCTGCATACTGCCACAGGAGTGAGATCACCTGAGATGCTTTCAGTCTCTTGTCAGGCCTGTATAAGATAGAGTGATATGTTAAGAACTATACTTTCTTTTAGTGTTTTGGATATATGCCACTAGATGCAACAGTTTTATTTGTGTGTAAATTTTGTAAGGTTTATAAAATTTGTAGTCTTTGTTTAAGCTAATCAATCCTACTGATTTTTTAATAATATAGCTTTTAAATTTTTTTTTTAGAAAATAGTAAGCTAGTTCATGGAAGATATAGAAAGCAATAATATGTTGTTCTGTATTTTTTAATATCCTAAACCTAACGTGTTTTTTTTTTTCCAGCAATTTAAGTTGAATTGAGAAGTGACAAGATTAATGGTTACTACTATTAGTAAAATAGGGACAGCAATTTTATTTATTTTTGTTTTGATTTTTTAGAAAATTGGTTTTAGGGCCACACCCAGCAGTGCTCAGAACTTACTCCTGGCTCTAGACTCAGTCACCACTCCTAGTGGGCTTAGGGGGTTATATGGGGTGCTGGGGAATTTCACACTAGTGGACACACACACATATTCATATGAACATGAGCGCTCAGGGTTTAAGGATCAGTCCTGGTGTTGCTTAGGAGACCATATGGGGTTTGGGGTTCCAGGGATGGACCCCAGGTGAGTGGCATGCAAGACAAGCACCCTACCCACTATACTATCACTTGGCACCTTTATTTCTTTTTTCTATTTTATACTTTTAGGAATATAAGGATTAAATGCTTACTTGATGCCAATATAAAAGTTTTACTGAGCAGAATGACAACTGATCTTTTTCCAAATCACTGCTGATTTTTCAGTTTGACCTTGAAGGTAAACCATATAAGCTACTTAAAGTTAAAATAAAAATCTTTGGAGATTAAGAAGATGAAAGCTTTAAAGCTGGCCTAGTGCCAAATATTAATATTCCATTATGTCTTTGTGCGTAAAATATGGTACACTTTAGAAAACTGTTCATTTGATTGGTATTCATAGCTTTCTCTCTCTCTCTCTCTCTCTCTCTCTTTTGTTCAGTGATCTAGGATGTTAATTGGCATATGTGTAAAAATGGTGAGTAAATGTATGTGAGAATCACCTCAAATGATATGATGCTTATTAGGGGTATGGTAATGGTATGTTACTGGTTAGTGTGTTATTCCTTAAGAGAAAAATCTCATTTCCATACCATTGTTGTGCAGGCATTCCTAAATTCATTTTATGTCTAATACTGGGCTTCTGTATCCCCTGAGAATTTTCTCATTTTTACTTGACTCCCCTCCTTTCCTTCCTTCCTTCCTTCCTTCCTTCCTTCCTTCCTTCCTTCCTTCCTTCCTTCCTTCCTTCCTTCCTTCCTTCCTTCCTTCCTTCCTTCCTTCCTTCCTTCCTTCCTTCCTTCCTCCCTCCCTCCCTCCCTCCCTCCCTCCCTCCCTCCCTCCCTCCCTCCCTCCCTCCCTCCCTCCCTCCCTCCCTTCCTCCCTCCCTTCCTTCCTTCCTTCCTTCCTCCCTCCCTCCCTCCCTCCCTCCCTCCCTCCCTTCCTCCCTCCCTCCCTTCCTCCCTCCCTCCCTCTCTCCCTCCCTCCCTTCTTCCCTTCCTTCCCTCATTCCTTCCTTCCTTCCTTCCTTCCTTCCTTCCTTCCTTCCTTCCTTCCTTCCTTCCTTCCTTCCTTCCTTCCTTCCTTCCTTCCTTCCTTCCTTCCTTCCTTCCTTCCTTCCTCTTTTTCTAACGTTTATTGGAACTTGATATTAATTCTGTTTCAACCACATTTATCTTGAGATATTTCTCTTAACGTTTTTGTGAGGGAAAGGGAGATTATAAACACAAAGACATTCTACAGATATCATTTTCAGTGCATATTCCTATGGAGTCCCCCTACAGTCTGTCTTTGTCATGTGACTTTCTCTGTCCAATGGAATATCTGCAAGTGTCAAGCAAGCAAAGACTTGATTAGCAATAATGAATTGGAGTTAATCCTATTGGAAGTTTGCTGCCATCTGGTGAGAAAATTTGGCCTAGCATCTTGAGGATGAGAGCACAAGAAAAGACCAGGTCCAACTCCAATCAGATTTCTAATGAAATGCAACCAAACGAAGGAATCCAGATGAATTAGCAGAACTGTTAACTAACTTATAACAATACAAAAAAGAATAAACTTATGTTTCTACCCATTAAATGTTCTTGTTCTTTTATTATTATGTGTCAATAGATTATTTGATTTTAATTCATTTGTAGTGTGTTACTGAAGATGACACTATTATTATAGTATAGCAGGTTTCTTTAAAAATCAGGAATATATTCATATTCTTTTGGCCCCCTTCCCCTGCTAAATTGAGTGCCAATAGTGCGAGAGCCCTAACTGCCTGCTTCAATAGAGTACATGCAATGGGCTTTCTTGTTCTTGAGCAGAGGTGTATTATGTTGAGAAATAATCCTTCAGAACTTATTTTTGTTTTTTAAAAATAATATAAAATCTATTCTTTTTTCAATATAGCAATCCTTCAAACATGGAAAAGTAATCATGAAAAAAAATTTTATTTTAATTCAACAGTTTTCAATATTAATTTTTTTAATAGATCAGGGAGAGGTTTCCACTAAATACATAGCTTTTTGGGAGAGCAGTTTTTCTCAAGACAGGCCACAAATCGTTTGAATCAGAAAGAAGGTGGGACACAGCTGACCGTGCTCAGGACTTTTTCTTGACTGGGCTTATAGGAGGTGCTCAGGAAATACCTTAATCCTTGTTGACTTATTTTTCCACTGAATCAACCAATTGTAAAGGCTGTCCTAATACTGAACTTCCTACTTGTGAGCCAATTAATTTATTGTGTTTACTCACTTGAGTTTTTGTGTCTTAAAATTTGGGTTTTGTATTACAAGCAACTGATTGCTTTCTCTTACATACTTGATAAAATATTCATGAAAATTAGTATCTAAGATCTCTTTTCCAAAACAACAGGAACACAGTGCTACAAATTTTACTAAAGTGTTAATCTCACATAAAAAATAAAGTAAAAATAAATAAATAAATAAATAATAAATTTAAAAAAATTTTAAAAATAAAGCAATTAAAAACTAAATAAACTACAACATAAAAAGTAAAAATCAATCTGGTGGTGGTGGTGGGAGGGGGTCACACCACAGATGCTCAAGGATTATTCCTGGTTCTGCACTCAGGAATTAATACTGGAGGTGCTCAGATTAACTCAGCTCTATTGGTCCCTTGGGCGACTTATGTCTTAAATAAAACACAGTCACATTAAATTTCATGAAAAATAAAGCCTAGAAGGAATATGCAAATAAGAAGCTAGAAGAATGTTGTTTCCAGAATAGTAAAATATTTCTTGTTAGTCTGTAAATACTGATGAACACATTCATTATTGTGATTCACTCTATTTGTTGTTTGACATGACCTTTGCACACTCACCATCCTCAGTATAGTTTTCTGAATATATGCTATCTTTTCTATGGACTTGTTCAGCACATACCAAAATGTCCTATAAAATAAACACCCTGGAGACAAAAATTTCCCTCACTAGCACAAGGCCATATTCATAAAACATATTTTTCTTACTAGTATATTTGCCAGAATTCTATTCTCCTCCTCACTTGAATTAATGCTTTCAGAGCTACTTGAACTTGGACTTTTCAAATCAATGGCAAGTTCAGCATCTTAAGTTCTCTAATATCCTTAGCCTGTTACTTGTGTCCTACTTTAAAATCTATTTATAAAATAATTGCTTATGAATTTTGATTCTCTTATTTTATCTACCAAGAGTACTAAATTTAAAAAAGATAGAAAGAATTACAAATCAGATAAAATTTTACTGTAAAATTAAAAAATATATTGTTAAGGAAGCAAAACAACTTCTGAGGGATATTTTCTCAAAAAAATGTTTCTGTGCACATGTATACATATGTACACATATATACATGAAGCACAATGTTTTATTTACTTATATATACTTAGGGTTTTTTGTTTATTTTTTTCTTAGAATATTTTACTTATAAATTTGCTCTTTGAGGGGCTGGAGCAATAGTACAGCAGGTAGGATTTTTGCTTTCCAGAAGCTGATCCGGGTTTGATTCCCAGTATTCCAAAAGTTTATCTGAGCACCTCCAGGATTAATTCCTGAGTGCAGAACCAGGAGTAATCCTTGAGCATCTCTGGTGTGACCCCCTCCCACCACCACCACCAGATTGATTTTTACTTTTTATGTTGTAGTTTATTTAGTTTGTAATTACTTTATTTTTAAAATTTTTTTTAATTTATTATTTATTTATTTATTTTTACTTTCTTTTTTATGTGAGATTAACACTTCAGTAAAATTTTTAGCACTGTAGCACTGTGTTCCTGTTGTTTTGGAAAAGAGATCTTAGATACTAATTTTCATGAATATTTTATCAAGTATGAAAAGAAAGCAATCAGTTGCTTGTAATACAAAACCCAATTTTTTTAAAAATTCTTTTATTAATTCACCATGTGGAAAGTTACAAAGCATTCAGGTTAAAGTCTCGGTTATACAATGCTCAAACACCCACCCCTTCACCAGTGCACATATTCCACCACCAAGAATCACGATATACCTCCCCCCTTCCCCCCACCTCCCCAGCCCCCCACCCTGCACGTGTAACTGGTAAATTTCACTTTACTTTCACTTTACTTTGATTACATTCAATATTTCAGCAAAAAAAAATTTCACTATTATTGATTTGGAGTTTCTCCCCCCTAAAGTCGATCTGCTGAAAAGAAAGCATTTGGTAATTTGTTTTCCATTGCTGAGAATGAAGAGATATGAGGTCAGGAGGCCGCACTAGCAGCAGCATAGTTTTGGATTTCTGTATTTTAGTATTTTAGTAACTAAGTCCAGAGAAATGTCTGCCAGGAATCGCAACATTGTAAGCTTGTACCTCTCAGCTACTTTATATTCCACATATGAGTGGGATCTTTCTATGTCTGTCTTTTTCTTTCTGACTCATTTCACTCAGCATACTTTTCATGTTGATCCACTTATATGTAAATTTCATGACTTCATGTTTTCTGACAGCTACGTAGTATTCCGTTGTGTAAATATACCAGAGTTTCTTTAGCCAATCATCTGTTTTCAGGCACTCTGATTTTTTCCATATTGTGGCTATTGTAAACAGAGCAGCAATGAACATGGAAATGCAGATGTCATCTCTACTATACCTTTTTGCCTCTCCGGGATATATTCCAGGAGTGGTATTGCTGGGTCAAATGGGAGCTCAATTTTTAACTTTTTGAGAATCGTACATATTGTTTTCCAAAAGGGCTGAACCAGTCGGCATTCCCACCAGCAGTGAAGGAGAGTCCCTTTTTCCCACATCCACGCCAACACCGGTTGCTTTTGTTTTTTGGGATGTGGGCCAGTCTCTGTGGTGTGAGATGATATCTCATTGTTGTTTTGATCTGCATCTCCCTGATGATTAGTGATGTTGAACATTTTCTCATGTGCCTCTCAGCCATTCGGATTTCTTCTTTGGAAAAGTTTCTGTTCATTTCATCACCCCATTTTTTGATTGGGTTGGCAGTTTTCTTCTTGTGGAGTTCAACCAGTGCATTGTATACCCTTGTTATCAACCCTTTATCGGATGGGTACTGTATAAATATCCTTTCCCATTCTGTAGATTGTCTTTGTATTTTGGTCACTGTTTCTTTTGAGTTGCAGAAGCTTCTTAGTTTGAGATAGTCCCATTTATTTATCTTTGTTTTCACTTGCTTGGCCAGCGGCGTATCAGCTTTGAAGATACCTTTGGCTTCAATGTCGTGGAGGGTTTTGCCGACCTTATCTTCAATGTACCTTAGGGATTCTGGTCTGATGTTGAGGTCTTTAATCCATTTTGATCTGATTTTTGTACATGGTGATAGATGGAGGTCTAAGCCCATTTTTTTTGCATGTAGCTGTCCAGTTTTGCCAGCACAATTTGTTAAACATGCTTTCCTTGCTCCACTTCACATTTCTTGCTCCCTTATCAAAGATTAGATGATCATATATTTGGGGGTGTATGTCAGAGTATTCAACCCTGTTCCATTGGTCTGCAGCTCTGCCTTTGTTCCAATACCATGCTGCAAAACCCAAATTTTAAGACACAAAAACTCAAGTGAGTAAACACAATAAATTAATTGGCTCACAAGTAGGAAGTTCAGTATTAGGACAGCCTTTACAATTGGTTGATTCAGTGGAAAAATAAGTCAACAAGGATTAAGGTATTTCCTGAGCACTTTAATTCCCTTTTCTGGTTTCCATTTATTGTCAAAATCTAGTTACTTTTAATTTTAGTATACTTACTATATGTAGTCATTTGTCAAAATGCCTTCTTGCTCATGTTCAGTGGGAACGAGGAGGCATATTTCTATGGTTTTTCTCCTTAAATATTTTATTTTGTATAGACGTAAATTTGGTACAAAATACTATACATTTTTATCTATGTTTTAGGGGTACGATATTCACATCACACTCATTAAAGTGGTGATTTTCCTTCACCACTCTCCACTGGACCCTTCCAGCCTTCTCCCCTGTTCTTGAAACCTCTGTTCTGTGATTAGAATCTTAAGAGCATTATTTCTTGTTTTGTTTCTTCATATGCCTGAGACTAGCTATATTTATCTTTTTCCTTTATCCTGACTTAATTTGCTTACTTAAAAATTGAATCCTTCCTGTTTTGGCCATCGGGGTGGAAAAAGGCAAAATTTCATTTTTTCAATTTCGTATCAGTCTCATGATATTATTTCATGGTGTTAACTCTGAGTTATCTTATTGTCATTTGGATTTGCATTTTTTTCATCTGTCTATGACTTTCTCTTCCTTTCCTTTTTTTGGGATTTTGTTTTGTTTTGTTTTGTCATATCCAGAGATGCTTAGGACTTTCTCCTGACTTGTTTAGGGACCACTCACTCCCACCAGTCCTGGGGACCATGAAGTGCCAGATCAAACATGGAGATCTGTCATGAAAGCAAGCATTCCAGAACTTTGAGCTATGTCCCAGTCCATGGCATCTTAAGAGGAAGGAAAGTTTTCATAATTCCTTATATACCTCATTGGCTTTAAGTGGGTCACTTCTCTAAGCCTGGATAGTTTATTTCCAGAGCAATCATTTGTGCTAGTGATTTAAAGTCAATATTCTTGACCAAAGGACAAGGCATATCAAGACATAAAGTCAATGATAAGTTTAAACACATGCTGAGCTTGTATGATACTTGTTCATACTTAGCTTTGTGAAACAGTATTGTTGACATGCAATTGACATGGTAGGGGAAAGGTGAAAGCTATGTTTAGGGAGACTGAATTACAGCAAAAAAATACAGCATGTGTAACAAACCATCTTAGTGTTAAATATGTATATATTTATAATATAAATATGATTACATGTAAATACATATAGTAAACACAGGAACATACATATTTATATTAGGAAGGGAAATATGAACTCTCTGGATGACAGGATAGACTTTTAATTACTTAAGGAATCTGTAGGCTGTTTTTCAGAGCTCTGGTCAAAACATTACTCTGCACATGCATTGGGATTTAGCTTCAGGAGGATTCGTGAAGAGGGGCTGGAGCAATAGTATGGTGGTACTATTGCTACTTGCTTTGCATGAGACCAGCCTAGATTTGATTCTCTGGCACCCCATATGGGCTCTTGAGCCCACTAGGAGTGAGCCCAGAGTGCAGAGTCAGGAGTAAACTCTGAGTACTGCTGGTGTGCTATTCCCTGCTTCTCTTTTACCCCCCCCCCCACTCCCTCAAATTAAAACAAGAACTCATGAGGAGAGGATAGCATATCAGCTTTCTCTGCAGAGAGGGAGAAACAGACCTTACTCTGGAAAATAAACAGATTTCCAGGGAAAGGAAGGAGAGTATCTCTAGTATCCCTTGACCTGGATAGAAGCTAATGGTCACATGGGAAATTTCCCTGAGTTTCTCTGAAGTAATATACCATCTCTAGCTTTCAGAGTATTGTTCTAACATACTTGAACACGTGCCTTTTGTTCAGAGAGTGAGCTCACGTTGTCCCAGGAATGAAAATGAAAATTTTCACACTGCATTTTACCCAGAATTTTCATTCAGCACTTAATTTCTGGACAAGACCTCAACATGGATTGTAGAACGGAATAAAATTTTTGATTGCTTAGGCAGTGAAGTCCTGGAATTTCTTTGAAATCAAGTTGAGTGGACTTGCATGTGTGTCTGGACAGGAATTACTTTCAAAATTTAGGTGAAGAGTACATTTTATCTCTTTATTTTATCACTTAAATATATTTTTGTCTAAAATTAGGGCAAGTCAGTGCTGTGAAATAATGAAGAAATTGTCATTTCCTAAAGGACTATGCAAATTAACTGTAGTTTTATTATAGAGAGCCACAATTTATTTATTTAGTGCTAATGTGTGAGAAATATATATTTATTTGTATATTATTCAATATTATATTATAATATTAATATTATTTGCATATGTATGTACTTACATATATACACATAACAGTGTATATGTTTTATGTATGCGATATATGTATATACAGATTATAAGTATATTTATTATACAAGTTACATATTCATAAATACCTTGTAAAATGTGGATAACATACATAGCAGATTGTCTATTATAGTATATATGCTTATTATATATTCATAATATATGGATATATGTATATGTTGCATATAATATGCATATTATATATTGACAACATATACATTGAATCCTCACTGACCACCTTCCAGATCTCAATGGCTGCTCCTCCCAGATGGGAGTATAAAATGAGGCCCCCGTAGCCATGCCACCAGACTCTGCACCAGGCTGTTTTCACTTGGGACATCCCAGAGGGGGGCGGGTAAGAACCCTCCCTGGCCCAAGGGACCCAGCCCTGGCAGCCGACCTCCACTACTTAACTGCCGCCATGCTCCAGGCTGCTTTCTGGACTGTATGGCCGCGCATTATGACACTAACTACCCATTTTTCATAATTACCACACCATATTTGATGGAGTTCCGGCATTAGGCAACAAATCATATAGAGTAATATATCAGTATATATATGTATATACACATATACATATATATATACACATCTATACAAATATATACATATATATGTACATACCTCTAAGAGAGCCCAGCAAGCTACTGAGAGTATCCTGCCCACACAGGCAGAGTCTGGCAAGCTACCTCTGGCATATTCAATATGCCAAAAACAGTAACGATAGATCTGATTCTCCTGACCCTGAAAGAGCCTCCAATTGCTGGGAAAGATGAGTAAGGAGAGGCTAAAATCTCAGGGCTGGGAGGAATAGAGATGTTACTGGTGCCCACTCAAATAAATCAACAAACAATAGGATAACAGTGATACAGTGGTAGATTGCATATATAATATGCAGATTACACAATGCAATATTTATATATCTTTTTAAAATCCTCACTACACTTGTATCTAGAGAATTTGATGATTATTAAATAGAATCATTTTAATCTAGTATAAAGTTTATGCTGAGGCTGGAGAGATAGCATAGTGGTATGGCATTTGTCTTGCACGCAGCTGACCCGGGTTCAGTTTCTACGCCCCTCTCGGAGAGCTCGGCAAGCTATTGAGAGTATTTCGCCCGCACGACAGAGCCTGGCAAGCTACCCGTGGTGTATTTGATATGCTAAAAACAGTAACAACAAGTCTCCCAATGGAGACGTTACTGGTGCCTGCTCGAGCAAATTGATGAGCAACGAGATAAAGTTTATGCTATTCTTTTCTACTTTCTCTTGCATGTTTTCAATTAAATGGTAGATCAGGTAACAGAAAGGCTAGAAAGCAACAATGATATTCTGATGAGCTGCAGTGAGGCTCATGAAGGTAGAGAGAGTGTGAGAAAGTGCCCTGCACAGACTGGGTGGCCTACTTCTCTCTGATAGGGTTTTGCTGTGGTTGTCATTTCCACTTTATGTCAGGTCACAAAGGAGGATGGATGGTTCCTCTAGTTCAGGTTGAATGTTTGTTTTCATACAGTTAATTTGGGGCTGGAGTTCACTTACCTCCCTAAATAAGTCACTCTCCCAGTGTGAATAAGGAAGTTAGCTCTGTCAAAGTTTCCTTATTAATCCAAAGAACAGGGACAGAAGTTGATAAGCCACTGTGAGGGTGTTAATTTAATTTATCTTCTGTAAGTTATCTCTTTTTCTATTATACTACCATAATAAGAGGAAAAGATCATTTTGCAGTGTGATATCAATCTTTCCGTGTGGGAAAAATTAGAGGCACAGTAGTACCATGGCCCACCATAGAACTGAGTTGTATCCTTCTGCTCTGTTCAGTAGAAATCTATCCCAACCTACTTCCACAATACAGCCTCCATTTTTCACATCTTCCTTAAATGACTAGGAATGTATTGACATCAAATTCATGGTGAGCTCATATCCATTAACAAAATTGGAAAGATAGTCAATTGTCATGAATATTTGTTTCTTTTATCTGAATATATTGCAATCCTCTAGTCTGTGTTCAGGCACATATTCAATGGAAGGTTGAAAATTTTGGTGGCAAGGACCTCCAAAACAGTATGTCAGGGTCCTGAGGCCACTCCCAGTGATCTAGGACCAGCTGTCCAGGCCAGATGGTTCAGTGCTCAGGTCTGGTGATAGGAAGTGCTACATAGGACCAGCTTTGCCAGGAAACACTAGAGTCACCATGGCAGAGTTCTGGCACCAAGGAATGTCAAGTATCAAACTCACAACCTCAACTGTATTCCACATGCATACTGGCTATCTCTCTGGCCCTTCAGCACCTTTTAAAATAATATATTTAATATATTTATTACTTGCAAAAAATTCACCCATTTTAGGTATATCATTTAATAGATATTAATAACTTGAAGGCACTTTCCATGAATACTGAGAATGCCAAAGTAACCAAAGCTAACACAAGCCCTGAAAAATCTGAGAGTATGAAAATTGATTTTGAAGATGAATCAACAAAGAAATACATGGATGCTGAAACGTCATTATAGAATTAAACCAGGAGGAATTATATATAGATATACAGACATATGTATATGTATATATACATATATTATGTGTATGTTTTCATATCACTGTATATAACAATATTGTATGTCATGCTGTTTATTTGTGGCTACTGGATTTTTTTGAAGTAGTGTGTGAAGTTTATTAAGAGCACCATGAAGACTGTGCTATACTATGAAATGGTCTCTTAGAAGTGAGGTACATGATTTCTACTATTTAGATATTTATTATGTTGGAAATTACGTTTTTCTGTAACAGAATGATGTGGAAAATGAAATCTATTTTTCTTTAAATCTATTTGTTCATTAGTGTCAATTAAGTGATAATGTGCTTTTTCCAGATGTTTATAATTTTTACTTGAGTTACTAAAATTTTCCCCATACTATTTTACTTGTTTTAGTGCTTTAAGATAAGTCCAGGAAATCTTTATGCCAATGCTATAGACAAACAGTAACATGTCATAGCTTATCTATATTTTACTTATATAGGTGTCCTTCATGTTATCACAAGTGATGGAATTTTTTGGACATAGAAGGTAGGACAATGGAAACTTTCTTGATAAAAACTGTAGTTTGTGATTTTATGTTTTTTTTAAATCTTAGAATATTAAATCCTTAGAAACTTTCAGGTTTCCATTTTGATAGAGAAGTAAAATCACAGATAATTTTATAATTTAGCCCCTAAACCAGCCCAAACATTTTGAATTTAGACTGGAAACACCTGTAAAAGCAATTAGAGGCAGCACCAAAAGCCTCCGTCCCTCTTGGGGAGCATGGCAAGCTATGAGAGTATCCTGCCTGCACAGCAGAGCCTGGCAAGCTACCCGTGGCGTACTCAATATGCCGAAAACAGTAACAATGATGGTCCTCATTCCCCTGACCTTGAAAGATCCCTCAATACGCCATGGGGCTACATTAGCATGTGACAGGGATGAATGGAGACGTCACTGGTGCCTGCTCAAGCAAATTGATAAACAAGGGATGACAGTGCTACAGTGATATAGTGATGCTCTTTTACAATCAATTCCTATTTTTGAATCGTGGTCAGTGCAAATAGTAGAAAAAAACCACCAGGACAGTTTTGCCTTGTGTAGAATTTTAAAAGAAAATCTTATGTGTATTCAGGTTTTCATATACTGTGTTGAATTGTTTGATATTATCTATCAACTTCCTCTCTCTAAAAAATATTTTTTTCTGCAGGCTGGAGTGATACTACAGCAGATAGGGCAGTTTGTCATGCATGTTTGTGACCCATGTTTGACTCCTGGTACCATATATGGTCCCGTGAACCCTGCCAGGAGTCATCTCTGAGAGTAGAGCCAGGAGGAACCCCTGAGTACTGCCAGGTGTGACCCCAAAACTATCCCCATCCCTAATGTTTTTCCTATTTCTTATCTTGGATGTTACTGCAAGTGTTATATGTCATCACATTTAGAAGTTGAAGTCCTCAATTAATATTGTATCACTCTACCACTGTCATCCCATTGCTCATTGATTTGCTCTAGTGGGCACCAGTAACATCTCCATTGTGAAACTTGTTGTTACTGTATTTGGCAAATCAAATATGCCATGGGGAGCTTGCCAGGCTCTGTCATGTGGTCGAGTGTAATAATTAAATTAGGAAAAGTTAGAAGATAAAGACTTCATTTATGGCTTTACTTAATGTATGTAGAAAGTAAGTTTTCAGGCTGTGAAGTGGCTGTGCAGCCAATCATATACTCTGCATTTGCAAGGTCATAGGTTCAATCCCTCGTCCCAACCATACACCCTCAAGGATTTCCAGTAGTATTCCTCACCCCAAAAGAGAAACAGAGGTTTCTATTAAAGTTTATTGGATATACACTTAACAGGAATTAATAAAATGTGAGTTGAAAGAAAAAGTTAAAAATAATTCTAATTCTTGGACCTACACGATTTTATTAAGTTAATATAGCTAAATAACATATTAGATGAGAGCATATCAAAGTCTATTCAAAGTAAGATGGTTTATATCTATGAACTTTTCAAAGTTTAAGATCCAGAGTGCTCTAAGAACATGTTTATCTTAAGAATATGTGATAAACATAGCGGTTAAATGCTTGCCTTGAACCTGACCAATCCAGGATTGATGCCTGCCCTCACATATTAGCAGCTGAACACCAGCAAGAGTGATCTCTGAGCACGGGGCTAGCAGCAAGCCCCTACTATCAACAGGTGTGGCCCCTAAATGCCTGTTCTCCCAGAAAAAAAATGTTGCAATCATAAACTTAGGGCCAGAGCACAGCAGATAGGGCATTTGCCCTGCACTAGGATGACCCGGGTTCAATTCCCAGCATCCCAGGTGGTCCCCTGAGCACTGCCAGGAGTAATTCCTGAGTGCATGAGCCAGGAGTAACCCCTGTGCAACAGTGGCTGTGACCCAAAAAACAAAAAAATGAAAATCATAAAAAAGTCTTGGAAGGGTTTTGGGTAATTGATAGTTCAAATTCTGTATTTAGTTAATAAAGTAATTGATTTCAGAATAAGATTTTCTGAATTTTTAGAATTGTTCAAATCACTCTATTTGATAGAAACTACCCTTTTACCTCATGGTTTCATTCTATGACTTAGCAATTTGACTCTCAGTTCACATCGTCATTAAAATGATTCCCCCTTCTATTGCTTTCCTCAGAAATCTGCTTCATTTTCCTCCATGAAACTACATCTTTCCAGACACTGCTCATTGATCTGGTCTACAAGTTCCATCATTTTCATTTCTCATTTCTAATTCCAGACAGCTAAAGAAGTCTCTCTCTGTGTTTTAGCATTGTGCCATTTATGTTTTTTTTTATTTTTTACAAATTTTCAAAGGCACCATGTTTTTGTTTTGTGTGGGTATCTTCTCAGTCCTCAAAACAACATTAGAGTGTAGGACTTGATATATCTTGTAATTGGGAAAACATAGGCAGAAAGACATTTAGGTAACTGAACAAAGTTTGCACAATTAGCAAAGAACAGTGCTTCTGATTATCAAATAAAATGCTTGTGGTGTTTACTTTGTCAGATATACACCCTTATCTATGTTGCTATGATTAGGTTGATTTATTCGTTCATGGGGAAAGTGTTGGGACACACCTGTCAGTGCTGGGGAATCCTACTCCTGACTCTGTGTTCATGAGTTGTTTCTGGCTGTGCGCTTGAAGGTACTCCTGACATTTTTGGGGAAACACAGATTGAACTAGTGCCAGCCATATGCAAGGTGACACTTTGTATTGCCTCTCTACTCTCTGTCCTAGAATGATTTCTTCTTTTATCTCTTCTACTAGATTTGCAATGACTTTAGGGTAGCACTGCATTTTTGTTCTTTTCCATATTTTTGGCACTTTGCACTGTCCCACAGTCTTCTCTTTACTTCTATGTTCTCAGTGTTATCCGTACTTGGTTTTGAGTGACCAGATGCTTCCCCTGCTTAGAAAAAACAACAGGCTTTCAAGATCTAGTAAAGCAATTGTGGATCTGACGTTTGTTTGCAAATCTTCTGCAGCATGACAAGTGCAGCATCACCACAACGCTCGAGTTTCAGCGGAGCCCTGATCACAGAGGCGGTTGATGCTCTTTAAGCAATTCGCTCCCTTGCAGGCACCTTTGCCAAGCCTTTCTGGGTGCTGGCTGTTCCCTAGTCAGCTCTTTAACAAAGATCATTTACCGAAAGTAAACCTATCTGACAAAGGCCATTTTTACAAATGACTTTGAGAAGGACTGGAGGCAGCAATTATTCAACTTTATTGCCTCACCAACTAAAGCATTTTTTGCTTTAATGGGCTGCCAAGCTGTGTAGAGAGAAAGTGTTCACGGCCCTACCAGAGAAGAGTTGGGAATTAGAAAAGCAAATGCCATTCCCCGGGGCTTCAACTAAATAGCCTGCCTTTGGATTTCTGTGTTTGGTGGAACTCTCAGATATTGGCCATTGTGATTAGCTTTTTGACCCTCTTTATCCCCTGCTCATGTTAATACAGTGGTTCACAGTGTTGTTTCCTGTCAAAGGAATGATACCATGATTGAGGGGCCTAATTGGTATTTTGTCATGCTGATATTAATGACCTGGAGGGAGGCAGAGTACCAAAACAAATTGTGCAGAGGGAATATTTCACAAAGGTGGCAACCCATGGCACATTATACCCTGGGAAAATCTCATTTATGTACAACAGTACAGATCTCAGGTTTATTTGTTTCTTGTTTATGCTTTCTGCAGGCAACAGGTGCTTGAGGTATCATTTGAATTAGGACAAATAATTTTTTTTTATAATCCAGAATTGCTATTATCCACAGATACAAATGCTTTAAGTGCATCTTGAACGAACACTCCAAGTTAGTAAGATAGTAGTTATTTGATCCTCAATCAAGACTTCTATCTCTCTTGCTATTACTCTGACAACGTATTATATTGCATTAGGCCAATTTGACTTATAATATCGTTGAATACAACAGCATTTAATATGGTTCCAGGAAATTTGGTCTGCTTTACATGATTTTGTACTTAGCTGGGGAGGATATTAATGTGATACTTAGGGCAGTTTAAAACAAAGAAGATAACAGGGGATTTCAGGACTTTGGGTAGACAATAAAATAAAAGAAATGTTTTCCTGTGAGATTCCTGGATAGGACACTGTGATAATAATAACTTTTATATATGAAGTTAGAACTGGAGTTAGGGAGAGGATTAATAAACTGTGAGTTTCCTACACACCAATAGTGGAATTATGAAATACCTTGCCCAAGCAAGAGATATTCAAATGAAGGGAAAGTGATTAAACAAACTTAATTAAAAGTAAATGAATTTTTATTAACTGTTTAGAAATGTTAGAGAGGTCGAAGTACTGAAACTTAGTATCAGGACTCTTAAGGGCTTCTTCTTTAAAGATAATTCTAAAAGCAAAATAATTTTAATGATTAGATAATAATTATATGCATCAACATATCTTGATAATAACACACAGATGCTATCATTTACTTTCTTATATTTTTAAAACAACAACCATTTTTATAGCTTTAAAATTTTTTTATAACAACCAGTTTTATAGCTTAATATTAAATTTGACTATGAAATAAAAAATATTTGACTAAAAATTCATAGTATGCATGAATTTTTTTGCAGTGTGTATGACAAAGATCATTATATGATGGCTTTCATAGTCCAATTCAGGGCAAAAACAATAATATCCCTCACCTCCATCCCCAAATAAACCTTTAAATTTACAGATAAGATTAATATATAACCTTTCTAATTCATCATCTCTTTTATTCTTATGAACTCAATTATGTCAGTAATATCATCAAAGAAAGACCCTGCTGTTAGAAGGTCTTAGGAGTTAGAACAACATGAGATGACAACTAGAAATGTTTATAACACTATCTGTTGAGAACACTGTGGAACTGAATGATTTGGGTTGGCGGTGGGGGATGGGGGGTTGAGATTCAGCATTCTATTAGTGTTGTCTTCCGTGGGCTGTGAGAAAAGGAAAGATGAAATGCTTGTGTTTTACTTGCTAAAGTTGTAAGTAAAAATAATATTTTGATTCCAATCTAAAAAGTAGAGAATGAGAATTCATCAGTTGGCATCAAGTTTGCCATAGGTTTATGGAGGAATTTAAAAAGTTCCCACACTGGGGCTGGAGCAATAGAACAGTGGGTAAGGTGTTTGATTTGCACTCAGCCTACCCGGGTTTAATTCGGTCCTCTGAGCACTGCCAGTGGTAATTCCTGAGTGCAGAGCCAGGAGTAATCTCTGTGCATCATCGGGTGTGACCCAAAAAGAAAAAAAAAAGTTTCAACACTTGGAACTATCTGCCATTGGTTTTACTGTCTACTGCTACTCCAGGGAATGTGGAGTGAATCTCAATGTGATTATAATGTGATATACCTTCTTAATAACTTAGTGTCGCTTCATATTGACAGTCTCTTCATATTAGCTATCTCCAAGTATTGTCAAGCTAAATATCTATTTAAAACACCGGACCACTTTTAAATTGAGTTACTTATCTGCTTAAATATTAAGTCCAAGTGCTCTTTATATATCTTAGAAATAGTTCTCTGATTTGATATATGACTTTTGAATATTTTTTTCTAGTCTGTGATATTTCTTTATACTTTCTTGATGGTGTTTTTTTTAAAGCACAAAGGCAGTGAATTTTGATCAAATCCAGTTTTATTTTATTATTTGTGTGTTTGATGTATTAAAAAGTCATCACTACAATCTGAAATCACAAGGATGTATTCCATATTTTCTTTGAAGGGTTTTATAGCTTCAATTCTTACATTTTGGACTGTGATACATTTCAAATTACTTTTTATGTTTAATGTTGATATAAGGGTTCATATTTTTCCATCTGTGTAAAGACTTTCAATTTTCTCCATTTGTTACACAATTTTTCTATAGAAAACTATCTTCTCGTCCATTGAACTCTTATCATCTTCATCTAGTGTTTTCTGATTAAATACAATTCTCTTTGCAAATTAATGTGTATATGTGTACATGTTTATCTAACTGACAACTATATAATACAGTGAAATAATCAATTTGCTCATAAAATAACTAAAGGTAAATGTAAAATCTATATGTTTCTAGCACATAAATTGTTATGCTAAATTATATCCATTGTACAAGACACATCAAAAGCAAGAGAATGGCTACAGAGAGATATTAAAATCTGGATCTTAATGACTATAATTTAAACATGGAAAATGCAATAATGGTCACATTTACTATGTTAGTTGTATTGGTTGTAAAAAAGAAGCTGCAGAACTTAAGTTCTCTACTTTGGCCTGAATGGGTTTCCCTCATGTCCCAACCCCGGCCCCCCAAATTCATGTATTGAAACCGGACTCCTAAGAAAGAGTATTATTAGGAGATGAATTGATGGGAGCTAATCAGGGAATGTGTGCTGAACCCATATGAGGATTTTTATATACCCTTAGAAGAGAAGTTCGGGATACTCTCTTGCCTCCATCTGCCATGTGAGGGCACAATGAGAAGCCCGTGACTTGGAAGGGAGGATCTCAAACCCACCATGCTGGATCCCTGATTCCACTTTTCTAGACCTGCAAACTATGAAAAATGACTTTATAGTTTATAGCAAACCATTCTGTGATATTTTGTAATGGAAGCCCACATGGAAGTAAGGTGTCAGCTAAGATGAATTTATTAAACAGAATTTTATTGAGCACTGATTTAAGCAGAGGGCATTGTTCATAATCTTTTGTAAATATTTCTATTTTAATGTATTTTGAGGTTTAAAGTCAAGACACACAACATTCTTTTGACTCTGGGAAAATCACTCAACTCTTTTGTGTCTCAGTTTTTCCCTCTTTTAAAAAATTTTAATTAATTAAATTTAAAAAATTGAATCACAGTAAGATACACAGTTCTAAGGTTGTTTATTATTTGGTCATATAATGTCCCTTCCCCAGTGTACATTTCCCACTACCATTGTTCCCAGTTTCCCTCCTGCCTGTGACACCCCTCTCCCCCGCCTGTACCTGTGGCAGGCACTTCTCTCTCTCTCTCTCTCTCTCTCTCTCTCTCTCTCTCACTCTCAGTTTTCCCCTCTTGAACAAGGACAATAATATATAAATCTCCTAAGATTGTTTTGAGAATAAAATGGATTAGCTTATCTAAAACTAAAAATATACTTTAGTCAGTAAGTTAACTATAATTAACTTACTTAAAAATATACTTTAGTCAGTAAGTTAACTATAAGCACGCACTTGAGTGCATGCTTCCTGAGGGCAGGTTTTTTTAAAAGAAATTAATTCATGGATATATTCTAATCACTCAGATCATGTCTGGGACATATTTAGCACTTAAAATTTGCAGAGGAGACCAGGGTTGTGACTCGGTGATAAAACACCTATCTTGCATTATGAGACTATGAATTCTATACCTGGAATTGCCTCACATCACACTGAATAAAATTTCTGGTCCTGCTGGTGTGCTCGTTGGTGCTACAACCAAGAGTGTGGCCCCCAGTGCATTGCAACCATAACAACGACAAAGGGAGGAAAGGAAGGGTAAATATTTTGCAGAGTGATAATATAGGACATTAATTGCTGTGTTTCTTGGGTAAGTTACAGGAATTCATTAGAGAACTGGCTCATGCCATTGAAAATCCTTCCCACAACCTTCACCTGTTATGATTTACAGGGATGTGTGGAATGTCAGTAGGATGAGTAATCATGGTAGTTGATTTTGTTAACAGTGTACTTGGAACAATGTTACAGAGGTGAATGCAGATGTTTTACAGAGACATGTCACTTCAGAGAACTAAGTTGAGATAATTGTCAGAGTAAGCCACAGTGGGAATGGGAAAGAATTCTGTTCTCTGAGAATAATCAGATAAAGATTCAAGAGATTTTTTGGAAAAATTGTATCAAAACTCCCAGATAGTAGTGGGGACTGTGAAGAGAAAATGTACTAGAAAGAAAAGAAAAACACTTGGAATTGAAAAAAAAAACTTGGAATAGCAAAAATATTTGGAATTAAAAAACCCTTCAGTGAAGTTTCCTATGAGTTTATTAAAGTTTCAATAACATTCAGAATGTTTTGAAAGAAGAAGATTTGGTTTCTAGAAATAAATCTAAATTTGAATGCCACAATAAAAGATCCCTTGGAAATGCTTATTGCTTGCCACTGAAATAAAGAATCAGTCAAGTCTAGATTCTATCAAGTGAAGATTCATACTTTAAAAGAGAAGAGAAATTTGATCACTTCGGGGAGTAGGTAAAGTCAATTGCTGAAATGAATAGGAAAAGGACACAGTTTCCAAAAGAAAGTGAGAGTATCCAAGTTGGCTCTTTCAATATGCTTCTTGACAGACATGCCATCTCTTAAGCCTTTTTCTTGAGGTAGTTAAGCAAGTGAGTCTGTAACAAAGGAGAGCTCTCAGCCAGCTCTATATGGAAAGAAACATCTCAAATTGCCTAAAAGCCCTTAGTTCTTGTGGTTTGAGTGCTTCAGTTTTTCTGGGAAAAAAAGTTTGAAGAAGGCTAATTGATTTAGTTTCAGAATTCCACATTGTAGATTTTGTGAAAAATTTTTCTCATAATTTCATGAAATTTAAAATATATATCTCTTAAAAACCATCTTGGGAAAAGATGGTTAGTATATTCAATAACTTGAGTTCAATAACTTAAAGTGTTTTGTTGCGATCAGGTTTAATACTCTTAACATATTGTTAGATCCTTTCTGACAATTTGTCAATAAACTTGTTTTTATTTGAACATGAGTTTGGGGCTGGAGATAGAGACCTAAGTGGAATTAATGCTTGACATACAGTGGCCCAGGTTTAATCCCCAGAAGCACATTAGGTCCCTGAGTACTTCAAGAAACTCATGAGTATAAGAGCCAGAAATAGTATCCAAGGACTACCATATGTGGCCCCCAAAACATAAATCATCATCATCATCATCATCATCATCATCATCATCAATACTGTTTATTTTTTTAAGCTCCAACTGTATATAGAACAAGATCAATTCTTCTCCAGATCAGTTCTATGATTATATTCCCTCAAGAAGTGTAAATAGAAGATGAGGGCCTGATCTAGTTCTTTTAAAGCAAAAACAAAACTAAGCAAGACTAAACACAGGAGTTAGGTAAAGCAGAGGAGAAAACAAACTGGAGTCATTATTTTATAGTCTCAATTGGAGAAGAGAGTGCACACGAACTGTGTATAATAATTTTAAAACGTTATCTAAGTACTCTAAATTGTTGATCCATTTTCACATACATTATTGCAAATGATCCTTGACGCATTGTTCTAAGAAAGGCAGATCAACATGGACTTATATTAGCACCTTTTTGTAAAGGGTAAAATGCAGTCTGGAGACCTGATTTACATACCCATTTAATTATATGGTAGCGACAGTCTGGGATACTTTGGTCTGTATTTTGCATCAGGGAAATGAGACTCACTGCCCAATCAATCTATCATCATTTGAGTCAGTCTGAGCTCTGAGATGAAATAAAGCTAGTGTTTGGAAATATGTTGCTCTGTTCTCAAGACATGTCAAAAATGTTTCAGCCTTTAGGTAATTTCCCCCAAACTTGCAGGTGCCCTACCTGGCAGCATCCAATATGGTCCCCTGAGCACCGCCAGGAGTCATTCCTGAGTGCATGAGCCAGGAGTAACCCCTATGAATGGCATGGCTGGGTGTGACCCAATAAGCAAAAAAAAAAAAAAAAGAGAGAGAGAGAAAAGAGATTCGAAATGGTATGGAGTTTTGAAAAGAGACACTTGGATTCTCCTGGGTATGGCCATGTTGACAGAAAGTATAACTTCCGATAAACACATGACTCTGCTGGGGGGAGGTATTTCTCTTATTTTCTCTAAGATAAAATTCTTGAATATTTTCTTAAATATTTCTAGCCAGTTTTATGTGACACACTTGAAAAAAATTTTTTTTTGATTTTTGGGTCACACCCGGCAATGCTCAGGGCTGACTCATGGCTCTGTACTCAGGAATCACTCCTGACAGTGCTCGGGGGACCATATGGGATGCTGAGAATCAAACCTGGGTCGGCCATGTGCAAGGCAAATGCCCTACCCTTTGTACTATCGCTCCAGCCCAACACACTTGAAAATTTTATTGATAATTAATAACTGTAAAAAACTAAGGCACGCCGAAAGGCATGTGCACTCATGGGCTCTCTGGGCAGCTCTGTCTCACCGCCCGTGTTCGGTGCTCTGGAACCGCTGTGTATGAACTGGATCAGAACGGCTGTTGGCCAAGGACAGATGAAGAAAGAATGAGGACCAAGCTGGTTGCTGATTAGTTACCGTTTATTCAATCTTACATCTTTCTAATCTCCTGCACTCCTAGCTCCGTCCTCTCTCTAGATCTACTGCAGCTCTGGATTCTCCTGTCTCTCTCCTCCCTTTTTCTCTCTCCCCCTTGCCCCTTGCCCCTAGGCTACACATAGCCAGGTAGCAAAATCATCATAAAAAAAGCCCTTCCTGAGGTTCAAAGGGAACACAACCTAGGGGCATTCCAAAGCCCTTCCTGACTGCCAGTAGGCAAAATACCTCTTCAGGGTTTTTTCTCCTCTCCTTAGTCCAAACACTCATTAACATCTTAATATTAGTTATTTTTGTATGGACATAGCAAGAGATACATTGAGGCTTGCAAGGCTGCTCTCCTGGCAGCATCTTGCTACAGACTCAGACTACAGCACTCAGGCCAGATTAATCATTCCTAACCCTAGCAGGGTCCAAATCTAGTTATCACTATTTGGATCATGACAGCATTTGTCCATGACCAAGATCTTAACTTATAGTTAAGCATTAGGCACTTTGACCAGGCCCATCTCGATGCCAGGGTAGCACACAACTCATCGCTTGCCCTGGGTCTGTCCCGTCCCTTGTCGGGACCCTGCTTTTGGGGGTGCTAGGAAGTAAGGGCAGCTGAGGCTTAGGTCGAGAGAACAGATGCCCAGGAGGAAAATATCACGTAGAGTCACATGACTCCCAGGTTACAAAAGCACAGCATTTGCTAAGTCTTCCTGTGTCCATACAGAAAGAATATTGCTCTGAATAAACTATGCAAAGGACTCAAGGAGAAGAGAGAAAAACAATATTCACAAATCAACAGAACACTAAGAAAGAAGTTACAAATAAACACAGAGCGATAGGAGCACTGTAATGGGAGTAACCCAATAAACCTAAACTACCTGAGGCTAAGTTATCCTACAAATAACTATTGGCATTCCTCATTATTTGTTATAAGGCTGAAAGGCGAATCATTTAACACTGAAGAAGAGATTACCAATTAGGACAAGACCGTGAGCCAAATTTCAAGAGGTGTTGACATCATACTAATTGATTTGACTTAACCAGTATTAGTAAATAAAGTAAATACATTGAATAATAAAGTACTTGAAACAGTGCTCGACATGTGGAAGTTACTGGCAATTAACAGACAAATTCAATTTACGCAGTATATGTCTTCTGCAGCGCTCACGTGGAAACTTCTGAAAATCTGAACTGAGTATAAACAAGACCTTATAGGTGAGCAGAACTCAGCGTGCAGTATGGATGGCATGTGCCTCATTAGTTCTTTGAAATTTGCATAGTGACAAATGCACTTGAATAATGATGATCTCCAGATAGATGAAAGAAGCACTTCCAATAGTGCTCAAGAAGATAGGAAATATTATTATCCATATGAAAAAAAATTTTTTAACCCACACGTCGGCAAAGCAAGGATTACAGTCCAAGATTTTTTACTTTCATATCAGGGTGCCTCTACATTCAAGGCAGGCAGATATAACCAATTAATAGAGGCCTCTAGTTTTTGTTTTATTTTATTTTTTGTTTTATTTTATAAAATTCTGTTCTTCACAAAAGAATTTTGTGCAAGATTTATTACAAGATTTAAATTGATGAATATTTATTTATTAGTTAAAATAAAAATAAATATCCATCAATTTAAAATTTTATTTTATTTTTTAAATTCTTTTATTGATTCACCATGTGGAAAGTTGCAAAGCTTTCAGGTTTAAGTCTCAGTTATACAATGCTCAAACACCCATCCCTTCACCAGTGCACATATTCCACCACCAAGAATCACGATATACCTCCCCCCTTCCCCCCACCTCCCCAGCCCCCCACCCCGCATGTGTAACTGGTAAATTTCACTTTACTTTCACTTTACTTTGATTACATTCAAAATTTCAGCAAAAAAATTCACTATTATTGATTTGGAGTTTCTCCCCCCTAAAGTCGACCTGCTGAAAAGAAAGGATTTGGTAATGTTTTTCCATTGCTGAGAATGAAGAGATATGAGGTCAGGAAGCCGCACTAGCAGCAGCATAGTTTTGGATTTCTGTATTTTAGTATTTTAGTAACTAAGTCCAGAGAAATGTCTGCCAGGAATCGCAACATTGTAAGCTTGTACCTCTCAGCTACTTTATATTCCACACATGAGTGCGATCTTTCTATATCTGTCTCTTTCTTTCTGACTCATTTCACTCAGCATGATACTTTCCATGTTGATCCACTTATATGCAAATTTCATGACTTCATGTTTTCTGACAGCTACATAGTATCCCATTGTGTAAATATACCAGAGTTTCTTTAGCCAATCATCTGTTTTCGGGCACTCTGGTTTTTTCCATATTGTGGCTATTGTGAACAGAGCAGCAATGAACATGGAAATGCAGATGTCATCTCTACTATACCTTTTTGCCTCTCCGGGAAATATTCCCAGGAGTAATATCCATCAATTTAAATCTTGCAACAAATCTTGCACAAAATTCTTTTGTGAAGAACAGAATTTTATAAAATAATACAACAAAAAAATCTAAAGAGCCCTCTATTAATTGGTTACATCTGCCTTTATTTATTTTTTTTGTTTGAATGAATTCCCCCTCTTTCGTTCACCAACTCATAAGGCAAGGGGGTGGCAACAGTGCCAACCAGCCAAGAGTGAACCAACAGGTGATGCCCAGAGATGCTGGCAGGTGCAGGGCTGGACTCCTTGCATTGACTGTGTCGATCTGGCCAGTACTTTCTATACATGAGCAGCACATCCATTAACAAAGGTGTGTGGCGTGTTTGTCAGCCTGCAGATCATTACAACATGCCACCTGCACGGCAGAGCCTGGCAAGCTCCCCATGGCGTATTTGATTGCCAAAAACAGGAACAAAAATGGGCCTCATTCCCCTGACCCTGGAAGAGCCCCCATTAAGGCAGCATTGAGAAGGACAAGAAAGGAGAGGCTGCTTGCTCAGGGCTGAACAAAGCTGCCAAAACGAAGAAGGACTAAAATGACTATCTGCACTTTCAACGCATGTACGCTAGCATCAACAGCATCCATCAAGAACCTGATGGTGCAAGCGCAGAAGAACAAGTAAGACATCACTGAATTGACCAAGATGAGAAGGCATTGATCACATCACGCCGTTTTTGACACTGGAGAAGAACTCTTCCTTGGAACATGTGACAGTAGAGAGTCGATGGTGTTGGTGTCCTTGTCACATGAACTTGGCCATGAGATCGATTTGTTTGAATGCCTAACAACTGGTATCAGAAGCTTACATTTGAATAGATATGGTTCATTGCCGGCAGTTTCTATCTTCATCATCTATGCACCAACATCCAACTACAACAAAAAAGAAATTGAGAAGTTCTTCATGGAGCTGGAGAAGTTCTACGAAAGAGACCACACCTTCTACAAAGTCAATTTTGGTGATTTTAATGCCAAGATAGGACCAAGAAGGTCGCCTGAAGAACTCCACATTGGGACCTATGGCCTAGAATGGAACAAACAGGGTGAGAGACTGTCTGAGTTCATCATGTTGATCAAGACCATCCATGGTAACTCGCAGGTCCAGAAGGCTGAATCTAAACATTGGACATAGGAGTCTCCCAGTGGACAGTTCCACAGTGAAATTGGCCACATCATATTCAATTAAAGGTTTTGCCTGACTGATGTCGCTGTTGTCCCAAAATTCCAAACGGGATCAGACTACAGTCTCCTTCGTGCAAAATTCTACTTCATGGAGTGGGGAGAAAGGGCTGCAAAGTTTAAGAAGAGAACTCCCAGAATGAACACCAACTGGAAACTCTTTGGCACTATTGCACCAATATGGGAAGATACTGTCATTCACAACATCGATGAGGAATACGATCCACTGGTTCAGCACCTCCCCTCCATGATTGTGTGAGGAATGCAGAGAAAGAAAGAAAGTCACAAAAAGGCGTCTGTTTTCTGAAACTCATTCACCAACGTGGTTTGGTGTGAGCGTCAGGCAATCATGAACTAACATCTGAGCTCGCAAAGCTGTGCAGAGAAGAGATAAAGGGAGACCTCAAAGAGAGAAGAGCAGCAGTGTTGGCCAATGCAGTAGAAGCCGGAAACGTATTTACAATGCCTGCCTGTCCTTCACCAACTATAAAACCAAGATGACTGCCCTCCAATATCTTGATGGATCTATCACATCTTCCAGAAGGGCAATTAAAGATTATCCACAACTTCTACTTGGATCTCTTCGATAGCCACACCCATCTGCCCACATACCAAATTCCTTAGGATGGATATGTTGTTCCCAGCATTCTCCCTTCCAAAATACGATATGCCATTTTGTTGGTAAAGAAGTGTAGATCACCCGATCTAGACAAGGTCAGACCCAAACACCTGAAGAATCTGCCACCAGTACTCATCAATACACTGGCTCAGCTCTTCACATGCTACTTGTCCCTATGCAAGGTTCCATCCCAATGGAAGACCAACAGGACTGTCCTATTGTACAAAAAGAAAGACATCCACGACATCGGCAACTATAGCCTGATCTGCTTGTTGTCCAGCATCTACAAGTTATTCACTCGAGTCATCCTGAATAGGATTGGCAGACCACTAGACAAAGGAAAACCATGTGAGTAAACTGGGTTCCGAAAAAGATTCAGCACGATTGACCATATTCACACGGTGACCAAACTCGTTGAGGTTTCGTGAGAGTTCAAGATAATGCTCTGTCTAACGTTTATCAATTTAAAAGAGGCCTTTGATTCTGTTGAGATTGAAGCAGTCATCAAAGCCCTAGCCAATCAGGGCATTCAAGTTCAGTACATCAAGATCCTCCAAGAGATGTATTACGGATTCACCACCAGGATCTTACATTCTACAATGAAGTCATCATTGATGTAAAGAGAGGTGTTCTGCAGGGCGACACCATTTCACCGAAACTCTTCAGTGTCACCCTCAAGAATGCCATGCGATGACTGGAATGGGAAGGAATGGGAGTGAAGATAGATAGTCGCAACTACACCACCTCTGCTTCGATGATGACATCGTTCTTTTAACACCAAACATTAGCTAAGTGGCACAAATGCTGGCCGACTTCGATTGTGAGTGTGGAAAGGTCGGACTGAAGCTGCAACTCATGAAGACAATGTTCATGAGAAACAGACTAGTTCCTGATGTTCCATTTGCTCTCAATGAAATGAACATCTCCGAATGTGACAGTTAGGTGTACCTAGGTCAAAAACTCAACATGACAAACGACCTGGCACCTGAGCTGCGCAGGAGGAAAAGAGTGTCAAAGAAGTTGTTAAGAGAATGAAGAACCTCTGGCTCTGGTCATATCTTTTTGATTTCCCTGTTCTTCCTGCACTAACATATGGCTGGGAAACCTGGGCCCTATGAAAACATGATATAAATGCTATTTGAGTCTCCCAAAGTGGAAATGAAAGAGCTATGCTTGGAGTATCACGTTTCACTCAAGTGAGAGAAGGAATCCGGAGTTCTGACCTCCGTTGATGATTGAGAATCAGGGATGCTGTCTTGTTCGCCCAAGCATTGAAAATCAGATGGGCTGGACATGTAATTCGATTTCGAGATGACCACTGGACTAGAGCTGTTACTGCCTGGATTCCACGAGACCTCAAACGAACGCCTGGCCACCCACCTACGAGATGGTCAGACTTTTTCAAGACCTTGAATGAACGGTTTGAGGTTTTCGTGTTCCTGGAGTGAGCAGATGCCATTGGGCTACACTAGCACACCACAGGGATGAACGTTATTGGTGCCTGCTTGAGCAAATCGATGAGCAATGGGATGACAAATGATACCAGTGGGATGACAAGTGATACAAATGATGAAAGTGTTTGAACTAATACTTATTTTGGTAGACTTAGAAAGGTGGCAATATACTTAATAAGCGGTAGGAAAACTTCAAGTTGTTAAAAGCAGTGGAAACATGGAAATTTATACTTTTGAAAAACTTTAAAAATTAATTTAAAAATGAACAAATATGTTACATAATTGATCTGAATAATGTGAAAGCCTATTTACATTTCAATAAGTTCATTAATACTAAATAAATTCACTAATTTTGTGGGCATTATTGCTGAAAGTTGTTTTTGAACTCCTTTTTGTTAAAAGGAGTTGTAATGGGTTTAGGGACTATATAATTAATAGGAAGATATCATATTATATTGCACATAAAACATAACATACACACACAATCTAATCAGAAATGCTTTCAGTTTTTGGAGATATTAATATTTCTATTATACTTAATATATTAATATTTATGCCAATATTTATTATATTAATATTTATTTTAATACTTAAATGAAAGCAGAAATGATTGCTTAAACAGTAAACTAACATGTTCAGCCAACAGTCAATCTCTATGTAAAAAGATTTCAGGTATGTTTATAGAGATACTTAATATATGTGTAGGTATGTATATTTTTAATGACATCTTTTACTTCTGTTTACATTACATTTAAGTCAGGCCATAGTAAGAAGAAACATTTTTTATTAGAAATGAGATAAAATTGCTAATAAAATGAATGACAATCAAATAGTGTTTACTATGATAATATGATAATCTGTGGAATACTATCTGGAACAGATATTGTGTGTATTACATAATGCATCATATTGTGGGTAAGGTATTTTCCATTTAATTAACAATTTAATTTTCTTTTTCTATTTTTCTTCATATGTTGGGTCACATTCAGCTGTGCTCAGGGATGACTCTTGGTCTGTATTCAGGGATCACTCCTCGCGGTACTTGAGGAACCCTATGGGGTAAAGGGGACTGAAGGCAGGTTGGCCCTACGGAAGGTAAAAACCCTACCTACTCTACCGTCTTTTCAGGTCCCCAATTATACTTTTCATTTGGCATCTTCAACTTTCCATACAATAATAATAAGTGCCTGACTCTGTTAAATTTACTCAGTCTTTACAAAGCAGTGTTCATGAAACACTTAACCAGCATATGTGTCATTTACCATTAAATGGGGCATGTGTGTTCTAATACTTCCTTGAGACTTAAATGCCTGGGAGACTGAGGCAAAGCATTGTAAATTCTGCTTCTTGTCTAAACATCTTCAGATCATCAAAGCATGTTATATACATTCCAATTTTCTGATTGGAATAAAAAAAATTGTGTGTGTGGTTTGATCCAAGCTAGTGGTCCTTGGTGGGGCTGGAAGGGGGGAAGGGGGTTCGTTCCTCATTCTGAACTCAGGAGTGACTGTCGGTGATGCTGGGAGGAAGGGTAGGAGAAAGCCAGGGATAAAATTGGGCTTGGGTACATGCAAGGCAAGCATCTTACCCCCTGTGCTATCTAGCTCATCCTCTGTGATTAATTTATAAGAGTATAAGAAAATAGTCTAAGGGACTTTAAGCCCCAAACAAACAAAACAAAAACTTGAAAAAAATTTTATGTGGGTGGGGTCCCTCCTTAGCAGTACACCACTGCCACTTCTATGGGTCTGGGAGGCCACTAGGGCTACACTTGTATTTAGGGGGTGCCTGGAATGGAACTCAGGGCTTTCACATGTAACACATATACTCTAGCCCTTTGAGTTATCGCCCTGCCCCAACCTATGTGCTTAAAGATAACTTAGTACATACCACGGCTAGAATAAAAGTCAAAATACTATTGCCTCATTTTTATCACTCTCCAAATGTCCTTTACTTTCCCCTAGTTTTAAAGCAGAGGAGTTTCCTTATAGATTTTAAATCTATTTTTGCTTTAGCATACTGGTTAACTGTATTTTCTAGCAGCCTCCAGTGCCTACACTTATTCTTCAAACCGAGAAGCAATGAATGCCTTCAAGGCTGCCTTTTTTTTACCCCCAAGGAGGAAAAAAACCATTCAGTATGAATTTGTAGAACAATCTGTGTCTTTTGTGTCTGTTATTTTTCACTGAGGGCAAATGGTTCTACCTCACCCTAAGACCTCCATCAGGCAAGTTTGCCTTCCCTTTTCCCATCACCAAGACAAATTAAGAATGCTGAAACCTTTCACTCATAACAAAACAGTGATAAAGCAGGTAACAAGACCTCACATTAATCAGGTCTTTCAAAGAAGAGGCCCCAACCTGCACTCTTTGTCTAGCCTATTGGTAAGTGGGGGATTTTTTTTTTCAGGTTCTTTTCAGGGTCCTATCATTCTTTAGTCCTGGCAGCACATTCTCCTAGCAAATGTTTCACTTTCCAGACAGTTTCTGCGTTGATCAAAAAACCCAGAGAGCCACTGAAGAAATCTGAACTTCTAATGATCTTTTATATTTTCTTACAATGAACAATGGTTCCCTCAATACTAATGGCATCAGTATACAAAGGGAGGCAACAATGCAAAGAGATGGAGGGTGGAGAAAGAGTAGCCACTATCAGGAGATGTGCTGTATCATCTTAGTGGAAAAAATTCCTACCTTCTGTAGCCAAATTGTTGCTGTATTTTGTTGAAAATATTCAGGGTCCCACTAACCAATACAGAGATGAAAAAAGATGATCAATTTTCTTGGCAGGAAGAAACATTGTCTTCAGTTAAATGGTAATAGATCATTATTTTGCTATTCAGATATCTTTCACCACTGACATAATAGAAAGCTAACTTGCTAATAATTTCTCCTTTAAATCTCCTCTACACTTACCATTTTCCAGGGTACAAAGAGCAAACGCTGCGTACATTCAAATCTCTATTGGATCAAGGGTGCCCTCTAGTGACCAATAAAAATATTACTAAACGAGTACACAATTTCTGGTCAGATATGAAAGATGTTTTAATGGTGATTGTCTTATAAAATATCATTGCACTGTAGCACTGTCATTCTGTTGTTCATCGATTTTCTCAAGCGGGAACCAGTAATGTCTCCATTTCGAGACTTGTATTACTATTTTTGACATATCAAATCCACCACAGGTAGCTTGCCAGGCTCTGCTGTGAAGGCGGGATACTCTGTAGCTTGCTGGGCTCTCTGAGAGGGATCGAGGAATCAAACCCGGGTTCGGCCATGTGCAAGGCAAACACCCTACCCGCTGTGCTATTGCTTCAGTCCGTTATATAATAAAATTATAACATCAGTGGAAATGTTTAATGTATGTTGTTATTTATGGCTATATTTTATTATTTAACTTGAATTAATATAGTTTATAAATTATTCAGGTTTCCATCGAATAAAGAGATAATTTAATTTCTGCTCTCAAGATTTTTGTGAAAAAAGTTAACAGCTTATACAGAAATAAATTATTAAAAAAGGCATGACTGACGTTTTTCTAACATATTCGGTCAGCAAATATTTTAGACTTTGCTGGTCAATTTTTATCTTTTGTAGCTATTCAATGTAAAATGTGGATGGACAATACAGGTAATGAATGTGCATGGCTATATTCCAATAAAACTTTATTTACAAAAACAAACTTCAGACCTGATTTTGTCTGTACACCAGTGAACCTGCAAATCTCTTGAACCATAAAAGAATGTAAACATCAGTGAAGTGTTAGAGGCTTTAAAAATTAGCCTTGCAGGAAGTGAATGAAACATTTGCTTGAAGGCTACTATTACTTGCAAGACTTCTGAAACTTCATTCTTTGATTAATTTCTAGAGCTCTTTAAAGAAATAATTGGTTAGAACAGGTAGGGTACGCAAAGGCCATTATAGTACAATGATCTATTACCAAGGCATAGATAGCAATACAGAGTAATAACTGAGTTCTACTCAAACCATGTTGATTATTCACTGAATTAGTTTTAGATGAATTTTATCTATTTTGGCAAAATGGTGCTTGGAATACTGTTTTGAAACAAGAAAAAAATTAAAAACACATTACTGTTAGGAATTAGCTAGTAAAAGAAAATAAAACATATTTTTATTTTTTTCTCCTCTTGAGCACTGAATCTAAATAAATGATAAAAACTGCAAAATTGGTCATCTCGACTGGTTGAGGAAACTTTGGAACATCTATACAATGGAATACTATGCAGCTGTTAGAAAAAAGGAGGTCAAGAATTTTGTAGTTAAGTGGATGGGCATGAAAAGTTTCATGCTGAGTGAAATGAGTCAGAAAGAGAGAGACAGACATAGAAAGATTGCACTCATCTATGGTATATAGAATAACAGAGTGGGAGACTATCACCCAAGAACTGTAGAAATAAGTACCAGGAGGTTGACTCCATGGCTTCGAGGCTGGCCTCACGTTCTGGGGAAAGGTCAACTCAGAGAAGCGATCACCAACTACATTGTAGTCGAAGGCCATGTGGGGGAAGGGAGTTGCGGGCTGAATGAGGGCTAGAGACTGAGCACAGCGGCCACTCAACACCTTTATTGCAAACCACAACAGCTAATTAGAGAGAGAGAACAGAAGGGAATGCCTTGCCACAGTGGCAGGGTGGGGTGGGGGGGAGATGGGATTGGGGAGGGTGGGAGGGACGCTGGGTTTACGGGTGGTGGAGAATTGGCACTGGTGAAGGGATGGGTTCCCGAACTTTGTATGAGGGAAGTATAAACACAAAAGTGTATAAATCTGTAACTGTACCCTCACGGTGATTCTCTAATTAAAAATAAATAAAATTAAAAAAAAATTACAAAAAAAAAAAAATTGGTCATCTCTCCCCTTATTGGAACTATCACACATTTTAGAGATGTTAACTCATATAGTTTATGTAAACGTAATCCATGGCTTTCGTGTATAATATATATATATATATATATATATATATATATATATATATATATATATAGCCTTTTTTGGGGGGTTACACCCAGCGATGCACAGGGGTTACTCTTGGCTCTGCACTCAGGAATTACCCATGGCGGTGCCCAGGGGACCATATGGGATGCTGGGATTTGAACCTGGGTTGGCTCTGTGCAAGGCAAATGCCCTACCCACTGTGCTATCGCTCCAGCCCCTTTCATATATATTTTTTAAATTGGCAACTGAGTATATGGGTGACTGTAATTTCTCTCAGCATTTGAGTGAAACTGTGAATTTATAGCCGCAATATTGGTAACCAAGGAGATGTGATTTCACTATTGAATTATTTTTAGTAAATGATGTTATTGTGTGGAAACAGAACACTTATAGCACTGTATATGAATAAAATTTTCTTAAACTTTACTGATTATTGAACATTCTGTCTAAATATGAATCTTATATTTCTTATAATAAGAGATATATCTTTAAAAAGAAAGTAAAGATAACAATAAAGACATATTAATCTAGCAAGTATTTGTTTAGCATTAATTGAGAATAGTGACAGGTGCTCTGATCCTTGGAAGTGCTGAAAGTTCTCATTAAAAGACTTTTTTGTCCTTACTCCAATTTAACTTTCAGATTACTATTGCTAAGATTTTTGGCTCGGACTTTGAAAACACAAAAATGAGCATAACATCAGTTTTGCTTTCAAGGATTTTATGGAGGGAAGAGAGAGAATAAATGAAAATAAATAGGAATTAAAATGGAGTGAATATAAAATGAAAATACTAATTAGCTGACACTGAAAATCACATAGGGAGGGGATTAGTTTTTTATAGGACTACAAGAATGCTTATAATAGAATTACTTTGTGATCTTGCCCTTGAAGCCTGAATAGTCTTGAACAAGAGATAACACAGATAACAGAGATAAGACTGCAAGAAAAGATTAAGAGACTTTCTTGACCAAAGAAGCAGCATCATTAAAGACAAATAGAGTGTGCCTGTGGCACAGTGATTAAACTATTGGGTTTGCCTGTGTGTAGTATAATAGAATGGAGATTTTAACAGAGATTGCTCCAATTCAGACCATGAGGAATATTGAAAATAAGATATGCCTCTAATGCCTACACAATAGAGAATTGAACATGTTTCAGCGTGAGAGTCATATGGTCACACTAAATTTTTTGGATAGTAAATTTTAGGAGAGTGACTGCTGCAATAACTTTCAAGAAAAACAACAGTCTTGAACTTCTCAGGGCTGTGTATGAATAAACAGAAATACAATTTAATTAGCAAGATAGGGATGGACTACAGAACTCTCTACTTAACGGAGTAATTAGTTTATAAAGAGAGAAATAAAGATTGTTTTTACGATTTGTCACATATGTACCAGGTAGATTGGTAATGGTATAAATAGATTAAAGTCAAAAGAAAACTATTTGATGTGACAGATATCCATATTCCTTCTGTCACTGTCACTGTCATCTCGTTGTTCATCGATTTGCTCGAGTGGGCACCAGTAATGCCTCCATTGCGAGACTTTGTTGTTACTGTTTTTGGCATATCGAGTATGTCACGGGTAGCTTGCCAGGCTCTGCCATGTGGGTGAGATATTCTCAGTAGCTTCCCGGGCTCTCCGAGAGGGGCAGAGGAATGGAACCCGGGTTGTCTGCATGCGTGCAAGGCAAACGCCCTACCCGCGGTGCTAGCGCGCCAGCCATCCAGCCCATCCATATTCCTTATTGAATTAAAATGTTAGTGGAATATCACATTTTATAAAATTCAGAAATTTGTGAATTTGTTTCTAATTATTTTCTTTGTTCTTGGTTTGGGAACCTTACCCAGAAGTCTTACTCCGGCTCTGTAATCAGAAATGACTTCTGGTGGGGTCTCCGGGAGCAAACTCAGATTAGCCATGTGTATGGCAAAGCCTGACACCACCATATTGTGTCTCTAGCCACTGCATTTCTGATTTGTAAGAGACTTAAATTTAGAAGTTATTTGCATAAAGTGGTAATTGAAACAATGGTAATTGCTACTTTTACCTTTTGGTTTTAACACTTTCATTTTAATAGGACTAAAGTATTTCTTTTAGTTAAATTGCAGCTATAAATTTGTTGGAAATTTATAACAATGAATTAATATGTACAATGTATTTAATAATAACCTTATTGGTGCTTAATTTGTAAAAAAATATTTTAGAATGTGAGGACATCAGACCGTAGTGGCTTTTTTTTTCTGTTAATGAAAGAAAGACACGAGCTCTTTACCTATTAGTAAGAAGAATTGTTTAAGATCATGGTATACTTAGAGAGATGTTGACAGTTTATCAGTAGGAATGAATAATAAGAAAGAAAAAAGTTTCCTAAAGATCATCTGCAATCGTTCTTATGAAGGAATGATAGCATTAAAATTATTTTCAGAAAGTTGATGAATGAGAGCGTTAACAGCATTTCCAGGAAGTTGGTCAATGATAGCATTGAAATCATTTCCAGGAAGTTGATTTTATCGAGCATATTAGAGCTCAGAAGGGCTGGCGAGCAGGCTCGGTTTTTCCATTTTCATTCTGAGATCTCTAACAAGGCTTAATTAATTTAATCTCTGATAATCTTATATTACTACATTTACAGAGCTGGAAAAGATTTATGGGCAGGATAGAAGCCTCTATTTGAACTTAGGAACTTGATATTCAGGTTGAAAAAAGAATAAAGAAAGAATAAAGCTGAATAAGAGCGGGTAATAGTTTCTGGATTGAAGGTTTTTCAACTCACTCTGAGTAAAGGAAATAAGTCAACACTCTGTTGTACAAAAGAAAATATGACTTTTTCCAAATTAATAAGAACATAGAGAAGATGCCAGTTTCATTCATCAAGTGGCCACTGATGCATTTTTTATCTTTTCTCATTTTTTGTTTACTGGTAAAAGAGCAGAGTGAACCCAACTTATCAATGTACGATCTCCACTAGTGCTCTGAATATCAAGTGAATGGAGGTGTCAGAGGAGATGGGAAAATATTCGCGAGAGGTCACACACAGGTAAGTAGGATAGCTACCATGGCTAATATGAGTGAAAAATGAGAAAAAGCTGGCAAAGCATGAGAATTAATTGGTTATATTGGAGATACTTCTTCTTCTTTTTTTTAAAATTCTTTTTTTTTTTTATTAATTTTTTATTGTGGAAAGTTACAAAGTTACAAAGTTTTCAGGTTTAAATCTCAGTTATACAATGCTCGAATACCCATCCCTTCACCAGTGCTCATATTCCACCACCAAGAATCCCAGTATAGCTCCACCCCGCCCCCTCACACCCCAAACACCCCCACGCCCCTAGCCCCTCCACCCTAAGCCCCCCCCCGCCTGTGTAACTAATAAATTTCACTTTACTTTCACTTTGATTGCATACAATATTTCAACAAAACTCACTATTATTGTTTGGAGAGTCTCTCCCCTAAAGTCAGACCTGCTGAAAAGGAAGCATTAGGTAATTTGTTTTCCATTGCTGAGGATGAAGAAGTGTGAGGTCGAGTGACCACACTTAGCGGCCTCTCAGTTTTGGGTTTCTGTAATTTAGTATTTTAGTAACTAAGTCCAGAGAGATATCTGCCAGAAGTTGCATCGTTGCCAACTTGTACTTCTCAGTTATATTATATTCCACATATGAGTGCAATCTTTCTATGTCTGTCTCTTTCTTTCTGACTCATTTCACTCAACATGATACTTTCCATGTTGATCCACTTGTATGCAAATTTCATGGCTTCATGTTTCCTGACAGCTACATAGTATTCCATTGTGTAAATATACCAGAGTTTCTTTAGCCAATCATCTGTTTTCGGGCACTCTGGTTTTTTCCATATTGTGGCTATTGTGAACAGAGCGGCAATGAACATGGAAATGCAGATGTCATCTCTACTATACCTTTTTGCCTCTCCGGGATATATTCCCAGGAGTGGTATTGCTGGGTCAAATGGGAGCTCAATTTCTAACTTTTTGAGAATCGTCCATATTGTTTTCCAAAAGGGCTGAACCAGTCGGCATTCCCACCAGCAGTGAAGGAGAGTCCCTTTCTCCCCACATCCACGCCAACACCGGTTGCTTTTGTTTTTGGGGATGTGGGCCAGTCTCTGTGGTGTGAGATGATATCTCATTGTTGTTTTGATCTGCATTTCCCTGATGATTAGTGATGTTGAACATTTTCTCATGTGCCTCTTAGCCATTCGGATTTCTTCTTTGGAAAAGTTTCTGTTCATTTCATCACCCCATTTTTTGATCGGGTTGGCAGTTTTCTTCTTGTGGAGTTCAACCAGTGCATTGTATATCCTTGTTATCAACCCTTTATCGGATGGGTACTGCATAAATATCCTTTCCCATTCTGTAGACTGTCTTTGTATTTTGGTCACTGTTTCTTTTGAGTTGCAGAAGCTCCTTAGTTTGAGATAGTCCCATTTATTTATCTTTGTTTTCACTAGCTTAGCCAGTGGCGTGTCAGCTTTGAAGATACCTTTGGCTTCAATGTCGTGGAGGGTTTTGCCGACCTTATCTTCAATGTACCTTAGGGATTCTGGTCTGATGTTGAGGTCTTTAATCCAGTTTGATCTGATTTTTGTACATGGTGATAGATGGAGGTCTAAGCCCATTTTTTTGCATGTAGCCGTCCAGTTTTGCCAGCACAATTTGTTAAACATGCTTTCCTTGCTCCACTTCACATTTCTTGCTCCCTTATCAAAGATTAGATGATCATATATTTGGGGGTGTATGTCAGAGTATTCAACCCTGTTCCATTGGTCTGCCGCTCTGCCTTTGTTCCAGTACCATGCTGTTTTAATGACTACCGCTTTGTAGTAGAGTTGGAAGTTGGGGAGGTTGATTCCTCCCATTTTCTTTTTCCCAAGGATTGCTTTAGCTATTCGTGGGGGCTTATTGTTCCATATGAATTTCAGGAGCGCTTGCTCCATTTCTTTGAAGAATGTCAAGGGTATCCCTATAGGGATCGCATTGAATTTGTACAATGCTTTGGGGAGAATTGCCATTTTGACAATATTAATTCTTCCAATCCATGAGCAGGGGATGTCTTTCCATTTCCTCGTGTCCTCTTTTATTTCCTGAAGTAGTGTTTTATAGTTTTCATTATACAAGTCCTTTACCTCCTTTGTTAAGCTGATTCCGAGGTATTTGATTTTTTGAGGCGCAATTGTGAATGGGATTGCTTTTCTCAGGTCACTTTCTTCTCTCTCATTATTTGCATATAGGAAAGCCATGGACTTTTGGGTATTGATTCTATAGCCTGCAACTTTACTGTACGAGTCTATTGTTTCTAGGAGTTTCTTGGTAGAGGTTTTAGGGTTCTCTAAGTATAGTATCATATCATCTGCGAATAGTGAGAGCTTGATTTCTTCCTTTCCTACCTGAATGCCCTTAATATCTTTTTCTTGCCTAATCGCTATTGCAAGTACTTCCAGTACTATATTGAACAGAAGTGGAGAGAGTGGGCATCCTTGTCTCGTCCCTGTTCTCAGAGGGAAGGCTCTTAGTTTTTCCCCATTGAGGACAATGCTTGCCACAGGCTTGTGATAAATGGCTTTGACTATATTGAGGAAGGTCCCTTCTATACCTATTTTGGCTAGTGTTTTCATCATAAACGGATGCTGGATCTTGTCAAATGCTTTCTCTGCATCTATTGATATGATTATATGATTTTTATCTTTTCTTTTGTTGATATGGTGGATTATGTTGATTGATTTCCGGATGTTAAACCATCCTTGCATCCCCGGGATGAATCCCACTTGGTCGTGGTGTATGATCTTTTTGATAAGTTGTTGAATTCTATTTGCTAATATTTTGTTGAGAATTTTTGCATCTGTGTTCATCAGGGATATTGGCCTGTAGTTTTCTTTTTTTGTGGTGTCTTTGTTTGCTTTTGGTATTAGGGAGATATGAGCCTCATAGAAACTGTTAGGGAGGGTTTCTGTTTCTTCAATTTCCTGGAAGAGCTTGAGAAGGACTGGCAAAAGGTCCTCTTTAAATGTTTGGAAGAACTCACTAGTGAATCCGTCTGGACCTGGGCTTTTGTTTTTGGGGAGACTTTTGATTACCATTTCAATTTCCTTGATGTTAATTGGACTATTCAGGTACTCCAGGTCTTCTTGGTTCAGCCTTGGGAGATTATAGGAGTCGAGGAATTTATCCATTTCTTCTAGATTCTCTTGTTTCGTGGCATAGAGATTTTCAAAGTAGTCTCTGATGATCTTTTGAATTTCATTGGTTTCTGTCGTGATGTCCCCCTTTTCATTTCTGATTCGGCTTATAAGGGTTCTCTCTCTCTCTTTCTTTGTGAGTCTTGCTAGTGGTTTATCAATCTTGTTTATTTTCTCGAAGAACCAGCTCTTGGTTTCATTGATCTTCCGGATTGTCTTTTGGGTTTCCATGTCATTAATTTCTGCTCTAAGTTTTATTATCTCTTTCCTTCTGCCTGGTTTTGGCTCCTTTTGTTGGTCCTTTTCTAAGGTCTTGAGCTGTGAAGTCAAGTTATTTATGTGGGCCCTTTCTTCCTTCCTGAGATATGCTTGCAGAGCTATAAATTTTCCCCTTAAAACGGCTTTAGCTGCGTCCCACAGGTTCTGGTAGCTCGTGTCTTCATTCTCATTTGTTTCTAGGTACCTTTTGATTTCTTCCTTGATTTCCTTCCTGACCCACTCATTGTTCAATATCGAGCTATTTAATTTCCAGGTGTTAGATTTGGTTTTCTGCATCTGTCCACAGTTAAGTTTTATCTTCAGTGCATCATGGTCTGAAAAGATAGCTGGTACAATGTCTATCTTGTTGATTCTGTTGAGGTATGTTGTGTGGCCCAGCGCATGGTCTATTCTGGAAAATGTTCCATGTGCACTGGAAAAGAATGTGTATTCCTTTTTTTGGGGATATAAAGCCCTGTATAGATCTATTAGCCCTCTCTCTTCTATTTCTTCCTTCAAAGCCAGTATTTCATTGGTGAGTTTTAATCTTCTAGATCTGTCCAGAGGAGACAGTGCAGTGTTGAAGTCTCCAACTACTATTGTGTTGCTCGAGATGTCCTTCTCGAGGTCTCTTAGCAGCTGTTGTAGGTATTTAGCTGGTCCCTCATTGGGTGCGTAGACATTCAGGAGTGTGATTTCTTCCTGATGTACACATCCCTTGATTAATAAAAAGTGGCCTTCACTATCCCTTCTAATCTTTTTCAACCTGAAGTCTATGTTGTCCGATACTAGTAAAGCCACTCCGGCTTTCTTGAGGGAGTTGTTTGCTTGCAGGATTGTTTTCCATCCTTTGACTTTGAGTCTGTGTTTGTTCTGGCTATTCAGATGTGTTTCTTGCAGGCAACAGAATGTTGGGTTGAGTCTCTGAATCCATTTTGCCAGTCTGTGTCTCTTAATTGGTGAATTCAGACCATTGACATTAAGGGAGATTATTGTTATGGGATTTTGTGCCGTCTTTGTGCAAGGGTTTGTTGTGCTTGTAGAGGTTGTTCTTGTCTTACAATAGCCCCTTTAGTGCTTCTTTTAGGTTTGGTTTTGAGTCTATGAAGTTCCTGAGCTGTTGTTTATCCCCAAAGTAGTGTATGATTCCTTCTAGTTTGAATGAGAGTTTAGCCGGATAAAGTATTCTTGGTGAAGCGTTGATTTCATTGAGTTTTTTCACTATATCCCACCATTGCCTTCGAGCTTGGAGGGTTTCCTCTGATAGATCTGCTGTGAGCCTAAGGGGTGCTCCTTTGTATGTGATTTCCTTCTTGGACCTTGCTGCTTGGAGTATTGTGTCTCTCTGGAAGATGTCCATCATTGTAACTATGATATGTCTTGGGGTTTTTCTGTTAGGATCTCTTTTAGCTGGCACTCTCCAGGCGCCTTGAATCTGGATGCCTGCATTGTCCAGCTGTGGGAAGTTTTCCGCAATGATTTGTTCGACTGTGTCTTTTTCGTTGGGGTTGGTTCCCTGTGGTTCTGGCAGTCCAATGATTCTAATGTTGTTCCTCTTGAATTCATCCCCTAGGACTCTGATTCTGGCTAGAGCTATTTTGAGGTCTCTTGCCATGGTTTGATGTTGCCTGTAGGCCTCTTGCAGCTCATCTTCAAGCATACTGATTCTGTGTTCGGCTGCAGTCATCCTATTGTTGAGGGCAGTCAGAGAGTTTTTGATTTCATGTACGGAATCCTTCATTTCTTTTTGAAGGTTTTTTATTTCTGCTCTCATTTCTTCCCGTATTTTGTCGGCTGTCTGTTGTATTGTTTCCGCCAGGTCTTCCTTGAAGTTGTCCATCTTCGCATTGAGTTGATTGAACATGTTGAGGATTTCAAGTCTGAATTCTTTCTCAGAGAGGTCAAGTTTGTAGGAGGCGCCCATTGAGGTTTCCGGATTCCTTTGATCGTCCTCTGGTTGCAATGGGGATTTTCGCTGTTTCTTCATGTTGTTTGTGGTGATATGAAAGAGGGCTCTTGATGATGAGTGTCCCTGTTTCCTTTTGTTGTGAAAAAGGATTGTGGATAGGCTCAGTTAATAGTGGTTGGCTTTTTACTTGCCGGTGTAGAACCTGGTCTCCTTCTGAGATGTTCTTATGTGAAGTCTTGTGTTTTATTGTCCTACTGCTTGCGAATAGCTAGGATGTTAGTCTTGGATAGGATGTTGAGAAAAGTACTTTCCGCCGCGTTAGCGGCGGCCGCCGGTAATGAGGCCACGCCCACTTTTCTTAGGCCACGCCCCCTGGTGGTTAGGCCACGCCCCTTTCCCACAGACCTTTGCGGGAAGACAGGACGGCGGCGGCGCTTGGGGTCGGCGTGCCGGCCACTCGGCCGGCAGTCCGGAGGGGAGGGAAGCCCGGGGTGCTCAGGGCCGCGGAGCAGGCTGGGTCCGGAAGGGCGGGTCGAGGGAGCGTCACAGACCTTTGCCGGAAGACAGGACGGCGGTGGCGCTTGGGGTCGGCGTGCCGGCCACTCGGCCGGCAGTCCGGAGGGGAGGGAAGCCCGGGGTGCTCAGGGCCGCGGAGCAGGCTGGGTCCGGAAGGGCGGGTCGAGGGAGCGTCACAGACCTTTGCCGGAAGACAGGACGGCGGCGGCGCTTGGGGTCGGCGTGCCGGCCACTCGGCCGGCAGTCCGGAGGGGAGGGAAGCCCGGGGTGCTCAGGGCCGCGGAGCAGGCTGGGTCCGGAAGCTTAAAATTCTTTTATTGATTCACCATGTGGAAAATTATAAAGCTTTCAGGTTTAAGTCTCAGTTATACAATGCTCAAACACCCATCCCTTCACCAGTGCACATGAGATATTTCTTCTAAGTGAGCATCTCCTACTGATAGCTCTGAATTAATACATAACCCAAAATACAAAAGAAAATTAAAAGTAAAATAAATAAAATTCTTGTGTAGAGCTTTCTGAACACCTATTCCAGAAAAAAGAAAAATATTCTCAATGAGTATTTTGCATTATTAAAGAAATGAGAGAGTATAGAAAATATTAAACTATAAATCAAAATTGAAGAGAATAGACAAGTGGATTATTAGGACAGCTAGAGGAGTAAAAGGAAGTAGAAAGACAATTTGGAAAATAACTGAAAATTGTGAAGTGTGTTCTTCTCTTAAAAATGGAGTCAATGGGTTGGTCACGTATGGACAGAGGTGGAGGACCTGGGCACTTGGTTGTGATGAAGATGCACCAAATGTATCAAAATGAAAAAGTTAAAGTTACAAAGTTAATACTATTATAATAATGTTTCATGGATTATAATTAAAATATTTTTAAAACCACATACACAAAAAGAAGAAAAACGGGATGGTCTTGGACACTTTGATTGTGGTAACTTTGTATATCAAAACCATAAACATTAACGTAAGTGTAACTATGTTACCTATGCTACAAAAAAATAAAAAATAGGGGCCGGAGCGATAGCACAGCGGGTAGGGCATTTGCCTTGCACGCGGCCGACACGGGTTCGATCCCCGGCATCCCATATGGTCCCCCAAGCACTGCCAGGAGTAATTCCTGAGTGCAAAGCCAGGAGTAACCTCTGAGCATCGCTGGGTGTGACCCAAAAAGCAAAAAAAAAAAAAATGAAACCAATGGAATAGATGCTAGGAGAATAACACAGACAATATAATTAAAAGAAAACAAAAGACTTGACAAATTACTAAAGTCATAATAGAGATGAATGACAATGAACCTCATTCTAAAGTTTAAAAATTCTGAGGGTTGGAGCACAGTGAGTATAGCACTTGCTTTGCAAATAACTGACCCAGGTACAGTTCCTACAGCCTATATGATCCTTTGAGCCTAACAGTTGAAACTTTAGGCTAACACTCAAGAACTTAACTCTCAAATTGTAGAGATCAGGTACAGTGCTTCTTTTACACGTGGCCTGGGGTCAACTCCCAGTTCCATATGGTCCCTTAATCCTTTCCAGGAGTAATCTGTGAGGATAGAATCAGGAGTAAATCCTGAGCAGCACTAGATGTGGCCCCCAAACAATAAAACATTAAACTGAAATGAATTTTGGACTTAAAACTATACCCACAATTACCCTCAATTTTTATGTATTTTTATATAAAAATATATAAAAAATTATATATTTTCTCCTGGAAGAAAATGTAGGATATAGCTCCTTGATGTTCATCATAGTGATGATTTATTTTTGGAAATAACACACACAAATAGAAGCAATAAAGAAAAAAAATCAGGTTTAGAGAGATAGTACAGGGAATAAGCCTTGCATGCAGCAGCCAGTCCCCAGCACCCAAGCACCACCAGGTGTGATTTCTAAGCACAGAGCCAAGAGAAATGGCTGAGCACTCTGAAGTATGGTCTAGTATTCCTTCCCCTCAAAAAGTAAAAATTAACTAGTGAAGCTATAAAAAACTAAAAAATTTTGCACACAAAAAAAGCAGTCAACAAAATGAATAGCCAAGCATCAGAATGGATGAAAATTTTACAAATGCTCTATCAGGACACAAATATATAGAAAATCATACAACCCAATAGTGAAACTCAAATGATCCAGTTGAAAATAGAACTTTTGAGAGATTTTTTTCAAAAAAGATCTACAAATACTAAGTACATGAAGATGTGCTGAACATCACTAATCACTCAGGACATGCAAATTAAAACCATAATGATATCATCTCACACTTATAAGAACGACTCTGACGAAAACAGCAAAGCCCGGCATATCCTGGCAAGGATAAGAACAATTGGAAGCCTTTTCTACTGTTGTTGAAACCATAAATTGACATGGTAGTTATGGAAAACAGTATGGAGATTCTTAAAACAATTAAAAATATTTATCATATGATTTAGCAATTCCACTTTTGTGTGAATTTGAAGGAAATAAATCAGTTTTTCACAAGCTCTCTTACCTAACTCTCAATAGAGCATTATTCCAGATAGCAAAGATAAGAAAATAAACTAAGTAGTTAAAACGGATGAATGGATTAAGAAAACTGGTATATATCTAGTGGGTTATTGAGTTATCGAAGAGAAAGGAATTCTGTCACTTGTAACGTCCCCAAACATGGGAGACATTATCCTAAATAAAATAAGACTGAGAAAAACAAATTCTGTATCATCTCATGTATGTGAATCTAAAAGCATTGAATTCATGGAAAATAAGAGTGGCATGGTGGTGCCAGGAACTGGAATTGAGTAAAGAATATTAAGATTTTGTTGTTGGATAATTTGTTCATGTTTGGGCTTCAGTCATATAATTTGCAACACCCATCCCTTCACCATGGCTGCTTCTCCTGGAAGGGAGCATACAATGAGGCCCCCACAACCATGCCACCAGATTCCACACCAGGGGTGCCCTAGAGGGGGTGGGTGAGAGCCCTTCCCGCCCCAAGGGACCCAGCCCCAGCAGCTGACCTCCACTACCCCGCCACTGCCATGCTCCAGGCCAACTTCCACATGCTTGGACCGAGCCTCATGCATGGGTGAACATATTTCTGGACATTTCATCATAAAGGGAAATATAAATATATATTTATATTTATTTATATATGTATGTATGTATGTATGTATATATGCCTTTCAGAGAACCCAGCAAGCTACTGAGAGTATCCCCATAGCGTATTCGATATGCCAAATCCAGTAACAATAACAGGTCTCATTCCCCTGACCCTGTAAAAAGCCTCCAATCATTGGGAAAAATGAGTAAGGAGAGGCTGCTAAAATCTTAGGGCTGGGACGAATGTAGACAGGCACCCGGGATGACAGTAATACAGTGATAACAAAAAAGTGATATTTAAAAGACATCTGAACAGAATTTTTTCAAAGAAATTATTCACATGGTAAATGAAAATATGTAAAGATCATTAGTCTCAATGAAAATATAAATAAAACCACAAAGAAATACCACTATTCATTGGAATAACTGAAGTTAAAAAAGACCAAGCATGTCAAATATAGAGAAAGATGTGAGCTTTCTTCTCTTATTAGGGGGAAAATAAATGATAAAAACCATTTTGGAAAAAAGGTTTGGTATTTTCTAAAATGATATATATCATATGTTCCAGTGGGATTATATAGGATTATATAGGATTATACAGGTATTGGCCCTGGAAAAATTAAATGTAAACCCATAAAAAAGTTGTCTGTGAATATTCATAGTGATTTATTTGTGATTTATTTATTTATAATCTTAGTGATTATTTATTCATAGTGATTACTTATTTATAATCTTAGTGATTATTTATTCATAGTCATTAAATTCCAGCTAAAATCTGGAATTTTTCTTCACTGTTGAATGGAAAAAGATAAAGTATGTTCATATAAAAAGAAATGAGGGTCAGGGAATTACAGAACTTGCGTTGTAGACTGCCAACGTGGTTTCAATCCCTGGCACCACTGAGTGTACTGTACAGCATATAACCATACAGGGAACCACTGTATGGTTCCCTGAGCCCTGCTAGGGGTGATTCTTGAGCATAGAGCCTGGAGTAGGTCTTGAACATAATAAGGGTAGCTTCAAAACAAAAAAAAGTAAAAGTAAAAAGTTTAAAAGAATTATTCTTGACACATACAACACTATGGATGACTCTCAAAATGATTGTTAAGTAAATGAAGCTAAGTTAAAGAGCATAACATATAATTTTATTCATATAAAATATTAAAAATACAGACATCTTTCTTGAGAGAAGGCAATTTGGTTGCCTGAAGAGATGAAAGAGAGAAGTCCTGAGAAGAATTACCCTCTCTGCCTAGGGGTAATGAGGAAATGAGGCCCCAGGGAAGTCATAGAAATGATCCTATGCTCTATCAAGTGTATTTCTGTTCTTTTTTCTTTTTCTTCTTTCCTTGTTTCCTGTGTTTTTGTTTTGTTTTGTTTGTTTCTTTGGGACTTGCTCAAGGTTTATTCCTGCCTCTGTCCTCTTCTGACACTGTTGAAGGGACCACATGTGATGCTGGCATTGAAACTGTGTCTACCACGTTGTAGGGAGAAGTACAAAGAGAAATTACACAGAAAATACTGAACAAAATTTGACTATTGCTATTTTTGTTGTTGTATTATTAGCCTCTCCTTCCCGTGAATGTAGAAAAAAAGGAAGAACAGTGGTTATATTAAGCACAAATGAAAAATGACTGAGAAAACCTAATTTCATTAAAAAATTAATTTTATAATTTTGTTTTTATTTATGTTTGTTTTTGGGGTCACACCCAGTGATGCTCAGGGGTTGCTCCTGGTTCTGCAACTGGGATCACTCCTGGCAGTGCTTGAGGAACCACATAGGATGTTGGGTATTGAACTTGGGTGAGCCAGGTGTACTGTGTACTGTGTACTGCTGGTGAGCTATCCACTGTGTGCTATTTCTTCAGCCCCTATTTTTAATAGTAATATTTCATGTTCCTGATAAAATTTTGTGAAATAAGGTATAGGAATTAGAGTATAGTTAGAGAAAAAAATAAGAAAAGTTTTCTACTTTTTGCAACCCATAACATCTTTGAGTCTTCTCTCCTTCCATCCATTCTAAACATATGCACTATGGCTGTATATCCTATTTTGAATTCTCTATGTCTAATCAATTATCATCTTTAGGTTAAGAACCAGTCCTACATTTTGGATACTGATTTTTAAATCTGCAAATCAAGCATAATGAGACTTTAAAAATAAGATCACTACAGGAACTATCACCACACATTTCATATGATCTTCTTGGTTTTATATTCTATCCTCTTCATGGGGTACAATAAAGCCCCAATCTTTTATATCCATGAAGTCAACGTACATGTGGCTTATTATGCTTAGTGATATCTGACAAGTGATATATGACAAGGGTTTTGCAAAGTAAAAGACCAAGATTTCAGGTCCTGAAGGAACTTTGCTGTGGATTTTATCAGGAGATTGTGCTAGTTCCAGTAAAACTCGAGGGTTTCTTTTTTCAGGGTCCGGGGATACCTTGCTACGCTCAGGGGTTACTCCTGGCTCTATGCTCAGAAATCACTCCTGGTGGTGCTCGGAGGACCAGATAGGAGCTGGGGATTGAACGCCGGCTGGCCGCATGCATGGCAAAAACCTTACCTGTTGTTTATCGCTCTGGCAGGGTCCCCAGCCTTGAGTTTTGAGTATGCAGTCCTCTACTAACATTTAAAATGTGGGGTCAAATATGGGAGTTGAAGTCATGAGATAATTCTTCAATCAAAAGTCCTCTTGACAAAGACTAGCAGGACTGCTGTCAGGAAAATACTGAGTCTAAGTGTGGTAATGTACGAAAGGAAATGGGGCCCCAGGAATATTGTGCCAAGTGATCCTATGCTCTCTTAATAGTATTTCTCGTCTTTCTTTTTCTTTTCTCTCTTTCTTTCTCTCTTTCTTTCTCTCTTTCTTTCTTTCTTTCTTTCTTTCTTTCTTTCTTTCTTTCTTTCTTTCTTTCTTTCTTTCTTTCTTTCTTTCTTTCTTTCTTTCTTTCTTTCTTTCTTTCTTTCTTTCTTTCTTTCTTCCTTCCTTCCTTTCTCTCTCTCTCTCTTTCTTTCTTTCTTTCTTTCTTTCTTTCTTTCTTTCTTTCTTTCTTTCTTTCTTTCTTTCTTTCTTTCTTTCTTTCTTTCTTTCTTTCTTTCTTTCTTTCTTTCTTTCTTTCTTTCTTTCTTTCTCTCCCTCCCTCTCTCTCTTTATTTCTCTTTCTTTCTTCCTGCTCCCTTGGGCATTACCTGGAGATCCTCAGGAATTACTCCTGGCTCTGTACTTGGGGATGACTCCTGACATTGCTTGAGGGAACATATGTGATGCTTAGAATTGAGCCTGTGTCTGCCACATATAAGGCAAGTGCCTTACCCATTGCACTATCTCTCCAGCCCTTGTTTTTCTCTTTTAATACAGTGAATTCAAAGTTCATATTTTAATGCTCTGTTTTGAGTGTGTTATAGTAGGTGTAAGGAATTCATGTTCTGCATGTAGCAGACCTTGGTTTCTCACTCAGTATCACACGGCCCACTAAACACTGCCAGGTGCAACCCTGGAGGCCTTTCCCCTGCATACACACAGAAACAACGCTGGGGTGACCATGTCACCGGCACCACAGGGTCCTGCATCATGTGTCCTTTACATTGAACTGGATGCCACAGGAATCTCTGACCTCCTCATCACCTCTTGGGAGGTCTTCACCCTCCCCACAGAAAAAGAAAATGGCTCTGAAGTTGACACCCTGGTTCACTTTCCAGTCCTACCACTTTCATGCTGTTTATGGTAAGAGACATTTTCTTTATCTGCCCCAAGAGAAGTCTAGAATTGCTTTGAAGAGTATATAAAACACAAAAACCTAGTAAGTCTCTAGCAATGCTACAAAACAAGCACAATTTTAGGTTGAGATTCTAATAAATGTAGTCACAGCACAATTAAAAATCTTAAATTTGTTCTCTGGGATTTTAACCACCTCATAATGGAAGTCATACAACTTGCAAACTGTTATAGGTGGTTATAAGAATCTTATGATTCTTATAAAATGTCTTTGAAAATGTCCCTATTTGGAAAGAAACACAGGGAATTTTTTTTTTGCCCGCTGACACCAGAAAATGTGATGTGTCCCCAGGGACCATGGGGAACCTCTGCAGTATCAGACAGGCTGGGAACCATGGCATTTCCTGTAGTTCTGAGGAATTATAGAGCTCATTCTATGTTGCTTTGAGATGTGCACATTTTAAATTCTAAGGCTCAATGTTTTTCATTACTTTGAAAGTTTGCCTTCCTTCATTCATTTGGCTCATATTTACCTTTATAGGAAGTAATGGTGACTGTACTCTCCCCGTTTTCCTGAATGACTGGTATTTTCCTCCCAAGTTTTAAATTAGACTTTAAAAAGCAAGTTATTGGACTATCCACGAGGGGGAGACCTTATTCTTCCACTAAATGTAGCTTTTCATTTAAAAGAAAGTGAAATGAAAATTTTTCTCCTTGTGAAAAGCTGAATGTATTAAGCACCCACTGAACATCGTGGTTCTCTCTTGGCTCTTTGGAGGTTGACAATGCAGTATTCACTCAAGGAGAGACTTGTTGATCTGTGAATGCAGTTTTCTTTCCATTTTCCTTTATTCTTCATAGGCTTCCCAAGCAACAGTCTCACATGAAATACTGTTTTTCACAGAGTTGTCACATGACACTAAAACCTAAATCTGAGCACTGCCTTCTGTCACTTTACAGAGATGACTTACTGAAGGATTTCTGAATCACACAACCATACTTATTAGTCTTCATGTCTTTACCACACTGACGGAGTGCTTCACAGTAAACATAACACAGAGAGAGAAATTCTTCTGCTCTTTTTCAAGCAGATTTATGAAAAAGAAGATATCTTTTAATAGCCCACTTGTATTTGAATTCCCATTGTTCCAAGTGACTAACAACAAATATGTATAGCTGTATGCACATATATATGATAATGGAATATGATGGAAGTGCATTAACTGGTTGGCAGATGTTTAAAATCATTTTGGATTAGGAAATCTAATTTTATTCAAAGTTTCTTATCTGGAACTCAGGAAATTTAACAGCAAAATAATGGGGTAGCCACTTTGCATAAAGTTAAGCAGTTTCTTACAATGTTAAACCCACACATACATATATTTATATAAAACCATATGCTTCAGCAATTTCAGTCCTCATTCTTTATCTAAGAGAAAACAAAAGTCAGAGGTCAGGGAGATAACTCCAGAGACTAGTATGTGTACTTTGCTTGTAGAAGGCAAGGATTTAATCCGTGTTGGTGCGTGATCCCCCATGAACTAGCTGGAGAGACCTCTGAGCATCGCCAGGTGTAACCTTCAAACCCAAACACAACACAACGCAGAAATAAATCCAGGCCCTGAAATACTTTTGGATAACCAAAAAGAAATGGCATACTGATGCATGCAATAGCATGGATATGCCTCAGAAGCATTAAGTAGGAAAGACTAGGCAAATCTTATATATAATTCCCTTTAAAGGAAAGGTCCCCTAAAGGTAAATTTATCCTGACAGAAAATAGATTAATCACCATGTGAGTTGGAAGGAGAAGGGATACGTTCACACAGACATGGGTTTTCCTTTTGGGTTTTATTAACTGTTTTAAAATGGGTGATGGTGGCTTAACTCTACATTTACTAAAAGTCATTGAATTGTGAATGTAAAGTCTATTGTATCTGTCAAGCTGTTAAAAATCAAGAGAATGATTCTGAAGACCAAATTTGAAACATTCATTCAGAGTAGTAAACTCAGACTCATTAGCTATTCTCAGTTCGTGGGTCATGTTAACTTCTTGTTTTAGAATTTCAGAAAGGAATAGGAATAATGTGACTTTTATTTCTAATACGCTAAAAAAAAACAGCTAGATGCTTCTGAATCAGGGCATAAGAATTTCAACTATGAAGTATGGAGTAGTCCTCAAACTCACACAGCCTACAACTCACTGAGTGTGACCAGACTCTTGTTCAAGGAACATAGATGCCACATTATTTACATATCATTAGCAATTTACAGTCATTTCTGGGAAGTGATGGGGATTCAGAGAAAAATACTTTTTCTTGGCTAACTTCTGACAGACTCTAATCTTTGTCCAACTGTCTCAGATTGCCTTAGAGAAATTTGTCATTGTCTGCCCAGAATGGCAGATTATTTTGTTTGACTTCAGTGACGATGATATTACGGAAAGACTTAGGTCTCAAAGCCACTTAAGGCATAAATCTTAAGTCAAACAAATGAAGTGGAATAACTTTACTCAGAGGAATGAATCTCTACTAATTTCTCCCACATCATACTAATAATTGTACCAGTTTTCATTGGATATCAACACTCTGATGGTGGACATGAGGTAGCAACACTTCAGTATAAAATGATAATATCAATGCTGTTATAGTCTATATCTCAATGAACATTAATTTGGGAAATAAAATGCTTGGGATATTTTTTAAAGCTCATCCTAAATCTGCTTAAATTAAGAGAAAATTATACATTTTTCTTTCATCTACATTTGTTTTTTTCCATCTTGAGAGGGAAATAGTTCTTCATGTCCTTGGGAAATTTAACCTTGATAGTATTACCTTACAAATGTTCTTACATCTCATTTTTTCCCTTTCTTCCTTGGACAGAGTCTTCACTGACTTCAGAAAGTGACAAAGTCACTGCTTAAAAAAGCAATGATCATCTGGAGAAATCTGTTTCTATCTCTCATTAACTTTTTTAAAACCACTCAATGTCTCTGATTGATAGCCAATAGTTATCTCTTTGATGGTGATATCAAACTTACTTCCATTTCTGTTTTGAGGGAGGATCAGTGTAATAGTCTAAACTCATGAAGAGCAGATTAGTACTGAATTAAAACAAACAAAAAAACAAGACTTTTGATGTCTAAGTTCTGAAAATTATTTTTCTTTCTTTTTAAGTAGTCATAGTTCTCAATAGTATTGCAATAACTGTTTTATACTTGCAGAGCTGCTACACCTATCCTTCTACTAGTGTGTCAGTATCTCTACATCACTCTTCCACAGTTCTCTCCTCCTTGCCCTCCCTAGTGCTCCGGCCAATAGCCTCTTCAGTTCTGGAATATTGATCATGTCTCTGGATATGCTTCCAATGAAGATTGTCTAACCCCTTTCTTTGATCTTTATGGTGTTAGATAATCTGGTCATTTGTCTTTTAGTTTCTGACTCACTTCCAGTTAGCATGACACTCACTACAAATTATTTTCATGGGTGATTGGAACATTTCAACATTCATTAACGACGTCCTGACAATCATGGTTTTTACTTGTTTTTTTTTTTTTTTTAAATTTTTATTAAATCACCATGTGGAAAGTTACAAAGTTCTCAGGTTTATATGTCAGTTATACAATATTCAAACACCCATCCCTTCACCAGTGCCCAAATTCCACCACCAGAAACCCCAGTTTACCCCCCGCCCCCACCCCCTACCCCCTACTGTATAACTAATGAATTTCACTTCATTTTTTCTTTACCTTGATTACATTCCATAATTCAACACAAAACTCACTATAGTTGACATAACTCTCTCTCTCTCTCTTTTTTTTCTCTTTTTCCTTTTCCATTTTTTTTTTTTTAATTTTTCCCCCTCATCCCCCTTCCTGCGCCTCATAGTATGGTGTACTCCACGCCACGTTGGCCAGCGTGGGGCTTTTGCTTAGCTCATAGTCCAGAGGTGGCTGTTACATTAAGAACCTTCAATATTTCAACAAAAACTTACTGTTATTATTTGGAGTTTCCCCCCCAAGTCTGACCTGTTCAAATGGAACCCTTTCACATTGATGACAATTATAAATGTTAAGTCGCGCGGACGCTGCCGCGTCCGCGCGGTTTTGGATTTCTGTATAAAGTCCTGGGAAAATTCTGCCAGAAATTACATATTTCCTCTGTTAGCCGGCGTGGGGCAAAGGCTTAATTCACAGTCTCCATACATGGGTGCAGGCACTTGCTGGAACCCCAATTCCTAAAGCTGTCTCTGGTTCCCGCTTGTTCCACATCCACCGGCTCTCGGTTTTTACTTGTTTTGGTTTGGTTTGCTTGTTATTGGGCCACATCTGGCGGTGCTCAGGGGTTACTTCTGGCTCGTTACTCAGCAATCACTCCTGGTGGTGCTCAGGTGATCATGTGGAAGCTAGGGATCAAACCTGGATTGTTCACATGCAAGGTAAACTTTTCTAAATGTAGCAATATTGATCTGGCCCTGACAATCATGTTTTTAAGTGGGTAAGCTTGTATCTATTCCCTTCCAAGGCATGTTACTATAGTGAAATGTTACTATGCAGATGAAATCCTTTCACTTGCCTGGTCTTTCTACCTAAAATACAGTTTTTCCACATTACTCTACAAAATCTTATTTATTTTTACTTGAGGACCACATTGAGCAGTCATCAGGATTTATTTTTGGTTCTGTGCTAGGAGTGACTCTAGCAGTACTTGGAGGACCAGGGTTGACAGAATGCAGAGCAAGCAATTACTACTATCTCTCTGGCCCCTCTCCATCTTAAATTTAGTTAACTGAGTGATTTCTTCAAAGTTCTTCTTTGATACATTTGGTGAAGGATGCTCTCCTTCAGGTCCTTATTACATTGTATGTACTTATCCTCTATAGGTACAACCTTAAAACAAAACCCAAACCAAACAATATCAAGGGATATTGGAGAGGTAGTAGAGGAGTTCAGGTACATTTGTATCTAGCCAATCTCAAATCTATCCCCAGCACTAGATGGGACCTGGAGCACCATCAGTTGACCTGGGTCCCTGGGTCCCTGAGCAGCACTGTATCTTCCTACCCTTGCATAGAACTATAGGTCTGTTTGGTGAAGAATAGCTGGACCTTGGGCCTCATCCTTGGAAAATCAAACAACCAAAACCTACACAAAATAAGCAAACAAAAGCCAACTGATACTAGATAGCATGGTTATATTAAGGGCTGTTTTTGGAATTATTTGAGAATAGCATTTTCTATAATCTCTCAGAGAGCCTGGCAAGCTACCAAGAGTATTTCACCCACCCACATGGGCAGAGCCTGGCAAGCTCCCCGTGGCGTATTCGATATGCCAAAAATAGTAACTATAGGTCTCATTCCCTTCACCTTGAAAGAGCCTCCAATCATTGGGAAAGACGAGTAAGGAGAGGCTGCTAAAATCTCAGGGCTGGGAGGAATAGAGATATTACTGGTGCCTGCTCGAGTAAATCAGCAAACAATGGAATGACAGTGATACAGTGATACAGCATTCTCTAAAATAATTTATTGTTAAAATAGCCTTGATTTGCAACTTAAAGTGGGAGAATTTAATTTTAACTAAGGAGAGTATGCTACAGCTAAGGAATTCTTTTTGTTTTGTTTTGTTTTTTTAAATTTATTTATTTTTAATTAGTGAATCACCATGAGGGTACAGTTACAGATTTATACATTTTTGTGCTCATGTTACCCCCATACAAAGTTTGAGAACCCATCCCTTCACCATTGCCCATTCTCCACCACTGGTACACCCAACATCCCTCCTACCCTCCCCAATCCCATCTCCCCCCACCCCACCCTGCCACTGAGGCAGGGCATTTCCTTTTGTTCTCTCTCTCTCATTAGGTGCTGTGGTTTGCAATAGAGGTGTTGAGTGGCCACTGTGTTCAGTCTCTAGACCACATTCAGCCCGCATCACCCTTCCCCCGCATGGCCTCCGACCTCATTATACTTGGTGATCCCTTCTCTGAGTTGCCCTCTCCCCAGAATGTGAGGCCATACAGCTAAGGAATTCTTTCTTTACATCTTGGTTCTTAGTGCCTTTTGTTTTAAGGTGAACTAATCAGCACATTATTTTTGTCAGAGTAGTAGGAGATAATGTATTATTTGAAGTCAGGCTTACACGGTGGAACAGATTGTCTTCCTCTTTAGTAATATTTCCCCTTCTCATTGAAAAAATCCTGTTTTCTCATTTAATCCTCCTCTTTCTTACCATAGCAACTACTGAACATTTTTAGTGGGAATTATAGCTCACTGAGAGATTCCTCTTTCTTTACTATAACCTTTCTATTTTGCTTTCATTCACTCAGTAACTGAGTGTTTATTGTGTTTTAGACTCTGTGTAAGATATCTTTCTGAGGTTACAGCAGTTAATGCTCTATAGTCAATACCTTTGAAACCCATTTCAAAAATGACCCTCAAAAGGCAATTAGCATATGAAGGTAACTGAGGTATAGAAAAAAAATAACCTATGTTTACTTAAAAAAGTCAATTTCTGTTTCTGAGAGTTTAGAAGGAAAAACACATATTACTTAATAGAACTTGTATATAATTTACAAATATAAAATCCATACGTATTGGGCTGGAGAGATAGTACACCTGTCTTGTGTGTGGCTCACCCAGATTTAATCCTCAGTGCCACATATGGTCTACTGAATGCCACTGAGAGTGATCATTGAGCACAGCACCAAGAGTAAGCCCTAAGCACTTCCTGTTGTGGCCCCCAACCAAAAACCAGACATAAATCAAATCCACACTTATTAAGGGGACATGCTCATACTTACTGATAAAGGTATCAATCAATAATCTTTTGGACCAGTGGTTTAATACATGAGTGATACTAATACGTAGTTAGAAGCTAGTGGCCTCCAAGTATTATTAATATCTCCAAATGAATACCAAAAGCAGTCAATATAAATTTTTAAAAGTATGTATACTTAATGAATACAACTTTATGACTAACACCCTATTCATACCCAAGTCCCATTCTTGTGGTTAGGTAACTTGTACATAGGAAACTTTTCATCCTATCAGAATCTTTTCATCAGTAAAGATAATAAACTGAGCAATTTCACCCAGATAGGGATAAATATTAGGTGCATTGTTAGTGTACAGAAAGTCACAATAACCAGTTTGGGGAGTTAGGAGAAACTTTTCTATGGAGATAACATCTAAGCTGAACTTCATTTGGTTGGAAAATAAATCTTTCTAGGAGGACATAAAAGCACAAGGGAATTCTAGAATTCATATTCTAAAGTTTATGTCACTTTGGAAGTATTAAAAGTATAGAAATATAATAACGAATAATAGAGGTGAAAGGTGAGGTATGAGAGCTAAACAGGGTCATACCATGATGAGTCTTAAGAAATCTAACATTATTTCTTCCTAAAGGTAATGGTGAGCCAAAGAGACCTTAATTTTTAAAGCAAACTTGCATTATAATATCAGTTTCAGATATGCATAATTAGAAATCATCAGCATATACTGCTTAAATTCACTATTTAAGTTCACTACTTTAAGTTCCAATTCTCTTCTCACTATATAATTGACCTGCTATACCTAATTTATCCATCCCTCTTCCACCTTCCTTCTGATGACATAATAGTTGGTCTTATAGTGCAAGTGTTTGTTTTTGCTTGATTTAATTATTTTATTTGGTTCGTTTCTCTATATAACACATTTGAGTGAAATAACATGAAATTATAATGTTTACTTTTATCCATATGACATATTTCATTGTTAGCCTTTAGGTAATTCCATGTTGTCCTTACAAATGGCACAATTTCATTTTTTTGATTGAGTAATATTCTATTGTGTATCTATGCGATGCATGGACTCATCCAGGATATTCAATATGCCAAAAATAGTAACAAGTCTCACATGGGAGATGTTACTGGTGTCTGCTCGAGCAAATTGATGACCAATGGGATGACAGTGACAGTGACCAATCTTTGAATTGATCTAATCTGATTTTGGGGCTGGAGTGATAGCACAGTGGGTAGGGCGTTTGCCTTGCACACAGCTGGCCCAGGTTCAAATCCTCCGCCCCTCTTGGAGAGCCTGGCAGGGCTCTTAGAGTATCCTGCCTGCACGGCAGAGCCTGGAAAGCTACCTGTGCGTATTCAATATGCCAAAAACAGTAACAACAAGTCTCACAATGAATATGTTACTGGTGCCCGCTTGAGCAAATTGATGAGCAATGGGATGATAGTGACAGTGATCTATACATTTTTCAATATTACTTTGAGTAATATCTCATTGTGTATGTATATATCTGTCAAATGATGTGCACTTTAGATTGTTTCCAGCCCTTGGATATTATGATTTTTCTTTTGACAACTTGTATAGATGATTGGCCATTTTGTGAGATGTGGTCTAGAAGATATAGATGTCTTGAGAATTGAGGAAAAGGTGTGTAGGATCCTAAGAGAGAGGTGATGTTTTGACATATAGGTCTAATGTATGGGATCAAATTATAAGTTCAAGACAAGGATTTCTGTTGGTCTAGTATAAATATAGCAAATAGAACTAAATAAGTGAATCTGATGGCCCAGAATAAATATGCAAAGAAGTGACTTGGGACAGAGCCCTTAAGAACTTCAACACTTGATGAATGAGTAAAAAAGGAATAGCTGACAGAAGAAACTGTGAAAAATAGATGAGAAAGCTAGAACAAGGAGATCATGATGTCCTGATTAAAAAGGGGAAGATAATATCTTAAAGGGAAGAAGTCAACAGTGTTAAATGTTATAGAGAATAAATCTGATGAATGAAAATAAACAATGACTATAACAACAAGGTCACTAGAGGACCTTTTTGTGAACAAATGGCCTCACATATGGGACTTCAAAAAGTAGAATGGAAAAAAATTCCCCAGAAATATTAACACCAGGATGATGTGTATCTCTGTTAAGTTGAAGAGATACTATAAAATTAATTCTTTCCTTTTCTTTGTGAAAGTGTTTCATTTTCTTGAAAACATAACATAACAATTGACCTAGTTAGGATACTTGTGTATTTTAATAAGTTCCTAAGGAGGTCAATTAAGAATGCCTGACTCCGAAGAAGACTGGTGGGAAAAAATTTTAATATCTGTATGGAGGGAGTTGTAAGCTCTTAAATGTTGCTAAATCATCAATGGTTAGCTTTTCTTATAGGGAAGGCTAGAACTTGCTCTAAATTTTGCTTTCTCTCTTTCTAGTTTAATCTAGCACCTAGTTTAATCAATTTCCTACTGTCATTTGTCCTGTACTATTATAAATATTCAACGTTTGTAATTATGTATGCATGGCAAATGCCATTACTGTTAAATGTTTGAACACCAGATTGAAGAAAGATATACTAGTAGGATATAGTCATAAGGGAGGCATAGGAACTCAAGTCTCCGTGGCAGATAGACCCTTATGCACCAAGTCTCAGTTTTTCTTCACCTCAAAACTGTATGTCAGTCATAACCTCATTATGTCAAAAGGTTTGAGATTCGATGTAAATAAGATAAAGCACTTAGTTGCCTGCCTCACAGTAAACACCCAAATGAAACTTCATCACAAGATAATGTTTTTTTCCTTCTTACTTTGCTGCAATACTATTTCAAAAAGGCTTTGTGTATATGGAGAAGCGATTTCAAGGTCAAGATTACAGTCTATCAGAATTGTTAGAATAAAGTTGATAGTGTGTTTATCTGTAATGCTCATTTGCTTTCTGTATTGGAAATCCAGGGATAATCTTCTTAGTGTCATTCAACCCTCTTCTGCTTCTTCCTTACATTAGCAAAAGTCAACTGCCCTTTCCCGATTTATGATTTTTATTTATGATTACTTGCATCCACACTTTGCACAGAGGAATAATGACCTTCTGGGGTGCCACATAAATGCTATGAAGTCAAGTTGAATCTCCCCAAGAAATCCCAAATTACTGAACATAGAAATTCAAATTATGTGAATCATTTTTAGACAATACTATTAAAGACTGGGGTACATGTGTTGATTCAGTTCAAACCCTTTTTGAGATGATTAGATACAATTATTTAATATTAGTAGTATTATAAATTATTCAAATGAATCAATGCTAATTCAAACCAGACAAGGTCAGACCTGAACACCTGAAGAATCTGCTGCCAGTACTGGTCAATACACTGGCTTGACTCTTCACATTCTTCCTGTCCCTATGCAAGGTTTCGTTCCAATGGAAAACCAGCAGAACTGTTCTGTTGTACAAGAAGGGACATTGGCAACTATTGCCCAATCTGTCTGTTGTCTGTTGTCTACAAGTTGTTCACTTGGAATCATCCTGAATAGAATAGGCAGAACACTAGACAAAGGACAGCCATGCAAACAAACAGAGTTCCAAAAAGGATTCAGTATGATTAACCATATCCACAGAATGGCCAAACTGATTGAAGTTTCACAAGAGTTCAAGATGCCACTCTGTCTAACATTCATTGATTTAAAGAAGGCCTTTGATTCTGTTGAGTCTGAAGCAGTCATCGAAGCCCTGGCCAAACAGGGCGTTCAAACTCAGTACATCAAGATCTTCCGAGAGCTGTATTACGGATTCACCACCAGGGTCTCACCATTCTACAAGGAAGTGATCATTGACATAAAGAGAGGGGTTCGGCAGGGTGATACCATTTCACTGAAACTCTTCAGTGCCACCCTTGAGAACATCATGCGATGACTGGAATGGGAAGGAATGGGAGTGAAGATAAATGGTTGGCAACTCCACCACCTCTGCTTCACTGATGACATCATTTTAATAACACCAAACATTAGCCAAGCGGCACAAATGCTGGCCGACTTTGACCTCGAGTGTGGAAAGGTTGGACTGCAGCTGAATCTCAGCAAAACTATGTTCATGAAAAATGAATGTATGATGTTCCATTTGCTCTCATTGGAACGAATATCTCCGAATGCAGCAATGTGAACCTGGGTCGAGAACTCAACATGAGGAACGACTTGGGGCCAGAACTGTGCAGGAGGAAGAGAGCAGTGTGGAACACTTTCAGGATCATTGAGGAGGTGGTTAAGTGGACTAAGAACCTCCGGCTCTGGGCACATCTTTTTGACTCCACCGTTCTTCCTGCACTAACATATGCGTCAGAGACCTGGGCCCTATAAAAACAGGATGAGAATGCTAGTCAGGTATCCCAAAGAAGAATCGAAAGAGCTATGCTAGGATTATCACGTTTCACTCAAGTGAGAGAAGGTATCCAGAGTTCTGACCTCCGTCAATGGTCAAGAATCAGGGATGCTGTCTTGTTTGCCAAGGCATCAAAAATCAAATGGGCTGGACACGTAATGTGATTCAGAGCTGTTACCGACTGAATCCCGTGGTATGTCAAAAAACCACATGGCCGCCCACCAACGAGTTGGTCAGGTTTCTTCATCAAGACCCTGAATGAACGGCTTGAGGTTCTTCCTGTTCCTGGAGTGAGCAGATGCCATTGGGCTACACTAGCACCCAACAGGGACGTATGGAGACATTACTGGTGCCCGCTCGAGCAAATCGAAGATTAACTGATGGCAAGTGATGACAAGTGATACAAGTATTATAAATTGTTAGCCAGCATCAGAACTAAGGGAGGAAAAGGAATTTTTCCATCATCAGTTGTCAACCAAAGAGAACATTGAAATAACAAAACTAAATAAATGTATTTTCACTGTGCAGAAAAATGCCATGTTTATGAATTGGCTAAAAAGCATTGTACAATGAGAGTTTGGAAGGATTTGAAAAATGTGAAACATCCTCACTTTAAGTAGTCACTACGACGATTCTAGAACCTCTTATTAATTTATTAAAAACTAGGAAATCAGGTAGAACAATGACCCAAGTGAGTAGGTAATTAACTACAGAAAAGGAGGGCAGTATACGAGATAATGGATGTAGGAACTAAAATATGGAGGGTAGTGTGAATTTCATGTATAAGTATTTATACCAATTCTAGATAATGAGTGACAAGATTTAATTTTTTTGCTTTGTCCAGTTGTTCTATTTTTGCTATCTGCAGTGTTGCTACTGGCTTTAAAGTAGTTTGGGCTATGTTATTAATTTCATAAAATGAAAAATGTGTCAAGATGCTAGGGGAAATGAGTCATTTTCCTTTTATATTAAGGACATATCAATCTGTCTTTGTACCTCAATTTTTATCCTCATTTAACTGTTTCATGTAGTGCTTTGGGATCATTTGGATTAGAACATTCTTCATGAGTCAGTATTTTGCTATAATATTTTCTAATTTGTCTTTTTTACTCTTATTAACTGGAGTTCAGAATAACTAAAAGAGAGAAGCTCAGAACTGCAATATCTACCAAAACAAACAAACAAAAAACCCCGCTCCCCCCCACAAATAAAACCCTAACCTCCACCCTATATATTAAAAAAATCCCATTGTATGCTCAATTGCATAGTCAGTCTTAGGATTTTTAGTGTTAGGAATTTGTGAGCTATAGACCACAAAAAATGATCAAAGAACTATTAGACCCAGGCTGACTACTATTAATAGTTATCATAATGGTTCTCAGCCCCAGACTGCTTCTCTTGTTCAGCTTCAGTCATCCTGAACCCATCACTGAGCTTTCAATGGGTTGTCTTATATTCTTACTTAAAGTTTCACTGATGAATGTTTTTCCCCATTTGGTAACTGCCTTTGGAAAGATAGCTGCAAGCGAGGAACACTCATTAACACAGTTATATGTGGGGGGTGGAGGGTGGGGTGGGGGGAGTACTGGAGAAAGGCAAACTTTTCTTAGTGATGTAGTCATTTTTGGCACTATTAAACCTCTAGAGGGGAAAATGATTTTTTTAGTGAATATTCCATGCCTTGTAGAGTCTGTCACAAACACAGCCACTGACTTTTAAAGATACTGTTAAAAAAAAAAAACACAGCTGGTAGGCATAATATTTAAATATCGCCCCAACATGGTGCCCAGCAGCTGGCGCTGAATAACATTTGAAGTGCATAATAGTCAAAGTCAGAGCAGTCTCTGGGGAGGTGTTCAGAGAGAGTGAGCTGAAAGTTGTTCTCTAGTCTTTTTCTCCCTGATGTGAAGCAGTGGCTGTAGGAGGGAAAGGCAGGCAGAGATGTGAAAGGTAGATTCTTCTGTGGAGGTGAGTGGATGAGATAATGAAGTAAGTTAATTTGGACTCTGCTGACTTATTTATTTGTTCCTAGCACTTTTCTCTATACAAACACAGGAATCTGCCTCCTCCATGAGGTTTTTAATGAAACAATTTACTTGAAATAAAAAAAAAGGAAAAAAAAGGGTTTCACTTGCTGCTTGCATTTAAATGAGAGTCCTTCTTTGATAGTGAGTCTGTCATTGATCAGAATCTCTGGAATAGAAATATCCCAACTCTCTCTGAGAAAGTGGGGAGAAATACTTATAGTCAAAAGGTAACTTGAATTATTTTACGTCTTTTCTTAAAATGTGACCATAACAAGCTCTGAGAAGGTCAACATATAGGATTTTCTTACAAAAGAGAAATGCAACTTTAAAAAAATAGCAGAAAATAAAAAAAATAGCAGAAAAATATTAGTTTTATAAATCTGGAACCAATTCCCCACCCCAATAATTTTATAATTTCCAACTTTAAACTAACTTTTAATTCAAACTTAAAAATGGGTATATAACAACTTTTTGTTCTATTCAAATTTTGCCATTCTTTATAGAATGTGAACTTGGGAAAGGCAAACACTTTATTCGGGGAGTGTTTTGTTTAATGCTAGACATTCTGCGAATACAAAGTGTGGAAGTTGTTAACTCCAAAGGGACCTGTATGTGGGATTGTATTTTTGAACAGTTTATTTTAAAGTCATTTTGAATTGAAGTCTGTGTCTTTTTTTGTGTTGAAAGCTTCAGAAGTATATTTATTTCCCAATGGTTTGCTCCACCCTCTAAAAATCATCAGTGTTCTGAACACTTCTTTATATTTGAGTATAATTACAGAATCACAGGACTTATCTTTAAAAGGTTATTTCTTGGAGTTCATCTAATCCTTAAGAGAGCCTACTGCAACACTGAAAAACATGAGATCCTATGCCTGGATCACTGTTTTTATTAGATTATACTCTAGTGTCAAGTAAGTTCTGCAATTGAGGACTCTTTCCTATCAAGACTAAATTCCTACTCTTATATTTAAAAAGTTCGTGTACCAGAATCCAGAAGCAGGCTCTGTTGTTTATTCATTCGTATAAAGTTATCTTTTTCTCTTAGAATGATGGGATTGAAAAAAAGGCTGCTTAGTATCACATGCAAATTTTTCACCTTGACAAACTCAGAAGATCTCTACATTTACTGACATATACCTGTGATCAGTGTTTGAGTGACCAGTTCATTTGGAACTTTTAACACTTTTGACTAGGAGGGGATAGAAAGTTACGTAGAGCTCTTTCTCCAAGAGCATCAAGTACTCAGAGAACAAAAGCTGTAGGATAATAATTTCACCCAGCAGGCTCTAGGATACTAGCAGCAGCTTTCTAGGTGATTAAAATTTCAAAGGACACAGATAGCCATTTAAATGTAATGGGATTGAAGATGAAACTGCTCGGGCTGTTTGGTTAATTCCTTAGGATCTAGCCTAGACTTGTTACAGCTAATGTCCAATAATGGGGCAACATCCGTTATTAGCTTAAAGCTTTTTCTTAATTTCCATTTTCAATGCAGATCTAATTATCACAAACATATTAAACTATTAAGCATGAGTAGCGAACAGGAGGGTGTAATTGTTTCATATTAACCCTGACTTTCATTTATATAGTGTCCGGTTAAAGATCAAAAATATGTATGAGAATGTTCTTACTTTTAAAGAACTATTACTCAAGAAGAGACAAAAGGTAAGTACAAAAGAATATTTTTCACAATCTGAGAGAAATACAGAAATCAGAGAAAAACAGTAATTATTGAGGAAAGACCAGTCAATCCAGTCATAAATATTGTATCGAATGCTGAGAGAGTAGGTAGGAAGGGAACATGTAGAAATGCAGGAGAAAAACTATTACTCATATTAGAGAGCTAACCATTCCAAAAGAACAGCAAGACCTGAGTAAATAACTCTGTAAGTGACATAAAGGAAAAGATTTAGCCAGATTTTTGGAAAAAAATATTACAAGTCTTCCTTGAATTTATGGCTAGTTTTATTGCTTTGAGATTTAGGACTGCTGCCATATTCAATAAAATGAGAACAAAAATTTTTCAGTATTTGCAAAAAAAAAATGCCTGGTAGGAGAAAAAGAAGCAATAAGTAAGATGACAAATAAATGAGTCAAGGTGTTAATTGAATCTTTCTATTATTTTAAAGTGAAGTCTGGTTTACCTCTTCAGCTTTGTCTGGTTGGTTGTCTCAAGAACAAATAATTTCATTTATTTCCCAACCAAAGAAGAAACAATAGATGCGTTTTCATAGTGTGATTCCTTGAAGCATTTAATTTTCATCTTCTTAGGGACACAAAGTTCTGATATAGGAGTGGGGAGAAATTAGAGCATACTTTATATTATGAACTTAGTTTCCTTATCTATAGAGGCATATGAGTAAAACATAGTTTTTGTTTTACTTTACAGAACCTTATAGCAAGATTCTCAATAATTTGCCAGCTGCTTATTTCTACCTCGTTTGATAAGTGTTAGCAGTGAAATAAATGATAATCAAGACAAGTAAATATTTAGTGGAGATTTGACATAGGATACCTAAATTTGTCTTTTTTCTGGGGAATGAAATGATTTTGAAACATAAGGGATAATTTTCTTTCTCTTCACTATTTATTTATTATCATTTGACTTTAGGCATCTTAATTTACAATATTGTTAATAGTAGGGTTTTATGCATACAAAATTCCAGTACCACAACTTCCACTAGAGTATCTGCCCCTCCACCACCTTTGTTCTAGTTTCTTCTCCCTCCACCTTTGCTCCTCCTTCTCCACTGCGTCAGCTCAGTTTTGTACAACAGTTCTCAAGTTATGTTGCCTTTAGACAGTTTTTAATCTCCTTACTATGTCTCTCCCGCATGGTAGAGCTTGGCAAGTTACCTGTGGCATATTCGATATGCCAGAAACAATAACAAAAAGTCTTACAATGGAGACGTTACTGGTGCCCGCTTGAGCAAATCGATGAACAACGGATCGGCATTGCTACAGTGCTATGATGTCTCTATCCCATACATGAGAAAGATAATTTGTACTAGACATCTCCTTCTGACTAACACCACTCAGCATGTTACTCTCCAGATCCATTCACATGGTAGGGAATTGCATGATTTTCTTTCCTTATAGTTGAGTGGCAATTCATTATGTGTTCATATCACAATTTCTTGATCAAGTCGTCTAGTTTTAGACACTTGGGTTATTTTCAAATTTCGGCTGTTGTGAATAGTGTTGCATTGAACATAGCACATAGGTAGCTTTTCTGAATAGTTTTTTGGCACTTGGGGGTCAATACCAAGAAGTAAATTTGCTAAGTCATATGGAGGTCTGATTCCTAATCTTTTGAGGTGTTCATATAGTTTTCCAGAAAAGTTGAACCAGGGGTTTATTTTCCCCCACATCTGCACCAACGCTTGTGTTTGTTCTTGTGATGTGTGCCAATCTCACTGGTGTGAGATACCATGGTTATGAAGTGTTAGCATTTATGTTTTTGGTATACAAAATTACGGGACCTCTACCAACACCAAAGTGACAAAGACCCTCTACCACTGTCCTTGTGTCACTTGTGGTCTACTTCATCCTTCCCTGTGCACCCCTCAAGCACCCAGTCCCGTGTCTTGGTAATCTCAGTTCTATAGTCAAAGTCCATAGATAAATATTTTTTATCATATGATACTGTTGTTTGCTACTTGATTTGTTTCTTATATACCACATATGAATTATTTCACTTAACTTGATAAGGGAATCATTTTCTTAACCCTTTCAAGACTCAAATGAGCAGACCTTACTTCTTTTTTTTTTTTATTTTTGGGTCACACCCAGCAATGCTCAGCGGTTACTTCTGGCTTTGCACTCAGGAATTACTCCTGGCAGTGCTTGGGGGACCATATGGGATGCCGAGGATCGAACCCGGGTCGGCCGCGTGCAAGGTAAACGCCCTACCCGCTGTGCTATCCTTCAGGCCCCAGACCTTACTTCTTTACTTTTGATTATAAAGTAAGAAGAATGATTTTTTTTAAGTGATGTGGGATCATTTAGTTTAACCAATCCAAATTACATTATTTGTTGTTGTGGTTTTCAACATATCCTACTATCATGATCCTGTGTGGTCCCCCAGGGCTATTTATTTAGAAAATAAGTAGTCTGAAGTTACAAAAGGGAAAAGAAAACAGCACATGCATACACATAAATGACAAAACTGACCAGCAATGGTACTATCCGAGTTTTAGCTAAAGTCACGTATAGCTAAAGAGACACAATATTTGATAAGAAGATCATACAGACAAATTATTTTAGTTAGTTGGTAGGTTGATGAATACATTTAAATTTGACATCTTATAAAATGTCTACCATGTAAAAATACTTCTCTATGGACTAGACAGATAATTTTTCCATGAGGCCCTCATTTTATTGTAGCACTGTAACACTGTCATGCCATTGTTCATCAATTTGCTTGATTGGGCACCAGTAACGTCTCCATTGTGAGACTTATTGTTACTGTGTTTGGCATATCAAATATGCCACAGGTGTTTTTCCAGGCTCTGCGTGCTGGCAGGATACTCTTGGTAGCTAGCCAGGCTCTCTGAGAGAGATGGAGGAATCGAACCCAGGTCAGCCACGTGCAAAGCAAACGCCCTACCCACTGTGCTATTGCTCCAGTCCCATTTTACTGCAATTAAGAAAATAATAAACAATTAAATTCAACACTAAAAAATCTAATTTCTTATTGTAAGGGTTGTAAATTAAATGTGGTGCAGAGATCATGAATGAAAGGGTTTTTTTAAAAAATTGAATTACTGCGAGATAGACTATCAAAAAGCTATTCATGATTTGGTTTCAGTCATATAATGTTCCAACACCCATCTCTCCACCAGTGTATGTTTCTCACCACCAATATCCCCTGTTTTCCTCCCCCACAACCTCTTACCTTTACCCCCACCCCTTTCCCCCACCCCCTGCCTGCATTTATGGCAGGCACCTTTATTCTTTCTCTAGCTCTCCTGTTGTGCATTTATGGCTTGCAATATAGGTACTAAGTGGTCATCCTGTTTGTTGTAGGCATTCAGTATTTTTATCAGGAAAGTACAGCTGGAGTAGCTTTTTTTAACTGGGTGGTGGCTTTGGGGTGTGGGTGACTTGGTTTGTGAGCTTGACTCTTAACATATTTAACTTTTGGCAGTTTAATTTCTCAGGAAACTTGGTCCTGAATTGTTAGGGTCCAGCCAGAGACACAGTGGCATATCAGGAACCCAGAGGCCCCATCAGCCTGCTGATGCACTGGCCCCACGGGTCCAGGTTGACATGCGGGTGCTGCTGCGCCTCATGGGGCTCAGTGCTTACGGCACCCGCTGCCCCTGCAGAGACCAGGACTAGGGCCAGGGCTGCCACCATTTGCCGCTGTAGTCACCAGTCCAGCCGAGCATGCCCAGAAGGCACACGCTTCTATCCTGGGTGTCCTGACAGTTGGCGCTCAGGGAGGTTTTCCTGGAGACCCAGGCTGCCCCCTCAATTTGGAGACCCATGCTCCATGGTGGTGCAGTTGGACCTGAAAAGCCCTATTCAGATGCGTTAAAACTCTGCCACTACCCCGAGTGCTGAGCACTGTTGTGTCTCCACCATTTGGCAGCTTTACCATCACCATCCTCACGAGTCCCACTCTGGGCCAGGGTTCAGCAGTCGACGACCAGCCAGCTTTGTTTTGTGGTGCTATCTCTGATACAGAATGTCCAAGGGGCTCCCACATTCACTCATGCAAAAATTTTATAACCCCATTCCCTCTGCCAGCTCTGGTGCTTGCCACTGCACCACTGTCATTTTGACCAGAACTCTGATGAATGAAAGGGGTTTAGTTACATGAGACCCCATCTTTAGGGGAGGACTCACCGTTTAGTGAGTGTTGAATTGATGTCTAATTGGCTGGAGATAGCAAACATTTATAGCTCCCTCCTTTATTATCATACTCCCTTGCTTTCTCAGGTAACTTCATCTTCAGCTAGAGCATTTGCCTAGTTCCTAGTACCTACTCTTTAAAAACATGTGCAATCATAGTAAACAATTCTTATAAACTCTACTCAATGAATTTTTATTGTACCCTTCTCTATTCTAGGCACACACCAATGAATAGCATGCACACTCACACAAACATACACACACACCCTTATGGAATTTCAAATCTATTAAATGCTATACTATAATTTTTTTTTACATTTTCCTTCCAAAAAGAAAAATGTAACGCATGACCTCTTGTAATTAAATCCTCCCCCCTGTGTTCTATTGGATTGATATTTCAATTACTTGCAAAGAAACATTTTAATCACATTTATTTAATGCAGTTTTTTTGTTTGTTTGTGTTCTGGGACACACTCAGTGGTGCTGAAGGCTTACTCCTGACTCTGCACTCGGAGATCACTCCTGGCAGCACTCAGGGGACCATATAGAGTAACTGAGAATTCGACCAGGGTTGGTCCCATGCAATGCAAGCACCATACCTGCTGTACTATCTCTCTAGTCTCTATTTAGAGTGGTTTTAACCAAACATTCCTATACCTTTAATATTTACTTTACTCTTAATCAGGATTACTAAGTAAATTGAGAATTGTACCTTAATTTATTATTTTGTATTCCTAGCCTTTTGGATGATCTCAAGATTTTTACAAAAAATGTCTTTATTTTGAAGTTATTTATTGTACTATAAGCGTTCATCCACTTATCTCTTTCACATACCTATAGTTCAATCCACTAACTCAGAACAATCAAGTGGAACTATTTATCTTTTTGCTTTTCAATGTATTTCCGCAGACTAAAGCATATTGTTTGAAGGTGGAGGAACATACATCCTATGAGAAAATGGATCAGCTTACCATCTATTCTGATATGGGCATGTTGCCCAAAATATTCATGTCAATAAAATTATTCCTTAGCTTACGGTGATCAGTAAGAAAAGTTTTCCTTTTTCGCTCAGCTAACTTCTATAGATAACAGAACAAACAGAGGAGAAGAAACGCAAAATTTTTGTGTTACTTTTTATGACTCCAGTAGATATTAGAATAACTGGAAGCTGATGAGCCATAGGATGACCACATACTGTGAGGTGAAAGAACCTGGTGCCTCTGCCTTTCTGGAAACTACCTGGAGGCAAATGAACAGCACTAGAGATTGTCCAAGTAAATGTTATTCAGGGAAGAAATAAAATCCACTTTTTAACATTCATCCTATGGTCTGTGCTCACGGCTTTTGCAGTGGGAATGATTTAAGGATATAAAATGAACATTGAACCTTGGGAATTCTTTGAAAGTGATTTTACTTCATTATAAGAGGACATATAGTTTCAAATGAGAAAGGACAATAGGTTAAGAAGTAAAGGTATCTAACACAGACTAAAACAAAAAGTCACAAAAATGAGAAGAAAACAAGTTTATATTGTACCAATTCATATTCCCTATATTGTTTTTACATAATTGAAATAAACTTAGCCATGAAATAGTGTACAATTCTTTTTAATTGTTATGTATTAAATAAATGACATGTTCATGGGAAGCTGAGGTAGGGAGAATAGTCATTTTGGATATGACAGTATGATCAGGGGTTTTGCAGATTCTGGTTGTGAGACTGCATGACCTCTAGATAAGGGAGAATGAGTTCCTGACAGAAAAAGAAAATCAGTGGAGCTGGGTGGTAGCAACGTCATCAAGAAAAAGGATGAACTGCAAACATAAAGGAGGCAGGGATCTTTTATTTCAGACAACGGTGACTTTCTTATAGCATATCTTTTGGGAAATGTCATTCTATAAACTTATGTGTCAAGATAGGCTGATGTGGGAATCTTTTCTACTTCCTGAGTTTATCTAGAATAATCGGGTAGGTACATACAAGAATTTTACCCTTTGCCATTTGATTTAATATTTTTAGCCATCTAAAGATTGATCATTTGTGACCAGTAGTAGATAAGTGATTTACAAAGCATTGTGTTCTAGAAGCCTTAATATCAGTTTTTTTCTGATTTTTTTTTTGGTATTGTGATAAGTACAATATTGAAAAGGTGCAGACTATGCTCAAGGACAAAGTTGTTGCTGAATGCTTTAGAAATTTAATCAATCTGAGTTTCTGCAATTTTTAATTCAGAAACTGCTGACTTTAAGTTTGAATTTTGACTGCTTTTTTCTTTTAGGGGCATTGAGAGAATTTTTCCATACCAAGGGCAGTAATTAGCCCTTGCCTGTCAAATAAAGAAAATTCTACTTCATAGTAGACCCGAAAGAGGAGGTTATCTTAACTCACTTCAGCATTCAGAGTTAGAATTCAGTAGAGAAACATCCGGGCTATGAAGGCATCAGGGAGCATTTGGAGGGTTTCTGCAGGACTAAAATAATTTCTGCTCTGGATTTACATTATATCAGGGTCAAGGGGAATTGAAAAATGAGGATAAGGAATCAATCTAGGAAAATCAGACCTTTATTTTCCCAATTGACACATGCAGGCTTTGGAAATTACTATGATAATATGTCTTGAGAAATGTTTTCTCTATTTTTTCTATTGTAACTATATGGAAGAGAAAACTGTATACTTATTGAAGGCTATTTGGTTCCAGATTTAAAAGCTTCTAATGCCTGACCATTTAAAAGATTCTTCTAGATAAATTATTTTTCTTTTTTGCAGGGAGGGGGATGCAGCTTAGCCACACCAGCAGTGCTTAGGGCTTACTCATGACTCAATGCTCAGGGCTCATTCCTGATGGTGCCCCGAGGACCACAGATAGTGCTAGGGATTGAACCCAGGTCAGCTATATTTAAGGCAAGCACTTCACCCCTTGGACTTTCTCCAGCCCAAGGCAAAATAATTTATTTGAGGAAGTAGCAATAGGTTATGGCAAAGGGCATTTTCCTCTTTCCCTCTTTTCCTTTATTTTCTAGGTTGCTAGTATAATGGGACCAGACTATCATTGTCATCAATGTTTAATGGAACTTTGTGATAATTGGAAATGTTCTATACTTCAGTGTAAAGTATAGTATACACGATTCAGTATTAAGTTCTTGAAATTTTGCTAATACAACTAAGAAATAAACATTAAATTTAGTTTAGTTTTAGAAAAATTTAAATGTAAGTCATTACATGTAGCTTGTGGCTACCACAATGACAGAGACCTATGATTTGAAATAAAATTGTAGATGATACGTTTATCTTTGTCGACTTGAATTCTTAGGCACTAGAATTATTAAAATGTCACATAGTATCATCATATTACAAAAATAAATTTACCTTGCCTTTAACTTTTTTTTAAACCAATGGAAGAATATACTTTTTTTTAAGATACAGTACTTCAGTGAATATGCTTTCATGAATAACTTTACTTTTCCTATTTTGTGTAGGAAATAGATCTTTGAATCCTATAAAGGGAAGTGTCTTCAGAAGACGCATCATGACACTCAACTGTAATTGAACATGAATTGTCTTAAAGTTGCAATGTCTCATTTTCAATGAGAAAAAGTCTTGCTTTCTTATGCTGGCCAGGAGAATTGTCAAGATATCAGGTGAACAGTATTTGATATAAGAAGTCAAATAATATATGTTTCATGTTTCACTGCTATTTTTAATTTCAACAAGTTCTGTTTTGTTTACATGTTGACTGTATTATAGCAAACCAAAGTGTAACCTCAAATCAGAATGAGAAAGCTTATCCTTTTAGGATATAGTGACTGCATAACCTAACTGAATTTCATGAAGGTGTCAACATTTTTTTTTTTTTAACATTTTTTAATATTAAGTAATTTTTACCTTGCCAAGAAAAATTGCAAAATGACACGAATGTAAATTTGAGATTCTGAAATGAGTTTCTGTTTCTATAAGCTTTAACTATGGACCAGACATGTCTTTTTTTTTTAAGCTATTTACAGTGTGCTGGTACTACTTAGTGGTTAAAGCTTACATTCCAAAAGATACAAAGGTGACTTTTATATGAGAATGTGAGATATTACAATAGAAGGCACTGCGGTAGCTAATAATTTGTCCTTCTCACTCTCATCCTTGTTCTCACTGTTATCATCCAGAGAAGATATTGTTGATGGTATATGGGAGGGCTTACAATGGTTCATCTCCGTGACCGTGCACATTCCGTCCTAATAACTCTATTCCATGATATTGTGTTGGGAGCTAGAAATTGGCCACCTCGGGAGTATTAACACCAAGAAATTGTCAAATACTACAAATCAAGGCTGTTTCATTTTGGGAGAGGTGGTTTCTAAAAACTTAACAGCATACTGCTAGACATGGGGTAGCTTTATTGATGCCTATTGTAATGGTGAAGTAGAAATGGTGGAAATGGGAGGTAAGAGCTTTCATCACTTTATAATTCTGGATCCTCATTTCTAGTGACAACATTCTACATGTCTATCAGGTAAAAATAATGTATAAATTGGAATGTGTCCAATAATGCTCTATAATTGGAGTGTGTGTGTGTGTGTGTGTGTGTGTGTGTGTGTGTACAGCTATTTTGGTAAGCTTTGGGTAGTCATTTGGATGCAATTCTTATATAAATAAAGTTCAAACCCACCCCCACTAGTGTTTATAGTTGAAATAAAGTTATAGTTTAAATGGAAACATCCCAAAGCTGCAGGTGATCTTTGTCAGTCATTCATATTACTAAAAATCTTCCAGTGTGATAGTTGCCAAATGCATTATATACATGAAGAACATTGGAATGCGTCTGTTACACATGGCTTTGTATTGTACTCACTCCAGATAAACTTATTAGGTGTTTATGTTCAAATTTAACAGCAAATAGAAACAAAAATACTTTTTCAATACTATAACCAGGATGATATTCCTCAAATAATTAGTGACAAATTACGCACAAACTTTTCTTCTGTGTTTTGCAATGGAATGTGAGGGTTGGATGGTGGTTAAGTGAGAAATCCTGAGGATGTGGTGCTGCTTATAAATATTCTTTTCTGATTACTAAGTGTAATTCTGGCTCCACATGTAACTTGCTCCAATTTACAAAACACTGTACTCTCTTCTTGATCCAGGAAATGATTAATTCGGGGAAACCTTGGCACTCTAGTAAAGCTGATGGCTGTTATGAAATGTGTCTAAGAAATATTCACAGTCTCTGTTGAATTTTCTATCAATTTCCATCTTATAAGTGTTTTAAATGTAGAAAGGGCGGTGGAGTTCTATATACAAAATATGTAAAATGCTATCTGTCTGAAAAATTGCCCTCTAATAAAATTACTTTTAGAGTTGCTTCTATGAGAAGGAAATGAAATTTTGCTCATCCCAAGTGCATTGTACAGCAACACTTTTTCCTGGTAGGACTTAGCAAGTCCCTCGCCTTCTGTCACTTTGAACTTTTTAACCATTTGCTAAACACTGTTATGTTATTGTGCCATTGTCTTCTTTAATTCAGGAGAGAACACTGTAAAATTCATGTATTGCAATATTTGGAAAAAAGGTATCAAAGTTTTTTATGTTACCCAAATATATTTTAGAAAAAAATCTCTGTGCTGACCATAATCATCCTAATATACTTCAGAGTTTTCTCTTATGAACCTCGGTGACAGTGGATAATCACATCAAAGAATTTGGTGCGTGGGACCAGAGAGATAGCACAGTGGGTAGGGTGTTTGCCTAGTATGCAGCCAACCTGGGTTTGATCCTTGGCATCCCATATGGTCACCTCAAGTACAGCCAGAAGTAATTCCCGAGTGAAGAGCCAGAAGTAATCCTTGAGTATAGAGCCAGGAGTAACCCCTGACCATCATCAGGTGTGAGCCAAAAAGACAGAAAGAGAGAGAGAGAGACAGACAGACAGATAGACAGACAGAGACAGAGAGAGGGAGAGAGAGAGAAAGAGAGAAAGAAAGAGAGAGAATGAGAGAGATTTAGTACATGAGAGTTCATTCAGGTGCCGAACTGATTCTTCTCTTTTTTAAGAGAAACTAGGGACATAACTAGCCCTGAAACAATTTATCTTATAATATTTTTAGAATTTTCCTTTACAACAAGAATTCTGCTTTAGATAAAGATTATCACATAGTAAAATAATAATCTTGTAATTCAGAAACCCTTGTATGCATAAGTAGAGTTAGAGAAAAGGTCAACTCTCTTAAGTGGAAGGTCACACATTTCAGAAAGCAATACCCATTTTAGAGAATCAGGAAAGGAAACAAATGTATTTTCTGTAAAAATACAAACAGTAACAACTTATCCTACTGGGTTTTATTTTAGAGCACTTCTAAACAGAAAAAAAGAAAGAAAAGGAAAACTACTAAACAAACAAAAGACGTTGGCAACTTAAAAAAATACCTTAAAAAATAATAACTGGAGATACTCTGTAGAGCAAATAAAGAATGTAGCACTGTAGCACTGTCATCCTGTTGTTCATCGATTTGCTCAAGAGGGGCACCACTAACATCTCCATTGTGAGACTTGTTGTTACTATTTTTGGCATATCGAATATGTCACGAGGAGCTTGCCAGGCTCTGCCATGCGGGCAGGATACTCTCGGTAGCTTGCCAGGCTCTCCAAGAGGGACAGAGGAATCGAATCTGGGTCAGCCACATGCAAGGCAAACACCCTACCGGCTGTGTTATCGCTCTAAAGAATAGTGTACAATTATTAAAAAATTCCTTGGTGTTTAGTTTGATTCTAGACAGGATGACTTAAGAAATGTTAAACTGAATGCTAATTTTCCACGCATTCACACTTTTTGTCCTAATATGCAAGTGCCAGAATTAGAAGTTTCTCTGGTTAAATTTTACTCTGCAATAATCTACTCTTATTTGGTTAAATTATTTAATTGCATAAGCCTTGGTTTCCTTAACAATGATTTGGGATTACTATTTTACTTGATGCACATGTTTATTATAAGATTGTCATTATTATTGTTAATATTTAGCATTATTTTGCCTTCCAGTTCATATTGTGACTAGACTTATTTTACCTCTTGATGCTGTCCTAACCTGTTTGCTTATTTTCTCTTTCCTAGAGTACTACAATAATTTCCTATTCCTCTTCCTCTTCTTTTTTCCCCCTCTTTCACTCTATTTGTTTTTGGGCCATGCCCCATGGTACTCGGGGTTTACTCCTGGCTTTGTGCTAAGAGGGACTCTGGGGACCATGTGGAGTGCCAGGGATCAAACACTGGTCTGTGTGTGCTAAATAAGTATCCAACTCACTCTACTGTCTCTCCAGCCTCACTTAGATCTTAGTGGGATATAAAGTTCTTTCTTTTTCCTTTTATTTTTCTTTTTTGATCCAATTTTGTAAATAAGAATGAATATTGTGGCCAAGGTCATTAAAGTGCTCTGGTAGGATTGGTGCTGAAACATTATATGTCTAAAACCCAACATTAAATAATTTTGTAAATCATAGTATTTTAATGGAATTTAAAAGAATGTTTAAAATGGTAGACTTGTAATCACAACTGAAGGAGACAAGCCTCAGAATCAAATCATGTAATCATTTTTGCAAATCCTGATTAATTTTGTTGAACAAATGAACATTTAGTGCACAGTATATACTAGCATTATAATAGTATTAAAGTTATTATTGCTATTGCTCATATTGGAATAATTTACTTTTTATTGGCTTGCTTCCTCAGAATTGTGGTTGACAGGATATGGATTAAAGCAGTTAGAAAGTTGAGTGGATAGTTTACTAGACTGAGAAACTTCTCCAGTGTTAGCTGTCTATGGGTAATAATTCTGTGGCAGGCATGCCTTGAGTCAAATCAGCTGAATTGGCTTATGCCTATCTCAAACAGCCTTGTGGAATACAAATCTTCATTTTAAATGTGAAGATCTGATGCTACTCACTGTTTCACAAATCTTACAATCAGTGTTACCCTTCTATGGAAGCCATAAAATATATTCCAGTGACTGAAATCCATTCAAAAGATTATCAAGAGATTTACAACTTTTAAATTGGAAACAGAATAAGTGCACTGGCTGAGCAATAGAGAAGAATCTTCAGGGCTGAATCTTTCTCTAATCCTTGCCAGTGTCTTTTGTTGGTCTTTGTTCATTTCAATCAAATTTGGTCTTTAATAAAAGATTTACAGTTATAAAAGAGGTGAACACTCATTTAAATGTAAATGGTTGCTCTGATTTGGAGTAACACCATAACCAGAAGAGACTAGACAATGCGTTTGGAATCATAATTTCATCAGTACAGACTACCTCTGCAGAATGCTGTTGATGAAGTGATGTGTTCTCAAGCTTATCTTGAATAGTTTCAGAGGGGGTCCTTGTGATTATCTTCAAGGGTTTTCTGAAGATACAAAAGCAATGTTACAGGTAAATACTTAATGCAGTCCCAAACATTCTAATTGATATTATTTTCCTAATTAAATTATTAATATAAATATCTTAAGAGCTTTTAAAAAGTACTGGAGATTCCTAGAGTTGTAAAGAGGCAAATTGAGAATTATGAGTCTTTTTTAAAGTAGAAAATAATACACAAATTACTGTATGGTTCTGTCTATATAACAATATATGAAGTCCATGTTAGAAAAGGGTTTATCTTATTTTCAAAAATCACAAAGAAACTGGCGATGCTTTTTAATTGCTATGACTAATGAAATAGCCCAAACAAAACAGAGTGGCCGGACTCTCTCTCTTGTAATCTTGTATGTAATCTTGTATATGGCCTTAATCCCTTAACCTAAGGAATTGCTTACATTGAGGCTGGAGAGACATTGCAATAGGTAGGGTGCTTTCCTTGCATGGCCCCTGAGCTGTACCAGGAGTTATCATGAGTTTGGAGCAAGAAGCAAACCCTGATCACTCTCAGGTATGACCCAGAGAAACAAACAAAAATAATTGCTTACTGGAGCTGGAAAGATAGTTTCTTGTTTGTGACTGATGTGGGTATGATCCTAGAGACCACCAGTTGTGACTCCTAAGCACAGAGCTAGGAGTAAACCTTATGCATCATTAGGTATGGCTCAAAATAAAAATACAAACAAAAAAGAGGAACACAAAGAACAAGCAAAGAAAAAATTGCTTACATTAAGTCCTTTGTTACCAAACACAGATTGTTCTGATTCTTACTCTTTAATCTGCTAATGGTGTCTCATTATCTTGAGTACTTGATACCTGCTGATTCTCTCATCTTGTTTCTCATCTTATGGAAATTGCAAGATGGAAGGACAGCATTTCATTGAGATAAGGTGTTCATCTCTTCCTAGAATTTATACTTTGTTTTGCTTTTTTCAATATTATGGTAACTATCTTTCTCTCTCTGTTTTGGGCTATATCTTGCTATACTGACAGTGTTTGGGGGCTGGCCCTGATTCTGGGCTCAGGAGTGATCGTGGAGATGCTCTGGGCACCTTATGCAGTGTCAGGGATCTAATTAGAGTAGGCCCCATGCAGACAGACACCTTACCTCTTGCACTGTCTTTGGCTCCATAACATTCTCTCTTTTAGAATATTAAACATATTGGGGGCAGAGAGTACAATAGGAAGGCTGTTTGCCTTGTGTGAGCACACACAGATTCAATCCCTGCACCTCCTATGGTCTGACAAGCCTACCAGGAGTGATCCATTAGTTCGGAGCAGGAGTGAGCCCTGCAAACAGTCAGGTTTGGCCACCAAAAGGGACAAACAAGAATAATAAGCTGAGAAACTTATAATAATAGTAAGAATAATAATAGTACCAAGAATAAATAGTGGGAAGTCCAGAATTATTGGGGGAAAATATTTTTAAATACTTTTGCAATTTATTTTTCCTTAATATTTGGTTTAGGGCCTCACATATGCTAGTAAAGTACTCTACCACTTGAGTCATCTTCTCAATCCCAGAAAAATATATTTAAAAGGAAATACCTCTAAGAGGAACACCAATTAGATTAGGGTTAACAAGTTCCCCTGAAAAAGATTAATCAATAAAAATGAAAGGAGAGATTAATATCTTGGGTATATAAATATTCCCCTGGGTTATAGGGAAGACAGGCAATAAAGTAACACATTTGGAGTCATTAATAACAGGATTGTGGGAGCATTTGTTCTGCCAAGAGACATTTGGATATTTATAACATCATTTAAGGCCCACACAACATAGGCAGGCGGATGTTGGCAGCCAATGAGATGGTTTAGAAAGGCACATTGTGTAGCACTGTGTGGCCTGGGGGTATATTTGAAGATTTGACTCTGAGTCTTCAGCCTTTTCTGATAAACTATCTTATAAGAATAATCAGTGTTACCACACAAGGAGTAAATTTTCTATCCTACTGACTGTGCTTGAGCTTTTTGCTCAACTTTGTAATGCAGTCTAAAGAAGTCCTGGTTCATCATTCTTTTTAGGAACAGGATCTATTACCTCTAATTTTCCTATAACAGTTCAATCTAATCAGTATATTTTATTTAACTATTTTTGAACAAATTTTTGTGCTTTGAGTGACCTAGATTTAAATTGTGTCAGGTTGGAAAGACTGTATGGAAATAGTCTTACAAGAGGACTTAGACTAGTGCTCTTTAGATTACATGCTCTTTAGAGCACTTTAGCACGCTTTAAATTAATCTGTGGGTCAGGATAGAACTTGTGGTAATAGACTTGTAGAGGCCTATGAAAATATTCTAGAGCAGGAGACCCTGAGGACTGAAGATAACATTCACTCTCTGTAGTTAAGTGGAGAATGAACAACTAGAGAAGTCATATGCTAATTCCAGGAATCTGTCAGTATTACTGTATCTGGATAAAGGACTTTCAGGGTGATTGAATCAAGACTTTGGTGTTGAGCTCTGTAGATGGACTCTATAGATGGGTCCTGAATGGAGTCTTTTTAGAAGAAAGGTACCAGAGATACAAGGCAAACACACAGAACAAAATGCACAGACAAATCAAGACTTTTTAAGTTGTGCTATATCCTGGGCTCTCTAGATGGTCTCTGAATGCAATCCTTTTAAGAAAGAGGTACAGGAGATATGAGACAAATACACAGAAAAATTGGCGTATGCAGGGGGGTGGGGGGCGGTGCTTTGTTTTCAAAGAGAGTGTGTTTCAACAGAGAGATAATTCATTTCTATTTATTTATTTATTTATTTTAATAATGTAGTAGTACTGCTATTTGTTCAGCCATTGGTTACAGTGATTGAATTGGGCATGAACTCAACATTACTTTTTTTTTTTTTAATTGTATCACCATGAGATAGAGTTCCAAAGCTTTCATGTTGAGATTTAGCCATACAATGATGACACACCTATTCCTCCACCAGTGCACATTTTTCACCATCCACATCCCAGTCCTCATCCTGCCTCTCTGGCAATTTCCCTAATACTCTCTCTCTAATTTTGAACATTATGTATTGCTCAAAACTTCCCACCACCATTCAAGCCTACCTGGCAGGGTAGATGCTAGATAATTTATTTTACATTGCTCATTTTGAATATCATAAGAGCTTGCATGGCTGTAATTATAAAAGTAAATTTCTGGATTGTAAAAGTTTGGGTTCTAGAGACATCTCTGTACAGCATTAATCCATTTGGGGATTCAGTTGGGAGTCTCTCGGCCAGGGCTGTTGGTGTGCTAAGATGGCACCCAGAGGCAAGTTGTGGGCATAACAGCCAATTTTCTGGGCGGGCGAGGACCAAGGGAGGGGCAACCCAGGTCCTCTGCCACCATGCAGCCTGGAGATTCAGTCCTGGAACTGCATAACTGGGCCTTGCTTGTGGAAGCTCTTGGTCACCAGGATTCCAGCTGGAGTAGGTGGAGAGAGTGTACCTGCTCCATCTGAGGTGTCCCAATAAAATTGGCTCGATATGGAGCCCGGAGGGGCTGAAGCGATAGCACAGTGGTTGGGCATTCGCCTTTCACGCGGCCGACCCGAGTTCGATTTCTCTGCCCCTCTCAGAGAGCCCGGCAAGCTACTGAGAGTATCGAGCCCGTGTGGCAGAGCCTGGCAAGCTACCCGTGCATATTGGATATGCCAAAAACAGTAACAATAAGTCTCTCAATGAGAGATGTTACTGGTGCCCGCTCGAACAAATCGATGAGCAACGGGATGACAGTGACAGTGATGGGGTCCGGAGAGATCTCTGGCACAGTGGTGTCTTCAGGGACTCACTGCTGTGTCTCTGGGTCAGGGCTGTTGGTGCGCTAAGATCCACATTACAAAATTTTCAACTGATTATATCTTAGTGAGGTCCATCCTGAGACAGTGGAGTCAGGCTGGGGGTATGGCAGCAATTTTGGATTGTGGAAGCAAGAGGCTGCTGGGGACTCTGCTTGGTGGGAACAGGTCAACCCTCTTCCCTCCAGTTTAGCCCAGTTTGTTTAGCCATGCATGGAGCTGAACTTTTTTGTGGCTTTTGATTTTTTTTTTTTTTTTTTTTTTTTGCTTTTTGGGTCACACCTGGTGATGCACAAGGGTCACTCCTGGCTCTGCACTCAGGAATTACCCCTGACGGTGCTCAGGGGAACCATATGGGATGCTGGGAATCGAACCCGGGTTGGCCACGTGCAAGGCAAATGCCCTACCCGCTGTGCTATCACTCCAGCCCCCGCTTTTGATCTTTTTTGGGATTTATTTGGGGGTCTCTAAAGCAAGGCCGGCAGTAGAGCTTATGGGATGATGATGGAGTTGGTTCCTGGGGGTGACTGCCAGTGCTTCCATGTGTATTGGGAGGTGGGGGGAGGTATGGTAGCCCATTCCAACTCTGAGAAAGCCTGGAGATTTCAGTCACAAAACCCTCATACAAGAATTTTCAGCAGATTATGTCTTGGTGAGGCCCCTCCTGAGATGGTGGAGTCACGCCGGGGATATGGTAGTGATTTTGGATTGTGGAAGCAAGCAGCTGCTGGGTGGGCCACCAGGTCAACCCTCTCTCCTCCAATTTACCCCAGTCTGTTCAGCCATGTGTGGGTCCGAGATTAACTGTGGCTTTTGATCTCTTTTGGGATTTATCTATGGGTCTCTGAAATAAGGTCAATAAATGAGCTTGTATAGTTGAGCTGGAGGTGTTTTGTGGATGTGGCTCCCATATACCTAACATTTTGCCATTTAATTTTTTTTCTTTAAATGTGATTTTATTTATGTCAACTCTTTTTTTTTTCTTTCTGGGTCACACCCAGCATACACAGGGTTACTCCTGGCTCTGCACTCAGGAATTACTCCCAGACGTGCTCGGGGGACCATATGGGATGCTGGGAATCGAACCCGGGTTGTCTGCATGCAAAGCAAATGCCCTACCTGCTGTGCTATCGCTCCAGCCCCAACCATTTAATTTCTTGATAAATTTGGTCCCAAGTTGTTGGGGTCTGGCCATAGCACAGAAGCAACTTTGGGGAATCAGAAAGCCTGAAGGCATCATTAAGCTGCTGATGCACTTACCCTGCAGGTACAGGTTGACATGCTGGCAGCACCATACCCACTGATACTTCATTTTTAACTTAGAAACTAAGTTTATAGCTTTGCATTTAGCTTCTCACTATTTCCCTTGCATCATGCACTTTCCAAAATTGCTATCTAATATGGAAAGGTAAAATGCAAACTTACCATTAAAATGTATCATATTTTATCAAAACATGAAATACCTGTGTAAACTTAATAATGGAGGTAAAAAGATCTATAAACTGAAAACTATAAGGCATTACTTAGACACAAAGGAGTTGAAAGGCATCTGGTGTTCATAGATTGAGATGGTAAACATTATAAAAATAGCCATATTAACTATAGCAATAGAAAGATTTAATGTGATTCCTATAAAAATGCCAATGGTAATAGGGAAATGCAAATCAAAACGACAATGAGACATCTTCTCATGCCAGAGGGACTGGTTCACATCCAAATGAACAAAAACAACCGGTGCTGACATGGATGTGGGGAGAAAGGGACTCTCATTCATTGATGGTGGGAATGTCGACTGGCTCAGCCTTTTTGGAAAATAATATGGGCATTCCTTAGGCAACTAGAAATTGTTCTTCCAGCTTCTGGGAATATACCCTGGGGCCCAAAAGCACAACGCAGAAAAGCCATCTGCACTTCTGTATTCATTGCGACACGATTCACAATAGCCGGAATCTGAAAACAGCCCAACAGCCTGAGAACAGATGAGAGGATAAAGAAACTATGATACATCTACACAATGGAATACTACATAGTATGCAGGAAAAAATAAAGTCATGAAATTTGCTTATAAATGGATGGACATAGAAAGTATCATGCTGAGTGAAATGAGTCAGAGGGACAGGGACAGACAAAGAATGATTGCACTCATTTGTCAGATTAAAAAAAACAAACTACAAAGTATGAGAATACCCAAGGACTGTAGAAATGAGGACCAGGAGGTCCATGGTTGGAAGTTTGCCCCTACTGTGGGGGAGCACAGTTAGGACAAAGAAGGGACCACTATGACAATGATAGTTACCAATAATATTCGGATCATTCTGGATAAGAACTGAGTATTAAAAGGAGGTAAAGTGATATATATGATAAACTTAGTATCTGTATTACTAGCCACAATGCACAATGCCTAAAATGAAAGGAGAGAGAGAGAGAGAGAGAGAGAGAGAGAGAGAGAGAGAGAGAGAGAGAGAGAGAGAGAATAGTGAGACACAGAGAAGAAAAGTTTCTGCCATAGAGGCAGGCAGAGGGTAAGGGGAATAGTGGGAGGAAAACTGGGGACATTGGTGGTGGGAAATGTACACTGGCAAAGTGTTGAGTTTTGAAAAATTGTAAGGCTGAAACCCAATAAAAACAACTTTGTAACTGTGTATCTCATGGTGATTCAATTAAAGAAATGATTTAAAAAGAAAATATGCTACACAATGGAATATTATGCTGCTGTTAGATGACCTTTGCATATAAGTGGATCAACATAGAAAGTATCATGCTAAGTGAAATGAGTCAGAAAGAGAGAGACAGACATAGAATGATTGCACTCATCTGTGGAATATAAAATAAAATAATAGAATAGGAGACTAACACCCAAGAATAGTAGAGATAAGAACCAGGAGGTTGGCTCCAAGTCTTGTATGCTGGCCCCACATGCTGGAGGAAGGGGCAGCTCACATAGAGAAGGGAACACCAGGTAAAGTGTGGTTTGAGGACCCACACAGGATGGGAGATGTGCGCTGAAAATAGAATATAGACCAAACACAATGGCCACACAGTGCCTCTGTTGCAAACCACAACACCCAAAAGGAGAGAGAGAACAAAAGGGAATGCCCTGTCACAGAGGTGGGGTGGGGTGGGCGGGGTGGGAAGGGTGGGGGGATGGGGTAGGAGTGTGGGAGGGATACTGGGAACATTGGGGGAGGGGACTGGGCACTGGTGGAGGGATATAAACAAAATGCAAACATGAAAGTTCATGAGTTTGCAACTGTAACTCATGGTGATTCACTAATAAAAAATATACATATAAAAAAAGAAAATATGTACTAGAAACAATAAAAAATGGTAATGGAGTTTTCAATGAGGTAGGACAAATAATTATAAAATTTGTATGGAATCATAAAATAGTCAAAACATGAAAAGTGTCAAAGTGTCAAAGAAGAAAAATGGAGGCTTTATACTTCCTCACTTCAAACTCTATTGCAAAGCACTAGTAATTAAAATATGGTCTTGAAACAAAAATAGGCCACAGAGCAATAAAATACAGAAATAAACCCAGAAATAACCTCACATGTGCATCGGTGTCTAATCTGTTAGAAAGAAATGACTTGTAATGGAGAAGGGAAAGCCAATCCAGTGAATACTGTCGTATTATCAACATGATATATGAACTCAAAAAAGAATATAGTCTAATATAAATAATAAAGTAACGAAGACTGATGATATAACAAATGGAAGAAAATGTTATTGAATAGATTAAGTTGGTGGATTATAGTGTACAGGTGTCAAACGCTGTCTTTAGAAAAGAGGAAATATTTCATCTCAGGGAAATGTTGGGGAGACAGAGTGAAGGCATGTGTTGGGTGAAGGTTGATTTGATTATGACACTTAAGAGTTTTTTCTCAAGTTTTTGAATTAAGTTAGGATTCTGATTACCTGCAGAGAATGTGTATGAGGAGAGAGGTAAATAGAGCTGAGAATAATCTGTTGAGAATGAAGGTACTTCAGATTATCTGCTAACAGAAGAGGAGGGAGGTAGGTAAGGATGTAGGAGTGTTCAAAATTAACAGAGCTGATGGTGGTGGCTCGGTGAAATCTGATTAAATTGATACTACAAAGCTGTCTTAACTAGTAACAGTTGAGTAATGACCACAGGAAGGATGGTAAACTCTAAATTGTATGTGCTTTAATATATGCAGTGACAGGAAAGCTGAGTACTGTATCACCATATCAAGGAGTGTTTGAACTTATTAAACTTGGGAGAGGTAAGTAATAAGAAAAATAGTACATGATTTTATCTCATTCTTTTTTTTCAATTTATTCTTTTATTGAATCACCATGTGGAAAGTTACAAAGCTTTCAGGTTTAAGTTCCAGTTACACAATGCTTGAACATCCATCCCTTCACCAGTGCACATATTCCACCACCAAGAATAACAGTATATCTCCCCCCCACCTCCCACCTCCCCAGCCCCCCACCCCGCCTGTGTAATTGATAAATTTCACTTTACTTTCACTTTACTTTGATTACGTTCAATATTTCAACAAAAAAACCTCACTATTATTATTTGGAGTTTCTCCCCCCTAAAGTCGGACGTCATTCTTTAGTTTTTAGAGACAGTGCTCGGAGAATACTCTTGGCCCCAAAGTCAAGAATTATTTCTGGCGGTGCTTAAGGGGATCACCATAATATGGATGTTGGAGATAGAATCTGGGTCAGCTGTATGTAAGACAAATACCCTACCTCTTGTACTATTGCACTATCCCTTCTCATTATCTAGCTATGAAAACATGGTTTTGATAACTGATAGTAATTTTTAAGAGTTGAGATAAGTAGAAAAGTATTGTTAACTCAACTACTTTTAATATGTTAATGAATATGTAACCACATATACATAGCATAGATGTACATATGATCCAGAGTTTTGAAACATGTAGTCACTGTGCAGATCACTACTCATCTGGAAACTGCTCAATTCATAGACATTTTCAATCTGGTTTCTAGGCAGTCTCCTAGCAATGAAGCAGTACCTCCATGAATACAAAATGTTTTATGGATAAACTAGAAACGTAACTTTCCTGCTATTCTTCTAACCTTTGAGAGTCAAATGAAAAATCCAATATCACAGATGACAAATTTTTATAGGATCAAAACATGACCTGAAATTACTTTCATTTCACTGAAACAGTTGCACTATGATCTAGAAAATCATAGTTTGTTCAGATCAGTGGGTCTCATTATTCCTTGCTTAATATTGCAGGTTTAAGTTCAACTTAAATACATATCATTTGCTAAAAGATATTGAAATTTAATCTGTGACATTTCATAACATTTCAATTATCTTGTAATTTCATTGAAATTTGTTGACAATAATAATGTCATTCTGACCAGAGAACTATGTCTAAAACAAAATTTGGTTGAATGATGCATTTTATTTTAAAAAGGTATTTGTTTACAATTCCTGTGTATCCATAACAATGCAAAACATTGCAAATTATCTTGATCTTAGCTATCTGGAATACAGAAAACAATCAAGGCAACATATGAGAGTCTGTACTGTTTTGGAAACATCTTTGACTTCTTTTTTCATTAAATCCTCTTTCAGTGATTACATCTCCTGGAGATTTAGACAGTCTTATTCACTACTTAAGTATCCTTTTAAATGCACTACCTTATTTCCTAAGACACTCTCTTTGGAACCATGATTTTAACTCTTGTTTTAGCCCCCAGGTCTTATGTCAGTCAAGTAAAGCTTGACAACAATGTTTCTCAGATAAAACGTTCCATATGGCATAATTCTGTGTGTGTATGCTTTAATCTACCCTGATGTGACATATGAAGCTGAATATATATGATAAGTACAGGAATCAGAAATCTAGGCAAGTCAAACGAGACAGGAATTTAATAGAGAATTAAGATCCTTCAAGGTTCTACCCTGCTGTTAATGGTTCTGGAAGGATTTTTAATTTCCAGGGTTTTTTCTAATCCTAAAGATTAAAAGGATAAAGCATTTTTCTCTATACTCAAAATCTTTTGTTGCTTTAACTCTTTGGGGTCATACCTTTTGGTAAAACCAGGTGGTTTTCAAGTGCTAATCCCAGTCAGGAGTAGTGGTGGGGTGCAGGGAGGTCACTGCCTGTGGTGCTTGACGGACCATATGGTTCTCGGATTGAACCTGAGGCTCTTAAATGCAAAGACTGCACTCCAGCAATTAAGCCATCTCCTTGGCTCCATGCTGGAAATTCTTATTGCTCTCCCTTTTTTATAGTAGCAATGCTTATACAACTTTTGGGCAAAATTTCTGGTTCTAGTCTCAAAAATTAGGTAGACATGATAAGGCAGATTTAATAAATTATATGTATTTTTTGAGGATTAATATAAATTTTCTACTCATATAATTCCAAACTTCAAATAGTGTTTCTTCATAAACTCTTGCTGTTCAATATTTCACCATTAAGACTTGTGTTTTGTTTGATTTCATTTGGGCAACACCTGACTGTGCTCAGGGTTTACTCCTGGCTCTGTGCTCCAAGATCACTCCTTGAGGTGCTCTAGGAGATTGAACCTGGTTGGGCTGCATGCAACATTAGTGCCTTACCAGCTGTATGGTCTCTCTAGCCCCACAATTAACTGACCCCACCCTCCCCTCCACCCAAAGATTCAGAGTCAAATGCAAATGTCCTATTCTATCTAACATCACTCTGAATCAAGTGTTGAAAGTCTTTGGCTTTAAGTTAAGATTTACAGGAGAATTAGTGGAACTGTTGATAGTAATGTAAAGCATTATTCTATTTTTCTTACACACTTTCTCCTTAACTATACTAGGAGTTAGCTTACTCTTGTAACTGTATCCATGCCTCATTTTCTCCCTTTAGGCCTCCCTCCCCTTTTTCCCTACTTCATTCCTTAACTCCTGCGATCAGACTTGATCTGGCAAATTCTAAGGGGCATAGTCAGACTTTTCCTGATTATATTCCTGTCAAACTATTTTCATTTATAAAATTATAAAAAGTGTCCAGTATTTTATTTTCCCAAATAGAAAAGGCTATTATATTAATAAGCCCATTTTGGGTCTGGCACAATAGCATAGCGGGTACGGTGTTTGCCTTGTACGAGGCCCACCCAGATTTGATTTCCAGCATCCCACATGGTCCCCTGAGCACCGCCAAGGGTAATTCCTGACTGCAGAGCCAGGAGTAACCCCTGTGCATCACCGGGTGTGACCCAAATAGAAGAAAAAAAGAAGCCCATTTTCCCCACCCTCACCTTGTGTCTTATGGAACTTTCCTTAATAAATAAATTAACTTTTTTCCACTTCCATTTGTAGGATAGAATACAGAGTTTTCCTTGAATAAGAAAAATTAATTTTTTTTATTAGGACATCATTATCTCCAAAAATCTCTATTAACTTATTAATAGAGTTCCATAATCTTTTGGGTTTTATCACTTATCATCTAATCCAGTATTTGGTTTAGACGTTTAGAACTCATATATTTGATTACGATAATTCAAATTTACTATTTTTATAGTAGTTTTATTTTGGTCCCCAGTTTTCTCTTAAGCTTTGAAACCTCATTTTTCATCTCATCTATTGTTGTATCACTTCATCTGAATGCCTTTCATATTGTCTATGAGTTTTACTAAGTTACAAGTGACTCATTGTGAAAACTTTATCCCCTATTGTTTGGTTTCATTTAATTTAATAATTAATTTCTTCCAATTTTTGTTCCTTTTCTTTAAGAAAATATTTTAGAAAGATTTTAGAAAGAATCTTTTCTATGTCTGTCTCTTTCTGACTCATTTCACTCATGTGGAATATAAAGTAGCTGAGAGGTACAAGCTTGCAATAATGCAATTTCTGGCAGATATTTCTTTGGACTTAGTTACTTATATACTAAAATACAGAAATCCAAAACCGAGTGGCCGCTAGTGCGGCCACTCAACCTCATATCTCTTCATTCTCAGCAATGGAAAACAAATTACCAAATGCTTCCTTTTCAGCAGGTCTGATTCTAGGGGGGAAACTCCAAACAATAATAGTGAGTTTTTTGTTGAAATATTGAATGTAATCAAAGTAAAGTGGAAGTAAAGTGAAATTTATCAGTTACACAGGCAGGATGGGGGGGGCTGGGGAGGTGGGGGGTAGGGGGGGAGGTATACTGTGACTCTTGATGGTGGAATATGTGCACTGGTGAAGGGATGGGTGTTCAAGCATTGTATGACTGAGATTTAAACCTGAAAGCTTTGTAACTTTCCACATGGTGATTCAATAAAAGACTAAATTAATTAAAGAAATAAAATAAAATGATCAGTCAGATCAAAAAAAAAAAAAGAAGATTATTTAAGGAAAGATTTCCACTAGATTTTTTCTCCCTACTTGATAGATTTGGAGTCTTTAAAAAAAAAAAAGGCATGCTTTTTATGATTTGAAACACCCCCACCCTCATGAAGTGTAAAATTGTCAGGCTAATATTCTAGTGTGTATGCTCATATTTTTCTGTTTGCTATTAAGTATGTACATATCTATATTTATAAAAATGCATTTTATTTTTATTTTTTTGTTTTGTTTTCTTTTGGGGGGCCATTCGCAGTGATGCTAAGGAGTTACTCCTGGATCTGCACTCAGAAGTCACTCTTGGAGGTTTATGGGAACATATGGATGCCAGGGTTTGAAACCCAGGTTGGCCATGTGCAAGGCAAGTGCCTTAGTCTCCGTACTGTCTCTGCAGTACCTCTACTGTCTATGTCTTTTGAAAATAATTACCTTACTCTGTATAACTTTTCAAAAATTATTTCAAAGAAACTTCACTGTATCACTGTCACTGTTATCCCATTGCTCATCGATTTGCTCAAGTGGGCCCCAGTAACGTCTCCCTTGTGAGACTTGTTACTGTTCTTGGCATATCAAATACGAAATGGGGAGCTTGCCAGGCTTTGCCATGTGAGTGAGATACTCTTGGTAGCTTGCCGGGCTCTCAAAGAAACTTAATAATCTAAAATTATCTTCTTCTAAACCATTGTTAAGTTGCTTTATTTTATGATTATTTTAAATTATTTTATTTTAAATAAATAGATTTTAAATAGATAGATAAATGAAATAGATTATTTTATTTTATTTTTTTTTCTTTTTGGGCCACACCTGGTGATGCACAGGGGTTACTCCTGGCTTTGCACTCAGGAATTACCCCTGGCTGTGCTCAGGGGACCATATAGTATGCTGGGATTTGAACCCGGGTCAGCCGCGTGCAAGGCAAACGCCCTACCCGCTGTGCTATCTCTCCAGCCCCGAAATAGATTATTTTAAATATATTAACTTATTCAATTATTTTTCTTCTTGGCTATTATAAACAGTAGTAGAGAGAAAAGTACTATATTTTATAAAATGAGGTACTAATACTTTTACATATGCTGAATTGATTAGAAAAGTGGAAATACCGGAGCAGAAAGTATATACACTGAATTATTTATAGACATCATTAGGTTACTTTCCAGAATGTTCATAACAATTGATACTTTAAAAATATTTTTTTTAAACAAGAAACAATTGATATATTTTTATCGTTGCATGTGATTGTGTGTATCCCATTTTGCTTATCAGTGAGTGGATGAGGTAGATGCTATCAAAAGGTTATATTTTGCTAATAATATGGCTGAAAATTATGTTAGTTTGATTTGCATATCTCTGCTATACATGAGAATGAGGAACATCTCAAATATCTGTCGAAATTTCCTCTTCTCTGAATGCTCTCATTATATTATTTACCCATTTTTCTATTGAATTGAATTTCATTTGCACGTAAATGTGTTCTTGTTCTTTGTGTTTTAATACTTTGTCCTACATACTTCACACATTGTTCTTCCAGTCTCTTGGGTGCCTTTATCAAGTATTTATCAAATACTTTATCAAATATTTATCTTTATCAAATATTTTGTCTTAATTTTTATTGTTTTTTGTATTATAACCTCATAGATCTCTTTCTCTGCAGAATTAAATAATAAGCCTTTAATCATGTGTCATTTCTTATACAGTTTTTAATTTTGTTAATTTCCTCCTGGAGTTTCTAATTATCATGTTTTTAAAATTTTATAATTTCATAATCCTTCACATCTTTTATTTTCTGTTATTTATTACCACTTCCCTAATGTCCCTGTTAATCTTTCCATCTCCTTTTGGAGTCTTTTCTCTTCTTGTTCCTCTCCCCAACCTGTAGAACCCTTACTTGTGGTTTTGCTCTCATTGCTCTTTTGCATTGACTATATTGTTCCCGATCATACTATTTCTTAAACTAATATTTTCACTATTCATTTTGCTGCATTTTCAAGAAAGATCTGAAGAATATAAAATATGAAATGTAGGTTCCTTGTATGGAGAAGATTAAACTTTATTTTGCTATGCACTTAATAATTTAAGCTGGTGAGATAATTTTATGCTGAAAATATTTTTCTTCTGTGTTTTTTTAAACAGCTATATTGCTCATTAAAAATAGAATGCAAGTATAATTCTTGTTCCTTTATAGATGCCTTTTTTCTCTACTCAATTCCTTGTGAAAGATTAGAGAATATTTTCCTTATTCCATTGTTTTTAAATCTTAACATAATGTGTCCAATATTAAAAACAAAAACCACCAAAAACTTTAAATCTGGGGAGATTGCTCTAAAGGGCTGATTGTGTGCCTTGCATATGTCATACCCAAAGCTAGTACCCCTAGTGCTCTGTGCCCCACTGGTTGTGAGGTCTTGTTATTTTGCTACTCTGCCTGTTATTTTTTATTATGTCAATCTGAGCTGAGTGGGGAACTTGTCTTCCCTTCATTTTATTTCTCTTTTTGAATTTTCCTAGTTGGGCATCAAAATTCGAGGGTGGAGGGTTGTTGTGTCTTTTATTCTTTTCATTTATCTCTTTTATATTTGTTTCTTCGAGGGCCACACCCGGCGGTGGTGAGGGGTTACTCTTGGCTCTCCTCAGGGATCACTCCTGGCGGTACACTTGGGGGAGCATATAGGTTGCCAGCATCGAACCTGATCTGAGTGCAAGGTAGACATTCTATTCACTGTGCTATCACAATGCCTCCTTACCTTTTATTGTTAAATTACTTAGGAGAGTGTTAACCTTGTCTTCCAGAATATGATATAATATTTTAGAAAAGCCTTTCCTCATGTCTACAAATTTGTGTTTTCTAATAGTCTCATTTTCATTCTCAAATTACAGCAAATTAATAATGAAAATAGTTTAAAGTGCCAACTAAGTGCCAGTAGTTTTGGTGCCAACTAGTTTTTTTTTTAATTAGGGGCCACACCCAGCAGAGCTGTGTTCGGGGTCAGGGCCAATCCTGGTTCAGTGCTTGGCCTGATGGCCACTAGAGTTATGCCCTGTGGTACTGGGGGTGAGGAGACCATGCAGTGCCAGGAGTCCAATTCAGATCCTCTTGTGTGCTGGGCATATGTCTACCACTTGAGTTATTTTCCTGACCCATAAATTCTGTTTATATTACTCTGGAGTTGCTTTTACTTTGAATTATGAATTTTTTCTCTTTTTGGTAATTTTTGAGCAATTTTTTCATATTACTCTTACTATGCCCCAGACACTGGTCTAGGTGCCATGAATATCACTGCAAATAAAACTGAGAACCATGCTTCATTGATCTTTTTAGAGTGAGAAAGATACACTATGTTGATGAATAAAAATGTTAATGCAGTCCATATTAATGGAGAAATTCCTAACTATGGGAACTTATGTATGTGGTGGACAATGCTAAAATGGTTAGGAAGAACCTATCTAAGGAGCTGAAGTCTGAAAATAGTTGCTTGTTAGCTTGAGACAGGCTTCTTAAATAGTGGGATGGGATAAAAGGTTGGCAACGAAATATAAAGGCCATTAAAATTTTGCAACAGGAAAAATTTTCTAAACATTTCAGCAAATTAACACTAAAAGTTAATTTAAAATCAAGCACATAATAAATTTAAGGTAATTTTGGCAGCACTCAACCACATTGCATTTATTGGATGAAAAGACGTCATAAGTGGAAAAAGTTTGAGAAACCCTGCACTAGGTGAGGATCTGGGAGAAGAGTATTTTAAGCAGATAGAATGGCACTTCTGAAATGTCTGGCATTTGGGACAGGCCTTAGAAATCTTTAATACTTCCAAGATCAATGTGTTTACAGCTGAGTAAGAAAGCGGGTAAGTGACATGAGAGAAAACAAGGAATGCTGGCCAGCCCGATGTCACTTGAGGTCCTCCAGCTCAATAAGGGCTTTGTGTCTCATTCAGAGTGAGAAAGGAATCCCTTAGATGGAGTCCAGAAGGGGCATAGGCAATTTTGATTTTTATTTCAGAAATATTCCTCTGATTCCTCAGTAGAAACTGCACTGTTGAGAATCAGAATAAAAGTCACAGTTAGATGTAGAGATGTTAAAAGGCTATGGTGGGTATCCCCAGTGGTAGATGATATTGCCTTGGTCTTTGGTGGTGTCATTCATTGAAGCAAGAAAAAAATTGATGGATTTGGAATTGGTTTTTGGAGTAAAACCTGACAGGATTTGCTTTTGAACTGAGGAAAAAACGCATTACCAGTAACTCAGGCTTTGACTTAAGCAATTGAATGGAAGACTCATAGACTGTCTTGAGCAATTGACTTGCTGGATGGGTTATTTGCTAAGTGAGAATAAATAAGAAAGAAAGGAAAAATGGTGGGCTAAGAGTCCTTGGTTTATTGAGGCTTCAAGCTAATTTAAAAGAGCTATTGTGATATTAATTTGTTAGGTACCATCATATCAGGGGTATTTGAGAAAATGGGATTGACTTTTATCCACATCAAAGGATAATGATAAAAATTTGACAGAGTTCTAGATATGTGGGCAGGGCCAGTGGAATGAATGTAAGATTTTTCTTCCTAATCAGAGCAGAGTTGGCTTTAATTTTGGAGCACAAATGACAGAATATAGAGGATATTAACTATATATTAAGTCTTACAGCAGCTATCCTAGTTTAGTATAATTTTTTTCTAGAGTTATATTACAAAGAACTTTTATTTTTCCTGCGTATAAATGTTTGCTGGCCCTTTGTGTATAATAGACATGTATAATGTGTGGTGAATGTGAGATATTAAAATTCTATATAAAAACCTTTATGCCCTCTATCTTCTCATGCTAGTTTCTTTATGATTAGGATTCTCAGTAGTCCCATCCACTTTCTCAGAATTCTCTATAAGACTTTGTATTAAGTTATCCTGTGATGCTTAAAATTTTAATTGCATTGATCCAAGTGCTAATATGCCGGTATTTTTCAAACTTACATCAAAATCTGTCAGACCATGCAGAAGTCTTGATAACTCTGATATTCCTGATGAGCAAGTTGACACTTTCTACTGATATAAAATCGTTTCCTTCCTTATTTCTCCCATGTTGTATGCTTTATTTTTTTTAGAACATCATAGAACTTACTACATTCACAGTTGACTCTCACTTCTTTCATGTTGATGGATCATTGCTTTGTTGTACTCTTCCTGCTATTTACATAAAATATCAAAAGGAACAGCTAGGTATTAGTTTCATTGGTTGCTATCTTGCAACGGAATATTTTAATTTCTTTGTTGTTTGGGAGCCACACCCAGTAGTACTTAGGGCTAATTCCTGGTTCTGCACTCAGGAATCTCTGCTGTCAGGGTTTGGAGACCATATGTGGTGCCAGGGATCAAACCCAGCATGGCCGTGTGCATGGCAAGCACTACCACTGTACTATTGCTTCAGGCCCAACATCTTAATTTTTATGTGGACAAAAAGTTTGTCTTTTATAGAAGGGAATCTTCATTTTTATTTTTACATTACATACATGTATCGTATACGTATATATATGTGTGTATGTATGTATCTCCTGTAGTATTTTTGCATAGTTCCCATCCAATTTTATGTTGTATTGATATTTAACAGGACAGCTTTTTAGAGAATATTTGTGTAATGAATTTAAATTTTGTAATACTGCTCCATTTTACAACAAAGTCATACTAATCCTAATCCTACTCTCTTGAATGATGTACTCGTTTGTTTTATGTTCCCCATTTATTTTTAAAATAGACTTTAGTTCTAGGAATTTTCACATCATTTAGAGGTTTTATTCAATAAATATGATTTTTTGTTTGTTTTTGGCCCCCATCTGGTGGTGCTCAGGGCTCACACTTGGTGGGGCTCAGAGTATATATTATATGCCATGGATTGAATGTAGGTCGGCTGTTTGCAAGGCAACCATGCTACCCACTATACTATCTCTCCAGATCCTCAAAGATGATTTTTTAAGGTAGTAGCAGTGTTTTTTTTTTTAATCTGGGCATCCCCAAAAGGGTCTGCCCTGAGTTTTAAACATAGCAATTCAAGAGTTTAAGAAATGAAAGGGCAGTTTTTCTTGCCTCCTTTTTACAAACTATAATTGTTCATTCATTTCTTCAATAGAAGTTTGTTGATGAACTATTGTGTTTAAAGAATTGAATATTGCTATTTTGGGTACCCAGAGCCAAATCATAATGATGTGACTTCTAGAAATTAAAGAAAAATAGTACTCATTCACCATCTATCTTATTTCATGCTTTGTGATATTTATGTCTTTTCCCCCCAAAGAAATGCAGATCAGTGTAAAATATATTTCATGCATGTATTTATATATACTACTTCTATTAAATATATGTACATGTACATTATAATTATTTATATTTGATGATACACTTATTGAATGAACTTACATCTTTCATATGTATTTTCTCATACATGTATTTTATACATATTTTTCTTATGTATTTTCAGACATTTATTCATTACCATTCTATGTCAAAAATACAAAAATACATGCACATTATCTTATAGGTCCGTAGTTCCTTCTAAATTGTATTTTGCTGCCATCAAGGAACTTAAGAAGTTTTCTCTAGAGGGTATTTTCTTTCCAAGACTCTTTCTTAAAACCACACTTACAACTTTCTTATTCTTGTACATTTTCAATACTTTCAAAGTAGTAAGTTCAAAATATCATTCAATTAAATATCATGATAGAGAATGTACAAATTGTAATATTGTCTGGTATAGCATTTTAATTTCTTTTCACTTGAATGATGTTGAGAAAGAAAGGCTGTGGGCTTAAGTAAATTATATTCAAGTGTAGCAGAAATGGAGCTTCGGGTTTGGGAGTGATCCTTCTGCATTTTAAATAGATCCTTCATTTCCTTAAGTCAAGCAGAGGAGAACAAGACAAAAAAGATACACAGTGAGAAGCAGAAGGTGGCTTATTTCTGTTACTCTCAGTTACTCTCTGTAGGCATTTTACAGTGTCTAGATTTTTGTATTTCTTCTTGATAGAGATACACAGGAGATTTATTTATGACTCATAATTTTTGTTCTTTTCCTTATGCTGAGAAGTTGGGGAGTTTTTATATATTTTTCTTAATTTTAAAATATACTTTGTAGAGGGTTTGGACAAGACCTTTCTGTGATAATTATTGTATATAGATGATCTCCCTATGGTATATTGGTCTGAATACATGCACACATATAGTATAATACAGCATAAATATTTTATTTCATAAAATGCACATATTATTTTTTCTTATTAATTTAGGTCACACTTAAATTTAATTTTATTACAATCTTTCTTGAGCGACTATCTGAAATCATTTATCCTTATCTGTAATGCATGTATATATATATATGTATATCTCACAATATGACAGTATAAGTCAGTATAGGATACTTATGTAAATATTAGTTGCAACCATGAGTATAGTAGGTACTATGTACTGAATGTTTGTTATATGGTAATTACTGTGATAGGAAAACCAAGATATAAACTCCATGTAGGCCAAAACAATGTACTTAGTTCATTGTATCCTCATTACATAATAATGACTGAATAAAAAGAACATTGAGCAAATAAATAGTTGTTTTTGTTCTATTTTCTTTTAAATAATTTTAGAAATATTACTTATTTGTAGCTAATAACATTAAAATATACTACCTGTGTATTTAAAACTTTAGTATGGAATATTATATATACTAATACTCGGGCTGGAGTGTTAGCACAGAGGATAGGGCATTTGACTTGCATGCAGCTGACCTGGGTTCGATTTCTCCACCCTGCATGGCAGATCCTGGCAAGCTACTTGTGGTGTATTCAATATGCCCAAAACAGTAACAATAAGTCTTACAATGGAGACATTACTGGTGCCCGCTTGAGCAAATCAATGAGCAACAGGATGACAGTGACAGTGACAATGACTTCTAATACTACATTTCACTGCATAGTGTTATTTTAGTCCAAATATCCATTTACAACTTTTTATCGAATAATTGCCATTTACATGGTACAACTCTGTACATCATTTCAGTTTAAAGGTATAAAGAGCAGCAGTATATTCACCAGTGGCATGTGGATGTGCATTTATCTTCTTAGACACTATAAGCCTGAAGTCTAGACTTGTCTATTCACCCTCATTGACAGTGTCTATAAGCAAACCCTCTAAGTCCACTTGCTTTGTTTCTACAATGAGTATTTGATAAGCGGTGATCACCAACTTACATCTACTGGAAGTATAAACAACCATTCTTGGACCGTTATGTACATGAATAATTGAGAGTTGGGAACTTACACAAAAAGGTCATCAAAAAAAAAAACCTCAAAAAGTTGTGAATTTTGAATGCACTTCAGATTTACCTGATGATGACTCACTGTCGCAGATAAGTGTCAGAAATACATCTTAGATGGATGGAGCTGAGGATGGGGTGTCAGAAATAAAACCAATGATAGTGGCACAGAATCTTTGGACACAGATAATTACATTTTGTAGGTCTGCACTTGGCAACACTATAGTAAATTATCTCAGGTGTGATATTTAGAGCAAAATGTACAATTACATAGCTATAAACATGTTAATTAGTTTTTAGACCAGAAAAAATATTTATTAAACTATCATGAAGAAATAATGTGTGTTGAAATGGATTATTCAAATTTAACATATATTCACTAATATATTCCTAGCATTCTAGTATTGCACCAAAGACAGTTTAGGAATAAGTGATTTTAAGCAGTACTGGCATAATTAAAAAAAATCTGCATAATTATTTCTCCCAGGTTTTAAAATAAATTCACACAAAATCTGCAAAAATTATGTGGTGAAATATGATAGAATTATAAATATTGATAACAAAAATTAATTAGCTATTAGATACAGACACATTGTAATAGTTTGGGAGGATTGCATCTTTTATTAAAATATCCTTATTACCAGTAATTTCAGAGGAAGCAAACTCAGCCTTAAAATGCAATGCTGTTTATTAATAAATATAAATAATTTTATTCTATATTTATAAAATTTTATCTTCTGATATTATGATAGCGATAGCACAGTGGGTAGGGCATTTGCCTTGCATGTGTCCAACTGGGTTTGATTTCTCCATCCCTCTTGGAAAGCCCGGCAAGCTAATGAGAGCATTCTTCCTGAATGGCAGAGTCTGGCAAGCTAGCCGTGGCATATTTGATATGCCAAAAACAGTAACAACTAGTCTCACAATGGAGACATTACTGGTGCCCGCTTGAGCAAATCAATGAACAGCAGGATGACAGTGCTACAGTGCTACTATTTTATTTAAATAATATAATGTATGCTGTCTTATACTTTTACTATAAGCTAAATTAAAAATTTGGTGATGAGTAGGTATATTCTTAATAGTAAATGGCTTTTTATAAGGACAATTTTTGAGATATATTAATATAAACACTGATGGAGAGCACTTCAGAATGAAAGAATACTGAGCTAATATTATAGAGATACTTGAAATTGACTGGTTGACAAATTTACGTTCAAGAGTCTGAGAAAAAAATATTACCACCAGTAAAAACATGCAAATGTTAGTGTGGTGTACTTTATGAAAAAAATAACTGTTACACCTGACCAAAAAATGAATAAAAGCTTATTAACTTATGAGGTGAAATAACCTTCTTTAAAATGTTAATTCTATAAAGCAAAGTCTACAAAGTTAGAGGTATTTTTTTGCACAGAGACTAAGTTTTGTTTTTAGCCTTTAGCTAAGAAATTTTTGCAGTAACTGTTCAGTCACTTTAAAAATAACAAAAAACTATTATCAACAATTCATCACTGGACAACTGATGTTTTTACTGGTTTTGTAACCTACGAACAGTGACAGGCTGTGGAACATTTCAAATTAAAAAGTTATACTGGGTATAGGGTAGAGAGTAGTTATTTAAAGTTCATTACAAAACAATCAAATATTGACTAAAATGTTAAGTTCTCATGAGAATTGAATTAAAATATTATCATTCTGCTAATCAGAGATCCTCCTTTTTATCATTTATGCCTTATTTCCACAGTGAGTGATTTAAATGAAGGAAGTCTCAATAACTAGAATTTTATATATTTTTTAATCTGTTGGAAACTCACAGCATATCTGTGTCTCTTCTTAGCTTCAAAATAAATTTAGTTAACCATCAAAGCATCCTGGAGAGTTGGGATCAAAATAATTATTCTCACTCTGTAGGTTGCTTTAGGCACTGACCAGATAACTGCCTTATTGGGGATCCCTGGCAAGCCAAGAGCAGAGTGGGAATTAGAACGTCAAATTCTAGATGCTTCATCTTGGGTTTAGGTGAGGGATTTTACAAACTCCTGTGTAGACCCCATGGCAAATTGGAAAGCAAAGGTAAAGTTGAGAATCAGTGCTATCTGGGTCGGCCTTAGGCTGTCACTGTGAATTTCTGTGTGTTCAGGCAGAGTCGAGAGCCCAGGAGCCCATAAACTATCCTCCAGACACTAAGGTAAACAAACCATTTTTTTTTAAGTTCATAAATTTTTTTTTTTTTGTGAGTTGACAGGTTCATCTCCCTCGTTCATTGCCAAAGGCTAGTATTGTGCTGAACTTTACCACGAACATCTTCATCACTCTAGAAAACAACTAAGAGAAAATAAAATGACATCTTTTCTCTTCAGTTAAACCTAGAGATCTGTTCACTCTAAAAAAATCAGTACAATTCTTGCTGGGGAAGGGGTCTACAATTTTACTATATATATGTATATATATATTAAAAAGCAAACTATTTTAAGCATATCAAAAAGTATCAGTCAACTAAGTGAAATTAAATAATGCTGAAAAAATAGTGTGATATGATAAGAAGAATTACTGGAGGCAGAGCTTTAGTTCCAAAATATGTGTGATTTTTGTTGAAAACACAAAGTACTACCAAATAGGTCTGTTTATTGAAAGTGCATGCTAAGGTAACTGGATCCTGTAATTTTTTAAAAAGTTATATAAACATAAGTTTTTCAATATTTTCTTATCACAGGCAAAATGGCAAATTTGATTTATGAAGATTGTCAGTTGCAATAAAACAGATAAGAACATTGTCATTTTACCCCATAAGTGATGTGTTATAAATTTTATTCAAACTCCAAACATCACTGAAAGCTGTAGATAGACCCTTTCCAGTCTGCAAGGGAAATATCATAACTGGCCTACTATAAATTCATCCTGAAGGAAGAGAGGGAAAGGTGATTAAAGTATACTTTGATTTTTATTAGAAAAACACAATATGTGACTTAAATTTTTTTATCTTAAACTAGAATTAAGCAAGATGCTGCTCTGCCAATTCTACTTTTAATTCTTTTTTCTCCTATTTTCCTCCTACTTAATGTTTTTTTTTTTTTTATCTCAGTGTGCTGCTTCATCTTTTATTATATCCTTATTGTCTCAGTTTTATTTCTCAGGTCTATACTTTGAGTTTTATTGTGAACAGAAGACAACATGTCTTCTAAGAACTTATTTCCAGAAGTATTCCTTAAAGAAACCCATTCTTGGAGCTATATTCTTTTTGGAGAGTGTAAAGGGAGACTCCCTTTTGCTTGGGATGGGGTCACTCTTGGTGATTCTGTGCCAACCGAAGTGAAAGTTCAGTGTGAGAGCCCAACAATGCAGTGCTGCTTACTCTGTGGTAGTGGGCAAGATTCAGGCCACCATTTAGGGTCTTATGGGCCCTGTGCCCTGTGATGCTTGAAGAACCACACAGGGCCAAGAACTGAACCAAAGTCAGAAAAGAGTGCTCTTGCTCTTGCCCCTGAAACTGTATTATTTTATATTGAAGAAATATTTAAGTTTTAAAAAATAGTTTTATTGTTATAGTTTTAAAATACATAAATTGTACATTTCTATATAAACAGTTTGATGAGCCTGAGTGTACACATACACTCATGAAACTAGAAGTTATTCTTTCAAGAGACCAATTATAAACTGTCATTCTTTCCAAAGGCAGTTATTACCTCCTTTTCATTGAAATTTATTTGTAGGAAAATTAAAAGTTTAATTACAGAAACATGGGTTTAAGGGAATATGTGTATTTGGTGAGTGAAGCTTCATGTCTATTCAAAATATATGCTAGGAAATTTTTTAATACTCTCTTCACCATTTTCAATTTTGGGAGGATAGAGGGTTTGGGACCACAGCCAGCAGTGCTCAGGGTTTACGTCCTGGTAGGACTTGGGAAACCATATGGTGTGCTATGGGTCAAAACCAGGTCTGCTGCTGGTGAGGCAAGCCCCCTGTCCAGTGTTCTGTGCCTCTGGCCCTCTTCAGAATTCTAAATTTGCTCTTAGAACAGAAAGTAAGTCCAGCCTAGTTAGGGCTAATGTTGCATCAGTTAGAATTGCTTTAGTCTCTGCTTCAACCAGCTCAGTCTGATGACTTGAACCGGGCCGAACCTTCAGTCTGACTAGAACGTCAGAACTAGGCAGTCCAGATCCAACACAGTCGTTCCAAGAACTGACTCAAGACCAACACTCTTCTCTTCTGAACCTGCAACTGGCATATGACTTTATTTTCAGAGACGCAGGCTGGCTGTACCATCTTTCACGCATTATGTATGTATGAAGAGAAGGACAAGGAAATGTGGCTGTTCATTTTCTCTGCCTACATTGTTTCTTGTTGCAGTTATAGTTTGGGCATCGCACAAGCTTGGCTGTGGTGTGTGTCAGGTTGCTGTACATCTTTCCGTAGTGCTTTCACGGGGCTGACTTGCCATGTGCTGGAGAGCACACGCTGACTAGAACTTTTTCAGTATAGGGGTCCCAAAGGGTCAGGCTTCTGGGATTGAATTTCAACCACATGGGCAGGGTTGGGGCTTGAAACTGCAGCCTGAGGCTTGCAAGTCAGACATCCCCGGGGAGGTGCGTGTCCCGCGAGCTTCCCAAGGCACAGTGAGCCGCGTCAACCTGCCCACTGAACTTCCCGGCTCCCCGAGCAAGACTCGAGAGCAAATGCAGGTGATCCTCGGACCCAGGTTCTCAGGAAAAAGCATCCAGCTGATGAGATGTGTTCGCCGCTTCCAGAGGGCCCTGTCCAAGTGCTCGGTGATCAAGTGGGCTTCGGCGAGGCCAGGGCCAACGCCCGGAAGACGCTGGTCTTGGCTGTCCTGAACAGCACCTGGCAGAGGAGGAAGGCTTTCGGGCTTTCGGGAACATTCTGAACCTGGTGCCCCTGGAGGCCTGCACCAAGAGGCTGGGAGTGGAGGCTTAGGTGGAGGTCGTGCAGGAGTCACAGTATGACTCAGTGCGCAGCCCCACCTACTCCGAGAAGGCGCCGTGGCCGATGGTTCGGAGAGAGAGAACTGCCCGGCGCGGGGTGGCCGAGCCCGGGAGCCGCCCGACAGATCCTGCAGTGCAGCCGTGCCCACTGGGCTGCCCGGCGGCCTGGCTGCCCCGGCTAGTCTCTGCATCTTCCCGTTTCCCACCTTCTCCCCTGAGCATCCCAGCTGCGGGGGCAGAGTGGGGCCTATTGGTCCGAGTGACGCAGCTTCCCCTGTGGCCCTTGAGTTTTTCTTCTCTTAGAGAAGTCTGCGCCCCGAGTACCCTTGGGACGCCGCGTCTGTACCGCCCACAGCTGGGGCGGCGTCTGGGCGTGGGGGGGCTCTCCTAAACGGGCCGGGGCATGATTTTTCTATGACATGTGAAAGGAATGACTGATCTTAATATTAAAGTTGGTATTTCCAAAAAAAAAAAAAATGGAGGCCATTTGCCACTGAACCATCCCTGAGAGCCGATTATCTAGAAAAATAAAATGTTTATGAAAGCGCTACTCAGAACATTTCTATTTCCAGTTTATTGTTAAAACTGTGCACATGGCCACTGAAAAGCTGCAAAAATAATTTGAATATATATAAAATATATAAAGGTTTGTGTATATATATAGGTATATAGGCTTCAAACACTCATGGAATTAATTGAGAATGAAGATATGGAAAATGTTTTGAATAAGGCATTGATTAATTTGCTGTCTTGATCATGATAAGTTCTTCTGATTTTTTTTTAAACCTGTGGCTCCATAGTTGACAATGCAGTTTCAAAAGTTTCAGAAATACAGTGTTGCATCCTCTCACTAATGTTTCAAGGTCTCCTGGCACCAAGCCCCACTCCCACTGATAAGCACTGGAGAAGTTTCGTTAATTCATTTTTACTTTTCTTTGTTCTTTTTTTGGGAGGAGTGTCAATACCTGGCAATGACAGGGTACCACTGCTAAGGATTCTACAGTGCTGGGGATTGAACCCAGACCTCTTGCTAGCAAAACATGTGCTGAGCCATTGGACTATCTCTCCCGTCCCCATGTTTATTCTTAATCTAGGCTCTCTCTCTCTCTCTCTCTCTCTCTCTCTCTCTCTCTCTCTCTCTCTCTCTCTCTCTCTCTCTCTCTCTCTTTCTCTCTCTCTGCTTTTGGCATCAACACCTGTGTTTCTCAGTTTACTCCTTGTTCTGTGCTCAGGGATTATCTATAGCAGTGCTCTGAGGACCATATGTTTTGCTGGGGATCGAACTACATGAAAGGCAAGTGTCTTAACACCCTTACTCCCTCTAGCTCTATATCTTGAACATTTAATGAAAAGTTATGTAATTCTGGAAATTCAAAGTTATGATATTGCTAATTATAATGAATGAAGATCTCTAGCTTTAGTTCTATCCTCATAATGTGATTTGTTGTACTTTTTAAACCAAGGTGGAGAACAAAAGTTAAAATGCCAAAGGCCAATGCTAATTGAAATATAACTAATACCTGTGAAAAGTGAGCTGCAGGCATAGGAATATCTGGGAATACAAGAGAGCAGCCCAGAGAAACACAGCATCCGTACTCCATGAGATAGAGTTGCTCAGATGCTAATTCTTATGTCAGCTTTCAAAATCTTATTATCAGAATAGTCCTGAATTTTTCAGGTAGGGTGTTAGTTTGGGGATGACGTTTCCCCCTCCTTTCCCAACACACACACAGATGCTTTAATGAGAAGATGAAAGATAATCAGTCAGGAATATCACTATTCAAGTGTGATCATAGGAAGGATGCAAAAATTGGATAATGGGAATTCTAAATTAGATTATCTAGTGTTCTCTAAAAAAGAAAATAAATGGGTATATAGGCAGTATTTGTTAACTATCTTCTGTGCGTTAAGCATTGGGACATGTAAAAGTGTGAAACCTATTGGTACTATTTTATTATTAAGTTAAATGGAGAAGGAAGATCTTAGGGGGATCCTTATCTTAGTTTTATTCTGCAGAAAATTCTGCATATTTTTTAGAGAAGGCATCAGAGAGCTGTGTGATGAAGTGGAGAATGATATACGTTAGTTTGTCTTGGGGGCTGGAACATTAGTTTGTCTTGTCTAACTGTGGTCTTACTGACTAAAATAATGTTGATTTAAATACAATAAGAATTTGAGGAATTTTGTAATTCTCATTATATGTCACTTTTAAAATTTAATTTTCATGAATTGCTTTTATTCATTTATGTTATTTTCTCCTTTTTTTAAGGTAGCAGGATTTATAACCAGAATGTCTACTTCCCTCCACCAGTGTCCCTCCCATTCACTTGACCTGCTCCAGTTCAGCTCAGTTCTAAAGACTTCACACATTTTTATATATCATATATGTATATATGTAACTGTATATATACACACGCATAAACCTTTTATGTAGAATAATATAATGAACACTATGAACATAGAACTCAGTGGAAACATATAGCTCAGATAACCATACCTTTACTTTTCCCAACTGATTTTTATAATAACCACTTCTTTCTTCCCTGTTTATATAATTCTATTGCATTTGTAAGCTTTCTTTAAAAATGTATTTTTAAATTATATTTATTCATTTATTTAAAATTTATATTGATTTTTTCACATTTATTCTGTTCTATTTTTATATTATATTCTGTTATATATTTATTCTGAAAGCACAGTGGGTAGGGCATTTGCCTTGCACACAGCCGACCCAGGTTTGATTCCTCTGTCCCTCTCGGAGAGCCCGGCAAGCTACAGAGAGTATATGGCCCACACGGCAGTACCTGGCAAGCTCCCTGTGGCATATTGGATATGCCAAAAACAGTAACAACAAGTCTCACAATGGAGATGTTACTGGTGCCTGCTCGAGCAAATCAATGAACAATGGGATAATAGTGCTACAGTGCCAGTTATTCTGTTATTCTGTTACTAATATCTTCCAAAGTGTGCATTTCTAGTAGAATTTCCGCCCCCCCCGCAAAAAAAACCCTCCAACCCCATCAAAAAATGGTGAGAAGAAATGGACAGAAGTTCCCTCAAAAAAAAGAAATACAAGTGTCCAAAAGGCACATAATAAAATGCTCCAAATTGCTAGTCATCAGGGAGATGCAAATCAAAACAACAATGAGATATCATCTCACACCACAGAGATTGTCACACATTCAAAAGAATAAAAACCAGTGCTGGCATGGATGCGGGGAAAAAAGGGAAATTATTTTACTGTTGGTGCGAATGCCGACTAATCCAGCCTTTCTGGAAAACAATATGGATAGTCCTTCAAATACTAGAAATTGAGCTTCCATATGACCCTGCAATACCACTGTTGGGAATATATCCTGAGGATGCAAAAAAACACAGTAGAAATGACATTTGTACCTATATGTTCATTGCAGCACTGTTCACAATAGCCAAAATCTGGAAACAACCCAAGTGCCCTAGAACAGATGACTGGTTAAAGAAACTTTGGTACATCTACACAATGGAATACTATGCAGCTGTTAGGAGAGATGAAGTCATAAAGTTTGCTTATCAATGGATAGACATGGAGAGTATCCTGCTGAGTGAAATGAGTCAGAAAGAGAGGGACAGACATAGAAGGACTGCACTCATTTGTGTAGTATAGAATAACATCACATGAGGCTGACACCCAAGGAGAGTAGATACAAGGTCCAGGAGGATTACCCCATTGCTGGTAGCCTGCTTCATGAGTGGAGGGGAGAAAGCAGATGGAATAGAGAAAGGATCACTAAGAAAATGATGGAAAATGATGGCTGTGAGGAATCAGCTGGGATGGGAGATGTGTGCCACAAGTAGATAATGGATCAAACAGATGATCTCTCAGTGTGTGTTGCAAGCCATAATGCCCAAAAGTATAGAGAGAGTATGGGGAATATTGTCTGCCATGGAGGTAGGGGGAGGGTGGGAAAGGGGGTTGTATGCCAGGGATATTGTTGGTGGGGAATGTGCACTGGCGAAGGGATGGGTGTTTGATCATTGTGTGATTGTAACCCGAACATGAAAGCTTGTAAATATCTCATGGTGATTCAATAAAATTAAAACAAACAAACCGAAGCCTGAATTTTAAAGTTGTTTGGCTAGTGTAGTTGGTTATCATAGGGACAAACCTATGAGAGGGAAGGATCTGAACTTCAGTTATTTGTCATGGCCATGAATATTAAAATGTATCAAATTAAATCTTAATTAAATAATAATGTTTTTGCATTTAGGCACCCAGAGACTTTAGAAATGCATGTAGACTGTAACTGAGCTAAAACAACAGAAATCCAAAACCACGTGGCCGCTGTCTTGGCCGCTCGAGCTCCTATAATCTTCATTCTCAGCAATGGAAAACATACTATCAAATGATGCCTTTTCAGCAGGTTTGATTGTTGGGGAAAATTCCAAATATTAATAGTCAGTTCTCTGTTGAAATATTGAACGTATCCAAAGTATAGACAGAATAAAGTGAAGATCATTAGCCACTCAGGTGTGGGGGGTGTTTGGGAGGGGGGTATATTGGGGTTCCTGTTGGAGGAACAGGTGCACTGGTGAAGGGATGGGGGTTTAATCATTATGTGACTGAGACTTAACCCTGGAAGCTTTGTAACTTTTGTCACGGTGATTCAATAAAATAAAAATTTAAAAAAATAATATTTTTTGCTATCCTCTAATTGAAATCAGAATTAAGTATATATGTTTTAGTCACCTATGAATGCTAGACATTTTCTTATGTCCCAACTTAGTGAGACAGTTTTGGAAAATATACCTTAAATCTATAGCTTTACCCCTTAGTCATTTTAGGTATTCATCCTGAGTTAAAATAGTACATACTGGATGCTCCAGTTGCTGCTGCATATGAAGATGGCAACTTTGGATGATGTCCTTAAACTACACAATCAAGCAGAGCTGAGTACAGGGATATTTCAGCATCAACTATTGAATGTTCAACCCATCTAAAAATTATCAGATTTGGGGCTAGAGAGATATAAGGCACTTGCCTTGCACATGATGGGTTCAATCCTTGGCACCCTCTATGATCTTCTGAGTACTGCCAGAGTGACTGCTGAGCACAGAATAGGAGTAAACCTGAGTATCACCTGGGCTGACTCCAAAACAAACAAACCAAAAAAAAGCAGTAAAAAACAAGCAAACCACTTTAAGAGAAGAGGCATAAGTGGAAAGTGTTGCTTCTTTATTTTTCTTTCTTTTATTTTTTTAATTATTCTACAGCTCATTTAAAAAAAATTTTAAAATTTTATTGAATCACCGTGAGATAGTTACAAGCTTTCATGTTTGGGTTACAATCACACAATGATCAAACACCCATCCCTCCACCAGTGCACATACCTCACAATCAATATCCCGGGCATACCACCACTTTCCCACCCTCTCCCTACCTCCATGGCAGACAATATTCCCCCTACACTCTATCTACATTTGGGTATTATAGCTTGCAACACAGACACTGAGAGGTCATCATATTTCGTCCATTGGTCATTGGCCATCATGTTTGGTCTACAGCTCAAGGAAAAATTTGAGGCTGTACAAGAGATTATGTACTTTCAAATGCATTTTCCAGCACTCAGTCATATCATAAGGATTTAAAAAACATTTTATTTATTTTTTAATTGACTCAACATATCATTGTGAGATATAATTTCAAAGCTTTCATGATTTTCAGTTATACAGTGTTCTAATACCCTCCACTAGTGTACATTTCCCACCACTGATATCCCCGTATCTGTAGCCCCCCCAAGCCTGACTTTATAACAGGCACTTTTCTTCTCTCTCTCTCTCTCTCTCTCTCTCTCTCTCACACACACACACACACTTCCTTTTGAAAGGAAAAATGAGTATTAATTTTGAAGGTGAAAAATGAGTATTAATTGTATTCTGCCCATTATAGTATTATTGTTTGCAATATAGATACTAAAATGCCACCATGTTTGGTTGTTTTCCCACTTTCAGCACACATCTCCAATCCAGAGCAACCCCTTCAACCATTATTGTCATAATGATCCCTTCTTTGTCCCAACTATCCTCTCCTCCAGCCCTTGAGGCAGGCTACCAACTGTGGACCATCTGTCCCGATTCTTGTTTCTACTGTCCTGAGGGGTTAGTTTCTTACTATGTTTTGTTTGTTTATTTCTTTTTTTAAAATGACTCACAAATGAGTGCAGTCATTCTATGTCTGTCCTTCTTCTGACTTATTTCACTTAGCATGATACTCTCCATTTTCATCCATTTATAAGCGAATTCTATGATTTCATATTTTCTAAGCTGTGTAGCAGTCCATTGCGTAAATGTACCATAGTTTCTTTAACCAGTTGTCTGTTCTTATTCTTGGGCAATCAGGTTTTTTCCCAATTCTGGCTATTGCAAATTGTGCTGCAAAGAACATACAAGTGCAGATGGCATTTCTGCTGTGTATTTTTGCAGTCCGGGGGTTTATTCCCAGAGGTGATACTGCTGGGTCATACGGAAGCTCAATTTCTAGTTTTCTGAGGAAGGACCATATTGTTTTCCCCAAAGGCTGGAGAAGTTGGCATTCCCACCCATCATGAATGAGATTCATTTTCTCCCCATACTTGTGCCAGCAAGGGATTTTCTTATTTTTTTGATGTGTACCAGTCTCGTTGGCAAAAGGTGATATTTTATTATTGCTTTGATTTGTATCTCCCTGATGATTACTGATGTAGAACATTTTTTCATGTGCCTTTTGGCCATTTGTATTTCTTCTTTGAAAAAGTTTCTGTTCATTTCTTCTCCCCATTTTTACTACAAAGCAGTAATAATTAAAACAACATGGTATTGGAATAGAGACAGATCCACTGATGGAGCAGAGTTGAATATCCTGACACAGACCCTAGAATATATGATTGCTTAACCTTCTACAAAGGAGCAAGAAATGTGAAGAGGAGAAAGAAAAGCTTGTTCAACAAGTGGTACTGGGAAAACTGGACAGCTACATACAAAAAACGTGAACTCAGACCTCTGTCTAATGCCAGGCATGAAAGTAAGATCAAAATGGATTAAAGACCTCAATCCATAAGGTATCACTTATATCACTTGTCATCCCGTTGCTCATTGATTTGCTTGAGCAGGCGCCAGTAACGTCTCCGTTCGTCCCTGTCATGTGTTAGGGGAGCTCAATGGCGTCTGCTCACTCCAGAAACACAAAGAGCCTCAAACTGTTCATTCAGGGTCTTGATGAAGAAGTCTGACCATCTCGTAGCTGGGCAGCCAGGCATTCTTTTGACATCCTGTGGAATCTAGTTGGTAACAGTTCTAGTCCAGCTCTAGTGCAGGACTAGAGCTGCTGACATCCATAAGGTACATGGAGAAAAACATAGACTTCAAACCATCCATGATATTGAAGCTAAAGGTATCTTGAAAGATGAGATGCCACTGACCAAGCAAGTCCACTTGCAAAGATAAATAAATGGGACTACATTAAATTAAGAATTTTCTGCACCACCTCAAAAGAAACAGTGACCAACATACAGAGACAGCTCATGGAATGGGAAAAAATATTTACCCATTACCTATCAAATTAGGGGTTAAAATCCAAAATACATGACACTGGTAGAAAAAAAGAAGAAAATAAGAAAAAATCTTCCAACCCCATCAAAAGGATTTTTTTAAACAAAATTGTATTCCTGCCTTTCCTATGTGGGGGAAGGGCTTTCCTTGGTGCTTGTTACTCTCAGAATTTGGGGACCAATGTATCCCAGTTTTCCTGGATGTTTTCTAATTTTAACCATGAAAGTACTACATGATTTGGTCTAAGTTGGTTAAAGCTTTGTCAAGTGCCTAGAATTGTGTATAGGTAAGTTATTAATAATATATGCTCTGTTAGTGATGAATTTGAGATCTGTTAGAGTTTAAATTACACTTTGATATAGCAATATTGTGTTTCAAGTTCCTACTTCTGGTAGGTATGAGAAACCTAAAATATAAATATTTAGAATTCATTCTTTTAACTAGTCTCTATTATAGAACATTTATAAACTTATTTTATTTCTTTTAAATATATACAAATTTGAACTAGAAAGGCTTTCTCATTTTGCTTTAATGAGGAAAAAATGATTTATGATTAGTATTTTAGTTGTTTGTATGCAATGCATAAAGATAATTTGTTCCACCTGTAGTTAGATTCACAGAGCACTATTTATATTTTTTCTAGTAGGACCCGAGAAAGTTCATTCCTATTTACAGAGGGACTAGACTATAGCAGTTTCAAGGACATCTTCTAAAACCGCAACTCAAAGGCTCAAAGTGTGTCTCTTCCACATACTAGGTGTGTGATTTTGGGAAAATTTGTTAATTTATAAAACAGAATTTGTTTTTCAATTCCCAGGACCAGATATTGTTCCCCAATCCCTGCCAGTAGTGAATCTGAGCTTAGAGCCAGGAGTAAACCCTGAAGACTGCTTTGTGTGGCACAAAAAAAAACCAAAACAAAATTTAGAATTATTTTTTTCCTTTTATTTCTTTTCCAGGGCAGAAAGGGGTAGTGGTCATTGACTACACCCAGAGGTGTTCCTAACTCTCTGCTCAGGAGTGACACACAGTAACTCAGCACGTGTGTTTCAGGGAATGAAATCAGGGATGACAACATGCAAGACAAGCACCTAATATTATGTACTGTCTCTTCAGCACCCCAAACAGAATTTCTTGATCTGAAGAACAGGGTATAAATTGGTAACTTCTTAAAAGGTTGTTATGACGAGCATCTATAACCAGGTATGGTAGTGATATGATGTAAAGACTAAGACATAAGAAGTTTTCACCATTTTGACTATACAGAGTCAAAAGAGAAATTAATCCTAGCACTTCCTGGAGTAACATCTGCTCTGATTGTGTGCTTGTGTGTGAGATGAGTTGGTCACTGGAGAATTCCAACAATCATTTGAGAAAGTAATCTTTCACCTCTGGCCAATTGCCTTGTTCACTGAGAGTGCAGGTGGAAGACGAGAGCTAAATTCAGGTAAATTATTTCTTTTATTAGCCGATGTCCAAAGTCAAATTTTTCTCAAGGGATGAGCCAATAAATTTACTATGTTTACTCATGTTCACACTCTCATTATAAATATGTTTTACTAAAGTAAATGTAGAGTTTTTAATTGGTTTCAGAATGATTTAATCAGACAGTGTTTATGCTCTGGTCATAATGAACGCACTGTTATAGGCTTGCCATCTGCTCGAGATAAAAATGAAATCCCCCTTGAAGAAGTGCGAAATTGATACAAAGATTTTAATGAATGTTTAATGTTTTCTTATCTGTGTTAGGGTTTACAGTCATAGTAGCATAAATGCTCTCTATATGGGTAGGACTCCTCTCAGCATCTCAGTTCTCATTAAGTCTGTTGGAATATTATATCTTGTATTTCTGAAGTTGTATACAAAGTGACTTAGAATAGACTTGGTCAAGTGCTATTTGAAATCTCTGCTCATTTGGTTGCCAACCAGCACAATGGATCTGTCAACTGCAAAGTGTATTCCTCCTTCAGAAACCGAACTTTTTCGTCCCAGTTATTTTTATTGAAGAACACAGTTTACAAGAGTTTTCATATTATTATTTTATACTTATAATGCCACCCCTATGCCTAGTGTCAATAACTGTCCAGCATTGTCCCCCATTTCTATTTCCCCTGTCCCTCCGTAGACTGTTTCAGAGAAATATAGCAGTCTTTAGACCATTTTAAAATTCAACTTTATATATTTTAAACACTTTTATCTCTTTAGAGTCTAAATTGCTATCTATTCTATTCTAACTGTATTGCTTACTTAGAATATGCATTCTATATATTCATTGCTTTTGCTTGCTGATATACACTGTAACAATATTTTAACTTTAAATGACCTTGTATTCTCCTTTTTTATGTTTTATTTTTAAAACATGGACCCATTATATTAGCCTGCACAGTCTCCTGTGACCACTGTTGTCTCTTGAAATTGAAGTACACAGTCCTACCAAACTCAGTAAGCAGTCCAGCCAGGGAACAATTTTCTCATTTAAGACTGTCACTGCATATCATTTAGTCTCTCCTTGGATTTCTGATTGAGGTTGTTACAAGGGTATTATAAGAGAAAATGAGCGAGGAAAGCTTTCTCCCAAATGTTGCATCATTCAATATATAAACTTTCCCTGTAATGTGAAAATTTAGTGTTTTTTTTACCTTCAATATAAAATGCTGTTTGGCACAATCTATGGTTCTTAGTATCGTGTTACTGAAGAATAGTTGCCTGTTTGTCAGAGGCTATTTGTCACTTTTTTCACTAACTGCAGGTGGTTAATGTACTTCAGAGTTCAGAGAAGGAAAATTGTGAGTTCACAGGGATTTGTGCAAATCCTTGACAAAAATATGATCCCATTTCTAGATGCTTGTACAACCTGAATGTGCATAATTTGCCAAGTCTTGCTATCAGGAAATGCATAAAACATCTTAGTGGGAGTGATCATGATTATAATTTAGGGATCAAAATTTTTTCAATATATGTTTTATCTTCTAATTATATATTTATTTAAATCAATGTGATTTATATGTAAAAGAAATCTAAATTAGATACAAATAGAGTGAAATTCTGCTAATGAAAATGTGACATAAATATAAAAACATGCAGAGAATAAGTCCAGTAAGGCATATGCATCAGATTACTTTTGACTCCAAGTGGTAGAATCGCATACTAGAGTAGCAGTTTTGGTATAAGCATTCATAATTTTGCATAAAATGAATTCCAGAAACAGAGCTCAATCAAAACTCACCGATGTAAGGGTTTTTGACCATCTTTTATTCTTCAGGGAAAATTTTATTCCAGAATTTCTTAACATGTATTCCTTTACCCTCACCTTGTGGAGTTGAGTAAGTTGCTTACTGCCAATTCATTCACTGGCTAAGATCCAAGGAGCGGGTGGTGATAGGCCAGACCCATCATGATTAATTTCATGGAACTCTGCTCCTTCCTCGAGTTTGATAGCACTTCAACAAAACTGGCATATTGTCAATAGGAAGATTGGGATGAGGTGGAGCGAATGCTGGGTAAAATAAATAGTGTTTGATGTACACGCCACAGTGTGGATGGAAGTAGAAGGATACTCTGACATGGACTAACAAGCCAATCAAGATCATGGACAGAAAAAGCTAATAGCCATCTCTGCATATTGGACATACTCTGTTAAAATCCAAAGACATGTTTAGTTAAAGTTTGCCAATTTAATTGAAGTGGCTTAAAATGATTATTTTCTGCTACACCGGTAATAAAAATACTCAGTCTTTCCTGGCTTGAAGCATTAAGTTCTTGTGTAATATCTGTATTTGGTAACTTTAGATAGACTGTCTTCTTAGCTAAAAATATTTTGCAGATGTTCAATATACATAGTGGTAGTATGACCTGAATATAAACAAGGCTCAGAGGAATTTTTGGTAGCATTTGCTTAATCATACAAGCTGAAATTAGTTTACCTTTAATGCATTAATTGCCTCATGTTGAGGGAAACAAAGAGAATTCTCCAACTCTCTAAGAAGGCTAGGCTCCTAAATAAACTCTCAGCACACATTTTACCTATTAAAAAGCTCAGTTAAATTTTCTGTATAAGTCATAAAACTAAAAGAGGTCAATACTGGTATGGATAGTCAGAAGCATACATTTTTTTATTTTTCATGAAGAGGCTGTTTGAAAATGGGCAATGTTCCATATTTTATTTTAAAAATAAAATCATATACAGAGTGACAATATTAAGAGTACAGACTTTGTGATCAGACTAGCTTTAAATTTTTACTCGAGCAATACTGGTTATGAGACTTTGAGATTATGATTCGTTCAGTTTTTTCCAGTTTATTTACCTCATGTTCTTTATGAGAATTAAATATCATTTTTATGTTCTTCAGATAGCACTGGTATTGATACACTTATCTGTAAAAATTGCTGATGTCTTTAATTATGGTACACATTATTTTAAAATCTATTAGAAGAATAAAAATTAGGAAAAATAATTTTCTTAATATAACATTCCTCTGGCATACAACATTTGTTTGCCTTGCGCGTGGCTGACCCCGGTTTGATCCTCTCTCCCTCTCGGAGAGCCCAAGAAGCTACTGAGAGTACCCCACCCGCACGGTTGAGCCTGGCAAGCTACCTGTGGTGTATTTGATATGCCAAAAACCATAACAACAAGTCTCACAATGCTTTAGTCTCACAATGTTATTGGTGCCCACTTGAGCAAATTGATGAACAACAGGCCAACAGTGCTACAGTGTATTATACTGACTATTACTTAAAAATGGAGGTTTTGGAGCTTAGGAAAAGACATCAAATAAATAAAGATAATAAATAAGCAATGGAAAGGTATAGAGGCATATGAAAATGAAAGAAATTTATTATACTCATAGGTGCTAGATTTGAGAGATTCAACACATATGTGACGAAACAAAGAGTCAAATGGAAGAAACTGCAAGGGAGCAGGCTCAGCAAATTGGGACAATGACATAGTGACTACTCACGGGAGGTACGTTCATTGGTGCGATGGATGACATTAAGTCGCAGTGGGCCTGGCTACAGTCTAATCACACTGGTTGCCTGGATGAAATATTCACAGCCCATTTGTAGAAATGGCTAATATCAGGAACACATAGAGTGTTTTGGAACATTGTATGACTAAAACCCAATCATGAACAACTTTGTAACTGTATTGCGGTGATTCGATTAAATGATAAATAAAATCAAATAAAAAATTAAAAAGGAATATATGAAGCATAAAAGTATATAATGTATAACTCAGCCTAATTTATAACAGTATAATGTTATACTCAGTATAATGTATAACATTAGCTGCCCATTAGTACTTTACTATAAAAGACATGCTTTTAAAGATCAAAGGTAGGATGTTTTGTCTTCCAAAATCATATGTTGACTTATGGAAAAATACCAGTGAAAATGATCATGAACTAAATAATACAAGAGTAAATTAAACTAAAAGACTAATTTGAATAGGTGGAGGATTGTGCTTTGTATTTTGCATGGGATGAAGCTAGTCCTGAAGAACTGATAGGGTTAAGTGGAATGCTGTGGGTGGTAGGATGATGTGTATGTTCCCAGTGCAATGGAAACCTTGGTCGTGGTCAATATGGGATTTACCATTGTTCTTATAGTTTGATAAGGATATTATTATTAAAGAAACTGACCTGATTAAAATTGAACTTTTGTGCCAATATAAATGTTAAATTATATATATAATTATATATAAAAGTCAAATTTGAATTAGTGTATTGAGTTTAGATTAAAGAGGATTTTCAAAGCCAGGGAGGATGTTTGTAATCATAGATGTTTACAGATGAATATGATGTGGAATGAATACCTTGCATGTATAAGGTCCTGGGTAGGAGCACAGGCAATAAAATAAGAAAATGATGCCCAAACATGTTGTTTAGTAATGAATTAGGGAGAGTATGTCCTAAAATTAGCGAGGAGTGAATGGAAGTTTTTGAAGATCAGCATAAAGTGCTTGAACTGAATGATAGGGCTTAGTGAGAGAAAAATAGAAGGGGAAGAATAAATATCAAAGACTGTAGGATAACGTAGCCTCAGTAGTTTAGGTTTATTGGGTTACTCCCGTTACAGTGCTCCTATTCCTCTTTGTTTATTTGTAGCTTCTTTCTTAGTGTTCTGTTGACTTGTAAATAATGTTTTTCTCTTCTCCTTGAGTCCTTTGCATAGTTTATTCAGAGCAAGTCCTTTTTGTATGGACACAGGAAGACAACAAATGTTATGCTTTTGTAACCTGGGAGTCATTTGACTCTACATGATATTTTCCTCCAGGGCCTCTTGACCTAAGCCTCTTTTCCTCTTGACCTAAGCCTCAGCTGCCCTTACTTCCTAGCACCCCCAAAGCACGGTCCCGACGTGGGACAAGAAGGACCCAGGGCAAGCGGTGAGTTGTGTGCTACCCTGGCATCGAGATGGGCCTGGCCAAAGTGCCTAATGCTTAACTATAAGTTAAGAGCTTGATCATGGACAAATACTGTCATGATCCAAACAGTGATACTAGATTTGGACCCTGCTAGGGTGAGGAATGATTAATCTGGCCTGAGTGCTGTGGTCTGAGCCTGTGGCAAGATGTTGCCAGGAGAGCTGCCTTGCAAGCCTCAATGTATCCCTTGCTATGTCCATACAAAAATAACTAGTATTAAGATGTTAATAAGTTCCTGGACTAAGGAAAGGAAAAAAACCTTAAGAGTGAGGAAGGGCTTTGGAGTGTCCTGCCCTCAGGAAGGGCTTTCTTATGTTGATTTTGCTACCTGGCTGGTTGTAGCCTAGAGGGCAAGGTGGGAGAGACAAGGGGGAGGAGAGAGAGAAGCCAGAGGAGGTGGCAGTTGAGCAATAGATCCAGAGAGAGGCCGGAGCTGGGAGTGCAGGAGATGAGAAAATTTGAAGATTGAATAAACGGTAACTAATCAGCAACCAGCTTGGTCCTCGTTCTTCCTTCTCCTGTCCTTGACCACCGGCTGTCCCGATCCAGTCCACACACTGCGGTTCCAGAGCACCGAACGCGGGTGGTGAGACAGAGCCGCCCGGAGAGCCCGCGAGTACACTCGCCCCTTGGCGTTTCTTAGTTTTTTACAAAAGACATGAAAGGACTGTGTTAATACTGATCAGTATATATTTGAATGTATTATGTGCAATATTATTCACTGTTTTACATACTACTGTTCCTCTTCATTAACACAAAAAATGAAAGTATCTTGATTTGGGTTCACAATTAATATTTCAGCCCAGGAAAATCTAGCTGCTTGAATGATATTTATTCATGACTTTAAAACAAGTAAAAATTCAAAAATAAAATTATTGCTTTTATTTCATAAAAGAGGTCTCTGTGGATTCAAGTGAAAATATAGGACATGTTTTTTCTGGTCTGATTTTTGATATTGAGCACATATTTAAAGGGATTTTTATTGTACAACATGACTCACTAATATAAGAATATTCAGAAAGTCCTGTTAACTGACCTATGCCATCTTGTTCTTGTTCAATAGAATAGCATATTGAAAAAAATCACTGTAAAAAAATTTTGCTTAGTTTGGGTGTCCATAGAGTTTGTAAAGTGTTGCAGTTTGACCCAAACCATTAAAAGTTATATTTCCACAAAAGATGGTATTAATGGCTAAGCATGTCATCATCACAAAAACTTATCATATATATAATACATATATATGCATATGTAATACATATATACATATATAATACATATATACATATATAATAAGAAATATTAGAGAAATGCTTTAGCTTTGTTTTTTCTATCAAAGGGAAGCAATTGTAATAAAAGTTAAAGCATATAAATCCAACTTAAGCCATTCACTAGGAGGTGGAGAGATAGCTCCGGCTATGGGCTGGGCATGTGCTTTGAATGCAGGAGGACTGAATTCAATCTCAAGAATAGCATCTGGTTCCTGAGTGCCAGTGGGAGTGATCCATGAACCCTGAGCCAGGTCTATCCCTTAAACACTACCAGAGATAGCTCAAACAAAAAATAACAAAAAGTAAAAATCATAATTAAATATATATCAAAAAACATACAAATAGTTCCATCAATTATAAATATGAATGCAATCATGTGGCCTTGTTTGATCAAGTGTTGGGTAAGAGTTGAGAATCCATTAAGCATTAAGGAAGATCAAAAGGAGAGTTCATCTTAGAATGTTGCAGTGTCAGTAAGTGGAGTGCTCTAGGTATGGAACTCTGTTAACATTCAGAAGTAAAGTACTGAATGAGTAAAAAGGAGATATGAAGAACATATAACACATTATTAATGCAAAGTAAAATGTGTGTAAACCAAGCAACAGTATACATTTTAATTTAAAAATATAAAAAGTTAAATGCTGGATACGGTTACCATAAGAGTAGGATAATGTGGGAAAAACAAGAGATGAGATGAGAAATTGCTTAATTTTCTGTGAGCTATAGAGTCTGATTTAGAGAAATCTCTGCTTATTGAATCTAATAGACAGTCACCTTTTCCAGTCAGAGCCTCTTCTTCCTCTTGCCCAATACAAAAAAAAGGATACAAGGTAAAAAACAAAACAAAGCTTGAATGTATAGAGTGTGTTTGTTTTTTAAATGTCCTGTGCAATGAAGTGATTTCAATATATATCTGGTTAAAAGTATACTTTAAAGAAACTAAGCTGAACATCTATGTTAATATTTCTTTAAAAAGTTTAACCCTAAACATTTTTAATTATTCTATTTATCAGCCTATTTATTTATTATTTTTATGGGGTTTGGGAACCATACCCAGTGGTGCTTGGTGGTTATTCCTTGGTTGCTTGAGTTTTGATCCCGATGGTGCCCGGTGCCCCCAGGGTATGAGATGGAGCTCCTTCATGCAAACCTTCATGCACACCATGTGCTGAGCCCTTTGAGCTATCTCTGACCTCAAACAATGTTTCTTTATCCATGGATTTAAATTTTAAAATTTTGTATTCAATTTTACAAAACTATGTTTTAGGGGTACAATTTTCCATCCCTTCAAAATATATGTCACTGCATTACTTACCAACACAGATCACTGAGCTCCTCTCCACTGTGCCTCTCCTCCTACGTCCCTGGTAAACTCAGTTCTACATCAGAGTCCAAGAGTTTGTTTTCTTTGATTTATCTGTTTCATTGCTTTGTTGCTCTATACCTTAGATACAAGTGGGATCAATCATTATTTAAATATTTTTAAAAGAAGTTTGAAATACCCATTTTTCTGTAACAAAAAGTCTTAGGACTAGATCTAACTTATATGATTTTTTTTTTCTGAGGATTTTCCCTGACCTTAAAATATTGCTTCAGGTTCTCAGCAGAATATTTTTTTGTTACAAAATTCTTATCTGGACTTTTTCCATCTTGTAGTGAACCAGCTACTATTGCAGTGTCGCTTTGCTTTAGTGATTCCAATTAAGTACTTCAATTTGAGAAAGGCAAAAGACCTTTCCTTTGAGAAGTTTAACTAGTTATACTTTTTTAGGATCAACCCATGTTTATCACTAAACTAATAGATTTTTTTTTCAAAATTATTTATGTTAACTTTATGATTTATTCCTTCTTCTGAAAATTTCTAATAGGGTTTGGCACAGCTATCTCATTATTTCATCAGCTATTCATCTACCGAGTAATAGTAAAAAACCTCTCGCAGTTGATATTTACTAGCTTTGTGTATAATATTAACTTGACTTTCATGAAGCAAGAAATTGATTTTTTAAATGTAGCTTCAAGTAACTAAAATAAAATGATTCTGTTTAAACTTCTCAATTTTCTATTCATTATTCTGTAATTCCCATTAATAGACCCACTTTAGGCAAAGCTTAGAACTTTACCTAAAACATATATCTCCAGGACATTTCAATAATAGAAAGTTATTTGTTTTATTTATATTACTATAAGTTTTGTATTGATTCTTAGTTGTGATGATGTAAATCTAAACATATTTGCTATTGTTGATAGTGCACATACCATTAGGCGTAGAATTATAACTCATTTGAAGTATAAGCACTATGAAGTAAAAGACTATTAATGAAGTTTATGTCCATAGGTAAATAGAGAGGGAGCATCTATTTATTTAAATCATTTCATTGGATTTTTAATTTTTTTCCAATTTGATGCATAGTCAACAGAAACTAGGTTATTATGATAAGAGTTATACTATTAGTCACCCTAACAAGGGAAGACTAACACAAAACATCAGAGAATAATAGAATAAATTGAGAGATATGCCTAAATAGCAGACAGATTACTGAATAACAGCCAAAGTTACTATTCTGAATTGTGTGGCTTCACAATGTTAGAAGTGAATTTTCCAGAAAACTTGCTCATATATTTTCATTAAACAAGTGCAATAGAACTAATGTTTCCTATTTTTTGTTAGTGAGATACAGGTAGTACTTCTGATAAATAGCTGATATCAGAATTTTCCAATATCTCAGATATTTTTACCTTTAATCACATTATAAGTCTTTTATAGTGTACTTAAGAAATAGATCATTAGCACTAACTGTATTCTCTGTTCTGTTCTATATGCTTGAGCACATCAGAACTTGAAACAAAGATTCTTTTTTACTTTCTTCCAAGTTTTATTTAGGTAACATGATTTACAGTACTGTTGAAAAATTTTCAGACCTACAGTGTTCCATCTTCACACCCACCACCAAAGTGTCAGTGTCCCTCCACCAGTGTCTGAAATTCCCCTCCACCTTCAGGGGTAATAGAGATAATAATCTGCATTCAATATCAAGAGAGTAGAACGGCAATGTCAGTCAGATTGGGAGCACATAATCCAAACAAGTATGGTATGTTGAAGGCAAGATTACATTAAACTATTGATTAAAGATCAAAACAAGAAGTAGTATAATACCAGCTCTTTGTATTCTTTGAAATTTTTGTAGACATTTTCTTTTGCATTGCTTAATGAGATTTGCATATAAAGTATAAGATACTCCAGTATAAGCTGAAAGCCAGCGAATAGTTTACATTATTTAAAGAATTACAAAGCTGTTCCTCTTAAAATATAGCAAGACTTTCAATGTACTATTTATTGTTATTTATGTTTTATTTCATTTCATACATTTTTCTAGAGAGAATTTGACTCAACCTTCCAATTGGATATCTGGGGGAAGAATAGTAATAAAATTATTTAAATCCAAATGAAAAATTCAAGGAGTAAAGTATAATAGAAAGTCATTTTCATTTTTAAGACAGAATAAAATCTGTGAGTGGGACTTACCAATATTTAGAACAAAGAAACATAATCAGGTGAAAGAAATTTCATGTCTATAAAATAAAAACAAGGATTATTTCTGATATTAAAATAAGATTTCTTATCTCATGAGACTCATAAATGGGCTCTGTTTTAATGCATAATGTAATTAATATCACCATTATTTTATTCAGCAATGCATGTCATTATCCTATGCATCGTTACTTCTTTCCTTTTGAGATAATGGTATCACAGAGGAAGTTTTCATATCATTCTGTGAGGAAGCAAATTAGTTTTGCTATTGTTTGGATTGATGCAAGGATAACATTGAGTCTTAGAATTATAGTTTCAATTTTTTCTATTTCCCATTGATTCAATTTTATATGTGTCTACAAATTATATATACGACTTTATATATATGATAATTAAGTATGATGCAAATGTTTAATAAAATGAAACTTTGGATTTTTGTTTACATTTTATCTTGAATGAAAAAAAGGATGACACTCAGGACGAGTCATTTCTCAGACAGAAAGTAGTTTCTTTGTGTATATGGAAAAATACCGTTTCAAAACATGGTTGTTTCTAGATGAAAACTCTTCTATTCCTCAAGATACCTTTTCTCATCATCTGCTGCATTTTAATACTAAAAATAGAGGGGTGATTTTGCTGAAGTCAAAGGAAAAATGATTTAATTCTTTTAACCACTTATGATTAAATTACATTCTAATGTTTACTGATTTTTGTTGAGGTAATATGATTTGCAGTAGCATAATATTTATATTTTAGTCATGCAGTATTATTGCACCACACTCAGCTCCAAAATGCCAATATCCCTTCATCTTGTACGTAGGTCCCTTCCTTGCTCCCCTCAGGGGTGTTTTTAAAGTGATGTTTAAAGAGCTTGATGTTTTTAAAGTCAGTCTTACTATTGATATGAATGCACTTGAATTTTTTATTGTACTATTACAGAACATGTCTAACTTGGTTACTAAAATAGAGAAAGTAAGCATTCTGGTAGAGATTTATTGTTGCTGGTTACTCTGAGGGAAATAATGCTATTGAGTACTAACAAGTATCTTTTCAAGTATCTGCACTTTTTTTTAACCTCTTCTTGGAAAATAGCTTGGGCTGAGCGGACTTGGAAAGAAGGAAAAATATAAGGAAAATAATTGTTTAATTATTACACTGTAAAACTTACTGTATTTAGAGAAAACAAAATACTGGTTTATGGCAGATGATCGTAGGAAAATAAGGATTTATTTTTTTGGTTTCTGGATAAATATTAGTAGAGTTATGTTATAGTTATTAATATTATTTGAGTAAGAGTTATAGTATTCAAATCAGCATACATAGAGTTAAAATGTAAAAATAATGCTTTTAAAATTTTTATCTCTCAAGTGTGCAAAAAATCAATATAGCTGATAAATTTTCAGAGGGTGGAAAAACCATTTTCTTTGTAGTGGTATATAAGTGTTGGTGTGGATTAAATTTACGAGAAATTTGAATTTCCATTCGTAATATCTCTCCTGAAATATACATTATGAAATCAAACTTCCACCAAAGTAATAAATATACATTTACCAACAGCCTTGATATAATGCTGAAATGAGTCACTAGGCTCTACTTCTATGACAACCACTTAGCATTTCAGGTTCTAAGAACAGTTATGTAAACAACTCACATACTTGCAATAATAAATCTAAGTGAAAGAGCAACTAAATATATAGATGTCCATTTAGCTATTTGGGAATTATGGATAACGCACTTAGTTCATTGACTTGCCATTGTCATCTAGTTGCTGTCATGTGCTTGAGTAATGGAGAGCACACAATTGGTTCACGGAGAACATTTAATCAGTATTTGATTAAGCAGTATTTTAATACCTTTTATTTGTGTCTCCCTTTTCACCTTCATTGATTCTGCATTTGTTATTTGCTTACTTATCCCTTTTCTGGGCTTCTCAGTGGAGCACTTTATCTAACTCTTAAGTAGCAACAATTATTCCAGTACATAGTAAGTACACAGCTCAGTGAGTAAGTTGATAAAGCCTTAATATTGTGAAACATTTCTGGCACTTAAAAAAACACATTTTTTCAAAGAAGTATCATTTGTATGAGATATACTCCTCAGTAGTCATGGGGGAAAGTAAGATTACAATATAACTTTAATTGCATGTGACTATTATCAACCAAGATTGGTCTGTGTTTAGTTTCAAGTCACCCCATCTCAAAAGTTACTCCACTGAGTTTATAGTTCAATCATTATGTTTTTATAAATATTTATTTTTATTATTTATTATTGTTATACAGCATTATGTGTTATGGAATTCCAGAGATTTTGCTCCACACCTGTATACATGTATAAACCCACCACACTCCCACCAAACTTTGTGTAATCCTACAATATCCTCAACTCATTCCTCTTTACCATTCTTCCCTTTTTTTCTTGTAACTACCACAGTTACAGAACATCTAGATATTAGTTTGGAATTGTTCAATTTTCTTTAAATTTCTTTTTCTTTTTTTTTAGTCAGTTGGTTTATCTAGATATTTGTGTTCCATATATTAAAGTAACTATCCTATAATTTCCTCATTAATTTTATCTAGCATAATCACTTCAAAATGTATTACTTTCCCCCCAAAATAACAATTTTCTTTAATGTTGGAGTTGTATTCATTCTATGAATATATATTCATATTCATAGCTTTCTTTTTTAAAAATTCTTTTTTCCTTTTTGGGTTACACCTGCAATACACAGGGATTACTCCTGGCTTCACACTCAGGCATTACTCCTGGTGGTGCTTGGGGGACTATTTGGGTTGCTGGGAATCGAACCCTGGTCGGCTGCATGCAAGGCAAATGCCCTACCTGCTGTACTATTGTTCCAGCCCCATCCATAACTTTCTTTCTTAAAAAATTTTTATAATTTTATTGAATCACCATGAGATAGTTACAAGCTTTCATGTTTGGGTTACAATCTCACAATGATCAAACACCCATCCCTCCACCAGTGCACATTCCCCACCAACAATATCCTGGGTATACCCCCCCTTTTCCACCCTCCCCCTGTCTCTAAGGCAGACAATATTACCCATATTCTCTCTCTTTGGGCATTATAGCTTGCAACACAGACACTGAGAGGTCATCATGTTTGGTCCATTATCTACTTTCAGCATTCATCTCCCATCCCAACTCTTTCCTCTAGCCATCATTTTCCATCATTTTCTTAGTGACCCCTTCTCTATTCCATCTGCTTTCTCCCCTCCTCTCATGAAGCAGTCTTCCGGCTATGGGGTAATTCTCTTGGCCCTTGTATCTACTCTCCTTGGGTGTCAGCCTCATGTGATGTTATTCTATACTACACAAATAAGTGCAGTCCTATGTCTGTCCCTCTCTTTCTGACTCATTTCACTTAGCAGGATACTCTCCATGTCTATCCATTGGTAAGCAACTTTTATAACGTCATCTCTCCTAACAGCTGCGTAGTATTCCATTGTGTAGATGTACCAAAGTTTCTTTAATCAGTCATCTGTTTTAGGGCACTCAGGTTGTTTCCATATTTTGGCTATTGTGAACAATGTTGCAATGAATATATAGGTACAGATGTCATTTCTACTGTGCTCTTTTGTATCCTCGCAATATATTCCCAGAAGTGGTATTGCAGGGCCATATGGAAGCTCAATTTCTAGTTTTTGAAGGACTGTCCTTATTGTTTTCTAGAAAGGCTGGACCAGTCGGCATTCCCACCAGCAGTGAAGGAGTGTCCCTTTTTCCCCTCATCCACGCCAGCACTGGTTGCTTTTGTTCTTTTTAATGTGTGCCAGTCTCTGTGGTGTTAGATGATATCTCATTGTTGTTTTGATTTGCATCTCCCTGATGACTAGTGATGTGGAGCATTTTTTTTATGTGCCTTTGGGCCATTTGTATTTCTTTTTTGAGGAAACTTCTGTTCATTTTTTCTCCTGATTTTTTGATGGAGTTGGAGTTTTTTTTCTTATACAATTCTACAATTATCTTATGTATCCTGTACATTAATCCCTTATCATATGGGTATTGGGTAAATAGTCTTTCCCATTCTGTGGGATCTTTCTGCATTTTGGTCACTGTTTATTTTGAAGTGCAGAAGCTTCTTAGTTTTATGTAGTCCCATTTATTTATGTTTGCTTCCACTTGCATGGTCAGTGCTGTTCCATCCTTAAAGATGCTTTTAGCTTCAATTTCATTGAGAGTTCTGCCCACATTTTCTTCTATGAACCTTATAGATTCATGTCTGATATTGAGGTCTTTAATCCACTTTGATATCTGACTTTTCTGCCTGGCATTAGACAGAGGTCAGAGTTCATTTTTTTGCTGGTATCTATCCAGTTTTCCCAGCACCACTTGTTGAAGAGGCTTTCCTTGTTCCACTTTGCAGTTCTTGATCCTTTGTCAAGGATTAAGTGGCCATATATTTGAGGATCTGTGACAGGATATTTAACTCTGTTTCCTTGGTCTGCAGGTCTGTTTTTTATCCCAATACCATGCTGTTTTAATAACTACTGCTTTGTAGTAGTAGTAGTAGAGTTTGAAGTTGGGGAAGGTGACGCCACCCATCTTCTTTTTTCCAAGGATTGCTTTAGCTATTTGTGGGGGTTTATTGTTCCATATAAATTTCAGGAGTGTTTTGTCTATTTATTTGAAAAAGTCATGGGTATTCTGATAGGGATTGCATTAAATTTGCATAGTGCTTTGGGCAGTATTGCCATTTTGATAATGTTAATTCTCCCTATCCATGAGCAAGGGATGTGTCTCCATTTCCTAGTGTCCTTTTTTATTTCTTGAAATAGTGTTTTGTAATTTTCCTTGTATAGGTCCTTCACCTCTTTGGTTAAACTGATTACAAGGGCATACATATAGGAAAGGAAGAGATCAAGTTATCACTATTTGCAGATGATATGATACTATACTTGGAAAACCCTAAAGACTCTACAGAAAAGCTCCTAGAAACAATAAGTCGATATAGTAAAGTGGCAGGCTACAAAATCAGCACCCAAAAGTCCATGGGTTTCTTATATACAAGTAATGAAAGAGAAGAAAGAGACATTTAAGACACAGTCCCGTTCACAATAGTACCTCAGAAGATCCATAGCTTTCTTAACTAATCGTCGTGCTGTTCTTTAGGTTCAGTTCATGTGTGAAGAATGCTGTTGTGACTATAAATATCTAATTATCCGTTTGAGTTAGTATTTTCATTTCCTGCATATGTATACCTCATATTAGTACTGTTTAATTATATGGTATTATAAAAAAAGAAGAAGATGAGACTTCAGTTCTATTTTAGTTCTATTTCAGTTCTATTTCTTCCCCAGCTGGTGCGGCCCAGGCCATGGGGCAGACGGAAGAGGAAATGAAGGCCAAGCTGGTTGATTGATCAGTTGCCGTTTATTCCATTCTCTCCATGCACCTGTTCCAGTCTCTTTGAGTTCCCCATTCTAGTCTCACACTGCCCCTCTGCCAGTTGGCTTACATAGGGCAAGATACCAGAGACAGCTCTGCAAGAATAGATTTTATTGGCTCTGCAGGGGTGCCAATGGATCAGGAGAGGATTTTAAGGGATCACTACATTTTTCATCATGATTGTACCAATTACCAATAGTATATTAGAATTCTTATTTCTCCACATCCTAAATAACTATTGTTCTTTTCAGAATCTTTTTCTTGTTAATTCCACTAGTGTGAGTTGACAACTCGTTGAGTTTTGATTTGCATTTCCCTTAAAGTGTTGGTGAACATTTCTTCATGTATCTGTGGACCATCTGATACCTTTTTCAGAGGAGTATCTGTTCAGGTTTTTGTTCTATTTTTGTATTGAATTGCTTACTTTTAGGTTGTTGGTTTCTTTGTTCTTTGTGGGTTTTTAATTTTTTGCGTAACAGCCACTTTTCAGATGTATGATGTGGAAATATATTCTACAAATTGCAAAGTTGTTCTTTTGGTTTTGTTAACATTTAATACCATTTATATATTCCTGCTTATGTTTTCTTACAACTGGACTTGAGTTTCCAAATATATTTTAGATGTTGAAGCCCTAAAGCATTGGAACTCTGTTTTCTTCTCTGTATTTTATGATTTCCTGGAGTCTAGTATCCAAGTCATCAGTCAATTTACAGTAAATGGTTGTGTATGATGTTAAGTAGTGACCTACTTTCTTTCTTTCCTGTTTTTTTTTTTTTGCATGTGGCTATTTAGTTTTCCTAAGGCATTGTTTAAGAGTTCTTCCTTTTCCCACTTAATGGTAGTTTTATTATAGACTAATGTAAATTTATATTTAGTTTTCTTTCTGTACTCTTCTTTTCTATGCTCTTTATACCATAACTGGGTATATCTATTTATCTGTTGATAAGCATTTACATTATTTCCATTTCCTGACTACTGTAGTATAAAAAACTCCCAGGGCAAGGCAACCAGGGGAGAGCCCTGGTGGCTCTCCCCATCGTCGTCCGGGTTCAGGAGTGGTTCTGGCCGCTCACCCAGCTGGTGTGGCCAAGGCCATGGGGCAGATGGAAGAGGAAACGAGGGCGAAGCTGGTTGATTGATCAGTTGCTGTTTATTCCATTCTCTCCATGCACCTGTTCCAGTCTCTCTGAGCTCCCAATTCTAGTCTCACATTGCCCCTCACTCCTTCTCCTTCTGTCTCTCTGTGCTCCATCTTGAAGCCTGAACTCTCTCTCCTTTCTGGATTCTGACTCTGACTCCTTCTTCAAGGACTCCATGACTCCCTTTTCTGCCTCTCCCCACTCCACCCCTAGCCCTCTGGGCCCAGTTGGGTAGATACACTCAGTCTGGTAGCAAAATCAACATAAGAAAGACCTTCCTGACTGCCCATGAGGCTCAGGGGCAGGGAAACACCACCTGGGGGCATTCCTCTCCTCCTAACATCTTAATTAATATCTTAATATTGCTCATTTTTGTATGGACACAGTAAGAGATACATTAAGGCTTGTAGGGCAGCTCTCCTGGGAACATCAATTACAGAGCTCAGGCCAGACTAATCATTCCTAACCCTAGCAGGGTCCGAACCAAGTTATTATTTTTTGGATCATAATAGCATCTGTCCATGACCAAGCTCTTAACTTATAGTTAAGCATTAGGCACTTTTGCTAGGCCTATCTAGATGTCAGGGTAGCACATGGCTCAACACTTGCCCTGGGTCCATTCTGTCCCTTGTCAGGGTGGGGATCCTGCTTTTGGGGGTGCTAGGAAGTAAGGGCAGCTGAGGCTTAGATTACAAAAGCATAGCATTTACAAAAGCATAGCATTTACATCATCCTGTGCCCATACAAAAGGACATGGTTCTGAATAAACTATGCAAAGGACTTAAGGAGAAGAGAAAAACATTTACAAGTCAACAGAGCACAAAGAAAGAAGTTACAAATAAACACAGAGGAATGGGAGCACTGTGATGGGAGTAACCCAAATAAACCTAACCTACCTCTGGCAATGTTATTCTACACTGTAGAACTCAGGTTTTGTTGTTTCTTTGTCTTTCATAACAAAACTAAATATCAGGGAGTAGAGTGATCTTTCTTACTTGAATGGAGAGTCCGTGGAATATGGTGTTATTTTCAAAGCCTTCGTCCCCTGCAGCAGGGACAGGTCTGTCAGCAGTACTTGTAGCAGTTGTGCACCACAATGCATGGGAAATGTCTTAACTGATGATAGAGCTCTACAACCTCCATCAATTCCATGCTTCTGAGTTAGGCCACATTTAGATGCTAACATGGATAAGCTCTAAGCCAAACTAATTGTGAACTGATGAGATTATCTACGTGATATGTGATTGAATACTTGTTGTATTTTAATGTCTCTGGGCTTTCTGATGTCTATACAAGTCATATTTCTGAATGCTTTGTTTCCTTTGTTAGGTATTTCTTTTAGTTTGTTTTTAGACCACACCCAATTCTACTCAGGGTTTTAATCTGGTTCTGTGCTCAGGGAGCACTCCTGGAGGTGTTCAGGGGATTATATGGGGTGTTAGTGATCAAACCAGGACTGGTCACGTGCCAGGCAAATGCACTACACACTGTATTTCAGCACCTCAAGTACATTTTTGTTATGCTCTACAGCTTTTCCTTCTGCATTTAGGCAATTGAAAAAACATAAATAGTGATGTCTAGTTTTGATTTTATTATATTATCCTGCCTTTTTAGCTCAGTGAAATTTGCATGTCTGATATGAATAAATTTTATATTTAAATTATGATTAAAATGCTTATGTTAATTGTTAGGTATAAGTTTATTAACATATATAAAGCATTACTTAATTTACATAGTGTGAGTAACAGGCAAAGTCAAAGCAACTAATGCGAGTAAAAAAATCCTTAGAATCTTAAGTGTTTCATGAAATACAATTTAAATATCTACAAAGTACAGAAGGTTAAGATAAAATAAATTTGACTGAGGGAAAATTGAGTAATATCTTATAAATTGCTCAAAAGCCATCTATAGGGATCCTTAATTAGTCTAGAATCAATGAACCTATTTGTTCAGAGCCAATTTTGAGTTCTGCAGTATAAAAGGAGATAGATGATAGTTTAATATGATCTGCATCAAAAGATGTGAGGATAAGAATAATACTACATAAAAATTCCTGAAAATATTATTTGACATTTCTATCACTTAGCTTACTCATACACATCTTTTTTGTGGTTATAATGAATGTGATCTATTAATCTAAACTATAATTCAATAATTATTAATGATAGATAATTGAATTATCATTCAATTATTAATGAAATTACAGAATGATTTCTGATATGTCACTAGTTTAAGTTCATTTTCTTTATCATTTGGGGAAATTATTGTCTAAAATTACCTGTAGTGCTTACTCAGAGCCAAGAGGAGACAATCAGGAACATAAAATACTAGCTTTCACAAATACATCTTTATGTAATTTTGATTATTTATTCTGCAGACATTAATTTTATATTCAGGAAATACATGGTGCATTTCTCAAGTATATTGCCATCTGATATTTTTCCCAATCTTTCTACAATTAGAACTGTGTGTAATTTCTTGTTCTGATATGGTATTTTCTTTCTGAAAAAATTTTTTATTACTGCAGTGTTCTAATTAGAGGACAATGTTAACATGTAGAATGTGGGGGAAAAAGAGTATTGAAAGCTGTGATATTTATTAAACACTAGCATTATGCAAATTATTATGCTATGTAAATCGTGGGCAAACTAATATCTACTTTGAAAGATCAGTTCATTGTACACCTTTACTATTAAGGAATTATATCATGGACTGCTCATTTCACTATTTATATTTAATTTTATTACTAAAAAAGTGCAGAAATAATGATATCTATAAAATATTTTATTGTTATAATAAAATGGGCTGGAGCAATAGCACATCGAGTAGGGCATTTGCCTTGCATGCGGCCAACCTGGGTTCACTTCCTCCATCCCTCTCTGATAGCCCGGCAAGCTACTAAGAGTACCTTGCCCGCATGAGAGAGCATGGCAAGCTACCCGTGGCATATTCTCTATGCCAAAAACAGTAACAAGTCTCACAATGGAGACATTACTGGTACTTGCTCGAGCAAATTGATGAGCAAAGGGATGACAGAGACAGTTTAATAAAATATTTCTATTATGGGACATCTTTTACTTTTTAAATAAAATATTTTCTATTTTATTTAAAAAATATTTTATTTAAAAAATAATGAAGTTGGTGCATTTTAATGGAGAAAACCAAAACTTTCTTCACTTGAGTATATGCTTAGGTTCTTAGAAGTGAAATTTAAGTAAGATCATTTGCAGGTTTTGGGCCAATATATTACGAAAATACTTCTATGTCTACTAAGAAGTCAGGCAGACAAATAAAATGTGTGGAGAACTTGTGAAGCATAAAATTTTACCCTTTGAGGGAGAAGAGGAGCAGAAATCAGAGAATATCTCAGTGCCCACTAAAGGACTTGAAGTTTTATATAAAAAGTTTATATATAAAAAGTTTGTATAAAGGGTTGGTGAGCTGCGCAGAAGGATCATTAAGGGCCCCAGTGACCTATGACAAGTATTTCCTGCTGAAGGTTAGTTGATGGTCAGTTTGTGCATGCAGGTTTTTCAGGAGGAAGACATTTCTAGCTCTGTCACTCTCAGGATCTCGACAGTCAGAGGATCACTGGGATCATGTTCTCATAAGAAACTCTTTGTCCTTATTAGAGAGGACGAGGAGAAAGAGTAGAGGTTGAGACTCTTAGATTGTGCTTTTTCAGCTACTAAGATCCTTGGCCTAGAACACTGCATAGAAATGGAAAGTTTTGTGTTTAAGATGCTATATTAAACATAAAAAATCTGTATATATTATTTTGAGAAATTGTTTTTCTAGTAGAATTTATACTCTTCATTCCTTTAATTTTTGGTTTTTCACCATTAAGATATAGCATCATGAAAACAAGAATTTTGTTTCTTGTGTTTACTGCTCACAGTAGGGTGTAGTACAGGGCGGGAGATTTCAGATTTTTAATCTCCATGCTGATAGTGGAAATTAAAATTCTCTTTGGCAGAAATTAATGGAAATTGAAATAATTGTTCCAGTGTAAGTTAACGCATCTAGGAGTCACAGAAAGCTGGAAAATGGCAGCCAGTGTGTCATTGTTACTCCCAGCATTTATAAGCTAAAATAAAATTTTCACCATATTTTGTAAAAACAAAGATATTCAAAAGATTGAGAGTATTCTTTCTTGCATTAACAGTTTCAGAGTTGCTATACACAAAAATGACATCCAGGTGTATGATTATTATGTTTGAGTTGCCATAGCTGCCAGCCTGCTTCTGTATGATCATAGGTGAATAGACTTGTAGGGTGAAGTGTGAGTCTCTGGGTGGTGACAGATTAAGTCAGGTATAGAAGTGCATTTTCAAGGTCTCTTTTAGTCAGTCACAAAGAACAGAAGGTCCCTTCCTCTGCCCTTCTACATTCCAGCCACTGTCTGTGACTGTATGAAAAAGTGAGCCTAACTGCATCAAAATGTAAGAATAGGATCTCCATGTTCATTGAACAATAATAAAATATTTAGAATGAATTTTTAACTATAATTTGTACTTCCTCAACATCTATAGTGGTCCCTACCTGAAAGGCAGCATTCTTGAGTTTGAAATGGGCTTTTTTTTTATTCAGACAGGATATTAGAAATTGCCACATGCCTGTCAAACACAAATGATTTGCCACTCTTGCCAGTTTTCCCTCTACTGTGAAAGCACCACCTGACCACACCTGCATATAAGCCGGAATTCTTCTGTGGGTGGAAGGGAAAATGGAGCCAGCAAATAAGAATTCTTTCATTAGTCTTTCATTATAGGATAGTCCTCCAGGCAGCCCTGACTTCAGTTATAAAGTAAAACAATACCGTTTTTCTTTTTACACTGTGTGTAGCAGCAATATTTTTAATTAGCAGAGACTTGGGGAGTATTAAGTGAGCTAAAGTTAAGGTAGTTTTCTTTTAAGCTCAGAATCATGTTAACAGGGGCTATTGTTGGGAAAGAGAAAAAACTGCTCCACCCAGCGAAAGAGAGAAGTGAGGAGAGCTCTCAATTGTCAACACAATGGTCTTTAACCCTGGGGTCTAAAGTAGTTTAAAATGAGTTATTTCAGGAATTATCTTTTCATATTTCAGTAACAAAAGAGTTGGCTAAAGAGTAACTATCAAGAAAGTAGTAATTTTAGGACTTACAGCAGCAGATTCTGACTCTGCCTTTATTTTGACACAGGTTGTATTTCCTGAAAGAAATAAAGTTATAAATGATTTTACTGGATAGAGATGGGATTTCTCTATTGATTTATATCAAAACTCATGGCACCTCATACTTTATCACCAGTTGCTTTACTTCTGATTATAGCTCCTGTCAGGCTACAGCTCATTGTGTGCCTGAGGTTGGAATGCCTGGAAGTGACAGTTTCATGATAAGAACTAATTCTAAACAAAAAGCAGGATCAAGTTTCATTTTTCTGACAATGATTCTTGAAATGCTTTGAAGAACAGCATTTGCAGGAGTTAAGGTTCTCTGGCCTTGTAGATGTTCCTTCTAACAAGAAAGACTGAATTTTCATAAGTGTCTCTGGGAATTTTACCTCTTCCTAAAGAACAGATGTTCGGTTGGATGTTTTTTTTTTTGGGGGGGGGGTCACTCCTGGCGCATGCACTCAGGAATTACCCCTGGCGGTGCTCAGAAGACCATATGGGATGCTGGGATTTGAACCGGGGTCGGCCATGTGCAAGGCAAATGCCCTACCTGCTGTGCTGTCACTCCAGCCCCACTGGATATTTTTTAGATGCAATAGAACTGTTGCAGGTAGGGAGAAAAGGAGGCCCTGGTAATGTAAATTGGGAAAAATATTATCTGGAACCCAAATCAGCCTGAAGGAATGAATGTCTTTGAAACAAAAGACCTCCGTCAGGCCCTGGAAAATCATGGAGATGCAGAATTCCAGACCAAGTGCTTGGATGGGCTTTCCCACTTGACAACTACCTGAGTTAAGGATAGGGGAGTGTAAGTGGGGGGTAGTCCGGGAAAACTATATAACTAACTTCGCAGAGGAAAAGAGGCCTTGCCTCATTGGCCTGATCATATACTTTCACACTTTGGGGATCTTGTTCCATTCCGGGAAAACGACCTATCCACCTTCGGATGTGTACTTTGGACTATTTCCACTGGAGAATCCCATGTTTTCTCTTCCGCATGTATCTCTTTCTTTCCCTTCCTTTAATCCCCAGCTAAACTGATTTTACTTCACTGTTCATCTCCTCCTGAAAATTTTTTTCTGTGAGGGAAGTGGAAGTTCTTGGAAAGCCTGAGAAAGATTTAGGACTGGCTTGCCTTTCTTGCAGCTCCTTGGTGAAATCACAATAAGCAGGGAGATTCAGGCACAGTTTGCCAACACTTGTGGAGCTGGTGACATAGAAAGGTCTGTACCAATCTTCAGCACAGACCCTCATGGATCCCAGGTTTCCTGGCACCTCCCTGGGTGGTTGACAGGGTAGAGGAAGCCACCACCTCTCTCCTCTCCACTCCCCAGAACTATGAGGTTGAGGCACCATGCTGTTCAACTGGGAACTAGATACCCAGAACATAATTCTTTGGCGGGAGGTGGAGATGGGTGGAGAGTGGGTCACACCTGGCAGTGCTCATCGATTATTAATAGTTTGTGCTTAAGACTGACGTCTGGAGATGCTCAGGGGACCATATTTAGTGCCAGGGATTTTAATCAGAGTCTCAACCCAGCTGCTGTAACCGAATGCTAGACAAGTTCCTCACCTCCTGTGCTGTCTCTCCAGTTCAGGCTTACCTGTACTTGGTGGCCTTAACTGTATTTAAGTTAGCATTTAATATTTAAATATTTAATATTTAAACTTGACATGTTTGAGAGGAGTTTATACATTTTCACCATGTACATAGCATAATTTTACCACTTTTACAACATGCACTTTACCTTTTAAAAATTATTTATAAAATTTGCGTTTTTATATGATATTTGCAAAAGCAATTTTGGCTTAATTTTATATTGAGGTGATTTCATCCAGGCAACTTTCCTTCATTTCAGTATCCTTATTCTTGAGTTGTTAGTTAAAAATCCTTATGTGGTTACTCAGACTGGAGCAAAAGCACAATGGTTAGGGCGTTCGCCTTGCACGTGGCCGACCCAGGTTTGTCTAATTCCTCTGTCTCTCTCAGAGAGCCCAGCAAGCTACAGAAGTATGCCTCCTGCACGGCAGAGCCTGGCAAGCTACCCATGCATATTCAATATGCCAAAAACAGTAACAAGCCTCATAATGGAGACGTTACTGGTGCCTGTTTGAGCAAATCGATGAACAACAGGACGACAGTGCTACAGTGCTACATGGTTACTTAGAATCTGTTTCTCTGGAGGTTTATTTTTCAACACAAGAGTATCTAAGTATGTCCCATTGCCTTTATATGTATAATATTTACTTCTACTTGGTATAGATTATATTTAACTTATATACTTTCATTTCCCACAAATCTATAATCTTGTTTGATGTTTCCCCTCTACAAAAATAAAGCAGAACAATTCGAAGTCAGTTATCACACTATATATATGTATATATATATATATACATATATCTTCGTTCAAGATGAGTGCTTATAAAATGTTTTGCTTCAGATTAATGCTTAACCTTTTTTAGTGAAAGGATATGTCTTTTTATATTTATTATTTTATTCATGGAAACTTCAGGTATCAAAGATGCAAACGTCTTCTCAGGGATATGCTTTTATACCACTTATTTGATTGTTGTTTCTGTCATATTTTTTCCTGTTCTCTTTTTTCAGGGAGGAGAGTCAGTTTCTTCTAGCTTATAGCTATGTTACTTTCTCTCATTGCTTCCATCTTTGTCCTGTATTAGCATATTTTGATACTTCTTGTAAATTTTACATCTTGTATTTTTGGTGGGAGAGTTGCTGGGGAACAAATTCAGTGCCTCACAGATGTGAAACATGTGCTATAATCACTCAGCTACATTTTTTACCCAAATATTGACTTAGATATTCTGATGCTCATAACACTGATTTGATTTATAGAATTTTTAATTTTTCACATTTTCTTTGCCTTATTCAACATAATTTTACTCAATTTTTATCTAGTCTTTCCTTCTCTTTTGTTTCATCAATTATTTTTGGCCGCACCTCATTGTATTAAGGCTTACTCCTGGCTTTGTTATCAGGGATCACTCCTGGTGGGTTCAGATGACCATATGTGATGCTGGAGATTGAACCAAGGTTGGCTATGTGCAAGGCATGTACCCTTAAAATAGTACTATAACTTGCGTCCCATTTTCCTCTTATTTTAAATATAGCATGTTTAGTGTAATTTCACTGAGAACTTAATAATTCACTATCATTTCCCCCCTCAGCATCAGTAATGGGCTATGTTATTTTTATACTTAAGTTTTCATAATATAGGACCTTGAAGATAGGACAGGAGGTGATACACTTTCCTAGCATTCTGCTGACCCTGGCTCAATGCCTGGCACTGTGTATGGTCCCATGTGCATGTCAGGGGTCACTTTTTATTACAGAACCAGAAATAGCTCCTAAGCACCATGAGGAATGGCCTCCCTCCCAACAAATAAATGAAAAAATATAAAATTGTATAATATATATCTAGACCCAATTCAGCATGGTGCTAATATACGTGCATAACTTTTGTATATTAAAAATGCAGGTAGAAGGGGCCTGAGCGATAGCGATAGCACAGAGGGTAAGGTGTTTGCCTTGCACATGGTTGATTCGGGTTCAATTCCCAGCATCTCATATGGTCCCCTGAGAACTGCCAGAAGTTATTTCTGAGTGCAGAGCCAGGAGAAACCCCTGTGCATCGGCGGGTGTGACTCTTCCCAAAAAATGCAGGAAGAAACTTTTTTTGTGTATTCTTACTGTTTATATGAGTATTAGGATTCCTTTCTGGTGGATTTTGCAGCATAAATTATTGAAAGAAATAATTGTTAACTCTACTATCCAGTGGTTAGGAAAAAAGTATTGCTTATAAATACATGTTACTTTAGGACAGAGTGTTCCACTGTCAATAGTGCTTTGGTAGGGTCAGTTTTTCATACCTAAGTCTTTACTGTGGCTAGGTTCTGGAGGTTTCAGCTGCCGGGGTTCTGTTTGGGGTGGAGGGTACTCAACTCATCCCCTTCCAAGGGGCCCCATTGAAGAAAGTCTGGCATGGAGATAGGAGATTATGCATTGCAGCCGGAAACCTCCAGAACCCAGCCACAGCCATGCTCAAGCCTGGTACTATACAACTACTTTATTGGGAACTTTCCACCATCAGCTCAAGCCATGCTCACACACTCAAATGAGCCTCTTGCATGAAGGAACTGGAAGAGGAACTGGTTGAGGAACCCAGGCATGCGGAACCGGGAGCTGAGATTTCCAAGCCTGCTTGGATTGGGACTGGGCCTCCTCTACCCAGACCCCCCATTTTTCCAGTAGCTTGGCAGTCACACCCAGAAACTGCCCCCTCCTCATGTAATCCCTTCAACAGCCAATATCCAGAGGCTATATAAAACAAAGCTTCCAGAAGCTCTGGGCCACTTGGCAGCTGTGAGACCTTTTATAGTCTAGCCCACTGATGTGCCTAAAGCAGCACATACGTGTTTGGCTTTAACATATTTGCTTGTATTCTCTGATTTACATTCTCTGTCCCTCTCAGAGATCCTGGCAAGCTACCGAGAGTATCCTGTCAACACGGAATGGCAATCTCCCCGTGATATACTCAATGTGCCGAATATAGTGACAATAACAGGTCTCATTCCCTTGACCCTGAAAGAGCCTCCAACTGTTGGGAAAGACAAGTAAGGAGAGGCTGCTAAAATCTCAGGGCTGGGATTAATGGAGATGTTACTGGTGTCCACTTGAGCAAATCGATGAACAACAGGATGACAGTGATAAGTGATACATTGATACAGTGAAGTCTTTATTATCTTCATTCTAGCTGTGTGTGCATTTTAAGGGTAGATGGCATATGCTTCATTCCTGGCACTACAACTACTTTATTGGGAACTTTCCACCATCAGTGTTCTATTCATTCCATGATGACTGCATGTGCCTCTTGTCAAGACCAGACTTGTCAACTGGTTTGTGAAGTGTTTTTTCATTGACTTTTTTTTTAATTTCAGTCTATCTTATGTTCATCTCATGCCCTAGCATGTGTACATTAAATATGTGGTATTTAAGGAACTTATCAGATCTTTTGGACTCTAGATGATGCACCCTCATATTTTTATAACATGAGAATGTCCCCTCCCTGTATGCCAGTGCTGCTACATTTTTGTCCTCTACATTTTTTTTTTTTTGAGTTTGTCAAGAGCTTTGAAGGAAACAATGGTTGAGTGTGATCCCTATGGGAATCTCATAGTTATGAAACTAACTTCACAACAGTTATTTATTTTTTAATTTATTTTTATTGAGTCACCATGAGGTTCATAGTTACAAAGTTTTTCATTATAGGTTTTTAGTCACAATGTTGCAACACCTGTCCCATCACCAGTCTACATTTTCCAACAGGAGTGTCCTCAGTTACCTCCCCTCCCCCAGCCTACCTCTACGGCAAAAACACACTCTCTCTCTCTCTCCCTCTCTCTCTCCCTGCTCTGTCTTTTCTTTGGGGAATTATGCTTTGCAATAAAGATACAAAAGGTTATCATATATCACTTTACCTTCTTTAAGCACTCAGTTCTTGTCCATAGTTATTATTTCCACTGTCATTGTCATAGTGGTTCCCTCTATGTCCTAGCTAACATTATTCTTTTAAATAACCACATAATGCTATCAGTTGATGTCTTTAGCATTTTAAAAAATCTGTAAATCTTTAATTGTGTTCAATATCTGTAAAAATAATTTCTTTCTGATCTATGACAGTTTTATGTAACAGTCTTGTTTTCCTTGGTTGTGTTTTAAGGGTTGTTGGTACCTGGAAAAATTACATGTTTACTGGTATGTATTTTCTTAGATGAAAAAGTTTTTGAGAAATGATATTTCAAAGTTTCTTTGTAAATTTCATATGCTCAGTAAGACAAATAATAGACATTAAGGCAATGGACCCATCAGTCCAGTAGGACTCTGAAAAGAGTTGCTTTTGGTCACTTGGCTTGCATTTTCAGTGCTGTGCACAGACCCAGCTACCCCTCTCATGGACTCCCCAACTGGGAAGCCCTTCTCAAGCCCACATCATTATTTTTGTGGAAGAAAAGCATGTGCTATTATTTTAGAAGCTTTAGTTTATGAGTCACACATAAGAATATTGAAAACTGACCTTTTATCTGCAATGCTTGTTATCAAAATTGTAACGGAACTTCCTATTCTCCCTCTGGCATTCAAATCTGTGCAATTCCAATAGTTTTGAAAAGATGAAATGTAAGAAAAAAATATCCTGACTTTGTGTGATAACCAACTTTGTAGAGAAAGCATATGAAATTTACATTCCCTAAGTCCCTTAGTGTTGTAAACTATAGAAAGTAATAAATTGCCTTCCTAGATAATCTTAATTCCCCACAGATTTGCAGAGACTCAGAAATTTTCTAACTTTTCAGAGACTTTTTCTATCGCTTGATGCATCTCTGAAGATTAGCAGTATTGTGTGATGTCTTATAATCTTTTATTTGATGAATTACCTTCTGCATATTGTAGCAGATGCTTTTGTGCCAGGTATATCGAAGTGAAAAGCTGAGGGTTTTCCCTATGGTTTGCTTTGGACTTAGATACTGTTTCTTATTTATAGCCAATACCAAATAAGCCATTTTTATATGTGGAATTATTGTACTATTTTCTATGAACAGTGTTATGGACTTGTTCCTATCATTACATGGCAAACTTTAACAATAACAATCTCAGAACCAGGAAATATTTGGAAGGAAATTTAAGATGACTATGAACCACATTCACAAGAATGCTTAGGGTAAATTGGGATTTGCAGAGATACTGAGAATATTCATGGGCAAAAAGACATTTGCTTTGCAGATTATGTGAGTGTACTTTTGACCTCAATACATGGAAACTATTTGGGAGCAGCATGTGTAACTGCAGATCATGGAACTTTGTTTTTATGTCTGTATGACCCAATTTTTTCTCTTCATTGTAGTGCATTTGTTGTTCATCCCTAGTATCTTACACCACTATAATAACTCTTTATTAAGATCACTGTCACTGCCACTGTCATCGTGTTGTTCAATTTACTCGAGTGGGTACTAGTAACATCTCCATTCATCCCAGCCCAGAGATTTTAGCATCCTCTCCTTACTCGTTTTTCCCAATGATTGGAGGCTCTTTTCAAGGTCAGGGGAATGAGACCTATTATTTGTTACTGTATTTGGCATACTTAATACAACACGAGGAGCTTGCCATGCTCTTTCATACTTATTAAGATACATATTTTAAATTATCTTGCAGGAAGTCTTGATGGCTATTTCTCACCTTTTAAAATGTGTTTTCTCTCCTCTTTCGGCATGGGCAACTCCTCGCAGAATGTCTCCAGTCTGAGAACAAAGTCTCGGCCCTGTGCCCGCCCAGGAGGGGAAAGGTATTTCTCTCTCTCGCCTCTTTCTCTCCGGGGATGAAGGGCGAGGTGGCCGCCATATTAAGATGACCACAGATTGGGTTTTCAAGCCTGCAATTATCTAATATCTGGAAGAAATCTCCCTGGACTTCTTGTTAAAGTACAGAAATTCAAAACCGCGCGGCCGCTACTGCGGCCACGCAACCTTATTTGTCTTTACAGTAGATCTGAATCTAGTGGGGTACTCCTAACAACAATAGTGAGGTTTGTGTTGAAATATTGAATGTAACCAAAGTAAACAGAATGTAAAATGAAACTTATCAGTTACAAGGTAGGGGATGGGGGGCAGGATGGGAGGTGTACTGTGTGGGTTTTTTTTTTTTTTTTTTTTGGTGGTGGTATATGGGCACTGGTGAAGGGATGGTTGTTTCAGCATTGTATAACTGAGACCTAAGCCTGAAAGCATTGTAATCTTCCACACGGTGATTTAATGAAATAAAATTTAAAAAAATGTGTTTTCTCTTTTATTTATTGTCACTTGTTATTTGTCTTCTCATTGATCCTCGATTTGCTTTAGCGGGCGCCAGTAATGTCTCCATTTGTCCCTGTCGCATGCTAGTGTAGCCTAATGATATCTTCTCACTCCAAGGACAGGAAGTACTTCAAACCATTCATTCAGGGTTTTGACCAAAAAGTCTGACCATCTCGTTGGTGGGCTGCAACTCGGTCTTTTGACGTCTCGTGGAATTCAGTCGGTAACAGCTCTAGTTCAGTGGTCGTCTCTGAATCACATTACATGTCTGGCCCATCTGATTCTTGATGTCTTGGGAAACGAGACAGCATCCCTGATTCTTGATGGTCGACAGAGTCAGAACTCCGGATTCCTTCTCTCACTTGAGTATGATGTGATACTCCTAGCATAGCTCTTTCGATTTCTCTTTGGGATACCCGAATAGCATTCTCATCCTGTTTGTGTAGGGCCCAGGTCTCTGAGGCGTATGTTAGTGCAGGAAGAACAGTGGAATTGAAAAGATGTGCCTGGAGCCAGAGATCCTTCGTCCTCTTAACCACTTTTTTGACACTCTTGAAGGCGTTCCACGCTGCTCTCTTCCTCCTGCACAGTTCTGACACCAAGTCGTTCCTCATGTTGTGTTCTGGACCCAGGTACACATAGCTGCTGCATTCAGAGATGTTCGTTCCATTGAGAGCAAATGGAGTGTCAGGAACTAGTTCATTTTTCATGAGCATCGTCTTGTTGAGGTTCAGTTGCAGTCCGACCTTTCTACATTCGCAGTCAAAGTTGGCCAGCATTTGTGCCTCTTGGCTAATGTTTGGCATTATGAGAACGATATCATCAGTGAAGCAGAGATGGTGTAGTTGTCGACTGTCTTCACTCCCATTCCTTCCCATTCCAGTCACTACATGATGTTCTCGAGGGTGGCACTGAAGAGTTTTGGTGAAATGGTATCACCCTGCCGAACCCCTCTCATTACGTCAATGATCACTTCCTTGTAGAATGGTGAGATCCTGGTGGTGAATCCGCAACATAGCTCATGGAGGATCTTGATGTACTGAGTTTGAATGCCCTGTTTGGCTAGGGCTTTGATTACCACTTCAGTCTTAACAGAATCAAAGGCTTTCTTTAAGTCAATGAATATTAGACAGAGCGACATCTTGAACTCTTGCAAAAATTCAATGAGTTTGGTCACCGTGTGGATATGGTCACTCTGTGGATATGGTTGATCATGCTGAATCCTTTACGGAAACCAGCTTGCTCACATGGTTGTTCTTCATCTAGTGTTCTTCCTATTCTATTCAGGATGACACGAGTGAACAACTTGTAGACTACAGACAGCAGGCAGATTGGGTGATAGTTGCTGATGTTGTGGATGTCTCCCTTCTTGTACAACAGAACTGTCCTGCTGGTTTTCAACTGGGATGAAACCTTGCATTCTGACAGGTAGCAAGTGAAGAGCAGAGATGAGTACTGGCAGCAGATTTTTCATTGTTCGGGTCTGACCTTGTCTGTATTGGGTGCTTTACGCATCTTTACCGACAAAATGGCGTGTCGGACTTTGGAAGGGAGGACATTGAGAATGACATATCCATCCTGTGGAATTTGGTATGTGGGCAGGTGGACATGGCTGTCAAAGAGATCTGAGTAGAAGTCATGAATAATCCTCTCCATTGCCCTACTGAAAGATTTGATAGATCCATCAGGACATTGGAGGGCAGTCATCTTTGTCTTATAGTTGTCAAAGGACAGGCGAGCATTGTGAATACTTTTCCCGGCTTCTGCCACATCAGCCAACACTGCTGCTCTTCTCTCTTAGAGATCTTCCTTTATCGCTTCTCTGAACAGCTTTGCCAGCTCGGATGTTAGCTTGCGGTTGCCACATTGCCGCAATAGTGCCAAAGAGCTCCCAGATGATGGTCATTCTGGGATTTTTTTTCTTAAAATGTAAACTTTGCAGACCTTTCTCCCTGCTCTGTGAAGTAGAATTTTGCACGAAGGAGACAGTGGTCTGATCCCATTTGGAATTTTGGGACAACAGCGACATCGATCAGGCAAAACCTTCGATTGAATATGATGTGGGCAATTTCATTGTGGAACTGTCCACTGGGAGACACCCATGTCCAGCGTTTAGATTCAGCCTTCTGGAACTCTGAGTTACCATGGATGGTCTTGGTCAACATGATGAACTCAGACAGTCTCTCACCCTGATAGTTACATTCTAGGCCATGCATGGATCCCAATGTGGAGTTCTTCGGGCAACCTTCTCTGTCCTATCTTGACACTAAAATCACCAACGATGATTTTGTAGAAGGTGGTCTTCTTTATAGTACCTCTCCAGTTCCATGCAGAACTTCTCAATTTGTTCTTCGTCATAGTTGGATGTTGGTGCGTAGACAATGAAGATAGAAAATGCCGGCAGTGAGCCACATGTATTCAAGCATAATTGTCTGATTCGGGTTGTTAGGCACTCAAATGAATCAATGCTCATGGCCAAGTTTATGTTGACAAGGATACCAACACCACCGACGCCTCTGTTGTCGCATGTTCCAAGGAAAAATTCTTCTCCAGTGTCGAAAATGGCGTGATGTGATCGATGTCTTCTTGTTTTGGTCAGAACAATGACGTTGTACTTGATCTTCTGAGCTTGCACCATCAGTTCCTCGATGGATGCTTCTGATGCCAGTGTATGTGTGTTGAAAGTACAGACAGTCATTTTAGTATTTCTTTGTTTTGGCAGTCTAGATCATCTCTGAGATTTTTTCAGCCTCTCCTTGCTCATCTTTCTTAATGCTGCCTTGTTGGGGGCTCTTTCGGTGTCAGGTGAATGAGGCCCATTGTTACTGTTTTTGGCATATCGAATACAACACAGGTAGCTTGCTAGGCTCTGCCGTGTGCGCGGGGTACTCCCTGTAGCTTGCCAGGCTCTGTGAGAGGGATGGAGGCTTTTAGGTTGGCCTCCAATCATCCTTAGAGGTGTTCCCATGGTTCACACCATATTTGAACCCTATCAAATATGGTGCGGGAATTTTGGGAAATGGGTATTAAGTGTCTTATGGTGTGTCTGGAAAGCGGCCTGGAGTGTACAGTGGCTGAGTAGTGGATGTAGTGGGGGTCTGCTGGTGAGGTATTTATCTGGTTTGGGTAGGATGGGGCGTCTGGGTTTGACCCCCTCCCTAAGTTGCCGGAGATTGGAGGAGGCAGACAGAGGATCTTGTTTCTGGGTCTCGTTGAGCCTAGAGTTTAAGGTTGCAATGTTCTGCTTACCTGGTTTTTTGAGGCTTCACTCGTGCGTGAGGTTGGGCCCAAGTGTCTGGAGAGCGGCCTAGAGCATGGCAGTGGCTGAGTAGTGGATTATTTATTTATTTACTATTTATTTTGCATCAGTTTTCTCCATAAGTTACTTCTGTCTCTCTCTCAGAGCTGCATGTAACTGTTAAGGTAGCAGGTGCCTGGAGCTATCTATTTTAGAAATCAAATATGGGCAAGAGTAGGTTTAAAAGAAATAGTAAAATGGGAAATATTTTGCTTAGTAAGAAATATTTTTGTTGGTTTATCTTTTTATGCCTCTTAAACCATAGATTATTAAAGGCTGTAGGGAAGGGCTCTTAGAATAAATGATAGCTAACATTTATTGGGTAATCATTATTAGACTGTAATTTTCTAAACTTTTCCTATTTACTAAATACTTTCCCAAATTTGACCTAATGTCTTTATATGTCACTAAATGTTCTCAGGGCAAAAGATTTTTTGATCTAATTGGTCCATCCCATTCTTAAATGTAGGAGAAAAAATTAGAATTTGGAGTCCAGTAATAACCAATAATGAGAAATGTTACTCTTGCAGCTACAACTCTGTGAATTAATTCTTTGGCACTTATTAGGGAGATAATATGTAGCTTGAGGATTTAAAGATTCAAAATCTTGGCCAATATTTTCTCTAAGTCAGATATATTACTACTCTTGTGATCAAAACTTCCGCAATTCTGAGGGTATATTAAATTACTTTTATAAAGTTATTTTCTCTTATTAGGTAAAAGTGAAATCATCTTAATTAAAACTCTTGATTCCTGATCCATGCACGTGTAATACCTCATTATCAATTTTACTACGATTCAATATTTAGCATCTTCATTATTTTATTTTCCTTCAGGCAACACTGACCAGAGTTATTTACAATGACTTGCCTTTTTATTTATTTATTTATTTATTTATTTATTTGATTTTTGGATCATACCTGGCGATGGGTCGGCCACATGCAAGGCAAACGCCCTACCCGCTGTGCTATCGCTCCACCCCCTGACTTGCCTTTTTAAAGGGCTTTCTGAATATATTTGGAAATTGAAGACAGTGGTCATTTCTGACTTAAAATCTATAATTAATATTTCTCTCTGCAATTTTCTCTAAAAGAACTGCTGTTGTTAATGGATGTTGCAAATCACTATACATATTTGAATATTTTTTAAGAATCTTGCCTGAACTTAATGAAGAAATTTGATACAAAGATTTCCAAATGATTTTTTCTGACAAATTTGGATCTTAGACAAATTTAGAATTTAAGAGAGTATTTTCTGTGCTAGTGCATCAATTGGAATGTGCAGTAATTTATACAGTGTTTTTCAATTGTTTACCTGTGACTTCCTTCTAGCCTTATTTCTTTCCTATGTCATACCCCCTCATTTACTGTTTGACCCACTAGATTCTTGCCATGACATCTCACTTATGTGTTTTTCTTGTGGCCTTCTTAGAATAACGTGGGTGCCCGTAGTGGGCACCTTTTGAGAATGAAAATGTAATATGCCTAACTAGCAGAAAGCGGAGAAGCAGGGCTAATTTTTAAGAAGATCAACATATAATTACATTAAGGTTAATAGCAAAAAGCTACTAATCTTATTAATAAAGATACTGGCTGATTAGCCTAAGCCTGCAATTCCTGGAAACTTTCTGAATTTTTATAACTCTGTCTCTAATTTACATTTTGTAATAATTTCAGTTATTGTTTATTAAAAATAATATTTTTATTAAAATAATAATAATAGTAACATTAACTTACAACCAATAAGAATAACTAATTTAATTATTCAAGGTGTCATATTAAGTACTTGTGAAAGGATTTTGTATCTTCATTTTCCCCAAGGATTGTAGTTTAGGGGAATTTATAGATTGAATTTTAATTTTTAGATATATAAAATAATTTAGAAGCAAGAACAAAGGAATTCATATATCCTATGCCTCATTTCTCTAATTTTAATATTTTAGAATAAAGTGGTGTGTTTTTACAGTCAATAGCATAATTTGTGTACATATTATCAATATGTACACATGTTGATAATCTGTAATTTTTTATCTTTTTAAATTTTGCGTAACAACCATTATTTTTCTCTATTTAATATCACATTTTGGATTCCATGTTACATTTAGTTGTTGTGTCTATTTACCTTCTTATTGGCTGTGACAGTTTGTCAGAGATTTCTTGTTTTTAATAACCTTGACAGTTTGGAGGAGTATAGGTCAGATATTCTGCAAGATGTTCATTACTAGGATTTGTCTGATGCTTTCTCAGGGTAAGACTGAGACTATGGGTTATTGGTAAGAAGATAATAGAAAGGTGATGTTTCCATCATATCCTATCAAGAGTATATAGAACCTGGAGAATAAGATAGGTCAGTGAACCAGAATACATGCTTTGCATGCAGCCAAGTTTCCATCCTCAGCATCACATGGCCCTCCAGTTACTGTTGAGTCAGGAATAAGCCCTAGCACAGCTAGGTGTCACCCCCAAGCAAAAATAAATGCAAAAAAGATGTGTTGAAACTCTAACCTTAGGGCGGGACTGACAGTCCAGCAGAGAGGGCATTTGTCTTGCACGTGGCCAACCAGGGCTCAATCCTCGGCATCCCAGGCACCACCAGAGTAATTCCTGAGTCCAGAGCCAGGAGTAACCCCTGAGCATCAATGGGTTTGGCCCATAAAACAAACAAACAAACAAACATGAAACTCTAATCTTGAATCTGAATATGTCTTTATTTCTAAAATAGATTATCCAGATACTATCAAGTTAGCACAAGGCCTACTGGATGAATTAAGGTTGTCCCTGAATCTTGTGAATGGTAAGGTTTAGTAAGAAATCAGTGTGAGGACATAGAGGTACACATGAAGATATCATGTGAAGACAAGAAAATTTGTATTGCTGAGTGTACATATTCAGCAATACCCAGGCTTGCTGACAATCATGTGAACCTAATTTGTCATGGAACAAATTTTCCCTCAGAACCTAGATAAGGGCCCAGGCTTGCAGTCACCTTGATTTTGGAATTTTGGCTGTCAACAGTGTAAAAGAACAAATTTCTTTCTTTCCTTTTTGAGTCACGAAGTTTGTGGAATTTTGTTACAGCATTCCTAGAACAATAATAGAAAGGATGTTATTATTTGGAAAGGTAAGCTCTTTAGTAGAAAGACAGAATATTCTTAGGGTATTGTTTTTCTTTTCCTCAAGTACATCATTGATTTGATGGGAGAATTTGATAAAAGATTTTTATATATATTGCTAAGATATAGGGTAAGAAGATTTTATAAAGAGGGCTGCAGTGATAGAGTAGTGGGTAGAGTTCTTGTCTTGCATGTGTCCAATTGCAATTCAATCCTTGCACCTCATCCCTGAGCACCATCAGGAGTGATTCCTCAGTGTAGAGCTATAAGTAACCCCTGGGCAGAGCCAGGTGTGGCCCCCCACACACAAAGGAAAGAATAGGTACTTGTTGTAAAATATAAGAGAATAACTTGCACTCATTTTGTAAACCATAAAATCATTTTTAAAAAGTTGTATTTTTAATATTATCATAAAGTCTAAAATATGGCAGTGGTTTAGAATTAGGTGAGTTTATTTTCTTTATGTTTGCTTGGTTTTGATAGTTCAGAAAGGAAATAATGTGCTTGTCTCTCCGATCCCAATCTATCAGGAAAGATAAATGGTCTTTCAGTAGATGCCGTGTCAGCATTAAATACGTAAGTGGCTTTCTGTTTTGTTGGATGGTGATGCAGTCTTTGTGGGAAATTGATATTTCTCATGTATTTAAAGAAAATATTGTTCTTAGCTGAAGGTATAGGGAAAAACTCTTCATTTAAAACAAGACAGCAACATAACCAAAATTGACACTTTAAAATATGAGCAGATTTGACACATTGCAGTTAACAATACCAATGGCCCACAGTGAAGTTCATTTGGTGATAAGGTATCAGGGAAGTGTGACACTCTTTTTGGTTTTGTCTATTTATTTTCTGCAGGGAGCACACATACATCAAAACATTCTGCAAATTATTAGCTGGGATAATGCTGGTTTATTAGACTATTATTTATTTTAAGAGTATAATTTTACAGCTCTTAAAAATATTTATTATTATCACACCCACTTTACAGATGTCAAATTCCCTCTAGTACATTCTGTAGGAACTCTGCGCCCTTTCAATCTAGTCCTAATTTAATAACCTCAGTTCTCTAGTTAGAGTTTTAAGATTTGTTTTCTTTGTACATTGTCTGTTTTCTTGCTATGTTTCTTTATACAACACATATAAATGAGGTCATTGGTTTTTGCAATTTTCCTTTGGGCAGTTTTTGTTTAGTATTCCCCCTTCCAATTTCATTCATATTGCAGCAAATGACAATATTCCATTGTTTTTATATCTGAGTAGTATTCCACTGTGTGGATATGCCATGTCTTTATCCACACAAATATTGTTAAAAATTCTTGTGGTGTTTCCAAACCTTGAATATTGTAAATTATACCACAATAAAAATAGATTCACATATACCTTTTGAATTAGGGTTTATAATGTTTTTTTTTAAAACTTTATGAATTTTGTTATGTTCTTTTTGAGAAATCACCAGTTTACTCTAGAGAATGGATCAATTTATATTCCCACTAACAGTGAATTGTTTTTTTTTCACATCCACCAATTACTATTTTTAGCATTTTTGGTATAGGATGTTTTTAACCTGTGAGGTGATAGCTTAGTGTCATTTTGATTTGTAAGTCCCTAGTAAGCCATAATAAGCATTTACAATATGCCTGCTTGCCATTTGTGTCTTCAGCTCTTCTCTCCATTTTTTAAAATACAGGTCAAGTCAGCGGTGCTAAGGATGTGCAGAGAGGGGATGGGAGGTGGTGGTGGGGACACCTACGGTGATACTCAGCTCAGTAACTCAGTGCTTGAGCCTGGCTCTGTCATGCTAAGATTCTGCAACTTCTAGGGCTATGGATCAGTCTCTGGGCTCCACATGTGAGGTTTGTGTTCTATCACTTGAGCCATCTCCATAACTTGCTTCTCTCTTTTTCTGCTTTAGTTTTTGTTTGGGGGGCACAGGCCTTACTCCTGGCTCTGCACTCAAAGGTCATATGTGATGTGGGGACTCAAACTCAGGTAGGGTGCTTGCAAGGGAAATTCCCTGTCCAATGTACTATCTCTCCAGCTCCTTTTCTCTCCTTTAAAAAAATGGTCTTGTTTGGTTTTGGTTGTTAAGTGTTGTGAGTCTCTTAGATATCTTGGATATTGCTCCTTTGTCAGATGTATGATGTGTGCATATTGTCTCCTTTTCAGTAGACTGTCTTTTTACTTTAATATCTAATTTTCACCATGCAGTATCTATTTAACTTAAAGTACTCTTAATTTTCTTTTGTTAATCTTTAAGTAAAGATAAACAAAATATTAAAAAGATAATAAACATATTTATCTTTTCTTCTTTTTGGAGGCAAAGCTACAGTAGAATCACTGAAGTCGGCTTTATGAAGTGTTTTGCTTGTGTTCTCTGAAATTTAAAAATAAAACAATGTTTTAAAAGTCTATCTCTGCATTTGAATAAGGCCTAGATGTGCATAATTAAAATTTCCTGTATGTGATTTGATGCACAGCTGAGATTGAGACTATGAGTTCCATAGATATCACTGCTATTAATAAAGGAGGTATTTTATGTATATGAATTTAATATAAGGTTTAACATCCCCCAATTGTTTTACCATTTCAGTAGAATTTTCATCCCTCTTGAGTCCTAAACTCTTGAGTCACATTCTTGTCTCCAAAACTAATTTAACCAATGATCTCTTCAGTAGGTCATGAGAATTTATATTTCTTATATTTATGTTGTTGCTGTTGAATGGCTATTTAAGAGCATCACCATTATCCCGTTGATCATCAAATGTCTCGAGCGTTCTCAGTAAAAGTCTTCATTCGTCCTAGCCCTGAGATTTTAGAAGGCTCTCTAATGGTGCCACATTGGAGGCTCTTTAAGGATTAGAGGAATGAGACCCATCATTGTTACTGGTTTTGGCATATGAATACCCCTTGGGGAGTTTGTGAGGCTCTTCCATGTGGGCAGGAAACTCTCGGTAGCTTGCCAGGTTCTCCCAGAGGGACAATATGTAGATAACCAGAGTAAAGAATTGTTCAGGACTACCATTTAATGAAATAGAATTTAGACAACCAGACTTTTCCATGTTTTGACACTTCCAACTATGCATCATCTCAATCATTACATGGCATCTATATTTCCATGGGGGGGCAGAGAGATAGTACTACCTTCTGCACTCCTCTTCCAGTTTGATCCTGGCACTGTTCATGGCCCCTTAAGCACTAGTGAAGGTCCCTTCTGAGCACAGAGTCAGGAATAGCTCCTGCGCACTGTGGGTGTGAGTCAACCTCCCTATATAAATAGTGTCCATCTAATAAAATAATATATACATAATACTTAAATTTAGTTTGCAGGTTAAAAAATTTGGGGGGGAGGGGCACACCTGGCCCCACCTGGCACACCTGGCTGTGCTCAGGGCTTAGACTGGGCTCCACATTCAACTCTTAGTGGGATTTAGGGGACCAAATGTGGTAAATTTAGGAAGGTCATATACAGGGTCCTATGTGCTGCACTATTGCTCAGTCCCTATAGTAAAAGAAAAAAAGCCTTAAATGCACTTTCGTATTTGAGACCATTTTTCCTCTTAATATTCTGAATATTGTGACTAGTGCTGCAATGAACACAGAAGTGCAGATTACTGCTGTGAGGTTTTTGCCCCCTAAGTCTAGTCCCAGAAGTGGCATTACTGGGTTAAATGGGAACCCAATTTCCAGTTTTTTGAGGATTTTCCATGTTGTTTTTCCAAAAGGCAGGCCCAGTGTCACTCCCACAAAAAATGAATGAAAGTTCATTTCTCCTTGCATTTGCACCAGCACTGGTTGTTTTTGTTCCTTTGGATACGTGCCTGTCTCTGTGGCATGAGATGATATCTCATTGTTGTTTTGATAATTAGTGGTGAAGAGCACTTTATTGATGTGCCTTTTGACCATTTGAATTTCTTCTTTGAGTAAGTTTCTATTAATTTCTTCTCCCCATTTTTTGATGGGGTTGAATTTTTTTTCTTGTAAAGTTCTACCAGCACCTTTTATATCTTTGAGATTAATCCCTTAAAACATGAGTATTGGATAAATTTTTTTTCCAGATTTCTGGGCTATCTTTTTATCTTGGTAACTGTTTCTTTTGAGATGTGGAAACTTCTTAGTTTAATGTTGTCCCATTTGCTTATATTTGCTTCCACTTGCTTGGTTAGTGGTGTTTCAACTTTGAAGGTATTTGAGCTTCAATGTCATGGAGGATTTTATGTACATTTTACTCCATGTACTTTATGAGTTCAGGTATTATGTTGAGGTCTTTAATCCAATAGTCAGAATCTGAAAACAAGATGAATGTCTATATACAGATGATTTGTAAAGAAATTATGGTACATCTACACAATGGAGTATTTATAAATGATGGACATGGAGTGTATCATGCTGAGTGAAATGAGTCAGAAGAAGAGGAAGAGATAAATGACTGCACTCATTTGTAAGATATAAAAATATATATAGTATGAGACTAATATCCAAGGCCAGGAAAAACAGGAGCCAGGATAACTGTCCATGGTAGGAAATTTGCCATAAGTGTGTGTGGGGCAAAGGGCAGTTTGGATAAAGAAGAGAACACTATGACAATAATAGTTAGAAATGATCACTCTGGACAAGAGTGGAATGTTGAAAATAGGTAAAGGGTTATACATGATAATCTTTCAGTATCTGTATTACAAATCTGTGTGACCAAAGTGAGAGAGAGAAAGAGAGGTAGAGAAAGTGAGAGAGAGATGGAGGGAGAGAGAAGAGTGCCTGGCACAAAGGTAAAAGGGGATGGAGTGGGAAATTGGGGGACATTGGTGGGGGAAAATGTACACAGGTGAAGCAATGGGTGCTGGAACATTATATAACTGCAACCCAATCATGAAAAAATTTGTAACTGTGTATCTCACTGTGATTCAATAAAAAATAAATAAGTAAATCCTGAAAAATATTCTTAATATTATTTTAATATTATCAAATATCTTAAATATTTGTTTTAACTAGTATGAAACTAGCAGACAGTTTCTATTTTCCAGTACTGAGTCAATACGGCCTAATTATAAAATTATCACAGAACATGAAAACAGTCTCTGGAATGTGGTCTAAGTTCTTTTTTTCTTATCTTTCAAAACCTCTCTTAGTCTAATGTAAAACTCTAAACGGAAAATAAAGGGTAATGAGAAACCATTGAAAGTCTGATACTGCAGCACTTAAAGAAATGTCCTTGAGACACCAACAGCTTGTGAAATAGCTTTATGTTCAGCTCCTGGCAAAGAGAAATCATCAGACATATATATTGGATTGTTTGGTAGAGTTACTAGAAATAGTTGAATGCAATGGTAAGGTCGGAGCATCAGACTATACAAGAGCTGACTTCTAACTATTAGCCTAACCTGTTGTGTGTGTGTGTGAGTGTGTGTGTGTATGTGTGTGTGTGTGCATGTGCATTCGTGCCATGTTCCAATATGCACATTTGATCTGTTTTGCACTCATTTGTTACCTTTGATACATTATTCTGGATCTGAAAGAACACTTATCTCTCTCAACAAATGTCAGCATATAAATACTATTGTTTTACTGCTCCAGTGAATCTTATTTTGTTTTTAAAATTTTTTTCTTTGATAAAAATAAAACTCTAATAATCATAAAAGCTTTTCATGGCACAGCTGGATGATTTCATTGATAATTCACTTAGTACTTCTTTTTTTTTGGTCCATTGCCCCAAATTCTAAAATATTTGGCTTTGCATGGAAAATATGTTATTACTACTACAATATCAAGCATATCAATGGAAAGGATGTTCTTTTCCTAGAGCATTTTTGTAGGATAAATGTGGAGTTTAGAAATGAATCGAAGAAAATACTTCAAGGGACAGGTATGCATCTCAAGATTCCCTTGAGTGAATATCTTGATGTTATATAGTACTCCCAAATAAAACATTTTATCATTGATCCTGCCACTGACAGCTATATCAATTCTAAATCAGATATCCCTCTGTCATTTCCTTGATGGTGTTCTGGCAAAGTCATCTAATGTACCACAACAGATCTCCTGAAAGTAAGAACTAGACACTCTCCCTGATGGTATCAGCATACAAACAATTTATTTCCTTAAGCTGTAATAAAGGAGGATATAACTTTCTTTTGACACCAATGGCTGAATTGTTGAAAAGTTGTGGGTGTTTCTGTCATTGTTATACTACTAATAGTGTAAGGATTTCTGTTGTGGAAAAATATGCAGAAAGAATGCTAATTTGTTTATGACTGAGACCCAGAACTACCTTTAATTGAACATATCTGGGTATTTTATGAGAAATATAAAGATGTACAATTTATGTGAAATATAGTTACTCATTTATACTCAGAGAGTCTCTTGCCCGAGCACCTGGCTGTCTTTTCTGGGGCCCCTCAGAGCTTCCCTCCCCACACTGAGCAGAGCTCCCGATAGCCGAAGACCTCCAGAACCTAGTCACAGCCTTGCCCAAGGCCCCTCTCCACACGTTCGGACAAGCTTCACACATGAAGGTACCGGCAGAGGAACCCAGGTGTGTGTAATCCCATCAACGGCCAACATCCAGAGACTTAAAAGCAAGCTCCCAAAAGATATCTTATAACCTACTTCTCCCTCTGGGAGAAACTAGAAAGCTACTGAGTTTCCTGCCCACATGGGAGAGCCTCACAAGCTTCCCATGGTGTATTCATATGCCAAAGCCAGTAACAAGCTGGATCTCGTTTCCCTGACCCTGAAAGAGCCTCCAATGCGGCATCGTTGGGAAGGCTGAGTAGAGAGAGGCTTCTAAAATCTCAGGGATAGGACGAATGGAGAGGTTACTGAGATCGCTTGAGAAATTTGATGATCAAAGGGATTTTGTGATTTGTGATTCGTGATAGTTACTCATAATTTCCTTCCCTCTGTAGAAAAAAGAACATCATAGCCTCATTTTAAATTTAAATAATGTCTCTTAAGATGTTTGCTAAATATTCTACAAAATGCATTTTTAAACAGCTTATTACTATTTCAGTATTAATCTTTACCATAGGATTTTTTTAAAATTGAACATTAGATTTTTTTGGCAGGGTGCGGGGGGGGGACAACACTTGGCTTGCTAAGACCTTAAACCTTGCTATGAACTCAGGGATCACTTCTGGTGGGCTCTGAGGACAAGATGAGGTGCTGGACCTAGGTCAGTCGTGTGAAAGGCAAGCACTTTACCCATTGTAGTGCCAATATGGCCTCATTAGATATTTTTGTATTTGTCACTCTAAACATAACAATGAAATTTCACTTATAAAAATCTTTTATTTAATTTAATGTAGTTGCCTTCACAGATTTCTAGAAATGCAATTTTTGCAACAAAAAGACTGCATACATTAAACTCTCTTGAGATAGATTGCTGATTTGCTTTTCTATAGTTTGTTTCTGTTTATGTTCATATCAGCAGTTATGGGAATGCACATCTCAGTGAAATCCTGATGGCAGTAGTTACTGTGATTTTCTAGAATATTTAAAATTTAATAACAACATGTAGATTGCTATGCACTGAGTATGTGGCATCTCCAAACTCCGCATATAGAAATTTAATCCCCCACAGGATGCTAGTTAAACTAGGAACTTGGGTAACTAACTAGATGGTGAGGAGGTCATAGATGGAATTAGGACACTTGTTTCAAGGAGAAGGCTCCTCTGTGTGTATTTATTTATTGTGTAATGACCAAACAGAATGCTCAGGCAGTGGAGAGATCTCAACACATATGCTAGGCATGTGCTATACCACTGTAGTCATCTCACTGATGTTTTATGTGAAATTTGTTGTGTCCTGTTCTCAACATGATTCTCTTTGTGACATTCTACATCCCTAGAGAAATTAGACTTTCCTATCCTTGCACAGCAACTTATAAAGAGTGGGCCCTGGGATGGTCAGTTTTGTTATCAACTTAACTAAATTATGGAACCCAGAGAGTTGGAAAACATGAATCTAGGTATTAGTGTGAAGAAATTGCATAGATAAAGCTAACATCTCTGATCAGTTGATGTTATGAAAAAGAGATAATCTTGACAGTTTGAGTGGGTATTATTCAATCAGTTAAAAGTTCTCCTGAGAAAAATCAAGGGAAGGTAAGTAAAAGGGATCCCAAGTGCAGGTCAGAGTGATAGTACAGTGGTAGGGCCTTGAATATGGACAACCTGAGTTCGATCTGATTCCCTGACCACAGCCATGAGAAATTCCTGAGTGTAGAAACAGGAGTAACCCATGAGTACCACTGGTTGTGCCTGCTCCCACCACCCAAAAAAATTAATTAAAAAAAAAACAAAGAAAAAAAGATATTCCTTGGAATGAGGGGTGGAAGGGTTGATGGGATATGTACACTGGTGAAGGGATGAGTGTTGAAAATAATGAACAACTAGTAACTATATCTCTTTGTTATTTAATTAAACAAATATCCCAAGAGGTGTGAACTGTAGTGTGAGTTCCTACCATAGTGAGTGTCCAGTGCTCCCTGTTGATTCTTTTCTTCTTAGATATCTCTCACATTCATTTTGATCCTGCCTCCCTCAACATCTCTTTCTCTTTCTCTCTCTCATAAATAATTGCCTACAAACCTTTCTTCAATCATAATCATATAGTTTCATTAAAATCTTGTGATACACTGCAGAAAGAGCAACAACAAAAAAGCAGTTTCTTATATACTGTGATCTATAATGCTAGTCTTCTTACGATGCATGCAGAGTAAAAAGACATTTTCTCTTACGCAGTATGATACTAAGTTAACATATGCTAACAGTTTTCGAACTAGCAGGACAGAATAGGTTTGTCCTCCCAAGTGAGATGACAGTCATTCAAAAACTTAATGAAGGGAAAGAATGTACTTTAAATACTTTTATTGGAATGTGTTTATTCTGCTACTAATACAAACTGGACTGGAGTGATAGCACAATGGGTAGAGCATTTGCCTTGCACGTGGCCAACCTGGGTTTGATTCCTCCATCCCTCTCGGAGAGCCTAGCAAGCTACTGAGAGTATTTTGCCCGCACAGCAGAGTCTGGCAAGCTACCCGCAGCATATTCGATATGCCCAAAAAAGCAACAAGTCTCACAATGGACACGTTACTGGTGCCCACTTGAGCAAATCAATGAACAACGAGATGACAGTGCTACAGTGCTACAGTGCTACTAATACAAACATTCTCTTACACAGTAGATTGTTCAATAAAAAATGAGGATATTCACTTTAGCATAAATTCCTCTCGACTGATGTCTTTTCTCAGTAGCTTAGAAACTCATAGAAGAGTGTTGTTTACATCTTTTATGATGAGAAGATAAAGCATGTGCTTTACTGATTCACAGGAATAGATTCCCCCAAATGACTTTCATTATTTTCTAGGGAGCACAGTTTTATGTGAGAAACAGTTCTTAGGATTGAGATACCATTTGCTTCTCTTTTTTAGATTAAACATCAGACTCCTGTGGATACGCTGTGTTTGTTCTTCCAGTGTAGATTCACATTAACGCATATCCATTCCGAAACTCATTGGTATGGCCTTCTTGTAACTTAAAAACAATTCCAGCAATGCTGAAAACTCAATGACTGCTCTATAAATGTAGGCGCATTATCAGAAATTGTTACCACTAGTGCTACCCAAATGGGTATACAGGGCATTAAACTTGTTCTTGCTTTCTTTTGCTGGGGCTGTAGTGGCAGTTGAAGGGATGATTATTAAAGGATAAAATCAATATGTCTATACTTCCACAAACATCCAAAAGAAAACAACTACGGAATAGTAAAAGTTATTAGCTTTATTCTTCATTTTTCTCCAAACTTGACAGTAAACTCTTCTCGCTTAAGAAAAAAAATGCATTAGCACCAGCCATTAGTAACTACAGAGTGTCACATTTTTTTAACTGCATTGATGCAGTTTATATATTTCTTTTTCTTTGTAAGGAATCTCTTTTAACTTATGTTTGTGTCTTATTGTGTCCAAATTCTGCTGGATGCTAAACTTCTTATTAATCAGTTATAGTATATAAAATAATACATAACTACTTGGAGAGCAGTTAAAAAACTGTTTTTTAACAGTTTTGCAAGTTATTCTCTATACTATAAATCTATATTCTATATAATTTCTATAGAGCATAGAACTGATAAACAGAAGAATCTAAAACTGTATGTATCTGTGTCTGTATTGGGAAAAATCAGTAAAGCATGTACCCTACTATCTATTTGAAATTGTTATGTGAGGGAAATTTATTGGTCAGGTGCCCAATTTTTGAAACAGGTACAAGGTGTAAGAAAATCATTTTATTTACTTATAGTTACAAATAGGATTCAAGATAAGATCATTAGGACAGTAGGCAGCATTTTTGGAAGGCAGCGGTCAGCCAAAGATGTCAAATTTTCATTTGGTTACAAAAGTTCACAGGGACAGCTGATAGCACGTTTGTCTTCCATGTGGCCAACCTGAGTTTGATCCATGGCACCACCTACGGTCCCTTGAGCCAGCCAGGAGTGATACCAGAGCACAAAACCAGACGCAAATCCTGTACACTGCTGGGTGTGGCCCAAGGACAAAAGAAAAGAAAAGAAAAACTGAAAAGAAAAGCTCACAGTTCAAAAATATGTTTATTCATAGCACAGAACACATACACACACATATACACCAAGCTAGATAATGTTTATTTATAAAAATGTTGATAACCTTTTACCATTTTATGTTTCATGATTTTTATCTCTATTAAAAATTTTGGTGGGGTCGCCGGCTGATGACGGGAAATAACCATCCTCTTCGTTTTTTTTTCCCTTTGTCAGACAGCATGGCGATTACTAAACAGGCGTGAACTCGGTGGCACGGGACAAGGGGGAAAAAGAAAAGTTATGTAACAAACAGCGGGACTTAATATCTCTATATTCTTAGCAATGGAGAACTATCAAATGCTTCCTTGGCAATAGGACTGTCTTTTTCTTTTTGTGGGGGAAACCCCAGCAACGGTAGTGAGTTGTGTGTTGAAACATGGAATGTAATCGAGATAAAGTGTAAACGAAGTGAAACTTATCACGTACAAGAGTGGGGACTGGGGAGGTGGGAGGGGGCGGCAGATATACTGGGGGGGTTGGTGATGGAAGATGGGCACTGGTGAAGGGAAGGGTGTTTGAGTATTGTATAACTGACATAATCCTGAGAACTATGTAACCCTCCACTTGGTGATTCAATAAAAAAAAATTAAAAAAATAAATAAAAAAAATAAAAAATTTTGGTGGGGAGGTGAGGGCATACCTGGTGATGCTCAGGGTTTATTCCTGGTTCTGAGCTCAGGGATCACTTCTGGCAGTGCTCAAGGACCATATGTGGTACCATGTATTAAAGGCAGTTGGCCACATACAAGGCAAGTGCTCTTCCTGCTGTACTATCTCATTCATCCCTAAAAATGTTCGGTTTATTTTTGCATGATGCTATAATTCTGTAACTTACTCTTTAGAAACCTGGGTCTCACAACACTGCATGTTGGTAACCTTTCACACAGATTAAGAAATCATTCAAACTCTTTCTCTTATTTTCTCTACTCATTAATGCTTCCTATATTATTTTCCCCTTGCTGTAAAACAAATTATCACAAGTTGGCAGCTTAAAATAATGTGCTTAGTATCATGGTTTTTGTAGGTCAGAAGTGTGAATCATGCGGGCAGAACCAAAGTGCCGAGTCTACTCTCATCTGGAGGTTTGACAGAGGAGAATTCACTTCCGAGGTGCTGGACAATATTTCGTGTTGGCTGCATGATGAGGACCCTGTTTTCTTGTTGCTTGTCAGCTTGAAGCCTCAGTTATTAATGTTGTTTGAGGTCCTTGCTCTTTTGGCCCTATCATGAACCCTCTAAAACCATACCTAATGTTGGCTCCTTGAAGGCTAACGGAGGACTTTCTTTGAGTCTCTCTCTGAATATCTCCTTCCAGGGATGGCTGTCCTCCTGAAGAAGGTTTATGCAGGTTTTGGTGGGTTCTACAGAGGATATCCCCCTCTTTTGATTAACTCTAAGGCTGATCAGGGAATTTAAAGAGTCCACAAAGTACCTTTACTTGTGTCTTTTGCTGTAACCCAATCCAATGTCTTTTATTATGATTTAGTGCAGATTAATCTAAATTTGTGTCTCCAGGCCCCTGTTTATTCCTTTAAGTCAGACTGTCCAAGTATGTAATTGACTTCAATATATAATAGACCCCCTCAAAATAAAAATTCACATATGACATTTTCTTCCATTTCAAATCTCCTTGTTTTTTCTCCTTGTAATTCTTTATATTTGAAAAATTCTGTCAAATAACACTACTAGTCCACTTTTCTTATTTATAAACACTATACTTTCTCTCCATCAAGTTACTCCTTTATGTCTCCCTTACATATTTGAAATACAATATTAATCCTTTCATCTCTGTACTTTTATATAAAAAGCAATTTAACTAAGAAATAAGGGAGAACATATATGGCTATGTGTTTTGTTTCATTTTGGGCTATTATAAGAAAATGTTCTCCATTTTAAAAGGTCTTCAGCAGTTCTGAGAACAAATTTACTTGTCAATTCTGTCTTTGATTCTGGCATAAAGAAAACCTTCCTTTAAACTTTCATTATTCTCTTACAAAATTTGTGCAGCAGCATGACAACAATGAAAACCTTTGCCTCAAACCTAATATCTAATGCCCCCTCCATGTTTGCAGAAGTTCATCACATTTTACTCCATTCTCTCTGTCTCAGATATGCAGACCTTTAATTACTTCTTATTCCTTAACACGTGCAGTGTTTTTCTTACTAGTGGCTCTTTCCCTTAACTGATAAACATGTACAAATCTATTGCATCTAAAATACAAACAAGGCAAAGAATACACCTTTGTGTCCTTGAGCACCTTTCTACTTGCTGCCTTGATTTTCTTATTGAATACACTATCAATCATCTTGAAGGATTTTTATTTACCTTTTTATTTTCTGACCTTAATTTCATTGCCTGACTCTCTAAAGTCAGGATCCTACTCCCACAATGCTATTAAACGACTCACTCTTTAGTCACCATCAACTTCTAAATTGTAAAATCCAGTGCCCTTATTTCCGATCTCCTACTCCTGACTACATTACTTACTTCTTTCTTCTTGAAGCAAAATGATTTTTCAGCTATAGTTCTGCTTCACCCTTCCTTACTCTAATTTCCTCAGAAATATATTTATTTTGTGCCATTTTGTTTAATGCAGTGTTTTATAAGTTATATAAGAATATTACATCTTGTTATTTTCTAATATATCATCACACTTCTAACTACATTAAATAAGGCAGAAGTTCAAACACTTAATTTTACTTTCTTAGATCTGCATCATGAATTCAATAACTTTATTTGCAATCTAGATGTTAGACCCACAAAACTTAAACTCAAAAACTCCCCTTTCTTTCTCCTTTCCTTACATCACATTTGACCTTCTGCAATGCTGATTATGCCTTAGCAACCCAGTCACAAAGCCAAAAGGTTCTGGCAATCTTTTCCTTTTTTGATTTGTATTAATTTGAATGCTATTATGTGCTATGTAAGAATTGTTCTAAGCACTGGCAATATGTTAATGAGCAAAAGATAAAGTTTTTCTGCCATCATAGGTGAGACCAAAGCAGATAAATATAGAATCAGTAATTATAACTTTGGTGATTATTCTGAAGACAAGAAACAGCATGCTATTAGAGAGTCATGGAGAAAAGTCTCTCTAAATAGACTGATGATAAACGGCCTTTCTGAAATGATGAATGTGAAGGTCAAGGTTAGATTGTTTTTAGTAAGTAGAATAGGAAGGAGGTATAAAATCGTTGGCATGATGAAAATGAGGTAATTCCAAGCTATAGGTCATTACTAGTTTATTGAAAGATTATCCAAACTAGAGACTGGGATGTGGCTCAAGTGGTAGAGCCCATTCCCTCTTGTGCAAGACCCTCAGTTGCATCCTGGACAACATATGCCATTCCCTAGCTCCATCCTTATGGTCCTTGGAGCTTCCTAGAAATCATTCCTGGGATATCATCACCAAATTGATGTTGTGGTAGATCTGAATTTAACATTATTAGAAGTGTTCAATCCTACATTTTAAGCAGTTTTTGCCATTTGGTATCATTGTAAAAATTTATTGTTATCATTGTTAAAACATAATTTAAGTCATACAAGCTTACAATTAAAACTTAAAAACAAAGATGCTATCCAAGTTTTACGTTTGATTTTCTAATAGAGATTTTAAAATGATGACAGGTCCTCAATGGAGAAAAACTAGGAGCCTTCCCTCTAAGATCAGGGACAAGACAAGGTTGCCCACTCTCACCACTTCTGTTCAATATAGCACTGGAAGTACTTGCGATAGCTGTTAGGCAAGAAAAAGATATTAGGGACATCCAGATAAGAAAGGAACAAATCAAACTTTCACTATTTGTAGATGATATGATACTATATTTAGAGAACTCTAAAACCTCTACCAAGAAGCTCCTAGAAACAATAGACTTGTACAGTAAAGTCACAGGCTATAAAATCAACACCCAAAAGTCCATGGCGTTCCTATACTCAAATAATGAAAAAGAAGTGAGTGATATAAAAAAGCAATCCCGTTCACAATCATGCCTCAGAAAATGAAGTACCTGAGAATCAACTTAACTAAGGAGGTAAAGGACCTGTACAAAGAAAACTACAAAATGTTATTTCACTAAATAAAAGAAGACACGAGGAAATGGAAACATTCCCCTGCTTATGGATTGGGAGAATAAACATTGCCAAAATGGCAATTCTCCCCAAAGCATTAAATGGATTCAATGCGACCCCTATAAGGATACCTATACAATTCTTCAAAGAAATGGTGCAAACACTCCTGAAATTCATATGGAACAACAAGCCCTCTTAAATAGCTAACATAATTCTTGAGAAAAAGAAGATGGCAGGCATCACCTTCCCCAACCTCCAACTCTACTACAAAGCAGCAATAATTAAAATAGCATGGTACTGGAACAAAGACAGAGCCACAGACCAATGGAACAGGGTGGAATATCATTATAAACACCCTCAAATATATAATCATCTAATCTTTGACAAAGGAGCAAGAAATGTGAAATGGAGCAAGTAAAGCCTCTTAAACAAATGGTGCTGAAAAAAATACTGGACAGCAACATGCAAAGAAATGGGCTGAGACCGCTACCTATCACTATGCACAAAAGTCAGATTAAAACAGATTAAAGACCTCAGCATCAGACCAGAATCCAGACATTGAAGCTAAAGGTATCTTCAAAGATGACATGCCAGTGACCAAGCGAGTGGAATCAGAGATAAATAAATGGGACTATCTTAAACTAAGAAGCTTTTGTACCTCAAAAGAAACAGTGACCTAAATACACAGGTGTTTTGGGAATTTACGGAGTGGGAATGGGTATGCACTCAATACCTATCTAATAAGGGGTTAATAAAAAGGATAGACAAGGCACTGGTTGAGCTCTATAAGAAGAAAACATCCAACCCAATTAGGAAATGGGATGAAGAAATGAACAGAAACTTTCTAAAAGAAGAAATCCTAATGGTCAAAATGCACATGAAAAAGTGCTCTTCATCACTAATCATCAGGGAGATGCAGATCAAAACAACAATGAAATATCATCTCACATCACAGAGACTGGCTCACATCCAAAAGAACAAAAGCAACTGGTGTTGGCGTGGATGTGTAGAGAAAGGGACTCTCCTTCACTGCTGGTGGGAATGTCGACTGGTTCAGCCCTTTCGGAAAATGGTATGAACGTTTCTCAAAAAAATTAGAAATTAAACTCCCATTTGATCCAGCAATGCCACTTCTGGGATATAAAAAAGTATAGTAGAAATGACATCTGCATTTGTATGTTCATTGCAGCACTGTTTACAATAGCCAGAATTTGGAAAAAATCTGAGTGCCTAGGAACAGATGACTGGTTAAAAATACTTTGGTAAATCTACACAATGGAATACTATGCAGCTATTAGAAAAGATGAAGTCATGAAATTTTCATATAAGTGGATCAACACGGGAAGTATCATGTTAAGTGAAATGACTCAGAAAGATAGGGACAGATATAGAAAGATTGCACTCATTTGTGGAATATAAAGTAACAGAATGAGAGACTAACATGCAAGGTTAGTAGAGATAAGGACCAGGAGACTTGCTCCATGCCTTGGAAGCCGGCCTCACATGCTGGTGGAAAAGGCAGCTAAGATAGAGAAGGAACCACCAAGTAAAGGGTGTTTAGAGGGCCCGCTCAGGATAGGAGATAGATGCATGCCAAAAGTAGACTATAGACTGAACATGATGGCCATTCAATACTTGCACTGCAGGCCACACAACACCCAAAAGGAGAAAAGAGTAAAAGGGACTGCGCCTGTCACAGAGGTGGGGGGGGGAGGTGGGAAATGGAGGGAATGTGAGGGACACTGGAAACATTGGTGGTGGAGAACGGGTACTGGTAGAGGGATAGACACTTGATCATTGTATGACTGAAATGTAAGCACAAAAGTTTGTAAGTCTGTAACTGTACCTCATGGTGATTTGTTAAAAAATAAAAAATTAAAAACCAGTTTCAAACAACAAAAAAAATTAAAAGGTATTTTCCCCCCTAAAGAAATTAAACAATGACAGGTAGAGACAACAAAGTGTCATCATTCTGAATAGAGAAATATCATTGCTCCATGCATTAGAGGCTTCTTTCTAATTAATGACTGAGTTGGTGTGGGAAATAGCTAGGTTTTATTTGTGTTGTTTTTCTTTCCTCAACTTTAAAAGTAATATGCCTCTTAAAATTTGTAGTTTAGTACTAACTTGGTGAATTTGTGCCACTTTAACCTTTTCACTGTCATTCCTATTTTATTTCTGTTATACACTCTGTTGAAATTGTGTATAAAGCATTTGTAGCAGTTTAAAAATATGTCATGTAAAATTTTTTAAAAAAACAAATATTAGATATCAAAAATTAACAAAATGCCATTTTACTGTGATACTTTACATTACTTATGGCTATTATTCCTGTCACAAGAATATAACATTTGTTCCCTAAATCTATTTTCTGTGTTGCATTCAATGAGGACATATTGATAAGTTGAAATTGGATGTAATGAAAAGGTAATACTGTTTGCAAATCAGGGATTGAATTGTGATTACCTAGTTATAAAATATGTGATAAAATATTAATAATACAGCTTAAACTAAAGTATAATATGGGCCAATAGTTCAGTGTGGCAGGACACTTGCCTTACACACGGCTGACTTGATTCTATCCCCAGTACCACATATGATCCCCTGAGCATAGTAGAAGTGACCCCTGAGTGCAGAGCCAGGAGTAAGCTTGGAGCACTGTTGGGTGTGGCCGCCAAATTTTTTTAAAAAGTGTATTGTGTCATACATTGTGTATTTCATAAGTGACTATATCCAAGATATATTAAAAGCTCATACAATACAACAAAATAGTTAACTCATAAAGAATGGGAAGAAAATATGGTACATTTCTCTGTAAAACGCTTATAGATGACCAACAGACAAGTTTATGGCTCATCATGACTTATCAAAGAAAAGCAAGTCAAAATCACAAAGAGAAATCATATATGAGAGTGGAAACATCAAGTATTGATGTGGATATGTGGAAAATGAAAAGTTTATATTCTATTGTTGTAGATGAAAATTGGTATGGCCTCAGCAGAAACTGTCTGGGGGTTCCTTTTGGAGTTAGAAACAGAATGGTAGCCTGATCTAGCAATTCTTCCACTAGGCATCTATTTCAAGAACACCAATACACTAATAAAAAAGATATGTGTACACCTACACTTATCACAACATAATTTACAATAGCCAAGATATAGAAATAATCTTAATGGCTATTGAAAGAGGAAGAATTTGTGGTACAGAAGCATAATATGGCCCAGGCAGATCTCTCAGTGTTTGATCCCTCGTTCCACATGGAGCCTTGGTCACTGAGCTGGGTGACCCCAAATTCACCAACAAGAAACAAAAAGAAAAAAGGAAAGGACACAAGAAAATGCTCAACTGAAAAAAGGTATCTTTCTACTTACAATAGGAATAAAATTTGTAGAGATTAAATTTGTAGAGATTAAGTCAGAGGAGAAAGACAAAGATCATATTATTTTACTGATATGTGGAGCATAAAGAAACTATGTAAAGGTATAGACCAACAAAATCTAAACAAACCTTTGTATCTGACAGCAAAACTAAGGTTAACAGAGAGATCCATGGACTCGGAGCAAAGGCAGGAGGAAGTCTAATTTTTATTGCCTCAGTAAGTAGATGTGGTGACATATATTTGGAGAAATTTGAGCTGTAGTCTTAAAATATGAAATAAAAAGAATAAAGAGCAGCATGTGCATATGTGTGTGTGCATAAATGTGTGTGCGTGTGTGTGTATGTGTGGCTGTTGTAGCATAAATAGTACTGTTACTACAAAAGTGGGTTTTTCCTCACCTGGTGAGAATTGTATGAATTGTATGTTTTGTACCCATAAAACTGAGAAGGTTAAGAAATCAGTATTGAAAAGTTTAAATAGATGGGTCTGGGTCCTTCCCCAAATGTCTTTTACCCATTTATGATGTCACTTGTCCTGTCCCATCCTGCCTAGTCCTGTCAATGGCTTCCTAAGTCCTGCCCCTCACTGTCTGTCCACCTCCAACGGTCTTCTCCCTACCCCTTTCCCTGTCTTGTGTATGCTTTCCTAGCCAGAAACCCTGTGCCTGGCTCTCTCTTGGCCTGTAGCACATCGGTTCCCTGTCATCCTGTCCTTGCTTTCCTGAAGTTTCCAATGTGTCATCTGTCTGAGGTAAGAGCCCTGTTCGATTTTGCCTTCTGTTTGGGCATATGAGCTTTACCTCACTCTGTCTATCCCTGACAATTTGTTCCATCTTGCACAGTAACATAAATAAAAATAACAAGTGAATTTTTTCAGAAATATATTTATTTGATAATTATAATCACAATTTGGCTTAAGATATGAGTTGGGCAAAGATTAACAGAAAGATTCTGTGAGAAAAAATACTGTGAGAATTATAAGTATTTAATTATAATAGTATTTACTATTCTCAAAGAATTATAAGGAAATTCTTGAGAATAGTAAGTTGACTTGTGAGTCAAATGCTCTAATGCTGAGACCTTTCTCTAGCTGATTCTTTAATATAAATGTCTCTTCTTAAACTGTAAATTTTGCTTCAATTTCTGGATTGCTGACACTTTATAATAAAAAAACTTTTGAAATTTTTTTAATGCTTTTTCTGCAATGATAGAAATCATCATATGTTTATCTTTTTAACTCTTCTGATAGAATTACACTGACTAGTTTTAAAATGTTAAACTAACTTTCCACTACTGGGATAAATACTACTTGCTTTAAAATAAAAAATTATTTTCTCATAATGGATATTTGAGTTATTCTTTTTATGCAAAGTTTTCACAATTTTTGTATTTATGGAGCTCTTACAGTTTATATGGTTGTGAAATTATTGATATCAAGTTTTTATCTTATTACCTTATTCTAATTTAATGCTTGTAAGAACTGTATTTATAATTATATTTTCATTTGAGGGTAATTTGTATTTATCTCTCTATTTTTTTGCCAGTATAGATGCAAGTTTATAATTATATTAAAACAGATTATATAAAAATAGATTTTTGCTGCATTTCATTATTTTCCTGTTTTTTCTCATTAACTTTTTTCTATTATCTTTGCCATTGATAAAGATAAAAACACTAATGAAATTATTTTTTTCTAAAGATAGTATTTTATACTATTGGTGGTATAGATTTATGATTTTCCAATATTATCATTTAGTACAAGTGGGTAGGGCATTTTGCATGAGGCCTACCTGGAAAAGCCCTCCTAGGAGTGATGTCTGGGCACAAAGCTAAGAGTAAATAAACCCTGAGTACTTCTAAGCATGCCCCCTAACTAAAAACAAACAAAAAAATCCAAAGAAACAAACACAAAAAACACCTCAAATACATCTAAGTACCATTTGGCAAATTTGGATATCTAATGCTATTATTTCTAAACATTTCTCTTAATCACACTTTATGTAGAAATTTATTTGCAAATTTATAATTAATTGGAAGAACTTTGGCAACATTTTTGTAATGACTCTTTAATTTCAATTTTTGTGCAGAATCCTCTGTATAGGAATTTAATTTCTGTATATGCAGAAACAAATTATAACATGTCATACAATTAGATTAATGTAATTAGAAAATATAATATATAGTTTGCTATTTATTCTTAAAATGGCCATCTAATAGTGTTGTGGCTGCATGAAAATTGCACAGCTTGATCCTTTTAAAACAACAAAGATTCTGGAGCTACAGAGATAGTACAGTAGGTAGGGTCTTTGCTTTGTATGTGGCCAACCCCCAATTCGATCATGGAACACCGTATAATCCTGGAGTGCCATATATAGGAGTGATTCCTGAGCACAGAGCCAGATTTAGCCTTTAGTACTTCTGGGTGTGGCCCCCAAACCAGCAAGACCAACAAAACAAAGAAACCAACCAAAAAACCAACAACACCCCCCCAACTCCCCACCCCTCATTGCAGACACCGCCCCCCCAAGAGTTCTGCATGTGAACAAAGAATCTGGATGCATTTTCCTTTCCCTGAAATTGATTCCTCAAACATTCAATCATGTGAACTTTCAAAAGTGTCTTCCCTTTCTCATAATGACTGGTGTCTTTCTCTCACAAGAAACAAAAGAGGTGAGAGATCAATAGGAAGTTTGTTTCAAATTATATCTTCATGGTCTCCCTATTGTTTCTAACTACTCTCTAGTCCTTGGCAACTGCTGATTCTTTCACTGTGTTTTTTTATATTTTCCTATAATTGCTGCCTCTTTTTTTTTAAGATTTTGGTGTCTTTTTTAGATTTTTATATAGTTGGGTCACTTGACTTCTTTCACTAAGTAATATGCATTTAATATTGCTGTGTTTTCTTTTCGTGAGTTGATAGTTCATTTATTTTTAGTGTTTGAATAATGTACTATTGTCTGGACGTACAGTTTGATTTTCAGTTCACCTTCTGAAGGACAGTTTAGTTGTTTTCTACCTTTGGCAATTAGGTATAAAGCTGCTGTAAACATCTGTGAATAGGTTTTGTAGGGACATGATTCCAACTCATTTGGGTAAATACCAGGGAGTGAAATTGCTGGATCATATGGCATGAGTATATTTAGTTTTGTAGAAAGCAACAATTTGTCTTCCTAAGTACCTGTACCTTTTTTGCATTCCCACCAGCAATAAATGAGAGTTCCTGTTGTTCTACAGCCTTTCACCATTTGGTGTTCTTTGTGTTTTGGATTTTAGATATTCTAATAGGCATGGACTGGTATCTCACTATTTTGATTTACATTTTTCTGGTGGCATGTGATGTGAAGAATGTCTTCTTTTGCTTACTTTTTATGTGCATATCCTTGGAGAGGTATTTAGGTTTTTTGTTCATTTATAATTTTGGTTGTTTTCTTATTATTTAGCTTTTAGAGTTTTTAGTATATTTTGAACAACAGTCTTCGATAAGATATTATTTTTTTTCTTGCAATTTTTTCTCCAGTCTCTAGTTATTCTTTTGATGTCCTGGAAAGTGTCTTTTGCAGAGCATAAAATTTTAATTTTAATGAATTCCAGCTTATCAATTATTTCTTAGATAGATCATGCCTTTGGTGTTGTAATATAAAAGTCACCGCAGCATACAAGGTTATCTTGTTATTTTCTCCCATGCTATTTTCTAGAAATGTTATGCTTTTTATTTATTATGTTCAATTTATCCTTTTTTGGTTAATGTTTTGTTAAAGAGGTAAGGTCTGAGTTCAGATTCCTCCCCCCATATTTATATGCATGTTTAATTGTTTTAGCATCACTTGCTGTGAAGATTTTCTTCATCATTGTTTCTTTGTCAAAGTTCATTTTTTACTTCAAAATATTTTCTGTCCACTAATCTATATTAATAGATTTTTAGAGAAACACCCACTAGTGTTCAGGGCACTCCAAGATCACTCTTGGTGGGCTCAGATACTGTATGTGGTACAGGAGATCAAACCTGGGTGAGCAGCATACGAGGGAAATGCCCTATCTTCTACTGTACTATTGCTCTGGCTCCAATCTATATTTTCTCCATCAGTGTCATAGTTTTAATTGTTATTGCTCTATCAAATCAGTCTTGAAGTTGGGTTATGTCTATTCTCTGACACTGTTCTTCCACATTATTGTGTTGACTATTCTAAGTCTTCCCTGCCATCTCCATCTATGTACACTAAGAAGCAATTTCTCAATATCCATAGATGATAACTCATTAGACTTTTAACTAGAGTTCATTGAATCTGTAGCTCAATTAGGAAGAAGTGACATCTTAACAATATTGAGTTTTGATATTGATGAATGTGAATTTTTTTCATTTATTTCACTTGGTTTGATTTTATTCATTAGAATTTTGTAATTTTGGCTATATAGGATTTATGCATGCATTTTTTATCTATAATAAGGCATTTCTTATCTTTATTGCTAATGTTAATATCTTTAACATTAATGTCTTTGTGTTATTGACTTCAGCTTACATTCATTCACTAATGGCATACAGCAAAGTGATTGTCCTTTTTATAAAATCTTGTATCCATTGACCTTGATATAGCCATTCATGATGTTCAAGGTTTTTGTAGATTCTTTTCAATTTTCTACATATACAATTATGCCATGTTAACAGAAATGGTTTAATTTCTATCTTCACCACTTATATATATATATATATATATATATATATATATACTCCCTTTCCTTTCTTCTACTTATTATATTAACTATGGTTTATAACAAAATGATGAAAGGAAATAATCAGATGGGATATACTGCCTTGTTCTTAATCTTAGTGGCCAAAATTTAATCTAAGTTTAAAAATAAAGTTACAAAAAATAATTGTGTATGGGGAAAATTGAGAGAAAATATAAAATATGTAAGTGCAATAAATAATTAAGAAGTTATCTATAGGATAGTAGTTTTATCAAGTTGATAAAATTCTTTACTTCTTTATTTTCCAAGATTTTTACATGAATGGTGATTGATTCTTTTAAAATTTTTCTGTATTAATTATGCAATCATGTGAATAGCAACCAGCTTATGTGAATAAATTAAATGCATTTATTGTCAAATATACAATTCTTTTATATATGGGGTAAATTCTACTTGATATAGTATATAATTCTTATATATTGTTGGATTTAATTTGCTAATAATTTATTGGAGATTTATCCATTGGAATTCATGAGCGGTATTTACATGTTTTTCTTTTCGTATCATCTTTGAATTTGGTTTTAGGTACACACTGACCTAAAGAATAAGTTTGGTGTTTTGCTTTCTGTTTTACTGTTTGGAGATAAGTGATGGCTTTGGCCAGGGAGATAGTAAAGTAGGTAGGACATTTTCCTTGCATATAGCTGACTTGAATTCAATCCTCAGCAGCCTACATGGGCCTCTGAGAATGGCCAGGACTTATCCCTAAGAGCATAGTGGGGGTAGCCCCCTTAAAGCGGGGTGTGTACCTCCAAAAAGAAAAAGCAATAAGTTATGGAAAATATGATACAATTTATTCCTCAAATTTTTGGAAGAATAGCACTGTTGTCCCGTTGTTCATCAATTTGCTCTAGTGGGCACCAGTAACGTCTCCATTGTGAGACTTATTACTGTTTTTGGCATATTGAATACTCCATGAATAAACTTATTAGTCTTTTTTTACCCCAAAGATTATTGATCATTGTTTTTTTATAAATACAGGCACATTAACTTTTTTTTACTTCTCATGTGAGTTTTAACATATTTCTTTGAACTAATTGATTCATTTGATCAAATTTATACTGTGTAAATGGCTTCCTTCAGTCAACATGTGCTGCTTTAGTAAAATACCACTAGATGGCTTACAATAAACAGATTTATTTTTCATAGTTCTAGAGATAGGCAGCGTAAGTGTAAGTGTGTTCTGGTGAAGGCTTTCTTTAGGCTGCAGAGCTGCTGACTTGCTTCTGGTAACCAACCACTCTAAAGTCTAAAATTCAGAGTCTCATTTGTTTTATTTCATTGTGGACTTGGATAGTTGTAAATTTATATTTAATTTACATTTATATATAACTATGTAAAATCTATATATAAATTTTATAATTATCTGTATATATACTAAGAAATGAGAGATAACAAAATTATACAAAATATGTAATTAAAACTTGGAAGCAGAAAGAGTTTAAGACATGACAAAGAGGACAGAACAAGAGCAGCACATAAATTTCAGTATATCAATGATCATTTTGAGTATTAATGTTTTAAATGCATCAAGTAAAAGAGAAGCTATAGAAGGAATTTAAAAAAGACTTGACTATGGGCTTTGCAAATAAATTCAATTTGAATATAAACACATAAATTTAAAGTAAGTGAATAAATATATATCTTGATAACATCAATCAAAAGAAGCAGGGCTATCTATGTGAACTTTAGAAATGGCTGATTTCAAAGCCAGAAATACCACTGGGTAAAACAAAAGATCTTACTTCAAGATAAAGGGGTCAGTTCTCCAGGAATACAGAATTATTGCTGTGTATTAACCTAACATCAACTCATTGAACTTAGTTTAGCAATTATGTAAGTCAACTACTACAGTTGGAGCCTACAATATCCTTTTATCACGTCATTTTTCTGCAGGGTAAATATTTAGTAAAGATACAATTAAACTAAACAGCACTGTCAGTCATGTAGATATAATTGACATTCTAGAGACTATTCATACAGTAATGGCAGAATACAAATTCTTCTCAAGCTCTTATAAAATATTCACCAAGGTTAATCATGCTTTAAATCTTAATATAGTAGCAAAAATTTAAAAAACTGAAGTCCTGCAATGTCTGTTTTCAAAAGACAATGGAATTAAACTGGAAATAAACAGTCACAAGAGTAATAAAAATTTTCTACTTTGACAGCACACTTCTAAATAAACATCGGTCAAACAGTAGGCCTCAAGAGAAGAAAATATGTGAAACAAAGAAAAAGGAAAGTAAGGGCACAGGGCTGTTGCTCAGAGAGCTAGAGAACATGGTGTGCACGTAGGTGTAATCTGGATTCTGGCTACATGGGGCTCTGAGCACTTAGCAACCTCCCAACGACTTCCCTGTGAATAACTCCTGAGTGTCACTGGGGATGACCCAAACAGACAAAGGAATTTCCAGAATCGCAGAGAAGCAGTTAAGTGGAAAAATATAGCATTAAATTCATGTATCAGGAAAGCAGAAAGAAAAATACTCTTAATTTCAGTGGTGGAAAACAAGAGGAAACAAGACTTGAGTATTTTTTTTCTCTAAGTAAGTTAGACTGATAAAATACCAGTGTTTTATAAAATCTTAGACTCTTCTTGCATAGATATTTTCTGAGAGCAAATTAGCAAATTAAGAGTTAAATTGCTTTTGTGTATTTCAAAATGTTTACTCTTATCCTCCTTCTCCCAGAGGCAAGAAGGGATTTTTTTCCCCATCAGTATTCATTGTATGTAGCTGGTTGTGCTCTTGGAGGTAATAGTCACAAAAGTCTGTGACTTTTGTCTGAGTCCCCCTAGAGTTTTAATTTTCAGACTTGTTCACACGGGCATCCAGCTGTCAGTTCTAGTTTAGGTTTTATTACCCCAGCACTGGTTCCTGGGGAGGTTATTGCTCTTGGGTTTCTCTCCTGGTAAAATATGAGGCTCTATATTTACCTGCAGGTCTTTCCAGTTTATGCAAACCGTGTTTTGCCCCATGACCTCACTTCTCTGACTAATCTAAGCAGATATTTTATTTCTATTTTTCTATTTGTTCAGCTTTTTACTTAGTGGGATGGGGGCATGACTTTTAAGCTACTTACTTTAGAAAACATAAACTAGAAGTACATCCTTTAAGTTTTAAAGATTAAACGTATTTTAAGTCTTTGCTACAATATAAAACATTATATATAATTTAATTAATCTTAAAATTAATTTAAGATTTAAATTAATCTTCCAATTTACTAGTTAACCTAAAAATAATTTTAATGTTAGCTATGCTTTGAGTGTTAAATTTCGTTATTTATGAAAATCAGCTATTCTTTCCCAATTCTATTGAGTTGTTTTCAATAGCTCCCTGTTACTTATCTTAAATCACATAGAACATGTTTTTTCTGTCATGAACATTTTCCAAATCCATTCTCAATTGGAATTTTTTTCTTCTTTTAAATGAATTTTTAAATTACAAGCTACTTGTTTTTTATATTTTGATTTCTAGGGTATTAATACACTTTTTTGAGATTATTGTATTTTCCTGTGTCAGCAATTAGGGAGCACTACAAACCTAAGAATATTTTAAGTTTTAAGTTAGATTTTCATGACTGGGAAAATACTATAAGAACAAAGCACTTGCCTGGAATTCTGCTAGGAGTCACTTCTGAGCACAAGATAGAAATTGCCTCTGAGCACTGAAGGGTGTGGCCCAATTCCCAACTTCCTTCCAAATAAATAAGATAAATTAAATTTTCTACTTGGAATGAATAGCTAAAATTCAAGTGAAAAATAAATGCAGTCTCTAGTCTATAGTAAACAGCATTTATGGGAGAATTTTCTTTCTCTTTTTCCAAATAACAAAAGGATAAATCATTTTACTACCTTTCTGCATAATGATTTTTGTGTAATTACAAAATAAATGAGTGTGCGACGTGGTGTGGGCTCTTTCCCGCCACAATGTTTGGTGACCATGTGCCACTTCTCCACCCCGGCCTGCAGCTGCAGCCAACAGACACATGAAGGAGAAAACAAGGCCGCCAGGCTGGTTGGTGATCAGTTGCCATTTATTCCAATCTTCCGACATGTCTATTCCGTTCCAGCCCATATCCCAGTCATACACTGCCCCTCATTCCAGTCTTCTCTCCCTATGCTAGTCTCTCTTCCCTCCATGCCCCTTTGCTGTCTTAGTCTAGCCCTCCACCTCTCAAGGTTGGGGAACCAACTACCCCTAGGTTAGATAGCACAATCAACATATGTAAAGCCCTTCCCTTCTTTCCGGGGAAGCTATTTTATTTATTTATTTTTTGAATGCTTTAAATTTTTTTATTATTGAATCACCATGCAATACAGTTATAAGCTTTCTTGTTTGAGTTTCATTCATGCAATGATAAAACACCAATCCCTCCACCATTGGTGGACATTCTCCACCACCAATGTCCCCAGTATACACCCCACCCACACTTTCCAACATTCCTCTGCCTCCATAGCAGACAGTTTCCCCCATGCTACCTCTCAACTTTTGGGCATTATGGTTTGCAATACAGATACTGAAAGGTTGTCATGTTTGGTCCTTTATCTACTTTCAGCACACATCTCCCATCCCAAATGATTCCTCCAACCACCATTGACTTAGTTATCCCTTCTTTATTTCAGCTGTCTTCTCTCCAACTCATGAGACAGGCTTCTAACTATGGGGAAATATTACTGGACCTTGTGTCTACTGACCTTGGGTGTCCATCTCATATTATGTTAATTTATATTTCAAAAATTAGGGCAGTCCTTTCATGTCTGCCCCTCTCTGACTCACTTCACATAGCATGACACTCTCAATGTCTATCTGCTTATAAGCAAATTTCATGACCATCTCTACTAAGTTGCATAGTATTTCATTATGTAGATGTACTCAAGTTTTTTGTTTTTTTTTTTTAAACCAGTCATCTGTTCTCAGGCCCTTGGGTTGATTCTGGCCAGATTCTGGCTATTGTAAACAGTGCTACAATGAACATATAGATACAGATTTCATTTCTACTGTGCTTTTTTGCATCCTTGGAATATATTCCCAGAAGTGGTATTGTGGGGTCATATTGAAGCTCAATTTCTAGTTTTTGGAGGAATGTCCATATTGTTTACCAAAAAGATTGGACCATTCATCATTCCCACCAACAGCAGTGAAAGAGCATTCCTTCTTCCCCACATCCACGCCATCACTGCTTGCTTTTGTTCTTTTGAATGTGTGCTAGTCTGTGGTGTGAAATGATATCTCATTGTTTTTTTGATTTTCATCTCCCTGATGATTAGCGATGTGGAACTTTTTTTCATGTGCCTTTTGGTCATTTATATTTCTTTTGTGAGGAAACTTCTATTCATTTCTTCTCCCCAGATTTTGATGGGATTGGAGGGTTTTTTGTACAATTCTACTAGTATTTTGTATCACTGTATCACTGTCATCCCGTTTTTCATTGATTTACTCGAGCCAGCACCAGTAACATCTCTATTACACTCAGCCCTGAGATTTTAGCAGTCTCTCCTTACTCGTCTTTCCCAACAATTGGAGGCTCTTTCAGGGTCAGGGGAATGAGACCTATTGTTTTTGGCATATTGAATACGCCCCGAGTAGCTTGCCAGGCTCTGCTTTGCGAGAGGGATACTCTCAGTAACTTGCTGGGCTCTCTGAGAGGTATGTATATATCTACTACTATATTTTGGATATGAATATGCCATGGGGAGCTTGCTAGGCTCTCCCAACTGGGCAATAGATTCTCGATAGCTTGTCAGGTTCTCCAAGAGGGAGAGCTAGGCTTTTAGAACTAGGCTTCAGGGAGCTTGGATTTATAGTCTCTGGATGTTGGCTGTTGGTGGGATTACATGGTACCTGGGGGGAGGGAACAATCTCTGGGTGTGACTCCCTAGCTACTGGAAAATGGGGAATCTGGGTGGAAGAGGCACAGTCCCGATCTGAGCAGCCTTGGAAATCTCGGCCCCAGGTCCCAGTGTCTTGTATATCCTGGATATTAATCCCTTATCAGATAGGTTTTGAGTAAGTATTCTTTCCCATTATGTGGGCTCTCTCTGTATTTTTTGACAAAGAAACAAGAAATATGAAGTGGAATAAGGAAAACCTCTACAACAAATGGTGCTGGGAAAACTGTATAGCTACCTGCAAGAAAAAATGAACTCTGACCTCTATCTAACGCCAGGTACAGATGTCAGACGAAGTGGATTAAAGACCTCAATATCAGGTACATGGAACAAAATGTAGGCAAAATCCTCCATGACATTAAAGCTAACGGCATCTTTAAGCATGAAACACCACGGACCAAGCAAGTGGAAACAAACACAAACAAATGGGACTACATCAAACTAAGAAGCTTCTGCACTTCAAAAGAAATAAGAAAGCTCCTCTAAGACAAAGATTCCCTTCGAGGATATCCGTTCAAGGGCTCAATTTCATCTAGTGGTGTGTTTCTCCTTTCCTTAGTCCAACAAGCATTTAAACATTAATCTTAATTATATTTCTTAATAATATTATTCATTTTGTATGGACACGTAAGAGTTACATTAAGCTTATAGGGTGGCTCTCCTGGGCACATCTTGCTATAGATCCCAGACTACTGTGCTCTGGCAAAATGAGCCCTTCCTAACCCTAAGCAGGGTCCTTGTCCAGTAGTTTCTCTTTGGATCATGCATAATTTATTCATGACCATGTTCTTAACTTATAATTAAGTATAATGGAGATTGGCTTGGGCCATTTTGATGCCAGGATATCTCACAGCTTGCCCTGGGTCCATCTAGTCCCTTCGTCAGGACCCTGCTTTGGGGTTCTTGGAACTAAGGGCAACCGAGGCCTAAGTCCAGAAAACAGATGCCCATGAGTGAATATTATTCGGAGTCAATTAACTCCCAAATTACAAAAGCATAGCATTAACTGTCTTCCTGTATCTGTACAAAAAGGACATTGCTTTAAAGTAAACTATGCAAAGGGCTGGAGCGATAGCACAGCGGTTGGGCCTTCGCCTTCCACGTGGCCAACCCGTGTTCAGTTCCTCCGCCCCTCTTGGAGAGTCCAGCAAGCTACTGAGAGTATGGAGCCCGCGCGACAGAGCCTGGCAAGCTACCCGTGTGTATTGGATATGCCAAAAACAGTAACAATAAGTCTCTCAATGAGAGAAGTTACTGGTGTCTGCTCGAATAAATCGATGAGCAACCGGATGACAGTGACAATGACAGTGATGCAAAGGACATAAGGGAAAAGAGAAATGCAATATTTCATTTAAAAATACAAATCCAGAGATTTCTGAGGAATTTGACTTTACAAGTGACAGGTACTGCTTTGGGGATAAAGGTGATTAATCAGTTGGGGAAGCAGAGAACAGAGAAGAGGTTAAAGATAAACCCAGAAAAATAGGAGTGGCTCGGGAGCACTGTGATGGGAGTAGACTCTTAAACCTAAGCTTCCTGTGGCCAGGGAGAAAGAACAAACCAAAGTTATCCTACAGGTTTTATCTTTTCTCCCACTTACAGTTCGTATTTTTTCAATGCTGAACTCATTAGGCCTGTCATATTAGATTCTCTAGAACACATTAGCATTGTTTGTTTTGCCTAATCTATATAGTTCCAAGGGCAAAGGAAACTTCAAAGTCTCAAAATGTGAACTTCAGAATGAAAGCTAACTTCACACACATTTCTTCCTAGTTCTTCTTTTCAGTTTAATTCTGTGAAGTTCTCTTATTCTCTCAAGCTTCCAGAGATACTTTAGTTTATTCATATTTTTGCATAATAAGGAAGATTATTTTTATCAGGAAGCTTATTGTTTGAAAGTTATTTTGTCCTTTTATTTATTTTGAAAAAATTTGTACTGGATATTTTATTATTGCTCCTTATATTTATAAAAAGTTAAAATATTGTTCAAATTTAATTCTGCTAAATATATGCATTCAGTAACTAAGAATTATGAGACCCTAATGAAATTATTCTGCAATTGTGTTTAATTAATAATTTAATTCATCATCCATTAACCAGTTTAATCACATTGATTATGATCTGCTTATTCTTTAAATGTGTTTTGGTGAAAAATATTTACACCCATGTCAGAATAGAATTATATAAAATTCCTGAGAATTGCAAAAGATTTTCATGATAGTTCAGTGGTTTTATGCTTAGTGAACAAAGTTTGGCTGTAAGCCTTGATCAGAATTGTACAAAGTCATTTTTATCCATTGCAGTAAAGCTGTCATCTAATGTGCTGTGCTGTGATGATGTTTATTTAGTTTTCCCTGTTATTCTCTTCTTTCCGACCACTAAATAGGGTTTATCGCTGAAGTTATTTCTTTATGGTGAATTATGATGCCCTTCCCAGTATTTTGTTCTGTCAAGACACTGGAGTGCAGTTCAGTAAGTAATATAACTATGAGTACTCTCAAGGCCTCATCAGAGCAATGTTAATCTGAAGGAATCTGATTTATCACTACAGGGCAGCAAGACAGAACTTTCCTGCATGAAAAATTCAAAACTCTAAATAAATTTCTCTTTTTATAAAGAGAAAAAGAAAATATATATTTCATTCTATACAATTATTGGTATGACTTTTTAGCTAAATATACAGGAGTAAATATCATTAAGTTTTTAGGAGAGGAACTAAGTAAATACAAGTGACTATGAATTTATTAAAGTAAATAATATTTTTCTCAGAAAAACTGGAATAAATTTACTTAGAAAGATGCATAAAAATAACTTCACAGGAACTTTAAACAGAATTTTTTACAGCCCTGGTTTAAATAATCTTATCTACCACTTGTTATGTATTAAAATCTGAAAAAATCATCATTAAGTAATTATCTTTAAATATGCTAAGATATATTTAGTAATTACATATAACATACGTATGTATATATAATTAAAATATACATATGAAGAAAACTTTAAAATGCCATTATATGTAAGAAGATAAATTCCCTGTTTATACCTTGTGCAATGTAGAAAGAAAACTATTAGAACATTAAAAAGAGTAGTTTCTTTGTGGTGTGAGGTGGTATCTCATGGTTGTTTTGATCTGCATCTCTCTGATGATTAGTGATGTAGAGCACTTTTTCATGTGCCTTTTGGCCATTCGTATTTCTTCCTTGGTAAAGTTTCTGTTCATTTCTTTGCCCCATTTTTTGATGGGGTTGGATGTTTTCTTCTTGTAGAGCTCAACCAGTGCTTTATATACCATTGATATCAACCCCTTATCTGATGGGTATTGTGTAAATATCCTTTCCCATTCTGTGGATAGTCTTTGTATTCTGGTCACTGTATCTCTTGCGGTGCAGAAGCTTTTTAGTTTAATGTAGTCCCATTTGTTGATCTCTGTTTTTACTAGATTGCTTAGTTCCGTGTCACCTTTCCAAAAGAACAAAAGCAACCGCTGTTGGAGAGGATGTGGGGAGAAAGGGACCCTTCTTCACTGCTGGTGGGAATGCTGACTGGTTCAGCCCTTCTGGAAAACAATTTGGACGACTCTCAAAAAATTAGATATTGAATTCCCATTTGACCCAGCAATACCACTGCTGGGAATATATCCCAGAGAGGCAAAAAAGTACAATCGAAACAACATCTGCACATGTATGTTCATCGCAGCACTGTTTACAATAGCCAGAATCTGGAAAAAACCCGAATGCCCCAGAACGGATGACTGGTTGAGGAAACTTTGGTACATCTATACAATGGAATACTATGCAGCTGTTAGAAAAAAGGAGGTCAAGAATTTTGTAGTTAAGTGGATGGGCATGAAAAGTTTCATGCTGAGTGAAATGAGTCAGAAAGAGAGAGACAGACATAGAAAGATTGCACTCATCTATGGTATATAGAATAACAGAGTGGGAGACTAACACCCAAGAACTATAGAAATAAGTACCAGGAGGTTGACTCCATGGCTTCGAGGCTGGCCTCACGTTCCGGGGAAAGGTCAACTCAGAGAAGCGATCACCAACTACATTGTAGTCGAAGGCCATGTGGGGGAAGGGAGTTGCGGGCTGAATGAGGGCTAGAGACTGAGCACAGCGGCCACTCAACACCTTTATTGCAAACCACAACAGCTAATTAGAGAGAGAAAACAGAAGGGAATGCCTTGCCACAGTGGCAGGGTGGGGTGGGGGGGAGATGGGATTGGGGAGGGTGGGAGGGACCCTGGGTTTACGGGTGGTGGAGAATGGGCACTGGTGAAGGGATGGGTTCCCAAACTTTGTATGAGGGAAGTATAAGCACAAAAGTGTATAAATCTGTAACTGTACCCTCACGGTGATTCTCTAATTAAAAATAAATAAATTTAAAAAAAAATAAAAATAAAAAAATAAAAAAAAAAGAGTAGTTTCTTTTAGTGTGGTAGCAATACTTCTTAAAGTTTTCAAAGTATCCTGGATTCTGCTACATATGTTGTTTAGAAATGAAAGCAAAGTTCTTTAGATAAGAAAGAGAAAAAAATTAAATTAGAATAAAAGCAATATTTCACCTGTGAAGCCAGATGTGGTTCAGATTTGATTATCAGACTTCAATTATGCTGCTAGAGTTACTTAGAATTTTTAATCTATATGCTACTTTCTTCCCCTAAAATTAACCTTATCTGTATTTCAGAGTGAGGGCAAGATGATTGCATACCCTATGCACAAATGTCTCTGTGGTTGCCTAGAGAATAGGCACCTCTTAGGCATGGGACATAACAGTATTAATTCAGCCTTGCTACCTATGAGATAATAGAGATGATTGTTTTTACTGGTTGCTTTAAATTTAGCTTGGCATTGAGCAAGTCAACAGATAAAAATCGTGTTCCTCCTTCCCCCTGTGAAGGAACAGAGTTGATAAAGGCCATACAATACCTGACTGGAGTGATTGGTAGGTTTCTTCTACTGTTCAAGGCCAGTCTGTAAGGTTGAGAACAGTATTTCATTTATCTAATGCATAAGTATTTATCTGAAAAATAAAAATGAAGAACTAAGTAAAGATGTTCCATAGGGCCCGCATAAATCTTCAGAAGCCAACCAAGTGAAATGAAGGCATGTGATTTACCTGATAAAATATCAATACAGCTGTCATAAAGATGGTCATCAAGGTCAAGAGAACAATGCAGGAAGACGTGAGAACACAGGAACACAGAGATAGGAAATATGAAAAACTGTGCCAGAGAGATAATAGAGAAATTAAGACACTTTCTTTGTAAGCGGCCTACCTGAGTTCAATCTATGGCACCACATATGGCTCCCCAAAGGACCGCTTAGAGTAACCTCCTGAGAATAGAAGCATGAATAAGCCTTAAACTCCACTGGGTCATTCAAAATTACTAGAAAAATATGTTTTGAAAAATCTGCCAATAGAAATTATGAAACTGAAGACTACAAAGCTGAATTGGAAAAAAATTTACTAGAGGAGTTCAACAGCAACAATTTAGCATTGTTTGTGTTTTGTTTTGTGGGATAACTTTGCAGTTTTCAGGGTTTACTTCTGGATCTAGCTCTCTGCTCAGTACTTGTGGAATCATCTGTGATACCTGGAATTGAACCTGGGTCAGCCACATGCAAGAAAGTGCCTTAACTTTTATACTATATCTCTGGCACCAAAAGCATTCGTTTTAAGTTGAAAACTCATAGATCAGTAAATCCAAACACAATTCATTAGAAAAATTCAGAAGAGCCTAAAGTAAAACTAATAAAAGTGAGTGTATTGTCCTGTTTTAGTCTTGGGACATTATATTAGCTGCATATTACTATCTAGTTATTTTTTGAAGAGGTTTTGTTTTTCCCAGTCTGTTTAGTCATTTTTAGTTTTGAGGCTACACTGGCACTGCTATAGGGTTACTTCTGGTTCTGCACTAAGAAATGACTCTTGGTGGTGCCTGGGGACCCGTGGGATGTCCTGGTTCAAACTGGGCTTGGCTGTGTACAAAGGAAATGCCCTAGCCACTGTGCTGTTGCTCTTGACACTGAAAAAAAATTAAAAATTATGTGTTATTTTGTTCTTAACTAATCACAATGTTTTATAAAGCTTTTGTTTTTATTGGTGGTAGAGAATGGGCACTGGTGGAGGGATGGGTACTCGATCATTGTATGACTGAACTGTAAGCATGAACATTTGTAAGTCTGTAACTGTAGCTCACGGTAATTCACTAAATAATAAAAATAAAAAGATTTAAAAAACCTTCTTTTTTTACTTTATATTTCCAAAGTGTAGTTCAGATAGTCTTCAAACTATATCATGGCTCTTCTTCCCATTGTTTAAACTGAAGATTCTCATACTTTACCCAAGATATATGTCTGTCTTCTTCCAGCTCATGTGATTGAAAACAGTGAGACAGTGCTAAAAGAAATAAGAATGTTATAGTTTAATTTGATACTCTGTTATTAGCCTAACCAGTTAGCTTTTTTTCCCCCAGCATTGCCTTGTTTATCCTTGTCAGTCTATTGTCTTAATCCTGGTGATTTTTTACAGCTTAATTCTATGTATTAGCCTATTTCCAGACACTTACTCTGAGCACTAACTACTCTACATGACTCTTAATTGATCTTTGCTTAAATCATTTATCTTACTGATAGAATTTCTAAGTCTCTGCTTGCTTTCATTTCTATCCTAATTGTACCAAGTAAATTTGAATTATCTTATAAATGGGATAATGTAATATCATTGCATTTCCTGATAGCTTTGGACTAAGTTTGCATCACTTCTTTTTGGGAATGAATTCTATTTAGTGCATGAATTTTAAAGGTGGAAACTTTGTTTTCTTCTTGCAATAAGTCAAGCATCAAGATAGAGACTAATAAAGTTAAAATTGTTGTCAAGTATTTAAACAAATAGAAAGTGTTACATTCGATTTTCAAAGTCCTGAATCAAACTCTGATTGTATATTATGATGTTGAGGCCCGAGCTTTAACCTGTTTGCTCTATTTTTTTCCCTGTAGATTTCCCTCTACTGATATTAGATTTAAAACATAAACTATTTGAATGGAAAAATTTCAGAATATGCAAGGTAGTTCTTTATTCACTATTTCCCCCCTAAGAATACGACACTGAAAAATGACCTTTGATGTACACAGAAGCTCTAAAGATAGATATATAATTATACAGTTCACTTCTGCAAACAATAACTGATAATGTTAAAAATATGTGCAGAAGCTCAAAGTCAACTGCATATGGCTAAACATAAGCAAAAAATGTCAAAAATACAGTTCCTATAAAGAAATCTAGAAATGCAAAGCCTGACTCTAGCCAAACAATGGAGTAATCTTATGTGTTTCCAAAAAAAAGGGCATGGGTGGGCATGATGCTTGAGCTTTCAGTGGTTGAGAGCTACCTCCGCAGGCGGGATGATGGCAAGGTCTGATAAATGAATGAAGGACCGGGGAATGGAGAAACAGGAAATGGGCTCCAGGCTGGGCAGTAGTCAGTTTATTTCTCTCTCCTCCCCTGAGTAGTCCAATCTCTCCCTTTATTGCAGTTGTTGTAGTTTTGGTCATAGTCCCAGTCATCATAGTTCCATCATCCTAGTCTTCTCATAGACCTCAAAGTCCTCTCCTTCATTATCTCCTTCCTAGTCTCATCATAGTTTCATAGTCCTCACTTCCTGTCATCGTTGTCATCTAGTTCTTCTAGTCTTTGATTTTTATCATAGTCCTCATATTCTTGTTCTCAAAGTCCCAAAGTCCCCTTCTTTCCCCTTACAGCATACTTATATAGAAATCATGAAGGGTGGGGATACACATAGGTGGGGTTGAACATTGTCATAACAACAAATAGAGGTAAAGCCACTCCTTCAGGGGAAGTTGTAGGAGATTAACTCAAGGACAAAAATCTCATTTGAGGGCTCAGCACTCCAGATTACTAGGAGATCCACTCAAGGGCAGAATTCCATCTAGGGTATATTTTTTTCTTCTTTCCTTGGCTAGTAATCCGTTTAACCAATCATAGTGAATTTACTTATTATAATATTTTTAGTCATTTTGTATGAACACAGGAAGAGATATATTAAGCTTAAAGGTTGGCTCTTCCTGGAGACATCTCACTATATATTCTAGACCACAGTCCTCAGGCCAGGTTAGTCTTTCCTAACTCCATCAGGGTCCTTATTCACTTAATTTTTTTTGGGTCATGGCAGAGTCTGTTCCATGACAATGCTCTTAATTATTATGCTTATGGTGCTTAGCTTTTCCCCTTTTGATGACAGGGTAGCTTATAGCTTCTCCTGGGTCCATCCAGTCCCTTCATCAAGACCCTCCTTTTGGGGCATTATGAAGTAGGGGCAACTGAAGCTTAAGTCAAGTAAATATGATGGATGCCCAAGAGTAAATATTATTTGGAGTCAGTTAACTACCATGTTACAAAGCAGAGCATGAACTGTCTTCATGTGTCTATACAAAAAGGACAGTGCTATACCATGCAAATGACATAAAGGAAAAAGAAAAGCAATATAGGATTACTAGTGCTTGATGAAATTGTGTGTGCTTCAGAGGCACTGTTGTGGGAGAAACTGAATAAATCTAAGCTCCCTGCAGGAGGAGCAAAGACAACCCAATGTTATCTAACAGTCTTAGTTAGAAAAATAGATCTTGCCACAGATCCCACCAAAACTAAGAACCAGAAAAATAAACAAATTGAAATTCACTTTCTAGTGGCAGGGGGAATTTCATATTAAATCACTTGATATAGAGGGAGAAAAGTGAAACAGTTGTTAAAACATGATAGATTTAGAAACTAGTTTAGAAACTAGATCATATTCTCTCAGTGGCTAGAACACTCCCCTCCCCTTGCCTCCACTACCCAGAAGTAGAAGGAAAATAATAGATGTATAATAAGTATTAAGGTAATTTTAAAATTTTGTATCACTTGTATCACTTGTAGTCCTGTTGATTTTCGATTTGCTCCAGTGGGCGCCAGTAACGTCTCCATTTGTCCCTATCTTGAGCTAATGCAGCCCAATGATATCTGCTCGCTCCAGGAACAGGAAGAGCCTCAAATCATTCATTCAGAGATTTGACAAAGAAATCTGACTATCTAGTTGATGGGCGACCACGAAGTCCTCTGACGTCCCTTGGAATCCAGTCGGTAACAACTCTAGTCCAGCAGTTGTCTCCGAATCACATTACATGACCGGCCCATCTGATTTTTGATGCCTTGGCAAGTGAGACAGCATCCCTAATTTTTGACCGTTGATGGAGGTCAGAATTCCGGATTCCTTCTCTTACTTGAGTGAGACAAAATTGATAAGCCCTAAAAAGACTCATAAAGAAAAATAGAAGGAATGAGATTTGAATACTTTGTGATGGGTGTGGTATTGGGATGGTGTATGAATGAAATCATCATTTGTGATACTGTAAATCAGTGCACTTCAAAAACCTTTTTTAAAAAGTTAAGGTAAGTTTATAAAAGAACATTAAAGAAAACTAGGAACCTCATTATACATTATATACCGAAAAGTCAATGTGTGTATTTTTAAATTTGTGTGACTTACTTAAAAGGAAGAATATATTGAGAATACCTATTTTATTGGAATTTAATGCTTATTGTAGAAATTATAATAACCAAATTATAAATTTGAAAAGATGGCTTGGCATTATGATAACTGCATAGATTAAAGGAGCAGCATAAGGGACTGGAGCAATAGCACAGCGGGTAGGGCTTTTGCCTTGCACACAACCGACCCAGGTTCGATTCCCAGCATTCCATGGTCCCCAAGCACTGCCAGGAGTAATTCCTGGGTGCGTGAGCCAGGAGTAACCACTGTGCATTGCTGGGTGTGACTCAAAAAGCAAAAAAAAAAAAAGAGCAACATGAAATATATAACATCTCACATAGACTTTCCCAGTTGAGCTTTGACAAAGGTACAAAAACAATTGAATGAAGAAGCATAATATTTTCACCAGTACTGACTCAATTGAGCGACTATACAAAAAAAAGAAAAGAACATTTACTTGTACAAAAGAATCATAAAATTTTAAGTTACATAGACTTAAAATAAGAATGCTAAATTTTAATATGTTGGTAAAAAACAATGGAGAAAAATCTTTGAAACTTAGACTAAGCAGTTTTTTTAACTGATATCAAAATCAAATTTAAATTAACAAATGAATAAATTAGGGGCCAGAGGACTTAGCTAAGTGGCAGATCATTGCCTGTGTGAGGTCTGGATTCAATTCCCAGCACTACCAAAAAGAAAATAAAAAATAACATGCAAAATGAATAAATTATAAACCACCTTAATCAAAATTTTTGCTCTGCATAAGTCTTTATTAAAAGGTGGGAAAAATATGACAAACATAAAAAATATCTGAAAATCAGGTGAATGGGAAAGGATTTGTACTTAACATATTTAGAGAATTCTCAGATTTGGGGCAAAAATCCAAATGAATGCAATTAGAAAATGTGCAAAAGACCTGAACATCAATTTATCAATGATTTAAAGCAAATGAATCATGGGAAATAAGCACATGAATGTGTGTTCAAAATCATTAGGTATATGGAAATGTAACTAAATCAATACAATATCATTCGATACCAGTTGAAGGCTTAAATTTAAAGAAATCATGTAACATGATTCTATAAATTGGGGGAATTTTAATGTAGTCTATACTCTGGTGGTCAAGTTATAAAATGGTACAGAAAACTGAAACATTGGCAGTTTTTAATAAGAGTAATCATTCTTTAATGACTTAGTTTTTCTCAGGGGCATTTATATTATGTATAAAAACGAAAAGACACTAATGAGATGGTGATATGTGTGAACTTTTACCTGAAAATATAAGAATCTTATACTCTGTATAATTCCATCCTTTAAAATTTTGACATAATTAAATCACAGAGTCAGAGTACATAATGAATTAGAGTAGAGAGGGCAGGAATAGGTGTGGCTATTAATAGGTAATTAAACAGTTATTAAGTAGTTCTGTGTCTTGATTACAGTGTTAATTGGATAGATCTATGCATGCTTAACAGTTACATGTTTTATGACAAAGAACACTGTTGAAAGAATATTTTTTTGATAAGAGAAGTTGAGTCGAATGGATATCTATGAATGAACTGTACCCCCCTTCGGGTCCTCAAATCCTTCCTGGAGTCACAAAAATATATAAGGTGTAAAGCTCTTGCTTGATCATGGCCAACTTGAGTTTGATGCCAAGTTGTTACTGCTGTTGTTTGGGGCTACATCTAGGCATGCTCAGGGCTTACTCCTGGCTCTATGCTCATTCCTGACTGCAGGAGTTGTGGTTCAGGGGACCACATAGAGTATGGGGAATTGAACCTGGATCAACTACAGCTCCATCAAGTGCCCTGTTTCCTATACTATCACTACAGCCCTCTTTGTCCCACTTTTATGACTACAGTCAATCTGAATCCTTGCCACTGGTATATTGTAGTATTAATACTCATAAAGTGTGTATCAGGAGGCTCCAGATACTAAACAAATTGCTCCATATTCATAATACTTGGTCTTATTTCTTACTTCATAATTTCTATGAATATATAGTGGTCTGTAGTAATGGTTTTAATTTGTATATCCATGACAAGTAATAGTGATAAACAATTCATATATTATCAATACTTGGATGCCATTTTCTGTCAACTTTAGAGGTAAAAACATTAAGATCATAGGACTATATTTTCTCAATACAGAAATCATAATACATTCTGTCTCTGTCTTTCTCTCCTCACAATCAAGTATACACATACACACATACACTCCTCTCCAATTATGGCTAAGTCTTACCTAGACTTAGATTCCATGAGCTTTTAATTAGCAGTTTTAGCAAGAAGTTTTTCCCAGATAAAATATAATTAATCAGATTCTGTGAAAAGTAAAATTCTAATTTACACGATAATTTAGAAACTTTTCTGATGTAAGTTTGAGGCTGAAAATGTTCTTCAACTCTTTACAGAAACAATGTAAATCAGGATTCATGCTAAAAAATAGATTTCATTGTCAGATTTATATCTATATACAAAAATTTTGACTGCTTATTTGTAGATAAATATTACTTATATATATAGACATCACAAATTATAGACTTCAAAGGTTATAGATCATCTGGAAAATGCAACCATCAATCCTCTTTTTAATTGATAGTTAGCACAGAACTGTTTTCAGCTTCCAGGCTTTATAGATGCTAGCTAGATGAGTTTCTGAGTTTTATTGGTTAGTCAGTACAGTTTCAAATTCAGTGATATGTTTCATCTCCTTTAAGCTTTGGGATAATAAATCAACATAAATAAATTCTTTGTCTTTGTAAACACAGAGACATTGTTTTCCTAATAATTAAAAGTGACAAAACAAACTTAAAATGGAAATAGTAATACAAAATAAACAAAATAAAACTAGGCTGCCACTGTGAACTATAAGTAAAAATAAATAACTGAGCTCAAAATGAATTTTCAATGGCAATGAAGCCAGATTTTTCATCCAAATAGCAGTAAGACATCTTAGCAAATCAGGAGAAATCAGAGTATGAAAGATACCAATTTTAGTTATACCACTGTCACTGTCACTGTCACCCCATTGCTCATTGATTTGCTTGAGTGGGAACCAGTAATTTCATTGTGCGACTTGTTGTTACTGTTTTTGGCATATTGAATACGCCACGGGTAGCTTGCCAGGCTCTGCCATGCAAGTGAGATATTCTCGGTAGCTTGCTGGGCTCTCCGTGAGGGGCAGAGGAATCGAACCTGAGTCGGCCGCATGCAAGGCTAATACCCTACATGCTGCACTATCGCTCCAGCCCAGTTATTAAATAAGAGAAAATATATTAGATCTTGAATGTGAAGAAAAGAAACAAAAAAATTTAAAAGTCATATTTCTGATTCATTAAAAGAATGGAAAATAATTCACTGGGATATAATATTATTTTTTTATTTTTATTTTTTAAATTTATTTATTTTTAATTAGAGAATCACCGTGAGGGTACAGTTACAGATTTATACACCTTTGTGCTTATACTTCCCTCATACAAAGTTCGGGAACCCATCCCTTCACCAGTGCCCATTCTCCACCACCCGTAAACCCAGCGTCCCTCCCACCCTCCCCAATCCCATCTCCCCCCCACCCCACCCTGCCACTGTGACAGGGCATTCCCTTCTGTTCTCTCTCTCTATTTAGCTTCTATGGCCCGCAATAAAGGTGTTGAGTGGCCACTGTGCTCAGTCTCTAGCCCTCATTCAGCCCGCAACTCCCTTCCCCCACATGGCCTTCGACTACATTATAGTTGGTGATAGCTTCTCTGAGTTGCCCTTTCCCCGGAACGTGAGGCCAGCCTCGAAGCCATGGAGTCAACCTCCTGGTACTTATTTCTACAGTTCTTGGGTGTTAGTCTCCCACTCTGTTATTCTATATACCATAGATGAGTGCAGTCTTTCTATATCTGTCTCTCTCTTTCTGACTCATTTCACTCAGCATGAAACTTTTCTTTTTTTTTTTTTTTTTTGGGTCACACCTGGCGATGCACAGGGGCTACTCCTGGCTCTGCACTCAGGAATCACCTCTGGCCGTGCTCAGGGGACCATATGGGATGCTGGGATTCGAACCCGGGTCGGCCGCGTGCAAGGCAAACGCCCTACCCGCTGTGCTATCGCTCCAGCCCCTCAGCATGAAACTTTTCATGCCCATCCACTTAACTACAAAATTCTTGACCTCCTTTTTTCTAACAGCTGCATAGTATTCCATTGTATAGATGTACCAAAGTTTCCTCAACCAGTCATCCGTTCTGGGGTATTCGGGTTTTTTCCAGATTCTGGCTATTGTAAACAGTGCTGCGGTGAACATACATGTGCAGATGTTGTTTCGATTATACTTTTTTGCCTCTCTGGGATATATTCCCAGCAGTGGTATTGCTGGGTCAAATGGGAGTTCAATATCTAAGGTTTTGAGAATCGTCCAAATTGTTTTCCAGAAGGGGTGAACCAGTCGGCATTCCCACCAGCAGTGAAGAAGGGTCCCTTTCTCCCCACATCCTCTCCAACAGCGGTTGCTTTTGTTCTTTTGGATGTGTGCTAGTCTCTGTGGTGTGAGGTGGTATCTCATGGTTGTTTTGATCTGCATCTCTCTGATGATTAGTGATGTAGAGCACTTTTTCATGTGCCTTTTGGCCATTCGTATTTCTTCCTTGGTAAAGTTTCTGTTCATTTCTTCACCCCATTTTTTGATGGGGTTGGATGTTTTCTTCTTGTAGAGTTCAACCAGTGCTTTATATACCATTGATATCAACCCCTTATCTGATGGGTATTGTGTAAATATCCTTTCCCATTCTGTGGATAGTCTTTGTATTCTGGTCACTGTATCTTTTGCGGTGCAGAAGCTTTTTAGTTTAATGTAGTCCCATTTGTTGATCTCTGTTTTTACTAGATTGCTTAGTCCGTGTCACCTTTGAAGATACCTTTATCTTCAATATCGTGGAGGGTTTTGCCGACCTTGTCTTCAATGTACCTTATGGTTTGTGGTCTAATGTTGAGGTCTTTAATCCATTTTGATCTGACTTTTGTGCATGGTGTCAGGTCAAGGTCTAAACCCATTTTTTTGCATGTGGTTGTCCAGTTGTGCCAGCACCATTTCTTAAAGAGGCTTTCCTTGCTCCATTTCACATCTCTTGCTCCCTTATCAAAGATTAGATGATCATACATTTGGGGTTGTGTGTAGGGATATTCCACCCTGTTCCATTGGTCTACAGCTCTGCCTTTGTTCCAGTACCATGCTGTTTTAATTGTTACTGCTTGGGATATAATATTAAACAACGTCTTTCACTAAGACAATACAATAACTTGATCTTACTACAGTTTGCCTAGATTAACTTATCCATGATCGTTTTAAAATGTCATCATATGTTAAAATATTTAATCACTCTAAAGAGGAAATCTTTTTATGTGATATTATTACTAGTAAAATATTGTTCTTTTTTTCCCTGAGTTCATGAAAAATTTCCATTTCAAACTCCAGTTTCTTATGGCATTATACTTTATTACGTATTACCTAGATGTTCTAGGTCCCTCCTGAGTATCCACTTCTCTTTCCTTTTTACCCATGCACAGTGTCATTTATCTGGAACCTTTTGTGTCCTGGCAGAGAGAGTATGACTTCTTGTTCCTATTCCTTCACTGTCCATTTGCCTCCAGCATATGCTGATGTATCTTCTGGACCTTAGGTCTGTGGCTGGAACCAGGTAACCTATGTCTCTTGCTGGGGTTTGCTACTCTGTCATTTGTCACTGAACCTCTCAAGGGACATAGTCTAGTGGCTTCCTGTCCCTTAGTCTTGTCTTATTTTCCAGTCACATGCTGCGTGGGTGAGACCTGCTGCCATCCTACCATCTGCCTGCACACCTGGGAGGGGTCAAAGCCAAAGCAAGGCTGCAGCCATTGTCCGGTGTCAAAGGAGTTGCTCGTGGGGTTCCCTTTATCTCTTACTATCTACCCTTCCTCCCACCTATCAGCCCATTTTATTATCTATTGGGCCAATTAAAACAGTCAGATTGCCTGACTCTCTTCCCTACCTTTACACTTCCACTGTAGCAATACGTTGTTCTCTGATTACAGTGAAATTGGAAATTAACAAAAGGCTGAAAATTAATCCTCAAAAACCCTGTGGAATAGATTGCAAAATAATTTCATGTTCAAAAATGAAACCAAATTGCAATTACTAATTATTTCTATTATAAGATTTTGTGTAGAAATATATAAATGACAAAAATCAAATAACTACCAGCAAATTTTGTCTTTGAATGATTTACATTATTAAACAAAATTAAGCAAAAATTATATCAAAAAAATATCAAATTATGTGAGCTAGCTCACTTAACTTCAGAAATTAGAATAAAATCAATAGGAAAGAACTTAAAACTTTGAAACAAAGCTACACAATATTAAACTAGCAGTTTTTTAAAAAAAAAAAAAACTAACATGATTTTGTTCCACTGACACTCAAGGGTCAATAAAGCAAAAGACACGGTGGTGGATCTAGAGAAAGCTTCATTAGCAATAAGCAAGCAAGTATATTATGGCAAACTCATGCCCTTAAAAGCAACCATTTTGTCCTCACAGTCACATGAAGGGATTTTACAGAGAAAAAACAGGGAAGCATGTTTTTAGGAAGGGTGGATGACAGATTGATGGGCACCAGTGTTATCCATAAATTTACTTAGGGGCTGATCCCCTGAGCACACTTCCTCTGTAACTGCAAATAAAGATTGAAGACTAAGTTTTTCATACCCCTATGCTTTGGAAGAGATATGGGAGATAGGCTCAACTATCCCTAACCCAGACGGTTTTTCTGGCTTCTAATATTGACTTCAACTCCTGATTTTTGTCTGGCTAGTTCACTTTCATTGAGATTCAAAGTTAAGGCATTGTAAAATAAAGAGAATTGGTTAATACTGCCTTACAGTTTTCTCTTACATAGCTTTATGCATTTAAGATTTATCCAAGGGCCAGAGCAATAGTACAACAGGAAGGGTGTTTGCCTTGTACGTGGCTGATCTGGGTTAGATCCTTGTCGTTGCATATAGTCCCCTGAGCACTGCCAGGAGTAATTTCTGAATGCAGAACCAGGTGCAACCCCTGCCAGCATCGGCATGACTTAAAAAAATAAAAAAGTAAAAGACTTATCCTGAGATTGAAGTGAGAGTACAGGGTTTAAGGCGCTTGCCATGGCTGGATCCTCTGCAATGTGTTTGGTCCCATGAGCTCCTCTATGAGTGATACCTGAGCACAGACACAGAAGTAACCTTGGATATCTCTGAGTATGCCCCCCCCAGTCCAGAAAAAGATAAAGATTTGTTAAGTTTGTTTACAAAATCTTTTTTTGTCTAGTTTCTGTATAGCACTTAAGAGTAAAATATCTCTGATTAATTTTCTCAGTAATTTTTTCATCTACTTACTGTCTTCTTGACAAGACACTCTTTTTTATTTTTCATTTATTTGTATGTCCACACCCTGCAGTACTCAAAGCTTACTCCTGGCTCTGCACTCAGGGATCACTTCTGACAGTCTCAGGGGATCATATGGGGTGCTGGGGATGGAATCTGAGTCAACTGCATGAAAGGCAAATATCCTACCCACTGTACTATTGCTTCAACCCCAAATTAGTATTCTGGTATTTTATTGTGATTCCATTGAAATTTTCATTCCTGTATGCACCTTAATTTTTCTTTTCTTTTAAATGTTTGGGTCACATCCAGCAATGCACAGGGGTTAATCCTGGCTCTGAAATCAGGAATTACTCCTGGCAGTGCTCAGGGGACCATATGGGATGCTGGGAACCGAACCCAGGTCAGCCTCGTGCAAAGCAAACATCCTGCCCACTGTGTTATTGCTACACCCCTGCACCTTGATTTCTTGATTTCTATAGTGGGTGTTAATTAGGTAGGCTCCAACACCTGTGGGACAGATGTCTGGGAATGTGACGTAACTTTGGTAATCAGGCCTGATAAAGATTTTGCTGGGTTGCTGTAAACCAACATCTGGGTCTTGACTCAAAGGAGGGGCTAAGCAAAGGGTTTTTTCCTGATTATGACTGCCTGAGACATTTCTGACTTGCATCTCTGTGAGGCCCATGCTGACTTCCTTCGTTCTTGTTTTATGTCTGGAAATGAGGAATCTATCGAACAGTCTGTTTGAAAGGGTATCACCCTTTGCCACAAATGGAGGTTTTTTTATTTAACACACATTGATTTCCTTTCTTTACTTTTAAATTTCTTTTTATTGAAGTAACATTAGCTTTGTCCACACCTGGTGGCATTAAGGGCTTGCACCAGTCTCTGTATGAAGGGATCACTCCTAGTGGGACTCTGCAGACCATGTGGGGTACCAGGGAACTAACCCAATCAGACACATACAAAGCAAGTGCCTCAGTCACTATGCTATTTCTCCAGCCCAATAATGGTTTATAAGATTATAAATGCATAACTGTTTTAGGTATAGAATGTTACTGCACTAAGAACCGATATCCTTCTACCACAATACATTGGTCTCTGTTAGGGCAATTACAGCCACCTTGAAAATCTCAGTTTTCTGGTCAGACTAGGGATTTGCATTCATTGGATATTGTTCTTTTTTTTTTTTTTAAATGCCACCTATGAGTAAGATAATATATTTGTTTTTTTCTTCCAAATAAATTTGCTTGGCACTGCACCATTCAATTGCATGTATGTGGCAACATATGACAGAATTTCATCTTTTTTTTTAATAGGTGAGAAGTATTTAATTGTGTATATATACCACATCTTCTTTAGCCACCCATCTGTCATGGGTTATTTGGGCTGTTCCTAGACATTGACTTGTGTAAATGGCACTGAAATGAACATAGATAAACATAGATCAAATTATAGCAATGTTTGTCCTGTCCAAGTTCACAAATAATAACATTGGAATATGATAGAGATTGTATTGAATTTTTGTAATGGAATGCTTTATAGTAAAGTGTCAGGCTACAAAATCAATATTCAGAAATTTGTTGTATTTCTGTGTGCAAACAGTGAACAAGAAGAGAAAGATTTTTTAAAAAATCACATTTGCAATTGCCACAAAAGAAATCAAGTACCACAGAATCAAATTAATAAAGGAGGTCAAAGTCTTAAACATTGAAAGCTAAGTTACTATTAAAGGAAATTTAAAAAGGCACAAGGGAAACTATTTTATGTTTGTGGAGTACTATTTTTAATACTATACTCTTCAAAGTATTACAGGTTCAACCTAACTATACTGTAAAAAAATATTCTGATGCTTGTTGAAGATCATAAGATGAACATTATTTTGGTAACAAGTACAATGAGCTGTGCAGTGAGAGACTGGGCGTGACTTCTAATACAATGAAGAAAAGTGGGGATTAATGGAAAAGGAACAGACTGGAGTTCTGTGGATGGGAAATTACTTGGAGGGTACAGTAATTCTTTGCTAAATTAACCTGACAGGATTCTTGCTGAGGGATCCTAATACAGTCAGATAATAACCTCAAGGGGATGGAGGCTGAGGAATTAGATCAGATATCAAGAGTGAGGAATTTTACCTAAACTGACTACAGGATTTTGTTAAATCTTGACTCTGTAAGGATAGAGATTGCAGTCTTAGATCAGGCCTGCAGGAGCAGCAAGTTCTGAGAAGTTCAGTGTTTTATCCAGGGCAAATCTTTGTCATTATTACTGAGTCCTGCCAGGGAATGTTGCTCTTGTTATTGTTTCTCTCGCTTGTCTAGCCCGTGGTGGATTTGGGGACCATATCGAGTGCATAGGATAACCAGGAAAGGCCTGTGCATAAGTACCCTATGAGCTAGCCTCCAGGGCTAATTAATATTAGACAATGGCTACTGTGGGGAAGGGATACTTTTCTTCTATCTCCTAAACTTAATGACTTGGCTTCCAAATTAAATTGACAAAAGAGATTAAAAAAAGATTAAAAAAAGAGAAAAAAGGATTCGTTCATATGCACTTGGAAGCCAACAAAAGAAGTCCCTGACTCCTTAAAAGGTGTAAATTAAACGTTTATATTCTTCACTTGCTAGGGGAAAGGGAAAAGTTAGAAGTGGGTTCTTTGAGATGAATATAGACAGCTTTTGGGGGGGAATGACACACTATTTTTAGAGAAACAAATCACTGTATCACTGCATCACTGTCATCCTGTTGCTCATTGATTTGCTCAATCGAACACCAGTAACGTCTCCATGTGAGACTTGTTGCTGTTTTTGGCATGTAAGATATGCCACGGATAGCTTGCCAGCCTCTGCCATGTGGGTGAGATACTCTCCCCAGCTTGCCGGAATCTCAGAGGGGCAGAGGAATCGAACCAAGGTCGGCCACGTGCAAGGCAGACACCCTACCCGCTGTGCAATGGCTCAAGAGATTAAAAAGTTTATTTTAGTGTTTGTCTATACAAGTATGAGTATTTTTGGTATCTCCATTGAGGTTTTAAAACACCCCTGAAAAGAGAGTCTTGGCAGGTTTTCTCTTGGTCTGTTTTCTGGAAGTAGAAGCCACCTGAGGAGGAATTTATGGCAATCTCACTTCCCAGAAAGGTCTGCTTTTAGTCAAATAAGGAAACTTTAATAAGACTACATTTAACATCGGTTAAATTTTAAACATTGTCTAAAATAATCTTCATACCAACTGTATCTCTGAGAAAGCTCTAAGCATAGGCAGGTGTGCCCCCCACCCCAACCCACAAAGAGCCTCAGTTTGAATCATGATTCTCCTACCAGTCATATTATCTTGGGGAAGTTTCTTTTCTATGCATCACTTCCTTTGTATCTGGGAACTGTTCCCAATTCCTTACTGGGAACATATTGGAGAAGTTAATGCTACCTAACTCACAAAAAGTTATTAAAATTAAACGAGCTCACCACTGAGATACTGCACTGCATTTAAATATTTAAAGTTATCTGCTGCTTGTTTCTCTTCATTATCACTTGTTCACATTTGCATTTCTTATAACTAATGTAGAAAGTTAGAGGAGTTGCTTTCTCAGGTAACCCAAATTAAACGACCAGAACAGATGAATGAGTAAAGAAACTGCTCTCTATACACAATGGAATGCTACTCAGCTATAAGAAAAAATGAAATCATAATCATGCAATTTGCTGATAGAGGGTATCATGCGGAAGTCAGTCAAAGGGAGAGGGGTGAATACAAATTGATGTCTCTCTTATGTGAGATATTAAGAAACACAGTAAGGGAAAAAAAAAGAAAAATGATATCAGACCCTGAAAACTGCCTACAGTACTGAAGTTACCAAGAAGGGGTGAGGGGTGGACAGGAAGGGATCTTGGAACATTGGTAGACCAATGCTGACACTTTGGTGGTGGGCATAGAGTTGAAACATCGTATGCCTGAACTTGTATTGAAAATCACAGTATTTAAACAAAAATGAAAATAACTAATAAATAATAGACTTTAGACTGGAAACCTCAGGCTCTTAATCAGTAACTAGTTCCACTCTTGTTTTTCTGTGATTACCTTTTGCTTCTTTTCCATTTCTTAAAATTAAGGAATCAGTTAAGCACATTGTATATTCATTTCAAGTAATAAAATTATAGACTCTAAATGCAACCAAAATTTCTAAAATTCATGAGTTTATATTTGATTTTGTTTTCTATGTTAATTCATTTTTAGACTTCGTATGCATAGCTGTATGCTTATATTAGGTAAATCATTTTTCTTGGTTAAAAATTGGAAATGTAGATAGCTGAATACTTTAAGCATGACCCAAAAGGCTTCTTTTTGATTTAAAATCATTTTTCTGTACTTTGCTCATATTCTACCTTCCCTAAGAGAAAATGTGGTTAATGTAACTTGTCACCTGAAGAAACTAAACTCTATTGATGTTTATCAGTATTCAATAGTTAATATCCCTAAAATGAATAGCACATAAGCCCGTTTTTATACTTATGCTAATGACAGTTTTGTTGGCTACTTTTCCATATGATATATTTTACTTTATACTGGAAAGTTTTAAAATAACAGTCAATTTGTAAAATTAACTGTCAATTGATAAAGTTCACATTCTAAATCATACAACAAAAAATGGATACATTCCAATAACAGATTAAAATTCAGTAGAAAACTGAGTTACTTGCAATAACATTGATTATGTATGATTTGTAAATGCAATTTGAAAAAAGTTTTAAATTTATAAAAATTGAAATTTTCATTCAATCTGTATAACATTGAGCAGTAGATATGTTCTATGGCAACACAGAAGATATGAGTGAGTAAACCTTGAAGAAAGAAGTTAACATTAGTAGTTAAATACACTCTGATCAACAATGATTAAATTGGTTCTTGATATAATGACTTCAATTACTTCTCTCCTTCAGTGCTCAGATTTAGCGTTGGTCTTTTTTTTAACCTATAGTCTGAAAACCTACACTTAAATAATTATATGTAGCAAATGTGTTAAACTCCATTAAACAAATTTGCAAAGAGAAACACTAAATGCAAGTCATTTTAAAACTATTGACCCGCCACATGCTACTATTTGAATAGTGATTCAGCAAAGAAAAAGAATGAAAAAAAATAATGCAAAACATAGGGACCACAGTCTTCTAGGCCACTATTTTAAGTTTTATGATATACTCTTCTAGGGGTGGGTAATGTTTTGAATTTAGGGATTAGCAAGTACTTGGGGTCTTCTAGCTATCTCCCTAGTTCTCCACGTACTCTTTTGTAAAATTCAGTTAATCAGTTGAATATTTTAGAGTTGATGTTAAGAGCATTTATTATCATGAGTTATTAAGAGATATTTTATCATTCCTGGAGTGGCTCTGATGGTCCCCACACAAAAGGTACCAGTGAGAGGGAGAGAGAGAGAGAGAGAGAGAGAGAGAGAGAGAGAGAGAGAGAGAGAGAGAGAGAGAGAGAGAGAGAGAGAGAGAGAGAGAGAGAGAGAGAGAGAGAGAGAGAGAGAGAGAGAGAGAGCTTAGAGCCCTTAATGTGGAAAGAGACAGCAGAATACACCACCCTAAATAATTTTGGCAGTTTGACATAAGAAACTAAAAAGAGATATCAGAAAAGCTCTGTGCCTTCCTTCTTTTTTGCCAAAAAAGAAATATATAAACATATAAAGATGTCCCATTCCCCTCTCTATCAGGAGTCCTTCACCCACTTTACTGTAGAAAATGCTAGAGAAACAGTTAACTGGAAATAGCACTATCACCTTTCTAAATTCAATTTTTAACTCCCATTAATTTCTAATATATTTGTTGCCTCCTCTAGACAAAGTGTCTTTCTTTGTTTTACTTCTTTAGAAGTTATTATTTTGTTAATATAATTACATAAACTCCAAATTTTAACCACCCATTTGAATTACTCATCACTGAGTCTCCACTGTGTACGTGAATATACATACATGTACATTTACATATTTATATATTTATACTTTATATCCAGTTAGCCTTTTGTCAATCATATTTACAGAAATCTAGCAAGAGAAATTTTGACAGAGTATTTTTCTCTCTCCTCTACAATAAAATGGCAATGAAAACAAAAGGACCAGGAATCATAAATCTATGTTTTTATTTTAGGTTTGTGTTTAAAGAGGGAGGAACATACTCATTTGTGTATAAAATAAGATGAGAGGAAGGGAAATATTAATAAATATTGCAAAGGGATGGAGCGCTTACAGAGAAAGGGAGGTAGTGCAGGCATCCGCGGCCAGACCTTCAGGGTGCACAGACCTTCAGGGTGCACAGGGGCCAAGGAGCACGGGGCCACTACAGTGCACATAGCTGTTTCATAGAAAATATCGAAGCCCAGAGTGTTTTTCAGTCGCAAGTTGGGATTAACTGCCAAGACGAGTCGTTTCTTAAGGCGGGCTTTAAGAGTACTAGTCTTACCTGGCCAAAGTCGCGTGGCTGGCTGGGTTTCTGAGGCAGAGAATACAGACGTCAGGTTGGCAAGGCTGCTCCTCCCTCTCGTGGAAAGAACGCCTCAGTGCAATGGAATATTCACATCTCTACATGCAAAATGATCGGACAGGAATTGGTTTTCATGGGTTCACCCGGCCTGATAACAGTTGACAGAACCACTTTGAAGAACGCAGTAAGAAAAAAGTTTCCTCTGAAATGGTCACATTTTTATGGAACCAAGTGCTGTTTAAATCAAGCAACGGGGCTCCACCGAGGTGTGACCTGGGTGGCCACACGTTTGTGCGGCTGCTCTGCTGCTGATCGACCACAATCCAGAGGCTACCTAGACTACTTTTGGTACCAGCAACTGCTTCCAGCAAAGTCTCTGGACTGTGAATTAAGCCATAGCTCCAGGCCGGCTGGAGGGGAAAGATCTTTCTCGTTTGTTTTACCCTTTTTGGGGAAAAGCAGCATGGCGTCCACCATATTATGAGGACCATTAAGCAGGTACGAACTTAGTGGCTCAGGAAGGAAAAAAAAACAAGGTTTGAACTTGAAACAGTGGGATGCGTGGGCAATCTCAGGCCATGGTGATACTGGTGTGCGCTCCGCTGAGATGCGACCCAGTGGCCACACGTTTGTGAAGCTGCTCTGTGGCTGATTGACCACAATCCGGAAGCCAGCTAGACTACTTTTGGTACCAGCAACTGCTTCCAGCAATGTCTCTAGACTGTGAACTAAGTCATAGCCCCATGCTGCCCCAGGAAGGGAAATGGTGCAATTTCTAACATAAATCTCCCTGGACTTAATTACTAAAATACTAAATTACAGAAATCCTAAACCTAAAGTCGCGATAGTGGCCGCACAACTTCATATCTCTTCATTCTCAGCAATGGAAAACTAATTATCAAATGTTTCCTTGTCAGCAGGGCTGTTTTTTGGGGGGAAACTCCAACAACAATAGTCAATTTTGTGTTGAAATATGGAATGTAATCAAGGTAAAGAGAAAATGAAATGAAATTTATCAGCTACACAGGAGGGGGTGGGGGGTGGGAGGTATACTGGGGTTTTTGGTGGTGGAATATGGGCACTGGTGAAGGGACAGGTGTTCGAGCATTGTATAACTGAGACTTAAGCCTGAAAACTTTGTAACTTTCCACATGGTGATTTAATATAATAAATAAATTTTAAAAATATTATAAGAACAGTTTAATTGTAAATAAAGATATTCTAGGTGCTAATAATTAATTGACACATGTATGGGTTGGCTAGTCATGTAGAAGCAGCAGCGAAAATATACAAATAAACAACATGCATGGTTCATTAATTAATTTAGTCAATCAATTATTGACTAAATACACATATAGCACATCTTTTTATGTGATGAGTTTAAGTCTTAAGGGATTAGACTTCTGCCCTATATTACTTTTTTAAAGGTCTCATTTGTAAATACAACACATTGGGGAATAGGAATTCAATATTTTAGGGAAAATAATATATCTTTCCTCTATTTAAAAATGTATTTCACTAGCTGATATAATAGATTACACTTTTAAATATAGGAACAATAAGTAATTTTTAATCACTAATGAATTTTAATTACTATTGGGTTAAAATTTTAAATTCGTATTGAAGGGAGCTCCATATTGCTCATTTTGTAAATTGCACTTTATTTTTAAATTTATTTTTAAACTATGTATTATTTAGAAGTAATTTCAGATTCAGAAAAATTTCAAGAGTACTACAAGAATCCCTGAGCCCATAATCCCTGAGCCAGAAAGATAGTCCAGTGGGTAAAGCACTTGCCTTGCTCACAATTGAGTTCAGTACTGGGTGAAGAGCATAGAGTCCTAAGCACTACTGAGTATGGTCCCAAAACAAAAAATAAATGCAAAACAAAACGAAAGAATTCCCATAAGACCTTAAACTGAAATACTCAGACATTGACATTTCCCACACATTTTTTTTTTGCTGTTTTATTTGCAAATGTCTATGTATGTTATTTCAATTTCATTTATGTAAGGTGAGTTAATTTGGGCATAAACTGTAAACTATATTTTCTATTTCAAAACTGTGGTAGAAAATAAAAATATACCATTGTTTACTGTGTCATATTATCTATAAAAAGAAAAATAATTACTTAATAGTATTTTTCTGAATAATGAAATAATATTATGACCGAGTTTCCCAAAAATGAATGCATGTATATTAGAGAAATCTCTGAAAGAAATCTCAGTGTTACTAAGCTTAGAAATAAAAATCATACAAGCATGTACTACTGAATGTGTTTTTTGAGCATCAGTATGTGGGGTCCACACAGAGAGTACAGCTGGTAGGGTGATTGTCTTGTATGTGACAACGCTGGACTGGCCACTGCAACATATATGGTCCCCCGAGCATTGCCAGGACGGATCCCTGAGCACACAGACAGGAGTAAGCTGTGTGCACAGCTGCATGAGCTCAATAATTAAAATAAACATAAACATATGTTTATAACCAATATTATTATTAAACTAGAACTGGATGGGAACGCTAAATGTGAATTACCTACTTAATAGAAGTTAACTTCTCCTTTAATTTTATGACTTACCCCTTTAATTCTTTTTCTTTTTAAAGCAATTGTGCCACTTTTCACTGTTTCTATTAAACATTGGGAAAATTTTTGTAAGAAGCTATGTGGGAATAGAAGTAAGTATATTTCACTTAGGTTTGGATTTATGTAGATATTTATATCCATGATACGTGCCAAAATTTATATAATGATATGTTTTAATATCACTCTAATATTTTTAAATGAATAGTAAACTTATTTTTACAATAAAGGTAATTATTAATCTATAAAAATCAACAAAATAAGTATACTATAAATTAAATTAATGTGCCAAGATTTCCAGGTGCAAATAAATGTAAAGACAAAACAAAGGGAAAAGACCTTAGACTTTTTGGGATAGCAAACTGCTGCAAAGTAGAATTAATGGAAAATAGGATTTTTTTTGTACATTCTAGATTAGTAAGAATATCTGGTGCTTAAGTTATTTAAAGATTCCTGACATAAGAGGGATAAAGACATAAATATTTCTAATTCTGCTCTTGTTATCTTAAACCTTTAGGTTAAAAAATCAGACTCATACCAAAGAGGCATATTTGAAGTAACATATTCTTACCTCTTGCTTGAAAGACAGAATTCTTCAGAACAAAATACTAAGAAATTATAAGATTTAGTGATCGGGTGTGAAAGAGTAATAGAAAAAGGAGATTTTAAAGGAGTTAATTAGAAGAGAAGAGAAAATTTCAGGAAGAAAGGCTCAAAAAGGATTTCCTTGCTGCAGGTAAGGTATCGAAGCAGAGGATTAAGGAGGCACCCTATGAATTTGCTTCACAGAAATCGTTCTAGATCTTATGAGTCAGGGAACTTTGGGAAGCTATATTCAATTTGCAACAAGTGGAAGGTGAACACTCAGAATGAGTGATTGTGATGAAGTCTTGATAAAAATTTACATTAAAGTGATGATGGTCCAGAAAATTAAAACAGTGACTGGAGAGTAATATGAAGGTTAAATCTTCCCTCTGGCTATAGTATTAATAATAGTTGCTAGGTAGTTGTTTTCAAAATTACAACCACAATGATGTAAAAAAAAAAGAAAAAAGCTATGGGGAAAATAGCTAAAGAGACAATGGTAGATCTTGCTGAGAATTGATAACAACTTTCAGTGAAGAGAAAGAAAGTGGCATTGAGTAAGAAAGATACACAAGAGATAGAAAAATGCTCTAGTAACTTACATATTTGGATCAGGGAAATTATGATAATTCTGTTTTGATGCAGGCAATTGAATATAGAAAGAAGCTATTTATTCAGGAAGGGAGATGCTGGGGACAATAGGATGAACTCATTTTGCAACAAAGGGAAGATAAAATATCAGTTAAGGTTTAAAAAGTTAGCCTTTTGGCCATATGCACAGTGTATGTATTTCATAAATGGGCTGGAGCCATAGCACAGCGGGTAGGGCATTTGCCTTGCATGTGGCTGACCTGGGTTCAATTCCTCCACACCTCTTGGAGAGTCCGGCAAGCTACCGAGAGTATCTTGCCCTCATGGCAGAGCCTGGCAAGCTACCCATGGTGTATTCGCTATGCCAAAAAAACAGTAACAAGTCTCGCAATGGAGACATTACTGGTGCCCGCTTGAGCAAATTGATGAGCAACAGAATGACAGTGATACAGTGATACAGTGATGTTTCTTTCATCCTATAGGAAATTCAATCTGTGATTGAAGTTGTCAATATTTTTTGTTAGGTACATACATGAAAAAAATCTAAATACATACAAGTAAACAATAATAATAAAGCCTGGAAATGTAGTAAATATATATAGCAAATTAAAAAAAAATAGAACTAACTCATCAAGACTATCTTAAAAGGAGAAATATTTTACAGGAATTCATTGTTAATTATTATTAATTTATTATTAATTCACAGTGGTATAAGTATAATCTTTATCTTTAAAATACTGTTTCCAAAGCTATTACAGTTAAAATTTATAATGTCAACAGATATAAATTCTGATATCCCAAGTACTTCGTGTAAGATTTAGATGGTATTCTGTAAAACATGACATAGCACCAATGAAATATAAGCATTTAACAGCCCAATAAATACATTTTTAATGACTCCTTGTCTCTTACATTATTACCTGTACCTTGCTATTAAGTTTAATTGAAAGGTCAAAAAAAGAAAGAAAATTGTTATGTGCTGAAGTTAATGAAATTTATAGATAAATTCAAGTCTTAATTTTAATCATTCCTCATGGCTATATGTCGAGCATAAAATACAATTATCTGCACACTTAAAAGATTTTTTTAAGAAAAAAGGTTAAATTGTAAGTCAGAGGTTTGAATTTTTTCTCTGTTCTGGAGTAACATTGGTTTTGCTCTGGGCAAGAGGCTAAATCTCTATGGCACAATTTAATCTCAAGACAGCTCTCTGAATAAAATCCTATGTCTGTTTTGCACTTTAAAACTGCAATTTTATAGTGCATACAGGAAAGAATGTTAGTATTTTATTTCCACTATAACATAGAGAATAGTAGCTTATTTGTACCTTAAAAAGTTAAATTGGCTGAAGTATTTGCCTTAGGAATACTGTAATTTGTATCTCTTGTGGATTCATTTTATATTATTTTTTCCTACAAAAATATAAAAAGAATTTTAACTTGGAAAAATGAGTGAAAGGAATATCTTACTTTACTGAATTAAAAAATACAACATATATATGTATTGTTTTATATATGATTGATATATATGTATATCTATACATATATATATATCAAAAAGTTGTAATTCCTAATTCAATCTTTTAGAGATTCCAGTTAATTCATTTCTTTTTTTACTTTTCAAAATTGGAATTTGGGACTGAAGAGAGTATAAGTTGTAAAGACACTTGTCTTGCATGCTGCCAACCCTAATTCAAGACTCGGCATAACATCTAGTCACCAAGTAGTGCTAGGATTAATCCCTGAACACAGAACCAGGAGAAATCCCTGAGCACGATTAAATATGGCCTTAAAATAAACAAATAAACAAAAACTGGAATGTGTGTGTTTGTGCATATAGGTGTGAAGGTATATCTATTTTCATAATTTTGAATTATTTATTGTCTATTTAACAGTATAAGTATATATTATTTTCTTAAGATTTATTTGAAGACCATGATTTCAATTACTGCAATATTTATTTTGGAAATCACTCTATAACAATTCAAATTTTTGAGTTTCACAACTACTGTATCACTGCAACTGTCACTGTCATCCGGTTGCTCATGGATTTGCTTGAGCGGGCACCAGTAACGTCTCCAAGTGAGTCTTGTTACTGTTTTTGGCATATTGAATATGCCACAGCTAGCTTGCCAGGCTCTGCCATGCGGATGGGATACTCTCAGTAGCTTGCCAGGCTCTCTGAGAGGGACAGAGGAACCGAACCTGGGTCAGCCTTATGCAAGGCAAGCCCCCTTACCCCCTGTGCTATCTTTACTTAAATCTCTTTTTCTCAGGTCGAATTTCTGGACATAGAATAATGTTCTGTTTGGTTTTCCCTATTCAATAACATTAGCAATTAGTGTATGGAAGATGACAGTAATTAAACCATTGGCTCTGCTCAGGACTTACTCCTGGCTATACATTCAGATATAGGGTTTAGGGGACCAGAGTTAGTACTAGGCATCAAACCTGTGTCAACTGTGTGCAGGGCAAGCACCTTACCCATTATACTGTCACCGATTTCTCCTTTTGATTTTCTAACTTTTGCTAATGAATGAAATTTAACTCAATTCCTAAATTTAGGATTTTCAAAACAGAAAGCCTCAATAACCAACTAGGAGAGTGACTGTTTCTGGTGATGTGTTCTGGAGAGAGCTAGGAAGATCAAGATGATTGTTTATAATAATACATATTTAGCTACATAATGGGCTGGAAATAAAACAACAAGGTAAAGTAAAGACATTTGGTTTCATACTATTCACAGAATATTATTTGGATTGAAATGTTTAAACAGATAGTTTTAGTGAAGAGCATAAACTGAATAGGTTCCTGGTTATTCTACTTCTTCAATGTAAAAGATAGTTATTGACAATATTTAAGTGTGTAATTTTATTTTTGTTCTTGGAGCCACACCTGGCAGTGCCCAGGTCTTACTTCTAGCTCAAGTTATGATTCCTAGTGCAGCCTGGGGGTCCACATGGGGTGACTGGGGTAGAACCTGGGTTAGGTTAATGCAAGGCAAAAGCTCTACTATATTTTCAGCTTCAAATTTTCCTGTTTTTAAAAATACACATTTAATTATTGAGCTAACTTGTAGATATGCTCAGATAATAGCAAACTGAAAGATGAAATGCATCAAAATGCTTTGTTGTTCATATTGTAGGCCTATTATAGCTAATACTCACATAGATGCTTAATATAGGTTCATAAGCAGCTTCATGTGGTTTAACACATCTCTCTGGCAGAACATTAGAAGAAGAAACTATCAATGGGTTGATTCCTTCCTTCTTTTCTGTTTGGAAGTGAGTTGGCCCCCTTTACCTACGTTTCATTAGCTAAACTTAAACCTGCTAAGTACATCCTGGTAGTGGTCAAACTTAATTGTGCAGATATGGATTCAAGAATAAAAGATTTTTATTTTGGTAGATCAGTTCCGGGTTAGAGAGATAGCACAGCAGGTAGGACCTGGGTTCGATTCCTCCACCCCTTTTGGAGAGCCCAGCAAGCTACCGAGAGTATCTTTCCCACACCGCAGAGCCTGGCAGGCTATCCATGGCATATTCGATATGCCAAAAACAGTAACAAGTCTCACAATGGAGACTTTACTGGTGCCCGCTCGAGCAAATCGATGAGCAATAAGATGACAGTGACAGTAACAGTGACAGATCAGTTCCATCATTAAATTTAGGGTCAGTAGCTGCAGAGATAGTTCGTGTTACAAGGAATCATCAAAACCAGGCAACATTTTATAGGATTTCTTTATGTTAACATTTATATTAACATGTGCATTTTCTGCAAATATCACTGTAGGATAACATTGGTTTGTTCTTTCTTCCTCGCCACAGAGAGCTTAGGTTTATTGGGTTACACCCATCACAGTGCTCCTGAGGCACTTCCATTCCTCTGGGTTTATCTTTGACTTCTCTTCTGTGCTCTTTTTCCCCTGTTAATCATCTATATCCCCAAATCAGACCCTGTGACTTGTAAGGTCAGATCCTTCTAAGAACTCTGGATTTTGTATTTTTAAGTGAAATGTTGCTTTTCTATTTCCTTTATATCCTCTGCATAGTTTACTTTAGAGCAATGTTCTTTTTGTACAGACACAGGAAGACAGTTAATGCTACGCTTTTGTAATTTGGGAGTTAGTTGACTCCGAATAATATTTATTTCTGGGCATCTGTCATATTTACTGGACTTAAGCCTCAGTTGCCCCTAGTTCTTAAGACTCCAAAAGTAGGTCCTGACGAAGGGAATGGATGGACCCAGGACAAGTGGTAAGCTACCTTGGCATTTAAATGGGACAGGCCAAGTGCCATAAAAGTTATAATAAGTTAAGAACACAGTCATGAACAAATTCTGTCATAACCCAAAGAGAAGTGACTGGAAAAGGACCCTGCTGGGGTTAGAAAGGACTAATCTGGCCTGAGGACTATAGTCTGAGATTTGTAGTGAAATGTCTCCAGGAGAGCTACTCTATAAGCTTAATATATCTCTCACTGTGTCCATACAAAATGACTAATATTATTAAGAAGTAAAATTAAGATGAATGTTTAAAAGTTTATTGGACTAAGTAAAGGAGAAATACACCCCTAGATGGTATTTCACCCTTAGGCAAATCACCTTACACAAATAATGAACTCTTTATCTTAGAAGACCTTCCCCTGAAGAAAGCTTTACAAATGTTGATTGTGCTGTTTGGCCTGGGTGTAGTTCCTAGCCCCAATGCTTGGAGGTTGGGCTCTTGACTAAGGTTTTGAGATTGGGCACTGAGTGTGAGGAGACGTTCTTAGGGAAAGTAGGAGACAGGAATGAAGGGCAGTATGAGACTGGAATGGGGTGCCAGTGAGACTGGAATAGGTGCTTAGGGAGAATAAAATAAATGGCGGAATGGAGATAAATCCCCATTTATCTCCAACCAGCTTGGCTGCCTCCTTCATGTATCTGTTGGTGGTGCCTGCAGGTTGGGCTGGGGGAGCGACTCATGGCCACCCAATGCACGTGACAAGAGCTCCCACGAACATTTATTGAATCACAATAATGTATTTGTGATAAATGCTTTCAGGGTTATAAGAATGTAGAATTGAACATACCGTAAATTAACTTGTAAATATAATTTTATCAGGTAGTATAATGTCACTATCTCTATTTTTCTTTTCATCACTTCATTTTTAGTCAAAACATGCATTTTGTGGTTTCAGTAGTAATGGAAGATATAATATTTAAGCATAGCAAAGAAACTGGTAGCATATTCAAGAAAGTGAAATAAAATAACAACAATTTAATACAATTTATTCACAGTAGTTCTTCTTATTATCAAGTATTTTCCCATTCATTTCATGATAAATTATACTTACTGGTCAGAAAAACATTATACTATCTGGTCAGAAAAACACACGAAGAAATAGAGTATGGGGAATAAAAGTCTAACAGAAAACTGTCATAGTTCAGTTTATACAAATTAGCAACCATTTCATAACTATCTTGAATTTTACAAAAAAACTGAAGTTGGATTCCAATACTAATATAAAGCAATATTTACCCAAAGATATTCAACAAACATTTGAAAAATAAGTAACTAAAGGAGTGTGACTACTTTGAAGTATGGACAGTTAATATTTTCTCTATGCTTCCATTGCCCAATCATTACTGATATTACTTGCTCCTATTTAGAATAAGTGAATATGAAGAATAAGTTAGTCTGGATGTTAAATATGTAAGGCATTCCACTAACTGCGAAGATTAGGTATCTGGAAATTTGATGCAGGAATCAAATTCTTATAACTGATGAGAGGACGCTACTTGGAAATTCCTTTGACCTTTATGACTTTGCTAAATATTGTAAAAGTATTCAAGTAGGGTATTACTTCAAACCTGGCTTTAGTTATCGTTTAACTTGCACACCAACATTTCCTCTGTCAGCCTCCATATCCAGGTTCTCTTTGATAAAAAATGCAGGGAAATGTAGACTGGGGAAGTCAGTCCTTTCATTTGTATCACAGTTTATAACATAGTCCTTGGGCTATGATAAGAATTTCAGTTTGTATTTCAATCTCCAGCACAATTGGGTCTAAGTGAAAATGTGAAGAGGCTAGTTATGATCAGCACATTCTCTACATCTTCTAAACTACTTTCTCCCCCAATTTCGCCTAGGATCCCAGATCTGCTGTTAGCATCCAGGTCACCTTGCTATTCTAAACCTTTACCGGCTTTCCATCCTTTGATTTATTTTCCCTCGATATCTGAGAGATGTTGCTTTTACAGAGTCAATATTATGTAAAGGATATAAATAATGATCTTAATTATACTTTAGAAGTTGAAAAGGTTTTATTTCCTAGGAGGTTTTGCATCATATGACAGGGAGAGCATGACGATTATCCTAAATCTATGTATCAGAATTTCAAGCAGCAGAGACAGAGATACTGTGATTTGGAGATACTGTGAAGGGCAGATTTCTTGTAGCTCCAAGTAGCCGCTCAATTATCCCTAATTTAATGTGGACTTTTTATCCAGAACTTTAAAACATAAAACTTAGAAAGAAAATACAGATGGCCACAAGAATATTTAATTTTCTTTGAAAATAAAGCTTAAGCACCATTTTTTTTTTCACTCCAGTCCCAGTAGTATTGTATTGTATAATCTCTGGGCAGCTAGGGAAGGCCCTGACAGCCTTCTCCCTTGCAACCCGGGTTGGGGGGTCTCAGACCACTTGCCCAGCCGGGGCTGCCCATGCCATGGGGCAAACAGAGAAGGAAACAAGGGCCAAGCCGGTTGCTTGATCAGTTGCCGTTTATTCCATTCTCCCCACGCGCCTGTTCCAATCTCTCTGAGCCCCCCATTCTAGTCTCACACTGCCCCTCATTCCTGTCTCCTTCTGTCTCTTCTGCTCATCTCTCAGTGCTCCATCTTGTTCCCTGCTCTGTCTCCCAACAACTCCCTTGTCTCTCCACTCCTAGCACTCTGAGCCAATGCTATACCCAGTCCCCTAGCAAATCAACATAAGAAAGTCCTTCCTGACTGCCCATCAGGCTTAAGGGTGGAAACACCACCTAGGGGTGTTCATCTTCTCTTTAGTCCAATAACTTAATTAATATCTTAATTAACATCTTAATATTAGTTGTTTTTTTATGGACACAGTAAAAGATACATTGAGGCTTGTAGGGCAGCTCTCCTGGGAACATCTTGCTACAGACTCAGACTATAGTGCTCAGGCCAGATTAATCATTCCTAACCTTAGCAGGGTCCAAATCTAGTTATTGCTTTTTGGATCATTACAGCATTTGTCCATGGCCAAGTTCTTAACTTATAGTTAAGCATTATGGCACTTTGGCCAGGCCCATTTCGATACCAGGTGATATCTAACATAGCTCACCTCTTGCCTTGGGTCCATCCAGTCCTTCATTGGGACCCTGCCTTTGAGGTGCTAGGAAGTAAGGGAAACTGAGGCTTAAGTTGAGAGAACATATGTCCAGTAGGTAAATATCATTGAGAGTCAATTAACTCCCATGTTACAAAAGCATAGCATTTACCGTCTTCTTATGCCCATACAAAAAGGACATTGCTCTGAATGAACTATGCAAAGGACTTAAGGAGAAGAGAAAAACAATATTTATAAGGCAACAGAACACAAAGAAAGAAGTTACAAATAAACACAGAGGAATGGGAACACTGTGATGGGAGTAACCCAAAAAGCCTAAGCTCCCCACGGCAAGGCAGAAAAGACAAACCAAAGTTATCCTACAATTTGATCAATATTTTAGAATTGAGAATTTAAATTGTGTATGACATATTATGTATACATGTAAGCGTGTACACATATATGTGGACAAACCAAGTCTGTGCCATTTGTGGGGCTGTCCGTCTAGGAATCCTCTAGTTACCATGCCACATCTGGAAACTAACTAGACAGTTCCAGGGGATTGACCCTTGGCTTCCTCCTGCCTGAAAAGCATGAGCTAAGCCCATTACACTATCTCTAAGTTTTCCTGGATAGAACTACAATTGTTTTTCATTAATTATTAAAATTACATTAAAATTGTTCTTGAGAGGTCACATCCCATGGTGCTTAGAGGTAACTCCTGGCTCTTTAATTAGGAATTACTCCTGAAAATTCTCAGGGGATTGAACACAGGTCAGCAGCATACAAGGCAAACAATGGCTACCTGCTGAACTATCTCTCCAGACCTGTAATTATTAAAATAATTTTTAAGCTTTTTAAAATAAGATTTTAAGTTAATTTAAATTACATAACTTTTGTAATCTTTCTACCCTTCACACTAGATATACTATTCACTTGAGACTTTATCATTGAAAAATTTAGCTCTTTAAATATATTTCAGCAGGACAATTAGAAGATGTTTGAAATTCCTCCTGAATTCTAATCTTTTATACATCTCAGAGACTATTTCATAATCTACTTTGATTCTATTACTGCAATACCTTCTGTTTTCTATTCAATAAGTCACTTCTAGGAGTTCCCAATTTATGCCACAGCAGCAAATAAGCAGTGTTGCCTCCTAGTATAGCAATCCCAGTTAAAAACAAAATTAGCTACTGAGGAAAATGCCGTACTGGCTCATAAAATGACTGAAATTTCTAGGCTATAAAAGGCTTCTTAGAATAGAATATAGAAAAGTCAGGTAAATTGTCATCTATATGCAGCACAACACCTTTTGGTTCAATTTCTAGCATAAATCACAAAAGAACACGTAAATAGTGCCCTTGATCCTTTCTTGCCTTCCCACTTGTTTTAGACATTCGCAATAGTTATCTAAACCTCTAAAGGCTAAGAATTCTAATAGCCTACGCCCTGGCTGTAGTATGGGTAAAATCTAGCCAGGGAAAACCTTGATAGGGTGAAGAATTGAGGTGAAGCAAAAGTGTGGACTGACCGGACTTTTGTTCCCAACATTTTCTTCAAACTTTGTATTTCAGATTGGCAATCTAAGGTCATGTTTTCTCTTTTTCTTTGCTTTTTATAAATTTTGGGCCACACATTTCAGTGCTTGGGGGCCACTTCCGTATCAGTGCTTGAAAGATCACTCCTAGAAATAACAGGAAACCAACTAAAATATCCAACACCTAGAAAAGAAGTTGCCTCTGTTCAGAGAGGTGTTTCACTGGCAGGTAGGAGAAAGATAAAAGAAAAACAATGCCTTATCCCCTGGATCACAGACTGATCAGGAAAGTCTAAACTGTTAGTATCTTCTAGCCTTTTTTGTTTGGCGTAAGGTCACTGGGAAAATGTTACAGACCCCAAAATTTTTGTTCCTGGAGAAAAATAAATTCAGAGGGGAAAAAAATCTCTTTCCCAAATATTTTACTATGTAGAAGGGGCATGTACCTGGTCTCAGCATGAGAAGAGAGACTCATCAGACTCTCTCCCCTCCTAGAGTAAGTACAATGGTTCTAAAGTGGCTATAGGCTTATGGGAGGATGTGTATATTGCCCAATTAAAAGGTTTTTTTGACCATCCTAGGTAATAACGGTTGTCTAATCCAGTTTGGCTGGATAGTTGAAAGGGCTTAAGTGGTTTGGGTGTGGTAAGTGGAAGAACCTTAAATCAGTTAGAACTCCAGATATAAGATCATACTTACATAGTCAGTTGAGGTATCTGGCTATTTTAGGACTATCAAGAGATACAAAAAAATCTGATGGACTCAACATAGCAAATTTGATAACTTTAAAATAAAATAGAACTTGTTTAGCATGATAAAGAACATCTACTTAAAAACCTACAACTAACATTATGTTTAATTATGATAGACTGAAAGATGATTGAGTTTTTGCCAGTCTTATTCATTGTACTGGAAAAGTGTCTAAGTATAAAGTAAAGAAAAAAAGAAATAGACATATAGATTGAAAAGGAGTAGGCAAAATTTAATCATTTTCAACATGATTATCTTTAGAGAAAATTGCAAATATTCTTCAAAAGACACATAAAGATATAGTGTTGGAGTAAAATAATTCAGATGCATTTTTGAGTCTGGCAGTTAGCAATGAGAAACTGAAATAACACCACTAACATTTAAAATAGTTGCCTTCTGATTGGGGCCAAGTTCATTTCCCTGCGGGATAATCATCCTTCTGCCCTGACTAACTTCAGTGTGAGCACAATTCTTACTCTCTTCATCCTTTATATATTCTGGACAGGAGTCCATTTTTCTTGGTTGCTATCTAGCATGAAAGGTTATATGATCCTTAAAATATAGCACATCAAATCTGCCTTATTGTTTTCAGTTATGCTGTTTCTCACAAAAGATTTTATTCTACTTGAAAAGCTAATATTTTGTCACATTTTCTGACATAGTCCTTACTAACGTTAAAAAAATTAATATATGCTCAAAAGCAGAAACTTTACATTCATTCTGTAAGAAATAATTTTTTATATCAAGATTTTTCCCAATGACTAAATAGGATTTTAAAAACAGGAAATGGCAATGCAAATTAAAATGTTATTTATATGTGCTGATTTATACAAGTGCCTGAGTACCATACCATTTTAAAATCTAGCTACTATGAAATGGAAATTTTAAAAATTGAATGATCTTCAAACTTTACCACACAAACTTTCATAGAATGTATATTTCACACAAACATTTCAGTGTAATAATTTGGTAGAAAAATTTCAGCATCATTTTCTGTAAGAGTTATTGTTGACCACTCATAGTTATCATTATAGAAATTTTAGAATTTAAAGTGTTTTAAATTGAGAAGAAAAAAATCAGTAAAGTTCTATTTTATTTTGAACAGGTATGGTGGTAGTATTTGATCTTCAAAGAAAAAGCTCAGAAAGGTGGGAGAAGTGTTCACAAATATCCATGAGATTTTATTTACTGTGAAAGGGCAATGATCTTCTATTTTTGCAGTCTATACTGTGATTGTTTATCATTTGAACTATGTGCTTTGTTCATTATTTTAGCTTATTTCTTGTTATATAAAATATATCACAGTAATAATGTTTTTACGGTAGAATTTCTAGTTACACGATGAGATTTTAGTTAAGGCAACATACGCTTGTTTCTAGTGCATTAAATTCAGACACGTTAAAATCTGGAGATGTGCTGAGGAAAACAAAATGCTATTAAAGTTTCTGTGTCTCTGTGATATCCCCAGGGAGATTTCTCTAAGTTGAAAAGTTAGCTTTCACAAAGCTGCTTCCAAAGTCATTCAGTGGCTTGCCTCCTGTTAATGGAACTTCAGAGGAAATAAAACACTGCATAGTGAGGCAAAACAACAAAAATTTCAGCTTTCTTTTTTTCTTTTTGTGTCACACCCAGCGATATCCAGGGGTTACTCCTGGCTCTGCACTGAAGAATTGCTTCTGGCAGTGCTCAGGAGACCATATGGGATGCTGGGGTTTGAACCTGGGTATATCTCATACAAGGCAAACACCCTGTCTGCTTCACTATAGCTCTGGCTCTCCGAGAATTTCAGCTTTCAAAGAACTAAAGCATAAATTGTTATTATTTTAAAAAATTTTTTAGTGAAACACCAGGAGATAGAATTACAGACTTACACACGTTCGTATTACATTTCAGTCATACAATGATCGAATATCCATCCCTCAACCAGTGCCCATTCTCCACCACCAATGTTCCCAATATCCCTCCCTAAAGCGTAAATTTAATGTTGAAAGTAATGTAAAGAATGTGTAATATTTCTTTATCATCATTAGGTATTTAAACTGCATTGAAGGGAGGATTTGAGGCTGGAAAAGAAATACTTTTTGGCATATGCTGCATTCCTGTGGCCATTGAATGAGATAATTTTGTGTTTACATGTAAATACAAAATTTCCACTAGAAGATCAGATGGGTATGGGTGAAAACAAGCTCCTCATGTGAAAATCACTTGTTCAAACGGAACTGTAAGATTGCTCCAAAATATAATAGCTAACTTTAAGTAAAATCATATTCCTTTCCTATTGAGAGATAAAATCAATAGCTAAACTCACATGATTTCTAAAATCAGAAACCTCTTTGTTTTTCCCAAGGCCAATAACAGGAATTGAGCTGGATATTCTCAGTCAAGAGGTAAATATATAGTTGGCTCATGGAAAGGTGCAGAACACAATTGTGTCTTGTCATTTATCTATATTAATTTTAGGCAAATTAATTACCTTCAATTTTATCAGTAGAATAACTATACTCAATTTTATCATAAATAAAATTGATAAATATTAGAAAAGTCAACTGCCTAATGTGAAAAGCATTCACATTTTTATTTTGTTCTATAAATTTTTGTTTTGTTTTGAAATACTATTTTATTTAGAACAGACATTTAATATATGCTTAAAGTACTCTTAACTGTACTTGATTAAAATGTAACTTTTGAAATAATAAGCATTGCAATATTAACACAGATTCTTTGAATAAATATCTTTAAATAAGAGATATAAGTCTTCCTGTTTTTAATTGTTTTCCCCAGAAAAACACTAGAAGATTTTTTTGTTTCTTTCTGGGCATAATTATCCCATGATAAATGTTGGCAATTTTTACTATGAGAACAATCTCTTTCTAAGAAAATCATTTATCTTTTTTAAAAATTGGGATTTTTTTTGAATTTTTCAATACTTAGATTATCAGACAGAAAAGACTAATAAAATGCAATCCCTGCTCCCAACTGAACACATACTTGTATGTAAAGAGTGATTTTTGAATCCTAAATATAGAAATATTTTCTCAACTGTTTGTTCAATTTATTATGATAAAAAGCTTATAAATATTCCAAGAAAAATTGTAAGACTATTTCTTCTACCAAAGACAAGTGATTATCATGATCACTTTTAGACTGAATTTGATAGCTCAGTACATTTTATATGTTGGGAAATGGTTGTTACAGCATGAACTTCCTTCCTTCATGTGAAAATACATAGAATGGTTTTTATTACTTAGAATATGTATTACTTCTAAGTACACATTTTTTTAAAAGAAAATGAGCTGCTGACAGACAGTAGGCTATTGATTTGATTGAACCAGATCTGTTTATTAGTATCTTTTAAGAAAGGTTGATAGATTTTCTTGGAAACAGATTTTTAACATTTGACCACATTACTGAAGATGGATGAATTGCTGAACCATGAGAATATGGCTTGAACTATATATGTTCTATGCTTAAATACAATAAAATAACACTAACTTGTAAGAAATAAATTCTAGATGTTGTTTTGATGCAGACTAATATTCCAATTAGTACCAGAAGGATGAAAATAATTGGTTTATGGTCAAACTCAGCTATGGCTTTTGTGTATGAGTTGGGGATTCTTTGTGTACATTATAGCATATGAAAGACATAAGCTATAATGAAGTATGGAAAAGAGGTCATTGCAGAAGAAGAAATAAGTATTAACCTTAGAGATTTTGAACAAATAACTATAATGTCATATTTTTAAATAAAACTTTATTGTACTTACCATTAGTTATTGTACTTACCACAGTACTATATAAGTTTGGGGAATACAACTTCTCACTTTAATGTGTCTGTCCTCCACAAATATGCCACCCTGATCTAATGCTATCAGTGTATGATTACATCTTTTTTAGTAACTGTTTAATTTAATTAATTAATTTATTTATATGCTTTTTGGGTCACATCAGGCTATGCACATGGGTTACTCCTGGCTCATGTAATTAGGAATTACTCCTGGTGGTGCTTGGGGACCATATGGGATACTGGGAATTGAATCCGGGTCAGCCTCGTGTAAGGCAAAAGCCCTACTTGCTGTTCTATTGCTCCAGCCCCTCGTAACAGTTTTTTTTCCCCTTGGGGTGGGGTGGGGAATACCCAGCAATGCACAGGGGTTACTCCTGGTTCTGCACTCAGGAAATACTCCTGGTGGTGCTCAGAGGATCATATGGGATGCTGGTAATTGAACCTGGGTCGGCTGCGTGCAAGACAAATGCCCTACCTGCTGTGCTATCACTCCAGCCCCTTGTAACTGTTTTAAATATTTTTTTAATAATTTGTTTTTGATCACTTCTATGTGATAATAATTAATTATTCGATAATTTATTTGATAATTTATTAGATAATAATTAGAAAATTATTAGATAATTTCTAATTTTTTTTGCACTTGGGAATTTAGCTGCTCTGTTCTCTTCCTGATCATTCTCATACTTCTTTCCTTAAAATTTGGAAGCTATCCAGAATTAGTATCTTATATTTAAGAATGGATCACGTCTGGCACCTGGCATTATTCAGGGTTTTTTCCTTGACTTCAGGGTCATGGATCACACTTAGCTGTATAGCTTATGCAATTCTTGTGATCAATACTGGGTTGGCAGTATGCAAGGGAAGAAGAGCTTTAATCCCGAATCTCTGGCCCAGGAATTTTTTGGTTGGGTGGGTTGAGACCACACCTGGCCATGTTCAGACCACACCTGGCCATGCAAGCCACACGTGGCTTACACTCCTGGAGGGCCTCAGGCTGGGGCTTGGGCAATGGGAGAATACAATGGGCAGAGCCAGTCCAATTGAGAAATTTCTGTCTCTGAGACTAAACCAAAAATTGCTTAGTATCCAGAGCCTGCTTATGAAATCCTCACCTCATGATTTGGGATTTCTGGTTCACAAAGGTTTCTCTTCAGTCCCAGAATTCAACACTTTCTGAGGAGGAACAGAGGAATGGGGCACTGCCATCTGTGCTATCACCCACCCACACACGCACCCCTTGTCCTAGGTTTCGTACAGCAAGAAGCCTGGTACTTCACCTCATTGCAGAGCCAGCCTGGGTGTAACACCAGATTAATTTATACCACGTTCATGCCACATTTAGAAAGTATTGTTATTCTGGTCACAGTTCTCTTCCTCTCTTCCCTCCTACCATCTCAGTAGACTAATCACCCATGTCAGAAAAAAATGGTGAAAAAATCTGGGGAAATAGGTGCTAAATTGATGGGAGTTCCATATGGAGAGTAGTTGGTTTCTGGTTGTTTTTATGGAGATAATATCTAGCAACCTGCTGTTCTCCATGTTATGGCATCACATAGACATATTAATTAAGATTTTTTAATATAATTCTGGATATTTTAGGAGTATTCCTATATGTTTTAAGAGTACCTCTTCAAACGTATGTGGCCACATTATACATACCATCAGAGTACCAATTACCAATTACCATGCACCGTATCATCCACAATAACCATTTGACCCCCTCAGTGGTTTTCTCCCCCACCTCCTCTCTCCATCTAGTAGCCTTGTTTCTTTCATAATAATTCAATTATGTGATTTGATATCTATTTTTATTTTGCTTTTATTATTTAGATTCCATTGAGTAAAATAACATAGTATTGTATTTCTCCTTCTAATTGTACATTTCAGTTATATCAATGTTATTAAAAATTACAGGATTAACCTCTGTTATCACTGGTATCCCATTAAATTCCACAGTGAAGATATACTATATCTCTACCTAATTACCATCATCGAAAATTTAGGTAGTTTCATTGTCCTTAGCTATTGTAAACAGTGCTATAATGGACCTGGGAATGTGGCTTTCATTAACAGTGCTATAATAAATCTGGACGTGTATATGTCTTTTTTGAGTGGTGTTAATATGCTCTTTGGATTGACACCTAATAGGAAAATTTATGAATCATAAGGTATATATATTTTTAATATTTTGATGAACACATATATATGCATATACATGGAAACATATATATATATATATATATGGTTTGGGGGCCACTTCTAGTGGTTTTCAGGGGTTACTGTGGCTTTGTGCTCTGGGATCACTCCTTGCAGGGTTCTGTAGGACCATATGGGATGCTGAGGATTGAACCCAGGTTGGTTGTGTGCAAGGCAAATGCCCTGCCTCCTGTACTATCGCTCTGGTCCTAGATGTTTAGCAAAAACAAACACAGAAGAAACTGAAAACAAATTTAAAGAACACAAGTATATGGTCTTAGGAAAAATTAAACTATTTTCCAAACACACAATGTTTAGTTAGGATATTTTTTAGTTGTTTAATTGGGATATTAGAAAAAAGTTGTCAACAGGTGAAGTCAGTCATTGCCAAGAAAGTTAGCACTACTAGAAGCATAGGTTTCAGTTGAACTACAGCTCTGCCTTCTGTTATATTGATTTGCTTTACGTTGCTTTTTATTTTTTGGGCCACACCAGATTATTATCCCTATGCACAGAACCAGATTATTATATTTCAGGTTCTGTGCACAGGGATGACCCCTGGAAGTGCACAGAAGGCTTATGTGTTTGACCCTGGGGATCAAACCAGGGTCATTCTCATGTAAAGCAGCACCTTTCCCACTGTACTCTCTCTGGCCCCTTTTTGATTAGCTGATATTGACCTTGTCTATTCAATTTACTGATCCTATTGACTAGGTATTATGTTTTTTACACAAATCAGTTATAAGCTCAATTTTTATTAGAATTCTAAAATTAATAATACCCAGTTTTCTGATTACAAAAATGGTTTACTCTTATTTTTTCTTACAATAAATTAAATAATTTAAAGATAAAATGGTGCCATAAAAACTTTTAATGTTAGTGAGAAAAAATATGAAAATCCCAAATACTTGAGGGTTAGAAAATTTATTACATAAGTGTACAATTAATATTTAACAATTAAATTAATATTTAGAAAAATAATATCTGTAATTAACAATCAAAACATTGCACAACTGAAAAATAATATTGATACTTTGAAAAATAATCATAGATAAAAATGACAAGTTAGTGATACTAGGTATCAGTACAGTTAATTGCTTTATAAAAATGTGTTGCTCTTTTTTTGATATTACTAACAATAAAGATTTAATAGAAATCACATTCAAAACATGTTTGAGTGACTAAAATTAATGGCTTAAATAAAAATTCACAAATTTTGAAATTTCTATTACAATTCTATAGCCACAGATAAAACAATGCAAATTTAGAAGTGGTATATAATTGATGGGATGCATTAAAAAATTTAACATTTGCCAACGACAGAATAACGTAAAATATAAATATTGCTTAGCAACAAATATTATGCAAAATGAAATAAGATATTTTGTTAATTTTAATAAAACTCAGAAATAACATATATGTCTTTATATGTAAATAGGTTTATATGAGTATTCATAGCGAATAAGGCAATGCATTTCTGGAATAAAACTTGTTGTTTCTATGCAAAATATTTTTTCTACTCTAATTAGAATGTATAACCTCAATAAGGACTGGAGCGATAGTACAGCAGATAGGGCTTTTGCCTTGCACACAGCCAACCCAGGTTCGATTTCTCCATACCTCTTGGAGAGCCCGGCAAGCTACTGAGAGTATTCCGCCTGCTCGGCAGAGCCTGGCAAGCTACCTGTGGCGTATTCGATATGCCAAAAACAGTAACAACAAGTCTCACAATGGAGACATTACTGGTGTCTGCTTGATCAAACTGGTGAACAATGGGACAAGAGTGCTACAGTGCTAACATCAATAAGCTGCTATATGTGTTTATATGGTGGCTCTTGGGCTACTGAAGAACTTTGGATGTCACAGATATTATAGTTAACAGTGCTTAAATTTTATTTATTTGACTAGAGAGATAGCTCAATGGGCTGGGTGCACGGTTTTCACGCCAGAGGTTCAGGTTCAATACCCAGTCATGCATAGTCCCCTGAGCACTGACTGGAATGATCTCTGTACACAGAACTGGAATAAGCTTCTGAGCACTTCAGAAACAAAACAGTTTGTTTTTTTTCTCTGATTACATTTCTTATCTGTAAACAATAAGCAAATTGCCTGAGTTACACAGAATCTCTCTAAATCTGATATCCTGCTTTATAGAGTATATTCCAAAAGACTAAAACATATTCTTTTAGCATATACAAGCATCTGATAAAAATGCAATAATAGCAATACAAAGTCTGTTTGGTGGGGGCAGGTTTTGTCCATAGAAGGAAATGGCTTAGTACATAAAGATGTTCCTGGACCTGAGACAGTACAGAGGTTAAGGCACTTGTCTTGCATGTGACCAACCCAGGTTCAATCTCTTGCACCACATGTGGTCCTTGAACCCAGCCAGAATTGAACCCTCAGGAGAGAATCAGGAGGAAGCCCTGAGCACTGCAGAGCATGGCCCCCAGTCCTCAAATTAACACAGAGAGATGGTCATTAAAGTATTTTTTAATAGGAAATAACTGAAAAATATAGGTGCTTTTTACTTGGTTTTGGTCTAGTTTGGTAAGCTGAATCTACTTTGATAAGAGAAGCATAGTTTTAAATGGGTGATTAGAAGAGTCCATTTAATATGGAAAGGCCAAGACCCTGGAATGCTGCCAAGTATGAGCATAGCCGCATTGCTTTGGTGCTGGTGCCACAAGTATGTGACGTCTGGTGCAGCACAACTAAGTGTGTTTGAGATTCACAAGTGTGAATTCCTGGGCACTGGTCACAACTATTGGGTTAAGAACAGAAAAAAATAATCATAGATTTCAGCTAAATTTATCTATTAGGAGGAAAATGCTGTTTTCTTTTAGGTTTTTTGTTTGTTTTTTGTTTGGGGGGGGTCACACTTGGTGGTGCTCAGAGCTTACTTCTGGCTCTGTGCTCAGGGATTAATCCTAATGACTTTGGGGCACCATTTGGTGTTTCAGGTATCAAACTCAGTCAGCCTCATTCAAGGCAAGCACCTACACATTGTAACCTCTCCAGCCCCCTTATTTAGTATTTTGTCTTTATTCCACATGGACTTTACAGTATTATCAGTATTATGAAATGACAATAATATTTACTTTTAACATCACAATGTGGGGAAGAGTGAAATGAATTGGGACATAAAAATATCCTAGTAATTTTGTTTTAATTACTTAGAGTAACAATAGCACAGTTCATCTAACTTTAATTTAGAGAGACAATCTTCTTAGTATGCAGATATTATTCTAAAAACACATATGGTTGGTGTAAGTCCCAGTTAACAAATCCATCGTACTGAGTTTTGTTTCATAATTTGCGTTGAGAACTTCCATGTGGCACTCAGGACACCTGGGAATCCCTCCTGATGGTTCTCTGCCACCCGGAGTGGCTGTCCAATGTGAGCACTGAGGACCCTGTGATGCTGGTGCTAAATACTCCCTGGCCAGTCTGACAGTTTTCGAGGGCTGGAGCAATAGCACAGTGGTAGGGTGGTCGCCTTCACTCGGCCGATCCCCTCTCAGAGAGCCGGGCAAGCTACCGAAAGTATTGCGTATGCATGGCAGAGCCTGACAAGCTACCCATGGTGTATTGGATATGCCAAAAAGAGTGACAATAAGTCTCTCAATGAGAGACGTTACTGGTGCCCGCTCGAACAAATCGATGAGCAATAGTCACAATGACCAGTGCTGCACACAGCACTGGATTGGGATCCGTGTGCAGCCAGGATCAAATTGAGGTCTGGTGCATGCAATTATATTGTATTGACCCTTGTGTTATCTCTCTGATCCCCTAAATAACAAATTTAGTTGTGGAAAACAATTACTTGGTGATTTTCTAGCAAACAAATAAACAAAGAAAGAAAGAAAGAAAGAAAGAAAGAAAGAAAGAAAGAAAGAAAGAAAGAAAGAAAGAAAGAAAGAAAGAAAGAAAGAAAGAAAGAAAGAAAGAAAGAAAGAAAGAAAGAGAAATGGTTACCATCATGTCCTTTCATCTCCTGTAATATCCCATACACATTTAGAGAGTTCATGGAACAGCTAGAATCTGAAAGGCCTTTACTTCCCCGTCTATATATATCACAGACTCCTGGGCAGAGGTTCTCTGTCTTAGCTGCAAGGGTGCTGGAACTTCTGCAGCTCTGTGTTGGGTCAGTTCTGAGGTCCTGCACTCCTGGTAGTGAAAGGTTTTCCTCTGGCACTGAAGCAGTCTCAAGCACTGCTTTGGAGCAGTGTTCTTGACTTGTATGCTGAGATTGAAAATACTTTCTTCTCTTACTCAGTGGCAGCTTACATTCACTGCTGCAAAGGCATTCTCTCAGTCACCTTTACCCTCCAGTCACTTCCATTTTCCTTTTTTTTGTTTTAGGCCTTTGTTAAACACAGGCTTTTGTGGTCTGTTGGTGCCTTTATAGCTGCCAGTAGGTTCTGAATCAAGACACAGAATCCTATCTGGCTACCAAGTAAAATGCAAAGAGCATGCAGAGATTTAAGCAACCCAGGGAACACACTAAAATGTCACATATCGAAAATGAAAGCAGATAAATAGCATCCGGTTTAAGGCACTGCCAGGCACTGACCCCAGCTCTATCTTCGGTGGTACCACACAGTATCCTGTGCACCACCAGGAGCAACCCCTGAGCGCAGAGCATGTTCTGCATGCAGGAGAACTGGGGTTGATACTCAATACTGCATGGTCCCCCAAACACAGCTGAAAGCAGCTCTAGTGCAATACTTGGGGCTACTGAATATTAGGCAGAATTTATATACAATTGTTTGGGCATACATTATATAGTCAGTAATGTGGTTAAAAATATTAAGAGATGAGGATGCTCAGTGACTTTCTGACTTCTGACATTCACATTCCTCTAAATACCAAATTAGCTACCACTTATAAATATATAGGCTTACCCTTCAGTCTGGAAGGATCTTGACCCCAGATAAATTGCTCTCTGAGAGAGCCTGAAATCAGAATTGTCCTGGGGCTTTCTAAATTAGGTTTCCATTTTGGATACATAGTTCTCTGTGCAGAAATCCCTGATTCTGGTTGTTAACAGCTTGCCTCTTTGAAGTTCTGTATTTGCCAGTCTTTACGACCTTTTACTTGATATCTACCTACATTGACACCTCGGAAAGGCATTTTATACTCACATTTTAACCTCTGGCTAATCTGTCGTTCTCTGAATGAGAATGAAGAGAATGAGACTTCTCTGGACTTATGTTCACTGAATCCATCTTTTGATTAGTATGACCTTAGCCATGTCCCTGCAAAGCTCTTCATCATTTCAGGTATTTGAACAGGACTTTAAAGACTACTTCAGTTCATTTTTCTGTTTTGAGTCCTGGAAATAGCAAAATGGTTAGCTAAAAATAATTAATAGGAGTTTCCTATCTATTGGCACTTAAGCAACCCTTCGTGGATGTCCTCACTTTGCCCTTATCCTGGAGATTTAGGTAAGGTATTAATCAAAATGTAAAAAGGACCTTGATAGAGACAATGGTTCCTTTCACACTGGGAATTTACCAATTTCAAGGACACTGCTGCTAAATGAAACTGATTTGTGTTTGACCATTGTGAGCTGGTTATAGTGCTTGGTTTCTTTATTAGAAAATGATTTTAAAAGGGCAGCACAAATTTGTTGTATAATAAGATAAGCAGACATAAGGTCAAAAAAGCACTGCCAAAGGGATAGTTTGCTGAATATTGAAGACAGGCTTCCCATTTCAAATGGTATCCAGGGAAATTTCCATTAACTCTAAAGCTAGTAGAATGAAACTGAAAGTGAAATTGGTAGGTCAGCGATACTAAACCAACACCAGAATAGGTAGAAATTTGCTTTGGCTTTTTTATGTGATATGTTTCTCATAAAAAAAAAAAGCTCAGTTCAAACCAAAAATTGACTGAGTAGCTATTCTGTTACAGCAAAATCATAATACTTATTGACCTCCATCCCAATCCAACATATTCTAGATTAGGTGGATATAACTCTCAAAAGCAATGAGTGGTGACAAATTAAATATATAGATAGACTTTACCCACATAGTTAACCCTGTGATACTGTGATAGTAGACAGAAAAAATAGATTTTAATATTTCACAAGATTAACATTATTTAATGAATGCTAGTAAGAAATTATACTTAGAAAACATTAGTTGTAATAAAATTCCAACTGTATGTTTAAGAAAGAATAGAAAAACGTCAAAGCGGTTATATAGTAGGACAGTAGTGATCATAGACTGGATATTTTGGCAAAAGGAGTATACCTACACATATTTTTACTAATTGGAGGATAAGCATAAAGTATCCAACAGTACAAAAGTATATTATATGAATATAAGGTGATATTTGTTTTCTATAACTTCAGCAACAAAATGCTACAAATTTGAAAGCATAGTATACCACAGACTCTTACCTTGCAGTTCTGAATCACAAGTTCAAAATGAGTCATACCTAGCTAAAATTAATGTGCTGACAGGGCTATGTTTATTTTGGAGATTCTTGGAAACGTCTGTTTTTGCCTCTTCTTTTTTCTAAAGGTGTTCAGCTTTCCTCAAGTCCTCATTTCTTCATCAGCTCTAAGTATAAATACAGCTATTTCCTCTCATGCTGTCATTTCTCCATTTCCTACATCCTTTCACTTATATAGACCCAGATAATTAGGTTGGTCTTTCCACGACAATAATCTCTTTAATTATAGCTACTGTTTTCTTTCTGTTTGCTATATAATATGAATGTCATATGAGTTCTAAAAAGCAAGCTGTAGATATTTGGGGAGCCTCTTATTCTAGTGGGCACTGAATGAAGTATTATCATAGTGATTGTCAATTCAAAGGCCTGTGATTTATGATCAATAAGAAAATAAATCAGCTGAAAATTTTTAGAATAAAATGCTCTGTATAATAAACAAGCAACAATATATAACTGTTCTAAATGTTAATATTGCTTTTTTAATAATTTTATTAAGTCAGCTAAATTGTGTAGAAGAATAGTGATTATGAAAAAGAGGCTTGAAACAAAAATGTAAAGTTAAAACTATTGGGATAAGTGAGATAGTACAGTGGGTCAGGCATTTGCTTTGCATGTTACTGATCCCTAGTAACCCCATCTCCCTCGTCCCCAGAAGAACACCAGGAGTGAGTCCTAAGCATAGAGCCAGGAATAAGCACTAAGCACTGCTGAAAAAAAAACAATAATTAAAAAAATACCTAGAGCAATATCAATATAAAAGTTCAATAGTTTTTGATTCAACATGTAATAAGCTACTCAGCATTAACAAGTGAAAAGGTGAGCCATGGGATGCATCAACAACTGTTCTGGGATCCTAAAAGAGGTGCAGCTTAAGGCAAATTATGGCCTCCAAGACTGGAGATAAAAAGAAAATACAAGGATAAAGGAAAATACAAGAACAAAGTCATACATAGAAACCACTGTGGGAACTCAGGACCTAGTAGTAGAAACTCAACAGAAAAGTGACAAATTTTTTGAGACTTAGTGTGGACAATCCTGAATGTTAGAAGTCCTAGAGGAACCAACCCAAGTGGAATGAGAATTCCACAATTTTGTAAGGTTTACTTTCAATTTCTCACACTAAATATTAGAGAAAAAATCGCCCTGTATTTTTGGTAGGCAACAAAGGAAATCACTTTTGAAATATACTGAATTTTCCTTTTCTTAACAAGGACTGTCCTCAGCAAAAACTAGATTCACCTGCTGAGACTTAAAGATCTGGGAAAGTGCAATAACCAATTCTAAACCACAGTATCTCTCCTGTAAGGCATGGAGGATGACTGAGAGATTCTTGCAAAGTCTGTGATTTAGAATCATAGCTCACCAAAATAGACTAACACTGGTTAGTAGGGCTATGGAATTCTTCATCTATCCCACACTTCACCACCATTCCCAAAGGTCTATTTACAACAGTTTTTTTGCACAGTGCAGCATGCCTGGTTACCTAAAAATAGATTTCAAATCAACCAAAAAACAAACATCACAATCTGAAGAGACAGAGTGAACATCAGATGTGTCAAGAATTGTAATTACAAGACTAGAATTTTAAATCAACTGTGACTAACATTCAAAGTGTTCTAATATATAAGTAAACAGCAAGAACAGATACTGAAGATCAAAAACACTGAGATAAATTGAAATTCTTTTTCTTATGTTTATATAAAACCAAAGCAGATCATATTTTTGTTCATAAAACACAACTTAATACTTTGTTAAACTTTTCTATAATGTCTATAATTTGCAATCTCTAATGTTGAATTGCAATGAAATTAAATTTGAAACAAGTAAAATAACTGAAAACACTTCTCAAATAATTGGAGCTTAATGCACATTAAAAATTAAATTATAAAATCTCAAGAAAAGTTGAAAAAATATTTTGAATAAATGACAGTGCAGATTTATTAAAATTTGTGATTTTTATGATGTGGAATGGAAAGGGGTATAGCATTGGATGCATATATTAGATAAAACAAAGATCCAATATCAGTAATCTTAGATTTCACCATAGAACTAGAAAAAGAGGAGGATTCAAAACAAGTCTAGTAAAAGAAATAATCAAAATTAAAGCAACATCCAGATAGTGTAGTGGGTATTTTGTCTTGCATACTGCCAATCCATATTGGATCTTTGGTATCACATATGAATCCTTGAGTCTGCCATGAGTAATCCCTGGGCAGTGTGCCTGGAATGAGCCTTGAGCACTACTGAGTGTGGTGTCAAAATAATGACAAAGTTAGAGCATAAACTTAAAAAATGAAAACACGAAATCAATAGAGGTAATCGATTAAATCAAAACTTGTTCTTATCAATAAATTGATAAACCCTTAGCCAAGCTAAGAAGAAAAAAGAGAAAACACAGATTAATATCAGAAATCAAAGTAAGGACTTCTATTTCATGAGCATTAAAGATTTTGTGGAAATAAAAATTTAAAAAATACTACAAACAACTCTTTATCTTTATATATGATAGCCTAGATGAAATGGAAACAATATTATAAATGATATATTATCAATCTTACCAGAGAAATGGGCAATCTAAATTGATTTATATCTATAAAAACTATTTAAAATTAATATTCTTTCCAAACACAAAGTATCAATGCAACTAGGCTGCACTGGTTAATTATACAAATCACATAAATCAAAAATTGTATTAATATTGCTTTGCTTTTAAGTCTCTGGATGCTGGCCGTTGACAGGATTACATAAAAGCAAGCTCCCATAAGAGAGTAATGCAGAGAGTCCCTTGCCCACAACGCCTGGCTGTCTTTCCCGGGACCTGATTGGAGGGAATGGGCTCCAGCTTCCCTCCTCGCCCCGAGCAGAGCTCCTGGTGGCCAAAGAACTCCAAAGCCTACCCACAGCCATGCTCAAGGCCCCTCTCCACATGTTCGGACGAGCCTCACGCATGAAGGAACCGGCAGAGGAACCCAGGTGTGTGGGACCCGGGGCTGAGACCTCCAAGGTTGTGCAGATTGGGACTGGGCCTCCTCTGCCCAGACTTCCCATTTTCCAGTAGCTAAGTGGCCACACCCAGGAACTGCCCCTGGTGTAATCCTGTCAATGGCCAGCATCTAGAGACTTAAAAGCAAGCTCCCGGAAATGATATCTTATAGCCTACTTCTTCCTCTGGGAGAACCTGGCAAACTTCCTGCCCACATGGGAGAGCCACTCAAGGTCCCCATGGTGTTTTAACATGCCAAAACCAGTAACATTCCGGGTCTCATTCCCCTGACCCTGAAAGAGCCTCCAGTACAGCATTGTCGAATTTCTCGAGTGATCTCTGTAACATCTCCATTCGTCAAAGCCCTGAGATTTTAGAAGCCTCTTTAGAGGTGTAGAACTTATCTCTCTCCCCACCTTTATCAAATTAAATTACGGTGAGATACACAGTTACAGAATTGTTCATGATTCAGTTTCAATCATACAATGTTCCATGTTCCATCACTAGCCCTTCACTATTGTATCTTTCCTACCACCAATGTCCCCAGTTTCCCACACAGTCCTCATTTTCCAGTCTGCCTCTATGGCAGGGGTACTTTCTTTTCTTCTCTCTCTCTCTCTCTCTCTCTCTCTCTCTCTCTCTCTCTCTCTCTCTCTCTCTCTCTCTCTCTCTCTCCTCCCCCTCCCCTTTGGGTATTATAGTTTGTAAAACAGTACTGAAAGGTTATCATGTTTCTCCCTTTACTTACTTTCAATAGTTGGTTCCTGTCCAAAGTGATCATTTCCAATTTATCTTTGTCATAGTGGTTCCTTCTATATCTTAGCTGTCTTTTCCCAAATCCCCACATGCGGCAAACTTCCAACCATGGACTGTTCATCCTGGCTCTATTTTCTACTGTTCTTTGGTATTAGTTCTTTTTTTTCTTTTTTTTTTCGAAATTTTTATTAAATCACCATGTGGAAAGTTACAAAGTTCTCAGGTTTATATGTCAGTTATACAATATTCAAACATCCATCCCTTCACCAGTGCCCATATTCCACCACCAGAAACCCCAGTATACCCCCCGCCCCCACCCCCTACCCCCTACTGTATAACTAATGAATTTCACTTCATTTTTTTTTACCTTGATTACATTCCATAATTCAACACAAAACTCACTATAGTTGACATAACTCTCTCTCTCTCTCTTTTTTTCTTTTTCCTTTTCCCTTTTTTTTTTTTTTTCCTTTTTCCCCCTCATCCCCCTTCCTGCACCTCATAGTATGGTGTACGCCACGCTGCGTCGGCCAGCGTGGGGCTTTTGATTAGTTCACAGTCCAGAGGTGGCTGCTACATTAAAAACCTTCAATATTTCAACAAAAACTTACTGTTATTATTTGGAGTTTCCCCCACAAGTCAGACCTGTTCAAATGGAACCGTTTCACATTGCTGACAATTATAAATGTTAAGTCGCGCGGACACGGCTGTGTCCGCGCGGTTTTGGATTTCTGTATAAAGTCCAGGGAAAATTCTGCCAGAAATGACATAGCCCAGCTCACAGTCCCAGTGCATTGCTGTAAGAAGTCTCTGAATTCAAAGTATTTAGGCGCAGAGGGTCCAATTCGCGCTCAGCGGCTCCGGATTTATCTGGGCTGAGGGTGTGCCGGTTACGCCCCCTTCCCATGAGTTCCTGGGAGCCCCCAAAGTAAAATCCGAATACCTGTGGGTTTGGAGTCACAGAAGATGGCGCCTGCCACATGGGTGCCACCAGCCCGCCGCTTTCCGTGCAGGAAGACAGGGTGGGGAGGAAAAAATAAATCCACCCCCGGCAGCACAGAGTTGTAGCCCAGTTTGGTGTCCCAGTGCATCGCTATCGGATGTTGCGCTGGATGCCCGAATGTGTTACATCTTTGGAATCAAAGTCTTTAGGCGAGAGGGTCCCTTTTTTTTTCTTAAATAATCCCACAAATGAATTTAATCATTCTATGTCTGCCCCTCTCCCTCTGACTCATTTCAGTCATCATGATATTCTCCAAGTCCATCAGTTTATATGCGAATTTCATGACTTCATTTTTTTTTCCATTGTGTAGATGTATCATAGTTTCTTTAGCTAGTCATCTGTTATTGGTGATTTGGTTTGTTTCCAGATTTGGGCTATTGTGAATAATGCAGCAGTTAAAAAGAAGTGCAGATAGTATTGCTGCAGTGTGTTTTTGGGTCCCTGGGGTTTATTCCCACAAACCTTCTAAGTCATATGGAAGCTCAATTTCTAGCTCTTTGAAGAATGCCCATCTTTTTTCAGAAAATTAAAAAAAAATCAAACACCTTTATCTAATAAAAACCCTAATTAAACTAAAAATAGACTAATATCAATTTAATAATATGTAAAAATTTCATTCTGTAGGTAAGAGACTTGAAACATTTATGGTAAAATCAGGAGTAAGCAATGTATATCTCTTTGTATTGTTTTTCAGCACTGTAAGGGCAATCTTTGCGAATCTCCTTAAACAAGAAAAACAAATTAAAAATTAATTATATTGTAGATAATACATTTGCATAGAAAACTTGAAAGTAAAACAACATGAAATTTCTTCAACTAAAAAGCAATAATAGTAAGTTTATAGATATGAGATAATACATATGTTATAAGAAGTCTCTTTTCTACAAATATTAAACTCTATGTAATCTAATGAGTCATATTTAAAATGAAATGCATGGGAGCTGGAGCAATAGCACAGTGGATAGGGTGTTTGCCCTGCACGCGGCTGACCCGGGTTCAATTTCCAGAATTCCATATGGTTCCCTGACCACCACCAGGAGTAATTACTGAGTGAAGAGCCAGGAGTAACCCCTGTGCATCATCAGGTGTGACCCAAAAAGCAAAAAAAAAAAAAAGAAAGAAAGAAATACACAACAATACAACTCACGTTAGTAATTATTTGAATTAAAATACTTTGCCATAACTCTAAGAAAATAATTTTAGATCTACATGAGGAAAAGTATGACATTCTGATGAATGAAATCTAAGAAGAACTAAATAAGAAATTTTATATTCTTGCATACAAAAACAGAATAGTAAAGATGTCAGTTTTTTCCAGTTTGAGTAATGGATTGAGTTCCATCTAAATCAAAACCCCCAAATTTCATTGTGAAGAAGATTGACAGATAATAAAATTAATATGGAGAAGTAAAAGGCCTATATTTCCAACACATTATTATAAAAGTTGAGATGTAATGTGGGACAATATTAGAGAACTGACATCAGCCAATTCAAGACAATATAAGACTACAGTAATTGCTACAGTGTGATATTGATGAAAGAAAAAGAATCAATGAGATAGAACATTCAGGTAGATCACACAAATGTAGTCAATTGATCTTGACAAAGGAGCAAATGTAATGCAATGGAACAGAGATAGTCTTTTAAAAGTTTGTTCTGAAATAAGAGATTTGTGTAAAAAAAGTATTGAGGCATTGACTTTATAATCTGCAAAATTTAACTCAAAATAGATAATAAATCTAAATATAAAATGCAAAAGTATAGAAATAACACAAGAAAACACTTATGACTTTTTAGGCATAACTAAGACATAATTCATGAAAAATATAAGTTATCTGCAAGTAATTGGAATGAAATAAAAATCATTAACTCTGATAAAATAGTTGTAAAATAAGTGTTATACAAAAGACCATTATCCAATATGTGAAAGAATACTGGGCCTGGAGTGATAGTATAGTGAGTCGGGCATTTGCCTCGCACATGAGCGACCTTAGTTGGATCCCCAGCATACACGTGGTCACCCCAGCACCACCAGTAGTAATTTCTGAGCACAGAGCCAGGAATATCCCCTGAGCATAGGCTAAAATCTTAATAGATACATCTTCAATTTTATAGTACCTAATATAACTTGAGAAATAAATTTTTTTTTTGCTTTATGGGTCACACCTGGAAATGCACGGGGGTTACTCCTGGCTCCACACTAAGGAATCATCCCTGGCGGTGCTCAGAGGACCATATGGGATGCTGGGAATTGAACCAGGTTCGGCTGCATGCAAGGCAAATGTCCTACTCGCTGTACTATTGCTCCAACCCCAAACTTGAGAAAATTTTTAATCTCAGTCAACTACTCTCAGTTTTGCTGTGAACCTAAAACTACTCTTTAAAAAAAATTTAAAAAAAGAAAACACACAAAACATCAGAACATTCTGCTGTGTAACAAAAGCAATCATCAGAAACCCCCCAAAAGGCAATTTACCAAATGTGATAAAAATGCTCTCAAATAATGTCTTATAAAGTGATTAATATCCAAAATATATTAAGAATTTTCTCGAGTCAACAGTTAGCAGTGCAATTGAAAACTGAATAGAGAGGAAACTGAATGAATTATTTTTTCCCAAACAGGAAATACAAATGGCCAACAGATATATGTAAAGGAGTCATTATATGTACTCTCTGCGAATGCAAATTAAAATCACAATGAGATAGCACTTCACATCTGTTATATTTGGTACCATAAAAAGGAGATAGCAATGTTGGTGAAGATGGGGAGTAAAGGAACTCATTCTGCTACCAAAAAGAAATTGGTAGCAATGTAATTTTTATAGGCACTATAGAAAATATTACTGACTTCCTTAAAAAAATTAAAAATACCCTAAATGTCTCCAGCAATAGCACAGGACTGGAGTGATAGCACAGTAGGTAAGGTGTTTGCCTTGCACAAGTCTGACCAGGGTTTGATTCCTCCGCCCCTCTCAGAGAGCCCAGCAAGCTACCGAGAGTATCTCGCCTGCCGGCAGAGCCTGGCAAGCTACCTGTGGCATATTTGATATGCCAGAAACAGTAACAACAAGTCTCACAATGGAGACATCTCATTTGCCAAGGCATCGAAAATCAGATGGGCTGGACACATAATGCGATTTAGAGACAAACGCTGGGCTTGAGCTGTTACCAACTGGACTCCACAGACGTCAAAAGACCACGTGGCTACCCACTTACGAAATGGTCAGACTTCTTTGTCAAAACTATGAACGAATGGTTTAAGGCTCTTTGTGTTCCTGGAGTAAGCAGATACCATTGAGCTATACGAGCATGGGACAGGGGTGAATGGAGATGTTACTGGCACCTGCTTCAGAAAATAAAAGATCAACAGGATGACAAGTGATACAAGTGATACTTCTATTTTTACTTGAACAGAGTCAAGAGCTCTATATAACAGTCAAACTGTACAAAATTTCTTTCTTAGAATCTCTCACTTGCATTGTGTCTAGCTTTGCCAATTATGTGTAGCTTCTTATGAAATAAGAATCAAGATCTATGTTGCTTTTTCTTCTGTATAAGAATGCAAAAATTAATGCGACATAAAATTTAACATTATTAATACCAGCTGGTTATAACACATTCATTCATATATTATAATGTATTGTTTACACTAAAATTACCTTGCCTTGCCCTAAAGACCTGTATGATTTATCAATTTTGAGAAAGAATTAAAATGGAGTTTTATATGTATTAAAAAGGCACTTTGAAGTAAAAATGATAATGATAAACTGAGAACTTTGAAACTAATTATTGTCACTGTCACTGTCATCCCATTGCTCATTGATTTGCTCAAGCAGGCGTGAGTAACGTCTCTATTGTGAGACTTGTTACTGTTTTTGGCATATCAAATATGCCATGGGTAGCTTGCCAGGCTCTGCCGTGTAGGTGAGATACTCTCTGTAGCTTGTCGGGCTCTCCAAGAGGGGCGTAGAAATCAAACCCATGTCAGCCACGTGCAAAGCAAACACCCTACCCGCTGTGCTATCACTCTAGTATTAATAATTTGTGTCTTAAATTTAATAATTTGGGTCTTAAAATTATTTAAAGTTAACATTTAAGTCATAATCTCTATCATGTAGTTATCCATAATTTATTTCATATATGATATCTATCCATAATTTATTTCATATAAGTATTTAGTAATCATAATTTCTAATCAACTTCTAAGTTTTTGGCAAAATAGTAGTTGTTTTATTTCAGTCTTTTGTTGAGGGTTCTTTGACTTGAGACCTGATGGCATTCAAAATCAAATAGGGTCAGCCACATTCAAAGCTAGTGAGTTACTTCCTATACTATCTCTCCAGCCTCAAATATTTCTGTGTTACATAAAATACACAGAAATGTGGTTTAAAAAAGAGACTTTACTCACTGCCCAACACTCCAGTCAATCTCTGGAAGACGCTCTTAATTCTGAAGCTAGTACAGACTATAGGAAATGCCTGTCCTAGGTTTTTACAAGAATAGTATGCATAACTCCTACTTTGTTATAGTAAATTAGAGATATGCACTTGAAACTGTTAATGAGGCACTTTGTCCTTCCTGGACACAAAAGAAGTTATAAATATGTCTGAAATAATGGTCATTCAATTACTGGTAAATACATTTTTTGCAATAGTGCATGTTTGGTGGCTTTAGCCAGTGGAATAATGACTTCTAAACCTTTTCATGTCTTATTGATAGAATCTAATATGATAGAACATATAATTTTTTGTCTTTATTCCCCCTTCTCTCCCCCCAAAATAAACATTGTATGACTGAGAGAATTCTAACTTCTTTTCTTCTTTTTTATACATTTTTTTCTCTCTTTCTGAGATTGAAAGATTAGTCTGTACTGCTCTTGGTCAGAAAATATGCTTAGTGGAGTATAAAATGGGAGGAAAGAAAGACAGTAGAAAAATAGAAAAAATGATCCTGGAAAGGTGAGTAATCAGAATGATTTTCTTTGTTGCCAAAGGAAAAGTAGAAAAGAAAAGCTCACAAAGGAATAAAGTATTGAAAGCAAATAAAGCATTCACACACACACACACACACACACACACACACACACACACACATAGATGAACACAGAGAGAGAAAAGGTCTCAAAGGGTAGAATTTTTTATTTTTCAGCTCTACTATTTCCAGTGCCTTTAATTCTAATATGAGCTTAGTCTCTCTTTGGAATTCTGTCTGTGCCTACATTTATGAAGTTATGTTTTGTGTAAATGATTTTGAAGCTATCAGAAATTCTGATTTAATTAAGATTGAGGAAGAATCTCCTTTTTTCAAGCAATAAAAACAAAAACTAGTTAATAAAATAAAGCATGTTACATTTTAATTTTCAAAGATAAAATTATTTCAGATTTCACAGGATTCATCTTGGAATTAATGGTTGTTGTATATTAATTGATAATGTTTTAAAAACTTATGTTTTAAAAACTTATGGTTTTGGACCATCTGTGTAGAGGTGTGGAAGTGGTATTGTTGGGTCATAAGGAAGCTCATTCTTGGGTGTTTTTGAAGTGTCCATATTGTTTTCTAAAAAGGTTAACCAGCAACATTCCCACTAGTGGACAAGGATTCTTTTTAACCCCACATGCAAGTCAGTACTGGCTATTCTCGTTCTTTGTGAGCTGCACCAGTCTCACTGATTTGAGGTGATATCTGATTGTTCTTTAGCTTTGCATTTCCCTGATGACCACCGATGCACTTTTTCATATACCTCTTTGATGTCTACATGTACATCTTTGAGGAAGCTTTTGTCCATCTCTTCCCTCCATCATTTGATGGAGTTTTTGTTTTTCTCTTAAGATTTACCAGAGTTTTGTATTACATCTTGGAAATTAATCCTTTGTCAGATCGGTGTGAGCAAATATTTCCTCCAAGTCTCTGGGTTGTCATCTTATTCTGGTCATTGTTCTTTTGTGCTGCCGAAGCTTCTTAATTTGAGGTAGTTCCATTTGTTTATCTTTGCTTTTGTTTTCTTGGTAAGTGGCACTGAATTGTTGAAGATACCTCTAGATTCAGTGTCATAAAAGGTTCTGCTTATGTTTTCTTCAATATAGTTTATGGATTCAGGTCCGATACTGATATTTTTAATCCACTTTGAATTCACTTGTGTGTGGTCTGAGCTAAGAGTCTGAGTCCAGTTTCAACAATGCCTTTTGTTGAAGAGGCATTCCTTGCTCCATTTCATGCACTTAATTCCTTTGTCAAAGATGACCTGACTGTATAGCTGAGGATCTATCTCTGGACTCTCAATTCTATTCCATTGATTTGAGAGTATCTTTATTCCAATATCACAGTGTTTTGATTACTATAGCTTTGTAATATAATTTAAGGTTGGAAAGAGTAAAGCTCCTTTCTTATTTTTTTTTCTGTGATTGCTTTATTTTTTTAGGGTTTATTGTTCCATATAAATTTCAAGTGTTTGACTTAGCTCTTAAAAATTGTCATGGATATTTTTATGGGTACTTCATGAATCTTTATAGTAAATTGGATAGAATTGGCATTTTTGACAATCGTGGTTCATACAGTTGACTAGCAGGGGGACTCAAGGGCCCAATGATTTTACTCAGAAAAGACACTTCCAAGTACAGATGCCTGGAGAAATGGAGAGTTGGGTGGGGATGTTGAGGGAGGTGGTAGCGGGCTAAGACAATGGTAGAGAGAAATGGGCACCAACTATAATGAAGGCCAGGTATTTAAATATATGCATAAAATTCTATCTTTGACAGTACTATAAAACTGGTAAATCAGGGAGGCTAAAATAAAATTTTAAAAAAATGTATGTAGGGGCAGAGAGATAGCTCAAATGATTTAATAGCATGCTTCAAATGTGCATGTCCTGGGTTCTGTCCCCAGCACTATATAGTCCCCTGAGACTGAGCACCATTTGAAATGACATTCAAGCTCAAAGCAGGGAGTAGCCTCTGAGCACTGTCACATATGGCCCGAAAACAAACATAGTTTGTCAACACTCAACTGTAGTACATCTTATAACCAATGAGATCTTAGATATCACCCAATAAGATATTGGTATTATAAAATATGTCTGGTTTTTAATTCTCTAAAACTTCTTTCCTATACCTGCTGATGTCATTGCCTAATGATTTATTTCAATTTGACTGTTCAGTGTTTGAAGGTGAACTCATTAGCCAAGTAAGTTGCATATCCATCTAACCCAGTATGTGGTAGTCAGATTCAGATGACTAAGGCTTCTTTCCTTGATATCCAACAGATGTGAATGATTGATTTTCTGGAAAATTATGTATAATATGTTTATATTGTGTGGCCAAATTTGAAAATCATAAATTACTTTATGAACTTAAATATAATGGAGTTAAGTTTTAAAGGTCAATTTTATATCTTTAAATATCCTCTATTTATTATTGTCTTACTTTAAACTTATTTAGATTATATGTTTACATTATCCTGAAAGAATGAAAAATGCTGCTTATTTGAAGAATTGACTCAGAAAGGAGCACTTAAAAATGTCAAAGTTTAAAAAACAATTTAGGAAAATAACTATGAATCTTTAAGGAGACCCTATAAAATCTTTAAAAAGTTGTTCATTTGATAGTATTTTTAAAGATATTATTTGAGACTTAATTTTTAATATTTTATCTTTGGGACCTAAATATTTGTGACTTAAAGATTTTGTAGGATGCTTGTGCATTTAAAAAATAATTTTATTAAAGCTCACTCTTCAAGCCCATATTCTCCCTTGAACAAGTATCTCTCTTGCTTGTCTCTATGTTTCTTTGCTGCCTGTGTTTTCTCTCTTGGACATGGTTTCCCTCTTTTCTCTATCACATCTTTGTAAGCAAGTTTTATCCAATAAAAATATCTCACCTTACTAAAATGAAATAGTAGTAATTTATAAAATAACATATGATGGGCAGTCAGCAAAGAATTTGCATTTTCCTTTTTGTAGAATTGTTCCTTCTCCTGGCTGGACAAATCACATTTTATTTTTCATGATAGTAATAAATAAATATAAGAGTTTTAAGCCAGTAAATTAGTTCAGTAATTGGTTAATGTGCAGATTGAATAACCAGTAGTAATAATAGTAAATACTTGGCAGTAGCAGGTCATATTGCAAATACTACATATGAGTAATAGTATATATAGGTGATAAAAGAGTCAGTGTCTAATGATGATATTTGAGAAATGGCTTAAACAGTAGAAGCAAACAAACATCAAGTATTAACATGATGATAGTGGCATTGTAATTTATATTAATTAAAACATTCAGGTCGGAGCCACCAGTGGTGATGTCAGCTTAAGAACTCATTTGGTTAGATAGTAATAGCACATTTAAATATGTTTACTTTGCAAGTAACTGACCAGGGTTTGATCCATGACTTCCAATATGGTCCCCTGGGCAAGTGAAGAGTCAGGAGTAACCTATGAGCATATTGAGGAGTATCTTGTTATAGAAGCTCTCTCCAAAAATTCTCAACTATCTCTTATCACTGGATGTGACACACACACAAAAAAAAACCCAAAAACAGTTATTTGGGAAATAATGAAAAAATACTAGACCGGGAATCAAGGAAAAAAGGAAATCGAGATTGTCAAGTTCTAGAATTTAGAGTTATGCTTTCCCTAAAGTATTAATAATTTGGGGGCTATAGAAACAAAAGCTCTTTTATTCTTTAGATTCTAAGCAAAGTTGAAAAAAGTCTAACAAAGTTAAAATTAACAGGGTTCAGAATCCAAATCAAATGCAACACTTTTGATGAATTTCCTTAACTTTCAGTTGGGACTTGAAAACTACATCTTCAAATTAAAGGTGAAGAATTTTAGACCTTTTCAGGGACTAAAGCTACATTTTGAATCACTTTAAATTTTGGAATTAAATTGAAATAATTTTAAATTGAGAGTCTCTCCCAGAATCTGACAAAAAAGTGTAATTCCAAAGGAAGAGAAAATCCTAGACCTCATGTAATTTCTATAACAATTTGACAGATATGTCTGACTAGAAACCAGGCACAGATGATAAGACATGAATGACCCAGAAAAAAGCATACAATAGAAGCAGACTCAAAAGAACCCCAGATCATAAGACATTGACTTTAAATAACCTGGTTTCTTTCAAGGATATGGGAGAGATAATTGAGAATTTTTGTAGAGAGCTTCTATAACAAGATACTTCTCAATATGGGTCAATATTGCTGCAGAATTCTTGACATGACTATTATTGACCTGAATGGTTTCAACCGTACTTGAAAATATATTACATGGTACATCCAATTGGCTGACCTAGGTAATTTGTCTGTGATCCTATTACACGAAAGGAGGTACCTGGAGCCAATGCTATATAGTTTTTAAATAAATACCCTTCCCAAGTTATATAAGAAAGATATCCTACTTCCATGATTCTGCCCACAAAATTTGAGTGGTAAAGTTTGTTGTATAGGTGTTGAATATTTTCTTATTTGTTTATTCATTAAAGGGACCTAAAGTGTATATAATTTTAACAATGTAAAGTTGGCACCAAAAGGAAAAGATAAAACAAAACAAGCATAAAAACAAAAATCAAGATTCTTCAATGGGATCTGAAACAATTATTGCTACAAAGTTTTAGAATAACAGCAGCAACAATTAAAGATACTATGATTATTTTTGAATTACCATTTGTTATCCTCTTTCTATTCTTCATATTTTCCAGTATTTCTGAATTTTTCTGGAAAGGTAAAGGAGAATGACTGGTTAGGATTTTCTTTGTTTGGAATATTGGATTAAGAGATATAGAAGGTTGCTTATAGGTGACCTAATGAGCCAATAACCAAAGAAAAATGCAATCCCATTTATCTTAAACACTCTTAACTGAAAATGTTGTTTTTGTAATTGAAGAGAAATCAGGAAAAAAAAAATTTGAATGAATTTTGGCCTAAAATCAATCTCACCCATAGAGGGAGATATTTAGGGTAGGGGAAAATGGACATGTAAAGGAGTGAAACCTTATACCGTCAAGAGTAAGGGTTCTACAACAAACTAAATATATTTACAATTAGAAATGTACTGTTCCCTTTCACATTATTGTGGTTGAAGAAACAACAATTTTCAAAAATAAAAAGTTCAGAAGGCATACTTAATGAAAAGAACAGTAGCTTAACTAAGCATATGTCTTCCTAATATAAATAAAATTGGATCCATTTCAATGTCAGACATTGCTATAAACATTATTTTCTATATGGATTATATTGAAAATTGCCAGAACAATTTTCCAATGTAGTATTTTGTTTGGACAGCAACAACTTTTCCTTGTACATTCTCCAAGCCGTAAATGCCTGAGACGTACAACCCCTGGTTTCAGAATACTTTTCATGAGCCAGAGAAAAGGCCAAGCAAGGAGTTATGGAGTTTGCCTTGCATGTGACTGACCCCCACGAACTGCAAAGTTTGTCTCCCCCTAAAGAATACCTTCATGGGTATTTGAGTATTTGATGTCTTTTAATGTAAATGTTACTGGGGCTGGAGCAATGGCACAGTGGGTAGGGTGTTTGTCTTGCACGAGGCAAACCTGGGTTAGATTCCCAGCATCCCATATGGTCCCCCAAGCACCGCCAGGAGTAATTCCTGAGTGCAGAGCCAGGAGTAACCCCTCATCATCACTGGGTGTGACCCAAAAAGCAAAAATAAATAAATAAATAAAAATAATGTAAATGTTACTTAATGGTTTTAGTTCCATAAAAATGTAATAAAATTAAAGCATTCTTAAATTTTGTAAACAGTCTATACTAACTTGTTAGAGGGAATGAAAGAAAATTAGCTTTGATAAGTTTTAGGATTTTTGAGTTTTATTGCAAAAATCACTGAATGTTCTTGATTAACCTTCTTCTTTATAATAAATTATTCAAGTAACCTCTAATATTTAAAAGTTACTCTCCAGGATAATGATACTCCAAAATAAAGCTCATGTTTTCTTTAATTATTTAAGGTGGGCCATATCACATTTCTCCAGGTAGATTTGTATCTAGAAATTTTCACAGATGACACCAGGGCATCTTGAGGGACAAAGTGAAGAACCCGATTAAGTTGTGAGACAAAGGCTCATTAAAGAACTCATTTGAAGAAATGGCATCTCTACTCTATTACACACAAATTGCTTCTAGCACTAAATAAGCTCCCTCTGTGTGAAAATAGCAAATCAGTCATGTTGATTTTGTGAACATTTATCTTCAGTTCTTTAGTGCAATTAGTGAAACTAGGAAGGCTGCCCTACTTAAGATGAAAGACATGAAAAATCTCTCCTCTTTTCCCTTTTCATAAATTAGAACATATTTAAGTGAAATAGGACAAACAGAATATCTTAGCATGTTCAATATTAGCTCTCTTCAGCTTTACTTCGCAAGTAAAAAGTCTAAGTGCTATAAAATTTTTATGCCACACAGGGATTTGGGAATGTTAAGTCGGTCAGTTTTTATATCAAAACCAATTTGAAATGTAGTATCTTCAATATCTTGCCAATTTATCAAAATAAATTTATTTTAGAATATAAAAATAGTAAAAATGCATTTAGAGACATGAAATAATAAGAAAAATCATTATTGAACCACTTACTCTGAAGAGTTGGGCATGTAAATGAAAGAGCATTGGCAAATGCAAGATTACACTGATGGTGTTTAATTAGGAATTAAAGTGTTTAAAGACAAATATCCAGCAGTAATTGTACTTCTTTTAAAGTGGAAATAAAGGAATGAAGTTAGTCATCATTCTGTGACAAGATCACAAAACAAATTCTGAGTTCAGTAATAGTGGCTTCACTTTGCCAAACATTATTGTACTTTATTTTTCATTGTAAAGATAAATTTAGTTAAGTTGGATAACCAATGCTTTGTCTTGCTTAATCTTAGTCCTGATATTTGACTTTAAAAAAAAACATATTGAGCAAATTAAAATTGTGAAATTACGTTGGATTATAAAACATAGTAGGGGTATTTAATTTCTTCTACATAGAATGAAATCAATCAAAAATATAGTACTTTTCAAAATCACTAAAATAATTCAAGTTTTCTTGCATTTTTATTCCACACAATTACTACAAATTTATTTATTAAATTATTTATTTTTATTTTAAATTTCTTCTTGGATGCCAAGCAGTTGAGAAAATGAACTCCTTTTTCAGAAATAAAGTCCCAAATTTGCCAAATTCTAATATTTTGGGCAATTCTCCTTAAACATAATAAAAGCTCCTACATTTGGAAACAGCTGTAAATATATGGATCATTTCCAATTCTCAGATTATGATACTGAGTTGGTAACTCAAGAGAAAGCCTTAGAATGCTATTGAATTTAAATCTGAATATGTGTAATTTGTGGTCCTATTATATTTATCTTGTCATTTAAAAGTTGTTCTTCAAAACATTCATTACATTTTTGAGAAATATCAGTTTTGGGTGCCAACGATATTATAGTGTAGAATATTTAAACCCAGGGCTACTGAAAACAAATTTTAAAATAAATTTGAAACGCAATTACTTGACCACACTGATACAGTAACTGATCCACTCAATTATAATCTATTAAATCCTGTAGTAATTGATCTAATTGCTATACATGCAAGTGTGTACTGTATAGCCTATGGAATTTAAGCCCGTGAAAGTTCAATAAAATTTGGAACTATTTTATGTCAGATAGCTGCTCTTCATTTTTGTTTCGTTATTTGGTATAAAATTCAAACTTCTTCAGGTAACAAATATTTAAGAAGTATGCTTTGTGAGTTCAGAATTAAACATACGTGGTGGAGATTTTTCAAAGAAAGGGAGATTGTTTCTTTTATTGTTTGTTCCATCTCTGAGTTGGTAGCAATGAGTACTGAATTACATTTCTGAAAGAAATCTCTGTGAAAGACATGCACTTGGTAATTGTCAATTGTTTGCAAGTTATCAATCTTAATTGTGAATGTGGATACTAATATTCCATTACAATAGTTTTCATTGATTAGTTAATAAATTGTGACTAAATGACCGATCACATGTAGTTAATATCCCCAAAGTAATATTTTCTTTTAGATGGGAATATGTACAAGGGGTTCACTTTATGTAGATTGAAACATAATTAAAAATAATGACTCTATTAACAAATATAAAATATAAAATCATACAATGTGCATACACATATTTGATACACAAATATGAAATATAAAATCATACAATGTGCATTTAAATCAAAATATTAGAATGTTGAAAGTCAACAATATCCTTGCACTTTTTTTTTGTTCTTTGTCTTTGGGTCATATCTGGCTGTGCTCAGGGATCATTTCTGGAAGTGCTCAGAACACCATATGGGGTGCTGAGGATCAAACCCAGGTCAGTTGCATGCACGGCAGGCTTCTTAACCACTGACATATCCCTCTGCCCTCTGAAATGTGTTCTTTTGTTTTTTTATTTTTATCTCACTGCTAGGCAAAATAATTTATTTTCATCAGAGCGATAGCACAGTGGGTAGGGCATTTGCCTTGCATGTGGCCAACCCGGGTTCCATTTCTTCTTCCCTCTTGGAGAGCCCAGCAAAGATACCAAGAGTATCCCGCCCGCAAGGCAGAGCCTGGCAAGCTACCCATGGCATATTTGATATGCCAAAAACAGTAACAACAACAATCTCACAATGGAGATGTTACTGGTGTCCGCTTGAACAAATAGATGAACAACAGGACAACAGTGCTACAGTGCTCTTGAGAAGGTAGTCACATTTTGTTTCTTTTGGTTCAGAAAATTCTGTGTTAGTTAGAACCTTAAAATGAAGTTAATAATCTATTGAAGAAGAAATTATGCTTCATTGAAATTTACAGATTCTGATGACAAGTATTTTCAGTAGAGTTGCTTATATATGTGAAAGTATTAATGATTTATTTGTATAACAGATACTAGTGAAATTTTAATATTTACCTTTATATTAGATCTGGGAAATGTGTTTGGTTAAAACATGTGAAGAAAATATAACTTCAGAAAAATTAATAAAGAAATCTTTAATAGACGTTTTCCATCACTTTGGATATTCTTACTTGGATATACCACACTAAAATTCTATGCATAATAATTTATTGAAGGTTACTTGTAATGTGAAATACAAAACCACAAAAATTTATTATGTGCTCAGAGATAACTCCTGATGGGGGGGGGGCTCCAGGAAACAGGGAGTTCTGGGAATCTAGCCTGGGTTGACTGCATGCAAGTGCCTTACATGTGTTACTATTACTCTTGCCCTGTTTTTTTTTTATTTGTATATTATAAAAGTTTAGGGTCAAGTTGGCAAGCTCCTGTGGCATATTCGATATGCCAAATACAGTAACAATAACAGGTCTCATTCCCCTGACCCTGAAAAGAGCCTCCAATCGTTGGGAAAAATGAATAAGGAGAGGCTGCTAAAATCTCAGGGCTGGGATGATTGCAGACATTACTGGTGCCCACTTGAGTAAATCGATGAACAACGAGATGACAGTGATACAGTGAAGGTCATGTACCTCCTAGATGCCACTTGATTTTATTGATGGTCTCCTGTGCTGTGCAGAATATTTGAAGTTTGATGTAAGTACTTCTGCCAACTTCCTTTTTTTTGCCTGCATTTCTGGTGTTTTGTCCAAATAATTATCAGCAAGTAATTGATTGTTTAATTAATCAGCGAATTAATTTTTCTTGTTTTATTTTTAAGCCACACCTATCATTTTTCAGGGTTTATGTCTGGCTCTGTGCTGTGGGATCACTCCTGACAGTCATGAAGGAACTATATGTAGTTCTGGGGAACAGACCGGGTCAGTTGCTTGCAAGACAAGCATCATAAACCCTCTGCTACTTCTCCTTAAACTTGTTCTATCTCTCCAGCCCACCAAGTCCAATTCAAAGGACATTTTGATCTATATTTTATGTAGAGTTTTATTGTGTCTTACATGCAAGTCTCTAATCTACACTGAATTTATTTTTGCATAATTATAAGTTTAAAGTTGAACAAAGGTTCTGATCAGAAATTTTTCCTCAGAAGATACATCAGTGCCTATCAAGTGTTTGAATGGTGATCAACATTACTAAATATCAGGAAAATTACTCCTTTAAACATTCAATCATCTGCAAGAAAGAATATTCAAAGATTGCTTGACTGGATTTTTGTTCAAGCTGGGGCATCACAAAGAACATGAATTAAATCTACCACATTAAGTTCAGTTTTTTTTCTTTTGTATTAAAAAATGTTCATTTTGTGCCACTACCCAAAAATGTTTTCTTTCATGTCTGCATTATAGAACTGCTTTTGTCATTAAATATTACTTCCAAAATAGATGTGTAGGTCCGGGAGATAGTGTAGGACTTAAGGTGCTTGTTTTGCAAGCAGCCACTTTGACTTCTAGCACACTATGTGGCCCCAGGAACTCTGCCAGTAGTGATTTCTCATCAATAAATTGGGAGGAAGCCTTGAGCACCACTAGATGTGTTTCTCCCCCCCTCCAAAAGACAATTTTAATTTTTTGTTCCCATATTTTTAGAGATTTTTCGAAAGTCCATACTTCCCTAATAGAGTTTTTGAGGACCATTTTTGTGTCATATGGTCTAAAGTGCATGTGAGGGGTAAAAAATGGAGTGCGATACTTTCTTTTTTGGCTTATTTAACCAACATATTTCTTCCGGTTTTGCACTTTTATGTTGATTCATTAAAAGTTTATTTGCTGGGGAAAACAATTTCTAATTTTTATATAATTATGGGCTGGAGTGATAACACAGCGAGAAGGGCGTTTGCCTTGCATGTGGCCTATCCTGGTTCGAGTCCTCTGCCCTTCTCAGAGAGCCCGGCAAGGAGAGTGTCTCACCCTCACGGCAGACCCTGGCAAGCTACCTGTGGAGTATTCGATATGCAAAAAACAGTAACAACAAGTCTCACAATGAAGGCATTACTGGTGCCAGCTCAAGCAAATCGATGAGCAACAGGATGACAGTGATAGTGATATATAATTTAAAAAAGTATAAAGAGGAGGTCAGGCATATTCAAGGTGACCCTAAAATTCATATAAAAAGATTCATATAATAGAAAATTAATGATTGAAATTTTCGTTCTAGATAAAGGTCTATATTTATGTAGGCATTGCTAATTTTAGGAGCCCCCAATTTTATGTAAATACTGCTTATCTCAGTGATCCCAAACTTCTCACTACTAATATATGAGGCTGTAACTATGGAGGTTGTACTCAGCTGCTGCATGAGGACCAAAGAGACACTGTGACCAGTCAAAAAACTTGCACAATAGTGTGGGAATTAGAAATCTGGGGGAAGAGTATGGTGCTGACTTTTGCTACCCACTAACCTTGCCATAACAGTATTTAATTCACAGTGCCTGAAACATACCAATAAGACTGTGCCTGAAGCAAACCTTTAAAAGCTTGGCATGCAACAAGTCAGAATGTTGAAGATGGTACTTATGTCTTCAACATAACAATCTTGTCTTCAAGGTCACAAGAGGTTTTTGTTTTGTTTCTGTTATTGTTTTTTAATAGAGAAAGAGAGCAGAGGAGCACATTTTAGAAAGGGTGGGTTACAGGCTGGTGGGCATTAGTGTGATCAGTAAATTCTGTGGGCAGGGCATGATTCCCCAAGGTATACATCCCATGTGACTCATATGATTGCAAAAGAAGGGTTATTGATGAAGGTTTCCATCCTCTAATCCTTTAAGAAAACATATGGGGACATTCTCAACGTTTTCAACCATACCTAACCAGACAGATGTTCTGTATTCTAATATTAAATAAAAATCTTATTTCCCTGAGTCAGAAAGAGAGAGACAGACATAAAAAGATTGCACTCATCTATGGTATATAGAATAACAGAATGGGAGACTAACACCCAAGAACTGTAGAAATAAGTACCAGGAGGTTGACTCCATGGCTTCGAGGCTGGCCTCACGTTCCGGGGAAAGGTCAACTCAGAGAAGCGATCACCAACTACATTGTAGTCGAAGGCCATGTGGGGGAAGGGAGTTGCGGGCTGAATGAGGGCTAGAGACTGAGCACAGCGGCCACTTAACACCTTTATTGCAAACCACAACAGCTAATTAGAGAGAGAGAACAGAAGGGAATGCCTTGCCACAGTGGCAGGGTGGGGTGGGGGGGAGATGGGATTGGGGAGGGTGGGAGGGACGCTGGGTTTACGGGTGGTGGAGAATGGGCACTGGTGAAGGGATGGGTTCCCGAACTTTGTATGAGGGAAGTATAAGCACAAAAGTGTATAAATCTGTAACTGTACCCTCACGGTGATTCTCTAATTAAAAATAAATAAATTTAAAAATTAAAAAAAAATAAAAATAAAAAAAAATAAAAAAATAAAAAAATCTTATTTCCCTTGGGCTGGTTTCAAGTTGACCAAGGCATATTATGTTCCTACAATTTCCACCAGAAAAAAGTCACAAAAGCAACTTTTTCTAAATAGTGGTGCTCAGAGCTTACTCCTGTGATCACTCATTGATCACTCCTGCTTTGGCTCGGAGGATCGTATATGTTGTTGGAGATCAAACCTAGGTTGGCTGCATCCAAGGAAAGCACCCTGCCCCACAATAATATGGTTTTAATGAATTAGTAAGTAAAACACAAATCACAGTTAACAAGTGGATCAGAAGATCTGGGATATGGACTAATTAATTCTCTAAAGTTTGTGGTGCCTTTGGATAGTCATTACAACTCTCTGAACTTAATCCTTTTTCATTTATAAAATGAGAGATAAATGAATTCTAAAATTCAATACCTGCATATCTGTAGCTATAGGCGGCCCAAGGCGCACCTAGGAGGTGGTGATGGGGTGTGTGTGGGTTACTCCTGACCGTTCTACATCAACCAGATCAGAGATTCAATACCAACGTCCTCAGATGATGCAGTAATGTAATCACCTGGGTCACTGGGTCCTGGGTCAGGGCTTCCAGGACCATGCTCTGCAAGCTGGGCTGGCAAAAGGTTCAGAGATGCACCCAGGGATTCTCACAGGAAGGTATGATGCCAGGAATTGAATCTGAGTGGTCCATGTCCAAGGCACATGACTTATTCCCTGAACTAGCTCTTTGCCCTTCGATGTTTGTCTTTTTATTTTTTTATTTTTATTTTTTTAATTTTCATTCTTTTTTAAAAAATTTTTTTAATTATTTATTTATTTTTTTTTTAAATTTTTTATTGAGTCACCCTGAAAAGGGGAGCGGAGCAGTGGGCCGGCGCTGGAAGGTGGTGAGGGTCTAGATGGGCGGTGCTCAGGAAAGGTGGAGCCAGGGTCCTAGGAAGATGGCGCAGGGGGCAGGGCGGAGGTGCAGGTGCAGATGGGATGGCGCCCGTTCACTCCACTAACCTGAAAAGGGGAGCCCGATGTTTGTCTTTTTAACATTAAATAAATTTTATTCTCCTAAAACAATTTTGAAATTTGTGCAATAAATATTATTATCCTTTTCTAAAGGCAGTGACCTAAAAATCTTTTAACTTGCTTTATATGTTTTATCATTTTCCAACAAGTTAGATAATTCTTCAAATGGCAAATATAGCTAGAAGGCAACGTTTTTATTTCCTTGGGAGGATTTCTGTAATTTGAGATCATGGAGATTTAGTGGTGCCCATGGAAATTTGAGCAGTGGTTGTTGATAAAAATCTCATGTGTTGGTCTTAGCTTCGGAGGCTACTAGACAAAAGATTAATTCAGGTTAAAAACATTGTTTGCTTTTATTCCAGATGAAGAAACTTTTCATCTGAAGGAACTTGCAGTATCCAAGTATATACTATTTATTTTGATGTTATAGATATCAAGAAAAAGACTAGGGCTAAGAAGGGCATTTTGATTACTGCTAGGGTGGATCCGTTAGAGAGGTTTTGAACAAATAGAATGTAAAGTACATCTGTATATTATTTCCTCAAGAAAGAGCATACTTTGAAATGAAAAGTCCAAAAGCTTACATTTCAAAAGACCTGGGAAGTGAACAAACAGTATTTTAAAACCACCCTATCTAAATGTATAGTACTTCAATGCCAAATATCTAAGGGAAAGAGGACAGAGCTGCAGTTTCTAAGAACGTTAGCAATTGAAATAGTGTGAAGAATAACCTCTTGGTTTGAATGCAAGTTTATTTTTACATAAAGTTTTTAAGCAGAAACTTAATAACAGTATATTTCCTTTGATTTGTTAATTCATTAAGTTTTCATAATTTAAGGATTTGGTTAGAAAAAAAAACCCAGGGTCTTTTATTCAAAATTATTGGGAAAAATGTGGATTTGTAATTATTCTTGAAGGAATTTTGATGTTTCTTCCTTCAGTAGTTTTTCTCCTATTCCAAAAATACATTGTTTTAACTTGCATATAGAGTTACCAATAACTTTACCTCCAAATCTATGAGTTAAGCTGTATCTAGGGAATGTTTCAAATAATTTATATGCTGTCCAAAATTCTCTTGAAAACAAATTTTAAAAAGTCCAGAAAGGTATGTTAGATTTTTGTAATGAATTCTTTAATATAGAGATACTGAGCCTTCTTTTGTTATGAAGTAAATAAAAGAGCTAGTGAACTAGTGGTTGAAATGCTCTGTCAATAAAATTGATGCTATTTAATACAACTTGTATAAGACTCACCTCTTTCCACAAAACAGAATGAGCAGTTAATTTGAACGTGTCAATGCAACAGTGTCTTCTGTACTTCATTGATTTCTCTAATGGTAGAAACTATTCTTACATTCTCAGGCTAGATTGTATGTATTTTGATGTTATAAAAATTTTTCACAGATATCAGATTGGTTTAATTTGGTAGAAAAATGGAAATGCATGTAGTTTTTTTAATAGTACAATCTTATAAGCGCAATTACTCTAAATAGCAATACTTAAATGTTAGACAATTATTTAAAAGTTGTTTGCAACGGTATAATTGCTTGACTACATTAATTTAGCTTTTATAAAGTTTCTATAACCTAGGGATTACCAGAAAATATAACTTTAGAATCTAATAATTTTCTACTGAGTTTATTGCTGTGAGGTTTAAAAAATACATTTATTCTTAATATTATCTTGGCAGCCTCACTGAGAAGTTGCAATATTGTTTGCTTGTGAAACAGCTTGAAGATGTAGACAATGCTATTAGGACTGATATGGAAATGATAGGTAGAGAGATTATTTTTACCTGCTGCTTTGTTATTTGTTAAAGGCATGGAGGTAATAGTTTTCTTATCCTTTCATTCCTAATGAATTGTCATAATAAGATCTGCAGATTGCTTTTTTAAAAAATCACTGTATAATCACAGCAGTAGTAGAAAATTCATTTCAGAAACACAACATCCAGTCATCTCTGTGGAAGATAGTTGTAAAATGATTTGAGAAATGATGGATTCTCCCAATACTAGATAAATGAGTTATATATTCTTACTTTTCATCTAACAATTCTTTTAGCAATATCTACTTTCCAATATAAATGCAGTTTCCTATGAATGATTTTGATTTCCTGTCCAATTGAATATTTGAATCTCTACTTCTTCATGCTTTCTGTGTTTCTTTCCCTGAAATAAGAGTATTAAGATAGTAGTTTCAATGCTTCCATAGAGCAATATGAGTATCTTTTAGTTATTAGGTTTCTGGATTTATAAAAAATGTATTAAAGGATCATGAATGTAATGAAGATGGTGTATAATTCTATTTGATTTTCTAATTATTCATTGTTAGTTTCACATTATGTTTAAATTGCACTTTCAGAAAATAAAAAAAATTACAATTTAAGAATACATGCATATATACATATACATACATATATGCATATATGTATCTCACTTGTCACTGTCATCCCGTTGATCTTTGATTTGCTCGAGCCGGCGCCAGTAACATCTCGTCTCCATTTGTCCCTGTCGCTTGCTAGTGCAGCCCAATAATATTTGCTTGCTCCAGGAAAAAGAAGAGACTCAAATCGTTCATTCAGGGATTTGATGAAGACATCTGACCATCTAGTTGGTGGGCAGCCACGAGATCTTCTGATGTCCCACGGAATCCAGTCATTAACAGCTCTAGTCCAGGTCATCTCTGAATCCCATTACATGACCGGCCCATCTGATTTTTGATGCCGTGGCAAACGAGACAACGTCCCTGATTCTTGACCGTCGACGGAGGCCAGAACTCTGGATTCCTTCTCTCACTTGAGTGAGACGTGATACTCCTAGCAGAGCTCTTTCGGTTCCTCTTTGGGATACCCTAATAGCGTTCTCATCCTGTTTTCATAGGGCCCAGGTCTCTGAGGTATATGTTAGTGCAGGAAAAATGGTGGAATCGAAAAGATGTGCCCATAATCAGAGGTTCTTTGTTCTCTTAACCACTTCTTCGACACTCTTGAAGGCGTTCCACACTGCTCTCTTCCTCCTGTGCAGTTCTGATGCCAAGTTGCTCCTCATGTTGATTTCTTGACCCAGGTACACATACCTGCTGCATTTGGAGATGTTCATTCCATTGAGAGCAAATGGAGCTTCAGGGACTAGTTTGTTTTTCATGAACATCATCTTGTTGAGATTCAGCTGCAATCCGACCTTTCCACACTCGTGGTCGAAGTTGGCCAGCCTTTGTGCCGCTTGGTCAATGTTTGGTGTTATAAGAATGATGTCATCAGCGAAGCAGAGGTGGTGTAATTGCTGACTGTCTATATTCACTCCCATTCCTTCCTATTCCAGTTTTTGCATGATGTTCTCGAGGGTGGCACTGAACAGTTTCGGTGAAAAGATATCACCCTGCCGCACCCTCTCTTTACATCAATGATCACTTCCCTGTAGAATGGTGAGATCCTGGTGGTGAATCCATAATACAGCTCACGGAGTATTTTGATATACTGAGTTTGAACGCCCTGTTTGGCTAGGGCTTCTATGACCACTTCAGTCTCAATAGAATCAAAGGCCTTCTTTAAGTCAATGTACGTTAGACAGAGTGGCATCTTGAACTCTTGCGAAACTTCAATGAGTTTGGTCACTGTGTGGATATGGTCTATTGTGCTGAATCCCCTTAGGAACTCAGCTTGCTCGCATGGTTGTCCTTCATCTAGTGTTCTGCCTATTCTATTCAGGATGACACGAGTGAACAACTTGTAGCCGACAGACAGCAGGCAGATTTTGCAATAGTTGCCGATGTCGTGGATATCTCCCTTCTTGTACAACAGAACGGTCCTACTGGTTTTCCACTGAGACGGAACCTTGCATTTAGACAGGTAGCGTATGAAGAGTCAAGCCAGTGTATTGATGAGTACTGGCAGCAGATTCTTCAGGTGTTCGGGTCTGACCTTGTCCGGACCCGGTGCTGTATGCATCTTTAGTAACGAAATGGCATGTTGGATTTCAGAAGAGAGGACGTTGGGAACAACATATCCATCTTGTGGAATTTGGTAGGCACATGGGCAGGTGGACATGGCTGTCAAAGAGATCCAAGTAGAAGTTGTGAATAATCCTCTCCATTGCCTTTCTGGAAGATGTGATAGATCCATTGGGACGTCGGAGGGCAGTCATCTTGGTTTTGCAGTTGGCGAAGGATAGGTGAGCATTGCAAATACTTTTCCCGGCTTCTGCTGCACTGGCCAACGCTGCTGCTCTTCTCTCTTTGAGGTCTTCCTTTATCGCATCTCTGCACAGCTTTGTGAGCTCAGGCATTAGCTTATGGTTGCCTGAGGCTCACGCCAAACGACGTTGATGAATGAGCTCGAGAATTTCAGAAGACAGTTGTCTGTTGTGGCTTTCTTACTCTTGGCATTCTTCACACAGTCATGGAGGTGCTGAACCAGTTGATCATATTCCTCGTCAATGTTGACAAGGATGGCATCTTCCCACGTTGCAGCAATAGTGCCAAAAAGCTCCCAGTTGGTGGTCATTCTGGGAGCTGTCTTCTTAGACTTAAATTTTGCAGACTTTTCTCCCCGCTCTGTGAAGTAGAATTTCGCACGAAGGAGATGGCGGTCTGATCCCATTTGGAATTTTGGGACAACAGCGACATCGGTCAGGCAAAACCTTCGATTGAATATGATGTGGTTAATTTCATTGTGGAACTGTTATATGCTGTAACAGTAAAAGCATATATGTATATCTAGATATATATTACTTCTTTGGTTGTGACAGAGAGGGAAGATATATATATGTCATTTTATTTTCAGTAGTATAGTTTTATGACATAGTACTTATTTATTGTACCATAAGGGAGACATTTTGGAAACAGCATGCAGAAACAAAATTGGATGTAGGGTCATTCAGAAAATGACACACATGATACAAGCCTTAATAATGTGAGACTAAGAGCTTTTGTATGCAGTCATTTGCTAAGTCATTTCTAAATATTATCATTTTATTATAAAACCAAGTTCCCAGAAGTGCGCAGCTGCTAATAGCCTACTTCTCCCTCTTGATGAACCTCACAAGCTACCTAGAGTCTGTTGCACGCTCGGGAAGCCTGACAAGCTCCCCGTGGCATATTCATATCCAAAATACAGTAACAGATATACACATACCTCTTGGAGAGCCTGGCAAGCTACCAAGGGTATCGTGCCCTCATTGCAGAGCCTGGCAAGCTACCCGAGGCATGTTCAATATTCCAAAAACAGTAATGATAGGTCTCATTCTCCTGACCCTGAAAGAGACATCAATCGTTGGGAAAGAAGAGTAAGAAGAGGTTGCTAAACTCTCAGGGTTGAGTGTAATAGAGACGTCACTGGTGTCCGTTTGAGTAAATCGATGAACAACGGGATGAAGTGATACAGTGATACAGTATTTTATTTATATACTTCTCTAGGTTTAAAGTATAGTTTTACATAGAATAATACCCAAATTATGCCAAAATAATTAATTGCTTCTATTGTCCTAGTTGTCTCCCATTCTTGTGTTGAGTGGAAGTGGTAGAATATGAAAGTAATTTTCCTAATGCCACACATCACAATATAGCACAATATAGCCTTCATCTTCCAAAGTGAAAAACATGCTAAGTATTAACATGAGAAAACACTTAACCACATAGCATATAAGAACATATGTACACAATTACATTCAATTGACAATGTGAATAATGCCTTTTCTCTTCCTAATAATGAAATTAGTTTTCTATTGTTATCACTGTATCACTGTCATCCTGTTGTTCATCAATTTGCTCGAGCGGGCGTCAGTAACGTCTCCATTCATCCCTGTCTTGTGCTAGTGTAGCCCGGTGGCATATTGGGCTCTTCCAGGGTCAGGGGAATGAGGACAGTCATTGTTACTATTTTTGGCATATTGAATACACCACGGGTAGCTTGCCAGGGTCAGCCATGTGGGCAGGATACTCTCCGTAGTGGTAGCTTGCCCAGCTCTCCGAGAGGGGCGAAGGCTTTTAGGGCGGTTTTTAGGGCAGCCTCTAATCGCCTTTACAGGTGTTCCCAGTCTACTGAATGTAAGCTTTTGGTCAACTGGCATGTTGTAACAATCTGCACACTGACAAACACTTTCCTGCTTGCATAAACTTATTAAATTTACAAATTGGGGCCCAGGGAATAGTGCAGGGATTAAAGGGCTTGCCTGGCACAAGAAGGTCCTAGTTCAAATCCTGGCACCATACACAACTTGAGCCTTACCAGGAGTGATGCCTAAACACAAAGCCAGGAGAAAATCATGAGCACCACTGAGTGTGGCCCAAACAAAATACTAGCAGTCAAATAAAATGTACATGTTATTCATCACCATGAACACGGTAAGCCAGTAGCTGGGCATTATGCAATAGGTATTAAAGCAAAGCACATTAATTCACATAACCCTTACAACGAACACTTCTGGTCTCAGCAGACTCTTCAGTGGAAACAGAAAAGGTCAGGGCACAGAAAATTCTCTTCCTACATAATTTTCCCAAAGAGAGGTAGAATAACTGTTGAACCCACAGAATACATAGCTTTTCCTTTTCCTTTTTCCCTCATTGATTTTTGGTTTTGCCTAATAATCTGAGTTCAACTTTTTTTCCCATAAGCTCATTTTTCAGTACAATCCCTCATGAGGAAAGCAGATTAGCTGAAAACAATCCATTTATTTGATCTCATTTTTAAATAATTTTATATACTGATTTAAAAATTCCATAGTCATTAGTATCAGGGTCAGGTCCATTTTTTATTTAGGGTCATTTATAGGTTTTCCGTTACTCTTCAACATGGGTCCCCATAGGTGATCTAACAGGTTGATCTGCAAATCTCTGTGTTCTTTTACTATTATGTTACAGAAAAACAAGAAGTGAGTAAGAATGCATCATTAAAATTAGCTTGGTAACATATTACTTGAGGATAATTATTTCACCTGAGGAATGTTTGACATTGATGGCTTGACATTTCTATGAGTGAATTTTCTGCAGATATATGCTAGAAATAATGGAGTATAGATTTTTGAAATCAGATTTTTAATCAACCAGAAACACCATATCAGTCGTAGAGCTGTTTATCTAGTTCATAATTAAATTAAGTAGGTAATAGTGTAATTAATTCTAATATAGCCATTTGTTTACTTGCAAATGCCAATATGAAGCTGACAATAATAAATTGTGGTCCTCTGGAAGCTCAATAAATATTAAACTAGAAAATTCCAAGAATTTACAGTATTTTTAATATATGCATATGTGCTTATAATGTATTAATTGGTATAAAGATGTGTTAAAGTACAATAATAAGGTTCTTTTTTTTGGTTCTTGGTTTTTAAATAATCTTTATAGATTCATAAGTCATAATTAAAGAAATCTCTTCAAGTTGTTCATAATGCATGATTAATAAACATTCTTAATAGTTACTGGTTCAAAAGTTTGAGAAAATTCATAACCAAATATTCTCTAAATTATTTTTTAATATTCTAAAATGTTTGAGCATTTTATAATTATTTTTCCATTTTTGTAGTGTCTTTTATTTCCCATATTTATTGATGTCATTTTAAAATTAAATTAATTTAACTAAGTTTTAGTAAATTTTACAATTAATTCACAGTTTCACAGTAAAAGCTTTGTCTGATTTCTGACTTTGCTTTATTTTTAAAATTCTGATTTATTAAATTTTTATACTTGCTTTGTATTACTCTAAGTACACATATAATTATACTTTTGGTATGAATCAGTTTATAAATAAAGGAAATTAGTATTAGTTCATATATGTCATCAATTTAGCATTTTTGTTCCTTAAAAGCAGCTTCAATAAAATAGATATATAACAGAGTAAATATTAGTAATCAAGATGACTAAGGAAACAAATTAAATTTACAGTGCTTGCTAACTTACGATATAAAATGGTATGTTTTGATATTTCTTGGTAATAAAATAGAAAACATAGCATTAAAAATGTAGGAAAACATGATTCAGGGAAAGAGCACAGGGCTGGCATAAATAGAGCTTTGGGTACCGTATGGGTCTTTGGATATTATATATCCTCCTGGGATCTGCAAAGTATAACAGCCACATTGAACATATAAGGGGTTGGAAAACATTTGCTTAATTGTAATTATTATTTTGAACAAGATTTAAAAATTTCCTGCAAAAGTATATCTTTAATATATATTGACCATCTGTAACAGCTATCAACAAAATGTCAAAGTGTTTATTTTAATTTTGGAGATTAAAGTTATTTGGAAATCATTCATGATTACTTTGTCTTTTACAATAAACATCACTAAATTCAACAAATACTATTTTAAGTTGTTCTCAAATAACCATTCTTTATCACACCAGTAGATCATCATTTTTCAGGTTGTTACAAGAATCATATACAACAGACTATTCTTTTTTTTAAAAAAATTATTGATTCACTGTGAGATATAGTTACAAGCTTTCATGTTTGAGTTACAGTCACACAATGATCAAACACCCATCCCTCCACCAGTGACCATTCCCCACCACTAATATCCCCAGTATACTCCCACCTTTCCCACCCTCACACTGCCTCCAGTGTGACAATATTCCCCATACTTTCTCTCTACTTTTGGGCATTATGGTTTGCAATGCAGATACTGAGAGGTTATCATGTTTGGTCCTTTATCTACTTTTGGCACACAACTCCCATCCAGATCAATTCCTCCAACCACTCTTTTCTTAGTGATCCATTCTCTATTCCAGCTGCCTTTCCTTCACCCGCTCATGAAGGAGGCTTCCAAATATAGAACAATCTTCCTGACTCTTATATCTACTGTCCTTGGGTGTTGGTTTCATGTTATGTTATTTTATACTCCATAAATGAGTGCATCCCTTCTATATCTGTTCCTTTCTTTTTAACACATTTCACTTAACATGAAATGTTAATGTGTTCATGACCATCTACTTCTATGCAAATTTCATGACTTCATCTCTCCTAATAGCTGCGTAGTATTCCATTGTGTAGATGTACCAAAGTTTCTTTAACCAGTTGAACAGACTAAGTATTCTTTATCTGCTCCAATTTATTTCCTGCATTTAGCCAAAGTGAATTTTGTAAAATCCAAATTCAAAATAAAAGTTGTAAAATATTTATTAATCCATTATACTTAGACTGGAGCAATAGCACATCGGGTAGGATGTCTGCCTTGCATGCGGCCCACCTGGGTTCAATTCCTCCATCCCTCTTAGAGAGTCCGGCAAGCTACCTTGAGTATCTTGCCTGCATGATAGAGCCTGGCAAGCTACCGGTGGCGTATTTGATATGCCAAAAACAGTAACAACGAGTCTCACAATGAAGATGTTGCCCACTGGAGCAAATCAATGAACAACAGATGACAGTGCTACAGTGCTACAACTATACTCAGAACAAAGTATTTTCTTTAACAAAGAAAATACTCTTAAGCTCTATGCTAATTGAAATGGCTTCAAATACAGAATAGAATTTAGTTTACTAAATTTCTTAAAGTTCAGCATGACTCCTCACATTATCTTTGTTCTTCCAGGCACTTAAATCTTTGCCATTGTACTTTTTCTGTCTATGCAACTTCTCAGATATTCCAATAAGTATTATTGAATTTTCCTGAAGAAAACTACTCTTCTTTTGAATAGGAAATCCCACCTGTGTGATCCACTAGTGCTTGCTCAAAATGACACTAATTTAATTTAATTGAAATTGCCACATTAATGCCAATCCCACTTCTACACCTTAAATTGCAGTAAAAATTGAATATTTTCACTGATGTTTATAAAAAAAGAGATATGCTTGGACTCAGTGTTAGATTAATAGTTTTTTACCCAGGATCTAATATTTATAAATTATTAATATGTATGAACTTGAGTAGTTCTTTATCTTTTTTAGGATTCAATACTATTATTTGTTGACTGGAAGTAATAAAAGTTCTTTGCTTTATAAGTTATTTGCAAAATTTAAATTAGTATAATTGCTTATAAGAGATATAAATAGGTTTATATATATTTATATATATATAAATAGGTTTATATATTTACTAGTATAGTAAATACTAGTGATTTTCTTATATTCCCAGTGCCTAGTGTAGAACACAGTACATATATATTCCCTGGCAGGACTCTGAGTGCTAACCACATGGAGTGCCAGGAATCAAACCCTGGTCGGCTGTGTGCAAGGCAAGTGTCCTAACTATTGTATTATTTCTCTTGCCTCCATCATGAAGCATTTGGATCTGTTCTGAAATTGCTTCTAAGTCATCCTGGAGAGGCTAAGTAGGATATTAGTATGGCACTTTGATTATGCATCTGGAATAATCTCACTCAAGGTTTTAAGACACTGTAAATTTTAAAAAAAATTAAAGCGCTAAAAACTATGTGATAAGAAGTCTATTTAAAACTAGACTTTTCAAAACTGTGGAGATAATACAAGAGGTAAATAACCTTCAGGCAGTTTCCTGATTCCAGTTCAATCATTGGCACTGTGTATGGTCCTGTGAGCATCATCATGAATAAATCTTGAGCATCAATTTATGTGCCCCACCTTCCTCTGCCAATTTAAAAAAAGAAGATAATAAATTAATGGATAAATAAAAAACTTTTGATACATTTTTTAAAATAATGATAATTATTAATTAGATACAGTAGATTTGATGTATTTAAACATAGTGTTTTTTCATTGGGTTGTATGAATAAGTGTATTATATATTTCTGTTCTAAAAAGTTTTTTTTTCTAGAAGAAATACTGTAGGACAGGACAAATATTCATGCAGTTAATGGCTATAATTTCCTTTTTGTTTTAAAAAGTATTCATCAACATTGGAAGCTCATCAACTGTTCACTGAAATATTTTTGGTCCTTTTTCCATCCCTTCTTCTGAAATTTTTATTAAGCTTGTATATATGCTCTTACTGTTGGTTCATATGTCTCAGATTATGTTGATGTTTGTTCATTCATTTTATTCTGTACTCCAGATATGATATCAATGGAAGTATCATTAAGATCACAAACTCTATTTTTTTTTCCAACTTGAATCCTCTGTTGAGGCCACCTAGTGAGTTTTTCATTTCAGTTGTTCTATTTTTCAACTTTGTGAACTTCAATGTAGTTTTCTATTTTACTTTTTATTAATATTTTATATTTTTGAGGCACTTTTATCATACTTTCTTTCAATTTTAGACACAGCTTCTTTTAGTTCTCTTGGTACATTTACAATAGCTAATTTAAAGTTTTGTCTAGAAGTCTATTATCTGGGCTTCCTAGGGGCTTTCACTTGATTGCTTCCTACATGTGATTCATGCTTTCCTATTTCTTTGTGGGTCTTAAAATAATTTTTTGTAAACTGGACATTTGTAAAGTGACAGGTGTGGAAATCAAATCTCCCACTTTCCTCAAAGATTTTGTTGTTGTTATATATCATTCTTTGGATTTCTGTTTAGTGTATTTTTGAGTCTCTTTCTATATCAAAGTATACATTCCTTATATTATTTAGTGGCTTCCTGTCTTTGAATGAATGCCCTACTCATGCAGCTTGCTTGCTTGCTTGTCAACTGGTCAGATACTTATTTTCCTTAGACCAGCATTTTCATAAGGCATAATTCTCTTGCTCTGTATATGTGTGTGTGTGTGTGTGTGTGTGTGTGTGTGTGGTGTGTAAATATGTTTTTGGTAGTCAAGCACTTTTGAACTGTGCTTTAGCCTTTACTCTTATATCTGCTGAGCTAGTTCAGTTCTTGATGAGAGCTTCAGATAGTCTCAGGTGCCCTGAAATGAATACAGCCCTAACATATATAGGCCTTCTAGTTTCCTATGAACATATTCAAGCTTATGAACATTCACAGAACTTTATTTTCCTTTTTAGGTCAGCCTACTGTTTCCTAGAATTGTTATCACATTATAATATTATGAAATTACAGCAATTGTTTTCAATAAATATCCTGGGAACAAAGATTTTCCTTTTGAATATACTCTGAATCAAGTCAAATGAGAAAAGTTCCCTGTTAGTAGTTTTCACAAGGAATTATCAGACACTTTAAACAAGTGAGAATGAATTTGCATTCCCAGTTTCCTGCTTTAATCTGTTTACTCCTAGGAACTGCTACTCTGCCTGTTTTGTTGTTTGTATGGATGAACCATTGTTGGTTTCCAAGGTTACCATGGAGCTGGACTAAGAAAGATGGGAATAGAGCAAGTCAAAACATTGCAAGGTTTTATTGTTTTTATAGTTTTCATCAACTATATATAGTTTTATTGATTTTATAGTTTTCTTGACTAAAATGTTCATTGGATTATTGCAAGTTTGGTTAATTTTTGAATTTTGAAAAAGTTGTATTTTGCGATTTTAATCTATGCTCCCACTATTTATATGGAAGCTCAGATTTTGGATGTTCTTAGCTGATGTTCTAAAACTCACCCCCCTCTGATCATATTCCACTTTTCCCTCATTCAACTCTGTGCACAATCCTGCAGATGGAATTTTGCTCAATTACTGAAGGGCATCTCCTACTGAATAATTCTTCCTTTGAAATCTGTTCTCAAAAAACTAGACTAGTATCAGAATTTTAAATACTTAAGAGACATCTGTAGATACACTTTATATCATGTTGTGTGAAATGAGTCAGCAAGAAAGAGACAGACATAGGAAGATCACTCTCTCATATGGGGGTTATAAAGTAGCAGAATGGGACACTAACAAGGAGGTCTGCCCCACAGCTTGGAAACTGGCCTCACATGCGGGGGGGGGGGGTGGAGGGGGAAGGCAGCAGAGATAGAGAAGGGAACACCTAGTAGAGAATGTTGGGAGGACCCACTCGGGTTGAAAGCTGCGTACCAAAAGTAGACTATAGACCAAACATAATGGCCACTCAATACCTCTATTGCAAACTACAACATCCAACAAGAGAGAGAACAAAAGGGAATGCTCTGCCAAAGAGGCAGGATGGGGGTTGGGATTGATGTAGGCAGGTAGATAGGGAAAGGTCCTTGGCAATGAACCTTAGATTAATAAAATCTCCAGGAAAGAGAATCCTGAGACTGACCTACCCTGTGGATACAGAAAACAGACCTGATAAGAATTTCAGCAGACCCTGAGGAGGGTGGAACCCTCCCCATGAAGTTCCTCAATTCCCTCGACCTCTCCCTTAATCTGATTAAAATGTGATCCAGCCTAAAGAAGACCCAGCCCCCCTGGTAACCTTAGCAATGAACTTTTACCTGGAAAGAAACCCCACATGGGGGCAGGTTGAAGAAACCCTATAAAAGACACCTTGAACAAAGGAACGGCATAAATATGCTGCCTGAGCCCATGTGCTGCTTGTACCCACGTGGCCGAGCACATGTGTCGCCCGCATCTTTCCTCTTGAGATGTGCACTTTCATGCTTTCATACTTTTGTGTCTAAAGCTTTGTTATGTGTAGGGGCTTCCTCCACCCTTGGAGAAACCCGCATTCTCTCTTGAGCGCGTTTTTCTTACTATTCTCTCTCCCACTTATCTCTTCCTCCTTCCCTCAGAAACCTCTAAATAAAAACTCTATACTTCACTGCTTGTCTACTCCTGAAATTCTTTTCCGCGAGTGAGACAAGAACCCAGTAACTCTGGGTCCTGGGTGGTAGAGGCGGTTGGGGAGAAAGTGATTGTCTTTCTCCTCCCCACTTCATGTAAGTCACCCGTGGGGCCCACCGACATCAGGATGAAGGTGGTGGGAGGGATACTGAGATCATTGGTGGGGGAGAATGGGAACTGGTGGAGGAATGTAAACTAAATACAAACATGAAAGTTCATAAGTTTGTAACTGTACCCCACAGTGATTCACTAATAAAAATTTAAAAAAAAAGACATCTGTAAATGTAGGATAACATAGTCTCACGTAGTTTAGGTTTATTGGGTTACTCCCATCACAGTGCTCCATTTCTCTGTGTTTATTTGTAACTTCTTTCTTTGTGTTCTATTGACTTGTAAATATTGTTTTTCTCTTCTCTTTGAGTCCTTTGCATAGTTATTCAGAGCCATGTCCTTTCATATGGGCCCAGGAAGACTGTAGCAAATGCTATGCCTTTGTTATGTGGAAGTCATCTGACTCTACATGATATTTTCCTCCTGGACATCTGTTCTCTGGACCTAAGCCTCAGCTGCCCTTACTTCCTAGCACCCCCAAAGGCAGGGTCCTGATGAGGGACGGGACGGACCCAGGGGAAGCAGTGAGTTATGTGCTACCTTGACATCGAGATGGGCTTGGCCAAGGTGCCTAATGCTTAACTATAAGTTAAGAGTATGGACAAATACTGTCATGATCCAAAAAGTAATAACAAGAATCGTACCCTGCTAGAGTTAGGAATGATGAATCTGGCCTGAGTGCTGCGGTCTGAATCTGTGGCAAGATGTTCCCAGAAGAGCTGACTTACAAGCCTCAATGTATCTCTTGCTATGTCCATACAAAAATAACTAGTATTAAGATGTTAATGAATTCTTGGACTAAGGAAAGGAGAAAAATCTTAAGAGGTACTTTGCCTGCTGGCAGTCAGAAAGGGCTTTGGAATGCCTCTAGGTAGTGTTGCCTTTGAACCTGGCAGCCCTCAGGAAGGGCTTTCTTATGTTGATTTTGCTACCCCCCCGCCCCCGCTGTCTGTAGCCTAGAAGGCAAGGTGGAGAGAGACAAGTAGGGGGAGAATCCAGAGTGAAGTAGGAGAATCTAGAGAGTGGGATGGAGGAATGAGGAGAAAGAGTGTGTGAGACAAAGATTGAATAAACGGTAACTAATCAGCAACCAGCTTGGTCCTCGTTCTTCCCTCGCCGGTCCTTGGCCAACAGCCGTCCCGATCCAGCCCATACACAGCGGCTCCAGAGCACAGAACGTGGGCAATGAGCAAAGCTGCCCGGAGAGCCTGCGAACACACGCCCTTCGGTGTGCATAGTTTTTTACATGTAGATACATTAACTTTTGAGTTATGTCCCTCAAACAGTGTCAGAATAAAACCCAAGAATCTTATTATTCCTCAGTAACCTCTAATAACTTCACCTTCATTAATTTGGTGCTGATAACTTCTTGAAAATATGGGTTTTTGTGCTCTAGTAACAAAATTATTTCCCTCTAAATTCTTACATGGTTACAAGAATATAAAGGATCTTGTATAGAAATAGACATTGTTGGTGTAGTGTATCAAAGGTGTTAAAGACATTATAGAAAGCTGGTGTAATTTTATATTCTCATTTCATTGTGAATTCACAACTGTTAGAGCACAGTGTTATTATCACAGCTCAGTGTAAATGGACAGTAAATCTTTTCAGGAAGCTTACTCCATTAGAGCAATAATTCTCACTGGTATGCAGGCATCTGAGAGCAATTTGTATTTAACAAAGAAAAGTACAATTTAGCAGTTCAGTGATGTTTATAGCAGGATAAGCATCACAATGAGACATGAATAATATAAAGTGAACAAAGCATAAACTCAATTGACCTCATAATCTGAGCTAACTTATCTTTTTGAGTAGAGTGAATTCATAAGAAAAGATACATATTCGTTCTTCTAATGCATTTTTTCATCTTTAGTAAAAACACAAAAAGAACCTACACCAACTCACGTGTTATGAACAATCCTTGTGTTTCTTTAGCCAGTAGAAATTCTTTTGATAAAAGTCTTTAACTGAAGGCTGAGTCACTCACTTAAATCCATTTCTCAATTACTTTCTTGGCAAGACAAATATGTTTTTGCACGCAAAAACCAGTGCTGTATCGAATTACTTCTGCAGATACAATACATCAATATAATTTTAATTAAGAACTTCTTCATGTGTATTGGAAGCAACTACTTAGTTGACTCTTGAAATATTTAGGTGACAAAAATACTTCCAGAAAATGTTGAATTTTTTTTTTCTATTTTATTTTCAAAGGAACAAAACTCCACAGTCTTTTTGAGGAAGCTACATTGACTGTGTACAGCTACAAACTGGATATATCATGAATCATGAAATCCCGTTAATCGTCGATTTCTCGAGCAGGCTCAGTAACCTCTCATTCCTCCTTTCCCTGAGATTATAGAGGTCACTCTCGACTCGGCCCTCCCAACGATGCTGCACTAAAGGCTCTTTCAGGGTCAAGGGAATGAGATCCAGCTTGCTACTGGATTTAGCATATGAATACACCATGGGAAGCTTGCAAGGCTGTTCCCTGTGGCCAGGACACTCTCAGAAGCTTGCCAGTTTCTCCCAGAGGGAGAAGTAGGGTACAAGATATTGCACAGCCACAAAGCGGCCGCGTGCTTCTGGGAGCTTGCTTTTCAGTCTCTGGATGTTAGTCGTTGATGGGATTACACACACCTGGGTGTATGCATATATATATACATATATATATATACACATATATATAAATATACATATATATCCTGTATTCTGTGTATTAAATGATACAGTCTATTTATTCATTTATTTTTGCTTTTTGAGTCACATCTGGTGATGCACAGGGGTTACTCCTGGCTCTGCACTTAGGAATTACCCCTGGCGGTGCTCAGGGGACCATATGGGATGCTTGGAATCGAACCCAGGTTGGCTGCGTGCAAGGCAAACGCTCTACCCTCTGTGCTATTGCTCCAGTCACACTGATACATTCTGTATCAGATTTTATAACAAGTTTATATGTAAGGATTCCTCTTGTTTTTATAATAAAATAATAAATTCTTTTTTGTCAAAATCATTTCAACTACCTACATTTCCTTATTATATATTTTTGACGTATGTGTGCAAATCAGACAGTATTTTGGGCATGATTTGCAATTGTGGACCACTTCATTGTAAAATTGACTGGAAAATAAGTCAGTGATGATTTTTCTATTTAAGTCTACAAATTGACATAACTTCTGACATGTCAAAAACAATATATTTAATATTTTAGAAACATTAAGCACATCAAGTACAAAGTAAAATATGATATTTTATCAAATTCATTATTACTGGAGCCAGTGGGTTTTATTTCTGAGATGACTTAAAAAGAGTAAATATTGTATTATAGCACTGTAGCACTGTCATCTCATCTTTCACTGATTTACTCGAGTGAGCCCCCATAACGTCTCTATTTTGAGACTTCTTGCTACTGTTTTTGGCATATCAAATGTGCCACGGGTAGCTTGCCAGGCTCTGCAATGCAGGCGGGATATTCTCGGTAGAGGGATGAAGGAATCAAACCCGGTTGGCCATGTGCAAGGCAAACACCTTACTAGCTGGGCTATTGTTCCAGTTCTGAAATATTGTATTATATTAAGAATAAAATTCCCTATGTGGTTCTCTGAAGAATTATTGCTCAGTATTAAGGCAATATGAATTTTAGTTAAAATACATTTTTAATATAGTTGTTTAATATATATTAATTGTATATGTTTTTAATTTAATGTTCAAAGAGGAATATTTTTTCTTTTTGGGTCACATCTGACAATGCTCAGGGGTTACTTCTGGCTCTGCACTCAGGAATTACTCCTAGTGGTGCTCGGGGGACCATATGGGATGCTGGGAATTGATCCCAGGCCAGCCACATGCAAGGTAAATGCCCCCACCCCTCGCCGTACTATTGCTCCAGTGCCTCAAAGAGGAATTTTTGAGGAGAAAATTAGAAATTGTTTTGGTTCTTTAAAATAAAAGTTTTTAAAATAGCAGTAGAACATGAAACATTTTAATATTAAATTAATTATTACCTAATAGAATTTTTTATGAACTATCATATATTTCCTATTAATAAAAATAATTCTTAAAATTCTGAACTGAATATACATTCATTTTTCTTAGATAGATGTAGGATAACATTGATTTGTCCTTTCTGCTTTGTCAAAGGGAGCTTAGGTTTTTGGGTTACTCCCATCACAGTGCTCCTATTCTCTGTATTTATTTGTAAACTCTTTCTTTGTTCTCTGCTTCCCCAACCAGTGAATCACCTTTATATCCTAATCAGACTCTGTTAACTTGTAAATATTGCTTTTGTCTTCTCCTTAATTGCATAGTAAATTCAGAGCAATGTCCTTTTTGTATAGACCCAGGAAGACAAATAATGCTATGCTTCTGTAACTTGGATGTTAGTTGACTCCAAATAATATTCACTCCTCTGCATCTTTTTTCTTGAGTTAAGCTTACTTTCTAGCACCTCAAAAGCAGAGCCCAAAGAGGGACTGGATGGAGTGAGCTACCCTGGCATCGAAATGGGCCAGGCTAAGCATCATAATGCTATAAGTTAAGAGCATGGTCATGGACAAATTCTGTCATGATCCAAAAAGTAACAACTAGATTAGGACCCTGCCAGGGTTAGGAAAGATTAATCCATCCTGAGCACTGTAGTCTGAGATCTATAGTGAGATGTCCCCAGGAGAGTCACCCTACAAGCTTAATGTATCTTTTACTGTGTCCATACAAAATAACTAATATTAAGAAGTAGAATTAAGATGTTAATTAAGTTATTGGACTAAGGAGAGGAGAAACACCCCTAGGTGGTATTTCCACCCTTGAGCCTAATCTGCCATCAGGAAAGGCTTTTGATATGTTGATTGTGCTACTGAGGGGTATGGTGGCTACCACAATGCAGGGAATTGGAGAAAGATGAGAGAGAGACCAGGCTGCAACATGGAGTGTGCAGAAATGAGCGGGAGAGACAGAAGAAGACAGGAATGAAGGACAGTGTGAGACAAGAATGGGAAACTCAGTGAGACTGCAACAGGCACGTGGGAATGGCATAAACGGCAACTGATTTCCAACAGGCCTGGTCCTCACTTCTTCCTTGTCTGTCCATGACATCAGTCATCTCAGGTGAGGAGTCCTGGGAGGGAGTGGCCCGAGTCCACCAAACACAGGCATTGAGAGAGAGCCACAGCGGATCACCCTAGCCGCCTGGAGATTACACATGGTTTGAGCTCTAAAAAGCTACAACTAATCTAATCTTTTTGCCTATTTTTCTGTGAACCTACTCCCACATTAAAAAAAAAATACTCCTTTACTTTCTATATATAGAGAGAATGGGCTATTCTATTTAATTTGGAGGAACTATGAGAAAACGTATATTAATTACCTACTTATCATTTCCATCTTTATCTGCCATCATTGTTTTTATTATACTGATCCAACCTCTTAGAAGAAAGTGAAAAATACTGTCACAGTCACTATCATCCCATTGCTCATCGATTTGTTCGAGCGGGCACCAGTAACGTCTCTCATTGAGAGACTTATTGTTACTGTTTTTTTTGGCATATTCAATATGCCACGGGTAGCTTGCCAGGCTCTGCCGTGTGGGCGTGATACTCTGGGTAACTTGCCCAGCTCTACGAGAGGGGTGGAGGAATCGAACACGGGTCAGCCACGTGAAAGGCGAACACCCTACCACTGTGTTATCCCTCCAGCCCAGTGAAAAATAATAAAAAAAAAAGATGTTTCTCCAATGTACCAGAATTTTATATTCTGTTCTTTCCTTAGTATGCTAAAATTAAAACAATTATGTTGCAAACACAGGTTAAGCTTAGCTGTGTATTAAGCATGATGATGTCCTGTATGTGATAGTATGAGTGTAAGTATTCACTTGGGAGTCAGGGTGGAAATGGTTATTAGAATAGAAAGTAAGGGTCTTAGTTAAATTTCATATACCTTATCTGTGCAAAGTGTACAGAAAAATGTATAATCACCTGAAAGCTTTGCTAGGATTCCTCTGGGAACTTCAAATTGATCTTTCTGAGTGAAAGATTTGAAATTACTTAGAGTAACTTCATGTTAAAAAAAAAATCCTTTGTAGATTAAATAAAAACTCTAAGATCTTCAGGGCCCGAGAGATTATATAACAGTGAGGAAGTTGCTTTTCACATGGCCTACCCCTATTAAATCCCCAGCAATGCAAATGGTCCCCTGAACAAATTGAGGGGTAAGCCCTGAGCACTTCTGTGTATGGCCCCCAAGCCATAAATAAATACAAACAAAAACCCTGAATTGCTGTGTATCGAAAGCCACAAAGTCCCAATGTAATATGAAAAAGGTAGAATTACTAGTTATTTCTGTAACTAAAGTTTGTTTTCATTTTAGGGTCCATTTATAATTAGTCAAACTTTTTATGTAATATTTGTGTATTAGATTTAATAATATTAATAAGGCAATAATCTGGTACTACAATATAAGCACAATCAATCTTAGCATCTGCTAAAATTGGTATTTTTTCACTTAATCATTATTTGAGAAAAGAGTAATCCTAAAGGAAATCATATGATCAAGCTGCAAGAGTTTTCACCTGTAACATAGTATTAATAACATTGTATCATTACAGGTGTTAAATAACCTGACTTATAGGAGTTGAGATGTTATTCAAATTTCCATCACCATATGGGATGCAATTTCAGATCCAAAAGTATGTGAAGATGTATGTTTTCTGGAAGTTAAATTTTCTCAAGTTAAAAGTAAAAGTGGGTAAAAGTGGGTTTCCTTTTTTGTGAGAAAGATAGCTTACTAAAAAAAGTGCAGGCTTTGGCTACAAGAAAATACTAACTCAAATTTTGAATAGAATATGTATATATGTATATGTACACATATATATTCTACTTAGCCTTGATATATTTTACAAAATAAAAATATCGTGCCACATTATAGGTTGCAGTTATATTGACAGGACTTAAAATGTAATACATGTCAGTACCTCTATGATGGCTAGAGCAAAAGCTCCTTAAATGTAACTTCCCTTTACTTATTCATATTAGCAGTAAAATCATTAAACAAATATTCTTTTAATCCTGACATAATTTAAATGCATGGTGAATAAAGATTTTTGTTAAATTAAACTTTAATTATGTCTTATTCTTTCATTACAATGAAAAAAATCAACCATATAAAACATTAGAATATTTTATAGTAAGTAAAATTTTAGATTAAAGAATGGAGATATACTCTTGATGTACTGTGAATTAAGGTGTTATTCAGGCACATTGAGTCTTGATTCAGAAAACAACATTTTGAAAACCTCAAAGATATTCCTTTGAGGTAAAAAAATCAATGATATATTATAGAAGAGGCTCTTCAGTTATCATTCATATTAGAGAGGAAACCATGTGGAAGAAGTAGGGTAAACACTACTTCAATAACTCAAATCTTAGGAACAAAATGTAGTGATGGAAATGACACCTCTGAGGGTTAATGAAACACTAGAGCAACTTTCTTGTGGAAACAGTCCAGAAAAGAAATGGAATTGAGCATTACACTTGTGCCATCAAAACGCAATTTTCAAAGTAGTCAGCAAATCATATACCTGAGTTTTATTTTCAGATTCCGGGAAGGAATGCACAAATCAGAGCACAAATTTCCCAGGAACTATTTCACATACTCTTAATCAGCATATAGACTGAAATATAGACTGAAATCAGCATATATTCTGAAAATAGGAGGTCCTAAAATAGCTTGGCTGAATATGAGTAAAGAATGTAGGCATGTTCTTCAAGCAAAACAATTAAACTTAAAAAAAATTTTGGCATAGTTCAAAATTTAAAGTTCCCTGGAAAGTTACCAAATAGCACATAGTTTCTTCTTCCCCCAGTAGAAGATTTATGGTCTATTACAAACTTTCTTATCTTTTTATGGATTAGACAGAATGATTTTATTGAGGAGATTATCTGGAGCTCTTGCAAAACATAAAATTTCATTGCTTTATTTAGTCAAAAGAGGCTTCTACTAAAAACACATGATAACTTTCCTATGTTTATTAACCCTTTTTGTATTTAGCTCATCAGCATTAGGGATTTTATCTTTTTTTAAAACATAATACCTTGATCACTACACTATGTCTCTTGCAGTAGTAGGTTATGGGGGTGGGGGAGTTAATTTTGTAACCAAGGGCTTTCTCCCAGTTCTTTAAGGCTGTATTTTATGACTAAGATTCCCTTTAAAGTAGATCTAATCAAAATAATTCACTATGATTTGCTTTTGGTTTAACTACAGCAGAGTAAAATTTAATTATATATGTGTTCAATAAAAATACATTTGCAGATCTAAGATCAGAAACTTTCTATGTACTTGTCTCATTTTCCTAAGAAACACAAAATTTACATTCTAATATTAATTTTTACTTATATTAAAATAATGCTAAATACAAGATCCATTTTATCATTCTTTTCCAGTTTATTTAATTAAAATATGTCATGCCCAGCCTCAAATATTTATTATAACGGAATATGACAACCCACAAAATTCCTCAAGTGTGCCAATTCTCCTACTTCTGCAATCTCAATATATGATACTAAGTTGGTCATACCTTTCAAAGTAAACATTTGGGTCATACCTTTCAAAGTAAATTTTTCAAAATTAAAATAATGCAACAAAGGCAATTGTTGCATTATTTTAATGTTGTGTTGATTATTGGATATATGGTATGTCTTCTGTTATCAGATTTCTTTTCTTAATTTTGTCCATTACTTCATTTATATCCTTATTCTAATTTCATCATAACTCACTCCTAGGAACTGCTTTGTTTTCATACCATAGTTCATTTTCCCTCAACTTTTGTATATTTATTACTTTTCCATTATCTCTTTAATTGCTATCATTTTTTTTTGGTGTTTCTGGATATTCTTTTTATTGTTTTAGATAGTAGTTTTTATATAATAGTTTACTAGCTTATAATTGATTGGAAATTAATTTTTTTCTTTTTATACTCTCTAAGACAGTCACTGTCATCCCATTGCTCATCGATTTGCTCGAGCAGGCACCAGTAACGTCTCTCAGTGTGAGACTTGTTGTTACTGTTTTTGGCATATCGGATACTCCATGGGTAGCTTGCCAGGCTCTGCCATGTGGGTGTGATACTCTCAGTAGCTTGCCGAGCTCTCCGAGAGGGGTGGAGGAATCGAATCAGGTCGGCCTACTGCTGTACTGTTGGATATCATTGGTTTGTCCTTTCCCCCTTGCCACTAGGAGATTAGGTCTATCAGTCACACCCATCAAAGTGCTCCCAAGTCACTCCCATTCCTTTGTTTATCTGTAAACACTTCTACCAGTTTATCTGCTCTTCCTCTAATCAAACTCCTAATTAGTAAGGTCAGACCTTGCTAGGACAGTGTAAGTTAATATTGTCTTTAAGTTAATATTGTCTTTCTCCTCTCTTATGTCTTTTGAATAGTTTACCTTAAAACAATATCCTTTTTGTATGGACAAAGAAAGACATTTATTAATATGCTTTGGTAACTTGGGATTTAATTGGCTTCAAATATTATTCATTCCTGGGCATCTGCTTTCTGGACTTAAGCCACAGCTGCCCTTACTTCCTAGCACCCTCAAAAGCAGGGTCCCAACGGGGAACAAGATGGACCCAGGGCAAGCGGTGAGTTGTGTGCTACCCTGGCATCGAGATGGGCCTGGCCAAAGCGCCTAATGCTTAACTATATGTTAAGAGCTTGGTCATGGGATGTCATGTCATGATCGAAAAGTAATGATGAGACTAGGACCCTGCTAGGGATAGGAAAGACTGTTCTGGCCTGAGCACTGTAGTAGTCTGAGATTGAGATGGCCCCAGGAGAGCAATTCTATAAGCTTTAATGCATCTCTTATTGTGTCCATACAAAATGATTAATATTATGAATTCTTACATGTTTGCTGGCTGAGGAGAAGAGAAACACATTCATGGGACTCCACCCTTGGGTGGATCCTCCTGCTGAAAGAGAATTAAGTCCTAGGAGAAGCATACCCTGAGGGAAAGGAACCTTACCCTATTGTGACCACACCTATGTGTATGGCCCAACCCCCTCATGCTATGGAGATTTAACTAGGCTGTAAGAGTGGGTTGGGGGCCAGATCCACAGATCGAGAGACCGAGTTCCAGGGGAGGCAGAGAGAGAGAGAATGAAGAGGGAGAGAGAGAGAGAATGAAGTAGGATGGGGGAGGAAGAAGAGGAGGAGAATCAGAGGAGAATGGAGATGGACATGGAATAAACTGCAAGTGAGACCAACCATCTTGGCTCCGTCCCTTCCCTCGCCATCCCTTTCTTTTTATTTTTGTGTTTTACACACTGTACTATGGCTCCTAAGACAGTATGATGTTGATTAAAATAATCATAACATAATTTTCAGTTGTCCTTGCTCTTAGAATATTAAAATAATAAGGTATGAAAAATTCAAATACATAGAATATATCTGTAAAGTACATATGGCACATATTTTTTAAAGACTATAGAATAGGATATCTCTAAAGGCTACAATAAATTATAGAGTCCCTACTCTTTTCCAAGTGTTATAATATCATTTAAAACTACAAGAAAGCCAAGACAGCAATCAACTCTCACTTCAAAACTTCAAAGAATTTGCTGAGGATTAAATTAGGTAGTCAGCATAGCACCTCTCTATTCTCTCTGAAATCACTGAATTTACATTTTTAATCTCATTTCTCTGTCAGTGTTCTTAATATTGATGTTATTGACCATTATATGGCCGACTTCAATGATGTTCCTATTCTCAGTCTTAGAAGAATTTACAAGATTTGATTATTTCCTACTTCAAAATTTTCTTTAATCATTTCGTCCTGAATACATTTATTTTGTTTCCTTCTTTTTCAATACATATTTTCTTAATCTCAATTTTTGATTTCTCTTTATTCCCTCATCATCTCTGGTCGAAGTGGGAAAGTCTCAATTCCTGAGCCTCGCCTACCTTTCTTCGAACTACTCTTCTCTCCCTCTACCTCTTTCCCTCTTTCCTTCTCTCCCCTCTCCTCTGCTTCTTCCTCCCTCCCTCCTCTTCCTTTTCTCTCCCCACTTGGTGGTCACTTTGGAGCACAGAGTCAGAAATTGTTCCCAAATACTACTGGGTATTGCTTCCCCCCACCACACACACACAAACAGCCATCAAAAATCTGTTTCAGAGAATGGTCCATCAAATATTGTTCTAGGGTCCCTTTCCAACTTAAAAGAAAACTTGCAAAAAGTTCTTGGTGCCTGCAATAAAAATATATTCTCAAATTTCTTCTAGAAAGAACCAGTTGAGTGGCACCAACTCTGTCTTCTAAATAAAACAGTGCATCTGAAAAATGAAAAGTGATAGAAAAAGTTTTACAGGCAAATAGATAGGGGGCCCTGGAAATTTATTTTTGGGAAACAATAAAACTTAAGTAGAGATTAAGGCTTGAAGTAGCCCAAAGACATGAAGACCACATCCTTTTTTTACCTTTTTATTTTGTGTGTGTGTTTGGGTGGGGGGGGGCACACTCAATGTTCCTCAGTGATCACTCCTGTCAGGGCTTAGAGAACCACCATTGACAAGGCAAATGCACTACCCACTGTACTATCATTTCTTTGGCCCAAGACCACATTCTTTTGATTGTGTTTTATTTTGTTTTATTTTTGGCTTGTGGGCCACACCCGGTGAAGCTCAGGGTGTCTTCTGACTCAGCACTCAGGCATCACTTGTGGTGGTGCTCAGGCACCATGTGAGATGCCCTGGATGGAACCTAAGTTAGACATATGCAAGGTAAGCACCTTACCCACTGTGCTATCTCTCTGACCCCAACACCAGATTTAGTTATTATTTTTTTTTAAATACAAATCCTGAACGTTTAAAGTAGAGAAACACACATCACAAGATGCAGAAATATAAGACCCCACATCTCTGAAAAGTTACAGGAGAATCCTTGAGATTACAAAAAGCCCATCAACAGTGCAAGGATGAGATTAGAATAGGTCCAAACAGTGCAGACTTCCTTGACCCTTGGGCCAATTTTCATCTATGCGGAACTTCAGAAAAATAAATGGAGAATTTGTATAGAACTTTCTTCCAAAAGCCATTTAGGACTTGCTATCTCAAGCGCAAACTCACTCTGAAGTGAGTTTTTTTGCTTGCTTGTTTCTTTCTCTTTGCTCTAGCATTCAAGGAGAACATTCAAATTCATGTACTCTTTTGACCACGAATTTTCTTTCCTTCTCCCATACTCACAACTTTCTAAATAAGTTTCATTCAGTAAAACCTATCTTCTTCACCAATTCACTTCTTCCAAAAATTCTTTTCTGTGAGAGAAAGAGGATCCAGGACACATGCTCCAAGGTTAGGACTGAGTTTTTGTTCTTGCAGAGAACAATTCCTTGCTTCAGCTGAATCCATGGCTCCCCAAGTAATCATGTGGCCAGGACCATCTCTCATGCTGTGCAGAGAAGTGGGCTCTGGGCATATCTTAACAGCTGTCTCCTGATGCTAGTCCTGACCCAAGTCAGGCATTTCCCCCGTGCAAGTGGTGGAGGCGGTTGGAGCAGAAAGGCAGAAGGATCCTTTTCTTGTGTCTCTCTCCTTTGACCCCCACTTGACCGAGTCACCAGCAACTAAAGGAAAAGTGACTAAAAAATTGAAGAGAATCTGGGAAAAGCACCTGCTAGCAACTTGTACCATTCATGTGATTATAAAAAAAGCAGAGGTTTCAAAAGTCTAGTCCTCCAGGCCTGTTCTGGGCATCAACTGTGCTGAATTTCACTTCTGGAACTTTCACTAACTGGATCCCAGCAGCCTTCTGCGAGCTGTGACTTCTGATTGTACTGGTACTGGATTGACCACTGGCATCTCATTAAGGGGTGTGATGTCACCCTGTTTGCCTCACCAACACTCACAATTACAGAGATTCTCGCCAGACTGTAAAGAAAACGCTGGTGTGCAAAACCAGTTATGGCCCAGTGAGCTGCCACTGCAGTGGCATCTCAGGAAGAAGGATGCCTCCAGCGAGCTCCAAAGCAGGAGCAGGAGTTTCCTGCTACTCCTCCCTGTTCGTAGACTGAGCAGGGGCTTCTCGTGCTGGGGTGCTGGGCCCTACTCCCCTGGACCCTGGGGCACTCGGTCTGACCCTCTAACCAGGGCTGTTGGCTGCTCCTATACCTCCGCCCGCTCGGTAGAGAAGAAGCACTGCCACGTGGCCTTCAGTTTCCCTTCTCCAGATTCATAACCAGAAAATGCAAATGGATCACTGGCAAATAAAATTTCTTAAAAACAAAACAAAACTCAAAGAGGATAGCTTTGCTGGCATTTTGGGATCAAGCGAATGAATTGCTCTAGGTACCTCCCTTCCCCCAAAGTCTCAGGTTTGTTGAGACGCTTATTGAGGAACTGCTTTTAGGTCATTTGTGTTTCGAATTTTTGACACAGTATGTATTGTGTTTTGGGAGAATTATACGTTTTTGTTTATATGTTTGCTTGCTTGCCTGATGATTAGAGTTTTATTTATTTGCTTTTCTTTCTAGAAGGAGAGTGACTTTCTGCTCTGACTCACCTTTCACCTGGAAGAACACGGAGTACAAAGTACCTGTTTCAAGGCATAAGTTTTGGCTGACTCAATTATGTTTGATATTAGAAAACTGCTTTTGAAAAATATGCCTTGTTCTGAAACATAACACTGGTTTTATTTTCTGGGCCTCCAAAATCTATAGCTAAGGTCAAAAAGCTACAAACAAATAAACAAAATAACTCCAACAAACAAGAAAACAAAACACCCCTAAAAAACACCACTTCTTCAAGGAATACAGATCGACTCAGTGACTTCTCTTTATATATATGGAAGCACTGTAGCTCTGTAGCACTGTCATACCATTGTTCATTGATTTGCTCGAGTGGGCACCAGTAACATCTCCATTGTGAGACTTGTTTCTGTTTTTAGCATATTGAATACACCACGGGTAGCTGGCTAGGCTCTGCTGTGCAGGCGGGATACTCTAGGTAGCTTACAGGTCTCTCTGAGACGACAGAGAAATCAAACCCGGGTCGGCTGCATGCAAGGCAAGTGCCCTACTCTCTATGCTGTTGCTCCAGTCCATATGGAAGCACAAAGAAAAAAAATTCAGTGACTCATTTTGACAAGTCTGTGAATTTTGTCAAATGTGATGGAGTTGAATTTCACTCTGTAAAGTAAACCTGTTAACCAGGCTTTAATCTGTATTATAAAGAATTTTAATCAGATACTATGTTTCTAAAACCTGTGCATCCTGAATACCAACTGAGCAGTAATCAAAGTTTGGAATCACACATCTCTGTTTTACTTCAAGTTTTCTCCTTAGGTCTATGAGTTTGGCTTCAGGTTTACATTTTGGGATTTTATAATTCTTTTATGTGAAAATTAGAGGGTTTTAATATACGATTCATTTCAGATACCTATGAAATTCTGTAACACATTTCTTGAGTTATTATAATGTTAGAAGATACTTGCTTGTAAGAATTGCTTGCAGTTCTTGTAGTGGTTCAGTGTGAAAATGGTAGGAAGCAAAAAAAAAAAAATCCTGCAATCCACCTGATTCTCATAATATCTGGAAATAGGACTGAGAAATCAAGAGACATGGCCTTTTGTGAGATAAGACAGTATATGATATTAATAATAATTGATAGTTTCTGAAATGTTGTAATAAAATACCAATACCAGTACCTACTTTTGTATATAATGCCTACCATTAATATTACTTCATAATAACAAAATCTGGGGAAAATTAACCTAGTAATTATTATTTTACTATATTATCATATAAGACAAGTAGCTCTAGATTAAATGAAAAATACAGTGCAGAATTTTGATTACCTGTGATTCAAATTTTAGAACAGATTTTTGCATCCATAATGCACATGGAGACAGAAAGTTAAAGAAAAGTAAAAAATTAAAAAGAAACTTTAATATTGAGATAGAGATCATATATCTTATTGTTACTGGTCTTACAGAATTTTGTCATTGTAACATCTGTTTCTTTCTCTTTTTTTTTTTTTCTCTTGGGTCATACCCGTCAATGCACAAGGGTTACTCCTGGTTCATGCACTCAGGAATTACTCCTGGTGGTGCTTGGGGGACCATATGGGATGCTGGGAATCGAACCCGGGTCAGCCGGCTGCAAGGCAAATAAATGCCCTACCCGCTGTGCTATCGCTCGCCATAGCACAGCGATAGCACAGCGGTTGGGTGTTTGCCTTTCACGCGGCCGACCTGAGTTTGATTCCTCCGACCCTCTCGGAGAGCCTGGCAAGCTACCAAGAGTATCCAGCCCGTGTGGCAGAGCCTGGCAAGCTACCCGTGCATGTTGGATATGCCAAAAACAGTAACAATAAGTCTCTCAATGAGAGACGTTACTGGTGCCTGCTTGAAGAAATCAATGAGCAACGGGATTACAGTGATTACAGTGAATATCTGTTTATTTAGAACTCTACCTAATTATAAATTTCTTGAAATTGGAAAGTCACAGTTCTTGCTTTTGCAATGCCAATTAACATTGTAGCATAAGAAGCAATGAGCTATATCTTAACAACTGTCCATAGTTTAGAAAAACTATAATAATAATCACTATCTTAATATAATTTTTTTATTTTTCCCATTTTCCCGTATATTTCCCATTTTCCAGTAGGTAGGCACTTACACCCAGGGACTGCCCCTGGCACCGTGTAATCCCACCAAGGCCAACATCCAGAGACTTAAAACCAAGCTCTTGGAAGAAAGCAATGCAGGGAGTCTCTTGCCCTCGAGCCTGGCTGTCTTCCCCCGGCCTTCTCTTAGGGGATGGGCTCCAGCTTCCCTCCCTGCCCTGAGCAGAGCTCCCACGACTGAAGACCTCCAGAGCCTACCCACAGCCATACTCAAGGCCCCTCTCCGCATGTTAGGATGAGCCTCACGCATGAAGGTACTGGCAGAGAAGCCAGATGTGTGGGACCCAAGACTGAGACCGCCAAGCCTGCTTGGATCGGGACTGGGCTTCTTCCGCCCAGATTTTCCATTTTCCAGTAGCTAGGAGGTCACACCCAGGGACTGCCTCCAGCGACGTGTAATCCCACCAATGGCCAACATTCAGAGACTTAAAAACCAAGCTCCCACATGGGAGAACCTTGCAGACTCCCCATGGTGTATTCATATGCCAAAACCAGTAACAATGCTGGGTTTCATTCCCCTGACCCTGAAAGAGCCTCCAATGTGGCATTGTTAGAAGGATGAGTAAAGAGAGACTTCTGAAATCTAAGGGCTACGACGAATGGAGATGTTACTGAGACCATTTGGGAAATTTGATGATCAACGGGTTTGATGATGATGATGATCTTAATATAAATTTGAATTTAGATGTACAAACTTTAAATGTGTCATCATTAATAGCTTTTTCATTAGTTTGTGAAATTAAGTTCATATTTTATTTATAAACCAGATTTCCAGGTAGTATGTTTTTAATGATAACTGTGCTACTGGATTTTGTGCCAGGCTGTTTTCACTTAGGGTGCCTATGAAGGGGGAGGGTGAGAGCCCTCCTCACCCCCAGGGACACAGCCCAAGTAGTCAACCTCCACAACCACGCCACGCTCCAGTCTGCTTTCCACATGCTCGGGCCAAGATTCACGTATGAGTGAACATAGTCCCAAGCTGGGCAGCCTTGAAAGCTATCATAAGACACTCCCTACTCATTTTCCATAATTACCTCACCATATTTGATTGGAGACAAGATGATGGTGCCGACGCTGCCTGAACCCCTTGTGCTCTCTCAAACCTGGCTCACCATCTCGCCTTAGACAACGTGTGGCTCAACATGGCAGGCATGGAACTCAACGAATGATCCCTGATGGACATCGCTGACTGTTTTGCAAGATTCGGACAGAATGGTGTCGGTGGGGCACTGAGAAACCTCGGTGGCCGCCACAGCGTTGCCTCCTACCCAAGCTGGGCTGAGTCGCAGCTCTGTTGGACATAGAGCCAGTGGTGGCAGCTGTGCACACAGTGGCTAATCCGCTGTGGGGTGCTGTCAGCCAACCACCAGGTGACCTGGGAAAAGGTGCAGATGTTTTACCTGGCACAGACCCTCTGTGATAGGGTCCTGCTCTGCTAGCTGTTCAACAACCCCCGGGCGCATTCCATCAACATTAAGGAGATTATTCTGAGGCCACAGATATCCCAGTTGCTGCCCAGAGACACAGGCAGGTGCGTGTTTGTCAGTGTGCAGATTGTTAAAATATGCCAGTCGACCAAAAACTTACGTTTTGGTAAGGTAATCATCTGTAAAGGTGATTAGAGGCCGCCCCAAAAGTCTTCGTCCCTCTCAAAGAGCCCGGCAAGCTACCGAGAGTATCCCACCTGCATGGCAGAGCCTTGCAAGCTACCTGTGGCGTGCTCAATATGCCAAAAACAGTAACAACAATGGTCCTCATTCCCCTGATCCTGAAAGATCCCCCAATATGCCATCGGGCTACACTAGCATACTATAGGGACGAATGGAGACATTACTGGCACCCGCTCAAGCAAATCGATGAATACCGGGATGACAGTGATACAGTGATACAGTGATGTTTATAATGCTTGTTTTTGGGAGGAGGGTAATATGTTTTTGATATTTCCAAAAATCTCCTGTGGTAGTTGTGAAGATAGAGCTGCTATTGAACAAAATGAAATGATAACAGGAAACTTGTAACTGTGACTTGCTCTCATTGTCCCTACCAGGAACTCCCAGAAAAAAATTTCCATCAAATAACTGTTTTGGGTTTTTTTTAACTCTAAGGATTCCTTCCATCTCTACCTCTCATTTTCTCATTTTCATTCTTTTTCTTTTTTGTTTCCCCTTTTAAATGCATGTATCACTTATGTTCCTCTTTTCTGTTTAACTTCTATAGATTGCCATTGGGTATTGGATTCTCTGCTTGTCTTTGATTTGTTCCTAAGATACTGTTTCTCAAATCAATTCTTTGGCCTCTGTTAAAATGCCCTCTGGCTGTCAGGTGACATTTAATCCCACTACAGACTCCCTGAGTACTTCTGCCTAATGCTGGCATCTGTTTTTCCGGGAAGGAGTAACTAGCATTATTAAAAACTATGCTTTATGTCAGTGATAAATTTGCCTGTGTTATTGTTCAATAAAAAGAAAGCACATATGTATTAATCATTTTTTAAGTAAACTGTGTATATAATTCATTTTTGCCTCCAAATAAATATAAAATGCAGTTATGCTATTTTCATTAGTGAAATATTAGACCATAACCTATTATTTTACCCATTTCAAAATTAACTGACTCAATCAAATTTATATTTTAAAATATTTTTTATGGAATAACTATAAGATACGTAGTTACAAAGTTGTTCATGATTTTCAGTAATACAACGTTTCAGCACCTATTCCTTTAGCAGTACACAGTTCCCTCACCCAGAGTCCCCAGTTGCTCTCCAGCAGGCCTCCCTCCACCACGCCTCCCTCAATGTCACTTTCTTCTTTTCTGTCTCTGTGTCTCTGTCTCTCTCATTTTCCTTTTAGGCTCTTTGGCTTGCAATACTGTTACTGAAAGGGCATCATGTATGTCTCTTTATCTCCTTTCAGTCCTCAGTTTGTGTCCAGAGTGATCATTTCCAACTATCATTGTCACAATTGTCCCTTCTCCGTCCTGACTGCACTCCCCTTCCCACTTTGTGGCAAACATTCTACCAAGGACCAGTGCTCCTGACTTTTGTTTTTACTGTCTTTGGGTATTATTCACATACTATGTTTTTGGTTGCTTTTTTTTAAATATCCCGCAGATGAGTGCAATCATTCTATATTTGTCCTTCTCTCTCTGATTTCATTCAGCATGATGCTCTCCATGCTCATCCGTGTATAAACAGATTTCATGACTTCGTTTTTCCTAGTATTCCATTATGTAGATGTATGATAGTTTCTCTTTTCACTCATCTGTTCTCAGGCACGGGGATTGTTTCCAGATTATGGCTATTGTGACTAGTGCTGCAACAGACATAGGAGTGCAGATGGCTTTTCTGCATTGTGTTTTTGGCAACAGGAGTGCCATTGCTGGGTCATATGGAAGCTCCATTTCTAGTTTTTTGAGGGATGCACATATTGTTTTCCAGAAAAAACAATGAATGAGACACCCTTTCTCCCTGCATTCCCGCCAGCATTGGTTGTTCTTGTTCTTTTTCTTTTTGAATGTGTGCCATTCTCTTTGCTATAAGATGACATTTCACTGTTGTTTTGACGTAGAACACTTTTTCATGTGCCTTTTGGCCATTTGTATTTTTTCCTTTGAGAGTTTCTGTTCCTCTTTTATCCCTATTTCTTGATAGGATTGTATGTTTTTTCTTGTAAAGTTTGACCAGTGCCATATATATCTTGGGTATTAACCCCTTATCAAATTGTTGGGTAAATAATTTTTTTCTGTTCTGTCAGCTGGTTTTGAAGATGAAAATATGCTTTACTTAGAAAATCCTAAAAACTGCAAAAAAAGCTAGAAACAATAGGTTTATATAGTAAAATTGCAAGCTATAAAATGAATGCAAGAGTCCATGGCTTTCCTATATGTAAATAATGAAATAAAGATACTAACAATTCCATTAATGATTGTGTCTAAGAAACTCAAGCACCACAGGATCAGTTTAACTAAAAAAGGTGAAAGACCAATACAAAAAAAAAAAGTACAGAAACTACTTCAAGTAATAAAAGAGGCCATAAGTAAATGAAAACACATCCCCTGTACATAGATTGGGAGGATTAATATCATTTAAAATGGCAATGCGGCCTCTCGGCTTTGGGTTTCTGTATTTTAGTATTTTAGTAACTAAGTCCAGAGAGATATCTGCCAGAAGTTGCATCATTGCTAACTTGTACTTCTCAGTTACATTATATTCCACATATGAGTGCAATCTTTCTATGTCTGTCTCTTTATTTCTGACTCATTTCACTCAACATGATACTTTCCATGTTGGTCCATTTATATGCAAATTTCATGACTTCATGCTTTCTGACGGCTACATAGTATTCCATTGTGTAGATGTACCAGAATTTCTTTAACCAGTCATCTGTTTTGGGGCACTCTGGTTTTTTCCAGATTCTGGCTATTGTAAACAGTGCTGCAATGAACATAGAAATACACATGCCATCTCTACTATACCGTTTTGCCTCTCCGGGATATATTCCTAGGAGTGGTATTGCTGGGTCAAATGGAAGCTCAATTTCTAGTTTTTTGAGAATCGTCCATATTGTTTTCCAAAAGGGCTGAACCAGTCGGCATTCCCACCAGCAGTGAAGAAGAGTCCCTTTCTCCCCGCATTCACACCAACACCGGTTGCTTTAGTTTTTTGGGATGTGGGCCAGTCTCTGTGGTGTGAGATGATATCTCATGGTTGTTTTGATCTGCATTTCCCTGATGATTAGTGATGTGGAACATTTTCTCATGTGCCTCTGAGCCATTCGGATTTCTTCTTTAGGAAAGTTTCTGTTCATTTCATCACCCCATTTTTTGATCGGGTTGGCAGTTTTCTTCTTGTGGAGTTCAACCAGTGCATTGTATAGCCTTGTTATCAACCCTTTATCGGATGGGTACTGCATAAATATCCTTTCCCATTCTGTACATTGTCTTTGTACTTTGGTCACTGTTTCTCTTGAGGTGCAGAAGCTTCTTAGTTTGAGATAGTCCCATTTATTTATCTCTAAAATATAGAAACCCAAAGCTGAGAGGCCGCTAAGTGTGATCACTCGACCTTATACCTCTTCATCCTCAGCAATGGAAAACAAATTATCTAATGCTTCCTTTTCAGCAGGTCTGACTTTAGGGGAGAGACTCTCCAAACAATAATAGTGAGTTTTGTTGAAATATTGTATGCAATCAAAGTGAAAGTAAAGTGAAATTTATTAGTTACACAGGCCGGGGGCTGAGGGTGGGGAGGCTAGGGGCGTGGGGGGGTTAGTGCTGTGGAGGTGTGGGGTGGAGCTATACTGGGATTCTTGGTGGTGGAATATGTGCACTGGTGAAGGGATGGGTATTCGAGCATTGTATGACTGAGATTTAAACCTAAAAACTTTGTAACTTTCCACATGGTGACTCAATAAAAAAATTAAAAAAAAAACCCAGAAAACAAAAAGAGGAATAGAAAAATTCTTGAAAGCAATAATAGAGAAATATTTCATTATAGGGAAAAGCATACTAATGAGAACAAATGTCTAAGATTAAAAACAGGAAGCCAAGAGGAAATAGAACACAATTCAATTAGTTAAACAAAATAAATGTCAAGCTATAATTCTGTATTCACCAAAAAATATCCCTTAAGAGTAAAAGAGAAATAATGACTTTATTAGGTAAAGAGAAATTAAGAATTTGTCACTAAAAGCCCAGATATAGAATAGTTTAAAGGAGTTTATTAAAAAGAAAGGAATGATAAAAAATAAATAAAATAAAATAAAATGGCAATGCTCCCCCAAACATGTACAGATTCAATATAATTTATATAAGGACACAGATGTCATATTATTAAGAAGTAGAAATAAGATGAATGTTTAAATGGTTATTGGACATTGGATGAAGGAAAGGAGCAATACACCCTGGGTGGTAGTTTGCCCATAGGCAGATCACCTTGCTGGATGACATCTTTGTCTTAAAAGAGCTTCCACTGAAGGAAGGGCTTTATATATGTTGATTATAATATTGTGTAGTTGCTAGCCCCAATGTTTGGAGGTTGGGCTCTTGACTAAGGCAGCAAGACTGGGTGCAGGGAGACTAGTACTGGGAAAGTGGGAGACGGGGATGAGGGGCATTGGAAACTGGAATGGGGCCCTCAGTGAGATTGGAATATACACGCTGGGAGAATGGAATAAATGGTGGGGCAGAGATTGGAATATAGGGAAACTGATCTCCAATCAGCCTGGCAGCCCTGTCTCCTCCTTCATGCATTGTTAGAGTTGCTGCAGGCTGGGATGGGGAAGCTGCTCATGACCACCCAAAGTAGGTAAGAGACTCACTTATTGAATACATACCCCCTTCAGGGGATCACATTTGATTTTGTCACTTTGCTGCTATCTTTTGGGCAAGCAAAATGCTTGAGTCTTATTCTTGTGCTTCACTGCTTATTCTGAGAGGTTAAGTACTCAGCTAGGGACCTCCTTGGGAAGCTGAGTAAGTAACTGGAATGTGTTCTATGTAATTAGAAAAGAGACAAATTAAGGAAGATCAGCCAGAATTGGCCAGTAATTTGCCTATATCTACAGTTTGGTTATGATCATAAATCCTTGGGCCTTTATCCTTGTCATTTGTCACTTGTCATACTGTTGCTCATCTATTTGCTTGAGTGGGTACCAGTAACGTCTCCATTGTGAAACTTCTTGTTACTGTTTTTGGCATATCGAATATGCCATGGGCAGCTTGCCAGGCTCTGCCATGCGGGCTAATTACTCTCGGTAGCTTGCCGGGTTCTCTGAGAGGGGCGGAGGAATCGAACCAGGGATGGCTACGTGCAAGGCAAGCACCCTACCTGCTGTGCTATCGTTCCAGCCCACTTTTATCTTGATATAACAAAATTCTTACCGAAAGTCTTTTTAATTCAAAGATAAAAATCATACTATTCCTCGTAATATTATGAATTTAAAATGCTGAATCTTATATCAGAATTTTTATAATTTTGTTTATGAACTTATAACAGTAGCCATGTATAAGTGAGGAATAGTTGATGAGTTGGTTTGTGTTGAACTTACTGACAGGAAGACAATAACATGGACTTTATTTTGGCTAAGGTTTGAACTTAAACATGCAATTTATCCTGTAACCTCATTTAGATTTTAAAAAACAATGATTAATGCCTATAAAAAATTCATTATACACTTTTAATTGACTTTTGCATAAAGTGTGAGATATGGATCCACCTTCATTTTTTTACATGTGGTTATCTAGTTCTCACAGCACATTTGTTGATGAAGCTATTTTTTGTGTTTTATAATTCAGTACAAACTTTGTTATCAACTGTTCTAAGTCCTTGAAAAACACCTTCTAAATTTGAATGGGGATTGTGTTGAATATGTATAATAATTTAGGTAGGATTGTCATTTTGACAATATTGATTTTTCCAATGCATGAACATGGAGTATTTTTCAACTTCCTAGGGTCAGCATTTATCTTTTACTTGGGTTACTTATTGTTTTCAAGATATTGCTCTTCCATGTGTTCTTTTAAGCTCATTCCTAGGTCCTTGAAGTTTTGGGACGCTATTTCGAGTGGAGTAGACTTTGATCTATCAAAGATCTTAAGAGGAAAATATCAGCAGAACACTCTAAGATTTGGACCTCAAAGCTGTTCTCTATGATAAGTTTCAAGAGTTACTATGTGACCCAGCAATTTTACTTCTTGGTTTCTACTCTCAGGACTCATACCATGCATTCAAATGCCATAATTATTCATTGCAGCATTTAGCTCAGTAGCTAGAATGTGTGATCAACCTAGGTGTCAAACTACAGAAAAATGGACAATGTAGGTGTGGTATGTACACAATTGAATAATATGCAGTCTCAAGGAAGGATGAAATCATGCAAATTCCTGCAACTTGCGTTAAACTTGAGGATATCATGTTAAGGGAAGTAAATCAGAAGTAAGACAAATACTGTGATCTCATTTATATGTGGTATATAGAATATTAGGATAAAGGAATGCAAAGTATAAGAGGGGAATACCTGGATTGCCCTAGTTCTTAGATTAGAGAATTGAGATGGCTATGGATTAAAAGAAATCAAGGAGGAAAGTAAGAAGACATAGACAAATACTAACAGTGTCAGGGGCCATGTGCCTTGGACGTATTGGTGGTTTAGAGGTTTGTGTATCTATATATCTATATTATGAAACTGACTAAACAAAGCATGAGATCCAAACTGCAACAATCATCCTTAAAAATTGTCTGTTAAGGAGACATTCTGGGGGTGGGAAGGCTGTGATGGAAACTGGGACATTGGTGTTAGAACACTGTATGCCTTAAACTCAGCTATGAACATTGTATGCCTTAAACTCAGCTGTGAATGTATTTTCAACCAGAGTCCTTTTATTTTTTCATGATAGGACAGTGCAACAGTGCTACTAATTTGAAAATACATGTATGAATGGTGGTTCTCTGCTTGCCTCTATTATTCTATTACTTGTTTTTCTCAGTAGTGGAAATGAAAAAGAGAATAAAACAATCACGGTATATATTTTTTAGGTTAAAAAAATCTGTATCATTAGTTCCTTCCTACTCATTCTTCATCAAGGTAATATGCTCTTTTTTCCAGTTTAAAATAGATCAAAGGCCACCTGGGTTATTTTCATATTCTCTGCCAGCTGGCACAATGAAACATAGATTCATGTTTACACGGGGGAATTGAGGGTGAGTGATGACAGGCTTTGCTTTCTACCAGAAACAATTTGCTGCTTTAACTCTGGAGTATTAAAATTGTTTTAATTGTGTAAAGTTTGACAATTCAGAATCCTTATTAAAGGATATGAATAATTTGAACTTTATTAGGATACATCAGCAAGGGAATTTTAATTATAAAATATTGACATCTTTAATTTTACTTATGCATAAATGAAGTAGAATATTAACTATTTCACCTTTAATTTACAAGTGACTGTGAGCATTTTCAAGATGTACCCCTGTACATGGGAATGACTTAGTTAAATTATTCTTGAAAAACATATGAGAATAAAATAGATTGATTTATATAGAGTACTAATAGATTATTTTTATTTGGTTGCAAATATAGTTTCACTGTATCACTGTCATCCCATTGTTCATCGATTTACTTGAGCGGGCACCAGTAACGTCTCCATTCATCCCAGCCTTGAGATTTTAGCAGCTGCTCCTTACTCATTTTTCCAAGGATTGGAGGCTCTTTCCAGGGTCAGGGAAATGAGACCTGTTATTGTTACTGTATTTGGTATATTAAATATACCATGGGGAGTTTGCCAGGCTCTTTCATGCAGGTGGGATACTCTTGATAGCTTGCCAGGCTCTCCGAGAGGTATATATATATAAAATATTTCCCTTTATGATGATGTGTCGTGTAGTGCAGGATATGCTCACTCATGCATGAGGCTCAGCCCAAGCATGTAGAAAGCTCCAGGCCTGGAGTGTGGCGGTAGTTTGGTAGTGGTGATTGGCTGCTGGGGTTGGGTCCCTTGGGGTGGGGAAGGTTCTCACCTGCTCCCCTCTGGGGCACCCCTGGTATGAAGTCCAGTGGCACATTATGGGAGCTTCATTTTATGCTCCCTGCTTGGAGAAGCAGGCATGAGTTCTGAAGGGTGGCCTATGATGAGATTATTGGGTGCTGGCAGGAGGTGGCTTATGGGTGTGACCCCAGGGTCACTGGAGATTGGGGGAAGCAGTCAGAGAATCTCTGCTCCTGGATCCCATTGAGCCCAGAGTCCAAGATCACAAAATTCTGCATTACCTGGGTTCTGTGAGACTTAGCTCATGCGTGAGGTTCAGCCCTAGTGTGTGGAAAGCAACCTAGAGCATGGCCGTAGTAGGGTAGTGGAGGTCGGCTGCTAGGGCTGAGTCCCTTGGGGAGGGGAGGGCTCTTTTATGCCTTGATAGCTAAACTACTTGGCAATAATGAAAATATAATTATAAAACACAAACATATCTATATTTTTATAATTTTAAATTTTGGTAGCTCTTTTTAGGAAGAATTTGTCATGTTTTATAAAAGGTGCTTTATTTATAGAATTATAGAATCTGGATTGCTTAGTTAGCAACTATGGTGAATGGTATTAGTTAAGGGTGATTGTACTCAACAATATGTTTTTGTGAATTTGTACTTTGCCATTGATTTTTTATTTCAGTTTAGAACACAAAGGTGAAATTGACCTAAGTAACGGTCAAAGACTGGTATATAAAACTTGAAATTCATGTTACTGTTAAAACAACAATAAATCCCAAATGTATAATAAATATTACATATTATGCACATGGGTAATATAATTGAAAGATAAAGCATTATTTTAACAATAAGCTTAATAGAGCTTTGGTATTAAAACAAAGACATTTTAATTTTAAAATAAATAATAGTTTACTTGCTAAACTTTATTCACAAACGTGTATCACTAAAATTAGAGTTATTTGAACAAAAACTTGACTGTTTATTGATATTTCTTCTTCTTCTTGAAATAGAGATATTCAATAACATAATAATGAGTGTCAAATTGAGTTTATAAATCATGTTTTTAAGTAGCAAAAACCTTGAGTTATAAACCATGTTTTTAACTACCTAGGAATAATAGGTACTAGACATATAATTTTATTTGTGAAAATCATACAAACATTATTTATTTCTTATTATCTTTTAATCAATGGGATATTCATAGTTACTGTGAAAATTTTAATAAATAACAGTATCAATAATGCATTTGCTTTTTAAAATAAATACAGGACTTTTAATTTTCACATAAATGCTATTAACAAGTAAACTAAAACAGGCAAGAGGAATGTGTTTTGGGTGGAAAAGTGACATCTGTTGATGCACAGGTCTTACTCCTGGCTCTATGCACATGAGTCACTACTGGCAGTGCTTAGGGGACCATAAGTGGTACCTGGGTTTGAACTGAGATTGGTTAAATGCAAGGCATGTGTCTTAATTCCTGTACTATCTCTGGGGAACCATCTTTTTTTTGTTTTAAAGTAAACATGTATCTAGAAAGATTGCACTCATCTAGGGTATATAGAATAACAGAGTGGGAGATTAACACCCAAGAATTGTAGAAATAAGTACTAGGAGGTTGACTCCATGGCTTGGAGGCTGGCCTCACATTCTGGGGAAAGGGCAACTCAGAAAAGGGATCACCAACTATAATGTAGTCGAAGGCCATGTGGGGGAAGGGAGTTGCGGGCTGAATGAGGGCTAGAGACTGAGCACAGCGGCCACTCAACACCTTTATTGCAAACCACAACAGCTAATTAGAGAGAGAGAACAGAAGGGAATGCCCTGCCACAGTGGCAGGGTGGGGTGGGGGGAGATGGGATCGGGTAGGGTGGGAGGGATGCTGGGTTTACTGGTGGTGGAGAATGGGCACTGGTGAAGGGATGGGTTCCCGAACTTTGTATGAGGGAAGCATAAGCACAAAAGTGTATAAATCTGTAAATGTGCCCTGAAAAAAAAAATTAAAAAATAAAGTAAACATGTATCTATTATGTGTTATCTATCAAAGAATTCATTGAATAGAAAGAGCACCTTATTTTACAAACAAAAAATGAAACTGTTACTTTAATGTGGTTTAATACTTGTTTTTTTTTTATAATTTATTTATTTTTAATTAGAGAATCACCGTGAGGGTACAGTTACAGATTTATACACTTTTGTGCTTATAATTCCCTCATACAAAGTTCGGGAACCCATCCCTTCACCAGTGCCCATTCTCCACCACCCGTAAACCCGGCGTCCCTCCCACCCTCCCCAATCCCATCTCCCCCCCACCCCACCCTGCCACTGTGGCAGGGCATTCCCTTCTGTTCTCTCTCTCTAATTAGCTGTTGTGGTTTGCAATAAAGGTGTTGAGTGGCCGCTGTGCTCAGTCTCTAGCCCTCATTCAGCCCGCAACTCCCTTCCCCCACATGGCCTTCAACTACAATGTAGTTGGTGATCGCTTCTCTGAGTTGCCCTTTCCCCGGAACGTGAGGCCAGCCGCGAAGCCATGGGGTCAACCTCCTGGTACTTATTTCTACAGTTCTTGGGTATTAGTCTCCCACTCTGATATTCTATATACCATAGATGAGTGCAGTCTTTCTATGTCTGTCTCTCTCTTTCTGACTCATTTCACTCAGCATGAAACTTTTCATGCCCATCCACTTAACTACAAAATTCTTGACTTCCTTTTTTCTAACAGCTGCATAGTATTCCATTGTATAGATGTTTAATACTTGTTTTTGACCTGAAATTGTTTACTTAGTAAAGAATATCTTCTTTATTTGGACATCTACATGTTTGTGAATTTATATTTATATTTTAAAAGTATATAAAGGGAAAATACAGTGTAAGTTGGTGTTTGACTTAAAAAATAGCAATCTTTTTATGAAACTAATCCACCTATGTGTTTTATTCTTTTTATTCTTTTCTTTTTCCCCTTTTATCCCCTGTCCTCCCTTCCCGTAACCTTTTCTCTCTCTTCTCCCATCTTTCTTTTCATGTCTTCTTTTGCTTATTCACAAAATTTATTTCTTTGTAGCTTTGTCCTACTCCTTAAAACCAGGTATATGGTGAAATTCTTTCTGAAAGGAATCTATAAAAGAATTACAAGGTTTGGGGCTGGGGTGATATAGTACATCGGGCAGGGCACTTGCCTTGAATGTAACAGATTCTCAGCATCCACATGGTCCCCTGAGCACCAGCCAGGAGTAATTTCTGAGTGCAGAGCCAGGAAGAACCTCTGAGTATTCTTGGGTTTGGCCTCTTCCCCCCAAATAATTACAAGTGTAAACTCACAAAGTAATCCTCGGGGGCTGTTGCTGCTGCTGGACACATGTGTGCATTTGGTTACCCTGAGCCACCTCCCCGCCTCGCCACCTCCCAGGGTTGCCCAACAGAGACACAGAGAGACGGGGATATGGGAAGGCTGGGGACCACAGTATGATGCTGAAATTGGTCCATTTAATGCAGAGTTGCTAGCATACTTATAGAACATCTGAAGGGGGTTGAGGTAACAACAGGTCTGGTTGGTCATTTACATAGGCAAATATTTGCAGAGGAAATTCTCTTAGGGAGATCAACTCAAGAAGACACTCTGTCTCCCAGGGACAGCTACATCGCTTTTATGTTTCCTTCCAATTATATAAGTTATCAATACTTTCAGTTGTTTGGATAAACACAGTAAGAGACAAAGATCCCAACACTTAGTTCTCTGGGCTGAGAGCAACTAGCAAGGCTTTTAACAGTTGTCTGGACTCTGAGAGCAAGCAAGGCATTTACTGTAAATCCCAGACTAAGTCCTCAGGCCAGTTCAGCTAGTCCTTCCCAATGGTGGTCCCGTCTTTTAGGTTGTAACAGTTTGCATCAAGACCATGCATTTATGCTTTCTAGAATGTCCCATTTCGATGCCAGGTAACTTTACCACTTGCCCCAGGTCCATCCCAGTCCCATGGCGGGACCTCCCTTTTGGGGTGTTAGGAACTACAGAAACTGAAGCCTGAGTCAAGTAGTTATAACCAAGTAATTATGCCCAGAAGTAGATATATTTCAGCGTCATCAACTCCCAAATATTAGGAGTATAGCATTAATGGTCTTTCTGAGTTTAACCGGAGAACATTGCTCTATAGTAAAATATAAAAAGGATATAGGGGAAATAGAAAAGCAGGTACAAACATACAACACTTCAAATACAAAACAGTGCAAATGCAAGTTCAGAATTACCAGAAAGTTTTGGCTTACAAGTAATCAAGACTGACTTGGGGAACTGTGACAATGAGAGGTAAAATACAAAGGAAAGATTAAAGATAAACTTTAACTAAGCTAGGGATGCTAGCAAGGGCATGTTAAACTGCTCTGGGAGGAAGAAAGGGGGCAAATAACTGATGAAGCCTAAAGCACTTAGGGTTAATATCCAACACAAAGGAAAGGTTGAAGATAGAGTTTAACCAAATTAGGGATGTTAGCATGGGCATGGTAAGCCTCTCTGGGAGAATGAAAGGGGTAATTCACTGGTGAAGCCTAAAACACTTAGGGTTGATATCCAACAACAAGTACAATAATTATTATATTCTAAAATTGGCATTGCAAGTATGTAGAATTGCCCAATTCCTCTTTGGTTATGATTGTATTAAATATAACCAACTCTGTCCCACGTTAACTTCTTTCTGATATCTTCTTGTAAAATTAAAATGCATTCCATTGTTGTGTCAAAGTTTGCATCCAAGATATATATTCTACTACTTTTGACTGTGAAACATTTGTTGCTTGTTTATTTACAAACTATGACAGCTATAGATGATGACTTTCAAACATCAGTTATTGAGTGTTTCTTGTACTCTTTTGTTCTAGGAGGCAACCATTTGCATTTGTACATAGAAACTTTACCTTGGCCCCACTAATGCTCTGTTATTAATAAGCAGATAATCAAATGCAGTATGTTAAAGTGAGATGTTCAAAAGAGAGTCACTTGCATCTTGCCTCTAATCACTTGCCTCATGATGTTTTATGATCGTTAGTTTGTGTTGCCATTTTAGAAAGGTGTATATATTTCCATGATAGAATATGGCACAATGCTCTCTGGGAACATTTATTTAACACTCATAAAAAGAAGAAAGTGTGTCAAATACGAAGTATAATAAAGATTTGATCCACAACTTAAAACTGGATTCAAAACTTCTTTCCCCTCTTGGGTCACACCCAGAGTTGTTTAGGATTTACTCCTAGCTGGACTCTTGCTTTTCTTTTCTGGGTCACACCTTGCAATGTTTATGGAGTCCTCCTGGCTCTGTACTCAGGAATCACAACTGACAGGGCTTGAGGTACTATAAGGGATGCCAGTGTGTGTTTGTGTGTGTGTGTGTGTGTGTGTGTGTGTGTTGGCGGAGGGTGGGATTTAAACCCAGCTTGGCTATGGGCAAGGCAAACACTTTCCCCACTGTAGTATTGCTCTGCCCCTCCAAAATCTTTTGTCTATTCTTTATCATTTTAGCTTTAAAATATCAGCCTACATAATTAAGGACTAACATATTCAATATGGGCCTCTTTCAGATATGTTTAGCTTTTTATCCTTTATGATAGTTGATTACCCAGGCAACTCCAGCAGAGGCCTCTAGGGTCACATCTGGTGTTCCTTGGGTACCTTCATCGTTGCACCCAGTGATGATAGGGGACCCAGTGGTAGCTGGAGGTTGAATGTGGTTGGGCACTGAAACTGTCTACTTTACTGCTTGGCATTATGTTAGTAACTGCTTAGCATGTTACTACCTCCTGACTCCTTCAAAAGTTAGTTTGATTGATTTATGACCGGTTATATAATTTAATATAAAAAACACCCAAACTACTCTTTGCAAGAAATCACTTTATAATAGTAGAGCTATTTTTTGTTATGATCATTTCTTTTTCTTACTTTTAAATTTGTTTTGGGCCACTTGGTAGTGCTCTGGGATTACTTCTGGTTCTGCACTCAGTCGACTCAGGGGTACTCATGGTGGGCACTGGGGAGAGCATATGGGGTGTCGGGCAATAAAACCCAAGTTGGATGTGTGCAAATCTGATTTACCTGCTATACTATCTCTCCAGCCCCAAGTTATGATTTGATGCAAATGAATTTCAAATTTAGAAAATTTCTCAGTGTTGCTATATTTTAGTCATAGATTATAAGTAAAAATTGTTATTATACAATTTTTAAGTTCAATATTATAAAATTATAATCCTTGTGATTAAAATTTATTTGCTTATTATGAAAATAAGTTAGAGAATGGAGGAAAATGTGGATTTTTAAAAATAAAATATTCCATACAGATCTAGGATTAAGGTCTGAGCATTGCTGGTTGTGGCCAAATAATCCCTCCTTCAAAAAACTCTTTCACTTTTTTTTACTAGTTTTTAAATGATTTTTGAGGCACAGTGATGCTTAAGGGTTTCTTTTGGTTTGTTGCTTTAGGAACAGGGATTGAACTCAGGACTTCTGCAAGCAAAACATTTAACTTTAGCCTATGAGCTATTTTGCCTCTGAAATATTCTTTTTAAACCACAAAAGAACATTAATAATTGAAAATCTTAAGAATAATTATGGTGGAAGAAATAATTACTTGGTTATATATATCAGGAATCAAAGATTTTTTGATTACATGAAGACATATTCTTCATTATATAATGAGTATTCCAGAAAAAATTCAGAAACATTTAAGACTGTACATAGATTCTAAATGAAAAAAAAATAAGTGAATTATGTCATAGTACTATTTTTTAAGGAATATGGACACGACTTATTAAGTTAAGGATTTTTTATTGTGGCAGCTTAAATGAACTCTGATTAGCTTTAATAGGAACTTCCATAGCAATGGAAGGAAGAATCAAAAGAAAACATAAAATAATGTACGTTTGAGGGAGAAATGATACTAGAAATAAACTTGTATCTTCTTTAGGTATTCAGAAAAATAATTTTTAAAAGACCATAATTTTCTTGGCTCTGACCCCATTAGCAGGAAAACTATTAATAAATCATAAAACAATAAGGCCCAGAGATATAGTACAGTGGGTAGGGTACTTGCCGTGCACACAGCTGACTCTGGTTCCATATCTCATATGGACCCCTACTACGAGGAGTGAGTCCTGAGCACTGCCAAGCGTCGTCCCCTTCAACAATACAAACAAAAATCAAACAATATTATTTAGTCTGAAATGATAAAAAGAATTCTTAAAGTTTGTTAGCCTTTAATTTAGATGAAAATCTTCTCTCTGATCTCTGCCTCCTCTACTTCTCTCTGAATTATGAGATACGGAAATGTATACATTTTTCTTGCTTGAGAAAATGGCGGTGCCACTCTGGCCTTATGTTATGGAAAACATGAGTTGGTTTCAATAACTCGAGCAGTTTCCCCAAAAGGATTATATCTAGGGGAGATGTTGGAATAGCCCATGGTGGGGTCAATAGTAACATGTTGTATAGCTGGGGAGTGGGTCTTCCTATTTGTTCACTTAAAGAAGATATATTTTTTTGACTTTATTTAAACACCTTGATTTACAAAGTTCATAATACAGTTGTGTCAGGTATTTAATATTCCAACACTACTCCCAACACCAATGTGCCCTTACCTCCACCAGTGTCCTGAGCTTCTTCCTCACCCCCCTCTCTCTGAGCCTGCTTCTTTAGCAGGCACTAATTCATTCACTTCATAGTACTTATTACAACATATATCATGTAATGGTGTTGCTAAAGTTATAGTCTGAGGATTTACTGAGCTGTTAGTTGTGAGTTGGGCCTTCTATAATACTGTTTCCACTCAGTGAGCTTAGTGGCTTCTACTTAATTTTCCTGGCGAATTTTCTTGTTTCTCCTGGGTTGTCAGCTCTAAGTAGCTTGGAGCTATTGCACAGCTGCATATGTGGCTGCACACTTCAGGGGCTTGGGAGCTGGGATGATCAACTGCAGGTGTCTTTCTGGCCTCTCTGAGATCAGTCCTGAAACTGGGCTGCTTCTCTGGGAGCGGCGGGAGCTTTATGAGGGTGGGTGGAGCACTGGGCCTTTGGCAGTGTGGGGACGTCGCCTGCCCTCATCCCGACTGAGGTCCAGAGATCTTGGCTTGTGGTGGACTCGCTGGGATAACTCAGTTGTCAGCATCTCTCCGAAATCTATCTTGAAGCTGGGCCTTTTCTCTGGAAATGAGCTAGATTTTAAGTGATCACTGAGGGACTAATGTATTTACTTTTTGAAAAGGTGTGATAGGCCAAATAAGTTTGTGAATATCCTGTCTACAGTGTTTCTACTGGGTCTTGCTGGTAGTCATTTGTAACTCGTTACCTTGTTTTCTTGATTAATCTGTTAGTGTTTTAATACATGACCTGATATTGGCTCTTGTAGACACTCTAGATGTTCCAGGATGGTCTGACAGTCCAACTCCAGAGTCTGCTAAGGAAAGTCTGACATGTTTCTCTGACAGCCTGTGACTGGCACACTAGCCTATAAAGGAATCCACCCTCTGACAGCACATGCAACATAGTCTGGCAAAGCTAAACTCCAGTATGCAATCAGACTGGATTATCTAGTTTATTTGATGTAGGTATGCTCCTACATAGGGAAAAAATTACATCTGTGTTAGTACCCTTTAGTTTATTTGAGATAATTCTTTGCTACGTGAGTTCATGTTCAAAGCAGAGAGGTAGGGAATACGTGTGTAGATAGTCTTTTGATATCTGTTCCTACATTCATCTTTATCTGAAAAGAGCAAGGTTTCCTGGCCATATTAACATCATTTCTTTCTAATTCCAGAAGCAGTTTTAAGCCTTAAAGGAATGTCAGTGAAACAGTGTGAAAAATCTATGAGCTGCATTCTCCAAACTCCATTATGCTAGAATTTGGAAGTAGTTTTTCCAATACAATAACTTGGCTAAAAGAACTATGTAATCCATTTCTTTTTTTCAAATGACTGACGCTGGGTTTGCAGTTTTCTTTATCTTTGCATACCAAATTCCATTTTCCTGTAGCTAACGCTGCTTAAGATTTTGTAAACCTACCACTGGTTATAAATAAACCACATTAGAAAAATTTAAATCTCTTTGTATGGAGATATGATTAAATGCGACAATATTCATATTACCCACAAACAATGGTGAAAGACTCAGCTGGATTTAGTTCTTTGTCTAATGAGGTGTCCAGAGCTCTTGATAGTCCAGCTTTTAGAGTCCAAAAGATAGAAATATATAAGCAGGTAACATCTGGGCTTGTTTAATATTCTTCTTGATCCTAATTAGAGAGCCACAATCTTATTTTCCTTGTTAATATGGATCAGTCACTTTTTACCATCAGAACCTTCCCCTTCCTACCCCCTGAAAATGTATATATATATATGTATATGTATACATATATATAGTTTTAATTTTATATTCTAATTCAGTGGAAGCGTTTTTGTGTACTTGATATAAACTTTCTTGAATTCTGAAATGTCTAAACATCCATGGTCGTGGGGACTGGAAAGAAAATTTCCATTAACTACTATCTCTTTAATCCTAAAGAATAGACCCCTAAACTTACATGGTTTACTCCCTTCTTTAAAAAAAAATCAATAGCCCTCCCCCCACCACACATACTCCTGTCTTAGAAATCTACCCTCTTTAAGTACTCAATCAGAAAGCACCCTGAAATATTACTCAACTATTTCCATCCCCTGGATCAATATAGTGCTCCCCTAGAGTGTAGGATCTATTTTTGAAAACTGTGGCAAGAGTATGGGAGAAACAAGACAGAACATAGTTACACTGAAGTCAGCATCTAAATATGATGAATTTTTTACTGCTTTAGATCCCACTGAATTTTTTTCTGGCCACCCTGTCTTCTAGTAGAAGCACCAAATAAAAAGTAAAAAGCTGATTTTTTTTTTTTTTGGACTTTGGGTCACACCCGGTGATGCACAGGGGTTACTCCTGGCTCTTCACTCAGGAATTACTCCTGGTGGTGCTCAGGGGACCATATGGGATGCTGGGATTTGAACCCGGGTTAGCTGCGTGCAAGGCAAACGCCCTACCCGCTGTGCTATCGCTCCAACCCTGATATTGATATAAGTACTTGACTGGGGGGGGGCAGGGTTGGGCAGGCAATATCATCATTTCTTTAAAAAAAAAATGCACAAGGGCTCAAGGACTCAAGAGAGACTATGCGACTGAGGAGCTGGACTTGCATGTGGCTCAGCCTGGTTCGGTCACTGCCACTACTCCTGAGCACCACCAGAAGTGATCCTTGCACACCATCAGATGTGCTCCAATCTCATCCCTAAAACATAAAATGAAAAAGAAAAAAAAAGGAAAAAAGGCATAACAATGTTTTTCTCACTCTGAAGTGAATTCCAAGTTAATTGATTTTCTGGTAAAACCTGAATGATGAAGCCAATTCTTCCATTTTTAGAGTGTTTTTTCCCTTTGACATGCAAATCTTACTAGGGTCACTGGAGTAGCTTGGAAACTGTCCTCTAAAAGTGATATATCTTTGAGCTCAATTACTGAAAAATTAGTATTGAAAACTGAAAATATCATGTTCCTTTTATGGTGTCATATTTCCTTTTTTTTTTCATTATCCTTGGAGATTATGTTGCTTTTGAGAGAATAGACACTTCCTTCAGAATCAGTGACTGAATTCTGAGTCTCCACGGCTGAACTGGCCATTTATTGAACACAGTTTCTGCTTCTCCACCCTGGCTCCCTGGCTTCTGACACGTGAGCTATTGTTTTTATTAATGGGTAGTTAAGTACAGAACTGTGTTAGTTACATAACTGTGACCATAGATGATAACAACCAGCAAGCACCTTTATTTTTTATTAATTTTTTTATTAAGGCACGGTGATTTGCAAGGTTATTCATAGTGAAGTTTCAGACATACAGTGTTCAGGCACCAGTCCCACCACCAGAGTCAGGTGCCCTCTACCAGTTCCTTTGTTAACTCCTGTCCATCCCCCATCCCATGCCTTCTTGAACAGCTCATTTTAAGTTCTGCTGCTATAGTTTTGATCTCATGTCTTTCGTGTTAGTGTCTGTTTTAAAGTGCAGTATTGAAACTATGATAATTTATTTTATTTTTTGCTTTTAGGGTCACACCTGATTTGCTCAGGGGTTACTCCTGGTTCTGCATTCAGGAATTAATCCTGGTGGTGCTTGGGGGACCATATGGGATGCCGAGGATTGAATCCAGGTTGGCCGCGTGTAAGGCAAATGCCCTACACACTATACTATTGCTCAGGCCCAAGCCACGATAATTTCTTATCCTATTATTACCTTTTCACATGTTTGCTGCCCTTGAAGTACTCTGTTCTTGCTTGGTTTTACTCAGGGACAGTCCCGATCTTGAGGTTATTATTAAAGGGATGGTTTCATACACTACCGCTTTGCTCTCTCTTGTGGCAGGATTCTTAAGTTCATATGTATTTTGTTTGTAGATACTGGAAAGGCAGTTTTAAAACTGGAGTCTGAAATATGGCTTTCCCCAAGTTGTGACTGAATAGTCAAGATGAAACTTGAATATTGAATACTCAAGGTATATTTATTCCCAGATCTCCAGAGTTTGACAAGCTCTCTGTATGTGTTTCTTGGTTTCTATCAAAGTTTATTTCCACTGCTAGTAGCATATGCAGAATGCTGACACAGGGTTGGGCTATGTGTGAGTGGTACCAAGACCATGGGTATTGTGTTCCCCATTGCTTGTGTGCAGGTATTTAATGGAGTTCAAGATATGGTTAATAGGATTATTTCCTCTTGTAACTTCAGTGAGATTCCAATTTGCTGCTGTATCAATTGTCCTCAATCACCAATCTTAAATGGATACCTAAATAGATGGGCAAAAGAACAAGCAGATGTTTTTGGAGGTATCCAGAACTGCTGAGGAAGTCTGGTACTCACTATTCTTGTTCCTTCGTGGGTAAAATCATGGCCAGGGAGATCTTATGGTACTGAATTGTGCAGCCTGGAGGACTTGATATTGGGTAAATTTAAATAGTCTCTTTTATCCTTTTGATGCACTGCATCCTGGATATTATTTCCTCCAGTAATGTGCTGGGCTCCTGGACTTCTGACAGGGCTCTTTCATTTGTGTCCTCTTACCATGAGAAATCATTTTGCAGTCCAGATTCTGGGAACCATCTTTAAAACGATCTTCCTTAAAATCCAAATCTAAATTGTGTAGGTCCAACAGATATTACTTCCAATTTATTAACTGTTTTAATTCTTATCACTTACCTTCATTTGTTGAATTCCTGTAAATCCAGATAAACTTATTATTTCTTTTTAAATTTTTTTTTAATTTTTAATTTTTTGATAAATTTTAAAAATTTTATTGAATCACCGTGAGATAGTTACAAGGTTTTATGTTTGGGTTAAAATCTGACAATGATCAAACACCCATCCCTCCACCCATGCACATTCCCCACCACCAATATACCGGGTATACCCCCCCTTTCTCACCCTCCTCTGCCTCTATTGCAGACAATATTCCACATACTCTCTCTCTACTTTTGGGCATTATAGCTTGCAATACAGACACTGAGAGGTCATCATGTTTGGTCCATTATCTACTTTTGGCATGCACCTCCCATCCCAACTGGTTCCTCTAGCCATCATTTTCTTAGTGATCCCTTCTCTATTCCATCTGCCTTTTCCCCTCCACTCATGGAGCAGTCTTCCAGCTATGAGGCAATCCCCTTGACCCTTGTATCTACTGTCCTTGGGTGTCAGCCTCATGTGATGCTACCCTACACTCCACAAATGAGTGCAGTCCCTCTATGTCTGTCCCTCTCTTTCTGGCTCATTTCACTTCGCATGGTATTCTTCATGTTTATCCATGTATAAGCAAATTTCATGACTTCATCTATCCTAACAGCTGCATAGTATTCCATTGTGTAGATGTACCAAAGTTTCTTTAACCAGTCATCTGGCAAACTTATTATTTCAAAATAAAAGTATTATGTTATTTTATCTGCTTAAAATTATCTCATATCTTTCTACTGACCTTAAGTTAATGATATATAGGAAATTTGCATGTACCATGTTGCCTGATCTCTGTTTATTTATTTATCCTTATGTCTTATTACATACTCCTTTATTCTTTCCATCCCATCTTATATTTGCCTATTCTTTCTCACCCCAAGGCATTTTCAGGAGATCATCTCTTACTTGGAACATTTTTCTAATGTTAATTGTTTGTTCAATTATGAGTTTATTTATTTTCTCTTATTGAATCAGATTTTTAAAGTACTTAGCAATTGCTATAACATTATGTTTTGTAAGATCATTTGTTTCTTCTATTCAACTTTAGTAAACTACAAACTATATGGTTTATGTAGACCATAATGTGTTTGGTTTACTCATATCCGAAGTACTTAACCTGTGCTAAGTATCATTTTTACCTAAAAATATTTTTCATCTCAGAAGCATTTACATTATTTCCTGTGTTGTATATGCCAGATTTTTAGTGAACAGCTAAAGAAATAGTATGATAAACTCTCTTTGAATTGGAGAATACACATTATCTATAAGAATATTTCTCAAATAGTGTTCTATTGAGAATTTGTTCACACAAATGTACCTTAAGGTAACTCAGTAATTTTGAAAATTGTCCCGTGATATACTGCAAGCTAAATAATTTTATAGGGGTCATCTATAATACTTTTTCTAAATACTTCATTAAAATATACCAACATTTTTACCAATTTCTTATGATTTGTAGGACTCTACCTATAAAACTTCCATTTGATATTATGGAATTAAAATCCACTTTGATATGTGCTATGGGAACCATATTAAAAAGAACCTGTATGAATATGAATGCCAGATAATTAATTAGAAATATTACTAAAGATCTACATTTAAGGCTTAGACAGGCAGCGTTACTTTTCATGAAAACTCATGCAACTTGTCACCTCCATGGATTTCTTCAGTATCACTTTTATATCTCTTTGAGAATATCTTTATGCGTCTATCTATGTGACCAGTTAAAATAGCCTGAGACTCTTTATCTCAAAGTTATCAAACATTACTCTTAGTTTGGGTCAGAGGCTAGCTAATTTCAAATGTATCATTATTTCACTAATACCCCATATAATTATTTCTCTTCTTACCCTACATTTGCCTATTATATAAAAAAAGTTAGGATAAAAATATCTTATAGGCTATCTCTAAATAATTATAGAAATAACTAAGATTTAAGTATTAGGATTTTAGTATGACATATATATTTTTAAATTTATTTTTAATTAAGATACTGTGATTTATGAAGCTGTTCATAAAAGAGTTGTTTCAGTCATGCAATGATCCAACACCAATCCCACTACCAGTATCGCCTTCCATCCTCCAATGTCCCCAAGTTTCCTCCTACCTACCACTCCAGCCTGCCTTCTTCAAAGTCACATAACAAATTTATTTCATCTTACTTCTTTCAACAAAACACGGAATGGAAAGTGGAATTATTATAAAATAAATCAATAAAGATCAATTTGTGATAATTGATTGCTTTATGATTTTGACCCATGTAAATATATTCAAGTCATTTAATGTAGTATAGCATATGCTTATTCTCATTTAAATGACTAGGTTTCTAATTTCTGGCATGAAAACATATTGTATTAAATTATATTTTGTACTTGAATCTTATTGTAGTAGTTATCATGTCTTCCATGTCATAAATAAATCTTTTTTAAAAAATTATGTGCTAATACATTTTAGAATTTCCATGAAATAGGCAAAACCTACAATTGTAATTTTTTTTAAATTAAATGACAGACAGTGCTACAAATAGAATAAAATTTTAATGAAAAATATGAATAAGCCTATAAAGTGCACAACATTTTATCCTAAGAAGATTATTGGTTTTATAATAAAAATATTATGTTATAGAACCTACTTAAGTGTAGCATTAATAAGTAAAAAGTTGCAATAAGAATCTCTAGATGTGAAAAAGAAACTAGTCAGGATAGAACAATCAATATAAATGATATGCCAATTCACTATGGAAAATTGTATAAAATCCCCTAGTGAGCTCCAAGTATATGTATCTTTCTTAATCTAGTAGAGAGTGACCATATGAATACTTAGTAAGTGCCATACTTGATGTCACATGTTGGAGAGTTTTTCTTTTAAAAAAGTTTTCTTAACACTCTTTGAAAAATGGGTCTCAAGGGTATGAATTTCCTAAGCTATTTCCTGTCCATGAAGCTTTCTAATTTTCCTTCAAACCTGAACGACAGTCTAGCTGGATAGAGTATTCTTGGTGAGGTCTTCTTTAGTTTAAGGTTGTATACTTTATCCCTCCCTACTCTTCTGGCTCATAGAGTCTCATCTGATAGATCTGCTGTATATTTTATGGACTTGCTTTTGTATGCAAACTCCCTTTTGATCTTTTGTTTTCAGTATTCTGCCTGTATGTGACTCTTGTCATTTTTTAAAAAATTTTTATTATATCACCATGTGGAAAGTTACAAAGTTTTCAGGTTTATGTCTCAGTTAAACAATATTCAAACACCACCCCTTCACCTGTACCCATATTCCACCACCAAAATCCCCAGTATACCCCCCGCCCCCCACCCCAACTGTTTAACTGATGAATTTCACTTCATTTTCTCTTTACCTTGATTATGTTCCATATTGCAAAACAAAACTCACTATTGTTGTTGGAGTTTCCCCCCAAGAAAGACAGCCTTACTAAGGAAACATTTGATAATTGGTTTTCCATTAAAAGATTGTATGTTTTCAGTTTTTAGAAAAGGTCGGCTCGGATGTGTCCCAGTCCTGCATCCCGGGGCCATGTTAGTTGCTGCTCAGTGTCACCAGGGCTCCATCTGGAGAAGGTGTACCGGCTGTACCTCCTCCTTTGGGATCCCCGGTGTTGCTGGCCCGGTTTGGGGTCCGGAGCATTTCTCTGGCTGCGTTGCTCACCAAACTGCCTAGCCTCTTCTCTCACTCTTGTCATTTTGAATACAATGTGTTCTTGGTCCTGGGAATGCCCTTGAGCCCCACTGAATGTGGTCCAACCCTGCCCCCCGCCTCCACCCAGTCAAGTACTTATGTCAAAGAGCAGCAAGAGTAAGGATCTGGTGATGGATTTTCCTTTCACACTTGAAACAGTATAATGAAAGAGGTAAAGAGTTTTACCTAGAAAGATGGTTGGACTTTTGGCGTAATAAAAACTTAAGACAGAATTCTCCCTTTCACCCAACATAACTAATAAGTAAAAATCACTGTATCATTGTCATCCTGTTGCTCTTGAGCGAGCAATGGTAACAGCTCCATCGTGAGACTTGTTGTTACTGTTTTTGGCATATCGAATATACCATGGATAGCTTGCCAGGCTCTGCCATGTAAGTAAAAATAAATTATAGCTAACATTTAGCAAACTTGGAAGTATTTTAATGTCAAACAACCAAAGACATATTGTAACTAGCATTATATATTTAGCTTTTTAAAGTTAAATATTTAAGTTTCACAGAACAAATATACAAGAAAATTAATGACAAATCAAATAACTAAGTTAGAAAATTTGGCTCTATGACATAATGTAGGACTTGCATATTTTAGATCCTGGGTTGCAACTCTGGGACTGGAAAAATCAAACAATGAAGCAATTTGTTAATTTTAGTTTTTTCTTCTTTATGGTGTAACCATACACTTGAAACTCATTCTATGCAGCCATAGATATTAAACATTGTAATGATAATAGCATGAACAATTAAACAGAGCTTAGACACTATTTTGTCTCAGATTTTGAAAAATATGGTTAGGAAAAAGGTCTGGGTACATATACAACAGTAATTTTTCCTGATAAATTTTGAACTTGTAACTTCTGATGTGATAAATGTGTCTGGTTTATACTTTTTGCTAATATTTTTAAATTAAAATTAAAATGTATCTGAACCAACATATTATACAAACAGATTCAGATTTTTAAATTTGAATGAAATTAATGCATAATTTAAAGTGAATTCAATAAGAAAAACAAATCAAGTGAGTATATGAACATAAATTATCTTAAAAATATGAGAGGGGCTAAAGAGAGAGTTCTGGGGCTAAGGTACTTGCTTGCCTGCAGCCAGCCTTGGTGTGATCCCTGTCATTATAGGTGGCCTCCCAAGTACTCCCAGGAGTTATTCCTGAGTACATAGTTAGGGTAAGTACTGAACACAATAGGGCCTGGTCCAACACCCAAAAGAAAAAAAGACCTGAGATGAATGATTTAAAACCATCTAAGGATTGGACAGCTTTCTAAGTTAATTTTCTTCAAATATTAGAAAGAATTCAACCAAAAGTCAGTTCATAAACACTTGGTATATTTCAGTTATATTCACATGATTAAATGTTATATGGCAGAAAAACACATTAAGTACTATAAATAGAAAATTATTGTAGTACTGAATGAACAAAGTGAACTAAAATAAATTATGTTAAATATGAAGGAAATTTTTCCTAAAGAAAAAGCAACTACATCAAAACATCTTTTGTTTTTGTAAATACAATGAATGGCATGATTTTCAAAACTGTAAGTAAGTCACAACTTCATAATGTAAGAGAGGGCATCCTGTAATATATTACAGGAAGAAATCTTAGACTGGGGAGAAACAAAGATGTGAATATAAGTTTTCATTAACTCTTATATGATAAATGTCATTACATTTACTAAGTTTTCATCAACAAACAAAAGTCAGACCAATATTTGTGCTATCTTAAGACTATAATTAAATTATAAATTCAAATATTAAGTATTTTCTAGATAAATATTAATTATATCATACAATATTAATTTTTGTTGCAAGTTAGAAAGTTGTGAAATATTTTTATTCATTTTACAAATACATAATTTTCTTAAGTAAAACATCTAAAAGAATAACAAGACTATCACTGTCATCCCGTTGCTCATCGATTTGTTTGAGCGGGCACCAGTAATGTCTCTCATTGAGAGACTTATTGTTACTGTTTTTGGCATATCCAATATGCACAGGTAGCTTGCCAGGCTCTGCTGTGAGGGCTCCATACTCTCAGTAGCTTGCTGGGCTCTCTGAGAGGGGTGGAGGAATCGAACTCAGGTTGGCCTCGTGAAAGGTGAAAGCCCAACTGCTGTGCTATCGCTCCAAATAAGGTTTTACAATCAGGACAAATTTTAATGTCCTCACTGGAAAACTAGTTTATGTATTTTTATTATATGTCTCAAAAGTATTAGATATAATACAAGATAGTTTAGTGGGCTAGAGTCAAATCTTTTCACACAAAAATACAGTGTTTCATCCCTGGCAATGCATGGTCCCCAAATTACACCCGATAAAGATACCTGGAAACTGAATGGGTGTAACAGCTAAGTAACACTGTGTGTGGCCAAACAAGGTTTAGACGTAAAAGTATAGAAAGATAATGATTGGTATAATTTGCATTCTGTGTATATCTACTGTATAATTTTAAATCTTCAATGTTATCAGCAGAGGCCAGAGAGATATTTCAGTGGATAGTGTGTTTTCCTTGTGAAAGGCTGACCTGGGTTTGATCCCTGCCACCACATCTGATTCCTTGAACCCTGCCAAGAGTGACCCTTGAGAGCAGAGTCAAGAGTAACCCCTGAGTACACTGAACATGGCCCAAACACAAAAACAAAAATGTTACCATCAAATTGGAAGACCATTTAAAAACAAAATTAAATCACTGTGAGATACATAGTTACAAAGCTGTTCATGATCCCCTTTCAGTCATCCATGTTCCAATGCTTATGGCTCCACCAGTGTACATTTCCCACAACCAATGTCCCCAGTTTGCCTCCACCCCCACCCCCACCCCCCAGCCTGTCTCTATGTCAGGGACTTTCATTCTTTCTCTTTCTCCCTCCTTTTGGGTATTATGGTTTGCAATACAGATACTGAGAGGTTATCATATTGTTCCTTTACTTATTTTCCATTTCACTCAGCATGATACTCTCCATGTCCATCCATTTATAAGAGAATTTCAGGACTTCATTTCTCCTAACAGCTGCTTAGTATTCCATTGTGTAGATGTATTATGTTCTTGGGCACTTGGATTGTTTCCAGTTTCTGGCTATGTGAATAGTGCTGCAGTGAACAGAATATAGAAGTGTAAAAAAAAACCCTAAAAAAAAAAAGCCAAACCCCAAACAATGGAAACTGTTTTGTTTAGCACCAATAGGAGGATAATTAAGCAGATATAATAAATTTTTAATTCTTGATGGCAGTAATTATAATTTGTAATTTACATATTAAATATAAATTCTACCTTAAAAATATATTCAATGACAACTGAGTAATTCATCTCTCTATCTCTTTCCAGTGGCATAGGAGAGAAGTTACAAATTATAGCAAACCCAAAGCATATCCTTTTTTTTTAAAGATAATAGTTATTTGTTTTAATTCATTAACATTCATACTGAACAAAAGGAAGATAGTGTGACAGTGCAACAGCATTCATACCAGTGTTCCATCCATGGCTCATAGTTGGCTGTGACTGATTTAGCACAAATTGCAGTGCTGGTTTCAACATGTTAATTTTTGCAGTATTGTGTTTAGATCATGAAAGTGGCAATCATTTTTTAAAATTTATTTTAATTGAAGTAAATATATAATAATGGGTTTCAGGTGTGGATCATTAAAATCAACATGTAAGTAACAGAATTATAGTATTAAATTTCAGGTGTGCACACTATAATTCAATGTCTGTATACTAATAATTTAAGTAACTTGGACACATCCGTTTCTACTCTGTATTTCTATTCAACAATTGAACTGTCTTACCTGATTTACCCACTTCCCTTCCTCCTTCTCTTTGGGTAAACACTAATTTGACCTTATCGGCTAAAATTTATTTTTGCTTTAGACTATTTTTTCAGTTTCTCTATATAAAAACAAGTTAAATCACACATCATTTTTATTCTTCATGACAGCTATTTCACTAAGAATAATACTGCATACATTCATGTTTTCACAAATGACAGAATTTTATCATTTTAGTAGATGAACTGTATTCTATTGTAAATATATACCAAGTCTTTTTTCAATCATCTGTTAGTAGACACTGAGGTGCTTTGTATCTCTTGCCTGTTATAAAAAACAGAGCAAAAAATTTGAGGTGTTGATTAATAAAATACACTTGTTCCTCTGAAATTCTCTTTGTTTCACTGTCTTTAATTAGGGATCGACTGTGTAGACTTTCCTTTAATTTCCTACTTCTATTAGGTGAACTCTAAAACATGTGACTATTCAAATCAATTTCTAATAAAAAATTGGAAGTCCAGTTGCCAATTCTAGATTATAATTAGTATTTTATGCTTTTCAATTTTATGTAAGTGGTATGTATGTATGTGTTTCAGGAGGACTGAAATGAATGTAAAAGCTGAAAGATTTTGACACAAACGGCTCCTCCACTCCTGAACAGAGGCCCTGAAGGCCCACTAACTGATTTAGGAACCCAGCAGCTTCTTGCAGAAATGCCTCTAGACTTCGAACTAAGCTATGGCCCCCAAGCTGCCCCTGGAGGGGAAAGGTTTTTCTCTCTCAGCCTTTCCTTTTGGCGGGGCAGCAGCATGGCAACTGTCTTCTTTTAGAGTCCATTAAAAGAGGTACCAGATTGCAGTGATGTGACTTCTGACAGAAATTTCTCTGGACATAATTACTAAAATACCAGAAATCCAAAATTGCGTGGCCCTTGCAGGCATGCGACTGCATATGATCTTTATTCTCAGCAATGGAAAACAAATTATCAAATGATGACTTTTCAGCAGGTCTGATTGTTGGGGGAAAATTCCAAATAATAATAGTGAGTTTCCTGTTGAAATATTGAATGTAATCAAAGTAAAGAGAGTAAAGTGAAAATCATCAGTCACACAGGCAGGGAGTGGGGGTGGCAGTGGGACGGAAATTATTCTTGGTGGTGGAACATGTGCACTGGTGAAGGGATGGGTGATTGATCATTGTATGACTGAGACTTAAACCTGAAAGCCTCGTAAAAAGAACAACAACAACAAGAAAAAAAAACTGAAAGATTTCTGCCTCCCCATTGTCCGCTGCCTGGGCCTTCTCGGCCACAGGCAGTGCCATCACCTCAGTCCTCTGTGCCTGCGTGAACAGCGCCCATTTTCTCTCACAGGTTGTCGGGACGTGTTCCCACGCCAGGGGGCGTGGTCTCAAAAGGGGGCGTGGCCTATTTCTGCCGCAGTTATTTCTCCCATTCCATGCACAGTGCTTTGGTCACAATCGGTATAACCTATTCCTCTGAAGAATGCCCTGTTCATCTTAGTCACTATATGCTAATTGTCAATTAGCCTATCCCATCCTAATTTCAAAACCACTATCAATGAACACATCGAACTGGACAAAAAGTCTTTTTAAAGGAGATCATAGCCCCACATATTCAATTGAAGCCCCTCACAAGCTAAGGTGGAGTGCCTGACAGTAAAGCCCATAACAACATGAAGAAACAGCAAAAATCCCCACTGCCAGGAGAGATGGAAGAGAGGATCTCAGAAACCCCAACAGGGACTTCCCAGAAATACAATCTCCTCTCAGATAAAGAATTCAGAAAGGAAATCGTGAAGATGGTTCAGAAACTCAAAGCAACTATGGAACAAACATCCAATAAATTAAGGGAGGATATGGATGCAGCATTGGAACGGTCCACCAAGAAAATCCAGGAGGAAATGACAGCAGAAACTTCAAAACTACAAAGAGAAGTGACACAATTAAAAGAATCGGTAGATGAAATAAAAAACTCAATAGGAGCCCTCAATAATAGAATGGCTACAGCCGAGGACAGAATCAGTGAGCTTGAAGATGAGTTGCAGAAAGCATACAGGCAACAACAAATAATGGCAAAAGACCTCAAAATGGCTCTAGAGCGAATTAGAGCCCTAGGGGATGACCACAAGAGAAACAACATAAGAATCATTGGAGTACCAGAAGCACAGGGAACCAATCCCAATGGAAAAAAAAACACAATTAAAGACATCATTGCTAAGAAATTCCCAGAGCTAGAGAATGCAGGTATCCAGATCCAGGGAGTCCGAAGGGTGCCAGCTAAAAGGGAAACAAATAAAAATTCCCAAGGCATATCATAGTCAGAATGATGGATGCTGTGCATAGAGACACAATACTGCAAACAGCAAGATCAAAGAAGCAAGTCATATACAAAGGAGCACCCCTTAGATTCACAGCAGACCTATCAGAAGAAACCTTCCAAGCCCGAAGGCAATGGTGGGATATAGTGAAAAAACTCAATGAAATGAACGCCTCAACAAGACTACTTTACCCAGCTAAACTCTCAGTTAAACTTGAAGGAACTATACACTATTTCACGAAGAAACAACAGCTCAAGAACATCATAGACTCAAGACCAAACTTAGAAGAAGGACTAAAAGGGCTACTATAAGACAAGGAAAAACCCCACAAGAACAAAAAACCCTATATAAAGATGGCACAATATCCCATGACAATAATTTCCCTTAATGTTAACGGTCTAAATGCACCAATCAAGAGGCAAAAAGTGGCAAAATGGATTTGGAAACTAAGCCCAACTTTCTGCTGCCTACAAGAAACACATCTAAACAGCCAGAGTAAACACAGATTCAAAGTCAAAGGATGGAAAACAACCCTCAAGCAAACAACTCCCTCAAAAAAGGCTGGGGTGGCCATACTAGTATCCAATAACATAGATTTCAGGCTGAAAAGGATCAGAAGGGACAGCGAAGGTCATTTTCTATTCATCAAGGGATATGTACAACAGAAAGAAATCACACTCTTAAATGTATATGCACCTAATGAACGATCAGCTAAACACTTAAAAGAACTCCTAACAGAATTTAAGAGGGACATAACTAGTGCTGCAATAGTAGCTGGAGACTTCAAAACTGCCCTATCACCTCTGGATACATAAACAAGAACAACACTCAGCAAGGAAACAATGGCTCTGAAGGAAGAAATGGAGGAGACAGGGCTAATAGACCTATACAGGACTATACACCCCAAAAAGAAAGAATACACATTCTTTTCCAGCACACATGGAACATATTTCAAAATAGACCACGTTCTGAGTCAAAAATTATACCTTAATAGAATCGGGAAGATAGAAATTGTATCAACTATATTCTTAGACCATGATGCGCTGAAGATGGAAGTTAATCACACACAGACGCGGAGAACCAAATCAAACACTTGGAAATTAAACAACTCACTGTTGTACAATGAGTGGGTCACCAAGAAAATCAAGGAGGAAATAAAAAATAAATCGAAACAAATGATAATGAAGACACAAGCTACCAGAACCTATGGGATGCAGCTAAAGCTGTGTTAAGGGGAAAATTTATAGCTCTGAAAGCTTTCCTCAGGAAGGAAGAAAGGGCCTATATAGATAGCTTGACTTCGCAGCTCAAGATCTTAGAAGAGGACCAGCAAAAGGAACCCGAACCAGATCGAAGGGAAGAAATAATAAAACTTAGAGTAGAAATTAACGATATGGAAACCCGAAAAACAATCTGAAAGATCAATGAAACAAAGAGCTGGTTTTTCGAGAAAATAAGTAAGATTGATAAGCCGCTAGCAAGACTCACAAAGAAAGAGAGAGAGAGAGAACTCTAATAAACTGAATCAGAAATGAAAAGGGGAAGATCACAACAGAAACCAAGGAGATTCAAAAGATCATCAAAGAGTATTTTGAAAGTCTGTATGCCATAAAACAAAAGAACCTAAAAGAAATGGACGAATTCCTTGATTCCTACAATCTCCCAAGACTGAACCAAGAAGACTTGGAATACCTGAATAGGCCCATAAATATCAAGGAAATCAAAACTGTAATAAAAATTCTCCCCAAAAACAAAAACCCAGGTCCAGATGGTTTCACTGGCGAATTCTTCCAAACATTTAAAGAAGATTTGTTGCCAGTTCTCTTCAAGCTTTTCCAGGAAATTGAAAAGACAGGAACCCTCCTGAACAGTTTCTATGAGGCACATATCTCCCTAATCCCAAAAGCAAACAAAGACACCACTAACAAAAAAAACTATAGACCAATATCCCTGATGAACACCAATGTGAAGATCCTCAACAGAATACTAGCAAATAGAATCCAACAACTCATCAAAAAGATCATACACCATGACCAAGTAGGATTCATCCTGGGGATGCAAGGATGTTTTAACATTCAGAAATCAATCAACATAATCCATCATATCAACAAAAGTAAAGATAAAAACCATATGATCATATCAATAGATGCAGAGAAAGCATTTGACAAAATCCAGCACCCGTTTATGATGAAAACTCTCACCAAAATGGGTTTTGGAGGAACTTTTCTCAAGATAGTCAAAGCCATCTACCACGAACCTATGGCAAGCATTATTATCAATGGGGAAAAACTAAGGGTCTTTTCCTCTAAGATCGGGGACAAGACAAAGATGCCCACTCTCACCACTTCTCTTCAATATAGTACTGGAAATACTAGCAATAGCCATTAGGCAAGAAAAAGATATTAAGGGCATTCATATAGTAAAGGAAGAAATCAAACTCTCACTATTCGTAGATGATATGATACTATATCTAGAGAAGCCTAAAAGCTCTACTAAGAAACTCTTAGAAACAATTGACCTCTACAGTAAGGTCGCATGCTATAAAATCAATACCCCCAAATCCATGGCCTTCCTATATTCAAACAATGAGAAAGAGAAAAGGGACATGAAAAAAGCAGAAAATCAAATACCTTGGAATCAGCTGAACCAAGGAAGTAAAGGACCTCTACAAAGAAAACTAGAAAACGCTACTCCATGAAATAAAAGAGGACATGAGGAAATGGAAACATATCCCCTGCTCATGGATAGGGAGAATCAACATTGTGAAAATGGCAATACTCCCCAAAGCATTATACAGATTTAACGCGATCTCTATAAGGATACCCATGACATTCTTCAAAGAAATAGATCAAGCAATCTTGAAATTCATATGGAACAATAAATGCCCACGGATAGCTAAAACAATTCTTGGGAAAAAGATGATGGGCAGCATCACCCTCCCCAACCTTAAACTTTACTACAAAGTGGTAACAATTAAAACAGCATGGTATTGGAACAAAGGCAGAGCCCCAGACCAATGGAACAGAGTGAAATATCCCAACACAAAACCCCAAACGTATGATCATTTAATCTTTGACAAGGGGACAAGAAATGTGAAGTGGAGCAAAGAAAGCCTCTTTAACAAATGGTGCTGGCATAACTAGACAACCACATGCAAAAAAAAGGGCTTAGACCTCGTCCTGACACCATGCACAAAAATAGAATCAAAATGGATTAAAGACTTCAACATAAGACCATATTCTATAAGGTAGATCGAAAACAAAGTTGGCAAAACCCTTCACGATATTGAAGCTAAAGGTATCTTCAAAGATGACACGGGACTAAGCAATCAAGTAAAAACAGAGTTAAACAAATGGGACTACATTAAACTAAGAAGCTTCTGCACCACAAAAGACACAGGGACCAGAATACAAAGGCAATCTATAGAATGGGAAAGGATTTCACCCAATACCCATCGATAAAGGATTGATATCAAGGGTATACAAAGCACTGGTTGAACTCTACAAGAAGAAAACATCCAACCCCATCAGAAAATGGGCCGAAGAAATGAACAGTAACTTTTCCAAGAAAGAGATACAAATGGCTAAAAGGTACATGAAAAAATGCTCTGCATCACTAATCATCAGGGAGATGCAGATCAAAACAACCATTAGATACCACCTCACACCACAGAGAATGGCACACATCCAAAAGAATAAAAGCAACCAGTGTTGGAGAGGATCTGGAGAGAAAGGGACCCTTCTACACAGCTGGTGGGAATGCCAACTGGTCCAGCCCCTTTGGAAAACAATAGGGATGATTCTCAAAAAATTAGAAATTGAGCTTCCATTTGATCCAGCAATACCACTTCTGGGAATATATCCTGGAGAAACAAAAAAGTATAGTCAAAATGACATCTACACTTATATGTTCATCGCAGCACTGTTTACAATAGCCAGAATCTTGAACAAACCTGAGTGCCCGAGAAGAGATGACTGGGTAAAGAAACTTTGGTACATTTATACAATGGAATACGGTGCAGCTGTTTGAAAAGATGAAGTCATGAACTTTGCATGTAATTGGATCATCATGGAACGTATCATACTAAGTGAAATGAGCCAGAAAGAGCAGGACAGGCATAGAAAGGTTGCTCTCATCTGTGGAATATAAAATAACAGAGAAGGAGACTTACACCCAAGAATAGTAGTATATAATGCCAGAAGGTTGGCTCTATAGCTGGGAAGAGGGCCTCACATGTTGTTGGAAAGTATTCCCAGATAGAGAAGGGAATATCAAGTAAAATGTGATTGGAGATCCTGCGCAGGGAGGGAGATGCATGCTGAAAGTAGACTAGAAACTGAACATGATGGCCACTCAGTGCCCCTACTGCAAACCACAACACCCAAAAGAGAGAGAGAGAACAAATTGGAATGCCCTGCCACAGAGGCAGGGTGGGTTGGTGGGGATGGAATTGGGGGGGTGGGAGGGATACTGGGTTCATTGGTGGTGAAGAATGGACACTGATGGAGGGATGGGCTTTCGAACATTGCATGAGAGAAAGACAAGCACAAAAAGATGTGAATCTGTAACTGTACCCTCACTGTGACTCACTAAAAAAATAAATTAAAAAAAGTAATGAGTATAAATGATGTATAAAAAATTATAGCAACAGACTGAAGACTAAATATACAGAATAGATCTATGATTCTTAATCTGTCTTTAGATTCTTTGTGATTAATGGAAGTATGCTAGAAGAGAAATAAGTGGGGAGACTAACATTGTAACTTGACTTTAGATAAGAGGAATTTTATTGACTAAACATTGATTAAACACCTACTGCATGCATATAGATAAGTAATGTTGAATCACACCGGGTTAAAAAAAAATTTTTTTAATCCCCTGTCTTGTAACTGAGCATTCTCTCTATTAAATCCTTGACCATATACTCATAATATCAACATATATGCATGTTATATATAAAATATGAGTCATATGATATATACAAAGTATATAATATTCAGGGCCTTGATTTGAAGACTATGTGAAATCATAGACTCCATCATGATTTGGGTCAACAGTTTCAAATGATATATTTGATATATATTCCTCATTGTGGTAATTGTTTCTGTACTGCATTTATCTGCCAAGACATTAGATTTGTTTAGTTGGCAATTATATCTCAATAAATATGTTTGAAAAAGTAAAAAAAAACTGAAAGATTTCAAAAGATATTTTAAATAATTGGAAAATTTTTTCATTTTTTTGTATATGAAGTATATGTTTATCAGCAACTTGCTTTATTCACTCACTAGTATTTTCCTGGGAAAAATATTATGAATAAATATTTTTTATTCTGCTGTAGAAATCCATCACATACTTTATTTTATTTTTTTGTGTGTGCTAAACATTGGTGTCAGTCACACCCAGAGACTGTCCTGGCACCATGTAATCCCATCAATGGCCAACATCCAGACACTATAAAACCAAGCTCCTGGAAGACATCTAATAGCCTACTTCTCCGTCTTGGAGAACCAAACAAGCTATTGAGAGTCTATTGCCCACTTAGGAGAGCCTGGCAAAGTCCCAGTGGCGAATTCATATCCAAAATACAGTAACAGATATGTACATACCTCTCAGAGAGCCAGACAAGCTACCAATAGTATCCCACCTGGACGGCAGAGCCTGGCAAGCTACCTGTGGCGTATTCAATATGCTAAAAACAGTAACAATAGGTCTCATTCTCCTGACCCTGAATGAGCCTCCAATCATTGGGAAAGACGAGTAAAAAGAGGCTGCTAAAATCTCAGGGCTGAGTGTAATAGAGACGTTACTGGTGCCCACCCAAGTAAATTGACGAACAACAGGATGACAGTCATGCAGTGATATAGTGAACATTGGTGTGGAAAATTGAGCTATCACAAGTAGTTATTCTTGAAAACATATTAATTTTTGTATATATCTAGCATTTCTCTTTTTAGCACACACAGAGAAATTCTTATTTATAAAAGAAATGGAATTTCAACAATAGATTAACTTTTTCTAACCTAGTAGTCATGGAGCACAGCAAGTAGGGCGTTTACCTTGTAAGCAACCGACTCAGGTTCTATTCCTCTGTCCCTCTCGGAGAACCCGGCAAGCTACTGAGAGTATCCTGCCTGTATGGCAAGTTCCCTATGGCATATTCGATATGCCGAAAACAGTAACAAGTCTCACAATGATGATATTACTGGTGCCCGCTCAAGCAAATTGATGAGCAATGCGAGGACAGTGCTACAGTGCTATTACTACATTTATAGGAGTTTCTGTTCTGCTGTTATGTTAGTAATTAGTGTTTTGAGAATTTTTGGCTTTAACAATTTTATAGGGCTAAATTGTATATTTGTATTTTCTACTTAGTGGTGATCATAGCTTACTTTCTCCTTGTTCAGGGATAACTCCTGATGAAGTTTTGGGGATCAGATGTGGTGCCAGGGATTCAAACCAGGGTCTGCTACATGCAAGGCAAGCTACTTTACTACCATTGCACTACATTATGTCCTGAACATAGTATTTTGGCCATTTTAGTGATGTAAAATGGATCACTATATATAAAACTGTATTTACTGCTCCCATAGGTGTAGTTAAGTGCAGAAGCTATGATTGTGTATTTGAGTGATTATTTATAGTGAGTACATCTCTATGGCCACTGTTGAAATTAAGACATAAAACAGATACATATCATAATACAAAGTTATTAATCCTAATCATATCTAAATTTTTGCTATTACCAATTTGCTGCCCATTTTTTATCTTTTTTGAAAATAAAATCTTTTTTCATTTAGCAAAATTTATAACATCAATGTTGTTGCTTTCAGTAGCAGTATTTCTTAATTTTCAAAGAAATGAATATGATGCACTTTATTCATCCAATTCTTTAAAGACTTTTGTGTTTCAATTTTTACCAATGACAAACAGCACTATTATTGAATTCTAATATGTATTCCTTGGTGAAATACTTGCATTTTATCTTACTTGGGGGTGGGGGTGTTAACCACATCCAGTAGTACTCAGCTCCTGGCTCTGCACTCAGGTTTACTCCTGGTTGGCTCAAGGGACCATATGGCTAGCAGGTATTGAACCTAGGTTGGATGCACGCAAGGCAAGCCACCCTAGCTACAGCTACTGCTTCAGCTCCAAGATTTGCATTTTAATCAGGAATGTAACCAGGTGTAAGGGTTGCTGATGTATTGTCCATATGTTAGGTTAGATTAGCCGACACTGAAAATAAAATTTCCAATGTGGTTTGGCCAATTTATACTTCTGTTAACAAGAATGAAAGTTTTTGTTGTCTGCATATGCATTTTATTTTATTTTATTTATTTTATTCTTTTATTGAATCACCATGTGGAAAGTTACAAAGCTTTTAGGTTTAAGTCTCAGTTATACAATGTGCATATGTATTTTAAATATTTCATGCTATAGTATACTTTAATTATTCATGATATAGTAACTGAATTTTCTTATCTAATGACAAACTAGAAGGATAAGAATAATGTGACAAAAGTTGTCCCCTTGCTAGTCTTCCTCTGTGCAAAGTGGTGTCTAATGGACCCTGCTAGCAGGGTTAGGCTAGCTTTGTTGGTTGGTGCCTTGGAACTTCACACCGAAGTTCAAAGCACCAATGTGAGAACTCTTCACATATGACATGCTTCACTGTTAATTGCTTTCATCACTTATTTCTTTGCTTTTCATTTAAACCTCTTTGCACACTTGACTCGAAGTCAATGTGGATGGTACAGACTGACAGTCACTACTTGTGAATTGAATTAATTTTGGAATGCTAAATACTTTAACTTATCAAAACCCTGACATTGCAGGGAAAGAAATTAACAGAATTTTCCCTGATGGAAAAATAAGAAGGTTCACACTTTTACAAACGAAAAGTATATACGAACTTACAAGGGAAGACAAATCATCTTCAGAGTTTGAATTCAAAGTTCTCAGGTGATCAGAATATTCCATTTTGAATAGAATGTTCTAATCTGCTAGTGATACGACTATCTGATTATCTGATAGGACCTTATTGCCAAGATTATGTTGATTGTATCAAAGTTTATATAGGCTTCTTCAGTTTCAACAAACAAAACACTGACATTATCTTACAGATTCATAGGACCCATTATTCTCAGTAGCTTATGTTATAAGGTTTATAATTTGAGCTTTAGAAATGAAGGAAATACTTCACTAACACATTTTCTTAGGTATAGATACATGTTTTGAAGCTCTCTTTGTGTCTTTTCTTTTTTTTCAAGAATGTCACCTTCTCAGCTATGTGACAAATTGACACTCTATTCTCTTGAATTTATGTGTCCTTATTCCCCCTTTACCTGTGAATTAACCAGTCACTGGGGTTACTCAAATCAGACAGAGCCCTAAATCAGCTTCACTAAATTATTTGACCTTTACTCTGCTGGTGAAGTAAATAGCAGTATATCTACCACAGCTGTCAAAGCCATCTTTGTGTATCAGTATTTAGGAACAGCTATTTTTGAAAAATGAAATAGCAAGTCAATTGGTGATCACTGTATGCTAAATCATAGTGGTGTTAATTTATTGCTATATAAGCAACCAGAGCTTTTGTTTACATAATCTGTTTTGTGTTGCAATCTTTTTCTAATCAAGTATGTACCATGGGTTAGGACTTACAGTTTCCACTTTTAATTTTGGTTTTGCTATAGGTGTGAATCTCATTTGTAATACTTCATGGACTTCTTACATAGTTCTACTTGGAGTATTGATGTGTTTAGCATTCTAGATTTTACCTTTGCTATTATTTCTTTCCAAACATTTATATTGTTAACTAGGTTTCCATAGGGGATGAGCAATTTTGAGATTTAATTATTTTGGGTTTAATTATTTTACTGCAAGATATAAAATTATGGTTGAGATTACTATAGTCAATAAAATATAAGATAACAATGTTTTAATGCAATTTCTCATTCATATATATTATATTTTATATTAAGTCTAAATAATTTGTGATATACTTATATTGGAGAGTCAAACTAAGATCTCATTGATCCTTAGTACATGAGGTCCTTAATATATGATAATATACAAGGCTGAATATATGAGGTCCTAAATATATGAGTTTTCAAGAATGTTAGAGGAGGCTCAGAAGAGATCCGGAGCAGCCAAGTGCGAAACAGCTCCTCTGCTCCTTAAAGACTATGATCCTGGAGGTCTACTAATTACTTTTGGCACCCATCAGCTTCTTATAAAAATGCATCTAGACTGTGACCTGAACTACAACACCAGGCTGCCCCTCAAGGGGAAAGTTTTTCTCTCTTGACCTTTTCTTTTGGCTAGGGTGGTGGCAGCAGTGGTGGTGGCACCCACGTGGCAACCACCATCTTCTAGAACCCACTACCCAGCAGTACGAGTTGCAGTGATGTGGTGTGCAGGAGGTCTTGGGATGGGGGTGTTACTGGCACGCTCTCCTCCCAGATGAGATCTGGAGCAGCCGCACACAAAACTGTGAACTGAGCTAAAATATCAGAAATCCAAAACCAAGAGCTCATATATTCTTCATTCTTAGCAATGGAAAACAAATTATCAAATGATACCTTTTCAGCAGGTTTGATTATTAGGGGAAAATTCTAAATAATAATAGTTTTTTAAAATTTTATTAGTGAATCACCATTAGACAAAGTTACAGACTTACAGGTTTTCATGCTTACATTTCAGTCATACAATGATCGAATACCCATCCCTCCACCAGTGCCCATTTTCCACCACCAATGGTCCCAGCATCCCTCCCACCACCCCCACCCTGTCTCCTTCACCCCACCCTGCCTCTGTGGCAGGGCATTCCCATTTGCTCGTTCTCTCTTTTTGGTTGTTGTGGTTTGCTACAGAGGTATTAAGTAGGCATCATGTTCGGTCTATAGTCTATTTTCAGCCTGTATCTCCCATCCCTAGTGGGCCTGCCTAGCACCCTTTGCTTGGTGATCCCTTCTTTATCAGTGCTGCTTCTTCACCTAATGTGTGAGGTCAGCTTCCAAGCTGTGGAGTACTCCTTCTGGTACTTATCTCTACTATTCTTGGCTGTTAGTCTCCTATTCTGTTATTTTATTTTATATTCCATAGATTAGTGCAATCTTTCTATGTCTGTCTCTTTCTTTCTAACTCATTTCACTTAGCATGATACTTTCCATGTTGATCCACCTATATACAAATTTCATGACTTCATCTTTTCTAACAGCTGCATAGTATTCCATTGTGTAGATGTACCAATGTTTCTTTAACCAGTCATCAGTTCTCGGGCACTTAGGTTTTTTCCAGATTCTGGCTATTGTGAACAGTGCTGCGTTGAATATATAGGTGAAGATGTCACTTTTACTATACTTTTTTGCATCTCCAGGATATATTCCGAGAAGGGATATTGCTGGGTCAAATGGGAACTCAATTTCTAATTTTTTGAGCAGCATCCATACTGTTTTCCCAAAGGGCTGAACCAGTCGGCATTCCCACCAGTAGTGAAGGAGAGTCCCTTTCTCCCCACATCCGTGCCAATGCCAGTCACTTTTGTTCTTTTGTATGTGGGCCAGTATCTTTGGTGTGAGATGGTATCTCATTGTTGTTTTGATCTGCATCTCCCTGATGATTAGTGATGAGGAGCATTTTTTCATGTGTCTTTTAGCCATTCAGATTTCTTCCTTGAGAAACTTTCTGTTCATTTCATCGCCCCATTTTCTGATGGGGTAAATAATAATAGTTTTCTGTTTAAATATTGAATGTATTCAAAGTATAGAGAGAATAAAGTGAAGATCATTAGCCACACAGGTAGCAGAGTGGAGGGGGGGTTATGCTGGGGTTCTTGGTGGTGGAACATGTGCACTCTGGTGAAGGGATGGGGGGGTCTGATCATTGAGTGACTGAGACTTCAACCTAAAAGCTCTGTAACTTTTTTCATGGTGATTCAATAAAAAAATAAATAAAAAGGTGGAATCACCTGTAAAAATAAAAGAATGTTAGAAGAAAATAATGCCGCTTATATGTCACTTTATTGGTATATCATAGGTTTTTAAATTGTTAAGTCCAGAAATAATGCTCTGTGAATGTTTGAAATTCTCTATGTAGTCAGTTGTGTAAATAAATATATTTGAATAATCAAGAACAAGTTAATGAATAATATGTTAACTCCTTTGATTTCTATATTTGAAGACTTATAAATACATTTCTATATTTGAAGATTTATAAATATACACAAGCATTCTGTTACCTATAGTAGTAGAATCACCAGAGCCTGGCAAGCTCTCCGTAGCGTATTCAATATGCCCAAACAATAACAACAAGTCTAACAATGGAGACATTACTGGTGCCCGCTTGAACAAATCAATGAACATGGGATGACAGTGCTATAGTGCAGTGCTATAGTAGTAGAATAGAGATAATTTGGTGTTCTTTTGAATAAACATGCAATTAATATGTAATTAATATCACAATAGTAACTAACTTAAATGAATTTTGTAATATCAAAGTTTTCCTCTTTATCCCCAGAGGAAATCATAAACTTATGAAATATAAGTTATGTTTTAGTTTTCTTCTGCATTTCACAGTTATTTGCCCAGTTTACATTACCCTCATCAAATTTGGTATAAAAAAGAAAGGTAAGAATGAGAATTAAACAGACCTAATTTTGCCAGCTATGTATTTTATGGGCTGGAGCCCGGCAAGCTACTTAGAGTATCCCGCCCATACAGCAGAGCCTGGCAAGCTACCCCTGGTGTATTCTATATGCCAAAAATATAACAATAAGTCTCACAATGGAGACATTACTGGTGCTGCTTGCAAATCAATGAACAATGAACAATGGGATGATAGTGCTACAGTGCTACAGTACTACAGTGTGTTAGATAGAATGATGGGTATGGGAAGGTATAGAAAATAGTTGGCCCTGATAGTTCAAAATTTTTAGTCTAATAATGAAGAAAGTTGTAAAAACCATATTACAAAGAAGACATTAAATTGCTGAGTTGAAGTTTTCTTAAAGTGATATAATTGTATAGAAGAAGAAAACATGAAAGTTTGTTAAAAAAGAAAGAATGAATAAAGATACCCATAGGTCACTGGTGAAAAAAAATTAATAGAATTTTCAGAAAATGGACAGGATGATAGACTATTCAGATAGGGAGAAGAAAATATTCCTTGCAATTTTCCTAGACTAATTTTATTATTATTTCTGAGACAAAGTGAAAACTGCCAGTAAGATTTCAAAGTATTCTGACATTGTTTCTCTTAGGTAAATAACTATATCTTTAGAAAAAAGAATTGTTGAATAAGGAAAAAAATGGAATTAAGTTTTCAAAGAATTCTATGCATGAGAGAAAAAAACCAGTAAAAGACATTATCACTTTAGCCCATAATTTAAAAAAATAAGTTAACAATTTAGAGTGTCTTAAAAGTAATTAGTATGAAAATTTTATTTTTATAGATAGCAAATGAACTTTCTTAATAGTCTAACTGTGTTTTCTCTCTCTTTCAAAATGCACTATGAATTTAATCTGCATTTTACTTTGTCCTTTAGAGAGTTTCATATGTTTTAAAGTTTTCCATCAATTTAATTTTCATGTTTGTTGTTTATAAATAATTTGTACATGAGCTACATAATTTACAATTTTAGTATATATTTATAAATGTAGTTAGGCTCACATATGTAAAATTAGAAGTTTCATATTTGTTTTATGATACTATAATGAAACTCATTAATAATAACTACTCTAGGAACAAATTGAAATAAGAAATTATGTCTTGGGTAAAGAAATACAGAGGAAAAGGAGAAATATTTGTTTATAACAGTGAGGACATGCCATATTATGAAAATATAGCAAATTATAAAAGTGCATATTTGAATAATTCATATACAGTATATCTAAAAGACTGAAAAACTCAATTGAAATTCTTAGGTAATTTGCAATGGTGATCTTAAAATATTAAAAATGTGTCTGTACACTTGAAACTGCTGATACTTGAAACTTACTTTTAATTATCTGTTTAGACTTTCATTATGTGAAACAATACTTCAAATTGATCAGATTTATATTAACTCTTAAGATAAATAGTGAATCTTATTCTGCATTTTAGCATGTGAGTTGAAGACATAGACTGTTTTATCACTTGAAATTAAGCAAATGTAGTAAATATTATAGCTCTCATAGTCACAAAATCTCAAAATGGCATCATAGGAAAGTCACATAATCTCTAAATTTATATATATATATATATATATGTTTGCACCTGATTATACTTGATTTAATAATGTTATTATAAAACAGCCTTTAGAAAACAAATACTATCAAATATAATACTATTATTTGCAAAAGCATCAATATAGGCAGAATTATAAACATTTTTAAATAAATGTTAATAAATGTAGTTTTGCTCTTTTTATATAGCACTTTATTTTGTTTTAGATGAAGCAACTATCACAAATTGACTTTTATTGATTTAAGTTTTGATAATTCCATTTGCCTTTGTGTTTTAACAAACAATATGAAATAAATTTATTTGTGCCTGCTAAGGAGGAGGACTCAACTGGTGGGTGGGAAACGGGACACCAGTGGTGAGAAGGAGTTCACACAGGTGGTGAACTGGTACTGGAACAAACATTCAGTGCCCGAAACAACTATATTGCAGAAAATTGTGATGTTATCATGAAATTTTGTTTTAAAGTAACACATGACAAAAGCTTTATTGACTTTACTTGTGCTAAATACCATCAGCTGTAGAGTGGGGAAAAATGTTCTGCCTCTTCTTAAGTGCCCTGGGTGTAGGTAATTTCTTAACCCTATGTGCTTTATCTTCTTCATCTGTAAAATGACAGTAGTAATACCCATCCCATAGGATTGTTGCAAGGGTTAAGTAATTTGATATATATTAGTAATTTAGCTGGAGACTGGCATGATACATGTGCTAAAGTGTAGACACTGTCATATGTACCACATGATATAGGTGTAACAATTGATGAAATGGCTCATTCCACATCTGCAGTTACATTTTTCATTTCCTAGGAGAAGAAGATCTGTATTTTCAGAAAAAAATACTGACATTTGTGTCTTATAGACTAGCTTTGATTTTTTTCTAAGTTTTAATTTTTTTACTTTATTTAAATGCTGTGGGCTGGAGTGATAGTGCAGTGGGAGTGATTCCCCTGCCCCTCTTGGAGAGCCTGGCAAGCTACCGAGAGTATCTCGCCTGCACGGCAGAGCCTGGCAAGCTACCCCTGGTGTATTCAATATGACAAGAACAGTAACAAGTCTCATGATGGAGACGTTAATTGTGGCTGCTCGAACAAATTGATGAGCAATGGCATGACAGTGACAGTGACAGTATTTAAATGCTGTGGTTTACAAAGTTGTTCATAATTCCGTTATTACTGGTATCCAGAGTCTTTTGCCCCCACACCTGGGTGTCTTCACTGGGGCCCCTCAGAGCAGGGTGGGTTTAGTTTCCCTTCCCACGTGGATGTGACTAAGACTCATAGCAAACGGGTATTGTTTACATTTTCAAAAGGGTTTGCTGCTGGAAAAATAGCCCTCCCAATAGTCTGGAAACAGCTTCAGCCTGTTTGGGTCAAGCGGTGGCCCTTGACAAAAGAAAATCTTTGCATGAATTGGTAACAGAGCAGCTTGATTTGGGACATATTATTACTAGCTCTATTCCTTGGAATTTACCTGTATTTGCTATTAAGAAAAGGACTGGTAAATAGAGAATGTTAACTGGTTTAAGAAAAGTCAATGTCCATATGGATTAATAGACCCTTTACAGCCGGGCCTGCCAAATTTAGCCATAATTCCAAAGCAGTGGAATATTATAATTGATTTAAAAGATTGTTTCTATAACATCGCTTTAAGGGAAGAGGATAGAGAGAAATTTACTTTTACTGTCCCTTCTTTAAATAGTGAGCAGCCTACTAAAAGATGTCTGTGAACTGTTTTGCCACAAGGGGTGATCAACAGATCAACAATGTGCCAATATTGGATGTAATAAGGATACAATACCCTGAGATTAAAATTATCCATTATATGGATGATATTCTAATTATTGCTGCACCTCAGACAAATTTGCAGAAGGTTTATGAAACTGTAATTTATGAATTAGAGTCATGGGTTTAAAAATTGCATAGGATAAAATTCAACTCCAGGTTCCTTTGGGAATTTTTAGGACAAATAATATGGGAAAGCAAAATTACACCTCAAAAGGTCCAAATTCATAGAGATGAGTTAAAAACTTTAAATGATTTTCAGAAACTATTGGGAAATATAAATTGGTTATGTACTTCCTTAGGCATCCCAAACTATGCCTTACAAATCTTGTTCCATATATTGGAAGATGATTCTTTTAAGAGTCCAAGGCAACTCAACCTTGCAGCTAAATGTGAATTGGAATTAATTGAGGAAATTGTAAATAAGGCTCAACTAGATAGAATTGATTCTTTAGAAAATATAAATCTGATAGTGTTGCACACTTAACATTCTCCCACTGGGATTTTGGTATAAGGAACTAATATTGTGGAGTGCAGTCTTTTTTAAAACATATTATGCCTACTAAAAAATTGGCCACTTATTTGTATAAAATATTTCATATAATTCTTGAAGAAAAATAATTAGACAATAGGGAGTGATCTGCTGAAATTATGTCATTGACCAATGAACAAATCCAAGCACTATGGGAACTTGATTAGGATTAGCGAATTGCCTGCACTGATGATTTGGGCAAAAATTCATAACAGCCTTCCAAAGCAAAAGATGTTTCAATTTCTTAAATTTACTGATTGGATTTGGCCTAGCATTATAAATGTTGAACCTATTGAATCGGTGGTTACGTTTTTCAGATGCTAGCAAAGAAGGAAAGTCTACTTATACTGATGCAAAATGATAAGTTCCTTATAATAGTACAGTACAAGCTATTATTGAAAGAGTAAATCGCTCACTTAAAAAATGTTGCTTAAACAAAAAGGGGGAATATATATGGATTCTCCCAGACAGCAGTTATCCAGAGCACAGTTTTCTTTAATTTTTTTAATTGCTCTGATAACATAACACCTGCAGAAAAACATAGGGAAGTTCAAAATAGCTCGAAAGAAGCAAGTTTTAATGAAAACAGAAATAACTCTGATAAAACTATTCAGAAATGTAAAATTCTTTATGGGGACCCAGTCTCTGAAAATTGAATACTAGGCCGGGCAGAAAGATGGGGGCAAGGTTTCGCTTTTATTTCCACAGAAAAAGAATGTTTCTGGTGTTCCACCAAAAGGCTTAACTTTGTCCATGAATCTGATCAAGAAGAAATAGATGAATTGGCTATGAAAAAAGATGAAAAAATTCAGGATCAGTGATCTGAGTCTGGATAAGAATGCACTCACTCAACTTAAGAGGCCTTCCAACAACACAGCAAGAGGGGATTCCAACATGGGAAGATATTAAGGCCCTGACTAACAATGCTGAGAAGGTATTGTATGACACAAAGAAAACTCCGGAAGATTTCTTGTTACCTATCATATCTCTAATGAAATAATAAGTGCCTCTACTAAAAATCTAACCTATTGGAGTTGCCTTCCTAGTTTAACTTAATAAGATGAAGTGTTACCTATTTAAATAAGAAAATATTTTGGCTGCAAATATATCTATCTGGAGAGTACAGAAAAATTTATGTTATTAGATTTCTTGGAAAAATTGTAGAGGATTAGTTGCAAAATTTTATATTATGATTTTGTTAAAATTGATTGGAGCCCTAAAAGTTATGTTCATACAGACAAAAGAGTAGAAATAAGGGGGCCGGAGCGATAGCACAGCGGGTAGGGCGTTTGCCTTGCACGCGGCCGACCCGGGTTCGATCCCCGGCATCCCATATGGTCCCCCAAGTACCGCCAGGAGTAATTCCTGAGTGCAAAGCCAGGAGTAACCCCTGAGCACCGCTGGGTGTGACCCAAAAAGCAAAAAAAAAAAAAAAAAAAAGAGTAGAAATAAGCCTGGTATGCCTGGTATGGCAATTTAAAGATAATCAGTGTATGGATGCAATGGATTTTTTCTTACTGCATCATTTTAATTTGGATTTTTAAGGTAAATTTACTAATGTAAAATTGGCCTTGCCTTGTATGAGTATGCCTTGTGGCAGGGAAGCCAAACTAAGAATGATACTATTAACCTGACATATTTCAACAGAAATTTAATCCTTTCTGTTTTAGCATGTGCGCCCTTTCCTTATGTGATATGAAGGAATGATTTCCTGTAGACAGTGTTCCATCTATACTTGTATTAACCAATCTATGAGATTCCTCGAGGAAGGAAGTTTTTATTTTTCAGAGCCTGAGTAGGTGTTTGAATGCTGGTGACTTTTCATCAACCATGGGAGAGGAATCCAACGACTGAAGCACTTTGTCAACTGATCATTCATCTTCTCTGATGGATCCAGAGATTTCTTAGCCTGCTCATTGCTGCTATCATGGGGATCATCACAGCGACAACAACAACAATGGCCGTGGCAGACATAGCTCTGAAGCAAGGGGCATAGACTGTGGTATTCGGCCAGAAATGGCGTGAGAATTCTGAAAAATTATGGACTGTTCAAAGATAAATGGACTCTGAACTGCAGTCTGAATTGGCTAATGTTCCTTGAACTGTTACTTTGCTTGGTGAATAGTCACTGGTCGCCACTGTAGTATGTGGCTAGAATACTGCTTTACTTTGTATAACACCTATGCTGTATAATGTGACTAAATTTTCAAGGGATAAGGTTTAAAATCATTTGTTAGCGCATAAAATACATATGAACAACTAAGATAATGGATTTGTAAACTCATGGTATCTGTAATAACTACCCTTCTGATATTAGATTTTCAGAAAATATGATAAAGCATTTTTTGATAAGTTAAATTCTTTTAATTTAAGGAACTGCTGGGAAGATCTGTGAGAATAGGTGTTCTGCTCTTGTTATTGGCCATTTTGTGCCTAGCATTTTATTTTAAGGTTAAGGGAAATGAAAGGCTGCTTGAATTGTTATGATGGTTAAAATCCATTATAAACAAAAAGGGGGAGATGTTGGGGCTGGACTGAGTTACCAGGGCGAGCCCATGTATACTGTACCGGACAGGAACATAGGGACCCATGAGACTTCTCGTGTGTCCTGACTGGTTTGGATGAAGCTGAACATTTTTCCCCTTCAAGCTGCCTTCAGAAAAATAAAAGAGCAGTTTTTCCTTCTCTCACAGAAGCCTGGCTGGTCTTTGAAATGCAGATGGTGTTAGGCAGGCCTGACCTTTGATATTGTAAATTGTAGGCTCTGGCCCAGCATAGTCTTTGGGATGCAGATTCCAGGTGCCTGTAGAAGGTTTCAGTTTGGTTTTGTATCTTTTCCTTCTCAGTTCTGTATTCTTTTCCAGAGGCTATAGGCCTACCCATACAAGGAAACAATATGTTTCCATTGTCTCAATGTTCTCCCTGTAACAATTTTTGATGCCTTTGGTGACGTCACTATATTGTGCCCTTTAGAGCTACCATGATCAATAAAAGGAGGTCCACGAGGCCCTCCGCCTTTGCTAAGAGCCAGAGCGAGCCTTAGTCCTCCAATCAATGCATTTCTTCCGTGTTCCTATCTCAGCGCCTCTGATTGCAGGAACGTTCACGCAACACTCAGCCTGAAAACTAGTGTACCTGGAAGTTTTGTCAGATTGGTGTCTCAGCAGAGATTCATCATGAAGCATGGGCCATTGGCATGGCAGCAGCTGTGGCGTGTGGGTGCAGGTGCTGGGTCTTTGGCAGGGTGGAACTTGGTCACCCCTCTCCCTGAAGCTCCTAATACTGAAAAAAGGTAAATTAAGTTTGTATGCATATGAAGACTTTTATAAGAATATTCATGGTGCCCCTATATATAATAACAAGATTTTGAGAATAATACATGTGCCTGTCACTAGAAGAGAAGATTTAAAAAATTCAGCAGAGGGGTCAGAGCAATATTTCATTTAGTAGAGCTCGTGGCTTGCACTTCCCAACACTCTGGAGTGTTTTCCAAAGCTCACCAGGAGTGTTTCCGGAGCACAGGCTCAGGAGTAATCCCCGAGTATTGCAGGCATGGCTCCAAAACAATAAAAATAGTAGAGCACTATTCATCAATAAATAGAATAAAATATTGAATCACAAAACAAGTCTATCATAAATCACTGAAGCAGACACAAAATATTTGTTGTATAATTATCCTTAATACAGTTTTAAAAATATAAAAATATATGGTATAAAGCAGACCACTAGTTGTCTGGGATAGGTGATGGTGGCTGAGAAAGGAAGAATGCAAAGAAGCAGGGGAAGATTTTGAATGTGAAGAAAATATTCTGTATTTGGTTATAGAAATTACTTTCATGGATAGATAAATTTTCCAAACTCAATTTAAAGCAAGTTTCCTTATATAAGTTATACCCTAATAAAAGTGATAAAGACATTGTAGCACAGTTATTATTAATTGAATTGAAAACCTATATGTTCCAACTTGATGACAAGCAACTTTCATTCTTTGATGTTATGCATAAGTAAAGAAAAACACCTTGGAAATATATATAGTAAAATTTAAGTATTAAAAGCTGTACAGTGTAGGAAGATATTCCTAATGTGTTTTAATTCTCCCCATAAAATGATGGATTTACTGCATTTTTAAACTGCAGTATGGTTTTGATGTGCTGTATTAAGTTAGAATTATAATTTCAAACATTTGTCACATTCCTAATTTTCTTCTATCATGTGATTTCATATAAATGCATTTTATTGTATATGTACTTGAATTTATTATGAATAAACAAACATGAAAAATTACATCACTAATAAATTATTAAAAGTACAGAGAACAAACTTATTCTGTATTCAGTAAATTTTTAAAAAACATTATTACAACTTATCTAAAAGACATTTCTGTAGATAATTCTGATTATTATGCTCATAAGTAATGATTCCATCATTTAAAATGAAATACTATTAAAGTTTTAAATGGTATATTAAAGCAGTATGTCATGTACTATGTTTCTATAATTCTTAATAAATGCTATGGTATTAAAATGAAGTTAGAGTCTAGTTGTAACTACAACAGCTTGAACCTAATATTTCAATAAAAGTTTGCTTTATTATATTATAGCTGTATGGGCTGTTTATCTATAATGCTTTCTGTAAAGAAGAATATAGTTATGTAATTGCATTTTGTATTTCATTCTTGCGAAAGGCTTTCCACTACCATATTATTTATTTTTATTCTAGTAGTTTTTAAATGAGAGTGACCAGGTGGCTATAGATACTATGTTCAGGGGTTGGAGATACATGGTACTTTCTCTGTCACTGCAAAATCAGCTAATTTGCTATTGCTTTAAATATCTATATATTTTTATTCCTATGTTTGTATTGTTTTTATATTAGAAATATTATCCAGATGTTAAAATAAAACAGAATGTGGTAAAAATCTTGAAAGACTTTTATATCAATTCATTTTGCATTTGATAACTGAAGATGGAAAAAATAAAATGGTAACATCCATCATCCAATTTGTGGACACATGCTAAACCTAATGGCTTAGGTTGATTCTACCTTAAGGTTGGAATCTTATACACTAATAACTTCCACAAATTAGTGGGGTAAAAAGATTTACTAAGAAGGGCAATGATTTAGGTGAGTTTGATGTGATAATGGGGTGGAAATTTATAAAAAAATTAATTGTGAAAGAATAGGTATGAATAGTAATGAGAAAAAGTCACTAAAGTCAAAGAACATGATGATAGAGGGCAAAAGTAATCATACACAGTGAGTGATTTCTCTGAGAAGTGAGATGTGAATGGGTCCTAGAGGATAATGGGATGGAGAATGTATGGATTGCAGGTAGGTTAATTGAAAGTTAAGGGTATTGCTGCCTTGTGATAGTTCTTTTTTAATAGGAAGTAAAAATGAGGACTTCAGCTGAATTAGCAGCCTGGCATCTTCAAGCCCTTGCATTGAACTGCAGGCCTGGGAGGTCTAGAATCCCTGGGAGAGGCCCTTGAGAACCATGTGAGAGACCCACCTCCCTCCCTAAAGAATGTTTTCTTAGGAACAGTAATTATTTAGAAGGACTGCCTGGGAATCCTCATTAATCTTGCTGCCTCTGCAGTAATGCAGCTTTTCTAATTCCCTAAAACTCCAGTAAACTTCTTAAATTCCTGATCTCTTATTAATCTGCAAAATGGGATATTATAGTTTCACAAAATTGAATTAACTAAGAATATTGGTATACAGCTTAATGCAGGGACACTAGATATTTGAAAATGCTCTTATCATTTCATCAGAAGACGCTCTCTTAACCTACATTTATGTGAATTTTTCTCAACTGGGACCCATATGTTCTACCTGGGACTCCCTGGATATTCCAGGGGGCCACAGACGAAAAATCACATAAATGGGAGGCCATGACTGAGACTAACAGTTCAGGCATAGATGGGCTGGGCAGGGAACTCAGGAAGGAATCAACGTCTGAAAGTTTGAGGAACATGCAGTTCTCTGTGAATGTATTTTAGTTTCTCTGTAAAGCACAGTGACTAATGTCCCCAGTTTATACAAAGAACGTCAGGTTAGTTCATTTCTACATACCTGTTGTTCTTTTGTTCTTCCAAAATATGTATTTTTCTTTCAAAGTGTCAATTTTATTTATTCTCTTTCATCTTCTAACAGTTCTCAAATATTTTTTTTTTGCAATTTATCTATGTCTTTGTATATAGAACCAAAAAAACATGTATAGATATACAAAATTCTTTGTGATATGGCATTTAGCAAAACATTCCAAATAAAATAGCATTTAGTGGTCTTGATAAATTGTGGACTTATATAGTTTTGGGGATAAATCCATAGTATAATGTCACTAGTCATAATTAACTAAGTTAGGTACTTTTACTACATTTATTTTTAGTTTGAATGAGTTATTGAGTTCTTATACTTTCTGTTCCCATATTAACTGATTCTTGTAACATCTTAGTAAACAGGAAAAATTAGATTATTACTTTTATTTTTTAAGGGGGATAAACTAGTTTTTTTTTCTTTTTCAAATTTTTATTAAAGCACCGTAAATTACAAAGCTAGTCATAATTGGATTTTTAACATACAATGTTCCATCACCAATCCCACCACCAGTCCGCCCAGATTTCCTCTCCAACCCCTCCACCCCGACCCAAGCCACAACCTGCCATCTTAACAGGCACTTTTTAAATTTCGCTATTAGAGTTGGGTCTTGCAATTTCAGTGTTGTTAACTCTGTTTTAGGTATTTAGCTCTATCATTGCTTGACACCACCAATGTACCTGGGTCCCTGTGACCTGTACCCCTTTGAGTATCTCTCTTTTCCCCTTCCTTATCACCCTCTTTTCTTCTTTCCCTTCACTCTGGGGCCAAGTGTGATCTAGGTATGCCCTTGACCTCCCCTTAAACCATTGCGTTTCCTCATCCAATTATTGTAAATGCCACATATAAGTAATGTCATCCTGTGCTTGTCCTTCTCTGGCTTACTTTACTTAACATATCTTCCAGTTTGATTCATGTTACAACAAATTGCATTATTTCATCATTCCTTAAAGTTGCGTAGCACTCCACTTTGTGTGTGTGTATGTGTGCGTGTATGCCACATCTTCATGGTCCATTGATCTGTTGTTGGACATCTAGGTTAATTCCAAATCTTTTTATTTATTCATTTTTAATTTTTAATTTTTTTATTAAATAACCATGAGATACAGTTACAGATTTACAAACTTTCGTGCTTACATTTCTATCATACAATGATCGAGTCCCCATTCCTCCACCAGTGCCTATTCTCTACCACCAATGATCCCAGTATTCCTCCCGCCACCCCCAACTCATCCTCCCCACCCCACCCCACCTCTATGGCAGGGCATTCCAAACCTTACCTGTTGTATTGAGTGCTGTAATGAATAATTGTGTGCATCTTGTTCTTTTGAATGCATGTTTTTCTGTTTGGGAATAGAAACCCAAAGGTGAAATTACTGGGGTGTTTGGACAGTCCAATTTTAGGTTTACTCAAAGCTCTCCACTTTGTTTTCTTAAGGGGCTGAACCAGACTTAATTCCCTCCATAAATTGATGCATTTTATAGATTTTTGTCTGGTCTCAAGATCTCTAATTCACTTTGAATTGACTTTTGTGTAAAGTGTGAGATATGGATCTGGTTTTAATTTTTATGTGGTTATTAATTTTTAGCAGCACCATTTGTTGAAGAGACTGTCTTTACTCCACTTCATGCTCTCAGCACCTTTGTCAAAAATTAGCTAACTGTATATATGAGGGTTTGTTCTTGAATATTCTATTCTGACCTAATGACATGGAGTTTGTCCTTATGCCAGTGCCATGCTATTTTGATCACCATGACTTTATAGTATAGTTTCAAGTTAGGTAATGAGATAGTATAAGTTTTTTAATTTTTTAGTATGATTTTGGCTATTTGGAGTATTTAATTATTCCATGCAAACTTTATTATGGACAATTCTAAATTCCCAAAGAAGGTCATCTAAATTTGGATTGGGATTGCATTAAATCTATATAGTAATTTGGGTAAGATGATTATTTCACTAATATTGATTCTTGAAATCCAAGAGCATGGACTATTTCTCCATTTTCTAAGGTCTTCTATTTCTTCCTTAAGAAATAGAAAATTTAGAGCAGTGAAGAAACCCAGTGGGCACCACAGCACCGGAGAATCTTCTGGGTCCCATACTGAGCCAATATCTCTGGGAAGCCCCAGATGGGGCAGGTGCAGTGCCCCCACCTTCTCCAGACGGAATCCCAGTGACCATGAGCTTCTACAAGCATGGCTCCAGCATGTGGCTACCAGGACTATTCCAACCTTCCTGATGTGCAAAGTGAGCAATGGAAAATAAATAATCTAGCATCTGGCCCTGCCCAAAACTAGAGAGAGAGTGGTGACATGTAGGGCCTCATGGGATGGGGGTGGAACCAGACCCTCTCGCCTCCCCGATGAGGCCCCGAGTTACTGCCCATGAATGGTTCCTGGCTCCTGAACGGCCATGATCCCAGAGGCACACAAACCAATCTCGGAACCCAGCGGCTTCTGGCAGAAATTCCTCCAACTTATTACTAAAATATCAGAAATCCAAAATCATCATGTACTCTTTAGAATCAGCAATAGAAAACAAATTATCTAATGATGCCTTTTGAGCAGGTATGATTGTTGAAGAACATTCTAAATAATGATGGGAACATTCTAAATAATAAAGAACATTCTAAACATTCTAAAAAAACGAAATAAAAAATATTTCGACAATATTTTTGTCGAAATATTGAATTAGATCAAAGTGGAGAGAAAGTAAAGTGAAAGTCATTAGCCATATGGCAGGGGGAGAGGTGGGATGGGGGTTATTTTGGTGATGGAAAATGTGCACTGGTGAAGGGATGGGTGTTTTATCATTGTATGACTGAGACTTAAAATGGAAAGCTTTGTGACTATTCTCATGGTGATACAATTAAAAAAAAAAAAGAAATAGAAAATTTTGAAAATTTTAATGGTAGAGTGTAAAAAACTAAAGCTCGCCGAGGGGCGAGTGCACTTGCGGGCTCTCCAGGCGGCTCTGTCTCACCACCCGCGTTCGGTGCTCTGGAACTGCAGTGTGTGGACTGGGTCTGGACGGCCGGTGGTCAAGGACAGGCCAAGGAAGAACGAGGACCAAGCTGGTTGCCGATTAGTTACCGTTTATTCAATCTTCAAACTTTCTCATCTCGCGCACTCCCAGCTCCGGCCTCTCTCCGGATCTACTCTCAACTGCTGCCTCCCTCTGGCTTCTCTCTCTCCTCCTCTAGGCTACAACCAGCCAGGTAGCCAAATTAACATAAGAAAGCCCTTCCCGAGGGCAGGGCACTCCAAAGCCCTTCCTCACTCTTAAGGTTTTTTTCTTTTCCTTAGTCCAGGAACTTATTAACATCTTAATACTAGTTATTTTTGTATGGACATAGCAAGGGATACATTGAGGCTTGCAAGGCAGCTCTCCTGGCAACATCTTGCCACAGGCTCAGACCACAGCACTCAGGCCAGATTAATCATTCCTCACCCTGGCAGGGTCCGAATCTAGTATCACTGTTTGGATCATGACAGCATTTGTCCATGATCAAGCTCTTAACTTATAGTTAAGCATTAGGCACTTTGGCCAGGCCCATCTCGATGCCAGGGTAGCACACAACTCACCGCTTGCCCTGGGTCCTTCTTGTCCCACGTCGGGACCGTGCTTTGGGGGTGCTAGGAAGTAAGGGCAGCTGAGGCTTAGGTCAAGAGAACAGATGCTCTGGAGGAAAATATGTGGAGTCAAATGACTCCCAGGTTACAAAAGCATAACATTTGCTAAGTCTTCCTGTGTCCATACAAAAGGACTTGCTCTGAATAAACTATGCAAAGGACTCAAGGAGAAGAGAAAAACATTATTTACAAGTCAACAGAACACTAAGAAAGAAGCTACAAATAAACAAAGAGGAATAGGAGCACTGTAATGGGAGTAACCCAATAAACCTAAACTACTGAGGCTATGTTATCCTACAGTAGACCTCTCCCACCTCTTTTGTTAGGTTGATTCTTAGGTACTTTATGTTGTTGGACACCATTTTGAATGGTATAGATTTTATGATCTCTTTCTCCTCAAATTCATTATTTACATGTGAGGATGCAATGAATTTTGCATATTGACTTTGTAGCTGGCCACTTTGCTGTATTGCTTTATTGTCTCTAGGAGGGTTTTTGTGATTTTTTTTTTGCAGACTCTCTTGGATCTTCTAAGTATAATATCATGAATATCATATCATCTGAAAATAAAGATAATTTGACTTCTTTTTTTCCAATTTTGACCCCTTTGATTTCCTTTTTTTCTTTTTATTTGCCTAACTACTGTTGCTAGGACTTCTAATACAATTTTGAACAAGATAGTGAGTATTCTTGCCTTGTACCTGTTCTCACTGAGAATGCTTTCAGTTTTTCACTCTTAAGGACTACCTTTGCTGTGGACTAGTTATAGATAGCCTTTACTAACTTGGGGAAGATTCCTTATACTCTTACTTTGTTGAAGGATTTTATCATAAGTAGAAGTTGAATATCATCAAATTTTCTGTGCATCGGTAATAAGATTACATGATTAATGTCATTCCTTTTACTGATATGCTGTATTATATTAGTTGATTTCCATATATTGAACCATTCCTGTATCCCAGGGATAAATCCCACTGACCCACCAATAATGGTTTTTGATTTTTTTGATATGCCATTGGATTTGGTTGTTAAGATTTTTCTGAGAACTTTAGCATCAGTGTTAACCAAGAAAATTGGTTTGAAGTTTTGTTTTGTTTTGTTTTTAGTAATGCTCTCTCTGATTTGGGTATTTGGCTAGAAGGTACTAGAAATGATACCTGTTTCTTTGATACTTTGGAGGAGCTTAAGAATCAACGATGGTAAGTCTTCTCTGAAGCTTGATAAAATTCAAAACAGTAAATAAAACTGAGACTTTTGTTTTTGGGGAGATACTTGATTTACTGTTTTAATTTCCTTGCTTATGATTCGCCTGTTCAGACTTTCTATTTTCTTTTCATTAAGTTTTAGGAGATTATGTGTTTTTAAGAATCTGTCTATTTCTTGTAGGTTCTACAACTTAACTGAGTCGAGTTGTTCATAGTAAAATCGCTAGATATGTTGAATTTCTAATAGTTTTGTTGTAATTTCTTCCTTTTATTTTCTGATTCTATTTATTTGAATACTTTCTCTTTGTTGGTTGTGAGTCTTGCCAAATGTGTGCCTATTCTATATATTTGTTCAAAGAATCAGAATCTGGTTACATTGATTATTTTGTGGTATTTTTTCTTAATTTCTATATCATTGACTTCTGCTTTGTATTTTTTTAAAAAATTTTCTTTCTTTTTCTGGTCTTTGAATTTGTTTCTTGTTGATTCTCCACATGCTTGAGATATGCATTTAGGTTGTTGATTTTATCTTTTTCTGCTTTCCTAATACAGGCTTGTGTTGCTATGAATCTCCCTCTAAGTATAGTCTTTATTTTGTCCCATAGATTTTGATAACTTGTTTCTTTATTATCATTAGTCTCAAGGAATTTTTATTTCTTCCTTGATTTCTTCTTTGACCTAGCTGTTAACTAGTGTGTTGTTCAGTCTCCAAGTGTTAAGAGTTTCTTTACATCTTTTTTATAATTAATTTCTTTCTCTGCAGCATCATGGTCTGATAGGATACTTGGTATGATTTTTATGTTGTGAATTTATGTAGGTTTGTCTTAAGGTCTAATTGGATATGAGGGAAAATATAATCATATATCATTTGTAGCATCACATGCATAAAGCTGATTTTTTATATGTGCAAAAGACCACAGGTCTATTGCATGCCATTTTGTTTGAAAGATTATGGGGCACACTGTTCTTTTTTTTTTTTTTTATTGTTTTTTTTATTGAATCACCAAGTGGAGGGTTACAAAGTTCTCAGGATTATGTCAGTTATACAATATTCAAACACCCCTCCCTTCACCAGTGCCCATCTTCCATCCCCAATCCCCCCAGTCTATCTGCCGCCCCCTCCCACCTCCCTAGTCCCCACCCTTATACATGATAAGTTTCACTTCATTTGCGCTTATCTCGATTACATTCCATGTTTCAACACACAACTCACTACCGTTGCTGGGGTATCCCCCCAAAAAGAAAAAGACAGTCCTATTGCCAATGAGGCATTTGATAATTCTCCATTACTAAGCATATAGAGATATTAAGTCCTGCTGTTTGTTACATAACTTTTCTTTTTCCCCCTTGCCCCGCGCCACCGAGTTCACGCCTGTTTAGTAATCGCCACGCTGTCTGACAAAGGGAAAAAAAACCGAAGAGGATGGTTATTTCCCGTCATCAGCCGGCGTGGGGCTCTGGCTTAGTTGATAGTCTAGTAGAGTGTCTGGAAGCAGTTTCTGGAACCAAAGCTCTTGCGCTGATATTGGCTCCAGCTTGAGATACCACCAGCGTCCCGCTGGTCCATGTACCTAATTTTTCCCCTTATTTCCCATTCCAACGCCACCAGGTCTGTTTGCTTAATGGACATCACACTATGTTTGACACCACGCCACGTTTCTTCCCGAGAAGGAAGGATATTTCTTCTCAGCCAGCGTGGGGATATAGCTTAGTTCAGTCTAGAGAGATGGCTACCATTTTGATTGCCTTCAATATTTCAACAAAATACTTACTATTCTTGTTAGGATCACCCACAAAAGTCCGACCCATTAAGAAGGAACCATTACATACTGCTGATACTAAGATGACATTAGGTCGCGGCCGCGCGGTTTTGGGTTTCTGTCTAAAGTCCAGGGAAAAAGTTGAAGGAGAGAGAGAGAGAGATTTCCGCACGGGGGACCTGGCGGAAACTCTCAAGTCACATACTGCAGGTTGCTGGTGGGCTGCCGGTGTCCCAAGCAGCTCCATCCTCTTCATCAGTCATTCTGGGGGTGCGGGCGCGGAGAAATGGGAAAGCCCACAAGCCCACGTGGCTGCACTCTCTTTAAGTGTCCGATGTGGGCGGAGACCGGTACTTCCCCGCCCTCGATCCCCCGCCAGGTGCGCCGCGCACTTGGGTGCGTCTCTCCATTTTGTGCTCAGAAGTGGGGTAGATGCTGTGCTGTGATGGGGCACACTGTTCTTGAGATATAAATACATTCTCTAGATAATTAGTAAAAATCTAGAATTTTATTTTTGTTGTAATTTTTATTCTGTGTGTTTGTGTGTGCACACGCACACGCATATATGAAATCAGGGACCAAACTCAGGGTTTCTTCATATTCAAGGCCTCACATTTTACCACTCACCTACATTGTGAGCCCTTCACTGTAAGTTTTAAAATGCAGGCTACTACTTTCCTTATTGCCATTGTGTTGCATTTTCTCTTGATTAGGAGAGACTCTATAATTCAATTGTACACTTTAGTGTCACTTAGGGAAAAGAAGTTGCAGAAAACAACACAATGTACAAATCTGTACATGTAGTCTGAGTTCTGTCTCTAGTTTTAAAACAGGAAATAACAGGTCATTTTTGATAAGATGGCAACCATGTATCTTGAATAGTTTAGAATTTGAATTATCATAGAATTGCTTTATTGGGTTTAGAGATACTCCAGGCAATCAGAGTATAAAGGCCTAGAATTCATTAAATTAAATAATCAAATATTAATAAATGGAGGTAAGGAGTATTATAGCAGATTATTCATTATCATTAGCAGCTTTCTCCAGGAAGACTCCAGGAAGATAACCAAAGCACTTGGTTAGTGATTGATTGTATTCAGCAGATCAGGGCTGGTGGTGATAGGGATGGTGGGGGGGAAGGATAAGTTTACAGGGTTCAGGAATTATCTAAGTGAAGAGGCATGAGAAATGCAAAATGCATCTTAAACTTTAAAACCTTTTTAGCCTTAAAAACTGCACTCAATTATATAAAAATATTTAGGACAAGTCCCTTTTACAAATTTTTGGATCATACCCAACTCTGTTCTTGGGGAACCTGTGGTCAAATCCAGGAGTTCACATTCAAAACCTGACTTCATTCCTTTGAGCTAACCCTATAGTTCAGGAAAAATGTAGGATAACATTGGTTTGTTCTTTCAGCCTTGACAAAGGGAGCTTAAAGGTTTATTGGGTTATTCCATAACAGTGCTCCCATTCCTCTGTGTTTATTTGTAAACTCTTTTTTTTGTTCTCTGCTTCCCCAACTCCTTGAATACCTGTATCTCCTAATCAGACTCTGTAAACTTGTAAATATTGCTTTTCTCTTCTCCTTAAATCCTTTGCATAGTTAATTCATAGTAATGCCATTTTTTTGTATGGACACAAAAAGACAGTTAATGCTACACTTTTGTAATTTAAAAAGTTAATTGACTCTGAATAATATTTACTCCTGGGCATCTATTCTCTCGATTTAGGCCTCAGTTACCCTTACTTCCTAGTACACCAAAAGCAGGGTCCTGACGAGGAACTGGATAGACCTGGGGCAAGCTGTGAGCTACCCTGGCATTGAAATGGGCCAGGCCACAGTGCCATACTACTTAACTATAAGTTAAGAGCATGGTCATGAACAAATTCTGTCATGATTCCAAGAGTAACATCTAGATTAAGACCTTGCTAGGGTTAGGTAAAGTTAATCTGGCCTGATTAATCTGAGATCTGAGATCTATAGTGAGATGTCCCCAGGAGAGATACCCTACAAGCTTAATGTATATCTTACTGTGTTCTTACAAAATAACTAATATTAAAAAGTAGAATTAAGATGGTAATTAAGTTATTGGACTAAGGGAAGGAGAAAAACTCCTAGGTGGTATTTCCACCCTTGAGCCTGGTGATCAGGAAGGGCTTTGATATGTTGATTGTTCTACCTGACCTAGGTGTGTGGTTGCTACCCCTGATGCTGGGATTTGGGGAGAGATGAGAGAATGAGAGAGAGACTGAGGTGGCAATTGGGAGCGCAGAGAGATGAGCGAGGGAGACAGGAGGAGACAGGAATAGGAGGTTTAGTGAGATTGGAACAGGCCTGTGGAGAAAATGGAATAAATGGCAACTGATCACTAACCAGCCTGGCTGGCGTTTCCTCCTTCCTCCACCCTCAGCATCAGCTGTTCCAGGCAGGAAAGAGGTGCTAGACCACCACCGAATGCAGGCTGCAAGGGAGAACTATGGGCTTTCTAGCCTCTTGGTGATTACACAGAAAACCTAAATTTTTATTTTTTGATAATGTTTTAATATTATTATACACAAATACTTATTCACACTTATTCACAATACTTATTCCTTGAATTCATTGTATTGTCAAAGATCCCTTCACTGTAGTGCAAACTGAGGAACATTGTATCTAAATTATCTTAGTTTGGGAGATTTATTTCAGTTTTATAAATAATATAAAACTTTCCCGTGATTTCTATAGTTATTCAAGTGATTTTTAATTCATGATGTAGGTACATTATTTAAATTATCATGACAAAATTACTTATTTTAACATATAACACATGACCCCTATTATTATTTATCTTCATTTTTAAAATCAGGATTTATCAATTTTGGTGCCATTTGACAGTTGGATATAACTCGTTATTAATGGCATTGACCTGCTCATTATAAGATGTGTTCTATCTACCAGATGCCAGGAGCCATCATAGGTTTGTAACCCTAAAATGCCTTGATAATAATGTGCAATGTTTTTTGCGGGTGGTAGAACTGAAAGGTACAAGAGTTTGAGAAGAATGCTATAAATAACCTTTGCCCTAATTTTGCAATTATAAGTACGTGGTATTAGCAATTTTAATTGGCCCTGCATTAATTCTCTATGTGTAAATAATAGTTTTTTGCAATCTCTATTGATTTCCTTTTTTTATTTTTTTAAAAATTTGCTTTTTGTTTTTTGGCAGTGCTAGAGACATACACCAAGGGCATCATACTAATAAGCATGTACTCTGCCACTGATGTACATTCCTGACCCCAGCAATTGATTTTTACCTTGATATTTTAGAGGCTCACAAATTTGCTCTTCTCTCCTCCAAATTGTGTTGTGTATTAAAATCTGTTTTGCCCAACATGTGAATTTCTTCTGGACACTTGCACAAGAAAATGTAGAAAATCTGGTAGTTTTAATTTGTGAGCTGTGATTGTGTATGAATGTCTAGATGTATAGATGTGTGATTCTGTATGACTTGTTTATGTAAGGCTATAAATATTTATATGAATTTAGGATAATTAAACTCCATCTGTAATGCAAGGCAAGGTTTTCAATGAGGAACACTATATATAATGGGATAGATAGTCAGTATCACTGTATCACTGTCATTCCAGTTGTTCATTGATTTGCTTGAGTGGGCTCCAGTAACATCTCCATTCGTCCCTGTCATCTGCTAGTGTAGCCTGGTGGCATATTGGGGGCTCTTGCAGGACCAGGGGAATGAGGACTGTCATTGTTACTGTTTTTGTCATATCGAGTACATCACGGGTAGCTTGCCAGGTTCTGCCATGCAGGCAGGATACTCCTGGTAGCTTGTCAGGCTCTCCGAGGACAGAGGCTTTTGGGGTGGCCTATAAATGCCTTTACAGGTGTTCCGAGTCTACCAAATGTAAGCTCTTGATCAACTGGCAGGCTAGTGAAATATATTGTTGAGACTTGAAATGGTAAACTTTTAAGTTGTGCCAGTGATTTTTGTGGCCATTAGACATAATACTAGTAAATAGTTTGAATAGCCATTTGGTAAACAACATTTAATTCCTCTTTTGCTCGGCTTTATAAAAAATTTCATAGTGACATGTAATAAGTTTTCTTAGTTTTCATTTTTACTATTTACATTGGAAAGTTAAATTTTGCAGATAAAAAATTGAGCTAAAATAAGTCTTCCAATTTTATTTCTATTTTAAAATATATTTCACATACTTAGGCTCATTAATTACTCCTGAATATTATAATAATTTTAATGTATTTATAGTTTATATTTAAGTACCTGATTTTTGCATGTTGTTTAATTTGATATTATCTTTGACTGCTGCCTTAACATTTATGAGCTTGGTATGAATTTAGAATGCTAGTTATACTTGCTTGGCCCTAAATCAGTCAGTACACATTGACCTTCAAAGTGAATCATTAATATAAAAAATCTTATAAATATCTAGTTATTCTTAAATATAATCTAATAGTTTTATGGAATCCTAAAATATTTTAAAGAAAATATAAATAGTGCTTCAAAAGAAAAGGTATAATGTACCCCAGTAGAAAAGTATTTTTTTAGTAACAAATTTTCATATTGACATAAAAATGAAACCTTTTTCCTAAAGCAGGTCTCAGTATCTAAGCACAGAAAATTGGTACTGATGTTGTAAATTTTTATAGCTAACTGTTGTAAAAGAAATAGATTGATTCTGTAAACTAAAACCATCTTCTAAAGTATGAGATTTCATCTCTTTTTTATTAAATGTACTCAGGTTGCTGCCATATATAACATAGTGCAGGGCTCTATAAAATTCACTTCTCTTACTCTTGAAAAGTTGATGGAACACTTCAAATAGCAAAAGTAAATTTGTTTTGAGAGCAAAACAAAGATTGAAATATCTCTGGAGCCCAGTATCATTTTTAAAATTGGAATCTATTTGATTTTAGTTATAATAAACAACAAACAATTTGAGAGGCCGTTCAGTTCTGACAGAAAATGAAGTTTGAAGCTTTTAGGCAATATGATTAATTGTCAGAAATACCCTATAGACTTAAATAATTTGTTATTTGGATATTGGTTTCAGAAGAGATTATGGTACTTCCTGAGACAACTAGGAACAGAAAATTAGTTTTATATATAATACGTTAAACATTTTTGTGGCTGATTGAGAGGCCTGTGTTGAGGGGTCCACAGCTGGGTAATTATGCAGGCTATGACTGGCCGAAGAACACCAGAACCTAGCCACAGCCATGCTCAAGGCCCTTCTCCACTGACAAGCCTCACGCATGAAGGTACCGGCAGAGGAACCCAGGTGTGTGTAATCCCATCAACGGCCAACATCCAGAGACTTAAAAGCAAGCTCCCAGAATCACGCGGCCACAAAGCTTATAACCTACTTCTCCCTCTGGGAGAAACTAGCAAGCTACTGAGAGTTTCCTGCCCACATGGGACAGCCTTAAGCTTCCCATGGTGTATTCATATGCTAAAGCCAGTAACAAGCTGGATCTCATTCCCCTGACCCTGAAAGAGCCTCCAATGCGGCATCATTGGGAATGCCAAGTGGAGAGAGGCTTCTAAAATCTCAGGGATAGGACGAATGGAGAGGTTACTGAGCCCACTCAAGAAATCGACAATCAACGGGATTTTGTGATTGTGTGATTCGTGATGACTTGCCAAATAGAAGGCAAAATCCACATGATGTAGGCAGGTAACTTCTATAGGTAACTCCCACAGCACAAGAGATGTTCTCTTTGGAAAAATGAAAATCCCAGAAAGATTTTGATTGAAGATACATTTTTCAGTAGTCACAGAAAAATAATAGAGTAGTTTAGCATATAAAGTTCCCAGGAATGGGTCAAGATGCAAAGATCTTGAAAGAATAGTAGTACCTCTCAGGACATAGAGGAAGGAGGAGATAGAGACTGAAACAGTAGTAAGTACTTACTACTTACAACTACTTATAAGTTGGGAAACTACTTGTGGGTGAGAAAAAGGTCACAGTTTTTGGAGGTTTAACCCTTTAAGTGGTATTTTAAAAGTGCCTCAGAAAAGAAAAGAGGAAATTTCGGGAGAAATCCTAAGCTTGGATCCTAATTAAATGTCCAGTTTTATGTTGCAAGCACAGTCACCATACGGTAAAATGATTAGGCATTAATTCAAAATATATAGTTCCTGATTACATATCCTTAAGTCTGTTTAAGTCAAGATCCTAAATGGGAAAAAACATGCAAATAATCTATATTCAAAACCCATGGCAAAAAATATCATCTTTATTCCACAAAGGTATTGTTGCTTAAAAATCTATTTATTTTTAATGCCAATGAGCACAGGTTGAACACTACTTGTCAAGTTTCTTTGATTATCTAAATAATTAATATTCTGAATTAATAGCCATAGTTATTATTTAGGATTATACATTTCTTTTTACTTTCAGTTGAGGCCACATTGAATTATAATACCACATGTTTCAGATGCAATATTATATTTCAATGTCTGTATTCTTGCTGTAATGTGCTCACCTCCAGATATCTGGTTTTTATCTGGCACCTAATACATTCCTCTTTCTTTACTAATTGCATTTAGAAAAAGTATATATAGACCTTGTGGTGTGGAAGATTGAACTTGAATTTTCTGCTTGTAAAATATGTGCTCAATCCATATGTGCTCTCACAATATTGAAGAAAAATGAAAGGAAGGTGAATAAATCCAGCTTGAAATCATAGAAATAACATCCTCAAGCTGAGGCATTAAATATCCTTATACAGGAAATTTAAAATAAACAAAATAGCTCTCCGCCCAGATGTAACCCTGGTGGCCACGCGTGTGCACCCTCTCCGCAGCTGCATGAGCATGATTCCAGAGGCCAGCTAAACTACTTTTGGTACCAGCAGTTTTTTTGCAGAAATGTCTCTAGACTGTGAACTAAACCGAGGCCCCATGTCTGCCCAGGAGAGGAAAAGTTTTTCTCTCTCGCTTTTTCCTTGCTGGGGGGCAGGAGGAGGAAGGGCGTGGTGACCTCCATCTCATGAGGACCACTAATGAGAGGTACAAGCTTGCAATAATCCACTTTCTGGCAGAAATTTCCCTGGACTTAGTTACTAAAATACAGAAATCCAAAACCGTGCGGCCTCGATAGGGGCTGCGAGACCTCATATCTCTTCATTCTCAGCAATGGAAAACAAATTATCAAATGCTTCCTTTTCAGCAGGTCTGATTCTAGGGGGGAAACTCCAAACAATAATAGTGAGTTTTTTGTTGAAATATTGAATGCAATCAAAATAAAGAGAAAGTAAAGTGAAATTTATCAGTTACACAGGTGGGGGTGGGGGATGGGAAGTATATTGGGTTTTTTTTTGTTGGTGGAATATGTGCACTGGTGAAGGAATGGTTGTTTGAGCATTGTATAACTGAGACTAAGCCTAAAAGCTTTGTAATTTTCCACATGGTGATTCAATAAAAAAAAATAAACAAAATAAATCCAAACATATACAGTATGATTAAAATGTCAAAGATCAAAGATAAAGAGAAATCTTTAAACCTTAAGGATAAAAACTATGCAGGAAGAATCACTAAGGGACCAGAAAAGGGATCATTATCAAGAGGACTTAATAGTCACTATTACATATGTACTAAATTAACATACATTTGATTATCATGAAAATATTAAAGGTAACTATTAAAAATTCCTGGAGACACCAATATCACAGAGTAGTAGTAGGGGACTTTAATATGTCAGTCACCAATGGATAGAAATACTGAACATAAAATCAATAAGAAATAACCTTAAATGAGGAATTGGATAAGCTGAGATTAATATACGTTTACCAGATCCAATACATTCTTTTCTAATGCATGATGGCATACGAAGACACACAGACATACACACACACACACACACACACACACACACATACACGAAAGTTCATAAATATTTATACCATATGAAGAAGAATGGGCAGAGTCTCTTGCCTGCACGCCTGGCTGTCTTCCCCGGGGCCCCTCAAAGAGGATGGGTTCCAGTTTCCCTCCCAACCTCGAGCAGAGCTCCTGGCTGCCGTAGACCACCAGAACCTAGCTGCAGCCATGCTGGAGGCTCCTCTCTACACGTTCGACAAGCCTCATGCATGAAGGTACCAGCAGAGGAACCCAGGTTTATGTAATCCCATCAACGGTAAACATTCAGAGAGAGACTTAAAAGCAAACTCTCAGAAGCGATATCTTTAGCCTACTTCTCCCTCTAGGAGAAACTGGCAATCTTCTGAGAGTTTCCTGCCCCCATGGGACAGCCTTGCAATCTCCCCATGGTGTATTCATATGCAAAACCCAGTAACAAGCTGGATCTCATTCCCCTGACCCTGAAGAGCCCCCAGTGCAACATCCTTAGGAGGGCCAAGTCGAAATAGACTTCTAAGATCTCAGGGAAAGGACGAAATGAGATGTTACTGAGCCCGCCCTGACAAATCGGTGATTAACGGGATATTGTGATTGTGATTGTGATGAAGAAGAAACATTTTGCATCACAATAGCATACAACTAGAAATCACCCTCAAACTGTCTGAAAAAATCAATCATTTTGAATAAACAAAGTTCTATTTAATAAATATGGAGTCAATGAGGAAATCAAAGAGGAAATAAAATGGTAAGAAACAAAAATGACATAGGTTATCAGAACTTGTAGACATAAAAAGCAATATCAAGGGAAGTTCTTAGTAGCACTGTGTTATATCAGAAAAGAAAATAGTCATATAACTATATAGTCATATCTTAATGAACTAGAAAATGCAGAAAACTATGAAACAAAGTCAGTAGAATAAAGAAAATAACAAAAATACAGCATAAATAACAGCCATAAAAATGCAATAGAAAAGAACAATGAAATCAAGAGATAATATTTAATAAGTCAAAAATCTTGAAAAATCTTTGAAAATGGGTGAAGAAAGGAAAGGGAGATGAAACAGGAGGGAGGGAAAGAACCATAGTAAACAGCATAAGAAATGAAAGGAGATATACATTACAACAGGATGGAAGCAAAATGAATTTTAGGGACAGAGAGATAATGACTAGAGTTATGCAGGATGTCCGGGTTTAATTTCCAGTTTGCATGCAGGATGTCTGGGTTTAATTACCAGTTGCATGGTTCCCTGAACACAGGAGTAACTTCTGTTATATAATAAGCTCTGTTATAGAATAAGCTCTGTTGGGTATGTACACAAAGACAAAAAAGAAAAAACAAAAGGAAATCTTAAAAGCCAGCTATTGGGTCAGAGAGATAGCACAGTGGTTAAGGTAATTGCCATATATGCAGCTAATTCTGGTTCAATTCTGGGTACCACAAAAGATCTCTTAAGCACTGCCAAAGTTGTTCCTGAGCACAGAACAGGAATAACCTCTGTACCACACTACCGTTTATGGCCCACCCTCTCTCCATTCTCCCTCACCTCAAAAGAAGGAGACTACTTATGATGAACTTCACGCCCACTAATTTGGAAAAGTACCTAGAAAATGAATTATTAAAAATCCAACATTCTCCAAGACTGAATTCAGAAGAAACAGAACATTTTAAAAGACAAACAATGCTTGTTTATGAAAAGCTGCAGATAATTCCTTAAAGAAATAGAAGTAACAAGGAAATGAAATATTAAAAGATATTTTTAGATAGATTAAAAGGCACCCACAGATTAAAAGTCAACATTGTTAAATGCCATCCTACTGGAAGCATTATAAAAAAATGTAATCCTTATCAAAATTTCAGTGACAATGATATTTTCCATTAATTATCTCCTTGTTTGGTGTAATTTGTCACCCGGGGATAATCTTGTGATGTTGGGGACCAGGGGGCCTACTAGTAGCCCAGCAGTCCTGACTGGGAGGGTCATGGTGCTAGGTATGATCTTTATTTACCATTCTGAACCATTTTCCCAACCTGACATACATTTTTTGATGATTTTAGTGACTTCAAGTATGTAGAAAAGAGTGAAATAAATAAATACGACTGTATCAAACAACAACAACAAAAAAACCCTTTTGCATAAAGAAAGTTGCACCAAGACAAAGACATTCAGCTGAATTGAAGAAGATATCTGTATATTCTTAGCTCAACAAACAGTGAATACCCCAAATAGAGGATATCATTAATGTAAAATGAACAGTTTTATTGAAAAGTAAGCAGAGGATCTGAGTTCTCTTCTTCAAAGGACACAGGTGGCCAAAGAAAATGAATAAAATATTTTTGATAACTTCTTAACAAGGAAAGCAAAAAAAAAAACAAAAACAAAAAATGATTGAGATCATTTCACTTCTGTGGAGATGACTGTTATCTGAAGTGTTAGAGATAGTGCAGAGCAAAGGGAACTCCTGTAGGCGTGGTGGCATTTAAACTGGCACAACCATTTGTGAATCAGTATGTAGTTTTGTTGAAGAATTGAAAATTCCATATGATCCAGTCATGAACTTTTGGGTATTTATTAGGAAAACAACATTAATTCCAAGAAACATATATACTTCTGTGATAATTGCAGCATTATATACTATTTTAAAAATCACTGCAAAAGGCCAAAGTTCCTACTGCTATCAAATGTATAATGATGATATATTATAGTTAATATACAATATATTATAAAATGCTATTCATCTATAAAGAGAAGATGAAATCCTGGATTATGGAACATCATGATTGATTTATGTACTATGCTTATTGAGAAAAACAAACAAAACTGATATTTTAGATTAAAAAGACCAGCTGTGGGTTATTATAAAGAACTTGGGTATAGAGTTAATGACTTAGGACAAAAAGGAACATTATATAAAAATTATAGTTTTAAACTTAAAGTGGTGAACTTATTTTAAGTGGGACTTATTTACATGGGTGATTTTCTGTATCACTGTATCAGTCATCCCATTGTTCATTGATTTGTTCAAGTGGGCACCAGAAACGTCTCCATTGTGAGACTTGTTACTGTTTTTGGCATATCGAATATGCCACGGGTAGCTTGCCAGGCTCTGCTGTATGCACAAGATACTCTTGGTAGCTTGCTGGTCTCTCCGAGAGGGGCGGAAGAATTGAACCCTGGTTAGCCACATGAAAGGCAAATACCCTACCTGCTGTGCTATTGCTCCACAGGGTGATTTTCAGCAATGTTTATTAGAAAGTTATACAATTTTCTAGTGCAATTTAAAGAGAAAAACTAAAAAAAATATTTTCAGTTAATACTGATAGATATCAAAATGGGAAAAATAGTTACAATTTCAAAATACTCAACAGCTAAACCATTAAATCATTGGTAGCACTGCACTGTAGCACTAGTGTCCCGTTGTTCATCGATTTGCTCGATCGGCACCAGTAACATCTCCATTGTGAGGCTTGTTGTTACTGTTTTGGTATACTGAATACGCCACAGGGAACTTGCCAGGCTCTGTAGGGCAGGCAGGATACTCTTGGTAGCTTGCCGAGCTCTCCAACAGGGATGGAGGAATCAAACCCAGGTTGGCCACGTGCAAGACAAATGCCCTACCTGCTGTGCTATCACTCCAGTCCTTAGATAATTGGTAAAGATATAAAAGACTCATAATTTGCATAGGATTGATCTTGGTGAAGTGTATGGAATTTCTGGTCTAAAGTTATTTTTAAATAAAATATAAAGAAAAATATGAGGAAAAGTATACGTTTAGAGCTTTTTGCATATTACTATTGAGATCATTTTAAAGATCCACTGCCTCCTTATAGAAAGTGTCTTTACCTAAAAATTGAACCAATGTTAAACCTAATGACTCAGTATTTTCATTTAATGCTTGGGGGATAATTAGATGCATGTATATCAAATCACTAATTTCACAATTATCAAATCTCAAAGGAAATATTAATTAAATGAGTGTTTTGTACACTGTGATCATGATAGTTCAGTTTATTATTAAATTGAAGGCAGAATTTAGGAGGAGACCTAAACTCTTCCAAATCTTTTATTTTAAATTTTCTTTAGTTACTTTGAAAACTTAAAATCACGCAAGTCAAAGTGCATGTTTTTTTCTTATTCTTTCAAGGAGCTATTCAGCATTAAAAGTGACCTTTTCATAATCAAAATCAGAATACTTTTTAATTAAAATCCTTTTCTCTGTGTTGCTTTTTTATTTCCAATAAGCTACTAAAGCTGTAAATTTCAGTAGATAAACTTGAACTCAATTTCTCAGTAAACTTATCTTCATATATTTCTTGCAATGGCATGAATAGAAGAAACAACTACTCAAAATTATTGCCCACTATTTAACATAATATGAATAAAATAGATATTACATTATACATATGAGATTTAGAGGCTGAATTCAAGGGTTATTTTGAATAAAAAATTAGCTTGTGTTTTAAAGAAATATAGTATTTGAACTGGACTACAGTATTTCAAAAGTTGAGGAATAAAAGGCAATTAAAAGGATAGGTCACAAATCTACACATTAGAGAAGCTGGACAATTTGCATGAAAATGTAGTAAAAACATCTACAGTTGCCTTTCCTCTATGACATAGTCATTATAGGATTAATATTTTATTACAAATGAATTTATCATTTTTGACAACTATAAAATAAAGTTTGTTTTATTTTAGCAAATAAAATTAAAATTCAGTTATATAAAATAGTTTACAGTATAGTTATTTGAAAGCATAGTGCTAACAATGCTTTGGAAATGCATATTAATAATACTGAAAGGCCTTGGATATCTAATAAATCTTTGAGAACCCAGGTGTTTTAGAAAGCAATGAAAACTTTGGCTTTATATACTGAGTAGATTTATAGGAAGCACTGTAGCACTGTCTCGCTGTCATCCCGTTGTTTATCGATTTGCTCGAACAGGCACCAGTAACATCTCCATTGTGACACTTGCTGTTGATAGCACAGATGGCAGGGCGTTTGCCTTGCATGCAGCCAACCTGGGTTGGATTCCTTCATCTCTCTCAGAGAGCCTGGAAAACTGTGGAGAGTATCTCATCCATACGCCAGAGCCTGGCAAGCTACCCTGGGTGCATTGGATATTCCAAAAACAGTAACAAGATTTATACGTATAAAGCATAAATTGGAATTGGGAAAGTGATGACTCAGCTACATGACTATTGACTAAAAATTCAAGTAGTGGGGGCCGGAGCAATAGCATAGCAGGTAGGGTGTTTGCCTTGCACGTGGTCGACCCGGGTTCGATCCCCGGCATCCCATATGGTCCCCCAAGCACCACCAGGAGTAATTCCTCAGTGTAAAGCCAGGAGTAACCCCTGAGCATCACTGGGTGTGACCCAAAAAGCAAAAAAAAAAAAAATCCAAGTAGTAATTATTTAATAATCTAATAAATGAGCACAATAGAAGAACTGTTTAAAAGAACTGAGTAAAGGAATGGAGATATATTTACTGAATATATATGCAAATCATAAGTTTACCTTATAAATATACCATAAGATACATAATTTATATTTTCACTTAGTACAATGTTTAATAACTGCCCTATTCTATATACTATTTTAGGACCTGTGGATACAACAATGAACAAGACCCCCCAAATATTTATGCAGTTGCCTTGGACTCTTAGAATAAGAATATCCAGAGAGCTCACAGGGGCACTATATGGCCACCAGTTAAAAAAAATTTAATAATAAGCTCACCTAGAGTAAAATGTAATCCAGTCAATATCCTGGCTTTAGCTGACTAAGCCACTTTGTACACAAGGTGTATATGATTCTGTGAGCCACAGAACTGTAAGATACAACATCTCTAATGTAAGCTGGAAAATGACTACATTTGTAGCTTTTTTCTAATAATAATTGAAAACTGACAGACCAATTTAGAGCTTAACACCATTGCATTCTTTAAAATTTTACTGTTTATTTTTCTCATTGCACGAATTACTTGCAAATGTGCATATTTTGCCTATATGTGTTTTTATTGCTGCTCTTGGCGGCCCCTGATGACTGCCAGACTAAGGACCAGGTAATGGAGATACAGGGCCCAGGCCTCAGGCATAACAACAAACAGGTAAAACCATTCCTTCAGGGCAAGATATAGGAGGTTAACTCAAGGACAAAATCTTATCTGAGGGTTCAGCTCTCCACATTACTAGGAGATCCGCTGAAGGACAAGATTCCATCTAGAGTCCATTGCTTTCTCCTTTCTCCAGCTAGTAGTCCAGTTAAACAACCATAGTAAATTTACTTCTAATAAATTTACTTATAATATTTCTAATCATTTTGTATGAATACAATAAGAGGTATATTAAGCTTAAAAGTTGGCTCTTCCTGGGAACATCTCCTTATAGATCCCAGACTACAGTCCTCAGCCCAAGTTACTCTTTCCTAACCCCAACAGGGTTACTTCTTTTTGGGTCATGACAGGGTTTATTCCATGACCATGCTCTTAACTTATACTCATGATGCTTAGCCTGTCCCCTTTTGATGCCAGGGTACCTCTAGTCTCTCCGTCGGGATCCTCCTTTTGGGGGTGTTAGGAAGTAAGGGCATCTGAGGCTTAAGTCAAGTAAATATGATGAATGCCCAGGAGTAAATATTACTTGGAGTCAATTAACTCCCATGTTTCAAAGCATAACATAAACTTTATTCCTGTGTCTGTACATAAAGGACATTGCTAAACCATGCAAATGACATAAAGGGAAAGAGAAAAGCAATATAAGATTATTAGTGCTTGATAGAAATGGGTGTGCCTCAGGGGCACTGTTGTGGGCGTAACTCAATAAACCTAAGCTCCTCATGGGAGGAGCAAGGATAACTCAATGTTACCCAACAATCCTTATACACTTGGTGATCAAAGTACAGATCCTGACAGAAAGCATTTTTCGTGATCCGTTAGCTTCAGTCACCCAACTCCTGAAATGAGAGCTTTTTCTCCTCCTTCATGGGTAGAAGGAAGAAGAGGTTCAAGCCCTAGGGGTCTCTGGTTTATCAGATAAGCAATAAAGGAAGAGAACCAAGCTGTGATTTGTTTCAGCCTCAGAGACCGCCTGCCTTGTGCTATTGTCTCTCCTTTAGCACACAGGGGAAAAATCTAGGTCTTCAACAAAGACAAGGCAGAATTTACTGTAATTCTGATAGACTGTCTGGGCCAGCAGAACTCTGAATATACCTAATATACCTAAGATTTGGATATATATGGGCCCACATTTTCAGAAATAAAATCCAGTAGAAATGATAGCAGAGAGAACCTCCTGAAGCGGAGTGTGCCTGGTTTTGCTTTTGCTGCTCAAAAGGAAGTAAATGTCTCTCGCTTTGTTCCTCCACCTCTTTCTCTCATTTATGATCCACTGTTGTCATTGGATACTGGGGGCCTATTCATGATATAAGATTCTCCTTTTCTTCAACCTCCTCTAGAAAATATGTGTGAATTTTTTCCATTTTCCACCCAGAGCTCTGCCTTACTTATCACATCTAGTGTAGTGTCTACTCCCTGGAAGATTTTTTTATCTCATTACTACCCTCTAAGACTGGAGTTTCCTCATGCCACCATCATCATCTACTGTAGGAAGAAATAAAGATCCCTTCAGAGGCACTGGTGCCTTCAAATAACTATAAGTTGACATTCGGAAACCCAACAAAGGACTTTGCTATGTTGAAGGTATCTGTTCAAAAGTAATTCTGACTTTTCTAATTTTCACTTTGAATAACTGTTGATGTTGGGTGTTCCAACTTTTGATCAAATTGAAAATTAGTAGAATTATATTTCTAAGGTTAGCATTTTGAAAATAAAGATGTTATAAATATAGAAAGTGTTCCTAGGTGGTCAACAATTATTTCACAAGAAAAACTTTGCATTGAAGTGTCATATGTCAGTTTTGGTCATATTCTGTTATGAGAACTAATTTGGAGGAGTTATTGTGAAATTGAGCCTATAAAATTTCATATCAGGAAAGGAAAAAATTGATGTGATTGGTGCTTTAGTCTGCCTCTGAAGATCATGGAACCAAATATATGAGGATTAAAAATGTTAGTTTTGAAATCACTAAAACTTGACAATGAATCGGGTTTGAAGAAAATGAATCAATGGCCTAGGAAGAGTTGAGGGCGATATTGAGAGAGTAGTTAGGATTTAATGACATGAATATCAAATGTAGGCGGTTTAGAAAATTTAAGGAGAGATTCTGGAAGTATGAAAAATAGTGATGATACTTACCCATCCATTAAGCTTAGTGATATGAGGTGTGTGGGAAAGGAAAGAGGCATAACCTGAAAGATCATCTTAATCACTCTGTTCTTGACTTACTACCTTTTATTTTCTTTAATAACAAAATCAAGGTAATTGTCTTTTCTTTCTTCGATAAGAAATACTTCCTCATATGTAAATGGCTTGCACTGTCACTTTTTAGGGCTCTGACTAAATATGTTATTGATGAGGTCTCTGTTACCAATCTTTATAGAAACCTACATAGAAAATGTGGAATCCCAACTTATATCACCTTATTATTCACTATTGTATATTTTTCTTCCGAGCAGTTGTCATTTGTTTTTAACTATAGGCCCTCAGTGGAATATAGTCTTCCCAAGCATAAAGCCTGTCTCTGTTCACCATTGTTACTTCATATTCTATAGTAATGCCTAACCCTTATTTGGCATGCAAACTTTTTCTCTTTCCTTAAAGGATAATTGGAGCTTGATGAAACACTTTAAAGCTAATAGATGCAGATAGGAAGTACAGTTGTTACTGAATTATCTATAAACCATACTTCTATGGCTTTAAATTTCACATTATGCAACTTAAATTTATTCCATATCCTTTATATCTATATCATGCTTTCATTTCATTAAACAGTTCTCTAGGTTTATTTAAGGACTAAGATTTTTGAAGGAAATATAGATGGAGAAACTGATAACATTTTGCAGTTGAAGAATTTTCTTCCCCTTACATCTCCCGAAACACCATGGATGAAGGAAGGTAAGTTATTTTCTAAAATTTAGCTTATTATGTGCTGGTGTGAAAATATTTATTACTTAATATTTCTCTCAAATTGAAGAGATCGCATAAAATAGTAGTGAATGGGATATTACTACATATAAACAGTGGATTTTCTGAAACTCTTGTCTGTATATTTAAAATGTTTTTCATTAATTCAGAGTTAAAAATAAGCCAAAATGAATGATACTTGACTGAATTTTTTTGTGGGTGTAGATATAGAGGAGAAAGATACTTAAGCTTATTTACAATGGAGTTTTACTTGGAAAATAATATGGACAGAAGGAAATCTAAGAGAAGTGAAATCTTTGTTGCCAAGTATTTATATAATCAAATTTTTAATCTGAGGTATAATTTGAGTGAAATAAATATACGTAGTTTGTAAACTTGAATAAACATCCAAATCCTATGACTTTTCTATTCATAAACAGTAGTCTGAAGGGATATTTCTATTGCCAATTTTTATAATTGACCTCCTCACAAAATAATTGAAATGCATTTTTATAAATGGAAATGAGCTTATTTCATTTTTAAATTCTTGACATAAAATAAATGTTTTATTGATCATTAATAATCTCTTAGCTCAACGTGGAAGACATACATGTAATTATTTAAATTAAGTTCCTTATAAAAGTATGACAGAATGCGGAAGAATTACCATAATATCTTTTCTGATCAACGGTGAAAGATATAAATGTAGTTCTATTCAATGATTATGGATTAAGCAAGGACGTGCATGAAAATGCTTGCAAATATTTATTATTCATTTATTTTATTCAGGAGAGATTAGAACTGGCTTAAAAAATACTGATGCTTAAAGTCCTGTATTCAACATTGATGGCTGAAACAATACCAAAAAAACATTTTGATGTGGGAATTCTGACTTTCAGAAGGTAAAAAGAAACTTTTGTAGAGAATGCAGATATTTACTGGTCTCTCTTTAATATCTTTATTCAAATATAAAGAAAATGATAGAGATAATTAGTTGAGTTTTTGATGTTTTCAAACTTAACCATCAGAGTACTCAGAGATGTCACTGTTAGGAATACAGTGCCTGGTGCTCTGGGTTATTGTTAATTAATTTTATTTTTATTCTTCTAATTAACCACTCTGTATTTCTCTACTGTGACATTATTCACTTGTATAGTTTTAGTTATATTCTTTCTGTATTCTGTGCATACTCGGGTGCTTGGTATTTGGCACTCAGTATGGTCCTGGTGGCACTTAGATGGGGACCACATGGTGCAGGGGATTAAACCTGAGTCTCCAGCACACAAAGAATGTGTGCCAACCCATTAAACTGTCTCTAAGGCCCTAATTACTGTCTGTTAAGGATTCTGAATTGAAGTTATGAAATCCATGGCAAAATCTACATCTCAAAAGATAAGTTCATGTTTGATAATGAATAACAAAAAAATTATTGGCGATAGACTACATATATATATAATACATATATATAGTGTCTGTTAATTTTGTTATTTCAAAATACCACAAACATGATGACATTATCCAGATTTACACTGTTATGGAGACTAGCAAATCTAAGATTAGAGTGTATTGGATTGCAGAAAATCCCTTCTTATTCTAACGTATTATGGAGAAAAAAAAGAAGAATTCTATGGTATTTCATCATATTCTCGAAAAGTCACTAATTCTATGCAATTTCTTGCATAGAGTAATGGAAGATATTACTGGTCCCTGCTCTAGCAAATTGATGAACAGTGGGACGACAGTGCTACAGTGCAGTGCTATGAACAAATAAATCCACAATTTATAAGTTTGCACATTTCAGAAACTTGAAGTTATTTTCTCTACTATAATCTAACATAGGATTTTCGCTGTGTTAATCAGCAATAAATGATACTGGTATTTACCTAATATGTATTTTTTAATCTTTTACTTTTTCTCCCCATCTCTTACCACATTGGTCCAATTTATCTCTTCCTTTCTTAGGGTGATAATTTACTAATCAGAATCAGAGTAACTAGCCTTGGAAACATTGACCCCTTTAGAAGATTAAGAATCACAAGTATGCTATTTTTGCCACATTATGAGCATTTCTGGAAAATTCTTATAATCTTATAATTCTACCTATGACACCATTTCAATTCAATCTAAAAAAGGTATTAGGGGAAATTATAGAATAATCAATCTTATCTATTTTATATCTTTTGTGCTCTATTAGATAGATGTTCTATAATATGTTCATATTCAAAATGTTTAGATGTTAGGCTTTTAATTAGTTGATATTTTGTTATTTAGGTAATAATACACACACCACTATTTTCCTCAAATCATGTGAAAGCAGCCAATGGCCTCATTCTCTGGATGTTTTGGCCTTATTCTTAAAAGAAAATCTTTAAAGGAAAACATCTTTCTTAGAACTGTTTCTAAGCACTATTAACACCTTTCCAAATTCTCTTGGGGTCATAAAATCCTTTCCTTCATTGAATAATTTTTGTCTAAGATAGTGGGACTGTTTGAACATACATTTTAGTCATTTATGGTCATGAGCTGAGAATGACAAACTTCTATGATCAAAGCTACAGATGACAAATGTTTTTGACCAAATAAATAAATAATAAATAAAATAACCTCCCCCTACTTTAGTAACAGCAACTGAGCTAGGAAAAAAAAAGGGAAAAAAAGTAAGCATCATTTATGTAGAATAAAGTATCCTGATTCCCAGTTAGGGTTAGTCAGCAGAATATATAATATCATTAGGTACTCAATCAGTCAACATCCCTTTGAGATTGTAGATTTTAAAAAAAAAAAGTAGAAATCTGAATAAATTTCTTATTGTAGAAGTGTCTTGATTGTGTCCAGATATTTGTATTTGTAGTTTTTTTCAATGTACTTACTCAGTTGGAGAGATAGTTAAATGGTTGAGCACTCACCTCTCATGTGACCAGCTCTGGTTTGTTCCCTGGCACCCATATGGTCCTTCAAACCTACCATGAGTGGTCCTGAGTGCAGAGCCAGGACTTAGCCCTGGTAATGCTGCGTGTGCCTCCACTTCATCCCACACAAAAAAAATCTTGATTGCACTTTCAGTGTTAGTAATTTATATAGGCTAAATCAAGTTATTTGTATTTTTAGATATTGGAGTTTATGTATATATTTATGCATATACACATATATTTCACTATTAATATTGTTAGTCTTATTTGAAATATTTCAGAAATATCGTAGTCTAAAGGACAATTGTGCATATTTATATATAATCAATGTTGTAATAATATCAAGAAAAAACTAAACTCCAAGTGGTCCTGGCCGCCGAAAGTCACGCCCTCGACCCACCCTCGGCGCCATCTTGCCACATTCAACAGAGAAGCAGCCAGGCATTCTGGTGAGCAACGCGGCCCGGAAAATGCTCCGGACACGAACTGGGGCCAACAACACCAGGGAGCCGGACGGAGGAGGTGCAGCCTGCACACCTTCTCCAGATGGAGCCCTGGCAACACTGAGCAGCAACTAACACGGCTCCGGGATTCGGGACTGGGACATATCCGAGCCACGCGGCCTTTTCTAAAACCTGAAAACATACAATCTTTTAATGGAAAACTAATTATCAAATGCTTCCTTAGTAGGGCTATCTTGTTTGGTGGTATAACTCCCACAACAATAGTGAGTTTGTGTTGAAATATGGAACGTAATCAAGGTGAAGAGAAAATGAAGTGAAATTCATCAGTTATACAGTTGGGGTGGGGGCGGGGGGTATACCGGGGATTTTGGTGGTGGAATATGGGCACTGGTGAAGGGATGGTGTTTGAATATGGTATAACTGAGACATAAACCTGAGAACTTTGTAACTTTTTACATGGTGATAAAATTAAAAAATAAAAAATAAATAAATAAAAAATTAAAAAAAATTAAAAATTAAAAAAATTAAAAAAAAGAAATCTACAATATACCAGAAATGTTGTATACCTTATGTCTAAATCTTGCCCAAACCCTGAAACTAAGTATTGTGTAAATTGTGTTATTATGTATTTTCTTCCTCCTGGCTATTTCTATCTTCAATTTGTTATGTGAAAAGAAATCAACAAAACCCTGCTTATTAAATTGAATGAATTTTGGTGTGAGATATAATATTGGAGGCCCTGAGATATTTTTCTAAACCTAAGATATATAAGAAGAATCAACACGGACATGTTTTTGAGCTATAAACAGAATGGGGTAGAAAGTTTTATTATGACTAAAGTTTCCCCCACAAAGTATGAAGGGGAAGGGTGAGAGTGGAAACTCTTTTTGATATCATAATATAGAGGATCTATTTTTAGTTCTTGAAGAAACATTAGAGGGCCAACAGTGTTACCAGATGAATATGACTTATAGCCTCATTTTTAGGTACACGGAGATACTCAGAACTTCTCAGCCTCAGATAATGTTTGAACTCAGTAAGAGCTTCCAGGTTTTCAAAGTCAATCTTATGGGAGAAAGAATAGTAAGTGTTCTTATAGGTGACGGTCATGTGCCAACTGGCTTGGAAATGAATAGGGTTTTCATATAGAAGTACAAACTATGAGTTAGGAATAAGAACATTCTCTCCCCCAAAGACTAAGCAATATAGGATTGGGCCATTCCATTCCGTAGCTCTTGATATTATGTTTCTTGTAATAATTAAGGATTATTATTGCAGATAATCTGAGATTTAGATAATTTATTTTTTTAAATATAGTTACTAGGTGTAATTTAGAGATATACTTTCTTCACTCATATTTAGAATACCCTCAGGCTTATTATGTCTGTTTTACAGGTGTTAAAATGTTTACTGACTCTTGTTTTGCTTCAAAATCTTATTATTTAAAAGCATATTGTAGTTAAACATTGTAAGAAAAGTAATTTTTCAAGATTCCTTTCTGTCATGAATTTAGTGAGTCCAGTTTGTTTTTCATTTTAAAAAATGCAATTGCAGCACTTGATACTCATTACAGTGTATCCTAATGTATAAGTTATTATGTGGTTATAAATTTCCATTGTAATGCACTTCTACTGTTACATTTTTGCTTACAAAGATTTTGGTGTCACTTTATTTAACTGAAATCAAATGGTGTTATTTACCTTTTAGTGCTGTAGAAAAAAATTGCATTTGTAAGCTACTATTACTTAAATTGTATTTTCTTATAGACTGCTTAGAAGACTTTATTGCAGAAAATTTTACATATAAATTTAAAATAAGTGCTGAACTGTGACATCAACTACACCAAACCAATAATGGGGATGATAGCAGTTGATTTGTAATAGATATGGTGCAAAAATTCTTGAATCTTCAAATAACATAATATTTTAACTGTATCCTAAATATGAAGCACAGTACTGGATATTTGCATATATTATTCTCACTTTGTACATTGTATCCAGTAAATTAACTGGGTAACATTAAGATAATAATATCCCATAATGGTAACTATCTTTAATTGCATTGAAGGATTACTTTTAGTTTTTTTTCAAATGTCAGCATGTATTTATTTAATTTTGATAAGTCATAGCAGTACTTATAAATAGAACTCAATTTTGGAGGAAGTGCTTGTTCTTTACTAACCCTATGACTCACTTTTGTGTGCAAACATGTTTGGAATATTTCCAAACTAATACACCAGATAGAATTCTGATGGAGCATCTGGAATTAATATTAAGTGTTCGTGGAAGTTCCATGTTTCTCAGTTAGATGATCATGGCTTTCTTGCTTTTTGGGTTTTTTTTGTTTCTTTTGGTTTGTTTATGATTGTTATTCTGTTTAAGATGTTATAAGATCCCTGCAAAATTCTTTAATTTTGAGTGGATAAAAGGAACATTTTGTTTAAGTTTCTTACTTTTTACTAAGAAACCATATTTTGAATCAAAGTTATAAAAGATATTGCTATATTCCAAATGATCTCAAATGTCTTCCATTTCATATATATACACCCTCTTGCAATGCACTTTGCTACTTGTCCCTTTTGAATCTGAATCTGACCACATAATTTAAAGAAAAGGGAACATTAGTAATTGTGATGCAAACAGAAACCCCTGGTCACTAATTCTATTACTGTTGAACTTCGTTCTTCTTAAAGAGAGAGACAACATGTCTAGAGGCTCTCCCAGTAGTCTCAGCCAGTGTATAAAGTCATTCTGGTCTGTGAAACTCCAGTCAATCTTATTTTATTTTATTAACATTTTTATTTCTTAAGTATGTATTTACTCTCAGAGCGCAATAATGGAGGTTCAATACAAACAATTAAAACAGTCAATTTTGGAGGTGGGAGGGGGGCGCTGCCCCTGGCTCCCTGCTCAGAGATCACTTCTGGTGCTTAGCTGACCACATGTAGAAATAGGGATCAAATGTGCAAGAGAAGCACCCTAACTCCTGTATTAACACTCTGGCTCTATTAATTGAGATAACTTAAAATTTGGTTTAACTTCCTTTAAAACCAGAATTTATCCATTTCCTTGAGGTTTTCATGCTTTGTGGCATAAAGATTTTCAAAGTAATCTCTGAGGATCCTTTGAATTTCTGTAGTTTCTGTTGTAATGTCCCCCCTTTCATTTCTGATTCGGTTTATTAGGGTTTTCTCTCTCCCCTTTTTTGTGAGTCTTGTTAGAGGTTTATCGTTCTCGATTATTTTCTCAAAGAACCAGCTCTTGGCTTCATTGATCTTTTGAATTGTTTTTTGGGTTTCCATCTCATTAATTTCTCCTCTGACTTTTATTATTTCCTTCCTCCTGTTTGGATTAAGCTCCTTTTGTTGGTCATTCTCCAAGCTCTTAAACTGTGAGGTTAGGTTACTTATGTGGGTTCGCTCTTCCTTCCTGAGGAATGCTTGTAGAGCTATAAACTTTCCTCTTAACACAGCTTTTGCTGTGTCCCATAAGTTTTGGTAACTTGTGTCCTTATTGTCGTTCATTTCCAGGAATCTTTTGATTTTCTCTTTGATTTCCTTTCTAAGCCACTGTACTATCTCTTTGGCCCCCTGTAAATAATATCCGCCAGGGGGCGGCTGGGGGAGAGCCCCGGTGGCTCTCCCGGTTGGCTGCCTGGGCTGCTCGCCCAGCAGGGGTGGCACAGGCCATGGGACAGACAAAAGAGGAAAGGAGGGCCAAGCCGGTTGATTGATCAGTTGTCATTTATTCCATTCTCTCCACACGCCTGTTCCAGTCTCTCTGAGGACCCCATTCTATTCTCACACTGCCCCTCATTCCCGTCTCCTTCTGTATCTCCTAGGCCCTCATTCTGCCATTCCAGCTCTCTGGATTCTTCTCTCCCTTCTCTAGTCTCTCTCCTCTTACTTGTCTATGTGGGCCCTAGTCCTACCCAGTAATATCAACATAAGAAAGCCCCTCCTGAGGGCCCATAAGGTTCACAGAAAACACCACCTAGAGGTATTCCAGTTTTTATTTTTTCTTTTTGGGTCACACCCAGTGATGCACAGGGGTTAGTCCTGGCTCATGCACTCAGGAATTACTCCTGGCGGTGCTCAGGGGACCATATGGGATGCTGGGAATCGAACCCGGGTTGGTCATGTGCAAGGCAAATGCCCTACCAGCTGTGCTATCGCTCCAGCCCTAGAGGTATTCCAAAGCCCTTCCTGACCGCCTACAAGCAAATTACCTCTTTTCCTCAGTCCAAGAAATCCATCAACATCTTAATATTAGTTATTTTGTATGAACATAATGAGAGATACATTGAGGCTTGTAGGGCAGATTACCTGGCAACATCTTGCCACAGACTCAGACTACAGGGCTCAGGACAGATTTATCATTCCTAACCCTAGCATGGTTCAAATCTAGTTATTACTTTTTGGTTCATGACATCATTTGCTCATGATCAAGCTCTTAACTTATAGGTAAGCATTAGGCACTTTGGCCAGGCCATCTAGATGCCAGGGTAGCACATAACTCACCGCTTGCCCTGGGTCCATCCCATCCTTTGTTGGGACCCTGCCTTTGGGGGTGCTAGGAAGTAAGGGCAGCTGAGGCTTAGGTCCAGAGAACAGATGCCCAGGAGGAAAATATCATGTAGAGTCAAATGACTCCCAGGTTACAAAAGCATAGCATTTACTTCAATCTTCCTGTACCCATAAAAAAGGACATGGCTCTGAATAAACTATGCAAAGGAGAAGAGAAAAACAATATTTAAAATTCAACAGAGCACAAAGAAAGACCTTACAAATAAGCATAGAGGAAAGGGAGCATTGTGATGAGAACAACCCAATAAACCTAAACTACCTGAGGCTATGTTATTCTACAGCCCCCAACCTTTAAAAAAATTTTTGTTAAGTCATACATGACATAATTGATTATGATTTTGGTGGAAACTGAGAATACGAAAAGAGGCACAACTCAGTCACAGCTTATGCAGTGGCCAAAGTACCTACTGCTTAAGTTAAGCATGACCAAGTTAAGAGCTTGATCATGAGCAAATGCTGTCATGATCCAAAAAGTAATTATGCAGGACAAATACTAGTCTCAAAGCATCATGACGGATATTCACAGATTTATGTAGTTAATGATGTGGAAATACAAAAAAAAGTGATTAATAATATTCAAGAAGCCAAAAATTTGTGGTGTGTGTGTGTGTATGTGTGTTTGTGTGTGTATAACATTGATCATGGTCTATGTGACATGATTTTCTCTGAACAAGCTAATGGAGTTGAGGAGTATATAGTACTTTTATATGTTTTATATTGAATTACTATATATTACATATATAATTGTATACTATATATAATAGCAATAGTATATAGGAGTTAACTTGTAGTTAAGAGTCTGACAAATTTAATCTAAATCCTAATTTTTCTCTCTCTTTTTTAGGTTTCTCTGAGAATTTTATTTTTTTGGTTTGTTTTCTTTGGGGGGTGGGATTCATATTTAAAATTAGATCCATATTTCAGATCTAAATATAAAGTATATATCTTAAGCTTCTTTGAAGAGTAAGAGACTATGGATGTATAGAGATAGTACAGTAGGTAGGGCATTTACTTGTCTTGCATCAGCTGAACCCGGGGTTTGATCCTCATCATCCCATATAATAAACCTCTTGGTTATTACCCCCAAAACAAGCCCCAAATTCCCCCAAAACATAAAAGGAGACATGCTTTTAAAATAGGTAGCATTTCAGGATTGGACATAAGTGCAGAAGGTAAGGTACTTGTCTTGCATGTTGCCACATACAGTTCCCTGAGTATCATCATGAGGGATTCTTGAAACAGAGCCTGGAGCTATCCCTGACACTACCACTGTAAACCAAAAATTAACAAAGAAAGCTCCAAACTGAACAGATTGTTATAAAAATCAATAATTGATAGTACATTGCTGAATCATACCTGGTTAAGAGCCAATACAATGCAATTTTACATTGATAGAAAAACTGGAAAAAAGTTGTGTTTCTTTTTAAAGAAAGGTGAATTTCACTTTTGAGAATGATATTCAGACAACAATTATTGCAGTCAGTGTGGATAAATTTCCTATAAAAGAGATAGACGGTATCAGGAACTAAGATTTACTTACTGTTTTTGTAAAATAAATACATGTGAAATAAATAGTAGATTTCTAATGACATCAGCACATCATTTGAACAGTAGTAGCAAGAGCAAATAATAAGAGTATCCTTCTTTCAGCTCTGGGTATCCTTAGGAGGTGAATGGGATAATGATTTGAGAATAGGGTCACTTTCCCTGTATGTGTATATGTGTTTATGCCAGGTAGTGATGTAACTATTAGTTTCTTTTTTGTGATTTACTGTTGCTTAGAAGTTTTTGACAATTTTAATTACTTTTATTGTGCATTAAACATCAACACACTTAACCACCATTTTTCATTTTTATTCGATCATCTCCTTACCTGAATTTGCTTTGGTAGTCTCAAAAACAGAAACATACTATGTGAAAATGAATTTCAAGTGTTAAAGATAAGTAATCAAAAGAGCTTCAGATTGAAGTTGTTTCACATGCTTCCAGAAAGATGAGCATTTTGATGATGCATCTAATCTACACAATAATCAAAGTGCTGTCTTTATGATGAGTTATTGCTATAATGTATCATCAAGTTCCTATCACTTTGATATAGCATACTAACGGTATTTTTTGAACAAAAAGTTTGAACACTTATTAAAGTATTGTTTTTCTATACTTAAGAACTTTCATAAAGTTAAAACAATCTTAAAATTAGTTTTTACTTGGAAAACTTTTTAAATTTTAAAAAAAGAGATAATTTGTTTTTTATTGTTAATGCTAAAGCTAAGTTTTTGGAAACTTATGGGAATCAGGGTAACTACTCACTCATCTTTTCATAAGATTTGTATTTCTTTCTGGTTTACCTAATTAAAAAAAAGAAAGTATAATAGCATAATAAACAATTTTATGTTTTAAAAATGTACATTCTACTTTTGTTCTCATTTAAGAATTCAGACTTTGTCTCCTCTTAAAATACATAAATAAGAATTTTGCATGGTAATCTTTGTTGTTGGGTATGAATAGGAAGGCAATCATGTGATATTCAATGAACGATTTTGTGGCTATCTTTCATTTATCATTCTCAATGAAGCATTATATGAATATGCATAAACTTGCTTTCTTTACTGTGCTTTTACAGTGTGATTCCACAAGTAAATGAAAAATGCTACATATAAGGGTTGGCTAGATTCCCAGTTTTATTTATTTCTTTTGTTTTCTGAATTTCAAAACATTATAGATTTTATTTTTCTATGTATGCTCTGCCTTTTATAGTTAGATTAGAATATGTTCTTTCTGATGTTTCTATGAATACGGGAGTCAGAGTATCTTCAGTTCATTTGCTTCTTTGGGTTTGGATGGTTTCTTCAAGACCACCTCCAATTCAAAGGGATGTGACTTTATGACCATTGTAGTAACCTCTCACATGAGTGCATAATCTCATAGTAGGAAACTCATATGATCTAGAAAATGTTTGTATATTAATGTATCTATAAATTTGATCCTTTTGTTGTTCTTAGCAAATAAAAGCATTTGTTGAGTTTTTTTGTGCCATTGATCATCGTTCATTTGAGTTTACTATAATTCTGTGTACATTTCCTTGACATTTATTTTTATGATTATTAAAAAGACATATGAATCCTTCAAATTCTGAAAGAGAATTAGACTGTATGTTTTCAAAACAGGAGACTCTTTATTAAGAACTCATGGAAATCAATACATAGTGAATGTTTAGAGTGGATCTTGAGAAACTTCCTAATAGCTTTATAGGCTGGTGGGGGAATGTGGAAGTAAGAGAGACTTCTTTTTTTTTTTTATCTATGAGGTTAACATTTTTTGTTTTGCTTAATAGATGAGGATACAGTCAAATACTTTAAACAGAACAAAATTTACCTAAGTTTCATAAGCACTTATGGTTTATTTAGGCTAAGAATGGTAATTTGCATAAGCTGTTTGGGGTTTGGCTGGTTTATTTTAAGACCCTATCCAATTCAGAAGGTTGTGATTTTATATGCCCATTGCAGTAACCTCTCACATGAGTGCATGATCTCACAGTAGGAAACTCATATCTGATCCATCATTTCACTTTGTTCTTGCCCAAGTGTTACTAAATAAAGATATGCCTTTTTAAAAATGTATTCCCTCATCTTTTCCCATATTTAATATTTTCTTCCTTTACTCATAATTGATTTCTTATTTTCCTGATAACAAATAATAGCTCTAAATTTTGTTTTTTAAATCTTCACATCTTACTACTACCACTAGCAAAAAGAAAAAAAAATAGTTGTAGGCCCAGGGATGAAGCTCAATGGTAGGATTTTTGCCTTCCATGGGAAAAGCTATGGGTTCAATTCCTGGCACCAAACCCCTAAATAAACCAAAATCCTGTATTTATGGGCCAGTAGTGCAGTATATACTTACATGTAGAAGGCCTGGATTGGCTTATCACCACCAGAAATAAAGAAAAGTCAAATAGAAAAAACCTAAAAATAATCAAAAAAAATCAAACATAAGATTGCAGATACCACATCTTTTGAAAGTAATTTAAAAATTCTTTATGAGTTCCATCAAAATATGATAATTTGGGGCCAGAGTGGTAATGCAGCTGGTAGGGCATTTGCCTTGCACTCAGCCAACCTGGGTTTGATTCCTAGCATTCCATATGGTCCCCTGAACACTGCCAGGAGTAATTCTTGAGTGCATGAGCCAGGAGTAACCCCTGGGTAGGTGATCTCCCTGCTGTGCTATACTCTGGCCCAGTAAATCGTATATTTCAATCCAGTATGTTTAGGTGTTTTCAGCCAGTGAATGAGGAGCTTAACTTATAATGACTACCTCTCTACCAAGAATTCAGTTCCAATAAGACAGTTTATGTTCTTGTAGAGAATATTACCAGTTAATATTTAATCACTTAATAATTCAATCACATATGTATACCTCGACCTATCATGTTGTGAAGTTCATTCAAACTCATCCTCAGCAATCTACATGTCTCAGCAATTCAAAGACCTTCTGTTAATCTCATCCAGAAAGATCTGTCTTCCTCCCTCTTTCTTTCTCTCTATTTCTCCCCCTTGTTCTACTTTTCTTTCTTTATCCTCTTTTCCTCCTATTTGTTCCCTCCCTCACCACCCCATCTTCGTCTGTGATACTAAAGGGCTTCCACAATGAAATAAGTAAAACCAGGTTCTTTTATATATTATTGTGTACCTATAACAAGTAAAAAATTCAAAATAAAAGCACCCACCATTCTTCCTCCAGATAACCTTTTCTGCAGTGGAACATGGTTATGATGAGAATAAAATAATCCGTTTTTCTATTATTTTCACTTCACGCTATAATTTATAGTGACCTTTAATATTAGAGTATTATGTTTTAGAAAAAGTAAAAAGTGAACAATTGAAAGTCAGCAAAGAAGAATATTAATATGAATAAAAATCCAGCATTAATTAGGTTATTTAAGTAGGGAGACAATTCAATTTTGCAATAAATATATACATGGCACACAACTATATTATAATTAAAATACTTTAGGGTGTGAAAATGTCAAGTTATTTCGAGTTCATACACATCATTCTTGAAAAAGAACAACACTTTCATCCCATTCTTTTGGCAATTCTTCTTGTCATAATAATTTCACGGAGTCCTTTTATACTTTTTTCTGTGTGTGTATTCTCTCTAACTGAAATGATATATTATACTTTGACAAAAGAATAGTTTTTGAAATCAGGTTCCAGGACATTTTAAGAGAAAATTGCTTTTATTTCTTTCTTACAAAGAAACTTATAATGTTTCAGTTTAAACAAAATGCCCTAATAAAAACTTTATTGGCTAAAACTATGAGGCTTATAATTGAAGATATCATATGAAAATTTCAGAATATTAAGGAAATAATTCAATATTTGAATTGATTCAAATATTCTTTGAAAATGTCATATCAAATTCACAAGAAAGCATTTATAAATTATTGGTAAAATATTTACAAAAGAAATTTATATTTCTGGTTACATTCCTTAGTCAAATGTAGCTTTAAGTAGCTTTCGACTCTGGCTTCTGAAATTACTCATATATTTGCATAGCTAAAGATATTTAAGTTTTGAAAGTAAATTATAAAATAATACATGTCTAATTCTATGGCAATGCACGAGATCAGCTAGTCAAAATTCTTAAATTTTAATAAAAGGAGAAAATTGCAACCTGTAGCTAATATACTAAAAGTAAGTGGCTTAAAAAATATTTAAGAGTTAATCATACTTTTCCTTTTCCCTTCATTAATTATAGTATAACATTGTCATTTAAATTTTTCAAAGTTTTGATTAAATGTCATACATTTTGTTAATGAAAGGATACATAGACAATTTGTTTTCTATTGCTGATTATGAATTGGATGTTGGATGTTGGAATTTTGGAATTCTCAAATTTTCTGCCAAAAGCCACTGATTTCCAAGATTTATTTCTGAGTCTCTGGGATCATGGCTTAAGCAGCTTGATCAGTAGTCAGAGGGCCCGTTCATGGGTGGCGACTCAGGGTCTCGTTTGGGGTGGAGGAGGAAAGGGCCAGTTCCACCCCCATCTCATGAGACCCCACATGTCTTGTCACTGCGGGGCCCATATCTGATTGTCCATTGGCCTCTGGAAGATGACCACCGAGCCGAGGGACGGCACTTTTTCCCACATGGGGTGGTCTGGGGCCAGTAACCTCATGTGAAGTCCGGTTGCATTTCTGCCAAAAGCCTCTGGGTTCTGAGATTTGTTTCTGAGTCTCTTGGATCATGGCTTAAGCAGCTTGATCAGTAGCTGGAGGGCCCATTCGTGGGTGGCCCATTTATGCACTTTATCTCTCTTTTCTTGTCAAGATATTTGGGACAGGTTCAGAGCTAACAAGTTTAATCTTTGACCTACTTTTCCTAAAACAAAACTATCAGCAATGAGTAGACACGTGTGTTTTATTCTAATCACATCGTGTTTTCTCTTTTTTATTGACTAATATTCTTTGGCTTGTACAGGTACCTCCTAGGCAGTGTTCACTGAGGCCCAGCTGTTCCCATAGTGTTTCTCAGCCATCAGGACCAGCTTTCCCCTGCCAGAGCCTAAATAGTGGTGCTTGTGTCCTGCTGGGCCAGGCGTGCCCAGGCTGTACACCAGGTAGTGCTCAGGAGCCTCCTGGGCTCTACCGCCAATATGTTCAGGGCATACGGTGCTAAGAATTGAATCTGGGGCACACACATGCTTGATATTTACCCTAACCACTATACTATCTCTCAACTGTCTTCATCATCATCGTCGTCATCCCGTTGATCGTCGAATTTCTTGGGCAGTCTCAGTAATGTCTCTATTCATTCTATCCCTGAGATTTTAGAAGCGTCTCTTTACGCGACCTTTCTAATGGAGTCACACTGGAGGCTCTTTCAGGGTCAGGGGAATGAGATCCATCATAACTCTCTTAAATTCTTAAAATATTACAGATATCATGGTAGTAATACTGAAAAAATTATCTGTGGAACTAATATCTCTCACTCCCTTCTCAGAACAGTATGCATTTTTCTCCCTCTTACTATGTGTTTTGACCAACTTGGGTTTGATCTCTGGTACCTGATATGGTCACCAAACTCTGCCAGGAGTGATCCTTGAGTGCAGTTAGTCCTGAATACTGCTGGGTGTGACCCCAAATCCAAAATAAACAAAAATGTCTTCTAGAATTCCAGTAACTGAACTTCTAATTAAGCTACACTAAAGATATCTAATCTTGTGTTGTAGCAGACTATTTTATTCTGGTACATTGATTCTTTGTGTATATAGCATCTTGATGTTTGAGGTCTTTTTCTGAATATCTAAATAAAGAAATTTGTATAATGAATGCAAGAAACTTTAAGAACATTTCTCCCTGTAACAAATAATTCTATATATAAGAGTAGACTTTTTGACTTATAGTTTGCTTTACAATTTGGTAGGTAGGGGTGGAGGCATACCAAGTCATAGCACTATAGCACTGTCATCTTGTAGTTCATTGATTTGTTTGAGCGGATACTAGTAACATCTCCATTGTGAGAATTGATGTTACTGTTTTTGGCATATTGAATATGCCACGCATAGCTTGCCAGGTTCTGCCATGCAGGCAGGATACTCTCGGTAGCTTGCTGGTCTCTCCGAGAGGGATGAAGGAATCAAATCCGGGTTGGCGGCATGCAAGGCAAATGTCCTACCCACTGTGCTATTAATCCAGTCCTACCAAGTGGTAATAAGGGTTTATTTCTAGCTCTGTGCTCAGAGTTAGACGCTATTCTAAATATTCTAACTCATGGCTCTGCATTCAGAATTATTCCTGCCTGTGATCGGTGACTGTCTGTGGTGCCAATGGGTTGGTTGCATAGAAGGCACAGACCCTACCCTCTATTATATGTCTGCAGTTACCTATTAATTTCTTGGAGATCTTATAAAACAAAAGTAGCATTAATTTTCTTAGGGTTATTTTTTTAATTTGCTCAAGATCCTTGTTGAGTTATATGATTTCTCAACAGAATTATCAACAATTCTCTCATTATGGGCTCATGATTTATTTTATTTATTTATTTTTTGGATAACCTTCTTTCTGCCAAAGTAACTTTCTCTAAGGATCTGACTTTAATCCAAAATCTTAGTAATGGCAAATTTCTCAAAGGCTCCACTTCATGTCGTGTGATTTTTTATTTTCCTCTAGTTTTGTTTGCGTTCAGATAACTCCATATTTTCTAGAAAGTCCAGATATCCCTTAAAAAGTGTAGTTATACTATATCTTATTTTAATATTTTAAAAGTGTAATTTTATTTTAAGATTTTGTATTGAATTATAAGTGATATTTTGGTTATTTTTATAACATGAATTAATAGAATATTGAGTCATTAAAATCAAATAAAGGAGCTCCCGGTTTACCTAAATCTATTTGTAAATAAAGCATTGATAAAATCAAAATTTCAACATGGGTAGTAATTAAGAGATGGTCATAATGAAGTAAGTATAAAAACAAGTTGTAAATATATATGGCATTTATTTTCCAATATCTCTTCACAAAAATTTTTAAAGTATGTATCTGGACATTATGAAATTAGATGTTTAACAATTTTGTTTTGATATTTTGCTCTACATTTTAGAAGGGAGACTTCCCCAACTCCCCGCTATTGTTACTCAGTAGGCCAGAGACTATTCCTGTTGCTGTTTAAGGGTCACTGTGTAATGACCATGCTGGCTGGATCACCAGGACTACACCAATAATTTTGGGGGCCCAAGAGATATTAAATCATACTTTGGGCATAGATATACTAGCCTTCCGATTTATACTTTTCTGCAAATTTTGAATATTTTGCTAACTTTTTAGGTTTATATAATATGTTTTCCATTGGGACAGAACCTTGCATTAAGAGAGGTAGCGTGTGAAGAGCCAAGCCAGTATATTGATGAGTACTGGCGGCCGATTCTTCAGGTGTTTGGGTCTCACCTTGTCTGGACCAGGTGCTGTACACTTCTTTACTGATGAAATGGTGTGTCTGATTTTGGAAGGGAAAATGTTGGGAACGACATATCCATCCTGCAGAATTTGGTAGGTGGGCAGGTGGACATGGCTATTAAAGAGATCCGAGTAGAAGTTGTGGATAATATTCTCCATTGCCCTTCTGGAAGATGTGATAGATTAATCAGAATGTAAGAGGCCAGTAATCTTGGTCTTATAGTTGGCAAAGGACAGGCAGGTAGTTTCATGAGAGTTCAAGATGCCGCTCTGTCTAATGCTCATCGATTTGAAGAAGGGCTTTGATTCTGTTGAGACTGAAGCGGTCATCGAAGCCCTAGCAAAACAGAGCATTCACACTCAGTACATCAGGATCCTCTGTGAGCTGTATTACGGGATTCACCACCAGGATCTCACCATTCTACAAGGAAGTGATCATCGACATAAAGGGAGGGATCCGGCAGGGTGATACCATTTCACTGAAACTCTTCAGTGAAGATTTGAAAATGTCATGCAACGACTGCAATGAGAAGGAATAGGAGTGAAGATAGATGGTTGGCAACTACACCATCTCTGCTTTGCTGATGACATCATTCTAATAACACCAAACATTAGCCCAGAGGCATGAATGCTGGCTGACTTCAACCATGAGTGTGGAAAGGTCAGCCTGCACCTGAATCTCACAAAGGCAATGTTCATGAGAAACGAACTAGTCCCTGACATTCCATTTGCTCTCAATGTAACGAACATCTCCGAATGCAGCAGTTATGTGTACCTAAGTCGAGAACTCAACATGAGGAATAACTTGGTGCCAGAACTGTGCAGGAGGAAGAGAGCAGCGTGGAACACTTTTAGAGTGTCAAAAAAGTTGTTAAGAGGACGAAAGACCTCTGGCTCCAGGCATATCTTATTGATTCCACCATTCTTCCTGCACTAACATATGCCTCAGAGATGTGGGCCCTACAAAAACAGGATGAGAACGCTATTTGGCTATTTGGGTCTTCCAAAGAGGAATCGAAAGAGCTATGCTTGGAGTATCAACGTTTCACTCAAGTGAGAGAAGGAATCCAGAGTTCCAGCCTCCATCAACGATCAAGAATCAGGGATGCTATCTCGTTTGCCAAAGTGTCGAAAATCAGATGGGCCAGACACATTATGTGATTTAGAGACAACCGCTGGACTAGAGCTGTTATAGACTGGATTCCACGGGATGTCAAAAGAATGTGTGGCCATGCACCTATGAGATGATCAGACTTCTTTGTCAAGACCCTGAATGAACGGTTTGGTACTCGTCATGTTCCTGGAGTGAGCAGATGCCATTGGACTACACTAGCACTCGACAGGGACAAATGGAAATGTTACTGGTGCCTGCTCGAGCAAATCAATGATCAACGGGATGACAAGTGATACAAGTGAAGTGATTCTATAATATGTATATATTGTTTTAGATAACAAAATACTGGGCTGGAGTGATAGTGCAGCAAGTTGGGCGTTTAACCTGGGTTTGATTCCTCCGCCCCTCTTGGAGAGCCCAGCAAGCTACAAAGAGTATCTCGCCCGCAAGGCAGAGCCTGGCAAGCTACCCTTGGCTATTCGATATGTCAAAAACAGTAACAATGAGTCTGATTATGGAGACTTTACTGGTGCCTGCTCTAGCAAATCAATGAGCAATGGGATGACAGTGACAGTGACATTGACAATAAAATACTGAATCACATAATTAATGTTAGAAAATAGTCTAATTGGGTATATTTTATTTTTATGTAATTTATATATTTGCAAGCTTTTAATAATTCAACATAAATTTTGTACTCTTGAAGCTACACTTTCTTCCAGATAATTTCTGTATTTGTTTGGTTTTGGTCGGTACCCAGCAGTGTTTATACTATTCCTCACTTCTTACTCCGGAGTGACCCCTGGTGGTACTCAAGGGACCACCAATTGTAGTGCTGGAGTTCAAGTGCTTTGACTTTATACAGCACAAGCACTTCTTTTTACTTTTAGTTCCACTTCCATTTACTGTGTCATGAATGATACTGTCTTGGAATTCAATAACTTTGATTTTAAGGAAATAAGACTCTATATAGATAAAATAAGGTAATCTATCTCTATCTCCTTTTACTTACCTAATAACTGTTTCTTTGAAAAGAAGACAGTTTTAATCTATTTAAACCAAAACTGAATGCTATTAATTTCCTAAAACTAAATTTAAATATAATCATCTAAAGAAACAAATTTCTAAAAAATTTGTTTAGACTACAAATGCGAAACATCTTAGGGATTCAATTGTTTATAAAATAATGGTTCACAATTGGAAAAAATATCACCTCTTTTTTCTAACAAAAATAATACTGTATTTCCTTTCAGGTTATTATGAAGATTATATGATTTATTACATAAGAAATATTTTATTTCTAATAACTTAATTTATTTCACATAGTCTAAATAAGCACATAACCTATTTCAATTGTTGTTTATCATATTGTTTAGGCAATGATATAGGGTGCATTTAAAATATTGATAGGTTATTAAATTTGTTAACTTGCTCAAAAATCTACGTATATTTAATAGTAGTATGTGATAAAAGTTCTTATTAAACCTTAATGATTAAATATGTATGTATATATACACACAGGTATTATTCCATTAAACTTCTACTAAATGGGAAATATTTCCTGTATAGCTTTCTTTTATACCTCACAGGATACAGAGATGTCAGTAAATTTTTCAGATGAAACAGAAGATGATTTCATTAATTTAAAGGAAAACCTTATTAATTAATCAAATTTAACTATAATTTTAACCGAAGCACAACATCAGGATAATTTTCTTTAGGTCATTTTCCAAGGGCAAAACATACTTTACATTTGTCAAGGTGTGAACAACTTACTATTATTTAACAAAAACAAATAGTTGCATATTAGTTACTTTTAAAAACAAAATAAATCCTTTTTACCACCAAAAACTTTAAAAAGTTGAAAGAAATCAAAATATGCATAACTGATTAAACACTGCCTAAATGTTTTTCCATGAACAATAATTTTCATACTATATTTTAAATGGAAAGGAATATTATATGACAAGTGAGCATTTTGAAGGTAATATTTTAAATTTAATAAGTATCAATTATAGTGAATAATATGACATATGAATTTTTTGTTTGTAAACATAAACCTCAAAAGCTGTGCCTTTATCATCATCACGGTTTTAGAAGTATTTCCATCTTAAGAATTCAATAATTGAAATACACATTATTAAAATAGCACTAATGCTCTGTAATATTTTTCATGACCTAAAAAAGAGTCACGTGTCATTAATAAACAGCAATTCTGAATATTTGCAGCTTGGAAGAAACTTAAAAACTTCCCAAAATTATTTTAAAAATTGTTATCATAGCTAAATAAAATACAACCTGGAAATTTATTTATGTCTGTTGAGGGTCTGAGTTCTAAGGATAGTTCTTCTGTGAGAAGAGTTCAGTTACTTAGGAAGCCTACGTGGAAGTGTATGTTAGAGATTAGAGAAAAGTGCAGCAATGCCTAGAGTCTATGCAAGAGTCATGTGTATGAGTGTGCTGTTTGCATCATGGATATAGAGAAATTTAGTCTTTTATTTCTTGATCTTACTTACCTACACTAAACAAAAATTGTTTTTAGGATATAAGGAAAAGGAAAGCATTCACTTCTACACCTCGTCCTGAATACAAAATTATATATTTGAGGACCATCTACTTTGCTAATGTTTTTCCCATGTTATAGTTAACTCATAGGGATACCAGAAGAAAAATCCTCTTATTATAAATTTGAAAACTGAAAAATAGAAAAGAAGTGAATAAGTTTAGTTAAAAATAAGCAATCTGGAATGAGAGGGTCATGATGAAACTAAGATTTTAGTAAACAGAAATGAGAAAAAGTATCAGAAGTACCATTCCCTTTAAAGAATCACTCCAGATAATTGCAGTGCTCATTTTAAGTTCTGTTTTATTCACCGGAAGTTAGTGACAGATGTTAGCAGTGCCTCACTCAAGAAAATAATTTAGATGAGTTGCTAGGTTAAGGCAAAGAGAAGTTTTTAGGATGTGAGAAATTCGAAGAACTAAGCACCTTTCAATCCTTGATTGAAGGATCATTTGAATTAAGTGTAGTAAAATAAAAGGTTAGAAAGAAATCATGGTGTCTGATTCAAATTAGGGTGATTGAACCAAGAATGAGTGGGTAACTCAAGACATAAGGAGGTGAGTACCAAAGACTATCGACATAAAACATGAAAGCTTTAGGTAGGCAGGAAGGAGAATGATGTGGAAAAGGCAAATTGGGAAATAAGGGTGTACTCAACCTATATACTTCAAAATATCTTCGAGTAGCATGAAAAAAGGCTTGCTGGGCTGACTGCCTAAGGAGCAGTGGCTTCAGAATAGCTATATTTCTGTCACCATCACTGTCATCACTGTCATCCCATTGATCATTGATTTGCTCGAGCGGGTACCAGTAACATCTCCATTGTGAGACTTGTTGTTACTGTTTTTGACATATCAAATATGCCATGGGGAGCTTGCCAGGCTCTGCCGTATGGGCGGGATACTCTCTGTACCTTGCTGGGCTCTCTGAGAGGGACGCTCTTTCACCATAATGAACCATAAATACTGTTTCATACCAAGAGAAATGTTCTCTCTTTCTTTGGTGTTACTGAACATTACACCAACTGGAGTCAATTAGAGTACCAATTAGTAGCTAAGATCTTATTTTTGTGTCAGATACTATTTATTATTGTGCATTGTATTGTACAGATATCTAGTTTTACAGTCATATAAGGGCTGGAGCGATAGCACAGCAGTAGGGCGTTCGCCTTTCATGTGGCCGACCCGTGTTCGATTCCTCCACCCCTCTCGGAGAGCCCGGCAAGCTACCAAGAGTATCGAGCCCCCATGGCAAAGCCTGGCAAACTACTCGTGGTGCATTTGATATGCCAAAAACAGTAACAAAAAGTCTCACAATGTGAGACGTTACTGGTGCCCACTTGAACTCGAACAGTCATATAAAACAAAGAGATGGAGTTAGGAAGAAAATTTTATTAGAATTCAAAAGAAAAAAACTATTCAAACATGTAGTTACAATTTTAGAGGAAAAAAAAAGGTCTAGATTTTGGAGACAATTACTGTCACTATTACCAGCATTTCAAAGTGAGGACCAGGGACTTAATATATAGTACAGTGGGTAAGGTACTTGTCTTGCACACAGTGGACCCTGATTACATGGAGAAATTTAATACAAGGCTCAGAGAAGAACGTTGGTGAAGGGCACTTTGTTGATAATCAGTCATTACTTCAGGAGTGCAGGGCACAACTTTACCAGTATTGGGAGCGGGTTGGCTAATACAGCAGAACAGTGAGTCTTAGAAGGATTCAAGGGTATTAATTTGTTGGTAACTTAAAAAGCTGAAATTTCTCATTTTCTTGCTGTACTAGTTTCCTTTTTAAGCCTCCTAATATTACAACTAGGTGATTTCAGGCTGGAGAAATAGTACATAGTACAGAGGATAGGGTGCTTGCCTTACACAGGGTCAACCCGGATTTGATCACCAGCATCCCATATAGTCCATCTAGCAGCACCAGAAGTGATTTCTGAGTGTGCAGACAGTAGTTACCCCTGAGCATCATAGGTGTGGACAACAAAATCCCCCAAAACAAAAGCCATCAAGGTGGCTTAAAATAATAGAGCTTTATTGACAGTTGCAGTTCTGGAGGTCAGATGTCTTAAGTCAATGTGAGTAGCACCATACTTTCTTCGATGGGTTTAGATAAAAATGCTTTTTGTCTCTTCCAGTCTGGGGGTATGTGCTAGCAATAGCACCATACTTTCTTCGATGGGTTTAGATAAAAATGCTTTTTGTCTCTTCCAGTCTGGGGGTATGTGCTAGCAATCCCCGATATTCCAAGGCCTGTAAATCTAACACCGTAGTCACAGAGCCATTTCTACCTATGTTTTTACATTATCTTTGCTCTGTGTCTATCTCCATGTACAAATTTCCCTGTGTGTAAAGACATAGTCTGATAGGCCCCACACTACATTTGAACTTGAATATCAGTATAAAGACCCTATTTCTAAAGAAAATCATAGTTGAAAGCACTGAGGTGAGAAGGGATTCAATATATCTTTTGGGGAAAACATAGTTCAATGCATTTGGTCACACAAAGTGCAAGAAAGGGCATGGGATTACTCATGGTAGATTTAATCTAAATAGAGCAGCAGGCTGTGAGGGACAAGGAAAGGTATGAGGCTGCTCTCCCATTAACTCATTTGTTATAACAACGAAGGCTTGAAACACACAAGTGCTTATTCTCAGACTCTAGGTATTCCTCTCTGCCTATAACTGAAGAGAATCTCAGAGGTGTCTGGAAAACTTTCATATTAATTTCCTGTGACCATTAAGAAAAGTTCTTAAATACAATGTTCTATTTTGTTATTTATATACTAAACATTCACATTCTCCTTGATCAGCTCTTCAAATTCACTCTAAGCCTTAACACTGAATTTGACATGTCAAATAATCTAGCAGCAGATTAAAAAGGCTCTTCTTTCATTAGTTTCATTAGTTCCAATATTTATCTAACTCTAAGTAATGACTTCTTTAAGTTCATGTACATAGCTGTTTATTATTGGACAGCAAATATCTGCAGTGGGGAAAATAAAAAATTGTAAGTTGATTTGACAGATCTGTGATTAAGCTAAAATCCTGGTACTTAAGACATTGAGATACCATGAGTTATCTGGAATGCAAAATGTTGTATTAACAGGACACCTGAAAGCTGTAATTTCTAATATTCTTGTGCAGGCCTTACATTCTGTTAATTCATATTGTCTGGATAAAAGTATCCATGATCAAGGTTGAGTGTCAGCATTAAATATAGAAGCAGACTTGAGAGTTCTTCAAACACAGTCTTGCATACATTCATTAAATTTCTTAGGCAAGAATAAGAAGGTCTCACAAGTTAAAGCAATATCTTCCTAATTTTATATCCTTGTAGCATTTCAAAATATCCAAACTGATAAAGAAGATAATTATATGTTAGGTTATTAAGAAAACATATTGGGGCTGGAGAGATAGTACAGCGGGTAGGGTGTTTGCCTTGCACGTGGCCAACCTGGTGTCGATCTCTGGCATCCCATATGGTCTCCCTAGTACTGCCAGGAGTAATCCGGGTTGGGAAAGTGAATCAAGTAGAGCACGCACCTCATATGTGAGAGGCCCTGAGTAGATCCCTAGACCATACAGCCCCTGAAGTACCACCACATATTTGGGTGATTGTGAGGAATCACAGGCCCAAGAAACATTTCAAGTGTTGAACATTGTGCTTGCTGGTCAGAAAAGCATTGCCAGCTGTGGTCCTGCTACTTTACTTCTAGATATGTAGCCAATTTTTTGTTCTTAAAGGTAGCTAACACACTTGTCATTATTACCATTTTAACTATTTTATAAACATAGTTTTAAAAAAATTACTGTTCTGTTTTTGTTTCTGGCTGCACCTAATGATGCTTCAGGCTTACTCCTGACTCTGCATTCAGGGATCACTCCCAGCAGTGCCTAGGGGATCATATGGGGTATTGGGATTAAACCTGGATCTACTGCATGCAAGACAAAGATCCTATTTTCTGTACTATTGCTCAGACATCTACAACCCAGAATCCCCCTGCAGTAAGAGGGAATAGGGATAGACAAATAGAAGTTTTCAACTGTATAGCTCCATAACAATATGAAGAAAAAGCGAAAATCCCCACCACCAAGAGAGGATGAAGAAAAGATTCCAGAAGCCTCAACAGAGGTTACCCACAAATACGACCTCTCAGATAAAGAATTCAGAGGGGAAATCTTGAAGATGATCAACATACTCAAGGAACCACGGAACAGACATCCAATAAATTAAGGGAGGATATGAATGAAGCATTGGAATGCTTTACCAAGAAAATGCAGGAAGAAATGAGAGCAGAAATTTTAAAGCTACGAACAGAAGTGACACAAATAAAGGAATCGGTAGATGAGTTAAAAATCTCAGTAGGTGCCCTCAATGGTAGAATGGCTACAGCCAAAGACAGAATCAGTGAGCTTGAAGATCAGCTGCAAAAAGATTACAGACAACAACAAATAATGGCAAAATACCTCAAAATTGCTCTAGAGCATATCAGAGTCCAAGGGGATGACCTCAAGAGGAACAGCATAAGAATCATTGGAGTACCAGGAGCACATGGAAGTAACACCAATGAAAAAAATACAGTTAAAGACATCATTGCTTAGAAATTCCCAGAGCTGAAGAAGGCAGGTATCTAGATCCAAAGAGCCCGAAGAGTACCAGCAAAAAGAGACCCTAATAAAAAGACTCCAAGGCATATAATAGTCAGAATTATGGATACTGTGGGTAGAGACACAATACTGCAAGCAGCAAGGTCAAAGAAGGAAAACAAAGGAGCACCCCTCAGATATACAGCAGACCTATCAGAAGAAACCCTCCAAACCTGAAGACAATGGTTGGACATAGTGAAAAAACTCAACGAATGAACGCCTCACCAAGAATACTTTATTTGGCTAAACTCTCACTCAAACTCGAAGGAACCATACACTATTTCATGGATAAACAGCAGCTCAGGAACTTCATAGACTCAAAACCAAACTTAAAAGATGGACTAAAGGGGTTACTGTAAGACAAGAAAAAAGCCTACAGGAACAACAAACCCTACAGAAAGATGACACAAAATCCCATGACAATAATTTCTCTAAATGTCAATGGCCTAAATGCACCAATCAGAGACACAGAGTGGCAAAATGGATTTGGAAACTAGACCCAACTTTCTGCTGCCTACAAGAAACACACTTGAACAGTCAGAGCAAACACAGATTCAAAGTCAAAGGATGGAAAATAATCCTGCAAGTAAACAACTCCCTCAAAAAGGCTGGGTTGGCCATACTAGTTTCCAACAATATAGATTTCAGGTTGAAAAAGATTAGAAGAGACAGTGAGGTTATTTTCTATTTATCAAGGGATATGTACAACAGGAAGAAATCACAGTCTTAAATGTATACTCACCTAATGAGTGACCAGCTAAATACTTAAAACTCCTAACAGACTTTAAGGAGGACATCACTAGCAGCATAATAGTAGTCTTCAATAATAGACTTCAACACCGCCTAAACACCTCCGGATAGATCAACAAGAACAAAACTCAGCAAGGAAACACTGACCCTGAAGGAAGAAATGGAAGAGAGAGGGCTGATAGACATGTACAGGGCTTTACACCCCCAAAAAGAATACACATTCTTTCCCAGTGCACACGAAACTTTTTCCAAAATAGACCATGTGCTGGGTCACAAAACATGCCTCAATAGAATTGGGAAGATAGAAATTGTATCAACTCTCTTTTCAGAACATGATGCTCTGAAGATAGAAGCTAATCACACACAGATGCAGAGAACCAAATAAAGCTAGAAAGATTTTTCAAAAAATTGATACGTGCTGTGCATTGTGAGTGCCTTATTAGATCCCAGTATCGAAAGGTTTGCAGACCACTCAAGATCTCCGATGAATCACTGGAAATAACTCCTGAGTATAAAACTAGGAGTAACTGCAAGTAGCACTGTTTGTAGTCCTCCAAAATGGAAATAATGATACAATTAATAAAATACAATAGATTTAAGACTTAAAGTTGAATATTCCTTTTTAAATTATTTTCTGTTTCAGATACATTTACTTTCCAGCAGAGATTTTGTCAGTAAATTGATGTTTATTCTACCAGCCTTTTATCAGCATGCACACGCGTGCACACACACACACGTACAGTATGAATCAAATATATAATGTAGTTAATGGGAATTTGCTATCTTCTCTTAACAGTGACTTGGAGAAATTATAGAAGTGCGTACCAGATCTACACTGATCAATAGCTTGCTACATTCATTACAACAAATAAAATACTGGAGGCTTCTTCTTGTACGTTTCCTTTTTAACTTCCTTCCTTCCCTACCTCCCTTCCTTCCTTTCTTATCTTTTAATACTCATGGATAAAATTCAAGGCTGCTTACATGGAGATATAGTAGTGCTGAGTCAAATTTTCTTTTTTGTCTTCCTCTTTTAATTTTACATTTAAAAAAAATGTAAAGTGAAACAATAAGGCCTGAAAAGAATAGTTGTTTCCCATTTATATTTTAATGTATATTGTCAAATCCCCTCCTAATAGTATTTATCACTTTTAAATTTCTTAAACAATAAATTACTGTAACAACATTTCTGTGGTTTTTGAGAATTCTGTTTCATAGTAAATTATTTTAGCAAGTAACCTGGAAAAATTTATGAATTTACTTTTTCTTAATATCAATTCATTTCCTTAATAATTAGTGAAGCTGTACTTCTTTCAATATGTTTTGGTGGATTTTAATTATTTTTGTGAAATATCTGTATTCTTCCAAAATTTTTGAAAGATATCATGATCACGATATCATGATATCCCATTAATCACCGATTTCTTGGGCGGGCTCAGTAACATCTCATTTCGTCCTTTCCCTGAGATCTTAGAAGTCTATTTCGACTTGGCCCTCCTTACGATGTTACACTGGGGGCTTTTCAGGGTCAGGGGAATGAGATCCAGCTTGTTACTGGATTTTGCATATGAATACACCATGGGAAGCTTGCAAGGCTGTCCCATGTGGGCAGGAAACTCTCAGAGGATTGCCTGTCTCCCAGAGGGAGAAGTAGGCAAAAGATATCGCTTCTGAGAGCTTGCTTTTAAGTCTCTCTGGATGTTGGCTGTTGATGGGATTACACACACCTGGGATCTTCTGCCAGTACCTTCATGTTTTGAAGGATATATTTTTCCTAAAATCATTTCAGGTTCTGTAAACTTAATTTTGGATCCATATATTAAAATGATAATTTACAATGAAATTTGCATAGTATTTTAAAAAGTCATATGGCTTTTAAGCATTTTATTATACATGTTAAAATATAATATTTAAATAAATTATATTTTACTTTTTTGTTCTTATGTAAGTCTTCTATAATATAATGGACACAGTGTAGAATTCTTTCTTTAAGCCAGAAAAATACGACAGAGGTTAAGGTAATTGCTTTGTATACAGCCAACCTTGGTTCAATCTCCTGAGCACAACCAAGAGTGAATTTTGGGCACAGAGCCAGGAGTTAACCCTAAGTACTATGGTATGTAGTATTAAGAAATCACCCCTTACCAAAGGAAAAAAAATCAGTGTTTTTCATATTCTTCTTTCACCCAGAAGGAACTTAATTTTAGTTACATTGAGTTTTTTGAATAAGTATAACTTAATGAGATCTTTAATTGCCCCTATAATAATCTTGAGTAGTCTATACTTTTGCCAAAAACGTAACTACTCTTTCATAAAAATCACGGACACATAGTTAATATCGGTATGTTTCTGAACATTAATTCTATAATTCTATTTTTTTATTAAGCACTGATAATACTTTATTGTCTCTGAACTTGGTCCATGAGGAATTATGAGCTGGATTCAAAATTAAAGTAATCAAATTCCTCTGGACCTTAGGTTGTTGTTATGAAAATAATATTTCCCATATTTTGTTGAAGGAATATAAGTTCCTGTGTCTCAAAACATTTACTAAAGACTTTACAAGCAAGATAACACATAGTCTAAATCTTTTTGCTTCTGAAGACAAGCTAGAAAAAAATGTTTTGATAACTTCTTCTGGTATTCTCTAAGTCTGCAACCTGCTCTTTTAAAAACTCTACTTTCTGAATCTTTTCTTCCATGTTAATTTTCACTGGAATGCTTTCTATAGTAACATAGACTTGATGATTCTCTAGCACATGAGTGTACTAACCACCAGTCTCCTGACTTTTTTTGCTAATGAAGCTCTTTGTCAGATCCTAAGATTATCTCTCAATTAACTGGACCATTCAAGTTGCAGTTCAACTGGACTAAAGGTAGCTAAAACACTTGTCACAACAGTTTTAGTGGGCTGTGTTTGTGGCTCACCGATTCTACTTTTATATTGTTCCTTGTCACTTATTAAAGTTTCCCCTTAATATTTTTTATCTCATAACTAGTTATAAAACATGTAGTCAGACTTGACATATATTTTTACTATTATGCCAAATTTATTCATTTGTAAGAGGACAAATAAACATCTTTCCCCCTTTCTTTTCCTTTGTTATTACTGAGCTACCTTGAGATCACACACTTGATTGTAGATTTCACACTCTTTGGGGTTGTAGTTCTTGCAGGGGTCACTCATTTGATTGTGGTTCTTGCCCGCATGATTAGCTATTGGTTGTAGTTCTGCACACTTCACTGAATTGCTCTACAGAGGTCGTGCAATTCCACTTGGGACCTGAGATACACTTTGTTATAGAGTGTCAGAGACACATGCACTTTATTGTGGCACCAGAGATTCAAAATTGCAGTGTTGTCTGTGAGGAAGTACTGGGGTTAAACTATCAGCTTCATACCTGCAAAACAGGCACTGTACAACCTGCGTTACCCAGGGGTCTCCAATGTAACACTTTAAAGTTGCTTCCCATCCTTGATTTTGATGAGTGTCTCCATTGATGACTTGATTTTGCTTTTAATTTGAATTTAGGAGATCACTAGCCATTTAATATCTCATAGTGTATATTTACTATCGTTTTCAGTTCTGTGAACATGTATTTGCTATGTAACTGGGATATTTTCAGTTTCATTTTATTTTAATTGGTTGTAAATAGTCACTGGCAGTAATACACTGATTTTATTTTTGTTTTTTTCATTACATAAAGAGTTGCTTCTCAGTGCTTTTTAGTTTGAATTGTCTTGTTTTTATTTTTATTTATGATGTGGCCACTTCTTTAAGTAAAACATTTTCTGTACCTTAAAATATTATTTCATTGCTTTTGTTAAAATTTTAGTTGAAATTTTGACTAAATAGCAGCATTTTTGTTTGCTTGGGGGTCACATGCAGTAGTGTTCAGAACTCACTCCTGCTCTGTGCTTAGGGCTCACTCCTGGAAATACCGAGGGACAATATGTGGTGCTGGGGATTGACCTGGGGTCAAGTGAGTGCCAGTCAATGCCTTAACCTCTGCACTCTTTCTTGGACCCTGAAATCTTTGACTTTTTTGTTTGGGCATATATTGCTCCAATAATTGCCTTTATTATATTCTAATATACAACTATGTATTCTTGTATGTAACTAAATATTCGCCTGGTTATATTTATCACATAAATTAATACATTTATTGGAGTAGAGGCACATTCTATTCCATTATTATTTTCGTCTCATTTCATCTGCAGTTACTCTACTTCCACATAAAGTCCCTTTCTGGGGTGTTCGGATGTCCCTGGTAAAGAATGTGACATCTGTTCTAGAATCTAAATAAGCATAAGAGTTTTGTTATTGTTCGTTTTATTTTTATTAATGCTATAAATTATCACCTTAAGTGTTAATGTGACCTCATCTTATAGCTGCTATTATTACTTCAGAGAAAGTAATTCACCAAGAATTAACTAATTTAAAGTACAGATACAGCATAAACATTTTTATTTGGATCTAAGGGATTGCCTTTCTTGATAAGGATTATAGAGAAAGAATACATATATAAAATGATCATATTTTGGCACACATCACCCATCCTGACTGATTCTTCCAGCCATCATTTTCGTAGTGATCCCTTCTCTATTCCATCTTCCTTCTCCCCTCCACTCATGATGCAAAAGTAGAGAGAGAGTATGGGGAATATTGTCTGCCATGGAGGCAGGGGGAGGGTATACAAGGGGGGCATACTGGGGATATTGGTGGTGGGGAATGTGCACTGGTGGAGGGATGGGTGTTTGATAATTGTGTGATTGTAACCCATACATGAAAGCTTGTAACTATCTCATGGTGATTCAATAAAATTTTTAAAAAATGATCATCTGTAGAGAACTTAGGTAAAGGTAGTATTATCACTGTCACTGTCATCCCATTGCTCATCGATTTGCTCAAGCAGGCACCTGTAACATCTCCATTGTGTGAGACTTGTTGTTACTGTTTTTGGCATATCGAATTTGCCACGGGTAGGCTGCTAGACACTGCCATGCGGGTGAGATACTCTTGTAGCTTGCCAGGCTCTTTGAAAGGGGCGGAGGAATTGAACCCGGGTTGGCCAAATGCAAGGCAAACAAACACCCTACCTGCTGTGCTACCGCTCCAGCCAAAGGTAGTATGAAAATAATTTAAATAAAAATATCTGGCTTTGGAACACATCGAGTGTAGCTCAGGATATTCTCCTGGCTCTCTGCTTAGGGACTGATCACAATTGGTAATGCTCAAGGACTGAATGTGGTGATGGGAATCAAATCAGCGTCTTCTGCGTGCAAGGCAAGTGCCTTCTGTATTGGAGGATATGTGTACTAAGGCAACATCATTGTGAGAAGAAACATAAGGCAATTGAGAGCATCAGGATATTGTAGATGGTGTGAGTCAGAAGCAGCACTATAGTCAATCAACTGAAAAAATGATAAAAGTGAGGAATTTTAGCAATTGGCAATGTCTTGAACATGACACAAAGATTTGGTCCTCATGAAAACCTCCAAATTGAATAGCAAGAGTAAAACACTATTACATTGATTCATCTTGTTTTTGTTATGATGTTAAAAGAAAAAAAGAGATCCACACTAGAAACTATCTTATCCAAAGTTATATGGTAAGTGAGATAGTAGCTGGGACACTTTAAAACTACATTGCTCCTTATGATGGTTCACTATCCACATGTTGCTATTGAGAAACTGATTTATGACTGACTCCAAATCAAAGTGTGATTTGTATAAAAATTTTATACAATATAAGTATAAAAATTATATTGTATTTCAGAGATTTGGTATAAGAACATAAATATCAATATTTTTTCAGATTATCGGCTAAAATAATTTATCATGTTAAGTTAAATAATGAATATTTTAATATTAAAAATAAAGTACTGTTTAGTCTTATAATAATATGAATTGTGCAAAACTTTCCAGTGTAAAATTCAAAGGAAAATGAAGTCATTTATATTACAAAAACAAGTCATCGAGGAGGTTTACTTAGATCTCAAAATAAATTCTTAATTTCAAATATAAAATTGGGATACACATAAATTAACCAGATGAATTCTCTCATTAAGCTTCTGGTTTGATGCTTAACTGAATAGTTCTGGGAAAAGATACCTTTCTACTTTATTGCCATGTTGAAAATTTGCCCTAGAAAGAGACTTAGGCAGATTCTAAAGTTCTGTCTGCATATGACAAAGATTTCTTAAAAGGCAAAGCAGCCAATGTCCCGTGTTATAGAGAGGAAAGCTTCATAGGTCAGGAGGAGTTTTTATATATAGATATATATATATAATGTATATCTATATATAATATAATGTCTGGTGTAACAGTACTTCCAATGGTCTATTTGCATATCTAATATTAAATTATGTGAAAGGAAGCAAAATTGCTAAAAGTACCATAAAGAGCCTTTGAAAACCTTGAATAACACTTTACTTACCTCATATGTAACTTTTAATGACTATTTTATGGTAACCAATCATAGTTATAAGTATATCACAACCATATTGTCATGAATAAATTTCACAATTTATATACATAGTATTAAATCTAGTAATGGAGACAACATTCAAATCTCTGAAAAATTAGGTGGTTATGTAATAGAAAAGCTAAATTAAGTGAAACATCACATTTCATATGACATTGGTATATATCAAGTAAAATAAGTCATTGTAGTAGTTATATTCTAAATTTATAGGTATAATTCCATATAAAATATAAGAATCCCAGAAAGTATTTATGATAATGCACTGTTTAAAATGAATTGTTATTGCATACTTTAGAGAAAAACTCCTCAGTAAAATTCTTATTGTATATTTTAAAGAAAAATGTATCTAGAAAAGGGTATATGAACATTATTTTTTACTTATATATTATTATATTAAAGCTACTCGTAGATTTATATTTATGAAAATGACATTAATGTGTTCATTTTATCATTTGCTTAAATTTTTAAAGAACAAGTTTTTTAGAGTTACTAAAATATATTCCAGTGATTTCTTTTTTGCAAGATATACTACGTAAACTACAGAAATCTACCCTATTAGAAAACAGCAAAGTGATCATAAGTGATATGTGAACTCATTCTTTTTTTTTTTTAATTTTTATTAAATCACCATGTGGAAAGTTACAAAGTTCTCAGGTTTATATGTCAGTTATACAATATTCAAACACCCATCCCTTCACCAGTGCCCATATTCCACCACCAGAAACCCCAGTATACCCCCCGCCCCCACCCCCTACCCCCTACTGTATAACTAATGAATTTCACTTCATTTTTTCTTTACCTTGATTACATTCCATAATTCAACACAAAACTCACTATAGTTGTTGGAGTTTCCAACCAGGAGAGACAGACCTACTACATTTGATAATTAGTTTTTCATTGCTGGAAATGAAGAGATATGTAGCCCCACTGCTACAAGTACATAACTCTCTCTTTTTTTTTTTTCCTTTTTCCTTTTCCCTTTTTTTTTTTCTTTTTCCCCCCACAGGGTGGGGAGGAAAAAAAATCCACCCCCGGCAGCACAGAGTTGTAGCCCAGTTCGGTGTCCCAGTGCATCGCTATCGGATGCTGCGCTGGATGCCCGAATGTGTTACATCTTTGGAATCAAAGTCTTTAGGCGCAGAGGGTCCGATTCGCGCTCAGCGGCTCCGGATTTATCTGGGCCGAGGGCGTGTCATATTTTTTTTTAAATACTAAAATAAACTTAGTAGAAAAAATTTGAGCTGTTAGTCTGAACAAAATAATTACAGTTTTATTTTCTGGTTTGTGAATTACTTTTCTGTAGCATATGTTTGTTGATTGCTAAGCCAAAATTTTTCTAAGCTTTCCATAGCACACAAAGTTTCAGATAAACTCTTATTTTGATCACAATGTTTTCTTTTTATGGTCAATTAATTGTTACTTCACCACTAACTCCTTTCTTTGTCTCCAATAACCCAGTCCCACTCTTGTTTTCTCTTTACTCATCTGTTACTGCAGATAATAAACTCTGATTTGATATCAGTGTATACATATGCAAAAGTGCAGTTTAGAAAGAATGAAGTCTTCCCCCAATCCCTCCTTTAACTGGCTAAACTTTATTTTTCCCATTGCTAGCTCACAAATTAAATTAAATTAAATTCTTCAGAAAGCGAACTGCGCACGTCCTTCAGGTACGAGGACCATCCCTCGGCCACGCCCTCCCGTCTCCCCCATCAACAGGAAGACACTGGGGGCGTGGCCTGTGTCTTAGTGGGCGTGGTCTAAAAATGGGCGTGGCTTCCTCTTAGAGCGGCCAACGCTAACACGGCCGCAGTTATTCTTTGCTACCTCAGCTCAATCGGTACTGTGTATTCCTTTGAAAACTCACTTTTGCGATCTCAAACACTTACGCAAAATAGCCATTAGCTTAGGCTGACAGTATAAAAGCTATCAGTGAATAAGGGAAGTTTAGCACAATCGGAGCCCCTTCTTCCCACAAAAAGGAAGAGAAATAAATAACTACAAGGTTCCAACTCTACACTTCTGTGACAATATGAAGAAGCAGCGAAAATCCCCTCCGCGAAGAGAGGGGGAAGAAAAGATACCAGAAACCTCAACAGGCTTCTCACATCTACGACCTCTCAGATAAACAATTCAGAGAGGAAATCTGGAGGAGAGTTGACCTACTCCAAGCAAATATGGAACAGACATCCAATAAATTAAGGGAGGAGATGAATGAAGCGCTGGAACGGTCTACCAAGAAAATACAGGAAGAAATGAGAGCAGAAATGAGAGCAGAAATTTCAAACCTTCGAACGGAAGTCTCACAAATAAAGCAATCGGTAGATGAAATAAAAATCTCACTAGATGCCCTCAACAGTAGAATGACTACAGCCGAAGACAGAATCAGTGATCTGGAAGATGAGCTGCAGAAAGCTTATAGACAGCAACAAATCATGGCCAAAGACCTCAAAATGACTATAGAGCGAATCAGAGCCCTGGGGGATGACTTCAAGAGGAACACCATAAGAATCATTGGAGTACCAGAACCGCAGGGAAGCAACCACAATGAAAAAAACACAGTCAAAGATACCATTGCTAAGAAATTCCCAGAGCTGGAGAAGGCAGGCATCCAGATACAAGGAGTCCGAAGAGTACCAGCAAAAAGAGACCCGAAAAAAAGACCCCAAGGCATATCATAGTCAGAATGACGGATACCATGGATAGAGACACAATTCTGCAAGCAGCAAGGGCAAGGAAGGAAATCACATACAAAGGAGCACCCCTCAGATTTACGGCCGATCTGTCAGAAGAAACCCTCCGAGCCCGAAGACAATGGTGGGACATAGTGAAAAAACTCAACGAAATGAATGCCTCACCAAGAATACTTTATCCGGCTAAACTCTCACTCAAACTCGAAGGAACCATACACTATTTCTCGGATAAACAACAGCTCAGGAACTTCATAGACTCAAAACCAATCTTGAAAGAAGGTCTAAAGGGGCTACTGTAAGATAAGGGGGAGCCCCATAAGAACAACAAATCCCACAGAAAGATGACACAAAACCACATCACAATAATCTCTCTCAATGTCAATGGCCTAAATGCACCTATCAAGAGACACAGAGTGGCTAAATGGATCCGGAAATTAAACCCAACATTCTGTTGCCTGCAAGAAACACACCTGAACAAACAGAGTAAACATAGACTCAAAGTCAAAGGATGGAAAACAATCCTCCAAGCAAACAACCCCCTTAAAAAAGCTGGAGTGGCCATCCTGGTATCTGACAACATAGATTTCAGGATGAAAAAGATCAAAAGGGACAGCGAAGGTCATTTTCTGTTTATCAAGGGATATGTACAACAGGAAGAAATCACACTCTTAAACGTATATGCTCCTAACGAACGACCGGCTAAATATTTAAAACAGACTTCAAAGAGGACATCACTAACAGCACAATTGTAGTCGGAGACTTCAATACGGCCTTATTGCCTCTAGATAGATCCACAAGAACAAAACTCAACAAGGAAACACTGACTCTGAAAGAAGAAATTGAAGAGAGAGGCCTAATAGACCTATACAGGGCCTTACACCCCAAAAAGAAAGAATACACATTCTTTTCCAGTGCACATGGAACATTTTCTAAAATAGACCATGTACTGGGCCCCAGAACATACCTCAATAGAATCGGAAAAATAGAAATTGTATCAACCATCTTTTCAGACCACGATGCGCTGAAGATAGAAGCTAACCACTCACAAACACGGAAAATCAAATCAAACACCTGGAAATTAAACAATTCAATGTTGAACAATGAGTGGGTCAAGAAGGAAATCAAGGAAGAAATCAAAAGATACTTAGAAACAAATGAGAATGAAGACACGAGCTACCAAAACCTATGGGACGCAGCTAAAGCCGTGTTAAGGGGAAAATTTATAGCTCTCCAAGGATTCCTCAGGAAGGAAGAAAGGACCCACATTGATAGCTTGACTTCACGACTCAAGACCCTAGAAAAGGACCAGAAAAAGGACTCCAAACCAGACCGAAGGAAAGAAATAATAAAAATTAGAGCAGAAATTAATGACATCGAAACCAAAAAAACAATCCGAAAGATCAATGAAACAAAGAGTTGGTTCTTTGAGAAAATAAATAAGATTGATAAACCGCTAGCAAGACTCACAAAGAAAGAAAGAGAGAAAACTCTAATAAATCGAATCAGAAATGAAAAGGGGGACATCATAACAGAAACCAGTGAGATTCAAAAGATCATTAGAGACTACTTTGAAGGTCTTTACGCCACAAAAAAGGAGAACCTAAAAGAAATGGATGGATTCCTTGATTCCTACAATCTCCCAACACTGAAGAAAGAAGACCTGGAATACCTGAATAGACCCATCAATGTTAAGGAAATTGAAACGGTAATCAAAAACCTCCCCAAAAACAAAAGCCCAGGCCCAGGTGGTTTCACTGGCGAATTCTTCCAAACATTTAAAGAAGACCTATTGCCTGTTTTCCTCAAACTTTTCCAGGAAATTGAAAAATCTGGAACTCTCCCAAACAGTTTCTATGAAGCACATATCTCCCTAATACCAAAAGCAAACAAAGACACCACTAAGAAAGAAAATTACAGACCAATTTCCCTGATGAACACCGATGCGAAGATCCTCAATAAAATACTGCAAATAGGATCCAACAACTCATCAAATAGATCATACATCACGACCAAGTGGGATTCATCCCAGGGATGCAAGGATGGTTTAACATTCGGAAATCAATCAACATAATACAGCATATCAACAAAAGTAAAGATAAAAACCATATGATCATATCAATAGATGCAGAGAAAGCATTTGACAAGATCCAACATCCTTTCATGATGAAAACCCTCGCCAAAATGGGGTTTGGAGGAACTTTCCTCAAGATAGTCGAAGCCATCTATCACAAGCCTACGACAAGCATTATTCTCAACGGGGAAAAACTAAGGGCCTTTCCTCTGAGATCAGGCACAAGACAAGGATGC